>NC_052625.1:50964831-52214831 GCF_016161935.1 Mauremys reevesii | reverse complement strand
GGTTAGGGAGCTTATGGGTAGGGCACTTGGAGCTAGGGTTAGGGTTCCTATAGGTAGGGCTTCCCACACTAGGGTAAGGGTTCCTATGGGTAGGGCACTTGGAGATAGGGTTAGGGTTCCTAAAGGTTAGGGCACTTGGACCTAGGGTTAGGGTTCCTATGGGTGGGGCTTCTCGCTCTAGGGTTCCGGTTCCTATGGGCAGGGCACTTGGAGCTAGGGTTAGGGTTCCTATGGGTAGGGCTTTCCACCCTAGGGTTAGGGTTCCTATGGGTAGGGCACTTGGAGCTAGGGTTAGGGTTCCTATGGTTAGGGCACTTGGAACTAGGGTTAGCGTTCCTATGGGTAGGGCTTCCCGCCCTAGTGTCAGGATTCCTATGGGTAGGGCTTCCCGCCCTAGGGTTCCGGTTCCTATGGGTAGGGCACTTGGAGCTAGGGTTAGGGTTCCTATGGGTAGGGCTTCCCGCCCTAGTGTCAGGATTCCTATGGGTAGGGCTTCCCGCAGTAGGGTTAGGGTTCCTATCGGTAGGTCACTTGGAGCTAGGGTTAAGGTTCCTATGGGTAGTGCTCTTGGAGCTAGGGTTAGGGTTCCTATGGGTAGGGCACTTGGAGCTAGGGTTAGGGTTCCTATGGGTAGTTCACTTGGAGCTAGGGTTAGGGTTCCTATGGGTAGGGCTTCCCGCCCTAGGGTTAGGGTTCCTATGGGAAGGGCTTCCCACCCAAGGGTTAGGGTTCCTATTGGTAGGGCACTTGGAGCTAGGGTTAGGGATCCTATGGTTAGGGCACTTGGACCTAGGGTTAGGGTTCCTATGTGTATGGCTTCCCGCTCTAGGGTTCCGGTTCCTATGGGTAGGGCACTTGGATCTACGGTTAGGGTTCCTATGGTTAGGGCATTTGGAGCTAGGGTTAGGGTTCCTATGGGTAGCACACTTGGACCTAGGGTTAGGGTACCTATTGATAGGCCACTTGGAACTCGGGTTAGGGTAACTATAGGTAGGGCTTCCCGCCCTAGTGTTAGGGTTCCTATGTGTATGGCAGTTGGAGCTAGGGTTAAGGTTCTAAACTAGGTTTAGAGTTCCTATGGGTAGGGAACCCCGCCGTAGGGTTCGGGGTTCTATGGGTAGGGCACTTGGATTTGGATTAGGGTTAATATGGGTAAGGCTTCCCACCCTAGAGTTAGGGTTCCTATGGTGTAGGGTTTCCCACCCTAGGGTTAGGGTTCCTAAGGGTAGGGCACTTGGAGCTAGGGATAGGGTTCTTATGAGTAGGGCTTCCAGCCCTAGGGTTAGGGTTCCTATGGGTAGGCCACTTGGTGCTAGGTTTAGGGTTCCTATGGGTAGGGCCCTGGGAGGTAGGGTTAGGGTTCCTATTGGTAGGGCACTCCACCCTAGGGTAAGGTTTCCTATGGTTGGGGATTCCCAACCTAGGGTTAGGGTTCCTATGGGTAGCGCTTCCTGCACTATGGTTAGGGTACCTATGGGCAGGGAACTTGGAGCTATGTTTAGGGTTCCTTAGAGTAGGGCACTTGGAGCTAGGGTTAGGGTTCCTATGGATAGGATACTTGGAGCTAGGGTTAGGGTTAATATAGGTAGGACTTCTCACCTTAGGGTTCGAGTTCCTATGGGTAGGGCCTCCCGCCCTAGGGTAAGGCTTTCTATGGGAAGGGCACCCCCCTCAGGGTTAGCGTTCCTATGGGCAGGGCACTTGGAGCTAGCGTTAGGGTTCTTACGGGTAGGTTACTTGGAGCTAGGGTTAGGGTTCCTATGGGTAGGGCCCTGGGAGGTAGGGTTAGGGTTCCTATGGGTAGGGCACTCCGCCCTAGGGTTAGGGTTCCTGTGAGTGTGGATTCCCAACCTAGGGATAGGTTTCCTAAGGATAAGGCACTTGGAGCTAGGGTTTAAGGTTCCTATGGGTAGGGCCTCCCGCCCTAGCGTTAGGGTTCCTAAGGTTAGGGTATTTAGATCTAGGGTTAGGGTTCCTAAGGGTAGGGCTTTCCACCCCTATTGTTAGAGTTCCTAAGGGTATGGCACTTGGAGCTACGGTTAGGGTTTTATGGGTAGGTCATCCTGTCCTAGGGTTAGGGTTTCTATGGGTAGGGCACTTGGAGCTAGGGTTAGGGTTCCTAAGGGAATGGCACTTGGAGCTAGTGTTAGGGTTCCTCTGGGCAGGGATTCCCTCCCTATTGTTAGAGTTCCTAAGGGTAAGGAACTAGGAGCTAGGGTTAGGGTTCCTAAAGGTTAGGGCACTTGGACCTAGGGTTAGGGTTCCTATGGGTAGGGCTTCACGCCCTACAGTTAGGGTTCCTATGGGTAGGGCTTTCCACCCTAGGGTTAGGGTTCCTATGGGTAGGGCACTTGGAGCTAGGGTTAGGGTTCCTATGGGTAGAGCACTTGGAGCTAGGGTTAAGGTTCCTATGGGTAGTGCGCTTGGAGCTAGGGTTAGGGTTCCTATGGGCAGGGCACTTGGAGCTAGGGTTAGGGTTCCTATGGGTAGTTCACTTGGAGCTAGGGTTAGGGTTCTCTGGGTAGGGCTTCCCGCCCTAGGGTTAGGGTTCCTATGGGTAGGGCTTCCCACACTAGGGTAAGGGTTCCTATGGGTAGGGCACTTGGAGATAGGGTTAGGGTTCCTAAAGGTTAGGGCACTTGGACCTAGGGTTAGGGTTCCTATGGGAAGGGCTTCCCACCCAAGGGTTAAGGTTCCTATGGGTAGTGCGCTTGGAGCTAGGGTTAGGGTACCTATGGGTAGGGCACTTGGAGCTAGGGTTAGGGAGCCTATGGGTAGGGCACTTGGAGCTAGGGTTAGGGTACCTATGGGTAGGGCTTCACGCCCTAGGGTTAGGGTTGCTATGGGTAGGGCTTCCCACACTAGGGTAAGGGTTCCTATGGGTAGGGCACTTGGAGATAGGGTTAGGGTTCCTAAAGGTTAGGGCACTTGGACCTAGGGTTAGGGTTCCTATGGGTGGGGCTTCTCGCTTTAGGGTTCCGGTTCCTATGGGCAGGGCACTTGGAGCTAGGGTTATGGTTCCTATGGGTAGGGCTTTCCACCCTAGGGTTAGGGTTCCTATGGGTAGGGCACTTGGAGCTAGGGTTAGGGTTCCTATGGTTAGGGCACTTGGAACTAGGGTTAGCGTTCCTATGGGTAGGGCTTCCCGCCCTAGTGTCAGGATTCCTATGGGTAGGGCTTCCCGCCCTAGGGTTCCGGTTCCTATGGGTAGGGCACTTGGAGCTAGGGTTAGGGTTCCTATGGGTAGGGCTTCCCGCCCTAGTGTCAGGATTCCTATGGGTAGGGCTTCCCGCAGTAGGGTTAGGGTTCCTATTGGTAGGTCACTTGGAGCTAGGGTTAAGGTTCCTATGGGTAGTGCGCTTGGAGCTAGGGTTAGGGTTCCTATGGGTAGGGCACTTGGAGCTAGGGTTAGGGTTCCTATGGGTAGTTCACTTGGAGCTAGGGTTAGGGTTCCTATGGGTAGGGCTTCCCGCCCTAGGGTTAGGGTTCCTATGGGAAGGGCTTCCCACCCAAGGGTTAGGGTTCCTATTGGTAGGGCACTTGGAGCTAGGGTTAGGGATCCTATGGTTAGGGCACTTGGACCTAGGGTTAGGGTTCCTATGTGTATGGCTTCCCGCTCTAGGGTTCCGGTTCCTATGGGTAGGGCACTTGGATCTACGGTTAGGGTTCCTATGGTTAGGGCATTTGGAGCTAGGGTTAGGGTTCCTATGGGTAGCACACTTGGACCTAGGGTTAGGGTACCTATTGATAGGCCACTTGGAACTCGGGTTAGGGTAACTATAGGTAGGGCTTCCCGCCCTAGTGTTAGGGTTCCTATGTGTATGGCAGTTGGAGCTAGGGTTAAGGTTCTAAACTAGGTTTAGAGTTCCTATGGGTAGGGAACCCCGCCGTAGGGTTCGGGGTTCTATGGGTAGGGCACTTGGATTTGGATTAGGGTTAATATGGGTAAGGCTTCCCACCCTAGAGTTAGGGTTCCTATGGTGTAGGGTTTCCCACCCTAGGGTTAGGGTTCCTAAGGGTAGGGCACTTGGAGCTAGGGATAGGGTTCTTATGAGTAGGGCTTCCAGCCCTAAGGTTAGGGTTCCTATGGGTAGGCCACTTGGTGCTAGGTTTAGGGTTCCTATGGGTAGGGCCCTGGGAGGTAGGGTTAGGGTTCCTATTGGTAGGGCACTCCACCCTAGGGTAAGGTTTCCTATGGTTGGGGATTCCCAACCTAGGGTTAGGGTTCCTATGGGTAGCGCTTCCTACACTATGGTTAGGGTACCTATGGGCAGGGAACTTGGAGCTATGTTTAGGGTTCCTTAGAGTAGGGCACTTGGAGCTAGGGTTAGGGTTCCTATGGATAGGATACTTGGAGCTAGGGTTAGGGTTAATATAGGTAGGACTTCTCACCTTAGGGTTCGAGTTCCTATGGGTAGGGCCTCCCGCACTAGGGTAAGGCTTTCTATGGGAAGGGCACCCCCCTCAGGGTTAGCGTTCCTATGGGCAGGGCACTTGGAGCTAGGGTTAGGGTTCTTACGGGTAGGTTACTTGGAGCTAGGGTTAGGGTTCCTATGGGTAGGGCCCTGGGAGGTAGGGTTAGGGTTCCTATGGGTAGGGCACTCCGCCCTAGGGTAAGGTTTCCTATGTTTGGGGATTCCCAACCTAGGGTTAGGGTTCCTACGGGTGGGTTACTTGGAGCTAGGGTTAGGGTTCCTATGGGTAGGGAACTAGGAGCTGGTTTAGGGTTTCTATGGGTAGGGCACTCCGCCCTAGGGTTAGGGTTCCTGTGAGTGTGGATTCCCAACCTAGGGATAGGTTTCCTAAGGATAAGGCACTTGGAGCTAGGGTTTAAGGTTCCTATGGGTAGGGCCTCCCGCCCTAGCGTTAGGGTTCCTAAGGTTAGGGTATTTAGATCTAGGGTTAGGGTTCCTAAGGGTAGGGCTTTCCACCCCTATTGTTAGAGTTCCTAAGGGTATGGCACTTGGAGCTACGGTTAGGGTTTTATGGGTAGGTCATCCTGTCCTAGGGTTAGGGTTTCTATGGGTAGGGCACTTGGAGCTAGGGTTAGGGTTCCTAAGGGAATGGCACTTGGAGCTAGTGTTAGGGTTCCTCTGGGCAGGGATTCCCTCCCTATTGTTAGAGTTCCTAAGGGTAAGGAACTAGGAGCTAGGGTTAGGGTTCCTAAAGGTTAGGGCACTTGGACCTAGGGTTAGGGTTCCTATGGGTAGGGCTTCACGCCCTACAGTTAGGGTTCCTATGGGTAGGGCTTTCCACCCTAGGGTTAGGGTTCCTATGGGTAGGGCACTTGGAGCTAGGGTTAGGGTTCCTATGGGTAGAGCACTTGGAGCTAGGGTTAAGGTTCCTATGGGTAGTGCGCTTGGAGCTAGGGTTAGGGTTCCTATGGGCAGGGCACTTGGAGCTAGGGTTAGGGTTCCTATGGGTAGTTCACTTGGAGCTAGGGTTAGGGTTCTCTGGGTAGGGCTTCCCGCCCTAGGGTTAGGGTTCCTATGGGTAGGGCTTCCCACACTAGGGTAAGGGTTCCTATGGGTAGGGCACTTGGAGATAGGGTTAGGGTTCCTAAAGGTTAGGGCACTTGGACCTAGGGTTAGGGTTCCTATGGGAAGGGCTTCCCACCCAAGGGTTAAGGTTCCTATGGGTAGTGCGCTTGGAGCTAGGGTTAGGGTACCTATGGGTAGGGCACTTGGAGCTAGGGTTAGGGAGCCTATGGGTAGGGCACTTGGAGCTAGGGTTAGGGTACCTATGGGTAGGGCTTCACGCCCTAGGGTTAGGGTTGCTATGGGTAGGGCTTCCCACACTAGGGTAAGGGTTCCTATGGGTAGGGCACTTGGAGATAGGGTTAGGGTTCCTAAAGGTTAGGGCACTTGGATCTAGGGTTAGGGTTCCTATGGGTAGGGCTTCCGACACTAGGGTAAGGGTTCCTATGGGTAGGGCACTTGGAGATAGGGTTAGGGTTCCTAAAGGTTAGGGCACTTGGACCTGGGGTTAGGGTTCCTATGGGTTGGGCTTCCCGCCCTAGTGTCAGGATTCCTATGGGTAGGGCTTCCCGCTCTAGGGTTCCGGTTCCTATGGGTAGGGCACTTGGAGCTAGGGTTAGGGTTCCTATGGGTAGGGCACTTGGAGCTAGGGTTAAGGTTCCTATGGGTAGTGCGCTTGGAGCTAGGGTTAGGGTTCCTATGGGTAGGGCACTTGGAGCTAGGGTTAGGGTTCCTATGGGTAGTTCACTTGGAGCTAGGGTTAGGGTTCCTATGGGTAGGGCTTCCCGCCCTAGGGTTAGGATTCCTATGGGAAGGGCTTCCTACCCAAGGGTTAGGGTTACTATTGGTAGGGCACTTGGAGCTAGGGTTAGGGATCCTATGGTTAGGGAACTTGGACCTAGGGTTAGGGTTCCTATGTGTATGGCTTCCCGCTCTAGGGTTCCGGTTCCTATGGGTAGGGCACTTGGATCTACGGTTAGGGTTCCTATGGTTAGGGCATTTGGAGCTAGGGTTAGAGTTCCTATGGGTAGGGCAATTGGAGCTAGGGTTAGGGTTCCTATGGGTAGGGCATGCCGCCCTAGGGTTAGGGTTCCTATTGGTAGGGCACTTGGAGCTCGGGTTAGGGTTCCTATGGGAGGGCCTCCTGCCCTAGGGTTAGTGTTTCTATGGGTAGGACACTTGGAGCTAGGGTTAGGGTTACTATGGGTAGGGCTTCCCACCCTAGGGTTAGGGTTCCTATGGGTAGGGTACTTAGAGCTAGGGTTAAGGTTCCTATGGGTAGTGCACTTGGAGCTAGGGTTAAGGTTCCTATGGGTAGGGCACTTGGAGCTAGGGTTAGGGTTCCTATGGTTAGGGCACTTGGACCTAGGGTTAGGGTTCCTATGTGTATGGCTTCCCGCTCTAGGGTTCCGGTTCCTATGGGTAGGGCACTTGGATCTACAGTTAGGGTTCCTATGGGTAGGGCACTTGGAGCTAGGGTTAAGGTTCCTATGGGTAGTGCGCTTGGAGCTAGGGTTAGCGTTCCTATGGGTAGGGCTTCCCGCCCTAGTGTCAGGATTCCTATGGGTAGGGCACTTGGATCTATGGTTAGGGCATTTGGAGCTAGGGTTAGAGTTCCTATGGGTAGGGCAATTGGAGCTAGGGTCAGGGTTCCTATGGGTAGGGCATCCCGCCCTAGGGTTAGGGTTCCTATGGGTAGGACACTTGGAGCTAGGGTTAGGGTTACTATGGGTAGGGCTTCCCACCCTAGGGTTAGGGTTCCTATGGGTAGGGCACTTAGAGCTAGGGTTAAGGTTCCTATGGGTAATGCACTTGGAGCTAGGGTTAGGGTTCCTATGGGTAGGGCACTTGGAGCTATTGTTAGGGTTCCTATGGTTAGGGCACTTGGAACTAGGGTTAGCGTTCCTATGGGTAGGGCTTCCCGCCCTAGTGTCAGGATTCCTATGGGTAGGGCTTCCCGCCCTAGGGTTCCGGTTCCTATGGGTAGGGCACTTGGAGCTAGGGTTAGGGTTCCTATGGGTAGGGCTTCCCACACTAGGGTTAGGGTTCCTATTGGTAGGTTACTTTGCGCTAGGGTTAGGGTTCCTATGGGTAGGGCACTTGGTGCTAGGGTTAAGGTTCCTATGGGTAGTGTGCTTGGAGCTAGGGTTAGGGTTCCTATGGGTAGGGCACTTGGAGCTATGGTTAGGGTTCCTATGGGTAGTTTACTTTGAGCAAGGGTTATGGTTCCTATGGGTAGGGCTTCCCGCCCTAGGGTTAGGGTTCCTATGGGTAGGGCACTTGGAGCTAGGGTTAGAGTTCCTATGGGTACGGCAATTGGAGCTAGGGTTAGGGTTCCTATGTGTAGGGCTTCCCGCCCTAGGGTTAGGGTTCCTATTGGTAGGGCACTTGGAGCTCGGGTTAGGGTTCCTATGGTAGGGCCTCCTGCCCTAGAGTTATGGTTCCTATGGTTAGGGCTTCCTGCCCTAGGGTTAGGGTTCCTATGGGTAGGGCACTTAGAGCAAGGGTTAAGGTTCCTATGGGTAGTGCACTTGGAGCTAGGGTTAGGGTTCCTATGGGTAGGGCACTTGGAGCTAGGGTTAGGATTCCTATGGGTAGGGCTTCCCGCCCTAGGGATAGGGTTCCTATGGGTAGGGCACTTGGAGCTAGGGTTAGGGATCCTATGGTTAGGGCAGTTGGAGCTAGGGTTAGGGTTCCTATGGGTAGGGCACTTGGAGCTAGGGTTAGGGTACCTATGGGTAGGGCTTCACGCCCTAGGGTTAGGGTTCCTATGGGTAGGGCTTCCCTCACTAGGGTAAGGGTTCCTATGGGTAGGGCACTTGGAGATAGGGTTAGGGTTCCTAAAGGTTAGGGCACTTGGACCTAGGGTTAGGGTTCCTATGGGTAGGGCTTCCGACACTAGGGTAAGGGTTCCTATGGGTAGGGCACTTGGAGATAGGGTTAGGGTTCCTAAAGGTTAGGGCACTTGGACCTAGGGTTAGGGTTCCTATGGGTAGGGCTTCACGCTCTACAGTTAGGGTTCCTTTGGGTAGGGCTTTCCACCCTAGGGTTAGGGTTCCTATGGGTAGGGCACTTGGAGCTAGGGTTAGGGTTCCTATGGTTAGGGCACTTGGAACTAGGGTTAGCGTTCCTATGGGTAGGGCTTCCCGCCCTAGTGTCAGGATTCCTATGGGTAGGGCTTCCCGCCCTAGGGTTCCGGTTCCTATGGGTAGGGCACTTGGAGCTAGGGTTAGGGTTCCTATGGGTAGGGCTTCCCGCACTAGGGTTAGGGTTCCTATTGGTAGGTCACTTGGAGCTAGGGTTAGGGTTCCTATGGGTAGGGCACTTGGAGCTAGGGTTAAGGTTCCTATGGGTAGTGCGCTTGGAGCTAGGGTTAGGGTTCCTATGGGTAGGGCACTTGGAGCTAGGGTTAGGGTTCCTATGGGTAGTTCACTTGGAGCTAGGGTTAGGGTTCCTATGGGTAGGGCTTCCCGCCCAAGGGTTAGGGTTCCTATTGGTAGGGCACTTGGAGCTAGGGTTAGGGATCCTATGGTTAGGGAACTTGGACCTAAGGTTAGGGTTCCTATGCGTATGGCTTCCCGCTCTAGGGTTCCGGTTACTATGGGTAGGGCACTTGGATCTACGGTTAGGGTTCCTATGGTTAGGGCATTTGGAGCTAGGGTTAGAGTTCCTATGGGTAGGGCAATTGGAGCTAGTGTTAGGGTTCTATGGGTAGGGCATCCCGCCCTAGGGTTAGGGTTCCTATTGGTAGGGCACTTGGAGCTCGGGTTAGGGTTCCTATGGTAGGGCCTCCTGCCCTAGGGTTAGTGTTCCTATGGGTAGGACACTTGGAGCTAGGGTTAGGGTTACTATGGGTAGGGCTTCCCACCCTAGGGTTAGGGTTCCTATGGGTAGGGCACTTAGAGCTAGGGTTAAGGTTCCTATGGGTAGTGCACGTGGAGCTAGGGTTAGGGTTCCTATCGGTAGGGCACTTGGAGCTAGGGTTAGGGTTCCTATGGGTAGGGCACTTGGAGCTAGGGTTAGGGTTCCTATGGGTAGGGCACTTGGAGCTAGGGTTAGGGTTCCTATGGGTAGGGCTTCCCGCCCTAGGGTTAGGATTCCTATGGGAAGGGCTTCCCACCCAAGGGTTAGGGTTCCTATTGGTAGGACACTTGGAGCTAGGGTTAGGGATCCTATGGTTAGGGCACTTGGACCTAGGGTTAGGGTTCCTATGTGTATGGCTTCCCGCTCTAGGGTTCCGGTTCCTATGGGTAGGGCACTTGGAGCTAGGGTTAAGGTTCCTATGGGTAGTGCGCTTGGAGCTAGGGTTAGGGTTCCTATGGGTAGGGCAGTTGGAGCTAGGGTAAGGGTTCCTATGGGTAGTTCACTTGGAGCTAGGGTTAGGGTTCCTATGGGTAGGGCTTCCCGCCCTAGGGTTAGGATTCCTATGGGAAGGGCTTCCCACCCAAGGGTTAGGGTTCCTATTGGTAGGGCACTTGGAGCTAGGGTTAGGGATCCTATGGTTAGGGAACTTGGACCTAGGGTTAGGGTTCCTATGTGTATGGCTTCCCGCTCTAGGGTTCCGGTTCCTATGGGTAGGGCACTTGGATCTACGGTTAGGGTTCCTATGGTTAGGGCATTTGGAGCTAGGGTTAGAGTTCCTATGGGTAGGGCAATTGGAGCTAGGTTTAGGGTTCCTATGGGTAGGGCATCTCGCCCTAGGGTTAGGGTTCCTATTGGTAGGGCACTTGGAGCTCGGGTTAGGGTTCCTATGGTAGGGCCTCCTGCCCTAGGGTTAGTGTTCCTATGGGTAGGACACTTGGAGCTAGGGTTAGGGTTACTATGGGTAGGGCTTCCCACCCTAGGGTTAGGGTTCCTATGGGTAGGGCAGTTAGAGCTAGGGTTAAGGTTCCTATGGGTAGTGCACTTGGAGCTAGGGTTAGGGTTCCTATCGGTAGGGCACTTGGAGCTAGGGTTAGGGTTCCTATGGGTAGGGCACTTGGAGCTAGGGTTAGGGTTCCTATGCGTAGTTCACTTGGAGCTAGGGTTAGGGTTCCTATGGGTAGGGCTTCCCGCCCTAGGGTTAAGGTTCCTATGGGTAGTGCACTTGGAGCTAGGGTTAGGGTTCCTATCGGTAGGGCACTTGGAGCTAGGGTTAGGGTTCCTATGGGTAGGGCACTTGGAGCTAGGGTTAGGGTTCCTATGGGTAGTTCACTTGGAGCTAGGGTTAGGGTTCCTATGGGTAGGGCTTCCCACCCAAGGGTTAGGGTTCCTATTGGTAGGACACTTGGAGCTAGGGTTAGGGATCCTATGGTTAGGGCACTTGGACCTAGGGTTAGGGTTCCTATGTGTATGGCTTCCCGCTCTAGGGTTCCGGTTCCTATGGGTAGGGCACTTGGATCTACGGTTAGGGTTCCTATGGATAGGGCACTTGGAGCTAGGGTTAAGGTTCCTATGGGTAGTGCGCTTGGAGCTAGGGTTAGGGTTCCTATGGGTAGGGCACTTGGAGCTAGGGTTAGGGTTCCTATGGGTAGTTCACCTGGAGCTAGGGTTAGGGTTCCTATGGGTAGGGCTTCCCGCCCTAGGGTTAGGATTCCTATGGGAAGGGCTTCCCACCCAAGGGTTAGGGTTCCTAATGGTAGAGCACTTGGAGCTAGGGTTAGGGATCCTATGGTTAGGGAATTGGACCTAGGGTTAGGGTTCCTATGTGTATGGCTTCCCGCTCTAGGGTTCCGGTTCCAATGGGTAGGGCACTTGGATCTACGGTTAGGGTTCCTATGGTTAGGGCATTTGGAGCTAGGGTTAGAGTTCCTATGGGTAGGGCAATTGGAGCTAGGTTTAGGGTTCCTATGGGTTGGGCATCCCGCCCTAGGGTTAGGGTTCCTATTGGTAGGGCACTTGGAGCTCGGGTTAGGGTTCCTATGGTAGGGCCTCCTGCCCGAGGGTTAGTGTTCCTATGGGTAGTTCACCTGGAGCTAGGGTTAGGGTTCCTATGGGTAGGGCTTCCCGCCCTAGGGTTAGGATTCCTATGGGAAGGGCTTCCCACCCAAGGGTTAGGGTTCCTATTGGTAGAGCACTTGGAGCTAGGGTTAGGGATCCTATGGTTAGGAATGGGACCTAGGGTTAGGGTTCCTATGTGTATGGCTTCCCGCTCTAGGGTTCCGGTTCCAATGGGTAGGGCACTTGGATCTACGGTTAGGGTTCCTATGGTTAGGGCATTTGGAGCTAGGGTTAGAGTTCCTATGGGTAGGGCAATTGGAGCTAGGTTTAGGGTTCCTATGGGTAGGGCATCCCGCCCTAGGGTTAGGGTTCCTATTGGTAGGGCACTTGGAGCTCGGGTTAGGGTTCCTATTGTAGGGCCTCCTGCCCTAGGGTTAGTGTTCCTATGGGTAGTTCACCTGGAGCTAGGGTTAGGGTTCCTATGGGTAGGGCACTTGGAGCTAGGGTTAAGGTTCCTATGGGTAGTGCGCTTGGAGCTAGGGTTAGGGTTCCTATGGGTAGGGCACTTGGAGCTAGGGTTAGGGTTCCTATGGGTAGTTCACCTGGAGCTAGGGTTAGGGTTCCTATGGGTAGGGCTTCCCGCCCTAGGGTTAGGATTCCTATGGGAAGGGCTTCCCACCCAAGGGTTAGGGTTCCTAATGGTAGAGCACTTGGAGCTAGGGTTAGGGATCCTATGGTTAGGGAATTGGACCTAGGGTTAGGGTTCCTATGTGTATGGCTTCCCGCTCTAGGGTTCCGGTTCCAATGGGTAGGGCACTTGGATCTACGGTTAGGGTTCCTATGGTTAGGGCATTTGGAGCTAGGGTTAGAGTTCCTATGGGTAGGGCAATTGGAGCTAGGTTTAGGGTTCCTATGGGTTGGGCATCCCGCCCTAGGGTTAGGGTTCCTATTGGTAGGGCACTTGGAGCTCGGGTTAGGGTTCCTATGGTAGGGCCTCCTGCCCGAGGGTTAGTGTTCCTATGGGTAGTTCACCTGGAGCTAGGGTTAGGGTTCCTATGGGTAGGGCTTCCCGCCCTAGGGTTAGGATTCCTATGGGAAGGGCTTCCCACCCAAGGGTTAGGGTTCCTATTGGTAGAGCACTTGGAGCTAGGGTTAGGGATCCTATGGTTAGGGAATGGGACCTAGGGTTAGGGTTCCTATGTGTATGGCTTCCCGCTCTAGGGTTCCGGTTCCAATGGGTAGGGCACTTGGATCTACGGTTAGGGTTCCTATGGTTAGGGCATTTGGAGCTAGGGTTAGAGTTCCTATGGGTAGGGCAATTGGAGCTAGGTTTAGGGTTCCTATGGGTAGGGCATCCCGCCCTAGGGTTAGGGTTCCTATTGGTAGGGCACTTGGAGCTCGGGTTAGGGTTCCTATTGTAGGGCCTCCTGCCCTAGGGTTAGTGTTCCTATGGGTAGTTCACCTGGAGCTAGGGTTAGGGTTCCTATGGGTAGGGCACTTGGAGCTAGGGTTAAGGTTCCTATGGGTAGTGCGCTTGGAGCTAGGGTTAGGGTTCCTATGGGTAGGGCACTTGGAGCTAGGGTTAGGGTTCCTATGGGTAGTTCACCTGGAGCTAGGGTTAGGGTTCCTATGGGTAGGGCTTCCCGCCCTAGGGTTAGGATTCCTATGGAAAGGGCTTCCCACCCAAGGGTTAGGGTTCCTATTGGTAGAGCACTTGGAGCTAGGGTTAGGGATCCTATGGTTAGGGAATTGGACCTAGGGTTAGGGTTCCTATGTGTATGGCTTCCCGCTCTAGGGTTCCGGTTCCAATGGGTAGGGCACTTGGATCTACGGTTAGGGTTCCTATGGTTAGGGCATTTGGAGCTAGGGTTAGAGTTCCTATGGGTAGGGCAATTGGAGCTAGGTTTAGGGTTCCTATGGGTAGGGCATCCCGCCCTAGGGTTAGGGTTCCTATTGGTAGGGCACTTGGAGCTCGGGTTAGGGTTCCTATGGTAGGGCCTCCTGCCCTAGGGTTAGTGTTCCTATGGGTAGTTCACCTGGAGCTAGGTTTAGGGTTCCTATGGGTAGGGCTTCCCGCCCTAGGGTTAGGATTCCTATGGGAAGGGCTTCCCACCCAAGGGTTAGGGTTCCTATTGGTAGAGCACTTGGAGCTAGGGTTAGGGATGCTATGGTTAGGGAACTTGGACCTAGGGTTAGGGTTCCTATGTGTATGGCTTCCCGCTCTAGGGTTCCGGTTCCAATGGGTAGGGCACTTGGATCTACGGTTAGGGTTCCTATGGTTAGGGCATTTGGAGCTAGGGTTAGAGTTCCTATGGGTAGGGCAATTGGAGCTAGGGTTAGGGTTCCTATGGGTAGGGCATCCCGCCCTAGGGTTAGGGTTCCTATTGGTAGGGCACTTGGAGCTCGGGTTAGGGTTCCTATGGTAGGGCCTCCTGCCCTAGGGTTAGTGTTCCTATGGGTAGGACACTTGGAGCTAGGGTTAGGGTTACTATGGGTAGGGCTTCCCACCCTAGGGTTAGGGTTCCTATGGGTAGGGCAGTTAGAGCTAGGGTTAAGGTTCCTATGGGTAGTGCACTTGGAGCTAGGGTTAGGGTTCCTATCGGTAGGGCACTTGGAGCTAGGGTTAGGGTTCCTATGGGTAGGGCACTTGGAGCTAGGGTTAGGGTTCCTATGGGTAGTTCACTTGGAGCTAGGGTTAGGGTTCCTATGGGTAGGGCTTCCCGCCCTAGGGTTAGGATTCCTATGGGAAGGGCTTCCCACCCAAGGGTTAGGGTTCCTATTGGTAGGACACTTGGAGCTAGGGTTAGGGATCCTATGGTTAGGGCACTTGGACCTAGGGTTAGGGTTCCTATGTGTATGGCTTCCCGCTCTAGGGTTCCGGTTCCTATGGGTTGGGCACTTGGATCTACGGTTAGGGTTCCTATGGGTAGGGCACTTGGAGCTAGGGTTAAGGTTCCTATGGGTAGTGCGCTTGGAGCTAGGGTTAGGGTTCCTATGGGTAGGGCACTTGGAGCTAGGGTTAGGGTTCCTATGGGTAGTTCACTTGGAGCTAGGGTTAGGGTTCCTATGGGTAGGGTTTCCCGCCCTAGGGTTAGGATTCCTATGGGAAGGGCTTCCTACCCAAGGGTTAGGGTTCCTATTGGTAGGGCACTTGGAGCTAGTGTTAGGGATCCTATGGTTAGGGAACTTGGACCTAGGGTTAGGGTTCCTATGTGTATGGCTTCCCGCTCTAGGGTTCCGGTTCCTATGGGTAGGGCACTTGGATCTACGGTTAGGTTCCTATGGTTAGGGCATTTGGAGCTAGGGTTAGAGTGCCTATGGGTAGGGCAATTGGAGCTATGGTTAGGGTTCCTATGGGTAGGGCATCCCGCCTAGGGTTAGGGTTCCTATTGGTAGGGCACTTGGAGCTCGGGTTAGGGTTCCTATGGTAGGGCCTCCTGCCCTAGGGTTAGTGTTCCTATGGGTAGGACACTTGGAGCTAGGGTTAGGGTTACTATAGGTAGGGTTTCCCACCCTAGGGTTAGGGTTCCTATGGGTAGGGCACTTAGAGCTAGGGTTAAGGTTCCTATGGGTAGTGCACTTGGAGCTAGGGTTAGGGTTCCTATCGGTAGGGCACTTGGAGCTAGGGTTAGGGTTCCTATGTGTAGGGCACTTGGAGCTAGGGTTAGGGTTCCTATGGGTAGTTCACTTGGAGCTAGGGTTAGGGTTCCTATGGGTAGGGCTTCCCGCCCTAGGGTTAGGATTCCTATGGGAAGGGCTTCCCACCCAAGGGTTAGGGGTCCTATTGGTAGGACACTTGGAGCTAGGGTTAGGGATCCTATGGTTAGGGCACTTGGACCTAGGGTTAGGGTTCCTATGTGTATGGCTTCCCGCTCTAGGGTTCCGGTTCCTATGGGTAGGGCACTTGGATCTACGGTTAGGGTTCCTATGGGTAGGGCACTTGGAGCTAGGGTTAAGGTTCCTATGGGTAGTGCGCTTGGAGCTAGGGTTAGGGTTCCTATGGGTAGGGCACTTGGAGCTAGGTTAGGGTTCCTATGGGTAGTTCACTTGGAGCTAGGGTTAGGGTTCCTATGGGTAGGGTTTCCCGCCCTAGGGTTAGGATTCCTATGGGAAGGGCTTCCTACCCAAGGGTTAGGGTTCCTATTGGTAGGGCACTTGGAGCTAGGGTTAGGGATCCTATGGTTAGGGAACTTGGACCTAGGGTTAGGGTTCCTATGTGTATGGCTTCCCGCTCTAGGGTTCCGGTTCCTATGGGTAGGGCACTTGGATCTACGGTTAGGGTTCCTATGGTTAGGGCATTTGGAGCTAGGGTTAGAGTTCCTATGGGTAGGGCAATTGGAGCTATGGTTAGGGTTCCTATGGGTAGGGCATCCCGCCCTAGGGTTAGGGTTCCTATTGGTAGGGCACTTGGAGCTCGGGTTAGGGTTCCTATGGTAGGGCCTCCTGCCCTAGGGTTAGTGTTCCTATGGGTAGGACACTTGGAGCTAGGGTTAGGGTTACTATGGGTAGGGCTTCCCACCCTAGGGTTAGGGTTCCTATGGGTAGGGCACTTAGAGCTAGGGTTAAGGTTCCTATGGGTAGTGCACTTGGAGCTAGGGTTAGGGTTCCTATCGGTAGGGCACTTGGAGCTAGGGTTAGGGTTCCTATGTGTAGGGCACTTGGAGCTAGGGTTAGGGTTCCTATGGGTAGTTCACTTGGAGCTAGGGTTAGGGTTCCTATGGGTAGGGCTTCCCGCCCTAGGGTTAGGATTCCTATGGGAAGGGCTTCCCACCCAAGGGTTAGGGGTCCTATTGGTAGGACACTTGGAGCTAGGGTTAGGGATCCTATGGTTAGGGCACTTGGACCTAGGGTTAGGGTTCCTATGTGTATGGCTTCCCGCTCTAGGGTTCCGGTTCCTATGGGTAGGGCACTTGGATCTACGGTTAGGGTTCCTATGGTTAGGGCATTTGGAGCTAGGGTTAGAGTTGCTATGGGTAGGGCAATTGGAGCTAGGGTTAGGGTTCCTATGGGTAGGGCATCCCGCCCTAGGGTTAGGGTTCCTATTGGTAGGGCACTTGGAGCTCGGGTTAGGGTTCCTATGGTAGGGCCTCCTGCCCTAGAGTTATGGTTCCTATGGGTAGGGCTTCCTGCCCTAGGGTTAGTGTTCCTATGGGTAGGACACTTGGAGCTAGGGTTAGGGATCCTATGGTTAGGGCAGTTGGAGCTAGGGTTAGGGTTCCTATGGGTAGGGCACTTGGAGCTAGGGTTAGGGTTCCTATCGGTAGGGCACTTGGAGCTAGGGTTAAGGTTCCTATGGGTAGGGCTTCCCCCCCTAGGGATAGGGTTCCTATGGGTAGGGCACTTGGAGCTAGGGTTAGGGATCCTATGGTTAGGGCAGTTGTAGCTAGGTTAGGGTTCCTATGGGTAGGGCACTTGGAGCTAGGGTTAGGGTACCTATGGGTAGGGCACTTGGAGCTAGGGTTAGGGAGCCTATGGGTAGGGCACTCGGAGCTAGGGTTAGGGTACCTATGGGTAGGGCTTCACGCCCTAGGGTTAGGGTTCCTATGGGTAGGGCTTTCCACACTAGAGTAAGGGTTCCTATGGATAGGGCACTTGGAGATAGGGTTAGGGTTCCTAAAGGTTAGGGCACTTGGACGTGCGGTTAGGGTTCCTATGGGTAGGGCTTCACGCCCTACAGTTAGGGTTCCTATGGGTAGGGCTTTCCACCCTATTGTTAAGGTTCCTATGGGTATTGCACTTTGAGCTAGGGTTAGGGTTCCTATGGGTAGGGCACTTGGAGCTAGGGTTAGGGTTCCTATGGGTAGGGCACTTGGAGCTAGGGTTAGGGTTCCTATGGGTAGTTCACTTGGAGCTAGGGTTAGGGTTCCTATGGGTAGGGCTTCCCGCCCTAGGGTTAGGATTCCTATGGGAAGGGCTTCCCACCCAAGGGTTAGGGTTCCTATTGGTAGGGCACTTGGAGCTAGGGTTAGGGATCCTATGGTTAGGGCACTTGGACCTAGGGTTAGGGTTCCTATGTGTATGGCTTCCCGCTCTAGGGTTCCGGTTCCTATGGGTAGGGCACTTGGATCTACGGTTAGGGTTCCTATGGTAGGGCCTCCTGCCCTAGAGTTATGGTTCCTATGGGTAGGGCTTCCTGCCCTAGGGTTAGTGTTCCTATGGGTAGGACACTTGGAGCTAGGGTTAGGGATCCTATGGTTAGGGCAGTTGGAGCTAGGGTTAGGGTTCCTATGGGTAGGGCACTTGGAGCTAGGGTTAGGGTTCCTATCGGTAGGGCACTTGGAGCTAGGGTTAAGGTTCCTATGGGTAGGGCTTCCCCCCCTAGGGATAGGGTTCCTATGGGTAGGGCACTTGGAGCTAGGGTTAGGGATCCTATGGTTAGGGCAGTTGTAGCTAGGGTTAGGGTTCCTATGGGTAGGGCACTTGGAGCTAGGGTTAGGGTACCTATGGGTAGGGCACTTGGAGCTAGGGTTAGGGAGCCTATGGGTAGGGCACTCGGAGCTAGGGTTAGGGTACCTATGGGTAGGGCTTCACGCCCTAGGGTTAGGGTTCCTATGGGTAGGGCTTTCCACACTAGAGTAAGGGTTCCTATGGATAGGGCACTTGGAGATAGGGTTAGGGTTCCTAAAGGTTAGGGCACTTGGACGTGCGGTTAGGGTTCCTATGGGTAGGGCTTCACGCCCTACAGTTAGGGTTCCTATGGGTAGGGCTTTCGTAGCTATTGTTATGGTTCCTATGGGTAGGGCACTTTGAGCTAGGGTTAGGGTTCCTATGGGTAGGGCACTTGGAGCTAGGGTTAGGGTTCCTATGGGTAGGGCACTTGGAGCTAGGGTTAGGGTTCCTATGGGTAGTTCACTTGGAGCTAGGGTTAGGGTTCCTATGGGTAGGGCTTCCCGCCCTAGGGTTAGGATTCCTATGGGAAGGGCTTCCCACCCAAGGGTTAGGGTTCCTATTGGTAGGGCACTTGGAGCTAGGGTTAGGGATCCTATGGTTAGGGCACTTGGACCTAGGGTTAGGGTTCCTATGTGTATGGCTTCCCGCTCTAGGGTTCCGGTTCCTATGGGTAGGGCACTTGGATCTACGGTTAGGGTTCCTATGGTTAGGGCATTTGGAGCTAGGGTTAGAGTTCCTATGGGTAGGGCAATTGGAGCTAGGGTTAGGGTTCCTATGGGTAGGGCTTCCCGCCCTAGGGTTAGGGTTCCTATTGGTAGGGCACTTGGAGCTCGGGTTAGGGTTCCTATGGTAGGGCCTCCTGCCCTAGAGTTATGGTTCCTATTGGTAGGGCTTCCTGCCCTAGGGTTAGTGTTCCTATGGGTAGGACACTTGGAGCTAGGGTTAGGGTTCCTATGGGTAGGGCAATTGGAGCTAGGTTTAGGGTTCCTATGGGTAGGGCATCCCGCCCTAGGGTTAGGGTTCCTATTGGTAGGGCACTTGGAGCTCGGGTTAGGGTTCCTATGGTAGGGCCTCCTGCCCTAGGGTTAGTGTTCCTATGGGTAGGACACTTGGAGCTAGGGTTAGGGTTACTATGGGTAGGGCTTCCCACCCTAGGGTTAGGGTTCCTATGGGTAGGGCAGTTAGAGCTAGGGTTAAGGTTCCTATGGGTAGTGCACTTGGAGCTAGGGTTAGGGTTCCTATCGGTAGGGCACTTGGAGCTAGGGTTAGGGTTCCTATGGGTAGGGCACTTGGAGCTAGGGTTAGGGTTCCTATGGGTAGTTCACTTGGAGCTAGGGTTAGGGTTCCTATGGGTAGGGTTTCCCGCCCTAGGGTTAGGATTCCTATGGGAAGGGCTTCCTACCCAAGGGTTAGGGTTCCTATTGGTAGGGCACTTGGAGCTAGGGTTAGGGATCCTATGGTTAGGGAACTTGGACCTAGGGTTAGGGTTCCTATGTGTATGGCTTCCCGCTCTAGGGTTCCGGTTCCTATGGGTAGGGCACTTGGATCTACGGTTAGGGTTCCTATGGTTAGGGCATTTGGAGCTAGGGTTAGAGTTCCTATGGGTAGGGCAATTGGAGCTATGGTTAGGGTTCCTATGGGTAGGGCACTTGGAGCTAGGGTTAAGGTTCCTATGGGTAGTGCGCTTGGAGCTAGGGTTAGGGTTCCTATGGGTAGGGCACTTGGAGCTAGGGTTAGGGTTCCTATGGGTAGTTCACTTGGAGCTAGGGTTAGGGTTCCTATGGGTAGGGCTTTCGGCTCTAGGGTTAGGTTTCCTATGGTTAGGGCTTCTTTAGCTAGGGTTAGGGTTCCTATTGGTAGGGCACTTGGAGCTAGGGTTAGGGATCCTATGGTTAGGGAACTTGGACCTAGGGTTAGGGTTCCTATATGTATGGCTTCCCGCTCTAGGGTTCGGTTCCTATGGGTAGGGCACTTGGATCTACGGTTAGGGTTCCTATGGTTAGGGCATTTGGAGCTAGGGTTAGAGTTCCTATGGGTAGGGCAATTGGAGCTATGGTTAGGGTTCCTATGGGTAGGGCATCCCGCCCTAGGGTTAGGGTTCCTATTGGTAGGGCACTTGGAGCTCGGGTTAGGGTTCCTATGGTAGGGCCTCCTGCCCTAGGGTTAGTGTTCCTATGGGTAGGACACTTGGAGCTAGGGTTAGGGTTACTATAGGTAGGGTTTCCCACCCTAGGGTTAGGGTTCCTATGGGTAGGGCACTTAGAGCTAGGGTTAAGGTTCCTATGGGTAGTGCACTTGGAGCTAGGGTTAGGGTTCCTATCGGTAGGGCACTTGGAGCTAGGGTTAGTGTTCCTATGTGTAGGGCACTTGGAGCTAGGGTTAGGGTTCCTATGGGTAGTTCACTTGGAGCTAGGGTTAGGGTTCCTATGGGTAGGGCTTCCCGCCCTAGGGTTAGGATTCCTATGGGAAGGGCTTCCCACCCAAGGGTTAGGGGTCCTATTGGTAGGACACTTGGAGCTAGGGTTAGGGATCCTATGGTTAGGGCACTTGGACCTAGGGTTAGGGTTGCTATGTGTATGGCTTCCCGCTCTAGGGTTCCGGTTCCTATGGGTAGGGCACTTGGATCTACGGTTAGGGTTCCTATGGGTAGGGCACTTGGAGCTAGGGTTAAGGTTCCTATGGGTAGTGCGCTTGGAGCTAGGGTTAGGGTTCCTATGGGTAGGGCACTTGGAGCTAGGGTTAGGGTTCCTATGGGTAGTTCACTTGGAGCTAGGGTTAGGGTTCCTATGGGTAGGGTTTCCCGCCCTAGGGTTAGGATTCCTATGGGAAGGGCTTCCTACCCAAGGGTTAGGGTTCCTATTGGTAGGGCACTTGGAGCTAGGGTTAGGGATCCTATGGTTAGGGAACTTGGACCTAGGGTTAGGGTTCCTATGTGTATGGCTTCCCGCTCTAGGGTTCCGGTTCCTATGGGTAGGGCACTTGGATCTACGGTTAGGGTTCCTATGGTTAGGGCATTTGGAGCTAGGGTTAGAGTTCCTATGGGTAGGGCAATTGGAGCTATGGTTAGGGTTCCTATGGGTAGGGCATCCCGCCCTAGGGTTAGGGTTCCTATTGGTAGGGCACTTGGAGCTCGGGTTAGGGTTCCTATGGTAGGGCCTCCTGCCCTAGGGTTAGTGTTCCTATGGGTAGGACACTTGGAGCTAGGGTTAGGGTTACTATGGGTAGGGCTTCCCACCCTAGGGTTAGGGTTCCTATGGGTAGGGCACGTGGAGCTAGGGTTAAGGTTCCTATGGGTCGTGCACTTGGAGCTAGGGTTAGGGTTCCTATCGGTAGGGCACTTGGAGCTAGGGTTAGGGTTCCTATGTGTAGGGCACTTGGAGCTAGGGTTAGGGTTCCTATGGGTAGTTCACTTGGAGCTAGGGTTAGGGTTCCTATGGGTAGGGCTTCCCGCCCTAGGGTTAGGATTCCTATGGGAAGGGCTTCCCACCCAAGGGTTAGGGGTCCTATTGGTAGGACACTTGGAGCTAGGGTTAGGGATCCTATGGTTAGGGCACTTGGACCTAGGGTTAGGGTTCCTATGTGTATGGCTTCCCGCTCTAGGGTTCCGGTTCCTATGGGTAGGGCACTTGGATCTACGGTTAGGGTTCCTATGGTTAGGGCATTTGGAGCTAGGGTTAGAGTTGCTATGGGTAGGGCAATTGGAGCTAGGGTTAGGGTTCCTATGGGTAGGGCATCCCGCCCTAGGGTTAGGGTTCCTATTGGTAGGGCACTTGGAGCTCGGGTTAGGGTTCCTATGGTAGGGCCTCCTGCCCTAGAGTTATGGTTCCTATGGGTAGGGCTTCCTGCCCTAGGGTTAGTGTTCCTATGGGTAGGACACTTGGAGCTAGGGTTAGGGATCCTATGGTTAGGGCAGTTGGAGCTAGGGTTAGGGTTCCTATGGGTAGGGCACTTGGAGCTAGGGTTAGGGTTCCTATCGGTAGGGCACTTGGAGCTAGGGTTAAGGTTCCTATGGGTAGGGCTTCCCCCCCTAGGGATAGGGTTCCTATGGGTAGGGCACTTGGAGCTAGGGTTAGGGATCCTATGGTTAGGGCAGTTGGAGCTAGGGTTAGGGTTCCTATGGGTAGGGCACTTGGAGCTAGGGTTAGGGTACCTATGGGTAGGGCACTTGGAGCTAGGGTTAGGGAGCCTATGGGTAGGTCACTCGGAGCTAGGGTTAGGGTACCTATGGGTAGGGCTTCACGCCCTAGGGTTAGGGTTCCTATGGGTAGGGCTTCCCACACTAGAGTAAGGGTTCCTATGGATAGGGCACTTGGAGATAGGGTTAGGGTTCCTAAAGGTTAGGGCACTTGGACGTGCGGTTAGGGTTCCTATGGGTAGGGCTTCACGCCCTACAGTTAGGGTTCCTATGGGTAGGGCTTTCCACCCTATTGTTAAGGTTCCTATGGGTATTGCACTTTGAGCTAGGGTTAGGGTTCCTATGGGTAGGGCACTTGGAGCTAGGGTTAGGGTTCCTATGGGTAGGGCACTTGGAGCTAGGGTTAGGGTTCCTATGGGTAGTTCACTTGGAGCTAGGGTTAGGGTTCCTATGGGTAGGGCTTCCCGCCCTAGGGTTAGGATTCCTATGGGAAGGGCTTCCCACCCAAGGGTTAGGGTTCCTATTGGTAGGGCACTTGGAGCTAGGGTTAGGGATCCTATGGTTAGGGCACTTGGACCTAGGGTTAGGGTTCCTATGTGTATGGCTTCCCGCTCTAGGGTTCCGGTTCCTATGGGTAGGGCACTTGGATCTACGGTTAGGGTTCCTATGGTTAGGGCATTTGGAGCTAGGGTTAGAGTTCCTATGGGTAGGGCAATTGGAGCTAGGGTTAGGGTTCCTATGGGTAGGGCTTCCCGCCCTAGGGTTAGGGTTCCTATTGGTAGGGCACTTGGAGCTCGGGTTAGGGTTCCTATGGTAGGGCCTCCTGCCCTAGAGTTATGGTTCCTACGGGTAGGGCTTCCTGCCCTAGGGTTAGTGTTCCTATGGTTAGGGCAGTTGGAGCTAGGGTTAGGGTTCCTATGGGTAGGGCACTTGGAGCTAGGGTTAGGGTACCTATGGGTAGGGCACTTGGAGCTAGGGTTAGGGTTCCTATGGGTAGGGCACTTGGAGCTAGGGTTAGGGTACCTATGGGTAGGGCTTCACGCCCTAGGGTTAGGGTTCCTATGGGTGGGGCTTCCCACGCTAGGGTAAGGGTTCCTATGGGTAGGGCACTTGGAGATAGGGTTAGGGTTCCTAAAGGTTAGGGCACTTGGACCTAGGGTTAGGGTTCCTATGGGTGGGGCTTCTCGCTCTAGGGTTCCTATCGGTAGGGCACTTGGAGCTAGGGTTAGGGTTCCTATGGGTAGGGTTTCCCGCCCTAGGTATAGGGTTCCTATGGGTAGGTTCTAAGCTAGGGTTAGGGATCCTATGGTTAGGGCAATTGGAGCTAGGGTTAGGGTTCCTATGGGTAGGGCATTTGGAGCTAGGGTTAGGGTACCTATGGGTAGGGCACTTGGAGCTACGGTTAGGGAGCCTATGGGTAGGGCACTTGGAGCTAGGGTTAGGGTACCTATGGGTAGGGCTTCACGCCCTAGGTTTAAGGTTCCTATGGGTAGGGCTTCCCACACTAGGGTAAGGGTTCCTATGGGTAGGGCACTTGGAGCTAGGGTTAGGGTTCCTATGGGTAGTTCACTTGGAGCTGGGGTTAGGGTTCCTATGGGTAGGGCTTCCCGCCCTAGGGTTAGGGTTCCTATGGGAAGGGCTTCCCACCCAAGGGTTAGGGTTCCTATGGATAGGACACTTGGAGCTAGGGTTAGGGTTAATATAGGTAGGACTTCTCACTTTATGTTTCGAGTTCCTATGGGTAGGGCCTCCCGCCCTAGGGTAAGGCTTTCTATGGGAAGGGCACCCCCCTCAGGGTTAGCGTTCCTATGGGCAGGGCACTTGGAGCTAGGGTTAGGGTTCCTACGGATAGGTTACTTGGAGCTAGGGTTAGGGTTCCTATGGGTAGGGCCCTGGGAGGTAGGGTTAGGGTTCCTATGGGTAGGGCACTCCGCCCTAGGGTAAGGTTTCCTATGTTTGGGGATTCCCAACCTAGGGTTAGGGTTCCTACGGGTGGGTTACTTGGAGCTAGGGTTAGGGTTCCTATGGGTAGGGAACTAGGAGCTAGGGTTAGGGTTTCTATGGGTAGGGCACTCCGCCCTAGGGTTAGGGTTCCTGTGAGTGTGGATTCCCAACCTAGGGTTAGGTTTCCTAAGGATAAGGCACTTGGAGCTAGGGTTTAAGGTTCCCATGGGTAGGGCCTCCCGCCCTAGCGTTAGGGTTCCTAAGGTTAGGGTATTTAGATCTAGGGTTAGGGTTCCTAAGGGTAGGGCTTTCCACCCCTATGGTTAGAGTTCCTAAGGGTATGGCACTTGGAGCTACGGTTAGGGTTTTATGGGTAGGTCACCCCATCCTAGGGTTAGGGTTTCTATGGGTAGGGCACTTGGAGCTAGGGTTAGGGTTCCTAAGGGAATGGCACTTGGAGCTAGTGTTAGGGTTCCTCTGGGCAGGGATTCCCTCCCTATTGTTAGAGTTCCTAAGGGTAAGGAACTAGGAGCTAGGGTTAGGGTTCCTAAAGGTTAGGGCACTTGGACCTAGGGTTAGGGTTCCTATGGGTAGGGCTTCACGCCCTACAGTTAGGGATCCTATGGGTAGGGCTTCCCGCCCTAGTGTCAGGATTCCTATGGGTAGGGCTTCCCGCGCTAGGGTTCCGGTTCCTATTGGTAGGTCACTTGGAGCTAGGGTTAGGGTTCCTATGGGTAGGGCACTTGGAGCTAGGGTTAAGGTTCCTATGGGTAGTGCGCTTGGAGCTAGGGTTAGGGTTCCTATGGGTAGGGCACTTGGAGCTAGGGTTAGGGTTCCTATGGGTAGTTCACTTGGAGCTAGGGTTAGGGTTCCTATGGGTAGGGCTTCCCGCCCTAGGGTTAGGATTCCTATGGGAAGGGCTTCCCACCCAAGGGTTAGGGTTCCTATTGGTAGTGCACTTGGAGCTAGGGTTAGGGATCCTATGGTTAGGGCACTTGGACCTAGGGTTAGGGTTCCTATGGGTGGGGCTTCTCGCTCTAGGGTTCTGGTTCCTATGGGCAGGGCACTTGGAGCTAGGGTTAGGGTTCCTATGGGTAGGGCTTCACGCCCTACAGTTAGGGTTCCTATGGGTAGGGCTTTCCACCCTAGGGTTAGGGTTCCTATGGGTAGGGCACTTGGAGCTAGGGTTAAGGTTCCTATGGGTAGTGCGCTTGGAGCTAGGGTTAGGGTTCCTATGGGTAGGGCACTTGGAGCTAGGGTTAGGGTTCCTATGGGTAGTTCACTTGGAGCTAGGGTTAGGGTTCCTATGGGTAGGGCTTCCCGCCCTAGGGTTAGGATTCCTATGGGAAGGGCTTCCCACCCAAGGGTTAGGGTTCCTATTGGTAGTGCACTTGGAGCTAGGGTTAGGGATCCTATGGTTAGGGCACTTGGACCTAGGGTTAGGGTTCCTATGGGTGGGGCTTCTCGCTCTAGGGTTCTGGTTCCTATGGGCAGGGCACTTGGAGCTAGGGTTAGGGTTCCTATGGGTAGGGCTTCACGCCCTACAGTTAGGGTTCCTATGGGTTGGGCTTTCCACCCTAGGGTTAGGGTTCCTATGGGTAGGGCACTTGGAGCTAGGGTTAGGGTTCCTATGGTTAGGGCACTTGGAACTAGGGTTAGCGTTCCTATGGGTAGGGCTTCCCGCCCTAGGGTCAGGGTTCCTATCGGTAGGGCACTTGAAGCTAGGATTAGGATTCTTAAGGGTAGGACTTCCCGCACTAGGGTTAGGGTTCCTATTGGTAGGTCACTTGGTGCTAGGGTTAGGGTTCCTATGGGTAGGGCACTTGGAGCTAGGGTTAAGGTTCCTATGGGTAGTGCTCTTGGATCTAGGGTTAGGGTTCCTATGGGTAGGGCACTTGGAGCTAGGGTTAGGGTTCCTATGGGTAGTTCACTTGGAGCTAGGGTTAGCTCCAAGCTCCTATGGGTAGGGCTTCCCGCCCTAGGGTTAGGGTTCCTATGGGAAGGGCTTCCCACCCAAGGGTTAGGGTTCCTATGTGTATGGCAGTTGGAGCTAGGGTTAAGGTTCTAAATTAGGTTTAGAGTTCCTATGGGTAGGGAACCCCGCCGTAGGGTTCGGGGTTCTATGGGTAGGGCACTTGGATTTGGATTAGGGTTAATATGGGTAGGGCTTCCCACCCTAGAGTTAGGGTTCCTATGGTGTAGGGTTTCCCACCCTAGGGTTAGGGTTCCTAAGGGTAGGGCACTTGGAGCTAGGGATAGGGTTCTTATGAGTAGGGCTTCCAGCCCTAGGGTTAGGGTTCCTATGGGTAGGCCACTTGGTGCTAGGTTTAGGGTTCCTATGGGTAGGGCCCTGGGAGGTAGGGTTAGGGTTCCTATTGGTAGGGCACTCCACCCTAGGGTAAGGTTTCTTATGGTTGGGGATTCCCAACCTAGGGTTAGGGTTCCTTCGGGTGGGTTACTTGGAACTAGGGTTAGGGTTCCTATGGGTAGGGAACTAGGAGCTAGGGTTAGGGTTTCTATGGGTAGGGCCGTAGGGTTAGGGTTCCTGTGAGTGTGGATTCCCAACCTAGGGTTAGGTTTCCTAAGGATAAGGCACTTGGAGCTAGGGTTTAAGGTTCCTATGGGTAGGGCCTCCCGCCCTAGCGTTAGGGTTCCTAAGGTTAGGGTATTTAGATCTAGGGTTAGGGTACCTAAGGGTAGGGCTTTCCACCCCTATGGTTAGAGTTCCTAAGGGTATGGCACTTGGAGCTACGGTTAGGGTTTTATGGGTAGGTCACCCTGTCCTAGGGTTAGGGTTTCTATGGGTAGGGCACTTGGAGCTAGGGTTAGGGTTCCTATGGGTAGGGCTTCCCGCCCTAGGATTAGGGTTCCTAAGAGTAGGGCACTTGGAGCTAGGGTTAGGGTTCCTATGGGTAGGGCTTCCCGCACTAGGGTTAGGGTTCCTATTGGTAGGTCACTTGGAACTCGGGTTAGGGTAACTATAGGAAGGGCTTCCCGCCCTAGTGTTAGGGTTCCTATGTGTATGGCAGTTGGAGCTAGGGTTAAGGTTCTAAACTAGGTTTAGAGTTCCTATGGGTAGGGAACCCCGCCATAGGGTTCGGGGTTCTATGGGTAGGGCACTTGGATTTGGATTAGGGTTAATATGGGTAGGGCTTCCCACCCTAGAGTTAGGGTTCCTATGGTGTAGGGTTTCCCACCCTAGGGTTAGGGTTCCTAAGGGTAGGGCACTTGGAGCTAGGGATAGGGTTCTTATGAGTAGGGCTTCCAGCCCTAGGGTTAGGGTTCCTATGGGTAGGCCACTTGGTGCTAGGTTTAGGGTTCCTATGGGTAGGGCGCTGGGAGGTAGGGTTAGGGTTCCTATTGGTAGGGCACTCCACCCTAGGGTAAGGTTTCCTATGGTTGGGGATTCCCAACCTAGGGTTAGGGTTCCTATGGGTAGCGCTTCCTGCACTATGGTTAGGGTACCTATGGGCAGGGAACTTGGAGCTATGTTTAGGGTTCCTTAGAGTAGGGCACTTGGAGCTAGGGTTAGGATTCCTATGGATGGGACACTTGGAGCTAGGGTTAGGGTTAATATAGGTAGGACTTCTCACCTTAGGGTTCGAGTTCCTATGGGTAGGGCCTCCCGCCCTAGGGTAAGGCTTTCTATGGGAAGGGCACCCCCCTCAGGGTTAGCGTTCCTATGGGCAGGGCACTTGGAGCTAGGGTTAGGGTTCCTACGGGTAGGTTACTTGGAGCTAGGGTTAGGGTTCCTATGGGTAGGGCCCTGGGAGGTAGGGTTAGGGTTCCTATGGGTAGGGCACTCCGCCCTAGGGTAAGGTTTCCTATGTTTGGGGATTCCCAACCTAGGGTTAGGGTTGCTACGGGTGGGTTACTTGGAGCTAGGGTTAGGGTTCCTATGGGTAGGGAACTAGGAGCTAGGGTTTAAGGTTCCCATGGGTAGGGCCTCCCGCCCTAGCATTAGGGTTCCTAAGGTTAGGGTATTTAGATCTAGGGTTAGGGTTCCTAAGGGTAGGGCTTTCCACCCCTATGGTTAGAGTTCCTAAGGGTATGGCACTTGGAGCTACGGTTAGGGTTTTATGGGTAGGTCACCCCGTCCTAGGGTTAGGGTTTCTATGGGTAGGGCACTTGGAGCTAGTGTTAGGGTTCCTCTGGGCAGGGATTCCCTCCCTATTGTTAGAGTTCCTAAGGGTAAGGAACTAGGAGCTAGGGTTAGGGTTCCTAAAGGTTTGGGCACTTGGACCTAGGGTTAGGGTTCCTATGGGTAGGGCTTCACACCCTACAGTTAGAGTTCCTATGGGTAGGGCTTCCCGCCCTAGTGTCAGGATTCCTATGGGTAGGGCTTCCCGCCCTAGGGTTCCGGTTCCTATTGGTAGGTCACTTGGAGCTAGGGTTAGGGTTCCTATGGGTAGGGCACTTGGAGCTAGGGTTAAGGTTCCTATGGGTAGTGCGCTTGGAGCTAGGGTTAGGGTTCCTATGGGTAGGGCACTTGGAGCTAGGGTTAGGGTTCCTATGGGTAGTTCACTTGGAGCTAGGGTTAGGGTTCCTATGGGTAGGGCTTCCCGCCCTAGGGTTAGGATTCCTATGGGAAGGGCTTCCCACCCAAGGGTTAGGGTTCCTATTGGTAGGGCACTTGGAGCTAGGGTTAGGGATCCTATGGTTAGGGCACTTGGACCTAGGGTTAGGGTTCCTATGTGTATGGCTTCCCGCTCTACGGTTAGGGTTCCTATGGTTAGGGCATTTGGAGCTAGGGTTAGAGTTCCTATGGGTAGGGCAATTGGAGCTAGGGTTAGGGTTCCTATGGGTAGGGCTTCCCACCCTAGGGTTAGGGTTCCTATTGGTAGGGCACTTGGAGCTCGGGTTAGGGTTCCTATGGTAGGGCCTCCTGCCCTAGAGTTATGGTTCCTATGGGTAGGGCTTCCTGCCCTAGGGTTAGTGTTCCTATGGGTAGGACACTTGGAGCTAGGGTTAGGGTTACTATGGGTAGGGCTTCCCGCCCTAGGGTTAGGGTTCCTATGGGTAGGGCACTTAGAGCCAAGGTTAAGGTTCTTGTGGGTAGTGCACTTGGAGCTAGGGTTAGGGTTCCTATGGGTAGGGCACTTGGAGCTAGGGTTAGTGTTCCTATGGGTAGGGCTTCCCACCCTAGGGATAGGGTTCCTATGGGTAGGGCACTTGGAGCTAGGGTTAGGGATCCTATGGTTAGGGCAGTTGGAGCTAGGGTTAGGGTTCCTATGGGTAGGGCACTTGGAGCTAGGGTTAGGGTACCTATGGGTAGGGCACTTGGAGCTAGGGTTAGGGAGCCTATGGGTAGGGCACTTGGAGCTAGGGTTAGGGTACCTATGGGTAGGGCTTCATGCCCTAGGGTTAGGGTTCCTATGGGTAGGACTTCCCACGCTAGGGTAAGGGTTCCTATGGGTAGGGCACTTGGAGATAGGGTTAGGTTTCCTAAAGGTTAGTTTACTTGGACCTAGGGTTCGTGTTCCTATGGGTGGGGCTTCTCGCTCTAGGGTTCCGTTTCCTATGGGCAGGGCACTTGGAGCTAGGGTTAGGGTTCCTATGGGTAGGGCTTCACGCCCTACAGTTAGGGTTCCTATGGGTAGGGCTTTCCACCCTAGGGTTAGGGTTCCTATGGGTAGGGCACTTGGAGCTAGGGTTAGGGTTCCTATGGTTAGGGCACTTGGAACTAGGGTTAGCGTTCCTATGGGTAGGGCTTCCCGCCCTAGTGTCAGGATTCCTATGGGTAGGTCACTTGGCGCTAGGGTTAGGGTTCCTATGGGTAGGGCACTTGGAGCTAGGGTTAAGGTTCCTATGGGTAGTGCTCTTGGAGCTAGGGTTAGGGTTCCTATGGGTAGGGCACTTGGAGCTAGGGTTAGGGTTCCTATGGGTAGTTCACTTGGAGCTAGGGTTAGGGTTCCTATGGGTAGGGCTTCCCGCCCTAGGGTTAGGGTTCCTATGGGAAGGGCTTCCCACCCAAGGGTTAGGGTTCCTATTGTTAGGGCACTTGGAGCTAGGGTTAGGGATCCTATGGTTAGGGCACTTGGACCTAGGGTTAGGGTTCCTATGTGTATGGCTTCCCGCTCTAGGGTTCCGGTTCCTATGGGTAGGGCACTTGGATCTACGGTTAGGGTTCCTATGGTTAGGGCATTTGGAGCTAGGGTTAGGGTTCCTATGGGTAGCGCACTTGGACCTAGGGTTAGGGTATGTGGGATTGAATGTGAGATGCTGAAGGCTTCTGGATTGAGAATTGTGTGTGAAGGGCTGGCTTTGGGCTTGTTCTCATTGGCCAGCTAATTGTGAATAGGTAGACAGGTGTGTAGAATGATAATTACCCTATGAGTTACAGCTGCGGCTGTGTGGGTTTAATTAACTAATTAGCAATTGTGATTGCTTATCATGTTGTATATAAGAGCATGCTGGGAATGAATAAAGATGGATGCATACACACACACTTTCTCTCTCTGCTTGGACTTCGTTCCTGCTCTTGCGATGCAACAAATGGTGACCCCGATGTGATACAGACTTACAGTGCAGTGAACTAGTCAGAACAAGCTGGATCATCATTGAAACAAAACACAGTGAGAGAAGTACAGCTGTGGATGCTTCTCTTTTGAAGGTAATCATCAAAAATGAATTTAAGGAGCGTTACTCGCTGAATCCAGAGTATATAACTGATGTTGTGTATGAAAAACCTTATATCACTATTGAACTGAAACAAAATGTTTCCCAGAAGTCTGCCAAGAGTGTGGATATATCTGACGTGGCTTACTACTTTGAAAAAGATGTCAAAGGTGACTCACACTACAGATAAACATCAGTGAAGAACCTCTAAAATTTGATCAAGCTCTAATCTACTATGTTGATGAAAAGCCCCCAGAGTTTTCCATGAAACGTCTGACTGCTGGTATTATTGCAGTCATTGTAGTGGTGGTACTAGCAATTGTTGCTGGAATTATTGTACTGGTTATCACTAGGAGAAGGAGAGGAAAGTATGAGAAGGCTGAGGCAAAGGAAATGAATGAAATGCAAAGAGAACTAAACCCATAACTGAAGTCACTAGAAGACAAATCGTGAACTATCAAGAAGGCAAACAGAACTAAAACAAGATAAGTACTAGTACCACTGTTGCCAATCTTGAATGAAGATAGTGTTGGTGGCCTGAATTGATAAAAAGAAAAAGAAGGACGCGCCTGAAGTCCCAGCGTCGAGCGGCCGGAGGGGGGAAAAAAAAAAAAAATAAAAATAAAAAGCGCACGGCTTTCACGAGCGAACAGCTGCTGGAGCTGGAGAAGGAATTCCACTGCAAGAAGTACCTGAGCCTGACGGAGCGCTCGCAGATCCCTCACGCTCAGCGAGGTACAGGTCAAGATCTGGTTCCAGAACCGCCGCGCCAAGTGGGAACGCATCAAAGCTGGGAGCTGCACGGCGTCCGAGCGAGCAGCTGAGAGCTGCAGGGCGTCCGAGAGAGGAGGCGTGCCTGACAAGCGGCTGGGAGCCGCAGGGAATCCGAACGAGCGGCTGGGAAGCCGCGGGACGTTCGAATCAGGGAGACGTACCTGACAAACGGCTGGGAGCCGCAGGGTGTCCAAGTGAGCGGCTGGGAAGCCGCAGGGCGTCCGAGTGAGCGGCTGGGAAGCCGCGGGGCGTCCGAAGAAAGGAGGCGTACCAAACAAGTGGCTGGGAGCCGCAGGGTGTTCGAGTAAGCGGCTGGGAGCCGCAGGGCATCTGACAAGGGAGGCACACTCGAACCAAGAAGTGAGCAGCTAATATGGGAACTGCTGCGTCAGCAGATTTGATACGCATCACGGAGCGGTGGGGAGAAAAGTTCCCCTCTGATGCATTATCCCGCCTGTTGCGGTGGGGACGAAGAGGGGGACTTTCCGTTCAATCGAGTAGTAATACTGTTTGGGAGCGGTTGGGCTGTGAGCTCTGGAAATCAGTGGCTCAGGGCGATAAGAAGGTTTTCTCCCTGAGTCCAGTATGGCTCACCGCGCAGAGACGATTGGAGGAGTTTGAGGATGAGAGAAGACAACTTCAGAAAATGGCTGATTTTGCAGTAACACTGGAGCAAGAACTGGAACAGGTTAAATTGATTCTGCATCAGCGAGATCTACAGTTTGAATCTTTACAGCAAGAGCATCTAGTGCTCATGAAGCAGCTCACCTTAACCCAAGAATCATTGCACACCAAAGAGCAGTCCCTAAATGACCTACAGACTCAATATGATGAGCTGGTGGCCAGGTTAGAGGAATTCCAGGGTGATGTTATTTCTAAGGATGACACGATCCAATATTTGCAGAATGAGAAGATTGTCCTAGAGGTAGCTCTGCAGGCAGCAAAAGCAAGCAAAGAAGAACTTGATGAAGGCGCAAACTTCTTAGGTGAAAGTACTGAGGCAGTATCAGAAATCTTGGCACAATTGAGCCAGGTGGAAAATCTGCAACAGGAAAGTGCCAGCCTGAAGAAACAGACCCAAAAAGTAAAGGAGCAGTTCTTACAGCAAAAGGTAATGGTGGAAGCTTATCAAAGAGATGCAAGTTCACAGGACCAGCTGATTAGTGAATTAAAATCTACAAAGAAGCGGCTGGATTTGGAAGTGAAAGAATTAAAACGGGAGTTACTGAAACTTCGAAGTGAAAAGCAGTCCATTGATGTTGAATGCTCAAGACTTCAGAAGGAAGTATCCCAGGTTCACCAGCAGATAGTGGAGTTAAAATGCCACCTCCAGTCAGTGCAAAAAGAACGGGATGCACAAATCGCTGATGGAGGAAATAACCAGGCTTCCCATGAACGGATTCAAGCTTTGGAGATAGAGCTGCAGGCTGTTAGCCACAGTAAGATGATGTCGGAGAAAGAGCTGCAAGAAGTAATTTCACTTACCAGCCAGGAGCTTCGAGAATCTAGGAGAAAGATAAAACTTTTGGAAGAAATAAACAAGAAGTTGGCCCTCGAACTGGAACATGAACAGGGGAAGCTCACTGGTTTTGGTCAGTCTAACATTGCTTTGCGAGAGCACAGCAACATCCTCGAAACAGTACTAGCAAAGAGAGAGGCAGACCTGGTGCAGCTGAATCTCCGGGTTCAAGCAGTCCTAAATATTCAAGCTTTACAGACTGCCTTCGAAAGAGAAAAGTCAAACGTTAATAACCTTCAAAAGCAGGTTGCGGCAGCCAAAGTAGATGCAGCACATAACCGTCGTCATTATAGAGCTGCTGTTCTTGAGCTGAGTGAAATTAAGAAGGAGCTACAAGCCAAAGAACTGCTTGTCCAAACCCTTCAGGCTGAAGCAGACAAACTACACGCTATTATTGAATGTGCTCATGCCTCTTTTAAGGCGCTCCTTTTAAGACAAAAAGGGGGGATTTGCAGTGAGCGGGCAGACGCCTTGGATAAGACACCTGCCGCTCGGTTGCTGCAAGCTCTTAATTGGTTACATCTTGGTAAAAACAGCCAGGTGCCCCCCGCGATTAAACATGTCAACGGGATGACTGGGGAAGAGCAGGGTGCGGCCCCCCGACCCTCGGTCAAATGGTTTGATTATCAGCAGCAAATATGGAAAGGACCAGTTGACTTGCTAACGTGGGGCAGGGGTTATGTGTGTGTTGCCACTGATGCGGGTCCCAGGTGGATGCCAGCGAGGTGGGTCCGGCCTTGGTTGCGTCCTCCGGAGTGACGGCAGGCAGATGCGGAGGAGCCTCACGAGACGCGCTCAGATGTCGCGGAACCAGAGCCCCCGGAGGAGAGCTGTTTGTTAGCTCTGCCAGGACTTTTTCTGTCTGATCCTCCATGAATGAATTACTCACTTGAGATGATTTTTTGTGTTTGACAGAAAATCTGTGTGGTACCATGCAATTATTATTTAGAACTAAGATTTATGTTTTATGTTCCTTGTTATGTTTTGTGTTGTCTGTTTTCTGGCCAGAATTGTTGTTGTATTGTCATGTGGTTTGATGTTTTTTCCTTAAGACCCCCCACCACCCTCAGTGTCAGTTTGATCACCTGACAGCTGAGGGATGTTTCCAAAAAAAAAAAAAAGGGGGGGGGTCCTGCAGAGGTTACATCATTTGTTTATTGTGTTTTGTTTTGTTCGTTTGATGTTTTTGAAATTATATGTTAAGGATTGAATGGTCATATAGGTTGATCTTATAAAGTTTTGTTTATGATAGGTAATAATGTTATGCTGTTATGAGTTGCAAATGTTTTATGAATAACATAATATTTGATTAAGATAGATTGTGGTGTTATGCTGTTATAAGTTGAAAATGTTTGGTGAATGTTTTTATCTTGTTTTCCTTTTCCCTTTTCTTTTGATTGTAAATAAAGGGGGGAGATGTGGGATTGAATGTGAGATGCTGAAGGCTTCTGGATTGAGAATTGTGTGTGAAGGGCTGGCTTTGGGCTTGTTCTCATTGGCCAGCTAATTGTGAATAGGTAGACAGGTGTGTAGAATGATAATTACCCTATGAGTTACAGCTGCGGCTGTGTGGGTTTAATTAACTAATTAGCAATTGTGATTGCTTATCATGTTGTATATAAGAGCATGCTGGGAATGAATAAAGATGGATGCATACACACACACTTTCTCTCTCTGCTTGGACTTCGTTCCTGCTCTTGCGATGCAACAAGGGTACCTATGGGTAGGGCTTCCCGCCCTAGGGTTAGTGTTCCTATTGATAGGCCACTTGGAACTCGGGTTAGGGTAACTATAGGTAGGGCTTCCCGCCCTAGTGTTAGGGTTCCTATGTGTATGGCAGTTGGAGCTAGGGTTAAGGTTCTAAACTAGGTTTAGAGTTCCTATGGGTAGGGAACCCCGCCGTAGGGTTCGGGGTTCTATGGGTAGGGCACTTGGATTTGGATTAGGGTTAATATGGGTAGGGCTTCCCACCCTAGAGTTAGGGTTCCTATGGTGTAGGGTTTCCCACCCTAGGGTTAGGGTTCCTATGGGTAGGGCACTTGGAGCTAGGGATAGGTTTCTTATGAGTAGGGCTTGCAGCCCTAGGGTTAGGGTTCCTATGGGTAGGCCACTTGGTGCTAGGTTTAGGGTTCCTATGGGTAGGGCCCTGGGAGGTAGGGTTAGGGTTCCTATTGGTAGGGCACTCCACCGTAGGGTAAGGTTTCCTATGGTTGGGGATTCCCAACCTAGGGTTAGGGTTCCTATGAGTAGCGCTTCCTGCACTATGGTTAGGGTACCTATGGGCAGGGAACTTGGAGCTATGTTTAGGGTTCCTTAGAGTAGGGCACTTGGAGCTAGGGTTAGGGTTCCTATGGATAGGACACTTGGAGCTAGGGTTAGGGTTAATATAGGTAGGACTTCTCACCTTAGGTTTCGAGTTCCTATAGGTAGGGCCTCCCGCCCTAGGGTAAGGCTTTCTATGGGAAGGGCACCCCCCTCAGGGTTAGCGTTCCTATGGGCAGGGCACTTGGAGCTAGGGTTAGGGTTCCTACGGGTAGGTTACTTGGAGCTAGGGTTAGGGTTCCTATGGGTAGGGCCCTGGGAGGTAGGGTTAGGGTTCCTATGGGTAGGGCACTCCGCCCTAGGGTAAGGTTTCCTATGTTTGGGGATTCCCAACCTAGGGTTAGGGTTCCTACGGGTGGGTTACTTGGAGCTAGGGTTAGGGTTCCTATGGGTAGGGAACTAGGAGCTAGGGTTAGGGTTTCTATGGGTAGGGCACTCCGCCCTAGGGTTAGGGTTCCTGTGAGTGTGGATTCCCAACCTAGGGTTAGGTTTCCTAAGGATAAGGCACTTGGAGCTAGGGTTTAAGGTTCCTATGCGTAGGGCCTCCCGCCCTAGCGTTAGGGTTCCTAAGGTTAGGGTATTTAGATCTAGGGTTAGGGTTCCTAAGGGTAGGGCTTTCCACCCCTATGGTTAGAGTTCCTAAGGGTATGGCACTTGGAGCTACGGTTAGGGTTTTATGGGTAGGTCACCCTGTCCTAGGGTTAGGGTTTCTATGGGTAGGGCACTTGGAGCTAGGGTTAGGGTTCCTATGGGTAGGGCTTCCCGCCCTAGGATTAGGGTTCCTAAGAGTAGGGCACTTGGAGCTAGAGTTAGGGTTCCTAAGGGAATGGCACTTGGAGCTAGTGTTAGCGTTCCTCTGGGTAGGGATTCCCTCCCTATTGTTAGAGTTCCTAAGGGTAAGGAACTAGGAGCTAGGGTTAGGGTTCCTATGGGTAGGGCACCCCGCCCTAGGGTTAAGGTTCCTATGGGTAGGGCACTTGGTGCTAGAGTTAGGGATCGTATGGGGAGGGTGCCCCGCCCTAGAGTTAGGGTTCCTAAGGTTGGGCACTTGGAGCTAGGGTTAGGGTTCCTATGGGTAGGGTACCCCACCCTAGGGTTAGGGTTCCTATGGGTAGGTGGTCCCGCCCTCGGGTTAGGGTTCCTATGGGTTGGGCACTTGGGGAGCTAGAGTTAGAGTTCCTATGGGTAGGGCTTCCCACCCTAGTTTTAGGATTCCTAAGGGCAGGGCCAATTCTACCAATTCCCCCGAATTGGTCCCCTCGCCTAAGAAGGCCCCGAGCCCAGTAAGAATCTCTTGCCTGGCTAGAGGCGCCTTTTTAATTTTTACTCAACTGGCGGCGCTCTGGGTCTTCGGCGGCACTTCGGCGACGGGTTTTTCGCTTTCTCTGGGTCTTTGGCGTTACTTCTGCACCATGTCCTTCAGGCACCGAAGACCTGGAGCGAGTGAAGAATCCGCCGCCGAAGTGCCGCCAAAGACTCGGAGCACTGCCCGTTGAGTACAAGCCCCATGTGTGTGTGTTTTTTTAATAGTTATCCCTGCCGGAGCCCCGTCAAAACTGTTCGAATTGGGTCCCCCACTTCTTAAAGCCGGCCCTGACTGGACTGGTATCCAGGGGAACAGGTTTCTACTTCTAGCTCTGCCAGACATCTTATGGGATGCAAGGCAAGACTGTATCTAACATACATGCACAAGGAGTACTACATTTTAACATTGCAAGGACAATCTTATTGCTGGCATTTTGAGTGCTCGACTTTGCAACCTCAGTAATGTTCTTTTAATATAGCTGTGTATGCAACTAAGGGAGATGCTGCTGATGTCTTCACATTGTGTATGTTGCTGGCTATGAAAAAACGAAGCCCAACCAATAGCATTAAAACCCTGGCCACACTTGTCTCTCCATGGCCATGTTAACTTATGATCAGTGCAATGCATCTGTATGCCAGAATGGCACGAGATAGATAGTGAAATGGCTGAAGAGGGAGCCTATTACTTCATGCCACACACTGAGGTTTTGTTGAGAACTTCACACATCAGGATACCAAAATTGCTTATGATTTGGCTGTCACACCAATGCCAAGGAATAAGAGATATTAAGTCTTCTTTTTCCTCCCACCAGTCTCCCACTCACACCTGGACTTTGGCAGAGTGTGCGTGTCCAGAGCCAGAAATTTAGGCACCTATGGAACTTTTACAGCAAAAAATGTAGGTGTCTACAGGGTTAGGTGCCAGCCAAGTTGGGGAGGGGGTATGGATTGAAATTGTGCTTATCTGACACTTATGCACTTAAACCCCTTTTTGAATCTGGGCTTCCATTCCTGTGGTAACAGAGAACATACAAATATCTTCAGTGCCTGCCATGATGAGATCCTGGTCCATGATTAGGTCATACAGGTATTATTGTAGCACCTAACATAGAAAATAGCAGAAAGCAACTGTCATAAACAGATAGTTAAGGGTTAAAGTGTGTCTTACCTGTAAAGGGTTAACATGCAGTACCTGGTGACCACCTGACCAAAGGACCAATCAGAGATGAGATAATTTCAAATCTCTGTGGAGGGAAGCCTTTGTCTGTGTTCTTGGTTAGCTCTCTTTTTGAATCTAACAGAGACAGTCATGTCTCCAAGTTCTTCTGGAGTAGTTTCAACTAATTAATAGTGAGTATTAATTAGAAAGGCGAATTAGTCTTATGATTTGATTTCTATATTTGCAATTGTGTGTTTGCTAAAGGAAATGCTTTATTCCTGTTTGCTGATATTGCTTTTTACTGAGAAAGGGGGAGGGGGGATTCTCTCCAGAGATTGATAAGGTTATTCCCTATGAGTGTCCAGCTTGGGCTCATAGAGATTCTGTATTTTCTTTTAGTCTTTAATAAATTCATTTCTTTTCTATTAAGGACTTGTTGGTCTTTCCTTGGGTGGATTCTCAGGGAAAGAGAAGGGGGAGGTATCCCTCTGTAGTAGATCCCGGTGTCTCTCCTAGGAAAAGGGAGGGGGGAGGAAGCAGGGGGAATGGTTTGTTTTTCCTGGGTGTAAGAACTCCATGGATTTGGGGCTCTTGGAATCCCCTAGGATTTTGGGGAAGGACTGTGTCTCAATCCACATTTAATGATTGAGTGGTGGCAGCTTACTAGATCTAAACTAGGATTTTAGTTTAGAGGGAAACCAAGTCAGGTCCCCACATTGGAGCCCAACAGTTCCAAGTGGGGGTGAGACCTTTGACAGCAACTCTACTTCACTAGCTAGCTCGCAGCTAGTGGATCCTCCATATATAAAGGAATAGTGAGTGAAGGGAACATCTGTGATTCCTTAATTCAATTATCAAGGTTCCAGTAAACTCTATGAACAAGATGGGTCCATTTTCATGATCCATGGATTTATATAGTGACAAGAGAAAATATATCTATCCCTTTCCTAATGGTTCCTAACATTGTTCGCTTTTTTGACTGCTGCTGCATGTTCAGCGGATATCTTCAGAGAGCTATCCATGATGAAACCAAGATCTTTCTTGAGGGGAAACAAGCTAGTTTAAATCCCTTTACTTTGTATGTATAGTTGTAGCCATTTTGTTCCCAGGATACATGCAACACTGCAAACAACTTTTTTTTTCCTGAATGATCAATGTCTGTGAATCACTTTGAACCTGCTTGCAGAGAGCTCTGTTTGTCTTTTATGTCTCTGACCAGGACACAGCTCCAGACCCGGTTGTTTTTGGAAAAACCTTGAGATTTCCAAGCTGTCTTCTATTCTTTAGTGATATCAGCATGTATTTTGAAAACTCAGTTGCTTCAGGTTTGGTTAGTGTTTGGACAAAAGAATCCTAGAAAGTTTGGGTGAACAAAAGAAACTGAACCCCTAGAGTGAAAAGCTGTCCTCTGCTATATTGAGAATATTTTTTCGTCTGAATTGACCTTTATGCTGATATGACCTTGGTCTTCTCCAGGGTTCCTTTGAACTGTGTGTAACTTTGACAGGCGGATTACTGTCTTATCACTTACAAGCAAAACAAAACCACTAAGGACCTTATCAAAGACACCCCATTCTTCTGCTTTCAAACATAGCTAAGTGTTTTGGACTGGCTCATGGCTGACCCTGATGGCATGACCGTGCCTCTGTTGCACCTTTATCATCAGCTGGGGCTATCCTGGTACACAGTGCTCTAGGTTTTTCTTAAGGCATGAGGAGTGAAATTCTCCATTTCCCTGCTGTGTACTTCAGTCCACCACACTGTGCCCACTCATGTATTGTCAGACAGACCCTTCAGCTGCAGACTTTGAAAAAAGTCTATTTCTGATAGTGTAAAAGCAAGGGCTTTTGCATGAGTTTGGGAAATAAGGCAATTTTAACATCCTTTCATCTATGATAATGGAAATTGTGGGAGCGATTCAAAATGAAACTTACTGCTAATAAAGAGAACTGACTCATGAGACACTTCTCAAATAGGTCAGACCTTTGTCTCTGTAAGTTTGTTCATGAAGAGTGGAGGAAGCAAATCTGACAGCAAGTATTTCTGATTGTACTCCTGAAGTTAAAGGGAAATGAAGAATGGGGTAGACAAATGGAACTAGCTGTTCTGTAATATGCCCCTGGCTTAGACCAGAGGAGGCACAGTTTATGCTGTAACAAAATGTGAAATATTCTGTAACTAGATTTTTTTTTCTGGGATGGAAATATCAACTATGCAGCCAGACAGTTCCAGTTTACTGTAGTAACCTGCAAAATGGTGGATGGTGGTGGCTTAAGCTCCAATGTTTCACCAGGACATCAGGATTTGTGTTAATTTTCCCCCCAAATCCTGAAGAACTCTGGGAGAGGGAAATAGAATAGAAAAAATAGTATATAATTAAGTAACAACACTTAGTACTAGATTACACCTTCCCATAGCCTTGCGCAAGGCTGATACAGAAGTTGTACCATTCCAGGAGTAACGGGGGAAGGCACTTTTCCTCAGTCAAAATTCCTCCCCTGCTTCTTTTGACTGCTGGCCTAGGCAGTAGTAAATTACTGCCCTTTATGCCAGCTCAGCTGTATTGGCCATCCAGAAAGGAGGGGGAAGGAGAAGCCAAGGCTTCCCCCATTCTTTGCCCACAGATAGCCAGTAAGGGTAGCCTACATAGGAGTGCAAAAGGAATTCTTGTTCCTCGTGTGCAACAAGTAACAATCTAGCTTATAGGCCCAGATGCTCAATGGTATTTAGGCACCTAGCTCCAGCTAAAATAAGTGGGGGTTAGGAGCCTAAATACCACCTAAGGATCTGAGCCTTAGGGTTTACTTTCTGCAGCATTTGTCATCCAAACCTTTAAGTAATTCACATTCACAGCACTTGTCTGAATCTCTAAGCAGTTCCCAGCTTGTATTTCCCCACTCTTACTTTTCACTACCCTTCCTGTTTCTAGCACCAAAGCAGCACTCGACTCCTGCTCCTATGGCATTTTCAGCTTGGGCAGAAGCAGGAAGTGATGGAAATATTACTGGAGTCTCTTCTCACTAAATGTTCAGGAACCTTGTAGACAGTTTTTTCTAGGTTTAGAAGCACCTCCCCCTTGTCATGGGGCAGCTGCTCTTCATGGAGAGATAGGGCCCAGTCTCCCTGTAACTGCTTATGAAGGCCCCATCTGGGAGGGAGTGATGGCGCCAAGTGGTTAATTAATAAACAAGCACCTGAACCTTATAAAGGTACCCAAGCTCAGTTACAGGGAACTACAAAGGGAGATAGGAGGCTCCTGTGGAGGGGAGCTTAGCCTTCAGGAGAAGACTGAGCCAGAACTGACAGGGAGCCTAGACTGTGAGCTCTCTAGGGAACCTGCCATGACAGGAAGCATGTAAGAGGAACTCCTGCAGAGGGAAGCCTCCTAGGCAGAGGCCTGCAGCCAGCAGGCATTCAAGAGGACCTAGTCTCAGCCAGGGATCCCCCAGTCACTAGCCAGAACCCCAGCCTGGTCAGGATCACCTGCTGTCCCTGGAGAGGAGTTGCAATGGACAGACCTCCCTGGGCCCCGGACTCTGGAGAAGGACGTTACTTCTATAGGGGTAAGAGGCCTAACATCGGGGGCAGAGATGGGAACAAAGAGAACCCTGGAGGAACGGTCTGGGTAGAGGTGAACACTGGATTCAGGTGGAGCATGTGGACTAAGAATGACCTAGTCAACCTGCTGGGAAGCTGGGATGAGAGTATTGATGTTCTGCATTAGCTTTTCTATTAATAAACAGGACTTTCTAAGGAGGTGCTTCTTGTTACTTAACTAGATGTTTGGACTTGATACCCTGGGGAGGGGAAAACCAACAAAGGGCTCATTGGCAACACTCTGCCTGCCCACAAGGGGGCATACTGGGTCAGACTAGAACGCTGACATCCCTCCCGCGTATATATCTAATAAGTAGGGCCCAATTAGGGTGACCAGATGTCCTGATTTTATAGGACAGTCCCAATTTTTGGTTCTTTTCCTTGTATAGGCTCCTATTACCCCCAACCCCTCGTCTCAATTTTTCACACTTGCTCTCTGGTCACCTTAGGCCCTAGCAAATTCATAGCCATGAAAAAGTGTCACAGGCCATGAAATCTGGTCTTCCCCTGTGAAATCTGATCTTTTGTGTACTTTACCCTGCACTATACCAATTTCATGGGGGAGACCAGAGTGTCTTAAATTAGGGGTCCTGACACAAAAGGGAGCTGCAGGGGGGGGGGTCACCAGGTTATTTGGAGGTGGGGGTCCTGGCATTGCCACCCTTACTTCTGCACTGCCTGGGTGGCCAGTGAGTGGTGGCTGTTGGCTGAGTACCCAGCTCTGACGGCAGTGCCCTGCCAGCAACAGCACAGAAATAAGGGTGGCAATACCATATCATGCCACCCTTACTTCTGTGCTGAACCTGGTAGCAGCTCTGCCTTCAGAGCTGGGCTCCTGGCCAGCAGCTGCTGATCTTTGGCCACCCAGCTCTGAAGGCAGTGCCGCCACCTGCAGCAGCGCAGAAGTGAGGGTAACAGTACCACAACCCCCCCTACAATAACCTTGTGACCCCCCCAACTCCTTTTTGGGTCAGAACCCCTACAATTACAACATGGTGACATTTCAGATTTAAATAGCTGAACTCATGAAATTTGCTATTTTTAAAATCCTATGACTGTGAAATTGACCGAAATGGACCATTAATTTGGTAGGGCCCTACTCATGTGGTTTGCTAAATTAGGCCTCAATAAGCATGTTGTCTTCATTTTTCTTGTAACCGTTTCTGACTTTTTAGCCTCACTACTTGTACTTGCTTAAAGTCTTTCTGGTTAATAAGCTTGTTTTATTCTATTTAATCCGGTATGTTCAAATTGAAGTGTCTGGATAACTCCATTTGAGGTAGCAAGTTGTGTGTGTTTTATTCCCTTAAAGGAATAACAGACTCACTATAGTCGTACTGTCTAGGAGAGGGCTGGGCAGTCATTTCTAGTAGGGAATCTGGGACTGGGAGTGTGTTGGGGTCACACTATGGTACTTTTAAAGTTTGGTAAGAGCCAAGGCATAGCTGGCTACAGCACACCACACAGAGCTGGGAGTGACTTACATGCTGGGGGGATTTTGGGAAGCAGTTCAGGCTGGAGGCTACAGCAACATGGTAAAGGGCACCCCAGGTTACAGGGCAGAGGTGACACAGCTACTCCTTAGTCTGGATTGTACCTTGCTATGTCACAAGGGGTCAAAATAGACATTTTCATTTAAAGCCTAGACTCTGAGCCCATCTTGCCAGATCTCAGTGCCTGTTGATTGTGCCAAGAGTTGAGGGCACCCAGCAATGAAGGTGCTTGGCATTTTGCAGAAACAGACCGTAGTAATGGGTGAACTTTAGAAGGTGCAGAGGTTCCATTCTGTGGATTAGCAAAATGTTCCAAGTCTGCCCCATCTCCCTCATTATCCTTGCCCACCCCGACTCTCTCCAGCCAGTGACTTCTGCCACTTCAAGCAGAACCCTTTGCGCGCTCTCTCTCTCTCTCTCTCTCTCTCTCTCTGCGTGTTACTCGTGTCTTTCATGTCCCCCTACCTTGATGACCCATTCAAAATCTTAAGGACTGCAGTCCTGTACCCAGGAACTCTACTTCTAGGTGGCATGGCAGGATTGTCAGAGGGAGTCTGGACCTTCTCTTACTGTGTGGAATGGAAAGAGTTGGACCAATAGGTTCAGTCCTCAAGAAAGTTTCCCTGCTAGCATTCACTGTCACTTGCTACAGATTATTCATGGCCCAAGGCATACAAGAGTTCAGTGAATGGTAAGTAAGTTATAGCAAGGAGAAATAATAGGGTACTTGGCCCCCACAATGTCCAGGTCTCCACCATTACCATCCTTTGTTCTAGTGGGGAAAGAGAGAGAGGGTTAAGGTATGATTGAATGGATGGGTGAAAGTGTGTGTGTTCTCAGAAGCTACACACCTAGTGTGGACCTGGAGATTTGTGCACTACTGGACCTTCCTGCCTGCAAGGCCCTGGGATTGAATCCTAGCAGTGGTCACAGGGAATAACGAATTCCAAATGAAAAATGAGTTTGGTGCTCTCATCCTAGTCCACAATCTACATTAATCACAAAGCCACCCCCTACACAGATCGCTATGGATAGCAGTCTCTACTCACGCTAGTTAGACTCAAAGGTATAGTGCAGATTAAAAACTAAGTGTATTGAGTAGTAGCATCACATACATGTGGAAAGCTTGCACAGCACTTCCACAACTAGAGCTAGACATTAGTTTTCACTTCCATTGCTCTGTATTTTCAAGAAACAAGATGGGAAAGGTGACCCTGATAATATGAGGCTGGCTTGCTCCATCAGGAACAGTTTCTATTTCTTTATCAATGAGACAGAAACAGACACTAACAGCTTTTGAAAACCCAGAGGGAACTTCTCTAGGGGGTGCTAAGTGAAATGAAATACGGTGCCATCTTTTTAAAAAAGAACATATCATCCACGCTGCTGTATTTTTTCCCAACACAATGACTTTATGTGTATGATGAAGGCTTTCATTCTGAGTACTTAGTGTCTAACTCTCTGTAATCAAATACTACTTCTCCCCGGAAAGAGCATCAAATTAATATACCTCCCTTTTCCTTCCAACACAGAGGCACAATGACTGACATGCTAAGTCATTTGTTTGGGCAAGGCAGGAGGCTTTCACTGTTGTACGAAGAGCTCCATCAACAATTACTTTGGTTAATTCATAAGTGTTCACCTAAACCTCTGCTAGACAATCTTCAGAAAATGTCAATTGATAGCTGCCATTAACACCATTCACAATTTCTGGAGATAAGAGTGACTGGCATTGAATAAAAACATTTTAAATACTTATATCCTTCAGTTAGAATTTATTCTTTTTATTATAGAAGATCACTCTAGCTTTCCGTTAGAGAGCTATCACTATGAATCAGCATTTGAGTGCCCATTTTGTATCCTATGCTTAGTTGGCAAGTCTTAATTTAATTAAATCCTTTCAGTATTTAAGCAGGGAATGGAGTAGATACTGGGCAGTGTGATTTATTGCTCCAGTCCTCCACCCTCCTCTCCCATCCTTTTATTTTTTCCATACGCTAGAATGCTCTTGCTCTGTCTTTGGCTCCGAGGTGAAGAAGAGTCCAAGGATAAGAGGAGTCTATTGTAGTTTGTCTGTTCATGTTCTGTTGCAGACTGACACCAAGGGCTGGGAGAAACTTGCATCTGAGCCTACCTGGGAAGAGCATGTTGGGAGTAGTGTCCCTGGAACCAAAATCAAATTGTAAGTTCTATTTACGACAGGTAGATTGTGGACAGTAAGTTACTAGAGCAGGAAGGTGCTGGCTTTAGGCCTCCTGTTTTCTTCCCAGAGCCATAGCCAGGAAAAAGAGCAATATTAATGTAGTCTAAGTATGCGGCTTCATCTGTCATAATTTGCTGTCTGTGTACTGAACCTTCCACTGATGACAGGTCTCCTTTCCTGCAGATGGTGGTGCTGCCATTTTGTTTTCAGATGCGGCCTGCTATAGAGGTGATGCGCACAGAGTGCTTGCTAAGAGCGACCGTAGTCTTGTTCTGCTTGTCTATTAATAGAAAATAAAGGCAATTCTGGCCAAAAGGATGTAATTGCTCTTTGTGGGCCTGATCAAACAAAATCCCTTTGACTCCAATGGGCTTTGGATCAGGTCCAATATCCTGAGAAACGTTGCACACTAACCGACACCCAGTACAGTTTTACAGTGTAGTTCTGTCAGAAAACAGACTCTAAACAAGATGAGGCCTCGTTTATCCTCACAGGGTGAAATTCCCCTTGAGAAGTCAGCCCAAGACTATTTAAGAACCATTTGAATTCTAAGAATGAAATTCATCCTCATGTACTGAATAGGAGCCCCTGGATGGGCTCTCTGGTCAAGGCTGAATTTCATACTTTAGGTGCAACATCTTATTGCCTTTAAAATCCAGTTCTTCTTCCTGCAAAAAGTTGAGCTGGTCTATTGTATATTTGTTAACTAAGCAGCCCTGCCTACATGATAAACAGAAAGGGGTTAATATTTATCCTCTTTGAAATGCTTCTCCACTCCGCCACACAAAACAAATGTAGCCCTCCGATTTAAGAGTGTCATTGGCTGAACATAAATTGGAAAAAAGGGTAAATAAATCAGAGAACAGTGTGTTAATTGCTTCAGAATCGATATGCTCAACATCAATATCCCCAAGCAAAGAGTGTCCTTCGCTGTGTCAAACTGTGGACATTTTATGCTCATTTGTTCTCCCCCCCACAGCTCGATCAAACTAACTGTGTTCCTTCCATCCCATTCCATCCCATCCCATCCCATCCACGGCTACAACTGTAATCTACTGAAAGCCTACGTGCAATGGAAGTAGGGCCAGCTAGATACTTGGGCGTAGACAATTCTATGGGTTACACAGTTAAATAAGTGATTTCAGTCCTAGATACTGGAAGATTTAAGACAAACAAAAAACCCACAGTTTTTACTTGCTAGTGGGAATTAGAGAGCTTGGTACAGGCTGGACAGTAGGCATAGGGAAACCAGTGCATTTTTGGACTATAGACAGCAGAATAGGCACAGCTGAAGGGTATGGAAGTGGCCCACCTATTACAACCGGGAAACCATGGAAATGCTGGCAGTCCTTTAAAACTAGAGCCATCGGCCAGCACCATTATGATGGGTAAGTGGAAATTACTGTGAAGGACATGCAGAGAAATAGTGCGAAGGGCTCATAAATGAATTACTGATACATAAGCATAACACTGTACAGACATTAATTGTACCACTATATTCTCTATAAGATGCTTCACAGTCATTTTCCTTTGCTACATCAGGTCAGGTCAAATAGCAGTGTAATGGAGTCATAAAATAGATGAGCGGCAGCAAAATCACTTTAATAAAAGAAGTGAAGTGAATAACAGAGTAATGTGTATAGTGGGGAGAGGGAGCAAGATATGATTTTTACCTCAGAGTAAGGAATGCACTATAGGAAATGTCTGAGTAATCAAATAAGTAATTGGAAACAATGAAGCAAATTCATTCCTGACATAATTCCAGTGGAGTTGAACCAGGAATAAACTTGGCCTAGTTGGAGTATTAACAAGGACAGTTTAAACATTTCGATCAATAAAATGAAAGGATTTTAAAAAGGGAGGTGAAAAATAAGTCTGAAGGTCTCTTAGTATGCAGATGTTGCTTGAGATAATCAGGGACTTCTGAACAGCGGGTGACTTCCCAATGAATTATAGAGGTAATCTAAAGGGAGATGGGCACTCAAATATCATTGACGTTAAATGGGTAGGACTCCCTTTGAAAATCCCAGACACATTTATTAGTAGGGCCCTACCAAATTCACGGTCCATTTTGGTCAATTTCACAGTCATAGGATTTTAAAAATCGTAAATTTCATGAGTTCAGCTATTTAAATCTGAAATTTCAGTGTTGTAATTGTAGGAGTCCTGACCCCAAAAGGAATTTTTGTGTGTGTATGTGTGTGTGTGTGGGGGTGTCATGGTACTGCTACCCTTATTTCTGCGCTGCTGCTGGTGGTGTTGCTGCCTTCAGAGTTGGGCAGCTAGAGAGCAGAGGCTGCTGGCCGGGAGCCCAGCTCTGAAGTCAGAGCCACCACCAGCAGCAGCAGCGCCGAAGTAAGGATGGGCTGGTATGGTATTGCCACCCTTACTTCTGTGCTGCTGCCTTGAGAGTTAGGCCCTTGGCCAGCAGCTGCCACACTCTGGCTGCCCAGCTCTGAAGGCAGCAGCGCAGAAGTAAGGGTGGTATGGTATGGTATTGCCACCCCTTATTTCTGCTGGGGTGCTGCCTTCAGAGTTGGGCACCTGGCCAACAGCCACCAGTCTCTGGCCGCCCAGCTCTGAAGGCAGCACAGAAGTAAGGTTGCAATACTGCAACTCCCTAAAATAACCTTGTAACTCCCCTGCAACTCCCTTTTAGGTCAGGACCACCAGTTTGGGAAACATTTGTGAAATCTGTATCATATTGGGTAAAAGCGCACACAGTCCGTGATGCTTTTTTCATGTCAATAAATTTGATAGGGCCCTGTAATGGGTTCGGTCACAGAGAGACCCTTGGGACTGTCATCTGATGTACTGAAGTTACCTCAGAGCCCATTTTCCCTGCCAGCCTGAGACTCCGGAACCCTGCCTAGTTGAGCCAGACATGCTCCCAGGGCCCAGGCCACCCCCACAAAGCTGCAGGCTTTAAGTGAAAACAGCTCTGCAGGTTCCCTGCCTCCAGACACCCAGCTCCCAATGGGATCCAACCCCCCAAATAAATCTGTTTTACTCTTATAAAGCTTATATAGGGTAAACTCATAAATTGTCTGCCCTCTATAACACTGATAGAGAGAGATGCACAGCTGTTTGCTCCCCCAAGTATTAATCACTTACTCTGTGTTAATTAATAAACAAAAGTGATTATATTAAGTATAAAAAGTAGGATTTAAGTGATTTCAAGTAATAAGACAGAACAAAGTATGCAAAATAAAGCAAAAACATGCAAGTCTAAGCCTAATACATTAAGAAACTGATATAGGTAATATCTCACCATTACAGATATTCCAATAAGCTTCTTTCACAGACTAGACTCCTTCCTAGTTTGGGCACAGTCCTTTCCCCGGTACAATATTTGTTTAATTCCAGCAGACATCTTAGGTGGAAAGCAGGGGTGTTTTCATGACCGCAGCCCCCTTTGTTCTGTTCCACCCCCTTTTTATATCTTTGACACAAGGCAGGGATCTTTTGTCTCTCTGGGTCCCCACCCCTCCTTCTAAATGGAAAAGCACCAGGCTGAAGATAGATTCCAGTATCATGTGACCTGGTCACATATCCGCTGAGACCTCATTCTTCATTACCCAGGTCAGGTACACAGAAAGGCTTGCAGGTAAATAAATGCATTTACAGCCAATTGTCCTAGTTGATGGGAGCCATCAAGATTCTAAGCCACCATTAATGGCCCACACTTTGCATAATTACAATAGGACCTCAGAGTTATACTTCATATTCCTAGTCTTAGCTACAAGAATGATATACATACAAATAGGATGAACAGACTTGGTAGATTATAAACTTTGTAATGATACCTTACACGAGACCTGGAAAGCATAGACCAATTACATTATATTTACACTCATAAGCATATTTCCATAAAACATTATGGAGTGCAACGTAACAGGTTCTACCTATGGACTTCAACAATTGTAGTCACATGACTATGCCAAAATCAAGCCACTATTTACATGCCAGATGGCCATTATTGCTATTTGTGTTGTTTGCACTTAAAAGTTTCAACTGAGTTCAGAGCCTGATTGTGTTGTCTCCATATAAAGACATAGTGCGCTCTTGTCCATATGGGAAAGCTTTAGCAGTATAATTATACCGCTAAAAAAGTTGCATCAGTGTAAGTGTCTACACAGGGGATTATACCAGTGTAATTATATTGGTTTAAATTTACACCTCAGTTTATATTGAAAAATCTTTTCTCTGTAGACAAGGCCTAAGACAGTCCCTGTCCCAAAGGACTGTTGGTTTCAGAGAAGACACACAAAAGGAGAGGGAAAACAGAGGTGTAGAGATGATGGTTTACCCAAGTTATGCAGCAGGTCAGTAGCTGAGCCAGAGGTGCTGGAACAATTTGTATAGTGGGGGTGTTGAGAACCATTGAACCAAACTGGAAACCCTGTATATGAAGGAAACCACTTCAAGCTAGGGGTTATGGCAGCACCCCTAGTTCCAGCATGAATGAGCTGAGCTAGGAAAATAATCTAGTTCTCCCAAGTCCGAGGCCAGTGCCCCATTCACCCATTCCCACCCAAGCCTGTGGTGTGGAGCTTTTGCTGCTCTGAGGGATGCTCTGGGAGCTTTGCTATCTCCCAGGGGTTCTGATGCAGAAGAAAGCATGCCTGCTACACTATGCCAGGATAATATTCTAGTATCAAAAAGAGCATCTGACCTATATAAAGCATTGTACAAACCCTTATCATGCCACTGCCTAGTAGGCGGGCCAGTATTATTGCTAGAGCTGATGGTACAAATTTTTCTAGCACTTATATTTTCCTCTAAATTTGGCCTTTTTTTATATGGAATTTTTCACAAAAATGCTGCTGCTTTTTTTTTTTAAATTGTGTTTAATGAAAAATTTCAATGGAAGCATTAAAGGCAATTATATTGTCAGTCCTGATTCCTGGACTTAGTCATGTGGTGGAAGCCAGGAGACCTGGATATAGTCCTAGTTCTTTCAGCTGCCTCCAGTTTGACTTTGGGCAAGTCACTTAATCTCCCCCTGCCTCAGTTACCCCATTTATAAGATAGGGATAATATTTCCCTGTCTCATAGGGATGTAGCAGGGATGGATAAATTATTAATACTTGCAAAATGACTTGAGATCCTCTGCTTAAAGGTACTTGTACAAGTCAAATAATTCTTTGCCGATTTCAGAGCTGGTGCTGGATCAGAACTTGAATTTCCCAACAGTTAATAAAAGAGGATATTTTATCCCATATTGGCCCCATCTCCAGGGTTTATGCAACATATTATGAAATAAATAATCTTATGAATCCACCCAATAACAAAGGAAGCTGATTCATGTGCCCTTAGTTCAAACGCAGAGAGTCCCATGTGTATCACCTTAATTTGCTGCCAGGAACCTGAATGATTGCCCTGGGAGCATAGAGGTAGTTCTCCTTTCTGGAAGCAGAACCTGACAGTCTGGAATAATTCAGTGGCTAGCTGCAATGTGTACACAAAGTTCCTACTTTTTACAGTACCTGTGACCAACAAATATTTCCACAAGCCATGTAATAATTATGATGGTTATAACACTAGAAATGGGACCAGGACTCTAAATTTCCACCTAAGCTTTGGTCCATGATTTTAGCTGCAGCATGTCTGAGTAATAAGTTATATCTCTTCTATAGAGCATCACTTCACCGGGCAAGGGGCTCCAAATTTGCCTTTATTCCCCTTCCTCCCATAAGCTCATATGAAACTCGAAAGGAACTGAAATTAACTTGAAACGTGGCCTTACTCTGTAAAATCTAGGAACATGAAGCTTTAAATCTGTTCTTAGTCCATGTACACTATGCAAAGTCAATTACTACAGTGAGTGCATTTCTAACTAGCCATAGCCTTTATTGGTGTTGAGAAGCATGAAGCTCTTCGCAATAGACCTGCTCAGTTAGCATGTCCCCTCATTCGTTATCTGCTAGTGTAAGCGTCTCAGATTACAAGGATGACATTATGAAAGCTAGGTTATGTGTCCTTGATCTTGAAACCAAATTCACAGTTTAATGTGCTAGCGTATTACATTATTATGACTGGGCTTGAGCTAAAAAGTCTGGATCTGTGGCATATTTAACTACATAACTGTTATGTCCTTCTTTCTGTGTATGGCCCCTTTAAATCTCTGTGGCCTGCAAAGACTGGTAGCCATGTTCACCTCAGGGCAGACTGTTAAAACTGGGGTTTTGGTTTGGCCCATTAAAGTGATAGGGCCAGTCTCAGTGTTTGGATTGGTTCTGGAACCAAATTTTCACCAAGGTTGCTGGAGTGTAGCTCTCCCCTTGCACTGTAAGGACCTGGCCAGTGTTACTGAGCACCATTTAGCAGTCTTGAGTCCACCCAGCAGAGGGAAATGTGTGACATAGGCCCCATGGAGGGCATTTTCAGAGGGCAAAGAAGATGATAGAAAATGAGGAAAGAGAATGGGGAAAAAAGAGAATGCTTTTGATGTAAAATGAAAGGGAAGACTGCAGAGAGCAGGAGAAAGAAATGGGAAGGGGAGGAAAAAGCACGCACAACTAAGGTTCTTGGATTTAGGGACCAATTTATGACCCCATTACTGCTCCTGACTCTGACAGTAGTCCCGTTTGGTTTTGATGGAACCACTCATGGAGTGAAGCATTATGTTCCATATCATTAACAATATCAGAATCTGGCCTTTAACTTGCATTATACTCATGTCACTAAATATGCCAGTATGTTTCAAAGACAGATGACTTTCAAAATTTTTAGCATTACTTCTTTTGGGGATGGGGAGATCTTATTTTCCTAGGATACTAATGCAACTAACATCAACCTGTAACTGTCCTTTATGCCATGAGCTAGCCACTGCCCTGAATTTCATGCTCGCAGGCATTTTGTGATATCCTGCAGCTGTTCTGAAACCTGTGATGTAAAATAAAGTTTTGGCAGTAATGCTTTGGTTGGAGAGAGGCTATGGAACCTTCACTGCATTTAATATGCCTGGTGTTTGATTTAAACTTGAGTGCATCCGAGGTTCTTTTTGCCTACTATAACCCTAAAATTTTATGCGTCAAATGCATGAAAACATCATGAATGCACAAACAGGAATATTTAATAGGGGTGATATAATTATGTGGTGTTGGTTCAGTGATTCCTTAGCATTATTCACCATCTCTCTCTCAAAGGAACTATCCCAGCGAAATGAGATTTTAATAAAAGCAGGCACTACAGCAGTGTATTGTTAAGCATTCAGGACAGTGTCTGCGTTTCCCTTTTACTGCTGTTGTGCTGAAAACATAATGCCATTTGAAAATCTAATGTTTGACTACAAATGTAATTTGCAAAAGCAGAATAATTTTTCCTAGAGATCAGTAGAAAACACGCATATTTTCAGAGTAGCTTATCTCCCCCCACCAAGGGTGCCACGTGATAGAGTTGTTTGGGTGATATCCCCCTAGCTGTTTTGCTGAGCTTTTCCTAATTACCTTAGTGTTCTAAAGGTGAATTGTATTCTTATATAATCAGTATTAGTTCAGTTCACGGAAGCTTACTGCAGACTGTTCTTTGATGCCAGCAAATCTCTGCTGTAGCATTCATTCACAATTTAATACATAAACTCCTGGTAAAGCCAGTCCATTTCAAGTGTTTTTCACTGGGTTGTGAAGATAATATGCTGCCGTAGTTGTTTCAGATGGTCAGTGGGCTGGTGGTTTGAAGATATTGGTGGGAATTTACTCTTGTACTTTCCTTCTGGCTACAAGGTTAATTTTCCATTTGGGTGATCGAAGATTTGGTGACACGCACATTTAAGTGACTTTCTCCTCTAACTCATTCTGTATCTGATCTGCCTTATCCCTCAGAGCATCGCGACTGATATCAGTGTTTCTTTCTTTTGTATGTTTGAAACAGTCTAATCAGATTTCATATTAAGTTGGGAAACAGTGAGCCACTGTTACAAAAAATATGGAGCTATATGAATGATCATATGTTGTTAATGGCAATAACAAGGACAGAGACTGATCCAATCATTTTGAACACTGCTTCACCTCCGAGTCAATAGCACTTAGAGACAAAATGTTTTTCTCCTTCTCTACGATTTACCATATGCTGCCTGTGCAGTATTGTGTTTTGCTGTTGGCTATCTGTGAATTTTAGCACATTGTCTAAATCTGTTCAAATAGAAACCCAAGATCCTTGAGCTCTGGGGCACTTCAGCTCCAGACAGGATCAGGACTTGAGCATCAAAGGTGGCCCTCTATTTCTACAATAGGCAGAACCAAAACTCCTACTGGCCCATCATCAACCTTGGAGAAGTTTGGATCCACAGCTGAACTTTGTGGCTTGTATAAATTAGCAGGGATTGCTGAAGTAGCGTGACTATGACAAGAACTATCTTGAACTTTCCCAAGTGCTCCACCCAAAGTGAACCTGAATCTTTTTTTTGGGAGGCTCTAAAGTATAGCTGAATTTTATTCTTTACAATGTCTGCTTGTCTGTATACCTGATTTTTTTTTTATCTACCCCAACTCCTGGAGCATAGGAGCAACATGAGAAAAATGGTAGTACAGGAAACCTTATGAGAAAGCCACACATGAAACTTCCAGTCTGTTTTCTCCAGTGAAGGAGCTTTCGGTGGTGTCTAGATAACATAAGTGTACAAGAGTAGGGGGGTGGATTAACTGAAGTCTACACTACAAACGTGCACCCATGCAGCTGCACTGCTGTCGCGCTTTTGGTGAAGATGCTCTAAGCCGACTGAAGAGAGCTCTCCTGTTGGATTAACTCCACTTTTGCGAGAAGCTCTCCTGCCGACAGCGCTGTCTACAACTGCGCCTAGGTCGGTATAACTATTATTCACACCCTTGAGTGACATACTTATACTGAAGTAATTCTGTAGTGTATATCGTAGACATCACTAAAGGCCTGGTGCACTGAGGTTCTGAGTACCTGCAATTTCAATTGAAATCTGTGGGAGTTGGGAGTCAGTATATTCAATCCTTCTACTTCAACTGAAGTCAATAGAAAGTCTCATTGTCCTCAATCTTGCAGCTATCAGGCTGAATGGGAGTTGCAGCCAATGGAAGTTGTTGAGTAGCTCTCCAGACCAACGCTATCAGGATAATGGGTGAAATTTAAAAGGTTCCAAGTATAGCTAGTTGGAAAACCAAGGTTTTTTTTTTTCCCCAAAAATCTTGCACAGTAAAAATCCCTTTTTGAAATGTTGCTATCAGAAAACATTTTTCCTCATGAGAATTTCAAAAATGTGGGAAGTTATTTTCCATTTATAAAACAGTAAGAAAGTGGGGAGAAACCCCATGCCTTCCAAACAAAATTTCTGAAACAGCAGGGGAGGGTTTTCTATTTTTTAGAAAATCAAAATTTATTAAAAATGAAACTTCCTGAAAAACTTGTTTGAAAAATCTCAGTTTTGATTGAGGGTGGGGGATGGGAAACCTTGTAGCTGGAAAATTTCGAACAGGTGTGGTTCTGAGGTTCACTTCTTATAAACATGCAAAAATGGATACTGTTCCTCATATACTAAAATGTACTGAGATTTAAACCAATCTTCCAAAAGTAGCTATTGTACTTTATGTTGCTGTACTTTCCAAATGTAATTTCTATGGCTAAACAGGTTTCTGCATATAACTAGACAATCCAATGGATATTTCAAAGAAGTTTTCATACTTTGAGTTAATTTTTGCAGTACTAATTGTAATAGCTTGGAGGGTGAGGAGTAGATTTTTTGTTTTTTGGCGGGGGAGATGATAAACTATTTCAAGACTATTCAATCAAACACTGTATTTTTTTAAAAGGATTATGTGGTCCTAGAAATCCTTTGGTGATTCTGGCTAGTTACGTCTAACAGAAGAGTGGTATGGACCTTCCAATCCAACAAATTTCCTTATTACTGAGCATTTCATAAGTGGGGAAGGTAAAGAAAAATATTTGCTCTTTGAACACCTGGTACATTGTCTGCCAAGCTGTCTATTATGTAGTTTTGACAAGCAGCTAATATAATGCTTTTTGTAAAGGGAAATCATGCAGTGCTTAATTTGTAATGAGAGGTGCTGGGGCGCAAGCAATTTTTGACATTCATAACTGATGCAGCAAGCCCAGAGATGCCAGGACTATGAACTGCCAAGCCTAGAGGTGTCAGGGCTCTGCCCTGGCACAAATTAAGCATTGAAATCATGCCTCACTAAGCTGAGTTCTTTGAGGGCATCAACCAACATATGGACAAGGGTGATCAGTGCTCATAGTGTACTGGACTTTCAGAAAGAGTTGGGCAAGTTACTTCAGCAAAGTAAACAGTCCGGCACTAAGAGGAAAGATCCTCTCATGGATCAGTAACTGATTAAAAGGTAGAAAACTGAATGAATGAATGAATGACTGGTCACTTTTCATAGTGTAGAGAAGTAAATAGTAGGGTCCACCAAGGAGCTGTACTGTGACTAGGGTGACCAGATATCCTGCTTTTATAGGGACAGTCCGGACATTTGGGGCTTTTTCTTATATAGGTGCTGTCAAGGTTCCTCCCCAACTTTGAACTTTAGTGTACAGATATGGGGACCTGCATGGACACTTCTAAGCTTAATTACTAGCTTAGATCTGGTAACACTGCCATCATCCAGAAATTTCAGTGTCTGGATCACTTTCTGTCCCCGCAAAACCTTCCCCTCCCTGGGCAGCTTTAAGAGGCTTTTTCACCAAGTTTTTGGTGAACACTGATGCAACCCCTTGGATCTTAACACAAGGAGAATTTAACCATCCCTCCTCCCTTCCCCCACCAATTCCTGCTGAGTCCAGATCCAATCCCCTTGGATCTTAACACAAGGAAAAAATTAATCAGGTTCTTAAAAAGAAAGCTTTTAATTAAAGAAAAAGGTAAAAATTATCTCTGTAAAATCAGGATGGAAAATACTTCACAGGGTAATCAGATTTATATAGTCCAGAGGAATCCCCCTCTAGCCTTAGGTTCAAAGTTATAGCAAACAGAGGTAAAATCCTCTCAGCAAAAAGGAACATTTACAAGTTGAGAAAACAAAAATAAGGCTAACACGCCTTTCCTGGCTATTACTTACAAGTTTGAAACATGAGAGACTGATTCAGAAAGATTTGGAGAGCCTGGATTGATGTCTGGTCCCTCTTAGTCCCAAGAGCGAACACCCCCAAAACAGAGAGCACAAACAAAGACTTCCCCCCGCCAAGATTTGAAAGTATCTTGTCCCCTTATTGGTCCTCTGGTCAGGTGTCAGCCAGGTTTACTGAGTTTCTTAACCCTTTACAGGTAAAAGTTAAGGGTTAATACCTCTATCTGTTTATGACAGGTGCCTATTACCCCCTGCCCCCATCCTGATTTTTCACCCTTTCTATCTGGTCACCCTAACTGGGACCAGTACTGTTCAACATAGATCATAAATGATCTGGGAAAAGGGGTAAACAGTGAGGTGGCAAAATTTGCAGATTAAAATAACTCAAGATAGTTAAGTCCAAAGCAGACAGCAAAGAGTTAGAGGTCTCTCAAAACTTGGTGAGGAATAAAATGGCAGATGACGTTTCATGTTGATAAATGCAAAGTTATGCCCACTGGAAAACATAATTCCAACTACACATATAAAATGATGGGATCTAAATTAGCTGTTACTACTCAAAGAGATCTTGGAGTTATTGTGGATAGTTCCTTGAAAACATCTGCTCAATGTGCAGCGGCAGTCAGAAAAGCCAGCAATGTTAGGAACCATTAGGGAAGAGATAATAAGACAGAAAATATAATAATGCCACTATATATAAATCCATGGTACACCCACACCTACGTCTGAATACTGCATGCAGCTTTGGTTGCTCCATCTCAAAGATATATTAGAACTGGAAAAAAACTAGAAAGGTAACAAAAATGATTAGGGGTATGGACAGTTTTTGTATGAGTAGAGAATAAGAATAGGGCTGTTCAGCTTGGAAAAGAGATGACTGAGCAGGAATATGACAGCACTACAAAATCATGAATGGTGTGGAGAAAGTGAATAAGGAAGTGTTAACCCCTTCACATAACACACCAAACCAGGGCTCACCCAATGAAATCAATCGGCATTAGGTTATAAGAAACATAAGGAATTACTTATTCACACAACCTATGGAACTTGTTGCCAGGGGATATTGTGAAGGCCAAAAGTATAATTGGGTTCAAAAAAAGAATTAGGTTCATTGACGGCTATTAGCCAAGATGGTCAGGATGCAGCCCCATGCGCTGGGGATCATTAAACCTCTGCTAGAAGCTGGGACTGGATGACAAGGGATGGCTCACTCAGTAAATAGCCCTGTTCTGTTCTTTCCCTCTGAAGCATTGGGCACTGGCTGCTGGGATAGATGGTCTGACCCAATAAGGCTCTTCTTACTTTTTTATTATAAAGGGTTGTGTTCCTCAGAATAGCATTAGGGCTATACATGGTAGGGCTCCCGTGGCTAAGATTTGGATTATAAAGGGAAGGCTTTCTGGTGTAGGTTTAGGATGGGATGGAAAAGGTTAGGGTTAGGGTTGTAAAGGGTAGGGCTACTTGGACTAGATTTAGGGTTATAAAGGGTAGGACTCCTCAGGTTAGGGTAAAGAACAGGGCCACTGGGGGTGAGGGTTACAGGGCTCCATATTGTATGGTTAGGGTTATGTAGCGTATGTATCCTTAGCCTAAGAATAGGGTTGTGGCAGCTAGGGCTCCCTGGGTTAGAGTTAGTTTTGTAAAGGGTAAGGTTCCTGTGCTAGGGTTAGGGTTTCAAAAGACAGTGCTCCCCTGGTGGGGTTAGGCCTGGGGCAGAGATACAAAGGGTAGAGCTTCCTGGGTTTTGCTTAGGCCTAACGCTTGTCGGGCTCCCTGGGTTAGGGTTATAACAAGTAGAGCTCCCTGATCTAGGGTTAAGGTTACCAAGGATCGGGTTGCCTAGGCTTGGTTTAGGTCTTGAGGAGATATGGCTCCCCAGGCTAAGGCACCATTTTTATAAATGGTAAGGTTTCCCCTGATAAGGTTAACCCAGGAAGCCCTACCGTTTGTAAAGTTATGGCTAGGTCTGGTGCTGGTAGGGCTTGTCTTATGGTTATGGTTTCCAAGGATAGTGATCCCTGACCTATTGTTGGTGTTACACAGGGTAGGGCTCTGCAGATTTGGGGCAAGCTGGGCCAGTAGGGCTCCTCGAGGTTTGCCTCTAGTTAAAACCTAGGGCTCCCCAGGCTAGGGTTATGTCTGGTGCCAGTAGGGCTTCTCATTCTAGGCTTAGTGTTACAAAGGGTAGGACTCCCTGCGGTATGGTTATGCTTTGGGCAATTAGGGCTCCCCAAGCTAGGGTTACCTTTAGGTTTATAAAGGGCAGGGGCCCTCAAGCTAGGGTTATGCCTAAGGCTGCAGGCTGAGGGAGCTATGCTAGCATTAGGTTTACAAAGGATTTGGCTCCCTTGGCAAGGATAAGACCTGGGGTTTGTATCACTCCCCAGGCTCGGGTTAGGATTACAAATGGTAGCACTTTCTGGGCTAGGTTAAGGCCTGGGGCCTATAGGGCTCTCCAGGTTTGGGTTATGGCAGATAGGGCTCCCCAGGCTAGGGTTATGTCTGGTGCCAGTCTCAGGTTAGGCTTACAAAGTGTAGGGCTCCTCTCTCTAGGGTTTGTAAAGGTAGAGTTCCCTGGGCTAGGGTTATGGTTATTTTTAAAGCTTGGTTACCATTTACTCTACACTGTGGGATTTCAGTTTCTCTGTGTGAAATTGGTCATAAAAATTAGGGCTGTGGGAGGATAACTGTGGAGAAACAGACTCCAGAAAGAAAGAGATGGAGTGGTTGCAGAGAGACAGGGTGTAAATTAGGAAGCATCTGCTGTTGTAAGAAGTCCTTCCTGGCCATAAGGGATCTGATAGGTGTAGCGACTTCTTTGAATGGTAAACTTATTTTGGTGGATGGCATTTTGGAGGGCTGGAATACCAGGATACATATTGGGTTGGGGGAGAGCTGTGGACTCCACTGCAAAAGTCAAAACCAAACATAATTATTTGTGTGCTTTGTACAGTGTCTGCACACAGCTCATTTGTAGTCCGTGTGTGATAACCATTTTCTTATTGGCTAGAAGTGGCGGTGAACAGGCAAAATGTATTGTTTCAACCAGAGTTTTAGTTACACCCATAGTTCAGAGAAAGCTGCTGCTTTTAAAGGTGGTTGCACGTCTGTGGTACTCTCTAAATCTTCTGCAGCTTTTCTTTCCATGTTAAATAACAGTTGATTATTTTATTAAAACCAATTGATTCGTCAATACTTAAGTCATATGATACTTAACCAAAATTCTTAATTTTTGCACCTGGAGGCCAGAGCTGTGAAATATAGTGCTGTCATTTTGAGCAGAATAGTCCCATTGATTTCTATTTGTCCCCTGCACATGACCTGTTTTTTACTTTGGAATGCGATTAAGCCCACACATGAAGTGAGGCTTGTTCATTTTATCTGAATATCAATAGTGCCTAGAGGCCCCAACTGAAATTGAAGCCCTGTTGTGCTAGGAATTGTATAAACATATAGGCCAGGTCTATGCCACACATTTACTTTGGTATAACAGTGTGACTCAGCGATGTGAAAAATCCACACCCCTGAGCTATGTAGTTAAATCCCCCATGTAGACAGTGCTATGTTGGTGGGAGACATAGCTACTGCCTCTCATGGAGGTGGAGTTAAGCTGATGGGAGAGGTCACATAGCAGTTCAGTGGCAGAACCAGGGCTAGACCCCATGTCTAATGTCCTATTCCAGGCCATAGTTCCTCTTTAAAATGTGTTTCATCAGGCTTTACATTAGAGCCATAAACTGAGCCCAAACTTTTGGTGAACCTGGAGTATGTTTGGAATTTGTAATAAACAGAGTTAGCTTAATTCATTGTAACTATTTTATGTATGTGAATCATTCATAACTAGAGTTTGACTTTTGCAAATCTATTTGTAATTATTCAGGGGACAGTTTCCAGGGCCAATTTCAGCATATGATTTGGTTGAATTGTTCACTTCCGCTCTTCACTATCCATGCAGTATGATGAGTCATCTAATTCACATTGCATTTTTCTCCTCTCTGAGGGGATCACGGAAAAACTCCTGTTCATGCACGGATACCCTCGTTTTCCTGTGGATTCAGGTCTTTGGAGAATGTCCGTTCTGTGAGCAACGTTTATGAACAAAAATCTATGTGTGCAGATGTATTCAGATAATAAGGGGTGTGAAAATGGCCAAATAGAACAGTAGGAATTTGAATGAACACCCAAACACCATTCCTAAGAATGACTAGTTACATGAACCATTTTTCCTAACTTGGGGAGAAGTCTCAAAAGTAACGTCAGTGAAGAACAAGGAAACCTCCCTTCATGTTCTGATGTCTTCAGTGTCCTGGAAATTGCTTTACTGTGGTTTGGAGGCCAGGAAGAAACTAATGCAGTGCACCAGGCTGCAGCACATGCTCTGTACCTACTGTAGTTTTGACACATTCAATTTTATGAACTCCATCCCCCAGCTTGTTCATAAAATAGGGGTTCTTTTGTATACCAGACAGACACAGGGACATGGACAGACAGAGGCACAGAGCTTCACCAAACCCAACCAACTCTGGTAATCTGACCACAAGTCACTCTCACAAGTTTGAATCTCATTGTGAACATTGTGCCCAGCTCCATCGCAGAGGTTTCTCATAGCTATTTGCTGCTAATCATTCTCCAGGAATGAAATGAATGGAAAAATAAGTTACTTAGAATGATTTACTGTTCATCAAGCATAATAAATGAATAGTTATTCACTGGCAGTCACACATCTCTGGCTAATGCTTTTGAAGGTCACTCATACCAGTCACCAGCCTTTCCTCATTTCCACACATTCTTTGCACCAGTTAGCAACGTGCACAGGGACACATTTTCATTAAAGAAAATGAGGATGAGGGGTCATCGGCCTATTGGCCTGGGTTTGCTGGGATCAGAGGTCCACAAACTTCACATCGCTGGTAGGTAGAAAAGGGAAGTTCAGAAGCTGATGAAAACAGTTTTAAATTACTGAATCATTTCAGCCAAAAGAAAAGCATGCAGTATTAATTGGTCTCTTGGGGAAGTCAGGGCAGAACAGTTTGTTCTGAGATGTCCTCTCATGCCCTAATATTACATTAACCGGGTCACAGGACAACTGCAACAATTTTCTCATGGTGCAAAAAAACATCTGACTGGAGGAAACTGGATTGTGAGATATCTTTATCATTCTTATTATGTGTTGCATCAGTCACGTTTTTTTTTTTTTTTTTAGAAAAAGCCCCTAATTTGTGTCTTGTGCTGTCATTTCCCTCCTTGGATCCAGAGTCAGACACTGCTATGGAGGGAAAGCAAGATGCCATGTGAGCTCACCAGTGAGGAAAATTGAAGAGAGTGAGAATATTATAAGGTTTCACCTAGATCATAACATTATTATGGGATTGAGATTGATAGGTGTGAACTCACTCTTCAATTAACAAAGCTGTGTAAGACCAGACTAAGACAAGGACTATGTGGGTTCACACATGAACTTTTGCTGAGTATTTGTGGGGGAGGAGGAGAGGAAAGACAACAGAGAGAGAGCCTGAAAGGAGCAGCTGTAAGCACGTTGGCAACCCTGGAAAAAACCTGGGGAGATGTTTTTGGGTCAAGGTGCAGGCTGAAAAGAATGTGCTTGGTGCTGTAAGCAAATGAAGCTTTTTCTTGTTGCTTGATTTCTTCTATATTCAGAAAGGCAGGACTTTGTAAATAAACAAAACTGCATCAAAGAAATATCTGACCACCATTAAATTCTACTCTCAACTGCAAAAGCCACAGGGCCCCAAATTTTGACTAGCTGCTCAGGTCAAAATGGGCAACTTTAATAACCTGCCAGTATGCGAGTGTGCCACTCCTTCTGTGGGGCAGAATGAGAATTACTCAAGTCTACTACAGCTAACACTGGCTCTATTTAGGCTCAAGTGGCGGTGGAGTGGGAGCATGTGTACGGGGCACAGGGGCTGAGGAGCTGTATTCCTGCGGTTAGCATGAATTCGAGAGGTTAGAGCTAGTGACAACTGGGAAGTCCTAAATGACTACAGATTGGTTACGGTGCATTAAATGTATAGCTGGTGTTTCATTCTGAGGGTTCCAGAAGACATAACCAAGGATTTATTTAACCACGGAAATGTAGCCTTTCAGTAAGGGGCACAGAACGCTACACCAGCATACACTGATGGGGTAGGGGGTCTGATTTTCAACCGTCTTGCACCTTGTGGAGTTGTTAACGCTAGTGGGAGCAAAGTGGGTGGAAAAATACTTTTCAAAGGGAGAATGGTAATATGTTTCTCCCGCTTTGTGCAGGGGTGTGTGTGTGACTATACAAGCTGCAATTAGGGAACATCATTGAAGCTCATGTGCCAAAACCTGCAAGGGCTTATTGGAAACCCCCCATTTTGGTTTATTGGGCCACATCCTGGCTCAGCTGTGGCCCTGCAGGTGTCACTGCAGTCTACACAATTTAGAGTGGCCACATGGAGCCCGTAAGTCAAAGGACCCACACACTGGCTCAGAGCCTCTCTTTCCCTTTTCCCTCTCTGTTCAGCTGAGCCAAACACTGAATCTATTATGTCCAAGGACACTGACCTTATAAAAAATTTCCAAATGATCTTTAATATCTATGCACAGCAGAAGAGAGGACTCACTTCCAAGTTCTTCTATAGGCACTTGGATACAATGGAGATGAGGGCTTCATTTTGGACCTCACACAGTAAACTGCACTGAAGTCAACTCAACTACTCAAGTTGAAAGATTGAGTTAACCCTGGTGGGAGTCTAAAATGTGGTTCCAGGCAGCACTGTTAATTCACAAGTGATGCTTAAACCAGTAAATCCATCCTCTATGTGGGCTAAGAATTGGCTATGAAAACCTGGGCAAATTCCTTTCCTTGAAAGTCTCCTCCCAAAATCTAATAATGGGCCATTCCACCCTCTGTTCCTCTGCTTGCCCCATGAGATGCCCTATCAGTGGAGGGTAGGTGAAGCTGTGTTGTGTTAGTGTTCTGTGCGGCAGCGGTGAATCCAGAAGGCAGGCTGACTTCAAAGGGCCCATGTTGCTGCTCTGCAGCAAACTCAGCTGAGTTTTTATTTTTGGTAGCTTGTTAATAAATAAAAGGACATTGAAAATACAGGTCACAGAGTATAGCAGCCACCTCTCCTCCTCTAAATGGGACTCAGTGGACTGATGCTAATCCAGCCTCAATCTCCTCTCCCTGCTGACAGCCCTTCGTGCTTCAGAGATAATTCTAGATGCATTCTGAACAACATGAAATAGCGGGAGTTTGCTTCACACTCTTTGATATTTGCATAAACCTCTGAACCCTACTATTCTTGTCAGTTTCAGAACAAAATCTGCTTCCACTGAGGTGCCCCTAGTTTTGTTTTGGGGGAGAAACCTGCACATGTGGCTGGATTTTTTTTTCACTGACAAACTTCCCTAAACAATGATACCAAAACTGACTGAGGAGGCAAATGTCACTAGTTCTGCTGCATATACAGCCCTGTAGTACAAAGTCAGCACCTGTGTAAAGCTGTTTGCTGCTGCTATGCTCCAATGGCTTAGCTTGTTATCTGGCTCGTACAGGCAAGCTAGATCCTGAACTTGGCGGTTGCTCAGCTCTAGCTTTAAATTTCTTATTTCTCCTACAGCGGACAAAATTCAGAGGTGATGCGCAAGGTGACGCAAGCCACACATCAGTAAGGGAGATAAAGGGGTACAAGTTAGTGTAACTTGCATGCTGAGGGGCCCAGAGGTATAAATTAAAGTAACACCTTACAAATCCTAGTTAGTTGTTACACCCTTGCTACAATTCTTTCCTTTTACACCCCTTGTCTTGTACATTGCACCATTGATGCTCAGATGGTATAGAGAAGGGTGTCTTAGAACTAGCTAGAGAGAACCGAGACCACCTTACACCCCCTTACTGACATATACCTTGCATTATCTAGCCAACTGGACATTCCAGCCAGTAGCAGCCAAAGCAGGGACCTTCAGATATTCAGAGAACTTTCTACTGTCTTTGGCTGGAATTTCCCAGCCCTGTGCTGATTGGCTATTTTCTCCAATTCTCTTCTTTCCCCAGACTCCTCACCTCAGTTTCATTTCTAGATCTGTCCCCGTCACCTCTCTTCCTTTCAATGTCCCCTCTCCATTCTCTTTTCTTTCAACATCTCCCCTAACTGAACCCACTGAAATAAAATGACATCTTCCCATGCTGTTTGCTGCCATCCCATTATTGACTCTGCTTGTGTCTTCTACCTCTTCCCCCACCCTGTGCTTGTCTTGTCTACTTTGATTGCAAGCTCTTCAGGGCAGGGACCATCTACTACTCTGTGTGTGTACAGGGCCGAGCACAATGGGGCCCCGTTCTTGGTTGGCTGTTACACACTCTCTACTAAACATGGATTAATAACATCATCCCTTGGAATTTGACCCCATATCTCTAAGCGTTTGTCTACCCAAACATTTAGTGAGCAACAGGCTGGGGTGTGAATCTACCCTGCATTAGTCTGCCACAGACTCTGTGGACTTGGCTGATGCACATTAATAGTTTGTTAGAGTGCTTTGATCTAGTCCCACTTCAAAGCTGACTAGATCAAAAGGCATTAACAAACTGTCAATGCACGTCATCAGGGTCCACATGCACAGAGTGCAACAAGTTAGAGCAGGGTAGATTTACACCCCAGCGGACTGCAAACTTAAAAGTTCATATAGCCAAGCCCTAAGTGGTGATGCTAAGATTTAGGCCTGGTGTATACTAGGAAATTAAGTTAGTTGTAACTATATTACTCAGGGTGTGAAAAATCCTCACCCTCAGCAGCGCAGTTAAACCGGCCGAACCTCTGGTGTAGACTATGCTAGGTTGACAGAATTATCCCGGCAACTTAGCTACTGCCTCTCAGGGAGGTAGAGTACCTACCCAGACTAGAGGACTTCTCCCATCAGAGCAGGAAGTATCTTCGGTGAAGTGCTACAGTGGAACAGCTGCAGCAGTGCGGCTTATTAAGTGTAGACAAGCCCTTAGTCAGTATTGCACGAATATGGACCAGTGGAGGGAATCAATGCTGGGCAAACCACCAAAGCCTCAGTGTTTGAGTTCAACTTGGATAAGCCCTCGGATGGATGACAGGAGAGGTCCAAGAAGTACTGGAGAAGGGTTAGCCTAGTGCCCGTCTTTAAAAAGGAGGAGCTGGGGAATTATAGACTAGTCAGCCTGACCTTGATTCCTGGAAACCTACTAGAGCGATGTCTAAAACATTCAATTTTCAAATACCTGGAGGATGAAAGGGTGATCACTTGCGGCCATCATGGATTTACCAAGAACAAATCGTGTGAAACTAGTGTGATTTCCTCCTTTGAGAAGGTAACTGGTTTGGTGGATAGGGGGGAATGCGGTGGACATAATATACCTGGACTTTGTCCCTATACCTAGACTATATTCTGGCTTTTTACACAGTCCCATATGACATTCTCCTAAATAAGAAGGAGAAATGCAGGCTCGGTAGAACTACCATTAGGTGGATACATCATTGGTTAAACAACCACAAATAAAAAGTAACTATTAATGGAATGTCAGATTAGAGGGAGGCCTAAAGTGGGGTTCCACAGGGATCTGTTCTGGGTCCAGTGTTTAACATCTTTATTAATTACTTGGATGTAGGAAGACAGCACATACTGATCAAATTTGTAGATGAGACAAGCTAGGGCGGTGTCTATTCTATTTGGGGAATAGAGCTAAAATTCAGGGGATCTTGATAAATTGGAGAACTGGGCTATGGACAACAAAATAAAAATAAAATAAACAACAAAATAAACAACAAAATAAAATTCAACAAAAACAAATGTAAGGTGCTACACTTAGGGGAGAAAAACCAAATGCGTAATTACAGAATGGGGGATAACTGGCATGGCAGCAGCATTGCTGAAAAGATCTGGGAGTTGTGGTGGATCACAATCTCAACATAAGTCAACAATGCGATGCTGTTGCAAAAAAAGCAAATGCAATTTTGGGTTGCGTTAACAGAAGCATAGCATGCAAGTCACAGGACGTGACAGTACCACTCTGCTCAGCGCTGGTTAGGCCTGAGCTTGAGTACTGTGTCCAATTTTGATTACAGTTGTATAGAAAGGATATAGAGCAACTGGAAAGGATCCAGAGACGAGCAACAAATATGATCAAAGGATGGAATGCAAGCCGTCTGAGCAAAGGCTGAAGGAACTGGGTATGATTAGTTTGGAAAAGAGGAGATTAAGGGGTGACATGAGCGCGGTCGTCAAATACTTCAAAGTCTGTTATAAAAAGATGGAGAAAATTTGTTCTCTCTCTTGTGACAAAGGCAGGACAAGAGGCAACGGGTTCAAACTACAAACACAGCAGATTTAGATTAAATCTCAGGGAAAACTTCCCAACTGTAAGAACAGTAGGGCAATGGAACAGACTGCCTAGGGAGGTTTTGGAAGCTTCCTCACTCCTTCAAAAGGAGGCTGGACAGCCATCTGTCTTGGATGGTTTAGACACAACAAATCCTGCATCTTGGCAGGGGGTTAGACTAGGTGACTCTTGTGGTCCCTTCTGACTCTATGGTTCTATGATTCTATGTTTCGATGCTTAATCTGAATTTTGTAACCCTCTTAGGCCTGCACGTGAGCTGGAAACGTCAAGGAAGCGGGGAAGATTTCTGTTGCTTCCTGCTTCTGGCTGAGCAGGGAGCGAATACCACTAAAGAAGCTTTGTGGCACTTTTGCTTTTGATGCTCTCCTAGCAGCAGGTATTGCAGAGGCAAGCCAAACTCAGAAGCAAAGGTGAAAAGTGAACTGAACTTCTCTCACCTTCTATCAAGCTTAGGTCAGAGTTTTTGAACAAAGGGCAGGATTCTTATAGTATCCAAAATAGATTGTCCACTTATCTTGCAGTAACAGTGAATGTGGCCATCCTTTGTGACTCTTTATATCAGATATCAGTAGAAAAGGAGTGATGGCAGGAAGATAGATGGAGTGAAAACTCCAGGAAGAAAGGGTGGAGAGAGACAAACTAATCACAACCTGCTGTAGCAGTGGAAGATAAAAAATTCAGGTAGCGTCAGTCTTAACTTGCATCCAATTATCCTGCCAGCAAAGATATGAAGACAACTAATACCTGCCTTTGCCCTAGGGTATATGTCTCCTTATTTATAACACCATTACTAGGAAGTCTGACATTTCAGAATCAGCATTTGCAGCACTAAAATATGATGTCAAGAAAGCAACAGGAATGACATTCCACCAAGGTATGGTGTGTTGCTCCACAAGGTAATTAGTGGAGTTGGTACAGTATCTATTTCCAACTTGTGAGGACTGATGATGAAGTAGATTAAAAGCACTAAATATTTTCTTGGTGACAGCATGACTAAGGGAGGAATGAGGTGGGCTGAGTAACTGGCTTCAAGTATTTGAAGAAGAAATGGCCCAACGCTGAACCTCCAAAACGGAGCATCCCTCATCACTGGAGGTGTTTGGAAACCAGATCCAAATACTGTGGCTCAGTGCAGCTAATTTGAAGTGTATAAACACTGGTGAAGTTCAGTGAATTCAAGTGAACTGGGTTCAAGGGAAATTATTTCTTCTTGGATGTATGGAATGGTAGAGACTATGGGTTTGATCCCACCAGCTACTGAGCAATCATTGGATATGCTGTGTAGAGCTAGTTGAGATGTTTTTAATTTTTTTAATTTTTGCCAGTTTTTGTTGAAAATTTGGGGGATTTTTGTGCGGGGGGGGGGGATCCTGGAATTGATGGTTTGTTTTTTATGAACCAGGTATAGAACCAGTCTAAATTATCTAAAGATTAAATTTCTAATGAAAATTGTCTTTAAAAAATAATTTTTGATGTGAGCCCCTCCCAATAATTTCCACAGAAAAATCCCAGTTAACATTTTTGGTTTTTTGGACCAGGTTTAGTACTGAATGCCCTCAGTTCCCACTTATGTCAATGGTTATGGGTGACATTCAGCACTTCCAGAAGTTGCTCAGCCATTAACAGGATCAAGCTCCACATCAGCAATTTATTGCAGATGTTAATGGAAAAGGCTAAAAGCAAAGACAAATATGCAATACGGTATGTTCAGTGCCTCTCAGAATTGGGCTCATCTCCAGTACGCCAGTAGAACTTCGCTAATCTCTACTTGACTAACCTTCTTACAGTCTAGCTTGCACTAAGAATGACTCTCCACTGTACCATTCCAGCAAAGATTTAAAGAGCAGATGCTGTAGAGAGGTCTCGTGGCTACGATTTCATTATTTTTGCCAGAAATACTGCAGTAGATTTGTTAGCATATCTTGGAGTATTATCATAAACAATTAAAACTAAAGTACAATGGGCAAAATACTGTATTCACAAAACTTGCTAGAGTGAATTAATGAGGATAGTATTTGTAGTATTGTAACACCCGGAGCCTCCTTATGGAATCAGGGGCCCCACCGGTCTGGGTGCTGTACAAACACCTAGTCAAAGATGACATCCCTGCCTCAGTTTATAATCTGAATAGGTGAAATAGAAAAGGAGTGTGTGGGGAAAACTGAGGCACAGAGGTGCAGGAACTTGCCCAAGGTCACACAGCAGGTTGCTGGGAAGAGAACTTCTATCGCCTGAGTCACAAGCCAGCTGCTCCTCCACTAGATCATGCTGCTTCCTGAATGTGCATCTATCTATGTGAAATACTGTATAAAGCAGAACACTATTACTGAATTACACTAAAACTATGTTACATGTGTGGAACTTTTAAGCTTTTCAACCATACGGAGAACGAGATCCTCCTGAATGAACAATCCTGTGAATATGGCAGGAAATGAAATACCGATAAAGGTGCTAAGTGTTAACCAAGAACATTAAGGACCACAGTGTGCTACCTTGATGCAAAGTGAGTAGCACTTGACTCCACAAACAGACCAATTGACCACAATGGGACCATCTTGGTGCTCAGTATTATTTTACAGGAGTAAGGACATCAGACTCTGGCCCTAATCCTGTATGTGAAGAGGGTGCTAGGGCTATCAAAGCTCTTTACAAACAACTTACTAAAGCCTTATAACGCTCCCATAAAATGGGTATAACATTTACCTCCTAGACCTCACAGATCAATAAGCTGGGGTTCAAAGAGGTTAATGACCTCACTTTTGGAGCTGTTGGTGCTCAGCACATCTGAAAATTAGATCACAAATGACTTGCAAGATCACACAACAAATCAATAGCAGAGTAGGAAATAGAACATAGTTAATCCCCATGCTCTGGGACTTAATCATTGAACTAATCTCCTTCTCTGTGCAATTCCTTGATGGTAAAGTGTTAAAGAAAATAAATAAACAACACACTCACAACTACAGCCATAAATTTGTAGCTTCCTAAAGTGGTTGAAATTGCATTGCTTGGGCCATCTAAAACTAAGAAAGTCCTAGAAATCAGACTGTGAGGATCAGCTGTGGTTGACAAAGGGGATGGAGCAGATAACCAAATCATTCTTTGTCTCTAATTTCTGACTCCAAATCACACCTGCAGAAATGTTACGCCTGCCCAGTGCATACAGACATAATTAAACAGCTTTGGAAAGGAAGCGTTTCCCGTGATAAACCAATTCTCCCCTAGTATTTAAACAATGTGGAAAATTGACAACAAATTGACTCTGACAGGATTAAAGGTCCCTAGAGTGAGTGATTTCATGGAATCTCAAGAGTCACCTGCTGCCTCTGTAACATTCTCCCAGCACTCCTGCCTCTGTCATCGCTCCTGCTGAGATGAATTGTCTGGCGCTTGCTTTCTCATGTGAAGCAGCAGGAAACCAACTTGGCAAAATGAATAATTATTGTATAAGGCTAGAAGGACATGCGGTGCAAACGCCTGCTCCAGAGCATAGTTCAGCAGCGTAATGGTTGATAATGCTAATGCTCAGTCGTAGCCTGTGAAATGATGGACAGCGTTGTCATGCAGGAGCGGAGCTATACAGTGTAACAAAAAAAGGTTGCTATAAAGAAAAGGGATACCTGCAGAGTTGCGCTTTATTATACCTGTGTTGCTGAAAGACCTGATATTTATCTATCTTTTAGTATGTCAGGGTACCAGTGACCTGTAGGCAACATTGTGTAAATAATACAGTCTGGCAATGTGCCCGAGGGATATCTAATGGCCTACCACAGAAATAGCTTCCAGCTGCTGGTATTCATAGTGGTGCTTCAGGCTATCTGTGACTGGTTCTCCAAGATCTTCCTACTAGAGGCTCTCTTTTGGCTCCCTGGCATGCTACTGATTCCCACCTCCTAACCAGTCATGCGTTCTCCAACCAGCAATAGAGCTTGGGCTGCACCAAACTACATAAGATTGAAGTATACACTAGCCCATTCTCTATAGCAGGTTAGAGCTCACATAGTGAGACAGGAACTGGAAGAGTGTTGCAAATGAGATGAGACTCAAGATTAACATCTCCAGTGTAATGGTAGCCCCTGGAGTCACCCTAATGCCAGGTCAGGTGATTGGAACCAGGAAATCTCTTTCAGAGTAGGCACCATGTGCCCAGAAATTTGATGGTGTCATCATCAACCAGGTGGAGAGCCGATAACCTGCTGTCAAAATAAGTCAGTGAGCATGCATCAAAGATATGTGACATAGGCTGAAGTTGACCACAGCTGCATTGCTGGTCATTAGAAAAACCCAGTTTAAAGAGAGTGGCCACACAGTTGCCTTGTCCTTTTGAAACCAGTTCAGAGATGACTACAGTTGCCATGGCAGATCAAAACCTGGTGGACGGATGGTTGGTTAGGTGATGAGAGTGTGATTAACAACTGGCATCGCTGATTACTCGTTGCACGAAGCAGATTCCACCGTCGTGTCCTGTGGTGATCTAAATGACCATCCAGGGCATCTGGGAGATAGGTGAGCGGTTGAAGAGGTCTGTGTACAAAGGCAAGTCACGGTTCTCACGGATCTTGACTAGCAGCATGACAGAGGTCTTCTCATGGCAAATAACGATGCTGTATTACAAAGTATCAGCAGCCCTGGCAATGGAGTGGCATGTAAAGTCCTGGTAACAATACGCATAGCTTTGTTAAACTCTATATTGACCAGCCTCCTGTGACATGAGCAACACCATACAGGGACGCAGAACTCTGCTGTTGAACAGGAGAGGGCAAGGGCTGATATTCTAAGTGTCTGGATGCTCACACCCCAGGTTGAACTGGCCAATTTTTTGAGCAGGTTATTTCAAGTGCTGACTTTAGCTGTACTTTAACCAGGAAATGAAGACCATTCTCTAACCAGCACTCTTGTGTGTCACACCTTTGTAACACCCAAGATATTGGAAGCCACTGGTCCAGGAAAGCAGAATTCCAGTTACTGATGGTAAGAGCTAAAATGTTCTGCTTAATCGGCTTGCAGTGTCTTTTCCCATGGTGATGACACATAACTAGGCCAAATTTGGCCAATTTTTTCTGACTTTCACTTCTAACTTTGTAGATCATTAGAACCAGAAACTCAAAGCAACCCTGAGAGGGGGTGTGAAACCTTTCAAGCTGACACCATAGTTTCACACAGCTCTAGTGATTTCTTGTTAGGCCACCCCACTATGTTATAGGGGAAATTAAATTGTAGAAGCTTTAGTTACAGTGAGTGTAGTAGAGAAGTCTGCAAAGATTACATTACTTCCAGTTAGAATTGGACTAGTGAGCAAAACTGGGAGTAGGAACAGGATTTTGAGTATGGGGGTATTACGATTCAGGATCTTGGTACAGAAACTTGTTAATTCATTGTCACCTGTCTTTGGTTATTTTGCTCAGTCTGACAATGTGGTCAATGGTTTTTATAACTGGCTGTGCAAAACTACATGTGCAGTTGTGGAAACTGCAAATTTGTCACCTGAATTTTTGTGTGCAGTTCTAAAAATCTAGACACATGCTCTCAAAGCTGGGCCTTTGCTTTTCTGAACCTATCCAACTATAATGCAAGTGAAGTGAGTGTGTGATCCACAATCATTTAGTTCTGTCCAGCCAGAAGTGGCGCCAGGGTTTTTGACGCCCTAGGCAGCAGTGGTCCTCCTCTGAGCATTCGGCGGTGGGGGTTCTTCCGCTCCGCGTCTTTGGGGCACTTTGGCGGCGGGTCCTGGAGCAAGTGAAGGACCCGCCGCCAAATTTGCGCCCAAGACCTGGAGCGGAAGGACCCCCCGCCGCCGAATTTCCGCTGAGGGCGGCAAAATGCCGCCCTGCAAATCCTGCCGCCCTAGGCGACTGCCTAGGGTCGCCTAGTGGAAGCACCGGCCCTGTGTCCAGCAGATGCTGTTTTAATTTCTCAATATTACTGTTTTAACTACGTTAAAAGGAAATGTAAAGAATCCTTCTTTTAAAATAGTCCAAAGTCACCTTGTGTGCAGATGAGCCCTGCATGTTGAACTGGAGTTGACGTCTCTATCTTTTGCCAAGATTTTATGGGGTTGTTTTTCATTTGTATTTTAGGTTCTTGGTGGAAAGGGACAAATACTAATAAAATCTTAAAACAAGAAAGACTGATCAATAAAGGAAGTAAACATGAAGGGGCTGGGAGTCTGCAAGATAGGAACTGTAGTGGTAGAGACAGACCTTTTCAGACACTGATGGTCATGGCTCCCCTGATAGTTTCCCTTTGAAAATCTTCCCTGCCTTTTTTTTTTAAGGCACAAGTGGCAGTTAGCCACCACTGAAAGCCAATAGGAACTAAGTAACTGCCATCTGTGCTTTTCAAATCTTTCTTTGCTAGCTGTGGGGGAAGAAACTAGGACCCCGAGGAATAGTAATGTTAGTGCTCAAATGGCTGGAGCAGCTAGACTCAAATAGGGTGACCATATGCCCCCATTTTATAGGGACAGTCCCGATTTTGGGATCTTTTTCTTATATAGGCTCATATTACCCCCCACGCCGTCCTGATTTTTCGCATTTGCTGTCTGGTCACCCTAGACTCAACTAGTAGGAGCAGTCCAGTGAGGAAGAAGGTGACTTCTGTTCTACAGAGAAACCACTTGTTCCTTTTCTACAAGGGTATAACTCTTGGTTTCTGAGGTGAGCATTGTCTGAGTAAGCAGCCCAAAAGGCTGAAGATTGTTGTTGGCACTCAGAATAAACTAAGGTATTTCCCCAGCAGTGGGTCCCCCTGCCCTCCCCACCCAATAGTCTCTTTGCTGGTATTCTGGCACGAAACTCTGTTGTAGGAGCTGATAGCCGAGTCGGGATCATACTTGTCATTACTTGGTGTTTGCAATAGGCCATTCTGCCAGGTGAGTAGGATACATGCCCTGCTTATTCTGAATCTGATTTGCTATTTTTGTCAGGATCTTTAGGGGGATGTGATTTCTTCTCATCTTCTGTATAAAAGGCAAGAAATATCTGTACTTGTTTTCTATGGCTGGCATGTATCTCTGGAGGACAACAACATTAGTACCTGCACTGATATAGTACTTTTTCAGTAATGGCTTTACAAACATTTAATGAAGCCTCATTATACAACCTAGTGAGGCAGGTATTTTTACCCCATTTTTCACATGTGGAAACTGAGGTGCAGTGAGGTTGTGACTTGCCTAAAGTTGTGTTGTGAGTCAAAGACAGAGTCAAAAGGAAATAGAACCCATGAGTCCTGAGCTTACATCTCTAATCACTACTCCATTAGATGCACTGTAACCGCTCTCAAGATGACAAAATAGTTTCCACTACCGGATCTCAGTAAGGGACTCACTATCCATATTGTCCTGTCATTCAGGATTCAAACATGAGAATCATTCTAATTAATCAAGTATCAGAGGGGTAGTCGTGTTAGTCTGGATCTGTAAAAGCAGCAAAGAGTCCTGTGGCACCTTATAGACTAACAGACGTATAGGAGCATGAGCTTTCATGGGTGAATACTTGCATGGCTTGCATCCGACGAAGTGGGTATTTACCCACGAAAGCTCATGCTCCTATACATCTGTTAGTCTATAAGGTGTCACAGGACTCTTTGCTGCTATTCTAATTAATGAAATATTCATTATGAATAATAAATATATATTATTCATTATTCAAGAAACTTCAACTCAGAATTTGCCAAAGATTTATGCAGTCCATTTCAGTTATTGGTACATACAAACATGTAATATACTAGGTGAAATTTCCAATAGACATTTTACTTACTGTCAATTTCTACAAATATACATCCCTCATCCCTCTTCGAAAAATGAACACTAGCATGCTAGACCCCTGTGAAGAAATAAATTCTTTTTATCATTATTATTGAAGCTAGAGGTAGTCATTTAACAGCTTGAAACTTTGTTGCATTTTCACCTATCAGAAATGTGGACAAAGCATTAATAGATTTTACTCTGAAAATGGGGTTATTTGAATTCTAGTTTTTTCTCACTCTATAGACAAAGGACAAATCAGAGAATACATCAAAATTGTCATACACTGTAGAGTCTGGGAAAGACCTAAACAAGGAGCCAATTAACATAGGCCCAGATAAACTTTGGCTTTTTTAAATTAGTTTGATAATAAGGCTCTTTTAGTTAGAGAAAGAATCACTTATTTTATTGAACTCAAAGGAACACTGTCTGTGCCTCTTGTAACAATTCCATTGAAATAGGTAATTGTCTTTTAAAGAATGACTGATTGGCCTGGAGGAATATTAGCTTTTTCAGGGACATTTTTTAGAGGAAGAGTTGCAGAGCAGAAGAGTGACATGATCACGAGAAGCCTACAAGTGGCTTTGAACAATGGTGGTAGCAGCAACAATAAGCAGGGACCTTTTGGGAAGCAAGGATACTGCACCCTTTGTGCAGCTGCTCTAAGGAACACCTCTGTGGATATTAAATATAGTAGGTTTGGGGAAGGCTGTGTGTGTTGGGCTCTAGTCTTAGATTTTAGGATCTTTTTCTTGTTGCTGAATATCCCTCAGTTCGTGTGGGTTTTCCTCCGCAAGGAAAATTCTCAGCATACTCCACGTTCCCCAGAAATCACATGTAATCCAAATATCGGATGGTGGCAGTGAATGTGGTGACTGAAACAAGTCATGGCATTAATTAAGATTACCCTATAGAAACATCAATAATTAAATGGTAAAAAACTCCTTTGATAATGCAAAGTTAGAGTTGCTCAGCAATAGCTCGTGCCCTTCCCGAGTATTGAGATCAGCAAAACTCAAACATCTGCAAACCAGGAAATATGGAGTTAAGGTAAATGCCTCTGCAACCTTAATGCTTCCTCTCTGCCTCCCCACCCCCACCCCCACCCCAGAACTGACTATAGCCACTGGGAATTATCTGCATGCACTCCAGCTGCATTCCCTTTGCTAGATGTAACTGTACTGACTAGGGGAGGAATAAATTGGAGCAGCTTGGAAGAGCTGTGATTGCGATTATGAGGAGATCTGGGTCTGCGTCCCTTTGTGTATTATCAAAGGAAAGAGGTGCATGTGTACCTTGAGGTTCCGGTCTGCATCATTTAAATGCAGACTTGTGTAGGCTGTGTCAATAGCAGAGCACTTGCATCTTCTTGCCATGGGTATTGTCAGTAGTGAGGCAAGATATGAGAGCAGTCTGTGGATTTCATGATGGGTAGGAGAAAGTATAGGTTTAGGTGGTAACCTGTGTGCAAGTGCAGAGGGTTGTAAAAGGACACCAAATGATATTCTGTTGGGGGAGCAAGCTCAGTAATTGAGTGTAGGGCAAGTTTATGTGGTGCCTGCCCATTACAGTGAAAAGGCTGTGTGTGTGTGTGTGTTTTATGGGTGTATTTAGGCATTGCTCAGAGAGGCCAGAGTTAAGCTTGCCTGTGCATTAACCTTAACTCTGTATTTCCTGTTTTTCAGAAGTTTGAGAACATTGAGTTGAGCAAAACTCATCAGTCATGAGCTATCACTGGGCAACCTTAACGCTACATTAACAAAGCTTTTTGTCATTTAAGGCATGTCTACACTTAAACCACTACAGCGGTGCAGCTACTCACTATGGTGATGAGAAAGGTTCTCCCATATCTGCAATTAATCCATATCCCTGAGAAGGGGTAGCTAGGTTTATAGAAGAATTCTTCCATCACCCTCGCACTGTCTAAACCATGGATTAGGTCAGCATAGCTATCTCTCTCAAGGGTGTGGATTTTTCATGGTCCTGAGAGACATAGCTATGCCAATGTGAGTTTTCAGTGTAGTCAAGACCTTAATTTTTACTTTTCTTTAAATAGAAAGAGAAATGATTGTTGGTAGGGGTTAATGGTTGTTGAGGCAGTTGTTGTTCGCACCTAGGTTTGCAACTGACAGGCTACTGCGGCTAGGTAATAATCAAAAGACATAGCATTTATCTCATGCTTTTAATTAGAGCTTAAAAATCTTTAAATTATCCCCATGTTACAGGTGGGAAACTGACACACAGAGGTGAAATTACTTGTACAAGGTCACCCATCAAGTCAGTGACAGAGCCAAGAATAGTCTCAGTCCTGTGGTCTTTCCACTAGGCCACATGGTTGCTATGTGATTCATTTGTGCTGCTACCACTCCTGTACATTTTGTTATAGTGGAATGGGGATAATGATGATGCTTTGAAAGGTTTTCAGTGTGTAGTTGCTAACAGGGCCAGTGAGAGAAATCTTGTCCATGGTCTAGGTCCCAGAACCTTAATAGTTTTATTACATGGTTGTTACAGTAACTTCATGCATGTGAGAGACGGCTGCTGTCTCTCTCTCTCTCTCCTTATCCACCCCCTTCCTCACCAATTTCTGCAACAAGTAGCCCCTCCAGGTCTCCCTCCTGATCCCATTAAGCCATTAGATGGCACCAGAGAACCATTAACATGTAAGAAGTTGCTCCTTGCTGTCTCCTGCCCTATGCTGCTGCGTACACATATCACAAGCAGCAGCTTACTGGAGGGTTCCACAGTACTTTAATTATGTGAACTGAGCTGCACGCTGAGCTGGGCCCCTCATTCCCCTTACCATGGGACTCCTGCCCCTGCTTCAGTCAGGCTTCCCTAGGTCCATGAGTCTCTCCATCCTCCTAACTGGGCCCCTGCCCCACTCACTTATTGATATGAATGGGCCACCCTCTCTGAACCTGTTGCTGATAGATTTATAGAACCCCTACCCTCCATTCTTCTGAGAGCTGCTGCCTCTCAGAGGTGGATTACCTACATCAATGGAAAAACCCCTCCCATCTCTGTAGTAAATACCTATACTGTAGCAGTGTAGCTGTGGTGTTGTAGTGTAGACATAGCCTAAAAAAGTAAAGACAGGATTTTTGGCTTAAAAAGGCTGCGGTGGAACTGATTCAGGGCCCTCTTTCTGGTCCAGCAGGCCCTTCTGTCCAAAGGGGCTTTGACAATATATGATGGTAGCATGTGTGGGATCTATGACAGTGGGGAATTGCCAGCAAATACTGTAGAAGCGAAAAGTACATAGAAGTTTCAGTCTTTTTGGGAAAGGAATAGTGACCATGGAAAATGAATTAAAATAGGCTTGAGGGATTAGGTATATACAGGTGATACAGGTATATAGCCAACATTCATAACTTCAGATGCAAAACTGTGCATGAATATAATCAGGATAATCATGTTTAGCAAGTCATAACCAGTGATGAGCTGCCAAAATCTTAACAACCGGTTCCCTATAAAAAGTTCTGATTTAAGGGGGAGGAGCGGGGGAGGGGCCAGGGAGAGATCCTCATGGGGCCGGAGGCCCCTGCAGGGCCTGGGACAATTACCCCACTTGCCCCCTCCCCTCTCCTCTGGCCAGCCCTGGAGCTTGCAGCAGCCCCCGCACCCCACACCTTGCTGGGCCATTCAAAAAGCGGCAGCAGGACGACTCCAGAGCTCAGCTGAACTGCCCAGCTGATGCCGGCAGCCACGCTGCACCTGGGAGGAAGCGGGGGAAGGGCCGGGGGAGCCTCAGCCTCCCCAGCTGGGAATCCTGGGAGCAACAGGATGGTCCAGCCCGCGGACCAGAGTTCTTTGCCCACCTCCTGGCCCTTTAACAACCGGTTCTCCACAGAGGTCTAATTTTAGCAACCGGTTCTTGAGAACCTGTGGGAACCTGCTCCAGCTCACCACTGGTCATAACATTTCCATTGACACCTCACTTTGTACAAGGTTTGTTGCAATTGTTTAACAGTGGCGATATCAATGATGCCCTTGGTCATATTTCAGTTGTACAGCATTCCACCTACTTTTCAGGGAGCCAGCCCTGTATTTTCCTCTTTCCTCCAAGGAGTTGCTTTTGCCTTAGCTAATAGCCAGTTGGCTTTTAGCTCATGTGGTAGAGGCTCATGTACTAAGCTCCAGAGGCTCCAGGTTTGATCCCGCCCACTGACGACTGGGGTCTGTCAGTGTTATGCAGGCATGTTCCATGAGGGGCAGGGGTTGGGGAGGGAGAGGAGAAGGGGAAGGATAAGTCACAAGAGAACTAGAAAGTATCACTTACTGGTAGTCACTTCTGTCATGTTGTTTCACACCGTATGTGCTAGTAAGCAAACCAAAACTGCAAAGGAAATAATAAATGAATGTACAAGGCTTGTTGTATGTATATATTTTCTCTCTCTCAGCTCCATTTCCAATAAAACATATATATGTAATATAAATAAGTTCCTTTTATTAGTGAGCTTTACTAATTGATTTGAACTCTGTACATTAATAAAATGGCACTGTATACTGCTTGCATCCGAAGAAGTGGGTGTTCACCCACGAAAGCTCATGCTACAAAACATCTGTTAGTCTATAAGGTGCCACAGGATTCTTTGCTGCTTCTACAGAACCAGACTAACACGGCTACCCCTCTGATACTGTATACTAATAAAACTATAAATTAAATTATTTGCTTTCCCATATTTTACCTGCAGGGAGGACGACAATACTTCCTGACACTATAGTCATAAATCAAACCCAAGACCATATTGTAAACCTAGGGAAAATATCCTTTGGGTAACACATCATGACCTTCCTCTCCTAATGGTCTAGGATCCACTTGATTTAATAAAGAATTAAAGCAGAGTAATATTATTAATGCCAATCAACATGGGTTTATGGAAAATAGATCCTGTCAAACTAACTTAATATCTTTATTTGATAAATGTAATAGCATTGATGTAATGGACTTCTGAAAGGCATTTGACTTGGTATGGCATGATATTTTGATTAATGAACTAGAAAGATTATAAAATTAACACGGCACATGTTAAAGATTAAAAGCTGGCTAACTGGTAGGTCTCAAAATGTAATTGGAAATGGGGAATCATCACTGAAGGGGTGTGATCTAATGGGGTCCTGCAGAGATTGTTTTTGGCCCTACACTATTTAATATTTTTATTAATGACCTGAAAGAAAACATAAAATTATCACTGATAGTTTGCAGAGGACCTAAAAAGTGGAGAAGTGGTTTACTGGAGAGCTTAGTAAACTGGGCTCAAACAAACAATATGAACTTTAATATGGCTAAATGTATATTGTAACAGGGTTGTACTCACCCCCTGCGGCGCCTCCTGCTGGTGACTCTGGGAATTAGCTCTGTTCCAGCCCAGAGCGCCCTCTGCAGGCCGGTGATCCACCTGTTTACTATTGGCCCCATGTCTCTCCCAGGACCCCAGTGCCCCTTTAACCTTTAATTGGGTTTCCCCTTCCCAGGGGAACCCCCACTCTACTATCCCCACTTCACCTCAGTAGTGGCTACTGCCCAGTCTCTATCTAGCCCCCGTTCACTGGGGCAGACTGCAGTAGCCAGCACTCATCATCAGCAAAGGGGGTTTGGACCTGCTGCCTTGGCCTACCCCTAGGTTGCCCCCTGCAACCCCCAGTACCTTTTGCCCTGTGCTAGGCTGCAGCCTGGGGTTTTCTAGGCTGGAGCTTCCCCAGCTCCTCAGCCTTTCCCCAGCCCTGCTTCCCTCAGGTACTTGGTCTAGCTCCCTGCAGCCAGGCCCATCTCTCTCTACAAGCAGAGAGAGACTGTGTGGCTTCTGGCTGCCCTGCCTTCTTATAAGGCCCTGTTGCTCTGTTTGGGGCGTGGCCCCCAGCTGCAGCCACTTCCCCAATCAACTCAGCCTTGAGAGCCACTGCTCTCAAGCCCTGCCAGGCCACTTTTTAAACCTCTTCACAGCAGGAGCAGGGTCCACCCTGCTACATATATATTTAGGAACAAATAATGTAGATCATACTTACATGATGGGGGGGAGGGGAAGAGGACTCTATCATGGGAAGCAATGACCTGAAAAAGATTTGGGAGTCATGGTGGATAATCCGATGAATATGAGCTCCCAGTGTAATGCTTTGGCCAAAAGGACTAATTCAATCCTTGGCGACATAAACAGGCACTGGTGCAATTGCTGCTGGAATAGCGTGTCCAGTTCTGGTGTCCACAATTCAAGAAGGATGTTGATAAATTAGAGAGGGTTCAGAGAAGAGCCATGAGAATGATTAAAGGATTAGAAAACATGTCTTATAGTGAGAAACACAAGGAGCTTAGTCTATTTGGCTTAACAAAGAGAAGGTTAAAGGGTAACTTGATTATAGTCTAGAAGTACCTTCATAGGGAACAAATATTTAATATCAGAGGGGTAGCCGTGTTAGTCTGGATCTGTAAAAGCCACAGGATTCTTTGTTGCTTTTACAAATATTTAATAGTGGGCTCTTCAGTCTAGCAGAGAATGGTATAACATGATCCAGTGGCTAGAAGTTAAGCTAGACTAATTCAGACTGGAAATAAGGTGTACAGTTTTGACAATGAGGGTAATTAACATTTGGAACAACTCACCAAGGATGGTGATGGATTCTCCATCACTGACAATTTTTAAATCAAGATGTTTTTTCTAAAAGATCTGATCTAGGAATTATTTTGGGGGAAGTTCTATGGTGTTATACAGCCAGACTTGATGGTCACAGTGGTCTCTTCTGGCCTTTGAATGTATGAATCTATTCAAAGCTGTCAATTCATAGTTATAGTCAATCCTCCTCCAAATTATAAAATTATATCTATTTGAAAAAATACATCAAAAGAATGTAAAGGTTGTAAAGTCAAGCATTCAGAAATTAGTTTCCTTGTGCAGCTGTGATGACTGTCATTTCATTTAACACCAGACACTAAATTGAGAACCTCCAGAGCTAAAAATGTGAGTCACTATAGTAGGCTCTGTCATCAGGGGCTGTAGCAGACTGATATCCTGTGTCGATCCAGCACAAAGTGGTACATGTAAAATACACTAACTAAGGGGTTACACAATCTCAATTTAGTCCCTCGTGCATACACATTATGATCCAGTCTTAACTGTATTTGATGCAGAAATAAGGTTTGTATAGTGAACGAGGTGAGGGATTGAAGAATAACTTAACTACAACAGCCCCCCAGAAAACTCTTGAGAATATATGGAATATCTAGGAGAGTCAGCAAGCGTCTGACTCTTAATTGATGAGTTACTGATATAATGGGTCACATAAATTTGGCAGGGCAGAAAGTCCAACTTCTCCCAACTGAAAATAAGGCACACTTGTGCATCTCCAACAGACATGCATCCTGAACACATTTGAGTTGGCCAAAACGACTTTCCCACCATTTTTAGAAACTTCAATGGGCAGGGGCGCGGCCAAGTTATGGTTTTTCTTAATATTATCAGTGGATTTTTAGTTGCTTGTATTTGTGACATACAGAGATGCTAAGGCACAACGCTCATCTCTGTTGTGCTATAGGATTTTCTCTCTCTGCCCGGCACTGGGATCATTACTTCCAGTGCCCTGGTGGTTTTTCTTGACTCACTTCTACTTCCCTTACCCTTGTTTTAAGATAGCTTTTTTTTAAAGTAGAGCTATGTGCTTTGATATTGCTCAGTACACCTTGTCAGAGTATTTATCTTCTGCAATGCAGACTCACTTCACTCTTAATTTGTAGGTCTATCACTTCCCAAGGCAGGCTCCTGGCGAAGGCAACGCTTTGTTGCCTTGGGATGTTCTATGTTTAAATGCATCTGGAGTGTCCAGACAAAAAGTTGTGCAGAGGCGCAAGAAGTCCAGCCAGGAGGGCAGTCCTAGAACGTGGAGGTGGGGGGAGCATGCAGGAGAGTTCAGTGCTGGTAACTGGATTTACTCATGAAAATCTGTATTAACTCAATTGGATATTTATTACTGTGGAGAAGAAAGTCAAAGAACAGGGTTTACTTTTCCAACCCCAGGCTGTGTTCGTAGGGCTGGGTGCTTAGAGATATCACTCAGTGAATGGTAATTGGAACAAATTTGGTCACTGATACCAAATGGTGACTGTGCCACACTGAAAGGGGACTTAATTTCTTAGATTCTGGCTGTGAAAGGGTATCCTCAATGCCAGTGCTGACATGCTCCTGCTGGGAACTGCTGTTAACTGTGTACCAAAGATGTAACTCCCTGTTCTACAATATCATTACTCCTGTTTGGGAAAGGTTATGACGAAATTACAGACAATTATAATGGAGCGTTGCAAGTTATTGACGAGAGGCAGTTATTTCTGTTCCAATTGCTGCTCCATTATTCAGCACTTGCATTGCATAATCCCTGTTGTGCTTACTAATGTTCTTGATGGGGAGTCTCAGACCGGCTGTTTAAGATGGTGTTAAGAACACCTAATCAAACCTAGTCATGCAGACAGCTATCCCTCTGTACGAGGGCTGTGCAAACGGCAAAGTGTCTCACTGCATCAGCCAAACTGGTGTCCTTGCCCTCACTGTTTTTTAATAGCAGTGGGAAGAAATGGATGTCTCAGCTAGGACAATTCTGCCAGGAAAGCCCGTTCTTCACAGAACCTTGATAGAGTGGTAGCGATGACGCTAATGGCTGTAGCTGGGCTGGCTTTTCATTTGCTCGCAGTCTGACTCAAGTTTGATCATGCTCATTAGGGTGAATGAAGCAGTTTGACTCGAGGAACAAGAAACTAAGCTTAGTTGTCCCCACCTTGTTGTATGTTAGTATATCGGTACTTCTTGGTTCCAGCTGGACTGGAAGCAGAAGTGCTGAAATACCACAAGAAAATTGGTATGGTATATTGGGGGTCCCACAAGAGCTCTTCCACTCAATTCCTGAAGAACTCTGTTCAACTCCAGTCTTGTTACTCAGGTTCCTTTATTTGGCATACAACAAAGCTACACAGAGTTGATCACACTCGAGCATGGAGGTGGGTATAGGTAGGGCCCTACCAATTTCAGGGCCATGAAAAATGTGTCATGGACCATGAAATAAGCACTTCCCCATGAAATCTGATCTCCCCATTGCTGCTGGAAGTGCCCCAGCCAGGGGGCTCCTAGCTGCGAGTCCCTGCTGGGCTGGGAAGGGAGAGGATTTGTCCTTCCCCTGCATGGTCGCGCTCGCTCTCAGGGGGAGAGCAGACCCACCTCTGAGTGCTTCCCTGCTGCAGGAAGCCCCAGCCCTAGGGGTTCCTGCAGCTGGAGGAGGCTAGTGGATGTGGGTTCAATCTCCTCCTGCTCCTGGAAGCGCTCCAGCCAGGGGGCTCCTAGCCGCGAATCCCTGCTGGGCTGGGCAGGGACAGGACTTGTCCTTCCCTTGCATGGCAGCTCTGGGGAAGAGTGTGAGGAGATCAGACCCTATTTCGGGTACCTTTTGGGTTGGGACCCCCCACGGTTGCAACACCTTGAAATTTCAGATTTAAACAGCTGAAAACATGAAATTGACCAATTTAAAAATCCTCTGGCCATGAAATTGATCAAAATGGACCATGAATTTGGTAGGGCCCTAGGTATAGGGTGTACCAGGCACCCAAAGTTACACAGCAAACCTCTTACTTTATAGACATTTACACATTACATGGCATTTACTATACATTGCATTACACGTTTCAGGATTGGCTTGGTTGCTTTGTAGGGACCAATCCCTATACAGCATGCTCTGTGCATGTATGATTTACCTTTTACCTCATCCTACATTCCAGGCTTATTTTGTCCAGTGTTCCCTGGGTGTTCCCTCTTACCTTAGCTAGTTCAGGCATTCTGTTTCTTGGCTTACTGGCCCATTTACCTCCCTAATCCTGTCTCCCATGTTTTCAAAGCACTTGCCTATATCAGGGAGATTCTGGTTGGAAGAAAGCTGGCCCTACGCTTAAGGTACTAGACTGGGACTCAGGAGATCTGAGTTATATTCCTGGCACTTTCACAGGCTTCCTGTCTGACACTGGGCAAATCTCTTCTCTCTGTGACTCAGTTCCCCAAGTGTGAATGGGAGATAATAATGCAATCCCCACCTATCTGTGTGTGGTGTTAAAGGGAATCTATTCATATATGTGAAGTGTTTAAATATTAAAATGATGAGCACCACACAGAAGCCCACAGTAATAAGACTGTCATTTCTTATTTCACGCATTTAGTGAAGTCTGGTGAGTCCAGAATTTCTCCTGCCCGGAATTTTCAGTGCTACTTGGGATAAATTGTATTAGTCCTGTGGCTACATGCTGTGCAGCGTGAGGAATTTGCGTCCATCAGAATTTCATCATGTTAGAAGTGTGTGTAACTTCCACCAGTAGAATTGCTCTCTACCCAAAACCTATATATTTTAATATATAAAACTTTGTTCTGAAACAATTGAAGTTGCTCCACAACTGGAGCTGAGTGAATAGTTGATTATTCACTTTGGCCAACCCGGGACAAAATCTTAGTTTATTTCACACCAACACTGATTTTTTTTTTCTTGCTGAAATGAAAAACTGAAAATGTTCTTTGGGTTGAATGTAACATTTCAAATATTTACTCAAAATGACATTCACAATGTTTCATTTTACCCAAACAAAATTTGGACAGGTTCTGAAAATGTTGATTCAAAAAAAATATTGAAACAATTGGTTTAGAACAGGTCGATGGAATGTTTTGACACTTCCTAATTTTTTTCCCTTTTTTCCCCAGCCAAAACTATTTGCTGCATGTGACCCAAATTGGTGAATAATTTCAGTGTCCCCCAAAATGTATTTTTGGTGAATTTAATATTTGCCCCAAATTTTTTGCTCAGCTCTGTATGCCACAGTTAAAGTTATGCAACACAGCACACCTGCCACAGAAGCAAGGAAGTGAAAAGCGAGGCGGTGTAACAATGCCTACTCTCTTCTTCACCCTCAGGCACATATTGTATCTCTACCACAACACGCTGTAGACCACCTGCTGCAATCTCAACTCATGCCTTTTAGTGCTTCCTTTACCATAGTACTCCATCCAAGCATACAACACTACCACTCAACGTTCCCTTCAGCACCCCCACCTTCACCACACTCTCCTCTTCGGACATGGTTAGCTGGGGGTGTTTGTTCTAGCAGTTCGGTGAGAAGGGCACCAGAATAGTTGTAGAAACAGCATAGTCCTCTCCCCAGCACGTTCCATCCCACAATGCTCTTCTTGGTTTGCAATGTTGCTGCCCATCTAAGCTCTCTTTTCCCTTCAAAAGGATCATCACATTCAGCAGGGCCATTCACCAGTGGGCTCTGAAAACTGAAAATGGCAAGCAGTTGAAACAGTTCTTTGGGGGCGGGGTGGAAATGTGTCTGTTTTTTCACTAAACGTTTGTTGGGAAGGTTTCTCGGGCCCAGGATGTAATTTCTGGGCATCTCCATGTGCAAGCCAAAAGCCTAATGGTTAGGGCACTCACCTGGGATGTGGAAGACGCAGTTTCAAGTCCTTGTTTTGCCTGATGTACCTGACTTGACCCACAGTGTACATCTACAATTCCTGCTCCTTCTGATGGTGTATAGAGTACATACCCTACACATTCTCCCAGTCCGGGTGTAAACAGTGAGGCGGTGAGTAGGGTAAGGACATGTCTGAATCCTCCCTCACCTAAACTTTTATTTTTAGCAGTGTAGCATCCTGCTGCCTCCCTACTGCCAGAGCCTATCACTGACGTGTAGCTAGACAATGCAGCCTGCTTTTTGCTGTGATGTGTAGCTACACATACGCTACGTGGTACACTCTTCTGAAAGATGTGTGCTGTGTAGAGTCATAGTCTGAGTTATTGGCTATTTTTCTCTTGTTTTCTCAAGAAAATTCAAAAGATCTCATTTTTCATTAGCATGTAGAATGGAAACATGTCAAAACCTTGACATTTTTCATGAAACAGAGTTCCAGTTTTCCAGCTACCCCTAACTGGGGGAAGAAAGGAACAGGGAACAGCTGGGTGGTGGCACTAAATCTAATTTTCATACAGGATCTGGGACTAGACTGCCTCTTGCCTTCATATTCTACTTTACGGCTTACCTCTTCATCAATCGCTTTTCAAAAATAGACCAAAGTCCATAAAGATGGTTTTAGTGAGTGTTTCATGGCACTTCAAAATATGCCAGCTCTATTCCTGTGTTAGTTATGTTACAGATTTATTGTGGTAGCGCATTGGGTCTCCAATCAGGGCTTTGCTATGTCAGCTACTGTACAAAACTTACTACAAAGATAGCCCCTGGCCCAAAACAGAACGCTACACAGCAAGCAGCTGTCACAGCTGGCAGACACCAGAGAGCTATATATGGATTTAAAAGAGAAGGCAGAACAGCACACTCGTTGACATCATTATTATCTGTTGCACAGGGATGATTTCCTGAGGATGTGCATCACAGAAGCTGCGGAATCCACAACCTCCCATGCAGCCCAAACCACACCTGGCGTGAGGGGTGAGGCACAGCAGTTATGCTTGCGGTCCTATGATAATACAGTGTGGTAATCCATATGTGACACTTTTAACAAAAAATCACCCCAATCCCCCCCCCCACACACACACACATGTGCACGCACAGTTATAGGCTTAAGGAGTCTATTTCAAAGATATTTTCTTGGTTAAGATTGTGTGAAGTAAGTTTCAGAATCAGAAACATACAAGCATGGAAAACTGTCCTGTCTGTCTAGGCATTAATCACCCTGATCTCTGAATGCTGTACACAGCCAGACTCATCCCTGGTCCTTTGCACCCAGCAGAGTTGCACCAGGGCTGAATCTGGCCTATAGTGTTTGACTAATCTAGGGATTTGGAGCCAGATCTTCAGTTGATGTAAATCAGCCAGCCAATTTGCACCATCTGAGGACTTGGGCCCAGATTTTTCGGCATTTCTGCACCCAATGTTGCAATGCCTGAGTCTCATTTTCATATGGGATTTAGGCACTTAGCCAAAATCCCATTGACAGTCAATGGGATTTTGGCTCCTAAGTGCCTAAATCCCTTTTGAAAATGAAACTTTGCCTCCTAACTTGGTTAGGCTTTGCAGTGTTGAGTGCAGCTGAGGTTAAAAAGCAAGCTATGAACTTGGCAGCTGCTATAATGGTTGTTGAGTCTACTACAAACAGCATTATATAAAATTAATGTGGGTGTTTCCTGCAGCTCAGCATGAGTGATTGGAAACTAGTTTCCATTCTGCTTTAACATTTGGGGGTTAAGATGACACAGAATTGTACACCAGCTCTGATCTTTGTACAGTACTGATATTACACAGTCTCCTAGATGACCTTACAAATGATATTTTATAAGTAAGACACTTGTTTTTAGAAAATGCTTGTGTCTGTATTTCACTCTTTAATGCACCCAGTCACTGTGGGGCCAAAGCAGTCTTCAAAGCATTACTGGAGCTGATTGACAAACTAAATTGTTCTGTGAAAACATTTCATTGGGGAAAATCTTTAATTTTGGACAGGACATTTGTTTCATCTGAAGTTTTTCCAGCCAACCAGTGCCCCTGTTAGGTAAGAAAGAATGACTTACATTGCCCTTATTATACAGCTGGGGAAACCGAGGCACCAAGCGGCCACAGTGGCTTGTCCAATGTCACACAGTCAGTCAGTAGTAAAGCTGGGAAAGGAAAGCAGGTCTCTTGAGTCTATCTTTTGCTTTAGCCATTAAACCATGCTTTGTCCCTTTGGCAATAATTATCCAAAACATGGCAGTTTCCAAGAGTTAGTGCCATTATTGCAGAATACCCTGTAAAGGGGATGGAAGCTACTGGAAAGGGATTTAAGGAGCCAAGCATTATTTTCAGTTGCAATGTACAGTTTTTGCCTGGGTGGGAATTTTTGGAACGCTGCACCACGCGCCACTTTACCTTTAAGAATGAAAGAAGATCCTGACAACACCGATGTTTGAACTAGGCCAACTGTAGTCATGTTGGAAAGCTACTGTGTTTTCCAGCAAGGTGGTTGATATTTAGCATAGTTGTAACAAGGCTTCTCTCTTGTTTTGGGTTTTCCCCCCCAACAGCGGTGCTAGTTGCTGCATACGAGGCTATAAACAACTCCCATGTCCATTAACACATGTTTCTAAAGCAGTTGTAACATGGATTGTACCATAGCTCTGTTGTTAGAGGTAGACATAAATTGATATGATCTATGTCCCTTTGAAAAGGGTTTTCAGCTGCAGTTATCAGACATTGGGCTAGATTCTTGATCCCTCATAAATCCTCTTTGCACAGCTCCAGTGGTGCAAAGGGGACTTAAAACTGCCTTATGGAAGCAATTCTGGGTTTTCCCAGCTAGGGGAATCCTCAACTTGTTAAGGGTTAAACTAGCTCTACATCTGTTGTTCCTAATATCCGGCCACAACGGGCGTGGAGTGAGCTGGGTGGAAGAAGATGGGGCTGGAGTGCCATGCATTCTAGCAAGCCTGGCTTTCAGAGTGACTCCTTGAGAGCTAATATGTCAGGCCCCACAGGTCTTGAACCCAGGTATGGAGAGGGGGGTCCTGGGAGTCGTCATGCTCCCATCCTCCATCTGGCAGCTCACAAACAGCAGCTGGGATCAGCGTACATGAAGCCCAACAGGAGCAGAAGCCCCACCCCTACACTCTGGGAGAACTCCATGGCTCCTGACTGGCTGCAGCCCTTATTTAAGACAGAGGAAGAAACAGGAAGTTGTTTGTGTAAGTGGGTTCTGCCCTGCAATGAACTGCTTGCCTGGTTTTAACCTGACTTCTAATTCTGATCTCCTGGTATCCTGACCTGGCCTGGTTCCTGTAATTGTCTCCTGGGACCTGGACCCTTAGCTCATTCCTGAAGCTAACCCCAAGACCAGGTCACCCATGCCTTGGCCCTCACACAATATCTGCCAGTGCAAGTTAGAGCAGCCCTGAGACTGCTCTAACTTATGCTAGGGGCTGGTTTGACCTGCAGCAGCCTCCATTATTGAGAAGAATGGTGGGAGAGAACAGTCAAGTCCTGCTTGGATACAGTTTCTGTAGCTTCCTGGAAATAGATTTTCCAAGACTGATCCCCTATGCTGGTCCACCAGAACTTAACTCTGGTGATCTTTGTAGCATGATATAAGGATGATCTGGTTTAATCAGGCTTTAGTTAATCAATGATCATGGACAGGCAAGCATTGTGTATGCAGGGAATGGTGCATTACATTTTAATTTTACTGACTCTCCCAATCACGGGAGACACTCATACTTTTGCATTTGCTAGATTTGAATTGAATGCAAATACATCTATGTGCTACAGAGACCAGTGCAGTTTTTGGTAAGTACATAGATAAATCAAGCATACTTTATCTGTTCACATTTCCCAAAGATGTTTGTAAAATTTCTAGCATTCTCAGGCTGATCCTAATCCAAGTTTATCATTTTTCTGTCTGCCGCTTATCTCAGACTGGTTCTCAGTTCCTCAAATGATCAAGTAGATTTCCTCTCTCTCTGACCCTCCACAATAAATACAAGTCATACAACAATGATGTAATTAATATTTTCCTGTCATTGTGTCTGTTTCTTCATGGATCATTCAAAAGTGGGTATTCAGATGTGAAAAAAAGCTGTACTTTGTACTTCTAACATATCTGGAGGGTGACAGCTGGGGAAAAATAAAATCTAAAAAGAAAAAAAACTTCATGATGACAAAAACATAGCATTGGCAAGTGGTATTTTAATCTGATCACTTCATATTTCTGCAGAGAAATTTTAACTTCTGTAGGTTTTAATTTCCAAGGAGGAGGAAAATTAGTCCTTTGGGAAACTATTCCTTCTCAATTTAGCTATTTAATTGATCTATCTGGAACACTTTAACAATGTTTCTGCATTCTAATTAGAAGTCACTTTTAGGCAGCATTGGTTTGGATTGTAATTGATTTAATACAGCCTTACTATAGCTGGTGTCAAGAAACTTCCCTTATTCAGGAATAAAGTTAACGGAAAGCTCTTCACTATATTGCAATTCCTTGGCTAATGGAGAGCTAGGAATTTTACAGGTTAATTTGGCCCTGTCAGATCTCAGGAGGTGATAAGGTATACTGTGTGGAGACTATACAATGAACACTCTTTCCACTGCACAGGATGACATGGGTTTTCTAGCCAGAAGGGCTAGAGCTAAATGTTACATCAAAGCTGGAATTTAGAGATTGCTTAGGAGTTGATATATTGGACATATTCTGCATTTTCATCCCTGCTTACTCTAGTCCCTGGGTGTGCACATACCCCTTGTCCCCACATGGGAAAGGGCACAAAAATGGGAAACGTAGGGAGGAAAATTCAATGCCGTTTCCCCTTGCAGAGTTCTCCTGCACCCTGTCCTCTGGTGAGATGGTCTGGGGAAGCGTAGATCAAAGCTCCATGCAGACTGCAATGCCTTTCCCTGCAGAGCCATGAGCCAGATACAGGAATGCTTGTATCCCTCTCCTTGGCATGGCGGCTCCTGTAGGAGGTGCACTGCCATTGACTGAGTCACCTCGAGGCTGCTCAGTAGAGGAACCTTGGATGGAGATAAAACAGCTGTAGTTCTATATGGCAATCCAGGCACAGAGCAGGGGTCATGTCACAGAGAACAAGCTGTTCCTCTGCCCCACACAGAGCTCCTACTGAAGGGCCACCATGCAAACTGGGGGCTGGATGGTGCCGCAGCAAAGCATATCACACCTTCTGCATATGGATCGTCAGGAAATGTTATGAGCCACCATGATTAATATTGCTATGGCAGGCATCACCAGATGGTGGTGTTACACAGTCTCACAAGTTCTTTGTTGTTGTTGTATAAGCAAGTGTTTAGTTTTAGCTTTTTTTTCCAATCTGCTTTGTTATGTAGTGGTCACTGGAGAGAAACTAGGAGATGCGCTAAGCTAGGAGAATTTGCTCTCTGCTTTATGCTTTATATTTGGATGCCTCTTGGATGCTGGTGTGTGAGCTGAGATTTCTGGATGAGAGGATGGCCTGTGGGCTGTTGGTAAATCTGGAAAATACCACTCAGGGATTCTGCTTCCCAGTCATCCCTTGCACTAGTCTCTAGACAGAGGATTTATGCTGTGGAGGGCAAACCTGGGAGAATTGCAGGATATTTGAGTCAGTAAAATGTTCAGGTCAATATTTTGATCAGAGGGATGGATTGTCTCTCAGAATGTTTCAGGAATGCTGATTTATATACAATAAGTAAAGTTCAAAGGCTACAGATTTTAAATATTAAGATATAGAAAAATGTATTGCCTTGCTGGAAACCACAAAGAGTGGAGCAGAGAAATGCTGTCGCTGCAGTATTTTTGCTACTATCCTCTGAACGTTGGACATTCCACCACAGGTTTACCAGAAATATGAAAATTATTATGTCTCATGTTTTGTGCAAGCATTTTCCAGGGTCAGTTTAGAGGGCAAGTCCTTTGGGATTTTCAATAAAAAAAATAAAGAACGCATTCACAGCCTCATTAGATGGCTATCAGAATTCCACCAGACAACCTCTCCAATAAATTCCTAAGCCAAAGGAAAGCTCATTGGTGCCAATTCTCAGCTGTGCCTTCTGAGAAATGCAGTTCAGAAGGGGAACGAAGCAAAGGTGTCTTTAAACCACTATTGCACCTCCCAAACTCTGGGCCCTGACCAGCCCCTCTGCAGTCCCAAGACTGCTCTGTCACAGTGGTCTTAAATGGCTGAATATGGGCCGTCCCCCTGGCCTAGAATTGTCAGAAGAGTGCTCCAGCCATGTTCCAAGCATGCTCCTGTGTTGAGGTCTGCACAGGAGCGTGGCAGAGAGCTGTTCTGGTGGGGGTTCCTCTCTGGGGAGAACTGCTTGGCATCCAGCCCCTTTATGCTGCTCTGTGACCCCGAATGGTCACTAGATTTACAGTGGTCAAGCCCAAGGAGGGGAATCACTTCAGTCAAGATGTGGCCATTTCTGAAGTGAGATGTAACCGCTGTTAGATGAAAGGACAGCATGCAGTTATGCTGCATGATGGTTTGTTAGGAAGTGAGGGAGATTAACCAATAAAAAATGCTAGAGGACCATGGTGTAGAATGAGATTAAAATGATCCATGTCAGCATCAGGTCAGAGTCTAACACCTCTGCTTTTGCAAAAACTGCTCTCTCTGGGGTCTCTAATGTACAGAAGTGAGTAGGAACTTGACATTCTATATCTTATATTTCCAACATGACAGTGACCCCTAACAATCTGCTGCACAATTGGTTCATTTACAGATTAAGAGGGAAAACTGGCACCTACTGAATTACTAACACCACTTCCTGCGTCAACCTGGCTCTCTTTTTTGGGAGGGGGAGGTCTCCTATCCAAGCATTGACCAGGCCTGATTTTGTTAATCCTATGTGCTCTGATGGGATCATAGCTCTGGGTAATATGCAGCTGAAGGACTAATGTTCCCTTTGCATTATATCCAGTCTTGAAAGATTAGATTTTAATCAGTTAACATCAGTAAAGGTCAATTTCACTGTGCGCACACACAAACCAATGAAGAAAAATTTCCATTGCTAATAGTAGAAATTTACAGATAGGCAAAGTAAGAAGAATGCTGCTTGAGAACGTCATTTGATCTAAGGATGTTTTACTTGTGATGTTGACAGTATGTGTTTTAATGGATATAAAACTTTAACTTTTTGAATCCCAACATCTCCTGTCATTTAAATAGTCTGCTCTCTCCTATAATTTCCTGTAAATGTGAAAGTTAAAATTAATTAAAAATGGCAATGCTTAAACATTGATATCTGTTGAAATTATAAAAAAAAATCAAATCAAATGTTGCCAAGCCTAATTATGTCAAATATTAATGGTTCAAAAGATTATTTTGTCTCCATGCATTACTCTATATTCAGGTTCCTAAACAAAGCTGTGGCTTGTCCCAAATTGAGATCCTTGCTCAGATTAATGTTGTTCAAAGGGGCTTCAGACCAATGGAAACTTGGGTTTTCCTCCCCAATGTGCGGACAGACTCCCAGCTTGATCAGGGTTCAAAAAGACATACGGGCCTTTGCTCTGGTGTGACATTGTCTTAAATGTACATAGTTCCTTCATTCGGAACACCGCATTCATTCTTCAGTTGACATCACTGCAGCCAGCTGTAGTTACAGGATGTGACCCTTGCATGTTTGTTTGCCTATGAACCCTATCTCCAAATGATTTGGGTATGAGGAAAAATGCATCCTGTGTGTAATTCCACCCCTTTATTCAAAAAAGAAAGTACCAGAATGAACCCCAGTGTGTGTAATTCCTCTCCTGGCCACATCTGCTTAAAGAAACAAGAGCACATTAAGGTCTTGTCTCCCCAGGTAAGTGTGAACAGAGTTTGGAATCATCTAGGGAATTAAGACTGTGGACAACATGGCTAATAGTTGGAAATGAATCATGTGTTGCCCTTGCTAGCAGACTAAGCTGCCACACGGCAGTCTTTTTGTAATCAGGTTATAACTAGAGTTGGTTGGGAAATGGAACTTCTATTTCATGGGGAAATTCTGACACTTGGAAAATTGTTTTTGTTCTGAACCTTTTTCAAGTTTACAAACTGAATTAAGCACACTTTAACTTTTTAAAGATTGTTTTCCTGTTTAATGTTCAACCAGTATTTTTTGTTCCTGCCTGTGGAAGGGAGATTTGGGGCAGAAAACAATACGATACATGTGATTGTTGAAAAATGATCACACATTGTAGTAATTTGTAACAAAGGTCTGTATGTTAAGCATAGCATTATAAAACATTCCCTATGACACACCTGTGTTTTAAAGTTTAACACCAAGAAATCGTCTCAGCATGCCTAATACTGATTCAAGAGCAATAGATATTAAAATGTCAATGGTCTTCAAATTATGTCCACAGTTATCAGGGAGAGCTGCCGATTATAATTATGAAAATGCTATAATTTATGGACAGATCAGTTAAAAAGAAGTTTAGCATGTGAATGAATCATTTGATGCCCCGCTGGGCCAAGGTAAATCCAGATTTGTTAGAGTAAAATAGACTATTAACCCACGTAGCTTATTGGTACTGTTCTCGACAGTTTCAGAATGTCCATCAATTAAGCCCAATGGGCCCAATCCAGAAGTCCTTACTTAGGAAGATCACCCATTGATGTCAGTCGTAAAAAAATATATCACCACATTATAAAGACCTATTGCTTCTATCATTTCAATGCAGGAATTAGGGATGTGCTATCCAGTGTAACGCATGTCCCACTTCACCCTTTGCTGTTTTGGAAGCGTGGATGTGCCATACTGGATCTGAGCACTCGGAATGCTTTAGATGAAGGTGTAAAAAAAAGTCCATAAAATGAGTTTAGAGAACTTGTGCAACACTGCACGTGGGGAAAGAGAAAGATGCCACCCTGGCTGCTCTGGAGATCAGCTTATGCCCCAAAGCATGAGATCTGATTACCTTTTATCTTACCTTATGCATTACTCCATATACTGTGAATGAACATAAGAATTAGCCAAACTGGGTCAGACCAAAGGTCCATCTAGCTCAGTATCCTGTCTTCTGACACTGACCAGTGCCAGGTGCCTCAGAGGGAATGAACAGAACAGGTAATCATCAAGTGATCCATCCCCTGTTGCTCATCCCCAGCTTCTGGCAAACAGTAGCTAGGGACACCATCCCTACCCATCCTGGCTAATAGCCATTGATGGACCGATCCTCCATGAACTTATCTAGTTCTTTTTTGGTTATACATTATGCAACTTTCATGTTAAAATTCAGTCACAGAATCTGTCTAAGGGCTTGTCTACACCCAGGGGAGGGGTTAATCACCACTTTTTGCTGCACATTACACAAGCTGCAGTGGTAGCATGCACACAGGACCATGTGACTCTGTCAGAGTGCATCCCTGTGTACACATGGCAGTGTTTTGCTGTGAACTGAGGGCCTGGCATTCTTGGAGGGTAACCCATGCTCCTTTGCTTTGCAGCTGAGCAGTGTGCATTCTGGGATTTTTCTTGCTGTGCGTTGTGGGACACACTGGAAACCAGGCTAGTTCATGTTTTTTAAAAATCCAGTGATTCATCTGTCTCGGCCTCATGCTTTCCTTATGGGCAGACTAGGGCCATGTTTGAATTTCTGACAGCCAGCATGGACCCAACAATGCTCAGCACCACTCTGCCGGCAACCTGGAATATTGCAGAGGCTGCTTGGGCTGTATTTGAGCACTCACTCAGATGAAACTGGCTTTGAACTTCACCAGCCGCACCACTGAGCTGATGATGTGGCAGCAGCTGCTGCTGCAGCATTGGGAGAGTCTTCAGCAGTAGTGGTATTGGGATGAGGAAGGAGAGGAAGATACCAAGCAACTGATGATAGAGGACTGGTTCCTGGAGCAGCTTCATATCATACAGCACCATTTCTGGGCTTGGGAAACTAGAGTGGATTGATGGGAAAGGATCGTGTTGCAGGTCTGAGACAACCAGCAGTGGTGAGAGAATTTCAGGATGGAGAAGGCAACCTTTCTGGAGATACGTGCTGAACTAACCCTGGAGCTACAGCAGCGTACCAGCATATGGTGCCCCATACCAGTGGACAAGTGCATTGCAATAGCTATCTGGAAGTTGGCCACCCCCAAATGCAGCTTGTCTGTAGCAAACCAATTTGGCACGGGGAGATCAACCGTTGGGCCATTGTTATGCAGGTGTGTGATGTTGTGGAAAAGGTGCTGTTACACCAGGGTATGAAGCCTGGTAATGCTCAGGAGGTTATTGATGGTTTTGGATGCATGGAATTCCCATAGTGTATTGGGACAATTGATGGGATCTGTGAATCTACTTGCCGCCCCCTTGGCCCCAAATCAGGGTTCAAAATTCATAAACAAAAAGGGTATTTCTCCCTGGTGCTCCAAGGGCTTGTTCCCATGTTACAGGATAGCACAGAGACGCAGCAGACAAAACCTGCTCAATCTTACAGACATATAAAAAATGAGTCAAATCCCGATTCCATTGCAGTCCATGGGAGTTTTGCCATTGACTTCAGTGGGTTTAGGATTTAGCTGCATGTGAGAATTCAAGCCTCCTCGGACTTACCCTCTGCGGGCAGGCACAGAGATTTCCCTAGAGCATATTATGAATTTACACTGCATAGCCGGATGTCATTTACACTCATTCTGATTCTCTTGTGCTGTGTAGAGTGTATCAGCTTCTCAGCCTACTTCTCCTTTGTCCCCCATGGTTAGAGACCTGTATCTCCCTCTCCCACATGCATTTGGTTTCTGTCTCATTTTAACTGTTGTCAATTATTGACATATGAAAATGCTGAGTCATGTAACAGCAGCAACAAAAATTCCATTTGTGTGCTTGAGAAATTAACTTCATGTCACCTCCACTTCCTGCACCCACTAACTTTCATGTGCCTGCCATAGATGGTAAATGTGTAGTGCACTGACTCCACTGACTCCACTGCTGCTCTCTTTGTGGCTCCCTAGCTCAAGACCAAAACTCACAAAAATGGCCGTAGATTACAAAAGGCTCCATGAGTTGGGTGTAATGATGGTTGCTGGCCGGCGTATGCTAGCAGGATCAGTCAGGGTGATTGGCATCCAGGTCTAAGCATGTGGGTTTGCCCAGTCTGGGTACATGCAGCTACATTGCAAAGTTATGTCGAAGTTACTGTATCCTCATTGGTGGTGCACTGCCCCGTGTGTGTCGTTAGGACTTCCCAGGGTATATCCCATGGTTCTGTGCCCTGCAGTCAGAGGAGCTGCTCTGAATCTTTCCCAGTGAATTGTGGAAGAACTTGTCTGTCCTGCTGGGCACATGGGGGGAACTGAGCAAAGCACTAGAAGACTATCACCACTCAAGTGATTTAGCCTGCGTCCTCACTGCAAGGTGGGTGGGTTAGCACCCCGAGTGAAAGCACAAGCTGAGCTCTAATGCACACCCCCAGCTGAATGATGGGTTGAAAGCACCCTGAACTAAGGTAAGAGGGTGTGTGTGGGAATGGGAGAATGGTTGACTTGGGTAAAAGCTTGAGATAACTCTGCAGTGAAGACATACCCTAGATTATCTTCTCCTTCCTTGTCTTTCTCTCTGATGGGTAAGTCCTGAGCCCAGGGCTGGTTCCAGTTCCCATTACTTGGTGGTGACAAGTGGATATTTTGGGTCTCCTGGATATTGCTATTTAAGAAACAACCTTCCAGGAATCCAGGGGCTAGTTAGAAGCCAAGAAAATCTTGGATTTTAGGAGTTTAAAAGAAGTAAAATTTGGCTACTGTGTCTGTATTTTGCTGTGAAGTAAGTTTGGCTTCTCTGACAATATTTGGGGCCCCTTGAAGATGATTGGAGGGGGCGGGGGATGAAAATGTCCCCTTTGGCTCTTGGTATTGCTGGGCCTGCCTGAGCCCAGCACTTGACCCAAGAAGCTAGGCATGGCACTGGGCAGATGTGCAGATGGATGGCGTGAAGGTCTGTGTATGGTGTCTTTAGATCTGTAAAAGGAAGTCAGGTGGGATGGAGATGGTTGTAGGAGAAGCTCTACATCAAGCAGAGAGAGTATCTTTAGGGATAATCCTACTTCCTAATTCTAAAGGAGTTCCTTCTTCAGTGTTTGAAAAATAAAGCAACTCTTCTTGTGATTCCTTACAATTGTTGCATGACACCTCTGTTTTATGGGGGTGGGAGGAATATCATCTCCTTCCTCCTCTTGGTGCTGGTCCTGGAGGCTACCTCCGAGTAGTGGGAAGTGGATTAAGTTGAACTAGGCTGAAATACTTGATCACATCAGGTAGGCTTAGATATATAAGAAATACAAGGTGGTTTTGCTCATGCAACCTATCCCATCAAACCAAGCTTGTGTTTGAAGTGTACCATAACCATCAGGCTGAAAATATGTATGGGGATCCAGAGAAATAAAAACAGATTACTTAGAAGCGTCTTTGGAAAATCTGAGAGCACACAAATATTTGAATGAATCATTCCTGGTTCATGCACTCATCTTGAACTCTGACTAAAGTTGTATTTGAGTATGTTTGCGGTAGAGTTCACTGAGCAGTTAGCACCATAGTAATCTTTACCAACCTGTGGTCATTAAAAATCCCAGTAATATAAGCATGGGAGATCACCTGGCCAAATTCCAACTCCAATTTTTTGCCTATGTGAAAAAACCCGCTGCAGTTTGCTGGATAATTTGTTTCTTGTCCCACTATGTTAGGTATGATCATGAGCTGTTGAATGGTTGCAGTGTTTCACTACAGGGATGGCAGCATTTCAGTGGCAGATGAAACAATTTCTATCTCGTTTCCACTTCACTTTACATTTGAAAAGCATTTGGGGATCACAAATGGTGTTCTAGAAGTGAGAAGTACTGTATGCTTGTTCTCCCAGGTCACTGAACCAGAAAGATTTCATTCCCCCGTACTTGTCCAATTCTTGAAGCAGCAATTGAAATTCACAAGAGAGAGATTTAATTTTTGCTTTGTTAGTGACCAGAATATAACAATCTCTCCCAGGTTATACCAAGAGGTGAAACATAGCTGCACTTTTAGACTTAAATATCCTTGGCAGAGGCTCCCTTTTTGACCTTAATGTACTAGGCAAGCACCTGAGCTTTGGGAACATCATGTGATCCCAAAAGCCCTTGAGGACATGAAATCCCTGAAGGTCTTTAGGTCAAAACTTCTTTCTTTACACAGGCTTACACTGCAGTTATCTGCTATGACTTTCAGCTTGGCTGTGCCGTGGATTGTACGGTGCAGAAGGATGTTTTCTACATCCATTACACTACATAAATAAACTGATGACAATGATGAAAAATGCAGACTTTTACTGCAAGAGTGCATTACCCAGTTCTTATGTTTTAAGAATCCCATCCACCTAATTGTAACAAAGACATTTGTCACATGCACTGTCCAGCAGCAATTTTTTCCCCTGTAGGAATAAAAAAGATGACATAAAAAACCCACGTTTTTGCCAAAAGTCTGTTGAACATGGAATGAATACAGCAGTACACGCTTCCTCACAGTGTTCCACGAGCATTCATCGGCACTGAGCAACAGTGACCACCTATAGGGGTGAGAGGACAGTTCGGTCTCCCTCACCCATCCAGACGTTGGTCTCTCAGCTGAGCCTGCAGACCAAAGGAGCGATTTGTGACATGGTTTCTGTGACACTGTGATATCCATAGGTCCCCAGGGACTGTCATTTCACAAGGTCCACCAAAGAGCCTGGACTTTCAGTCATTAATGACTTGGGGTAGAGTCAAACTAGCAATGTAGAAGTGAAAGTTTCTCTAGCCCAATTCCCAGTCTCCTGAGCCATCCAGCACACAATGTTATGTTTGATTTTAATGAATAACGATACCTTTGAGTGGGTTAGGTATGGTGTGGGAGGGACACTTCCTGCTGTCTAGGTGAAACATGCAACATCAGATGAGCTTTCACTCTATTAAAGGTCTGGCATGCCTGAAACAGGAGAGTGGGGATTTGAAGTTACCTGCTGTCTCTAGCTGTGCATAAGACACGTTTTTTTTCACCTCTGTGCTTGAGTGGGTTTTTTTGTTTTGTTTTGTTTGACCACACAGGGTGAGGTATCTGTGCCTTGCTTTATGGTCTTGGCTGCATTCTGTATCCCTCATTAGCAGTAGCATATAGCTCAGAGAATACTATCATCCCTCACAATTCCCCAGTCAAGCTGCAGCAAAACTGACTGACACCCCAGATGCCATTAATAACAACATATTTATCATGTGCTGTTCAATTAATTAGCATGGCATGTGAATCACAATAAAGAGAAGGAGACAAAACTGAGGTAAATATCAATTCATATGCACGTGTAAAATATCTCCATGTAATCTCCACATTCGACTGAATTCCCTAGTAAGGCAGTGCTGAAGCTGACAGTTTCCAGCAGGCGTGAAGAATGAAAGATTAACGTGGCCTTGGAGGGATGTGTATGTGTTTGTCTCTCTCTCAAGGTTTGACACCCATGTGACTAGTGCTATATTTTATCATAAAAGAGCAAGTAAAGGACATATCACCTGCCTTGCTGTAGCCAAGCCAGCAGCAAACCTTCCCATCATCTTAAATGATTAGAGCTGACAATGTTTGATGCCAGGTGGATTAGCTGGTTTAATTTGCTCACTGTGTGGCTTCCTGAAACGTCTACATGAAATTAACCAATGCTCTGCTAATATAGATATTGAAATAATTTTGTAATACAGTAGTGCGTAGCAGTCTCAATGGAGATCAGGATCCCTACCCCCAAAGAATTTACAATCTAGATAGGGTAAAGGATATGTGAAAGGAAGTAGTATTTCCCTCCCCCACCCACACACAACCCACCATTTCACAGAGGTGGCACTGAAGCCCAGATAATGTCACACAGAAAGTCTATGGCAATGCCAGGAACAGAAATCAGTAGTACCCTGAATCCCAATCCAGCACCTTCACCATACAATCATCCTTCCTCTACACACTGAAATAAAATACATGAGGGATAGGTTGAATCATCAGGGGGATTTGCTCTCCCATGTGACTGATTAAGTTAGGATCCATGTGAGCATGGATCTCGGCCCTGAGCTGGGAGGAGTCCTTCCATCCGTAATACAGGCCTTGATCCAAATCTCATTGAAGTCAATTGGGTCAGAGCCACATTGCACAGGCTTCCGTGTATAGCTAGAAAAAATGGGGGGGAGGGGGTATTTGAGTTTAGTTGAGTATCTGGGGTGCTGGTTGTGTTTTACTATTAATTATATTTTATCATGTTTAAAAATTGAATCACATTTCAGGAAAATCAAGGTTTAAAGTACTGGGATGAAAAGGTTTGTGAACTAGAATCAGGTTCACAGCCTGAAAATACAGTTTGGTATGTTCTCAAAACCTCATGCTTCCTGGACTGCATTAATTCCCTAACGAAAAGCTATAGAATCACTTCATACCCTGGCCCTGTGATTTTTTTTTCAGAGGCCTGATTTTACAATATAGATTTGGCAAAAGAAAACACACACAATCCCCTCAGTTTACATTTAGTTTTGTCACAAAAAATGGAAAACTCATGGGATATGATCCAAAGCCTGCTGAAGTTAATAGGAATCTTTCCATTGGCTTCAGCTGGCTTTGGCTTAAGTCCATATTCTGTAATGTACAAGGCTGCCCTCCAAAATGTCACATACCATGGGGGAAAAACAAGCAGAGAGCCAAGTGCCCATTAATCTTTGTGCTAGAATGTCTCAAACTGATACCATAAATAAAACGTTTACCCAAAAATATTTTGAGAAAAACTGTGCTAATTAGAACTAGATTTTCAAAGTGGCCTCAACTCAGGATTGAAGTATACATAAGAATGGCCCTACTGGGTCAGACCAAAGGTCCATCTAGCTCAGTATCCTGTCTTCCGACAGTGGCAGTGCCAGGTGTCCCAGAGGGAATGAACAGAACAGGTAATCATCAAGTTTATGCCCAGTATTTGCAAACAAACATAATTTGCATACACACGATGGGTAGCCAGACGTCTGACTACCTGACTTGTCTGTGTATCTTTAAAGGACAGATTAGAAAATGTCAGCCTAAAAGAATTCACCTGAAGACATAAGTCACCTGCAACTCTATGGCCCTTTTATATAGTGGTATAAACAAACTGGCCATGTTTTAGAAAGGAATCTGTGCAAATAATTGATAAATCCCAAAGCGCCCAGAAAATCATAGAATCATAGAATCATAGATCAGAAGGGACCAATATGATCATCATCTCTTCATCCCTCCTGCAAGATGCAGGCCACATCTCCCCACTCCCCCTCCATTAGCACCCACCCCCCCCCCCATGAGGAAGGAGGAAAAAAAACCTCAGCAGCCCCAATCTACCCCTGGGGAAAAAATTTTCCCCGACCCAAAATATGGCGGTCAGCTGAACCCGAGCATCCAAAAAAGGAAAAGTTAAGATATATCATTGATTCCATTGTACTATTTTACAGTGTGGTATTAATTAAAATATTGACTAAAGCCGGTATCCTATCATACCATCTCCTCCATCTTAGTCTTAAGTTAGTCTCTTCCCCCCCCCCTCTCACTGTAGGGCTGGCTGTTCCAGTATTGCACTCTAGATAGTAGTAAAACCTTCCCCAATTTTTCTTCTAAAAATTTCCTAACTGACAATTTATATCCGCTTGTCCTCGTGTCCACATTACCTCCTTTCCCTTCCTTCTATCCCTATATATAAATATATATATTTAATCTGTAATCCTCCTCTCCTTCTTGGTTAAAAAAAAAAAAAAAAGAGCTCCTCCTCCTCCTCTCCTGACAGGCCTTCTTTCATTCGACCATTCTAGTGGCCCTTCTTTCTACCTGTCTGTTCCAGTTTTCATTCTTCTTAAAAACATGGGAGAAAAAAACACACAATACTCCAAATGAGGTCTCACCAACGCCTTATATAACGGGAATATAACGGATATATGGTTGAATGCGCTGTAGTATTGCAATAACTAATGAACTATAGTTCTATGGTATATTAATAACTAAGGTATAGCAAAATTAAGCATTTGTCAAGGGTCAATAGGCCTGGTTCTGCTCTCAACTTTTGTTTTACACCAATTTAATACCATTGACTTCCATGGAGTTAATCTGATATACACCAATGAGATGAGACTCTCTCCTTGCATCAAATATTATTAGTGTCCTCTACAATGCAGCAGCACATTGCTATTATATTAGATGTAATCCCACTATACAGCTGCAGACCGTTGCTCAGACCATCCTCTTTTCTTTCTTGGCATCTATGATTCATTAACAACCTGATGTTTTCTTTCTGCAATCCTTCAGCAGCAGGGCACTGTACATTAGTCCTTCCTATGCTTGCTTAGTCCAGTCTTCGACTTGAGTCTGACCTCCCTTATAGTTGTGTAGATCAGGAGTAACTCCACTGGAGATCATAGAGCTACCACAGTGTAACATCAGTGCAAGTTAAAACAGAATCAGGCTCCTTCTGTGGTGACACTAAGCAATTCAGTTAAAATGGGAGCCAGAGAGAACTACAAGGTCTGTCGGTGTCCAGCAGCCTCAGTGAAGAACCTGCTTTATTTTCATTACAAGTGAATCTTCTCTCTCCACTGCTATGAGGGCTGATACAGATAAGGACAAGACCTTTTACAAGGGAACTCACAGCTATTTTTTGTTTGACAAACACTTACATTTGGCCATCTGAGCCATGATTCGGAAAGAGAATCCTAGGGCTCACCAACCGGCAAAGCCAGAAATAATTTCAACGAGGGAATGCTGAGCTCTGAAAAGTAGAAGGGGAGATTTTCAAATATCCCTACCGAGATCCAGGGCCACGAGTCCCTTTAAAGGAACTTGTGCATCTAAATCCCTTAGGAACTTTTGGAAATCTCTTCCTGAATCAGCTAACTGCATGGAAATAATAGTGCTGTCAGTATTTTCTTTATATTGCAATAGCTGCTAGGCACCCCAGTCACTGACCAGGACCCCATAATGTTAGGTGGCTTACAAACACAGAGCAAGAAGCAGTCCATACACCAGATGTCTTAGTAGTATAAATAACAATGGCGCTTTGCTTGAAAACCACTGGGCAAAGGAGAATTGTTTGTATTCCAACTATGTTACTGAAGAACATTATAGGTTATTTTTCTCCTTTTGGGACTTGATGTCCTGCCAATTTAGATTAGGGAATTCAACAGGTAGTTCTGGGATGGGTCTCCGGGCGCAGCTCCTTCCTTGAATGAGAATGTTTTTATTTTATTGTTGTGCTAATGGGAACCTCATTCCTTGAGATGATATTTCTCATGGCCTGATGTGGTTGTAAACCCTGAATTGGGGCCAGATAGTTCAAATACTGAAGCACACTGCAGGGTGGTTTAAAAATGACATCACACAACATCACGCACAAAGCCACTGCCAAACAGGGAAGTTAGACTGCATTTTTGGCAGGCAGGCAGAGTAAGGAGACCAAAGTGCAGGAATGAGCTTTTAAAGAATGATCTAACCAGGAATGGAGATGCAACCAGTTGTGTAGGGGGAATTGGGTTAGAGTTTCCAGTATGCTCAACCAAACCATAGAGGAGCCTTTTAAAAATAAAAGCAGAACCATAAGTAAGAAGTTACATTTGTACATACAACTATATGAGCCTCTCTGGGGCAGATTCTACCCCACCGTGGGGTCTCTTTATGCTGTCATTATAGGGGTTGGAAATGGCCCCTTCAGAATACCTCATAATCAGATCCCCCACCTAGCTTATAGCTGATATCACAGTTCTATGCAAGTCTCCTTTGCGGCTCTGGTATGGAAGGGGGGCATTACATGTCATGCTATGATGTGCTGGTGTAATGGCCCATAGAGGGCTGTTACAAACTGGCACAATGTATATTTCACCAGAGAAAACCCCAGCCAGGGCCAGAGTTGGGGAGAGGTGTTGGTGGCTTCTAGCCCTTTTCTGCCTCCCTCTCCCTATCCTGTGCTCAGCATAGAACCCGAGGAACAGAGACTCTGTCCCTGTGTTTCAGGAGAAGCGAAGTTTTCTATTATTTATGCTGCATCTTTCATGCTTTGTTTTTCAGAAGCAGCAGCCTCAAAAAGAAAGCTCTTAAAAATCTGTGTATCAATTGATAGCGAAGAAGTGTTAAAAGAAGCAAATGCAGAGAGAAGGAGCTCGGTCTAGTGTACAGCGCACGAATGGGAAACTTGAACTCCTGAATTTCAGTCTGAGCTCTGACGCAGACTCCCTCTCTTGCCTTAGGGATAGCACTGAATCTCTGAGACTGTTTCCTTATTTGTAAAATAAGAATAACAGTACCTTGCAGGTATGTTTATGAGGAATTTTGTACAGGTTGGAGCACACCACCAGCAATCAACACATAAGTAGTTAATGTATGTCAGGCACTTTCTTAATATTCCACTTTCTTTATTATAACTAGCATAAAGTGTGTGCATGCACTGGTGTAGTAGAATCCTGCGGGGCACACAGCTGGGTAACCTTATTCTCTTATTCCTGGGACCCCTCTTTTTCCTTCAGCATCCTCATCCAATTCTTCTGTTTGCCCCTTTGCTTTCTTGAAATTATTGTAAGCGTTTTGAGGCAGGGAGCATGTCTCATTCTCCACTCTGTGAGGTACCTAGCACACTGCTGGGGGCTGTACAATAATACCTTAAATGCTAAGTAATATGCAATGTTGATCATCAAGGGCCAGATTATGCCTTTAGTCACAACCCTTGGCAAGGGTCACTATATATGTCCATTGCCCCCAGGGGACCACCTCACAGACCCCCTTAGTCTCCTTGAAGCTCTGGGGGCAGTAATTTGTGACAATTGTTTTTAGGGTACAGTATTCACCTACTGTGCAAACACCCTGTCCCACTGGCTGGCACAGATATACGTGAGAGCATCTGGCATGCAGCCCATGATCTCTTTCCACCAACTGGAGATAAGATCCAGGAAGCTGTAATGTGGAAAGGTGTATGTATGTGTGTTGAGGAGGAGGAAAATCTTTATCCTGTTTGTGACAGTCTAGTGCCAATTTAAATACAACACAAAACTGGTGGTTCTAATTGGGGTTTTGCATGAGGGAAACAGAAGAGGGGGAGGATGAGTTTTTAAACAGCCCAGCTGCTCCATATACAGCAAATCAGTGATTAAGGATTGAATTGTCAGGGTAGAACCAGTCAGGTTTTTCAAAATGGTGTAGGTTGTTGGATTTGTGCTGAGAAAGCATAGGCAGCAAGCCACTAGATTCTGAAAGAAATTAATAATCCTTGACTCAAAATTTCCTCTCTGATTGAGACTAAGCAGAAACATGTTTTTAAAGTCAGTAATCCCCAAAGAGGCCTTCTAAGATTCCTGGAACTCACATGTCAGTTACAATTTCCATGTTCAGCGCTGAAATCCTTGAGCTATGGCCCGATGTGTTGCTTCATAATGAATTTTACACTAGTTTCAAAGGCATTTTTACAAGTTCATTTTTTTTGGTGAAAACTGCAAGTACAAAGTTGTGCCCACTGGAGGTCTGATGCTGAGTGAAAATGAAAAGAGGGCAGAGGTAGCACAGCCATGATGATGGGGAATGAGAAGGGGAAAAAATGCTTCTCCCTAAGGAAAACTTACAATCCAGATAAGTTCCACTAAACAGGAAATTGCAAGCAGCTTGAAGAGCCCTCAGAGGGTTGGGCAGTAGGAAAACTAGCACATTGCCCTTATAAGCCTGCAGCAATACTGAAGTGTGACTTTAGCAGATCTGAGGGTGTAAGACCCCTAAAGAGTGGGTTCAACAAAAAGAGAGCTCATCTCATTGTACAAAAGAGAGGTGCCATGAATATTCAGCCAGCCCTGCTTCTGGCTGACTAACTCCTCACAGGTACTTTATTATAACACAACAAAATCTCTCCTCTAAACCATATTGGATTAAGTATCACTGGTCCACTAACTGCTGTGTGCTAATGTCTTTTAATTAAACATGGTGCAAGGTCTGCGAATGTGAATTTGAGCAACTCTGGATATACTAACAGAGCAACAAATTGACTAAACCAATCCTGCAAACCTTTGTTCTTGCAAGAGGTCCCAATGAAGTTAGTGGTCCAAGTAATAAGCTGGTAGAGATTGGTGAGCTCTGTTGTAGTCCGTGAAGGTTTGGCCCAAAGGGGCTAGTTTTATTAGGTTACAGACTACATATCAGTAAGGGTTTGCAGGAACGGGCTCTATGGGAATACAATTTACCTCAAAACTGTTCATTTATTCTGTGCTGACCTAACTTGATGCCTGTCTGAAATTCTAATTAGGGTCTGCTAGCAGGAAGAAAAATCTCCCCCCCCCATTTTTTTTATCCTCTATTGTGTTGTCCTGGCGAAGCCATTCCATGACTCATTGCACAGGCTGTTAGGAAAGGTATAGCCAAATAGATGTGGTCATCTGACAAAGTCACCATGACAAGGCAAGTCATGGTGCCATAGAGGTACTAAGGGCTAGATTCACCCTGTTACGTAAGTACCTAAACCCCATAGTTAGGTGCTGAAATCTTGGATTTCAAAGCCTAAATTCCAGCTTTAGGCTTGACTGTGATCCACAAAATTTCTGCTGAACCCTGTAGGCGCCTAAATTTTCAGGGTAAAATTTCTCTGGGCACCTGTCTGTCTCTGAGCATGCACTCTGCTGCCTCATTCTAGGCATCTGAATGCCTGTCTCTTGCCCAAGTTCCAGAGTGTTTCATGAAGGTTGTTTACCATCTAACCCGTGTGTGGGGCCTGATTGGGTAGGCGTGCTCAGAGGCTGCCTACTGGATTGGGGACCATTTAAAATCTGGCTGCTGAAGAAGGAGGAGGTGGTGGTGACGACAACCTTCTAACTTTTTTCCCAGTGGTTAGAGCGCTCACCTGGGATGTGGGACCCCCAGGTTCAATTCCCCCTTTGCCAGAAGGGGAGACACCATTTGAACAAGGGTCTCCCTCCTCTCAGGAGAGTGCTCTAACCATGGAGCTATGGAATATTCTGATGTGGGGCTCCCTCAATCTCTCCTGTTGAAGCTGTGCCTCTGTGGATAAATAATGAAAGTCACGGGGTGAGAGAGAGAGAATATGGCTCTGCAGTGTGGTGGGTAGGGCACCCACCTGGGAGGTGGCAACCCAGAATCTAATCTTCATGCTTCAATCATCCTTTCATTATTTATCCAAAGTGGAACAGCTTCAACAGGAGGGATTTAAGGGAGTGTCCAATCCCCCCTACCCCAATAAGACTATCCAGTAACTCTGTGTTTAGCACACTTTCCTGAGAGGTGGGAGAGACCCCATCCTTTCTCCTCTTCTGGCAGAGGGGGATATTGAACTCAGGTCTCCCACATCTCAGATGACTGCTCTAATCACTGGGATAAAAGTTATAAGGTGGGCACCCCATCTCCTCCTTCTCCTGCCATTTTGTGTGGAGCAAGTTAAGCACCTAACTCATTCTCACAAGAAACCACTTAGATGCCTGACTCCAGGAGAGGGGTTCCCATCATGCCAGCAGATCTAGGTGCAGCCTGGATTGAGGCTCCTGCCTCCACCACAGGGGCAGGGTTAGGACACATTGATATCTCCCAGTGGCTATCTTAGGTGGCATCACACCGCCTAAGTCCCTTTGTGAATCTAGGCTTAGGATCTTTGCTCTTTGTGTTAGTCCCAGATTGTCATGAAGCATTAAATGCCCCAGATTATGATCTCGGTTGACTTCAGTGGAATTACTCTGGAATTATTTCTTTGGTGTAACGGATCTGAATCTTGCCATAAATCCCTGTGGCATACTTACTCCTCTCTGGGTGTTGAGGGGAGGAGGGAGGTCAGACAAATATACATTACTGTGGGAAAATATAAAAGCAAAAATATTTGCAACGTCTAGCATCCAAAATAGTTTCAAAACTAAAATGACTGATTTCCCACTCCTTAGATTCTTTTTAGCTTATGAGCACAGACATGGTGAGTGAAGTAAGCTAGTATTTATAGCTGCTGTGATCACTCTGTAATCTTCAATGCTTCACTTAGGGGTTGGAAGCCTCATGCTTTGCCGGTATAGCTTACAAGTTGCACATCTGTTTAAATATTCCTGTTTTACACTGAAAATAGAAATATGTTAGAAAAGAACATTAAATCTTAGCACCGAGAAATGTATCGCATTTTGTTAATGAGCACTTTGTCTAACAGACTGCATAGCACAGGCTTGCCCCTTCACCCTGCTGGGATAATAACAGTGCATCATGATGACTCATTCCAGACCCTTTGTTTTGTCAGTTTCATTATCGGTGATGTTCACATAAATCAGAGATGGAAAAGCCCTATTAGATCATCATGTCTATTTCCCTAGCAGGATGTTCTCTAATGTTGTTAATTATTACTAACAGAGAAACTGGTTTAAGGGGATAGTGGTGTAAGGTAACAAGGGCTCCTGCATTTTGTGCCTCTGCTATTATATCACTGTATGACAATGGGTAAGTCACGTAGGGCCAGCTCCTCACCTGGCTTAAACTGGTGTAGCTCCATAGACTTAAGTGAATGGCGTTATGCTGGTTTGTGTCAGTTGATGATCTGGCCCATATTCTTTCATGAGTACAATGAGTCTAATACTGCGTAGCGCCTCTGATGGCCATATTGTGAGACTTAATTCATGTTTACACATTGCTCTGAGATCATTGCCAGAAAGGTGCTGTGTACAACAAGTGCAAATTATTTACCATTTGTCCTGTCTGACACCTGCCAGCCTTTTTTTTTTTTTTTAAAACTGATGGAAAAGCTCATTTTCTCGGAGTGGTCAGATAATTCCATTCCTTTGCAGATTCCTTCTTGACCCCCTTTCCTTCCTTTTGTTTTATTGCGCACTCTTGTCCTTGCCACACAGACACTGTATTATATCATAGCAGAGCTGAGTAGAAAATTTCTTGTTGCTGGCAAAACGAGCAAAAATATGTACGGGAAAAGGGTCATTTAATGGCAGACTTCAGCATTCCAGGTAAACATGGTAAAATTGTGAATCTGAGGGAGCAAATTTGCAAAAACTAACCACTTGGGGTATCCAAAGCTGAACCAGGGTAAGAAGCCAGGAGCTGCTGAAGGATCAGCATTGTAATTCAGAGTGAAATTCACATGCCATCTCTAATGTCCCCCTTCAGCCCATTTGCTTTTCTTCCATGGAAATGACTCAGACTCCAAAAGAAATCCAACATTTTTCTCATTTAAAATTGTCTATCTTAGTGCTGCACCCGAGTGATCAGCTTTTCAGCTTTAGAAATCTCATCAGGGTCTTGTATACAATAACTTCTCTTCCTCTCTCTCTGATTTCAGGCTCTCCCTCTGTCTCTCTCGTCTCTCCGTTAACTTGTTAGCAGACCAAATGAACAACCATGGATAGTGAGATAAGCTTCCATATACCTCTCTACCCTGATATAACGCAACCCAATATAACACGAATTTGGATATAACGCAGTAAAGCAGCGCTCCATGGGGGCGGGGCTGCGCACTCTGGCGGATCAAAGCAAGTTCGATATAACGCGGTTTCACCTATAATGCAGTAAGATTTTTTGGCTCCTGAGGACAGTGTTATATTGGGGTAGAGGTGTACTACCTCAGTAACGTGCCTCAGTCCTGACCTGGAAGGACCACCTGTGGCGTTAGAAAGTTGTCACGTCTCCCTGGCTCATTTCAGCCTTTTGGCTTTTCTATGGCAACTGCCAACGTGAGTGTCAATTAGTGCTTGAAAGCTTTCCTTTCAGGTCTCCATTCTTTATCCCAGGTAGAAAGGGGGCTGTTACTCTGCCAGGTACACAGAAGAGGATACAGAATAGATGCCAATGTCCAGTCCTTCCAGAAGCAGGACTGCTGCTGAGCATTCCTGTGATCAGTGAGCAGTGTAACCTCACACAAACCATATGGCTTCTAGAACTCTTCCTAATAAGAGCCCCAAAGGGAGAAAAGGGTGAATTTCTGCCATGAATGATGTCCCAAGGAGTTCAAATGGAGTTGGCCCTAATTCTACAGAAAACTTCATCCGGGCCAAAAGGTAGCTCCAGCCCACTCACCTGATGGCTGCCGTGCCTAGTGAGGCAGGGAGAGAGAGTACAGACTTGATGAGGCAGGTAGTGGCACAGTGAAATGCTCTTCTCAGGAGTATGACTAGAATTATTATTGTAAAGTTTTGGAGGCTGCTGGAGGGGAAGCCGTATCAGGGTGAGCAGCAGCTCACTTAGGAAGGTAAAGAAACTACTTTCAGACATGGCATTTTTCATGTCCCACATTTGCTGATGGGCTGTCAGAATGACAGGATTGTCAGTCACATCCTGTTCCTAACTTAAAGTTCCCACTACTATTATAACCGCACTGACACAGTGTTTGAGTAAAAACACCATCTCACCTACACAGGCCAAGAACAGGTACTGTAGCACTGCCTATGGCAGGAAGAGCGGGGGACGCAGTGCAAGAACTAGGGCCACGTTGGGCAAGCTAGTAAGAGGAGCGTCTGCTTGTTTTATTTTCTGCCATATTGCTAACAATGTCACCAGTGACTTTTGTTTTTAAAGTGGAGTCATTTTCTAAGCAGTTTATATTCTGCACAAAAAAATCAACAGGGAAAATCACATGAATTTAACAGCATTACTTCTGCAAATTTTTGTGTCGTGTGCGGGGAGAGGGAGTGTGTGTGTGTGTGTGTGAAAGTCCACACAACATGCAAAATCAAACTCACCCCCCTTCCTGGACTTTTCTTTTCAATATAAACAATAACATAACTTCAAGTTCAGCTCAAGGCTTCTCCCCAGGCTTGGCTGCTCTTGGGTTCCTCTTTCGTGTTCTCTTAGGATTGCTCAGTCCACACCCTAGATCATCTCTTCCTAAAATGCCCTTCCCTCTTCTGTCGTTTCTGTGTGGGGTGAGGAGTCATCTGCCTTGGTGAGTCAGCAGAAAGCCCTTAACCTTCCCTCAGCAGGTCCAACCTCTGCTAACAGAAAGGGGTGTTTCAGGCAAACATTGCCAGCATGTTATTTTTAGTGATCAGACGGTGCACTTACGCTAGGCTGAGATAAAAATGTATAAGGGGTATCGGCCTTCATGCTTCAGAATATAAACCAATCACTAGCGTGGTAATGGCTAGTGGCTGGGGCGCTGGATGAAGACACAGGAAGCTTCAGATCAATTCATTGCTCAGCTATAGACTTCCTGTATGACATTACACAAGTCACTTATCAACACTGGACCTCAGTTTCCATGTGTAAAACGAAGATAGTCCTTCCCAACCTTGCAGGGGTGTTGTGAGGCACTATGAGGATGATGGCAGTGTAAGTACCTAGATAGATCAAACTTCCTGGTGTTAGGAGGAAAGTTTTCCCATCAGCCTGCTATTGTCCAGGGCTTAACACATTCCTTGCCCTGCTCTGAGGTGTTCAGTATTGGCTGCTGTCAAACACAGGGTATTAGATTAGATGGACCATTGGCCTAATCCAATGTGGGCATTCCTATGATCCATGGATATTCTCCGGCCTAGTCCAGGTATTTTGCCTCTCTCTCTTCCCCTCTTTGCTTCCCTGTCATCTCTCTTCTGTCTGTTCCTTCCCATAGCACCACGATTATCCAGCCCCAGCCTTCTCCTCTCCGCCCCACCCTTCCTGCATCTCTTCACTCCACTGACTCTCCATCTCAGATCAAGTCTCCTCTTTGGTCAGATTTGCACTCCCTTGTCTATGTATCTTCATTTTTAGCTCCCTCAATTATTGCTCTTATGATGCTGTCATTTTTATTTCCACCCTGAAATACCTTTGCAGTAGAGATGGGCTCAAACCAGAATCCAACCTTCCCCTTGCACTTTGGGAATGTTTTAATTTGGATCTGGGCTCAGATCTGAATTTTATAAACCAGACCCATCTCAATTTTATCCCACTGTGCTTTCCATTATGCGTGCCTTATACTGTGGTCAGGGAATGTACGTTTGCATGCATTTTTAGTTGAAGATGATAAGGGTGACAATAAGGGAATCATGTGAGAGGGTAGCTCACAAACGACCTTAAAAGTGATTCTGATATTGACCTTACATATACATGACCACTCGTATGACACTGCTGAGGACAATATAGCCACGTTACTTGGAAATAATAGTGTGAAACCATGCTTCGGACTCAGGCTCAGATGTCTTTTATTTTGCTCAAGTATCAGAGGGGTAGCTGTGTTAGTCTGGATCTGTAAAAGCAGCAAAGAGTCCTGTGGCACCTTATAGACTAACAGAGGTATTGGAGCATGAGCTTTCGTGGGTGAATACATGCATCTGACAAAGTGGGTATTCACCCACGAAAGCTCATGCTCCAATACGTCTGTTAGTCTATAAGGTGCCACAGGACTCTTTGCTGCTTTTATTTTGCTGTTTGTTTATACTGCTTTCATGTACCATACACTAATTTTGCGTGACTGATGTGGTCCCACTTGTCTATAGAATTTCTATACGGTAAATGAAGGCAGGCCTATGTGTGTCATATTATTTGACTGTGTGTGTTACATGTATTTTAAGGATGGGGTTTTCAAAAGCACTCAGTCTTAGCCTAACTCTGCTCCTGGTGAAATCAGTGATGAAAACCCTTATGTACTTCAACAGGAGAAGAATTAGACCGAGTGTTTTTGAAAATCCCATCCTTAAAATACATCAGAATGAAGAGTGGTAAGGATTGTCACTTCTAATTAACATTTTCTAAAGATTTGCATGATGACTGAAAAGGACAGTTTAAAAGAGTTTATTTTCAGGATCTGCCCTTCCTAGAATTATCCACCTTAGTCTTAATAGGAGTTTTATTGTGTGCTTGGTCACACCTTGTTATTTCATTGATGTTATGCCTGGCTGAAACATACCTACCTCCAAACTGTATTGCTGCCATACTGGTCTAGTGACTTTCATGTCTGCTTTATGCATTCTCTCATGATTTCATCTTGTGCAGCTGAATAGCTATCATCTACCACATGAAACTACCGTGTCAGTTATTGCACAATCAATACAAATAAAGTTCAACAGCTCAGAGCCAAAGGTAAATTTTGCAGACATAAATCAATAAGGTGTTTAAGAGATAAATGGCATGCGTTATAGCTTTCTGGAATCTTTTATTTCTCTTTCCTGAAGTTCCACACAGTGATGATGAAAGTCAATTCGGGAATCTCCTCATGTCACTCCAAATTAAACAATATGTCAACGGAAACTCGGTAGAGAGGTGGGGTACCAAATTAAAAGAAGTGGGTTTGGATGAGGGGGTTATTTTTGAGTGAGGGCTCAAGTTCTGTTATCACATGAACATGATTGTACCAGTCCTTAAAACATGACCATGATTTCCTGGTCACAGTCACTTTGCAAACAGGGAGAAAAAAAGTATAACTTTGTCAAATAAACTGTTGACAATGAATACTTCATACTCCTTGGGGTATGTTGCTCTCTGCTCCTGAGCTGAAGATGTTCACTAATCAGTAAGAGCACTTTTAGAACACATTGTAAAGCTAAATGTTTGTGTTACAAGAAAGCTCAGTCATTGAAACTGGGTTGAATTTTGTTGGGCCTTTTAAAGAAGACAGAACTTGCTTCACTGATGATGTATTTGATATAAGAATCCTATTATAATCAGAGTCCTTCTCTTCCCCCCTACCACCCGACACTGGCTCTTCTCTCTAGGTGAACCCTCCCCCTGAGCCAGCACAAAGGTATATATCATATAAATCTCATGTCAGTCCTGGTGTACAAATCAGAAAATAACATCCATTGCTCTCTGTGTTTTCTCTGCTAAACCCATTTCTTACGATGAAGATGATCAGCTATGGTACTGTATGCTTTTGGTCAGTCTCATATATATTTTGTAAAATATTTATTATATACATTCGTCCTGATTCAAAGCCCACTAAAATCGGTAGGGGGCTTTCCATTAGCTGCAATGAGATTTGGATCAGGCTCTAGTGTGGTATTTGTTGTTGTTCTTACTTTATTTACCATGTGTATTCATTATGGTAGTGCTTAGAAGCCTTAGCTGAAATCAAGGTCACACGTACAAACACACAATAACAGACAGTCTAGCTCAAAAAGCTGACAAGCTAAATAGACAAGAGAGAGGAACATTATCATCCCTAGTTTAGTAGGAAGTAAGGGATAGAGCGACTAAGGGTGGGATCCACCTAGGGGACCTTCACCATGAAAACTTAGGTGCCAAGTGAGCTTAAGCACCTACAGGGTTTGTCAGATCGCACTGGAACCAAAAGTTGGATTTTGACACCTAAACCCAGTGCCTGGGTCTGGCGTTTAGGCACTTAAGTAACTTTGTGGATCTGGGCCAAAGTGATTTGCCCAGTGTCACACAGGAGATCTGTGATGGAGTTGAGACTTGAATGCAGATCTCCTGAGTCCCATTCTAGTTGCTTCACCACAAGATCATCCTTCCTTTCCAAACTGGCTTTCATCGCCACGTTAATTAACCATAGGGTGGGTAATCACATCCTGAACGGATACCACTTAACAGAGCTTGTTCATATTAGGCTTGTCAGAAGGAAATACAGGAACATTAAGGACAACCGTCCGTAATAATTTTGATATACATAATTCAAGAGTGAGCTATTGCTGTTGGACAAATGAAGCGAGATGGTACATGCTAAGAAAGGGGAACAATGAGAGTCCAGTAACAAAAAGAAGTTGAAGATTTTGAAATCAGTGACTCTTCCTTATGGACTATCTTTCCACTAGAAGAAATGCTGATTGAGCTGGTTTTCATGGCTTTGCCCCACTCTTTGCATGCCTGTTAAAGGTGTGTGTCTGTGTCTGTGAAAAAACCCTCACACCCAGATGCTTGGTGGCTCGGAGAGTTTGCAACCTCTTGCCATGTTCTCTTTTTTTCCCCATGATGCCTGGATTCCATTGGAACTTCATTGAAATCTAACCATCTCTGCAGAAGGTTTCAATTTTGATGAATTGAAAATATCTGATGCAAACAATGTATTGTTTTAAGCTAGCCCTATTCAAACACAATGCATTTTAATACAGCCAAATGCAAATGTATACATCTAGGAACAGGGAATGCAGGCCATGCATACAGAATGTGGGACTGCATCCTGGAAAACAGTGACTCTGAAAGAATTTAGGGGGGCATAGTGGACAAGCAACTGAACAGGAGTGTCTAGTCCAATGCTATGGTAAAAAGGGTTATTGTGATCCTTGGATGTATCAACAGGGGAGTAGTGAGTAGGAGTGGGAAGGTGATTTTTACCTCTGTTTATGGCATAGATCAGACCGATAATGGAATACTGTGTATAAAGTTCTGGTGTCCACATTTTAAAGATGATGTTGAAAAACTGGAGAGAGTGTAAAAAAGAACCACAAAACATTTGGATGCTGGCTAAATGTTTTACAATGAGACATTTAGACTACATCTATACTGTGAGTTAGTGGGGGTATTTCCCAGTGTGTGCAGACATACTTGCGCTAGCTCTCATCTGAGTTAGCATACTAAAAATAGCAGTGTAACCCAGTAGTCCAGGCAGCTGCAATGACAACACATGTTGGTAACCCCAAGTATTTATCCAGGTGGGTTTGTACTTGGTGGTAGCTAGCACAGTCCCACCACTGCCTGTGCTTCTGCAGCTACACTACTATTTTTAGCATGCTTAGTCAGATGAGAGCTAGCATGAGTCTGTCTACACAAGCTGGGGAACACACCTTTTAGTTTGCAATGTAGACATAGCCTGAAAGACCTCAATCTGTCTTGCTTATCCAAAAAAAAAAAAAAAAGAAAAAAGAAAAGGTGACTTGGATTTAGTGTCTAATTACCTTCATGGGGAGAGAATAATGGGTACTAAAGGGCTCTTTAATCTAGCAGAGAAAGGCATTATGAGAACCAATGGCTGGAAGCAGAAGCCAGACAAATTCAAATGAGAAATTAGCCACAATTATTTTAACAGTGAGGGTGATTAACAATGAAACAGACACCTAAGATAATTGGTGGATTCTCCACTTCTTGATGTCTTCAAATCAAGACTAGATACCTTTCTGGAAAATATACTTCAGCCAAACACAGATTATGCTTTAATCAAACACAAGTTCCTGGACTCAATCCAGAGGTACCTGAATGAAAATTAACAGCCTATGATATACAGGATGATCTAATAGTTCCTTCGGGCCTTAAACTCAATGAATCAAGTTATGTGATCATGAATGGGAAGGAGACAGTCCAGGAGATAGTCTTCTACCAAGATGTGATACTCACCAGGAACGTGTTTGTTAAATTTAATAGAGACTAGAATGATATAAAAGTATGTGATAAAATATAAGCATATGATAAGTATGAGTATCAGGAAACATTTTCAAAAGCACCTAAATGACTTATGAGTCTAATTCCTTTTGAAAGTCAATGGAACTTAGGCTCCTAAGTGTCTTAGGTACTTTTGAAAATTTTACACATGACCAAAAGCCTGGTCCTGCATGATGCTGAGTGCTCTCATTCTCATTTACTTCCCAACGTTGTGCATACAGGAGATGTTTTTAAGTAATGTGTGTATGTTAACACTGAAAACACACCCCATGTTTATCACTTGCATCCTTTTGTGTAACCTTATGACACATGAGGTAAAAACAGCCCATCACTTTTGCTGGTCAGCCTCCACAGTAATCACCAAGGAAAAGTTAGACAGCAACCAGTGAGGGAGATTTAGCCACCATGACCTTGGGATTCATAAACAGATTGAGGCTAAGGACACAAGGAAGGCGATTCATTCTCTGGGGAGACTGGTATTGTTCTATGTCTCTTGGTAACTTGCCAATGAGTGCTAATAACAGCCTCGCAAAAAGGTCAATCAATCAATCTGCATATTTACAGGACAGCCTTCATAAGAAGGGCCTCTAAGCACTTTGCAGAAATACAGATGCTCCATCTGAAATATTTAAAAACAAACTAGTTGAGTGTGCTCAGGGAAGACTCAATGCGAAAACATAGGGTCTAGGTATAGACCTAATGGTGACCAATAGAACATGTCTGCTGGGAGATCATTCTCCAAATGTGAGACTGTGCAGCTGCGTTTTCTGTGGGCTCGAAATAACAGCTGAGACCTTTTTGTGCAACCACTCTGATTGCAGTGCAGTACATTTATGGCTACAGCAACTCAGTCCAATACACAGGGGATCAGCCCCTGAGGATTTAAAAGCGATAGGCATCTAGATGGATAGACTGGACTACCAGCCTAATGTGTGGAAGAAACATTTGTGTGTCTAATAATCCATAGAACAGCATTGTGGTTGAGCTTTAACTGAACAAAACACTGTCTGGTAACTCAACCAACAAAAAACTGTAGATCAGTTCTGGTTATAAGAAAAGGATGAACTAACTTATAGAAAGAAAGCAGAGGTTTCAAGATGTAAGAAGCATATCTAGCCACACCATGAATATGTTTCTTTTAAGGTCACATAAAGGTCATGATCATTGACACCTAGGTCTTTGATATGACTAATATATGATAATTGAACAATATATAATATTAGCAGGGAGCTAGAGAATAAATTCTGTGCTCAATCAACCATGGCTCAGTTTTTGTCTGAATTCCATTTCTGGCAATGGCTAGACAGCCAAGATTGACCCGCAAACAAATGAAGAAGTAGGATCTGGATTGAATCAAGAATTAGGTATTAGTCACTTGAACTGCAATGTGAACTATTATTAGAAGAGCAGGTAAAAGAAATGTGCTGAAAAGCATAAAACTAAGAATCAAGCCCTGTGGGATGTCAACATGTGCTAATTAAAGGAGCAACAGTCTCCAATGAGAGTAAATTAGCAGGAAAAGAACTACTCTGTCTAATCATTTTGTTGGGGCTGATTCCACACTCACACCAATGTGAATCATGGGTAACGTCCCTGAAGTCAGAGGAGTTACACTACATCCTAGTGCACACATCTATGTAGTAAGAAGCAGATCCAGATGCTCACACTAGCCTGGTCACCCATATTCCATGATCCACGCTGTGGTAGTGACAGAGAAAGCTAGTACAAGAATGATTGCAATATTTAACCAGCGTGAGAAGTGAGTAACAAGCAATTAAAGCAGACTGTAATCATGGTATGAGGCTGGACCTAAAGCTCTCGTACAATAATGTAATGGTAAATGATCCTAGATTTCAGTGGGTGGAGTTCATAGCAATTTCATTGTTCCAGTTTGTTGATATCCCTCTCTGCCTGCCAGTCAGCATCCTCTGACTGTACTTCTGCAAAGTAAATCCAATTTCCTCTAAATACCATACCTGACATCTTTCTAAATTAAATCTTGTATCATTGATATTGTTTGCCTATTTCTCTAAACTCTCTAGAAATTTGGTCAATGGACAACATGTCTCTCCTTCAAGATCATATTTTAAAATGTCCATTGATGTTATAAATAGTATAACATATTGGACTAATGAGAAGTACGTACAAGTATATTTTAAAATATGAATATGTAATTGGGCCCAGTATTGACCCCTGCTCAACACTGCTCCTCACTTTGGGCTGTATCCAACCTTGATCCTCACCACACCCAACAGGGATCAGCAGGAATCAAGCAGTCTCTCCCAAACCAAAATAGTTCATTAAGGATGAGGGAACAACAAACAAGGGCAGACGGCCCCTGGTTGAACTCCTTTTGGCATTGTTTACATTAATTTTTCCCCCTAGCATTTCCCACCATTGCTACCAGTGGTGTATCTCCAGTGATGGTAACAATGTTGAGTAAATAGGTGGTCACCAGCATTTTAACTGTTGTCTGAATTTACTCAGCATGATTAAAATGCCAGGGACCAGTCTGCAATAGTGCTCCCAACGGTGGAGCTGCTCTGGTGCTTGCAATGGTGGGAAATTATAGGGAGAAATAGGCCTTGTTTCTATGAACTATGATTCCTGAATTCCTTTCTTGTCAAGCTCTGGGTTGTAGCAGAGTGATCAGTGTTTTCTGACATGATACTCTATAAAAATGCCCATTGTTGAGCAAGATTTTCTCATCTACCACTAGCTGCTTCCAAATCAGTTCTATTATTTTAACCTGTTATTGAATATAGGCTCAATGGTCAACTATTTACCTTCTAACTGTATAGTCTCCCCTCTTGTCTATTGGTGCCTCCCTGGCTCCTAATGAGATGTTGCTTTAATTGCATAGTTGATTCTTTCAGGATGTAACCAGTTAAGATGCTTTACACTACTCCATTGCTCTTCCAGAGTTGATCATTCATTCATTCATTCATTCTGCATTATCACAGAATGTTGCCAGGCCACTGTAATATGTTGCAAGGTCCTGGGTCTTGTGTCTTGTTTCACCTCACCATATGCATTTACTTTCCATTATGAAGAAAATCCAGTGCTCTAATGGGACATCCTTTTGTCTAGAGCACAGTAAAATCCTCTGAGTATTTTTAATTCTGCACCATATCTTTCAAAAACATGTTGAATCACAATATTTGCTGATAGACATTCAGTCATGCATGAGATTATACACCAGCCCCCTTTAGATAAATCTCAGTGGGGGAGATCAAAATTGCTGTGAGATTTAAATAAACTGCAAAGCAGTTACCCTGAGTGGCAGAAAAATGATTCTATTTAAAAAAAATCCTATTTCAATGAGAATTTAAGTAGTAGACTAACTACAGGTAGCTCTATTAGTGATGGGTGAAACTTACCAAGTTGTGACTGTGGAGAAGCAGTCCAAAGCAGAGATGCTTATCCTAACCACCCAATGTCCTATTGGATCCCCCATACTAGTTTTGCAACAGCAGCTTTTCTTATCATATTTTGACAGTTCTGCCTGAGAGAATCAGGCAAAGCACAGGCTCATGAAGATGAAAGATAATGGAAAATGTTGAACTTTTTCAGTTCAGAAAAGGTTTGGTCTGACTTGTGGGTGAGGGTTCAGTGTAGGTTGGAGGGGAGAATGCCACATTTTCCCTTCACTAATTCTCCCACCCGAATATAAGTATATCACAAACCAAAGAACACACAGTTAACTTAGAGTTAAGGTTGCTCAGGTGCAAACCCACCAACACAGTCATTACAAATCTAGGAAATCACCAGCTTAGCCAGCATTTACATCCACTCCAACCTCAGCTCATATATCTCGCTACCCAAACATCATCTCACCCAATCGCACTCACAGAGTCTGCATTTCACAAACTCACTTTCACTTCTAACACAAAACTACTCCATAGGCTTTGGATCTGGCCTATTATGCCAAAATTCAATTCCTGGTATTTGCACTCATGTGCAAACATTTTTGCTTTAGTCTCATTCTTTCTCAAGCACAAATAATGTTATAGTCCTTAACTCTAGAACTATCTGTCTAGCTGCAATATTCCTTAATCCTTCAGGGATCAGACTGCAGAGTAGTTAGACACAAAACAGGAATTGGATTTGTGGCTTGTGGGAGTTTGCTCCAGCTTTTCCCTTGACCACTTTTACAATGCAGACATGCCTTGTACTAAAATCTGTAGCATGCTGACAACTAGAAATGTGGGGGCAGCATAAAATAAATTGAATTGAAACAGCTATTCTGGTTTCTATATTAATTGAAAAACTATGTTTAACTGAAGCTGCTGTGAACTTTCCAGTGTCCTGGACCAGTGTCCTGCAGTGTACATTGCAGAACCCAGAGACCTTGCCCCAGAACTGCCACAGATTACATAGCATCTTGCTTAAATATTGCGAGATCAATTTCTCACTAGTCAGGGAATTCCAGAACTGAAGGCTGATCTGACAATATTCCATATTGTATATCCGGCATGCTACAATTTGTAGTGCACATTTATAACATGAAATAGTAGGTTCAGATTTACCTTTCACAAGGAAAAGAATAGAAATTACTATATAGTAGGTGAGCTAGTCATGCTGGTGGAGCTTGTAAATTCCTTTTTTGAATTTACTCTTTATTCTCTCTGCATAGTTTGAGACCTATCTAATCTACCAATCTATATTGTACCAATCATCATAAGCCATAATTTTTTTAAAGTGTGCCTAAAGGTAAGCTGCTAAAGGCATGATCTAAAGCTCATAGAAGTGTTGACTTCACTGGACTTTTGAATCAGGCCCCAAGGTCCTTATTTAAGTGTCTAAAAATGGCCTGACTTTCACAACTGTGGCGCACCTATCAGCGCCCAGGGACTTCACTGGGCTATGATCAGGCTGTAATTGGCTGTACTTGTTGAAAATTTGAAAAAAAATGGTTTTGGAAAGAATTGTATTCACCCTCATCCAGCTCAGTGATGGCTGAAAGGTTTTGCTTCTGCTTTCCCCAAAAATTCACCTGTGGGGAAAAACTAAACATGAAAAACATTCAGCCCCAAAAGTTCCTTTGTGATAAAAGGATGAGGCTGTAAAAAGAAGGATGTAACAGAGTGCTGGTTGTGTATGTGTGGGCATGGCCAGCCCTGCTGTTACAGGGCCTCAGACCTTTAAGCACATGAGGTCTAGGGGATATAATCCTGTGACACTGAGAAGGGATGCAGTCCAGAGGGTCATATGACTTGATCACGTGGCAAGGCCTGAAATAAAAGACAGGGTCTGTTGCTCACTCACAGGGAGACAAAGGATTGGGAAAGAGCTGGCTGCTTCCTGACACACAAGAACAGTTGCCTGGAGAAAAGCAGCATTTAAGGTTGGGACACTGGTACTTGCTGTGGAAGAGAACTAGGAGGACATGCTATTGAGATGCAGTGAAATCCTGGAGAGGGGCCACAAAGGACTTGGAGAACCTGGACACATAAGTGAAAGGGGTGAACCACTTTTATTTAATAATATTAATAAACCAGACCCCAGAGGGGAGATTTTAATGTGGGATGCTGGTTGTAGGCATATCCTAGAGTCACAGAAGGAGTGGAGCTGAGCCAGTGTCTGCGCTGGCTGAGGACCTGGGGATTAGGCAAGGAGACCTTGTTATGAGGGGTCATAACTGAAGTGTTTGCAAGCTTAACTGTAGTGGGTATTAATCAGACATCCCTCTAGTATGCCACCAAATGTACACATTGACTATGGCAGTGGTCCCCAGCCTGTTTTGTCTGGCGGGCGCCAGACAAAGGACCATGGTGGCAGTCAAGCATCTGCTGAAATGCTGCCAAAATTCGGCGGCATTTTGGCGGCAACGCCTCTGGATGACATCGCGACTGCCAGCCAGGACGTGGGCGCATTTAGATGCCCCCGCAAGCACCGCGTTGGGGACCCCTGGACTATGGAATGGTATTCCTATTCAGATTTTCCATTGTAGCCATCAGCAGCTAGGAGATAAGAGCCTCTTTATGGCAATTGGCATAATCATCACCTAGAAACATTTGAAGTGTGTTTGTTCCATTCTCATCCCCTAGCTCTTTCTGTTTATTTATGAAGAACCTTCCCCCTCCCCTTGTTGTGACTTCACAGCTTGCTAATTTGAATACTTATGGTGTTTCAGTGGTATTCTTGCCTGTAGTTAGAAACAAATTCTTACTACAATGATACTTTAAAGCAGCCCACAAATGGATGAAGAAAGACCCTTCCTGAATTGTAGTCTTTAGAAAGTGACTGAATTCTTATGCAAGAAACCCCTGGGAAAAGGTTGGTAATAGAATATCCCAGCCTTACTGAATATCAGAGATACATCACTGAGAGTCTCATTTGAGAATGCTGGAATTTTCCATTTTCCCTAGCACTGGAAAACTATAGATGACTTAGGCAGGATATGCCATCATGTGCCAGCAATGCCCCTCTGCCATGTACATTGGCCAAACCGGACAGTCTCTACGCAAGAATAAACGGACACAAATCTGACATCAGGAATCATAACTTTCAAAGACCAGTAGGAGAACACTTCAACCTCTCTAATCACTCAGGGACAGACATTAAGGTGGCAATTTTGCAACAGAAAAGCTTGAAAAACAGACTCCAACCAGAAGCTGCTGAACTTGAATTAATATGCAAATTAGATACCATTAACTTAGGTTTGTACAGAAACTGGGAATGGCTCGGTCATTACACTAATTGAATCTATTTCCCCATGTTAAAATATCCTCACACCTTCATGTCAACTATCCAAAATGGGTCATCTTGATTATCACTTCAAAAGTTTTTCTCCCCTACTGATAATAGCTTCTCTTAATTACTAGCCTCTTACAGTTGGTATGGGTACTTCCACTTTTTCATGTTCTCTGTGTGTATAAATATCATCTTACTGTATGTTCCATTCTATGCATCTGATGAAGTGATCTGTAGCCCATGAAAGCTTATGCTCAAATAAATTTGTTAGTCTCTAAGGTGCCACAAGTACTCCTGTTCTTTTTGCTGATACAGACTAACACGGCTGCTACTCTGAAACCTTAGGTAGGATGAATGCTGATCATAGTATTATATCCTGGGGTAGTTTCTTAAGTTATTGTCTCATTTCATGAAAACAAATTAATTAAACTTTTCAATTTACCAAAAAGAGTATACCCTTGTTATTAGTATCCTAAGAAAGGACCAGTCTAGTACTCAAAGTAGGGGACTGAGATCCATGACTCCTGGGTTCTACTCTTAATACTACTACTGATTTGGCGTTACCATGTAACTTACCTCACCACTCTGTGAGTCAGTCTCCATTGGTAAAATGGATATAATAATGCTCACCCACCTTAAAAGGGTGTATTCTGTTCATTCATTGGTTGTATATAAAGCACTTTGAGATCCTTAAGTGGGAAATCCAATAAAAGTACAAAGTGTTATTACAATACCATATTTCTAGCCTACTTTATATGTAAATTCTCTATTCCAAATGTCTACCACTTATTGATATTGATACCCTGAGAAACTTTTATATACTCCTCCTTAAGCTAGGAGTCATTGGGAGACTTATCTTCTGGGAAGGATGCTGTCTTTCTTCACTGATATTTTTTCTCCATAGGAAGTGTTGCTGGTGGCCTTACCATAATCCCTATTCCTGTTATATCTCCTATGGAAGCAAAGAGTGTGCTCTGCTGCCTTTAGCTGGGCTATGATTCCATCCACAAAAGACTAAAAGGGAAGACAAGGGGAAGCTGCTCACAATGGAAATTCCAGACAGACAGCTAGTCAGAAAGATGAGGGTGACCTCAGATCAATGAGATTAGCATGCATGGGGAAAGCACTCAAGAGTACCACATTTGTCTTTGACACATCTGAATAAGGAGGAAATGGATAGTAGTGAGAGGTGGGTATGTCTGGACACTGTAATGCTAGATCTTTTTACTCATCACATGAAAGCTCCATTTCGAGAGGTAGCACTTCTAGAGATACTTATTAATGTGGTGGAAAAAACATGCCCTGTTGTTAGAAAAAGGTTAGCTATTGAAATGACCAAGCCAAGCAAGACAGGATCACTTCAACCTTCCTGTTGGAACACTTTCTTTGGAACCCATCAATAGTGTTTGGAGTGCCTGCCAGAAGGGTTAATTTGTCTCTGAATGGTTCTTCTTTATGCATTTAGACTGCTGCCTCTTCAGAGATCCAAGCCCTCTCAGCCTAGACAGCTGAAGACTAAGCTCAGAACCCATCGTCAGATTCCATCCATGGCGGCATGGTGGCATTTCCCTCAGAAACCCAAGGTTGCCCATCTGGTTTAGGGCTAAATCGTTGTTCCACTAAAATCAATGAGAATTTTTCTGGAGAAAAAATTCTGGCTTCTTTTTAAATAACAAAAAGACATGGTGCTATTTACTCTCCTTTCCACCAGTGTAAATCCAGAGTAACTCCACTGAAGTTGTAGTAGCTGCTTCAGATTTACATCAATGTAAATGAGAGAAGAATTTGGGCCATGAACCCTACATTTTTTAAATTGAAACCATGTACTTGTTGTGAATTCACTGATACACTGACTGATAAACTAACAGCCTACACTTTCTTGCTTTGCAATTGCAGGAAGGGAAGTGGGTTCTTAGTCTAACGTGCAATACCACAAAAGCTCAGTTTTTCCATGTCTCTGCTCTACAATGGTCCTTGTAACTAAATTCTTGAAATGTGACTAATAAAACAGCTAGACTTGCAGAGGTGTGTGTGTAGATATAGATATATATGGACAGCATCCAGCTACCAAAAATGATGCAGCTCCCAAGTTCAGCTTCATCTTAGTGCTGGCATCCTCCATCTTAGTAAAACAGTGACCTAGTCAATCCTGTATGAAGTCAATCCTGTTGACTTGGGTTTAACTCCTGATGCACTGCAATAGAATAGTAACATTATTCATGGCATCCTTCATTAGTTTAATCTTTAAAGTGTAGCTGGGTTCAAGGATTTGAATCCAAGGGACAAATTCTCTGCTGGTGTAAAGAGACACAGTTCCATTGACTCTAATTAAACTGCACCACTTCATGCCAATGGAAAACTTGGTCCTAATTGTCTGCCTTTCTCTCAGTGGGCAGTTGGGGAGAATTGTGCAGGTGAAGCTCTTGCATGTCAGTGAGATGGTACATGCTGTACCCCTCAGCAGTATTACACACTGAGGCCAGAAAGCCTGGTGACCTGAAGAGCATGGAGTACACAGAAGGATTTCCTAGGGCAAACAAGTAGTTCAGTATGAAGAGGTGGGCAGAAGCCTTTTTCTCCCTGTTGGACTAGCTCAGTGGTTCTCAACTTATTTATCATTGTAGGTGGCAGCCCCGGGCACTGTGGGGCTGGGCAGCAGCCCTGGACCCTGAACACCTTGACCCCGGGGGGTCGGCCTGGAGCCTCGACCCCAGACGCCCGACATGTGGTGCCAGCCGGCACCCCGACGCTGCCGTGCTGGTGGAGCAGCCCAGACCCCACCACACCGGACAGCTGGGAACCGGACCCCACCGTGCGGGCCGGCCTTTAGCAGCTGTGTGCTGATTGGGCCGCATGTGGGCCACGGGTTGAGAACTGCTGGCTAGCTGTAGGAAGAGGGGGGTGGGGAGCATCTTCAGAAAACATTCATGATTGTGTGAGGAGTGTAGACCATTGAAGGGCTATAGTCACAGCAACCAAAACCAACTTTCATCATCTCACCAGTGCTTAAAGCGGTAGTGTATTTGAGGGCTTCTGGTCACTGAGTAATTGCTTAACGGCTTCCGTGAATGATCTCCTATCTCAACTGATCAGTGTGTGTGGGGTGAAGGGACTGTAGTATTATTTTAGCTTGTGGTGTTGAATTGTGGTTGCCGGAAGGTCCTTACTTGTGACAGATATTTTATTTAGTTCCTGTAAGCCTGTTGGATCTGGTTTTCATTTGCACTTAGGCCTCTTTACACCACTCTAAAAGAGTAAAGGCACTTTACAGTGGGTGTACTTATGGTTAATAACCTCTTACACTGGTTTGTTCCATTGTTCAGTTGGGAAGATCAACATAGGTTCTTGTTAGCACCACACTGTTTATTTGTCCCATTCGTATGTTTGTTGCCATCTCCTGGCAACATCTGATGAGCATTGGTGGATGATGGGCTGCAGTGGAGTACCATACGGATTGTAAAGATGTGCCCAGTTGTGGAGCTGAATTGCGGTTTTCAGGGGGTATCACAAGAATGTTTTTGTTTTTGAAACTTTTTAGAATGTTTGATTTTTTTTTAAACAAAGTTTTTGAACGATACATAGGATCTTTCTAAAAGCAAAACAAAAAGCCACACCAGATTTTCTATGACTCCTGGATCCTATTCCCTGCGCTGCCGCAGGCTAACAGAGTGTACTTGGGCAAGTCACTTAGGGTATGGCTACACTTCAATAAAAAACCACAGCTGGCCTAGGCCAGCTGACTTGGGCTCGCAGGGCTCGGGCAGTGGGGCTATAAAATTGTAGTGTAAATGTTCAGGCTTGGGCTAAAGCCCAGGCTCTGAGAGCTCACAAGACGGGAGGGTCCCAGAGCCTAAGCTCCAGCCCAAGCCTGAATGTCTACACAATAATTTTATAGCCCTCCACCATGAGCCCTGTGAGCTTGAGTCATCTGGCCTGGGCCAGCTGCAGCTGTGCCCCAGGTCTTTTATCGCAGTGTGGACGTACCCATAAAGATCTGATTTCCTGAATTTTCCCAGCTGTAAGACAGGCCGTCATGATCCCCATCTCACAGGAGTTGTGTGATGTGTAAATATTTTTAAAGTGCTTTGATATTCTTGGCCATGCCTCAGTGTGAAGGGATGGACCAGATGACCTCTTTAGGTCCTTTCCGGCCCTCCAGTTTTATGAATTCTCAGATGCAAGTTCCAGTATAAGTGCAGAATATTATTACTCTAGCTCTCTACATCAAGATTGTAACCTGCCTTATGTGCACATGCACCTTAGTCCCATACACTGTGTGCTCATGTAGTGGATAGCTGTTGGGTGTGGGTGCGGGGAGAGAGCAACTACTGTGCTGGTGGGCAGGGAACCATGGATAAAGAATTGGTGGAACCTTAACACCACACATCTCCGTGCCAGCCAGCCCAGACAAGCCATGATGGAGGACCAAGTAAGCTGTGCTAGACATAGGATTTGTGCAGATTATTTCCCACCCCAGAGCAGGGGGAGGTACCAGGGACCACACTGTGACTTGTTATCTGGTTCCTGGTCAGCTCCTGGAGCAGTGTAAGTATGTGCTGCCCTTCACTCAGGTCTTGTGCCAAAGCCACTACTGAGCCCCTAGTGAAATGTTATGAATACAATATGTAAATGTTTTGGAACAGTACTTCCCCTGCAGTAAAAATTGGGGTTTTTCCTAAATTGAAGCAGAAGTATTGAGGAAATGGTTCATATAGAAAATGTACTGTGCTAGATGAGAACAGCTTGACAGACTAACCACAAACTGTAAAATGTTATCAGTGTGCATCAGACCTATTTCATAACCGAGCTCAGAAATGGTCCTGTGCTGACTGGAGCTGCAAAGCAGGTGGTGGGTATTACAGGGGTTTTTGGTCTTTTTTCAGTGTATAGTTTCTGAAGTTTGTATAACCAAGAGAATTAAGAATTAAACAACTTCTGTTGATGATGTTGCTTTGCGGCAGGCTGGAAAGATTTCGTCTGGGGAACTGACTCTCCCCTGTTTTGAACCATGTGTACTTATTCACACCCATGCAGTGTGGGTGTACAATGCCACTATTCTGATTTGAGTGTTTTACATCTACTCTGCTCTGATTTTGCAGAGCTACAAATGACTACACAAGATACAGACATATGGAGAATGAGGCCCCAGTTAGGAAAGAATGGACATAAATATAGGTCTGTCCCCCACTAGAGTTAACCACAACTAGCTAATTGGATTTAAACATGACTGTCCTTTCCCTACTAAAGGCAAAATAATGTTTAACATCATGTAGACAAGTGTGTTAGTTAACACTTTCTGATTCAATGTGTTTTCTCAGGATAGGCAAGGCCTGTCAGAGGCCACTGGGCCTTGGAGTGCCTGGACATGTATCAGGGTGCCTGCTATGGCCCTTGGGCCCTTTAAAATTGGGAGATGTAGTTAAAGGGTATCGCAGCCTGGCCCCATTCCTCTCTCTGGATGGACACCAGTCTTTTGTGAGTGGAGCCAACTGCTGGATCCCACATGCTTCCAGGTCTCCTGGGTCTGGGTAGTGACTGGTCACAGTTCCTAGCTTAGGGTGTCTCAGGCACACTCCCAGGTGCAGACCTTATGGCTGGCACCTTGCTTGGGCAGGGAGACCCTGCAGTCTGGCTGCCAAAATCAGTGCCCCAGCTCTTCTGAGTCCCCAGTTACTTATACACAGGGGCGGCTCCAGACCCCAGCACGCCAAGCGCGTGCTTGGGGCGGCAAGGGGGGCGCTATGCCAGTCGCCGGGAGGGCGGCAGGCGGCTCTGGTGGACCTCCCGCAGGCGTGCCTGTGGAGGGTCCGCTGGTCCCGTGCGGCTTCAGTGGAGCCGCAGGACCAGCAGACCCACCGCAGGCACGCCTGCGGGAGGTCCACCGGAGCCACGGGACCAGTGACCGGCAGATCGCCCCCCGTGGCGTGCCGCCCTGCTTGGGGCGGCGAAATGTCTAGAGCCACCCCTGCTTATACATGCTCCCTCAGAGTCCATCTGACTATAGGTGCTCTGAGCTTCTCTATTAACCCCTTCAGGGATAACACGGCAGGAAAGCAAGGAATATAGAAAAGGAACTTCTTAACCACAGGCACTTTACTCCTAAATAGCACTAGAGCTACAGCTCTTTGGAAAACAACACAACCCTTAATGCATCCCCTTCTGCCTGATCTCACCTCTCCTGTGAGTCATGGGTTTGGTGAGTGTCCAGGCTGGATAGCCCCTCATCCTGGTCTTCTTTCATATGGTGGTGGGCAGCTCACATTCACGGACCACATTCCCCCTTAAACTTAGTCTCTGACCCCTTTGGGCCGTGTGTCCAGGCTGAAAATCTCCAGCCCTGCCCCAGCCAGGTTTCTGGATAGAGAAGTTTTGTAACTGAGAGACAATCAGAGTTGATGGCCCTAAACTGTTCTGTGCCTGCTTCTCAGAGAAAATGGGATTGCCAAACAACATGGAGTTCACCATTTGATACAGACATAGCCTCAGTCTGTCACACAGGGCACATGACTAAGAGCAAGCAAGTAACCTACAGGAAGCCAGACACAAGGCTTCCTGACTCTCAGGTGGGGCAATAGACAGGAGACCCAGGCTTAGGGAAGCCCTAGTGTGGGTCTCGTTATAGTAGCTAGGAAGGGATACTAAAGGGGAAGGGTGTGTTCACTCATCTTCTGGCTGGCAGAAGCTAGGAGAGTCTTGGGTGGTTAGTAGCCAATATATTGTCTATTTGCTTTTGTTTTGGACCTTGGTTTTAGACACTTAAGTGAGTCCTGTGGACAGGGACTGAAGCAGATTCCTCTCTAGTTGATTAATCTGTTCTTCCTTTCTCTTCCTGTAAGCTCCCGCCTCATTCACTACTGTGACAGTGTCAGGCCAGATGGCTACAGGAGAATAATAGAAGGCAGATATATTAGCCCCAGGTTAAGTAGGTCCCCTTTCCCTGGATAAGGTAACAGGGAAGGTTCCAGAACAATCAGGAACTTCTGGAAACAATTAAGGCAGACAGGCTGATTAGAACACCTGCAGCCAATCAAGAAGCTGCTAGAATCAATTAAGGCAGGCTAATCAGGGCACCTGGGTTTAAAAGGGAGCTCACTTCAGTTTGTGGTGTGTGTGTGTGAGGAGCTGGGAGCAATAGGTGCAAGGAGCTGAGAGTGAGAGGGTGTGCTGCTGGAGGACTGAGGAGTACAAGGGTTATCAGACACCAGGAGGAAAGTCCTGTGGTGAGGATAAAGAAGATGTATGGAGGAGGCCATGGGGAAGTAGCGTAGGGAGTTGTAGCTGTCATGCAGCTGTACCAGGAGGCACTCTAGACAGCTGCAATCCACAGGGCCCTGGGCTGGAACCCAGAGTAGAGGGCAGGCCCGGGTTCCCCCCAAAACCTCCCAACTCCTGATCCAACACAGGAAGATCTCTGAGGCTAGCAAAATCCGCCAATAAGTGCAGGACCCACCAAGGTAGAGGAGGAACTTTGTCCCACTACACACCATCCAAATCTCAAGTTGGTCCTGCAGGAGGGCACACCTGCCTACCCCTCATCTCTGACCTTCCAGAGCTCATCTTTGGACCCCTGCTCCACAAGCCACACCACCCACTCCCAACACACAGCCTGAGTAGGCTGAATACCAGCTGGTCAGTCCATCTTCAGATCACACCCCAAGCACATCTGTACACAGAAGTGCTTCATACCATCTGATTCCTTGCCCTTGTGTCCTACCCTGACACCTGCTGCCACTTGCCAAGGGCGGGAAGCCCCACAGGACCAGTCTGTACTCCACTTTGATTCCCCAGCCCATTGAAAATATTAGTTGGCAGTTATTCTATGGAGCCATGAGGACAGGCATGTATCTAGCACGATTCACGGAATCCCCTGACACTTGACCCTTCTGTGGTGAGATGGAGACCCTTGCACACATCTATACAGAGTGTGTCAGCCTGCGATCTCTCTTCTGGCTTCTCCAGAACCTCTGACTGAGGTTGTGGCTGCACTTCTCCTCTCACTGGTTCATCCTTGCACACCCTAACTATGGCCTCACAAAGTCACGAGACCTACTCGTGAACCTCCTACTGGCGTTGGCCAAGATGGTCATCCACCAAACCAGGAGGAGGAAGCTCAATAGGAGGTATCTGCAACTGTGGGGCCTATTTCTCATCACTTGTTATTTCACATATTTGGGCAGAATTCCTGTGGGCAGTGTCCGCTGGTTCCTCTGACTCGATTGGGGAGCGGAGGGTGCTGTCCAGGGTTCTCTGCTCAGTGTCTCCTTAGGGATCGCTTGTTTTAGCTCTTTGACCTTCATTCTCATCCCTGTTTTTTCATTTTTTTGTCCCCTGGAATCAGTTGATCCTTGTGGCTTTTTTGGATCTTCCCCTCTGAAGAGGGGATGCCCCTTTGGTTTACTAGATGGATCCATCACATACCTGTGGATCAAATAGGCCTGTGCACTGAATGAGGCAGGGGTCCCATGGAAAATAGAGTTTGAAATCATGTAATTAATGACTGTATCATAACACATATGCAAAAGGGGGCCAAATTGAGGTTGCACAGACCACCTTAGACTTGGCATTTCGTAAATTTTTAGTGCTTGATTTTGCAATCGTAATTATCTTTTTATGTCTTTTCACTCAGCTCTAGTCACTAATTGTGCATTCCTCATGTTCTGGGTCTGATTTGCAGAAATGGTGAGCAGTCACAGCTGCCAGTGAATTCAATCAGATTGGAGTTTTGAGCATATGAAATGCTATCTAATGCTAAATACTCTGAAAAATCAAGTCCCTTTCAAATCAGACCCTCTGAACTAGTGAACACTTTTTACCTTAATCTCTCTGTGCCTCAGTTCCCCTTCTGTAAAACATGGATAATACCACCTCATGGGAATTGTGAAGATACATTAATTAATGTTTGTGAATCATTTTGGATAATATAGTGAGGAGCACCATAGAAAAGCCCATGAGCAAATAAATAATTCAGCCTTCAGAGCAGCCTTTGAATAATGTGCAGTAAAAAAGGCCTGGAGCCTCACTCTGAACAGTGAAGCTATATAAAGACATTGAATAGGTGCTCATTCAGTGGGCATGTCATAGGTTTATTCCCCACTTTGAACTTTAGCGTTCACAAGATGGGGACCTGCATGGACTCCTCTAAACTAAAATCCTAGTTTAAATCTGGTTCTCGCTGCCACCAGTCAAGTTTTAAGTGTCTGACACACTCCCTGTTCCCCCAAACTTTCCCTGGGGAACACAGATCCAAACTCTTTGAATCTTAACACAGAGGGAAATAATCCAATTCCCACCCCCCTCTCTTCCTCAGAAGAATCAAAGTAACAGCAAACAGAAATAAAGATATTTCTCCAGCAACCACACAATTGCAAATACAGAAAGTAACTCAAAAGACTAATCCGCCTTTTTAACTAATACTCACTATATTGAATAGAAGGAAATACTCCAGGAGAACTTGGAGACATGTCTGGCCTCTCTTAGATCCAAAGAGAGCACACAATTCAAACAAAGGACACAGACAAAGCCTTCCCTCCACAGAGGTTTGAAATTATCCTGTCCCTTGATTGGTCCTCTGGTCAGGTGTTCCTCAGGTTACTGAGCTTGTTAACCCTTTACAGGTAAAAGAGACCTTAACCCTGATCTGTTTATTTATGACAGGGCACCATCTATACAAGGCACTGACTGTGGAGAAATAGTATATGATCATATAATTAAAATGGTACATAATGCACAATGGGGCTAAAGGTCTTGCAGGTCTGGTAATTCTGCCATTTGCTAACTTGCATGTGCTTGACTCTGCAGCTTTAATGTTCTTTTAACTTTTGCACTTGTGTAATATGCTATACACAGTATCTAGGAATCGTTTAACATTCATCATTTTACCATGGAAAAGCAGCTCCCTCTATGGCAATTTTATTGAGCAGGCCATAGCAACACTGAATGCCAGTGTTTGTGAGCAAGTGAAGAACCTACTGAAACTACTGCAGGAATCAGGGGCGGCTCCAGGCCCCAGCACGCCTGCGGGAGGTCCGCCGAAGCTGCGGGACCAGTGGACCATCCGCAGGCAAGCCTCGGAAGGCAGCCTGCCTGCCGTGCTTGGGGCGGCAAAATTCCTAGAGCCACCTCAGGCGGGAATAGAAGGACGTAGGTTATTAGCCAGTATTTAGGAGATGATTCTCCCCTTGATGCTCACACAGGGCCTGATCCAACTGGTGTCTGTCCATAGATTTTAATGCCAACTTTCTCTCACACAGTGACTCCTATTAAAATGAAGTTTATATATGCACATCAAAGGAGAAAACATTAGACGGAACTTAGTTTTGTGGTGCCCCATTTCCTTCAACCAGAGATTGCACATATACAATGAGAAAAGAGTCAGTCCTACATCTGTGCTTGTACTTCCTTCTGATGTGTCAATAAATGTTGTTAGAAACAATCAGTCATTTATAATCCATACACAACAGCTGCAATTTTCCTTTCAGCCTAGCATTCAGTATCATTATAAATAGATTGTCATATTCTTTTTGCAGTGCTAAATGCTTTCTGCATACCCTGTCTCTGAATGGACTGATCGGCTTGGGAAAACTGCCATTTTGGTTGGACTCCAAAAAAAAAGGGCGGGAGGGGGAATTGCACATTTTGTGGCTTTGCCAAACCTTTATAAGGAGGTCAGCATTAAAAAGCCATAATTTAACCACAGTTACCATACAGTGGTATCTGATATGACAGTTATTTCCTGCTGTATTATGTTTTCTGTACACAAAGAACAAATGGGTGGTTTCAATTATAGGGCCATTTATTTTTACTTGAGAGAACAGCCAAACAAGAAAGAACAAGAGTAAACTCTACAAGAAGGTGATGATCTACACTGATGTGGATGCAAAATGACTGCCTGTCTGAAAACAGCAGTCATTAGAGATTTTAAAGTGCAGTACACATAAAACAACAGCATAAGTCCTATAGTTAAATAGTCCACACTTGTTATTGGAGGAAACTGATGTCTCAGATATTACTTTATGTGAGTAAATCTTGACTTTCTAATGGTGACCACTGTAAATGGCCTCCTCCCTTATATACTGGATCCTTAACTATATTAATTGTGTTATGATACAGATAAGAGCAAGAAGCACGGAAACGTGCTTGTGTCTGAAGCTTTAGTAGCAATGGCCTGGTAGTGACACAAGAGTTGACACTATTTCCGGGTATAGTGAGAAGTGCAGCATCAAGTGATGCAAAGCCTGCTGGGTCAATGGAAAGATTCCCATTTATTTTAATGGGCTTTGGATCAGACCCTAATCCTTTAAGAAACTTCCAAAACAATGGGTCTCAGGCCTGGCTCTATAAAGTAGAATACTTAGTACTGGATGACTCTTAATGAGGTGATATTTGTTGCATTTTAATATTCTCCATTTAGTCTTTGGCCCAGACCAGAACTATCACAGTTAGAAAACCATTCAGATCTTCTACATGTTTATACACATATTTCCTTACAGTCGCTTTGTTTTTGTCCACAAGATGATTTGAGCTTTAAAAGCTCTGCACAAGCTAGAGTTTTGATAGAACACCATCTTTCCAGCATACAATAATACCTGGCTTTTATATGCTGATTTTCACCTATAGATCTCAAAGCACTTTGCAAAGAAAGTATCATTATGCCCATTTTACAGGTGAGGAAACTGAAGCAAGGAGAGATGAAGGGCCAGGTTTACAAAGGTATTTGTCAGCTAAAAATGTACATAGAAACCTAGTGGGATTTTCAGAAGTTCCTAAGCAAAGCAGTTGCTTCATTATTTCAATGGGGGTTAGGCACCTAAACTGTTCACTAGATACCTATCTGCATCTTTAGGCACCTAAATACCTTTGTAAATCTGTCCCAGAGCTACTTGTCCAAGGCCAAACAGCAGGTCAGTGGCAGAACTGGTAATAGAAACCAGCTCACCCGATTCCCAAGCCAGCGCTCAATTCACTGGACCACACTGTCTCCCATTTAGATGTAATCCATGTTTCTGTCAGTTAAATTAGAAAATGAGCTTTGTTTGGTTTATATTTTATCAGTGGATTATAGAAATAGATGGTTTTATTAGGGTAATGCTTTGCTATTAAAGAGAGGTCACAACTGTATGTAAATATTCAATGATAATTTGAACTAAGTGTCTTAGTAGACTCAACTTCACATGCCAGCCATATTTAATAAGTAGTTACTATGTTACTCAAAATGCCAACAGTTTATTGGCACATTTAATAACATTTATCACCTCACTCCTGGATATGTATCAACTGTTTAGCTGTTTTTCCTCCACAAATATGTTGCCTAATAATCAATGCCCTTAGTTAATATTCAAACAGTATCTCCTGAAATCTGAAGAGCTGGATTAAATAGGACAGTTATGATATGTTACATACACAATTAGCACTGGATCATTAGAAATTGCTGTCTAATAAGTACTGTAAATTCAGCAGAAATAGATCTGCCTGCCAGCATTGTCTTTGGTGAAAGATCTGGAGTACCTTTGATTTGGGTACTCTGAAAAACTTTTGGGAAACGGGGAGTTTATCACATCGCTGTCACCATTTAGAGTTACAAACTGTGATTCACCTGTGCATATATTTTACCTGCTTTAACCTCTCAGTAAGTCTCATTCTTTTTTCTTAGCTAATAAATCTTTAGTTAATTTACTATAGATCTACCTGCCAGCATTGTCTTTGGTGAAAGATCTGGAGTACCTTTTATCTGGGGTAAGTTACTGGTCTCTTGAGGCTGGGAGGAACCTGATGTGGTGTGATTTTAGTTTTAAGTAACCTTTTATCAAAAAGTTCAGTTTGTCTGGGTTGCAAGATAGGCTGGAGAGTCTAAGGGGGCTGTCTATGACTCCATGATTGGACTGGGATAGGATCCAGGAGTTCACTTTTGTAATTAACTTGGTGAAATCTAATTATAGAACACACCACCAGTTTGGGGTATCTGCCCTGTTTCTGACAATCTGCCCTGAGGTAGGCACTCACAGTTATGAGCCACTCCAGACAATGTGACAATAGCGCCTCTTGTATCTTCTGCTGAGCAATAAAGCATATTTTTTGTCATTCCACATGAAGACATTGCCAGACACATATAAAATGCTTAGGAAGACAACATAAAGAAGGGAAGATGATACCTAGTTTCAGATCATAAGGACAATTTTACAATCCAAATACTTGAAGTTGCTGCCGGATATGTGTGTGTTTATCAGAAGCTGGGTCGCCTAAAGCCTTAATTAAAGATTCCTGTTGACTGAAGCATGGAGGTTAACTGATTTGTAAGTTATCATAACTGGTTTTACCTAGTTGTAAGACCTGCACTAGACAATGTGTAATTCAAAGTAAATAGTAATTAAAAAGCCAGTCACAGCCTGGATATTGTGTAAACACAATCAACAATTTGTAGTCCCTTTGCCCTTGCTTGATATGATGGGGGAAATATCAAGCGGAATACTTTATGCCTTATGTTATACATTTACTTTGTGTCTGTTAATGGCTTTAATTTCTCTTCAGGCTTTATTCATGGCAAAATACCATCTGACTGAGCCACTTTTTGTGGGGTTCTCTGCAGCTCCTGACTTCCTCTGTGATCTGGCCAACAACATTGTCAGTGGTACTAGGACTAGTGAGTGGGGTATAAGTGTGGCAGGGCTCTATGCACCCAATTAGGTAATGAAGGTCTAAGGGTGAAAATATGAGAAAATATGTAAAATCTTGCTGCACTCCCGGTTACTAATAGATTTCCATTCCAATTTCCCCAGAAGGGAGGTTCAGCTCAGCCTCAGAAGCATCTGAACTTCTATGCGTATAGAGCTAAGCTTCTGGATCTTTCGAGCCATCGCTACTTACTGTTAGGAAAGAAATGTATGACACTGTGAGGAAGGTATTTTCTCCCTATTTTTGTTAATCTTCTGGGTTCTGTGGTTGTGACTCCCTTGAGATCAGACTTATTTTTAAGTGAATTGTCACTGGTTGAATAATAAGGAAATAATGTCTGGTTTCTAACTTCTGTATTCTCCAACTTTGAAGCTGTCTGCACACTTGAAACTGAAATCTTTGATGTGTTTCAGGAGTCCTGTTGTATACAGGATGTACTTCAAGGATGTAGGTTTGTTAACATTTCAAGTTGTTCATTCTCCAGTTGGCTGGGTAACAGCTGTATTAAACAAAGCAACACATGACAAGCAGTGCATCCCTGTGTGATTATAGCATGTTTAAAGTGATTGTTTATATTGGAGTAGGCTCTAGAAGCCCTGATCAGGGCTTGAGGCCACATTATGCTATGCATCCTACACATAAAAAACCTACAGAAAAAGCCCACAATCCAAGTATATGAGGAGAAATGATGTTACAGAAGGGTATGTCGAATTAGAGATTTTGCTGGATTGGTTGTAGGAACTAACCCAAACTTTTGATCAACACTAAGAGAACTTGGATCTTTTTTGTGATTTGAGAAAGTTCAGATCACTTTTATGTGTTCTCTCTTCAAATGTATGCACTGCAGTTGGTCAAAATTTGTCTAACAGAACAGTTTTTCATCAGAAAATGCAGTTGTCTCAAACCTGAAATGTTTTGTAGGAACATGTCAATTTCAATGAAATTTTCAATGGGAAAAAATCAAGATGAATCATTTTGTTTCAATATGGTGAAAATACTTTATGCTGACTAGCATTTCAATTCACTTTCTTTCAACTTTATATTAAAATATTTGTTTTAAAATAAAATATTTACTATTAGATGTTATATTATAGTAAAATAAATCTAAATAAAATTGTTTTACTTTATTGAAGCTAAATGATTGTACCTTAGTGAAATGAAACGTGATTATTCTGAACTGAAATTTTGTAGAATTTGTTTTGGTGGGAAATTTTGAATTTTTCAGCTTTTTGTGTTCTGATTTGGAAATTATTTCAAAATATCAGAATTTCCTGTGGAATGGAAAATCCATTTTCTGACCAACTCTAGCGTGTACCCTTTTGCACTGCCTTTCCTGGTATTAACCAGGGCTGGAAGTGGATACTCCAGCATGATTTCTAAACCAAAACCATGTAATGTGTTTCATTTAATTAGGTTCTTTTTAAAATGTACCCTTTGCCTAATTCTTTGGGCTCGTTTCCATTAATGGGACACAACTGAACAAAATTTGGCAATTTCATGCAGCAGGCTGCAACAAGAAAGTGCCTCAGGTTACAACTACCCAGCGTAGAGTTGCCAACTCTTGTGATTTGGATCACCTCTCACAATATTTGGAGTTTTTCTTAAAGCTCCAGGAGCTGGAGTCATATGAATATAAGAAAAATCTCAACTTTTATTTTAAAATATGTAACTTTCTATCCCTCATGGTTATAGAGAAAAGCTTGAAAATGTATACCCTAAAGGCTCAAAGCAGAAGGCAAATCAAAAGAAACCCAAAACCAGATTGTATTGGATTTGTGTGAGCATGCAAATAGGGGTAGGCTGTGGGACTGGGGACATGCTGCAAAGAGTGTCTCCACCCCCACCTTTGACCCTCCCCTCTACTTTACCCCACAGCGCTTACCCCACAGTGCCAGCCACAGTTGCAGTGTCTTTGCTCTCCAGAGACCAGGACTGCTCTGTGAAAGCCCTCATGTTGCACTAGCTACCCCCAGAAAAAAGGGAGTGCTGGGGAGGAAATAGGTTAGTGGTGCCACTCCCCCAGATAAGCTAGCCAGTTGTGGAGGGGAATGCACATGCTTCGCACTCCCAATGGGGTGGTACAGCAAACGTGTTTCCCCTGTGCTCCAGATCACTGAGCGGCGCTGTGCTTTTCTGAGTTACAGTACAGCCCAGTGCACCTGCTGTATATGTCCTAGCCCGGACTGGGCCTCAAATCTGAACCCTAGCTCTGATTCCGCCTGGAACCCAGATCCTGGCCCTGACTGAGCCTCCAGATTCAAACATCATCTCCTTAGCCTGTCTCTGTGAAAATCCATTGTATTCTGTTTAGGGTCTATAACTAGGGCTGCCTTCTGTTCTTGCCAAATTCTCTCTTACTCGGATTTGTATGTTTTATTTTCTCCCAGGTTCTGTGTCCGTTCTCTCTCTATCTCTCCCTTTGACACTCCTTTGAACAGATCCTAACGGTGATGTCAGAGAACATGGCTTAGAGGTCAATGCAGTTCACCCTCCACCCCTTGGGTCTGCAAACACTGCAGTGCAAAGTCAGGCAGGCCTTCGAGGCCTAACTGTTCGTGCAGCATGATTTTGATCTGATTACTGCGGGCAGCAGAGGACCGATAGCCTGGGTGAAAAGGTATTGTTTGTCTTCTCATCAGTGCCCTTTAATTAACTGCCTCTGCCATGGCAAAGGAGAAAGCACTGGAGTGGATGTGATTCCTGACTACCCTAATAATAATTTAAAAAATAATCCACAGTATTTAAATTGACTGGACTTCATTCTCTGTTAAAACAGTAAGGAGCAAGAGCGCTATGTCTTGCAAGGTGTTTGAGCTACTTTATCACACATGGAACGGAACAGACACACGAGGAAGAAAGAATTACTACTACTCACTAACAAAAACATCTTCAGTGCCTGAGGTTGTTTTAAATATATTGTTCTGATGGTTCCTCATGCTAAGAAATACTTTTTCCTTACCCACAAGCTACTAAGACAATGGAAATGTAATGGTTAAATGCACGTGGTTATTAATTACCTTCTAGTGCTCCCCAATATGGAAGGCAACTTACATCCCGCTAGTCCCTTTAAGTCAATTTGCAAATCCCATTTTTACATGTCTCACAGAAGAGACTGTCTGCTTAACCAGTCTGCATTGCTGCATAGGGCAGATTATCATCTTCAGACAATATTCTCAAGGACAGATTAAACTGATGATCTGCTTGTATGAAACTATCCTCTTTTAAGGACTGTGGGAGTATGACTATTTTCAGTGAGCCTGCAAAACTAAACGCTTACTCACTCTGGAGGAAATTCACCCCTTTGCAGAGGGCCAGCACAGGCTGTGGGGTATTAAAAACTGTAAGAATTATAAGCTGTCACTCCAAATTCTAAGGGGTTTCCTGGTCCTTCTTGCAGGCTAATGGAGGGGCTCTGTAGGAGACCGAGCCTAGTATAAAGTGGCATGAGTTGTGCTTTTCTGTTTTAGGGAGCAGCCTGCTGTGTGTCTCTCTCTTTTTTCGGTTCCTGTGTATTATCGTTCTGAATTCGAAGGAATAAAGTAGTGTTATGTTGCAATCTTCCAGCAAGAGTGTTTGTTTTAATCTAACTGTGTTTGTATGCATGAATATAACAAACACATGTGTACCTCTTCTATCCTTCCAACTCAGGTTTAGATGGAACTTAACTGAGGCACAGGATAAAATTCCAGTTTAAGAGCCCAAAAGCAGGAGTCCCCATTATATCCTGGTTGTTCCCTGGCCCTGTTATAATAATATGGTTCCCACCTGTATGATACATATGACCTTCCCATGCTCCTTAACTGGGCAAACCCAAGTGTCACATGATGCACTTGTAATTGTAGCAAAGCTGGTGCAGTGTAGTGCAATACCCAGGGTGGTCACACCAAGGCTTTTAGCACAATTTAAGATACAGTCTAAACTACCAATTGGAACCCTCTTAGAAACCAGGTTGGAGTAAACTGAGCTGTAATCTGCTTTCCTGACAATGCCAAAGGTTTTGGGCAGACAGTTCCAGAAGAAAATTCGATAAAACAGAAATGTAGGTTGAAATCTTGGTCCCCTTTGATGTCGGTGTTTTTCCATTGACGTCAAAGAGGACTAGGGTTTCACCCCATCTCTCTTACTTATCATGTTTCTGACTTTGTCTCCCATGGCTTTATTTCTCACACCTGAACGTGTCACAACTGCCTGTTATATTTATGGGTTGACAGACTCACTCAACAAAGTCTGGCTAGGTAAGGGAGAAAGGAACTGCCATGTCCTAGGGCAGCCTTAAAGAAAATGGGCCTATAGTTATTTATTAGCTTCTTAAAATAACTGAAGTAATGGTCCCAAACAAAGTCCTGTTACCATATTAATCAGGACAGGGAGAATCAGGCTGGATAAAATAAGAAATGCCTTAGCTCTCCCTCAAATCTCAAACCGAAACGTTAAGGATCAGATAAGTATAGAATATATTGAAAATCAGGCCAGTGATTTGAAAATATTGGTCTTCGTCATTCAAACACAACAAAGACCAGAAGCTCAATGTTTGTGGCACTGAAAACTTATTCTCATAGTACTTCAGGCATCATGAAGTATCAGAAATCTTGCAAGAAAACCTGTTTTTTGCAAGACTTTTGGTGTAATTTAGCAGGCTCAGGAAAATCAAATAATTTCAGTTTTTGAATTTTTTTTATTGAAAAGAGTTTAGTTTTCAGTAAAATTCTTCAGTCTTTGAAAACTGAAATGTTTAAAAAAGCCAAAGAATTTTTGGTTAAAATGTTCAATTGTTGTTTCTTTGACCCATTTAGACCCATATGAAAACTTTCCATACAAAAATTCATTTGGATGGAAAAGTCATTTATAGCTGAAAAAACAATTCCGATGAGCTCCAGTGCTCTAATTTTCACCTGTTTTTAACTAGATTGTGCCCTGGACTGCACACTCAAACAGAGGAGCAAGGGGCATATGAAACCAACCCCCATTTCCAGGAGCCAACCACCTGGATCTTGGGTCTGATGAGCAGGTGCAGGGAATGGGCACGAGCTTGTCTGTGACTCCCCCTTTACATCGATCCAATGCTGAGATCATACAGCGTTTTCATAATTTGCCACTGGAATAGGCCAGAAGCAACCCTGTCTTGCATAGCAATGGGAAAGCAAGGAGAGACTTGTGTGACTGTGAGGTATAGACAGGACAGTGCAGCTTTTCCAGCCCCTCTTACTCAGGGCTGTGCCTCAAGACACCTATCTAGCTCTTTAGGCACTTACTTGGACCAAACCTTTAAAGCTTTTGGGACTTTTCCATCACTTGTATTAAAAGCAACTGCACATTAGAAAGGGAGGCTGTTTCTTTCTTGCCTGCAGGGGTGAGTTTGGAGGACATCTTCCTTGGGATGCTAGGAAATGATATAATTTCCCACAAAATTACTTTACTTTCCCAGTACAGTCCAGGCTTAATTAGCTCAGAAGGATCAAAGGAGTTGTCATTTGTGTTTCCAAATCGAGTGTGATGCTGTTCAGGATCAACTGCCAGTTTTTGCCTGTGTAACTAATGCCTCTAACAGAGAAGCAAGATGAGGAGATGAAGATCCCTATAGTCAGATAATTAATCTAAGAACCCTTTGAAAGATTGTAACAGACATTCCAGACCCCTCTGAAAACTTTTTTTTCATTGGGAGATTGTTTTGCATAGTCCATCAGGTCATCAGCAAAGTGTTACATTGTATGTTATGCATATGTTGTAAACCTGTTTGACCCTGCCAGTATATCTCAACCCCGACCTTTGAAGTCTTCTGCTATCTTAATCTTGAGTCTGTCCTTAGCAGAGACTGTCAATCACACACTAAGTTTAAGACATGGGCTTTGGGCCTTGGGCAAATATACACTAGAGATTAGGAGGAGACTATCATGACTGAATCACAGTAGGAGCACCTCTGAAGACACCATCCCTTTAAGAGCCTCTCCCAGGGCCCATTCAAGCCAATCTGGGGCTCTGTATGATTTCATTCACATACATGCCAGTTGCAAGGAGCGCATGCTCCAAACACCCGTTCCATGGCAACAGGGGGCTGGAGGAGAGTTGGGAATATGTCCAGAAGTGTGTGTGTGTGTGTGATGGGTGTTAGCAGATGGAAGTTTCTTTTAAACAGGAGGAGGTTGTGAAGTAGGAATAATCCTACACTGTGAACCCCAGCTAAGGTCAGGACAAAGGGGGAGACAATTTGTTTCCCTAGGGGTCGTATAAGTTTCGTAGATTCTAAGGCCAGAAGAGACCATTGTGATCATTTGTCTGACCTCTTGTATATCACAGGCCACAGAACTTCCCCCAAATAATCCCAAAAATGGGCCAAATTCACCCCTGGTGTGGCAGTGGGTTTACAACAGAGATGAATTAGCTTATTAGAACTCAGTCAGCAAAAAGCAGCTCATAAAGTAGGAGCAGTAAACATCACACTGAGGCTTTCTGGCCAAAGTGGAATGGGATCCCTACAACCTAGGCGCCTTGGCAGCTGGGCAGCTCTGTTTGAACTGGCCCTACCCTTCCTCAGCAGGCAGTGGGAGATGTGTACAGAACACTCTGGGGCCTGGGTGTAACTCTGTGGAAATCAGTGTAGTTACAATGGTATGAACCTGTTATTACAGGGTGGCAAGTCAGGCCCCCTAAGTATATTCATAGGCAGAACTAGCCACAGAGTGAAGTACCAGGTGTTTGTGTGGTGTGACACTCCACAGACTGCCTTTAAACCCTTATTTGTGATCTATCTTTTTTTTTTTTTTAACATGTAACCTAATTGCTGGCTGAATGACCTGTGGGCAGTTTACCTAGTTAGTCCTACATTCTGCCACCGTTGCGCCTGTTAAGTCATATCTTACCCCCTGATATGAGTAGTCCCTTTGAAAGAAATGGGGCTATTCCAGGAGTAAAGCCTTACTCCACATGAGAGAAAGCAGCATCTAGCCAATAGTGATGTATCTTTAAAGAATCTGTCTGCCAAATTCTGGCCCCCTCCACCTCATCCCAGGTGGTGACGCTAAGGTGCTCACAAGGGACCACAAGCTCCTTTCCATGTTGGGTCTTTTTTTCCCTTAGATTCATGCCCAGGTCTGCAGAAGGCTTGGAAAAGGAGGAGAATGATGGCCATGCTGGTAAGGCAAAGGGCTAGGAGTGAGGCCTTCTGGGTTCCAGTCCCAGTTCTCTATTGGTGTATCTGTATGAAACAGGAAGTTGTTTGACTTCTCTGTGCCTAAGTTTTCTCATCTGGAAAATGGGGCTATTACTACTTCCCTACCTCATGGGAGTGTAGCAAGGCTTAACTCTCTGGAGCTTATAAAGTGTTGAGAGCCTTAGATAGGAAGTGCAAGGCAGGGTGGCAAATCTGTGCTCATCTAGGAACTTCACCGTTGTCTCTGTGTTGCACATCAGGAGACAGCAAGATTGGAACTCAGATACTCCTACTCCAAAAGAACAAATCCCAGCTGCTTGAACTAAAGGAGAATCTCCATCAGCTCTTCTGTACTTCACCCCAGGGTTTCCAATCTACCCTTGAAACTGAAAATCAGACTGGAGATCTCAGCTGAACAACACCTGCTTTGATATCTTAGGTACTGCCTGTTTCTATTCATGAGGGAAATACCAGGAGAAGAACCTTTCCTGTGGTACTGTGGCAAAACCGATTTTGGTCCTGGACATCTGAGAACTGCAGAAAAGGTTTGGTTCTGGTCTTAAGCAAATATTTGGGTCAGTTCTTTTTTTCATGGAGGACCAGTTGGAGCACTAGGTGTGGCAGTAATGATGAAGACACAAAGGAGTCAAGAAAACAAGAGGGGAATTTGAGGTACATCTAGTTTTACTTTAGCATTGTATAATCCAGAGGTTGTGAAACACTGTTAAATCAGAGAGTGACATGCACTCTGGTAGCCTCTTCAGCCCCACCTGGCAGCTAGTTGATGCTTCTCACTCTGCTTCTCCCCACGTACAATTCTAGGTGAGCAGAAGATTGTCACTCCTCTTCTAGCTTTGGCAAGCAAATTGTGACTCCGATCACCCTAAATGAAAATCTTTTCTCCTTGCATCCCATTAAGTAGTGCAAAGAAAAGTTTCCCGAGAAGCTGTCTCTGTAGCCTCTAGGCATGCTAGGCTCTCAGCTTTTATATCTGAAAGAGCTTTAAGATTATACCACAGTGGAATGTTGGTTAACACCATGATGCTGATTACTATACTGGAGACTAAATTTAATCCTTTGTACTGACAGGAGATAGGATTTCCCATTGCTAAGTGCTAATGCATTAGTTCTTAATGGTAGCAGCTGTGTATCTATGCCTAGCAAATGTTTAATGTTGTTGCCCATATTGATTTCATTAAAGGCAATCCCTCTATTTATTGGGCCAGATTCTCTCTTGTGTCAGGATCTACTTGGCACAGGAGCTAGGGCATTTGTCAGGGAGCTGAAACTAGCTCCCTTATTTTTAAGCTGCCCTGGTCTCAGACCTGCTATAATATTAGAGTAGACTAGGAGCTGCACTAAATTATGACAGCTGGCAATAGTTCCTAAAAGATAAGCCATCTCAGGCTTGCCATAGGGAGCTTCATTCCACCCCTTGACTGCCCCATCATGCCCACCCTCTCTCTAATATGTCCCTTATGTGGGATTGGGATTGAGCATTGGGCATAGGTGCCAACTCCGCCAGTTTTATGCAAGTTGAGAATTCTCTGCCAGAGGAATGCTTAACATGGTAGCTGTGGCCAGATTACATCCCCTCCGCACAGCTCAAACGGTACAAGAGGCCTGGAAGAGGGGCAGAGAATTGGGCCCAATTAACCTAATTCTTTCTTTTTTAATCTGAGTTTATTCTAGTAGAACAATACATGCCAATCAAGGGTATGTCTAATTCTTTCCTATCTCATTCAGCCAGCACTTGTCCTTATCTTAGTTGCCAAAAATATCCCCTGCCTCTTCTCCCTTTCAAATGTTGTTCATGCAAGATTGGCCTTGCAGCCCAGACATACAAGAGTAATGCACATATCTTTGGTTTAGCTCCGTAGACAAAGAGGATTCAACTGCTGCGAGTGGGGAATTTCCATCCGTGGGACTCATCTACAGTTACTGGGGAGTTTTCGAATGGGATGGATCCAAGGTGAAAGTCTTTTTTTGTGGATTTTAGTTTCTATTTTAATGGCTCTTATCGTATGATCAGTGTGTCTCCTGAGTTATTGTGGCACCCCAATTTTCAGTGCTCTCGGTACCAGGGCAGGGACAAACAATCTTACAAAGACACAGCTAAGGTATTGTGAAAACAAAAAAAACCTCTTTCCTTTACTCTTTTTCTAGCTCTTATCTCCTCTACTTTCTTATGGTGTCCGTGCTCATGAGTACTGGATGCTGGCATTGGCAGGAATACCGAAGCACCTGTGCAGAAACAACTTGCATTTATAAACAGAGAATTAGAGGGGGTATAAGAAATCCAGGGCTAGAACTACAGTGTGTGGTGTAAATGGGTGCAAGTGCCACTGACTTCAGCAAAGCTATGCCCATTTACACCCGCTGAGGATCTGGCTCAGAGAAGGTAAATCAAATTTTGAGCCACAGTGACAACTTTCCTTTTTTAAGTGAAGTGTGAAAGGTGTTGTGTCCAAGACCCCCACCACTTCCCCTCCTCTACAGTCACTCACGTGTGTCTAACTTCACTTGGGGGGACTGCTCTCCAGTCACTGTACTCCTGGGTATGCAGTGATGAGCTGCCAAAATCTTAACAACCGGTTCCCTATAAAAAGTTCTGATTTAAGGGGGGGGAGAGCGGGGGAGAGGCCAGGGAGAGATCGTCGTGGGGCCAGAGGCCCCTGCAGGGCCTGGGCCAATTGCCTCACTTGCCCCCTCCCCTCTCCTCTGGCCAGCCCTGGAGCTTGCAGCAGCCCCCCACCCACCTTGCTGGACCATTCAAAACGTGGCAGCAGGACGATGGCCACGCTGCAGCTGGGGAGAAGCGGGGGAAGGGCCGGGGGAGCCTCAGCCTCCCCAGCTGGGAATCCTGGGAGCAATAGGATGGTCCGGCCCGCAGACCAGAGTTCTTTGCCCACCCTCTGGCCCTTTAACAACCGGTTCTCCACGGAGGTCTAATTTTAGCAACCGGTTCTTGAGAACCTGTGGGAACCTGCTCCAGCTCACCACTGGGTATATGCAACGTGATGCCAATCCGAGAGCCCTTCAGCTGTTTTCAAAGCCAACCCTAATGCCTGTCATGAGAGTATTAGGAAAAGACCACCTAGAAAATTGTTTCTTATTTGTATTCTGTCCATGCCTGGAAGCTCCACTCAGGGATGGGGCCTCCTTGTGCAAAGCACTGTACACACATTTAATGAAAATATGGCCTCTGCCTCCAAAGAGTTTACAGGCTAAGCATATGATGAGAGACGCAATAAATGGCGGAGCACAAGGTAACAGTGAGATGATTAGGACTGATATAATTCACAGCAGAGCTGCCTAGAGATTTGTCAGACGTTTGGTATGCCTCACAGCAGCAGGGAGTTTTAAGGAGGAATTTAAAGAAGAAGAATGTAGAGGCTGTGTAGAGTTGTACCATAGAACAATAGATGATAGGACCAGAACACCACATGAAAGGTTATCCTTGTGATACTTCTTGCCCATCCAGAAACAGGGAGTACTTGAAATACTTAGCTGCAAACTGACCGTCGGAATCTGACCATGTTATTATCTGCTATTCTTTGTTGTTATTAGTTCTTTGTATTTCCACAGTGCCTAGAAGCCCCACTTACGGACCTCGACCCCATTGTGCTAAACGAGTGTCCTTACGCAGTTCTCAGCTGGTGTAAATTGACATTGCTCCATTGATGTCAACAGAACTATGCTGATTTACACCAGCTGAGAATCTGCCCCGCAGTTTCCTTGATGTATCTTTTCCAGATTCCCAGTCAGAGCTGGTAGCACATTAATTGTTTAAGATGGATTAACTGTACTGTCTAGTTTATGATGTAATTTGTGCCATTTGTTGGATGAGTCTCATTGGTTCATTAGTAGTTTATGTTGATAAGTAAGTTTTTCTTTTTTTTTATTTTTGCTTACAAAAAAAACTCCCTTGCTTTTGAAATCTGGTAGGACTGAATATTTGGCTATATAAGGAGATGTCTCCTTTTACTCTAAAATCAACTTGCAAGCAGATTTGCCAGCGCTGATCATTTCAAATGCAGCTGTACTGAGCTGGATTTGATGATCTACTGGAAGATAATGCACCAACAGCGTTGGGAGTAAAAAGCTTTGTATAATCAAATATATTTATATATTTTGCCATATTGACCAAGTGCATAGGGTTAGACTGGGGGATTTAGCCACTGGCACCCCACGGGGTCTCTTATCCACATCTGCCCCTGGTGGAGTTTAGGCACAATCCCTTCTCAGTGTTCTTAGTGTGTAAGGGCACATGATGACCTGCACTGGGGTTGGTTCATCGTGGTCCCCTCTTTGTAGCTCACCAAAGTTGCACAGTAAATCAGTGGTAGATCATGGAATAGAACCCAGGAGTCCCGGCTTTCTGTCCCCTGCTCTGAACATGCCGATGTCTCTAGAATGTGAGGGGAGAACATGACTTTCATACTGTCCCTGTAGCCTCACCCATCTGACTGTCAATAAATTTTGGATAAAATAAAAAAAAAAAAAAAAACCACCTTACAATATCTGTTTGACAGAGGTGCTGTTTGAGTCCATAATGTATGTTACATGATTGCAAAAAAATAAAAAGTGTGTGAAATTCAGTGTATAACATCAATGTGGGAAAAAGAAAGTAAACTAACTGACTTGGTAACATGAACAGGGACCCAAATTCTTAGTAGGGGTCAAATCCTGCCCCTGGATACATGTGTAATACAGCTGCACTGAGCAGGTGATCTCATCTTCCTGCTAGTAGCTGGTTCCAAGAACTATCAACTTACTATTATTATACAGCTAAAGGAACTCTTCTGTAGTTCAGGTGGAAGAGGTCTATGCTCCTGCTACTGAAGAGCCTGGAGTTTGATCCTCACTGATGACTGTGGTGTCTGTGTGTCTATGTGGCCATAGTCTGTTACACATGTACTCAACTCCTCTTGAAATGAGGCAAGTCGGTATCTATGGATGGTGCATTATGCCATACACAATGGGAATTCATGCACTAGAAGTCTTTACACACAATTCTTGTGCACAAAGAAATACGTATGAATAACCGCAGTTGCGCCCTTGTCAGATGGTATTGGCTCAGAGAATACCTTCTTCTTTTATATGCTGCATCACCGTTATATTGCCATTACAACTTTGTGTCAGTCTAGATTTGCAAGTGTATAAAGCTCATGGGTCGGGGAATCACATTTTCTTCACCTACTAGTAGACGACACTTCCTGTAAAGTGTTTACTGTATTAGAAGGGGCAGGCTGATTACCATGACTGGACTACTGTAGTCATTGTTGTTGTGAATAGTTACAAATTGTTTGACTTTGTCCTTGTAAGATGGAATCTCAGGGATTCAGAACCAGAAACTGGCTCTTCTTGTTGGCATTTCTGAATGACTGTTGGGCAATTAAAACTGTAGGAGGCATGAAAAGATTTCCATTGTAAGAAAGATTGAAGAGGAAGAGTAGCACTGTTTTGTTTAGAGGGGAGAGAAATATGAGGGGCATGATAGTGATATACAAAATAATGAATGGTTTAGAGAAGGTAAATCATGAGGTTATATTTACCCCTTCTTATGGTACTAGAACAGGGGTCATTCACAGAAATTGAAAGGCAGACATTTAAAACCAATAAAAGGAAACACTGTTTTACAAAATACTTCATTAACGTGTGGAACTCACTATCAGGAGGAATCACTATAGCATTAAAAATGGATTGGAAATTTATATGGCTAATGAGACCATTCAGTTATTACATTAGAAAGAAACAACAAACAGGATAGAAACTCTCATGTTTTGGGGCATATGCCAATTTTTAGCTGGGGTGGATATTTCATGATTACCATTTACATGGTTCTTTGCACTTATCTCTGAATTATCTGGAATGGGCCACTGTCAGAGACAGGAGATGGGAATAGGTGGACCACTAGTCTTAGCTAGTACAGCAATTACTATGTATGCCATACAGGATTTTAGAAAACAGCCAGAGCAGCAGTATGTATATATACATATATATATAATTAGTCTATATATTGTATACTAGGCCTTGCATGTTGTTGTGTATATATTTAGTAAACATGGTTATTTGGATCCCACCATGCCTGTTGGTTTCTTAATATTATTATTTTCAGGCAAAGGCCAAAAGACGCAACGTTTTGTGTGTGTGTGTGTGTGTGTGTGTGTGTGTGTGTGTGTGTGTATAGATATATAGATATTTATAGGTTTTTATGCCAGAGTTCCACAAGTAAAGCTGTGTTTGCCATCTCTCTGTCTGTAGCCTTCTACTTACATACAAACCTCAGGAAACATAACAACCAACATGGGCAAATCAAAATAAAGCTGAATCAAAACCTGGGATGTGAACACCCTTGAACTTTGGAAGTGTCCTAAATCCCTAGCTAGATCTGAATGTTGCGACTAGATCTTTGTCTAGGCTGAACAAACAACCTGCATCCAAACTTCCCCAAACGTTTGCAGTTTCAGTCTATTTCTAATCTTTTCCAAGTTGCACTGATCTCAAATTTGCTTTGGAAAGCCATTGCTGAAATTCTAAATCCTAGGCCTTGGCATAGTTACTCCACGCTGCAGTAGGTCACATTCAGTAAGATGAGGGAAAGCTCAGAAACCCTGATAGCAAATTAAAGTTTCATTTAGTCAAGGTTTTCCAAAGAAATGTAAGAGTCGTGAATGAGATATCTGTAAGCTCACTCGGCAGTGCTTCTGAGCTTTGCTTCTATATATTTTTTAAGGATATATAATCTTATAGTACAATGCAATCTTTGATAAACACTACAAATGAAATATGTCTAAGTTTTGAAAAAACAACAAAAACCAGGGATGAAAAATGGAACAGATGAAGGGATGCCTGTTATTTCTGTGTCCATCGTGTTACATACACAGTGCTATTTGCATACCGCTATAACCTAATGGAGAAATGTTTTTATTAGTATTTAGTGAACACTGTGTGTGTGCTCTGTGCTTTATACCGAGGGCAGTCACTAATGCCCATGGAGCTTACAATCTATTCTAGTCACAGGCAGTTTAGTCAAACATACATGACGCCTAAGCTGAAAGTTCAAGCAGTGCAGATTTCATTAAGAGATAGGGCTGGATTTTCAAAAGCACTCAGTGTTGGCCTAACTGATCTCACTGAAGCTAGTGGAAATGTTTTTGCTGAGGTGTTTTTGAAAAGCCCACCCACATGTCCTATCACTGGTGGGCAGGGCCGGCTCCAGACCCCAGCGCGGCAAGCACGCGCGTGGGGCGGCCCTTTCCCGGGGGGGCGGCAGGCGGGGCCGGTGGACCTGCCGCAGTCATGCCTGCGGGAGGTCCACCGGAGCCCCGGGACGACCGGACCTGCTGCAGGCATGACTGCGGAGGGGGCGCTCGTCCCGCGGCTCAGCTGGACCTCCTGCAGGCACGCCTGCGGCAGCTCAAGCGGAGCCGCCGGACCTGAGAACCGTCTGCAGCCGCGGGAGGTCCAGCCGAGCGACCAGCGGACCCTCTGCAGTCATGCCCGCGGGAGGTCCGCTGCTCCCGTGGCTCCGGGGCGCCTCCCGCGCATGACTGCTTGGGGCGGCCAAAAAGGTAGAGCCGCCCCTGCTGGTGGGTGGTCACTGACAGAACACTCTCAAGAAGGCTGCGTCTTAAGTAGAGATGGGACCCTAAGTTTTCTGAAGTTTGTATTTGGCTGGGAAATGTGAGGGTTTGACTCATGGCTGCCTTACTCCAATTTTAACCTGATTTATTTTATGCTGGTTACAGAGTAAGGCAGTAGTGGACCAGGCCTGAGTCCATCTCCTATCTTTAGTAACAGGCTGACCCCCTCCCCACCCAGCCCCACCCCACCCCACCCCACCCCACCCCAGACTCAAACACTCCCAAACTGTGGGAATGGGAATGTTCCAGGCCCTCTCTCATTTTCAAGAGTGGGGTGTAGGTCCGGAGAGGGATGTCATTTAATGAACAAGAAGGGGAGAGGGGTTCCCAACATAGGTGGCAGAGTGATTTCATCTGTGACCTGACAACCATTTTTTTTTTTTGGTGCCGTATATTGAACCTTTTATCATTTGCATGTTTTTGATGCAGGTTCCAGCACTTACATGTTTATTGCATCTAGGGCCAGATTCTCATTTACACTAAGGCCCCTTTATGCCGCACTAGCAGAATAAAGGGGCTTTAAAGTGGGCATAATTTACACTGGCAGCTACTCTGAGGCCTCTTACACTGCTTAAAAGGCCCATTTCCTTTTGTGATCTATCTCCAGACAGGGGTCTTGAACCCTGCTGTTGTACCCTTCCTTGGGGAGAAGCCCTGCAGGAGTAACTAAGTCAGGGAGAAAGCTTGTCTTCAAAACCTGGTTTGAGTTGGCTCCTGGGCTGAGCTAGATCCGATTTCAAGGCAGATTTCCTACCTCAGACAAAACGGTGAGTCAGCAAATCTGGACCACAGATGACAGAAAACACTTACAGGCTTGAATTAGTTGGCTGTTGCCGGCTTAGTCCATTGGCTGGAGGGATGGACTGGCCATTGCCTCCTGCAAAAAGGCTGGGGGAGGCACAAAGCATAGCCTGGAGGAGGACAATGCCTTCCCTTTTGGCCTCATCAATCTCCCCAGCATATAGCCTCAGGCACTGAAATAGGCACAGTTCTAAGGACCAGAATAGAACAGAAGGGTTACCTGAGCTGTGCACTGGGATTAGGTTTTCCCCCGGGGAGGTAAAGCTTTGGTGATTCATCATTGAAGCTCCCATGGATTCAAAATGATTTTGCAGCAAATTTCAAAATCCTTGTGCGGCTTGTTCTGCTGAGAGCCAGGCATCAAGCAAAAACTGTTTGAAAAAAAAAAGTGTTAAAAACGAGTAACAGAATCACAGCAACAGCTGGCAGAGCTGCTACAGATAAGGGTTTATGAGCATTTCTGTTGCCCTGTTGTTTGAGTGTTTATAGTTCAGCTATTAAAATTGGTTTTGAGCTAAAAATTGACATCCAAGTTGTCATCTCAGCAATATCAGATATGAGTGGGTATATTTTTAATGAAGTGGCTTCACTGTCTCACTGGCACAGTTTATGTCCACAAAATCTGCTCTTCCATTTCTGCACACACAGTCCAATGGCAGGTGTAAATCTGTACAGGTACATTGCAGGCACAGTGTAGGTAGCAAGGCGGGAAATTATTCAAATTTGGGTCCACAGCTTATTTTGCGGTCTCAAACTGAGTTCACCTGCCAGGAACCCAAGCTCATGCTGACTGAACATATACCCTATATTATCTCTATATAGGTTACCGCTGCTATAAATCACAGGGAGGTTAAATATTTCTCACGTCATTCATATTGCTATATTAAACCAAGTTTAGGTTAAATCTTTTCAGCCATTTTAAGTGGTGACAGTCAAAAAAAAAACTGAAATATTAAGCCAAATTTTGACTCCGGCACCTCAAATGCTGAAGCCTGAAATAGGACAGCAGGACAGAAACTGTCCACCTTAGCTCCTGCTAGCTTCCCAGGGCCGTGTCCTTGGAGGCTGGAGTCATGGTGAGGGTTTATGGATCAGGGCTTAAGAGTACCAGGGTCTGATTCTTACCCACTTTCCCCACACTTCTCTGCTCCCCACTGGAAATTTTTGTCAGGGGTAAATGGCATCGGGAGCTGTAGAAGGGGCTGAGAACAGGGTTCACAATAACACTTTCTGCAGCAATCAGGTTTACCTGTTTAAGCAATTCTGTGCACTGTGCACTGGTTGGAAATGCTTTTAAACTTTTTTTTGCAATTAAACTGAAACTTTGTGGGTTGTTCAGGCATAGTTTGAACTAGGAACTTTAGATGTTTAAAAATAATGCACACTGGAAGTTTAAATCCTTTTATTGTTCACACTGGGCTTACTGAAAACCTACTGAAGTCCATGGGTTGCGTGGATATGTATGATGTGCACCATTACGATGATTCTAATACTACAGTCCAATTGACTTGAGTGTGCTAACTACACATGGGCAACACTGCTGTTAATATACATGGGGTAGTAATTTACTGCTGTGAATCTGGGCAAGGATGCACATCTTTAATAATATAATGGGAGAAAGTTCCCTTGGAATGCTTATTTCTAAAGAGACTGTTCTGCACAGCAGGCGGTAAAGATATAGAGATACATATTCATGAGCATGTATGTACACGTACTGGCACTTTAGGAATGTGATAGCCATTAGCGTGAATGGATATTCCTATTGTAATACTCATATTTAGCTTAAATTGCAAAGAGCTCTGATACAATCAAACAACCTCCTGAGTTTAGCTGTTGGTTTTCAGTGGTGCTTCCCAAACACAAGAATCATTGGGTTGGGTGGCTACTTGTAGGGCAAAGCCAAATTTTGGCTAGCACAGTACACAGAGGAATAAGTGCACCCATCAAATACATCTGATCCTTTCAGTTTGTATCTTCTGCTGCCAAGGAGAGTGAACCTGCTGCATCAGCTCCCTGGATCTTGCTTCCCAACAAACAAGGTAGCTACATTTGTTCCCCTGCACATAGACTCTTCCATGCCCATGAAAAGAGGTAGGAGGAGAATACAGAGAAGAGCAGCATCCTGAGTTTTTGCTGGCAATGAAAATTATTTTCCTGTTTTAAATTATCATATAAGTGCAGAGATGGACCAAGGTCTAGCATAATGAGCATAGGTCTGAGCACGAGGCATCCAGGAGCTCTAATCCAGCCTGTGACTCACTAAGTTGCCTTCGCAATGTAGTTTAACCTCTTTGCCTCAGTTTCCCCATCTGGAGAATGGTGACCAGACAGTATTTGCCTGCCCCACATGAGTGTTGTGAGCATTCATTAATTAGAGTTTGTAAAGAGAGACGCTTTCACTTCATTAAAAAAAATCCCTTGTTAATTTTATCCTCATTTGGCCAAAACCCCTGTATAATAATTCAGTCACTGGCTAGAAAAAAGAGGCCTACGATTCTGAATGAAAGACAAGAAAAAGAGTTGAGAGAAGGCCCTTGTGATGCTGACAGTGACCCTTTAATCATAACAACACTGAGCAATAAGGTGTCCTATGGGGAAGTCATTCTTTTTTGTTTTGTAAATGGCCAGATCAGATTTATCTTATTTGGAAGTAATATTTTATTCAGCAAATTTACATGCCATACATAGAAAATCTACTATATGTTTTGTATATTCGCCTATATTTATACTGTCATTTTCGATCTGTCTTAGAGTTTTGTTGGAACAACATGGGTACTGAATGATGGGTCTAACGTTTGCTCGTGTGGACTTGCCCTTACTGGTCTGAGGTTGGGGCTAAGAAGTGGGAAGCCCTGGGTTGTAATCCTAGCTCTACCACTGACTTTGCTATATGGCCTTGTGTAAATCACCAGTATGCTCTAGGCCAGATTCTGATACCCTTATTCAAGGTGACTAGGTGCTCCTGAAGTGGTTCTATTAAAACCCATGGGAACACTTGTGGGTGCTACCTGAACTGGGTTGCTGTATCTCAGTTCCCTGCTGTATACGTACATCATGAGAGTGTATGAAGGACCGACTGGTTAATCTTTTTAAGGTGCTTTGAAGATGTACAGTGCTATACAAGACCATTCTGAAATTACTTTTCTGTGAAGAGGAAACGGTGAGCCTGGTTGTCTAGTGTCAGTGTTCCCATATGGGGGAATTAGGCCCACAGGGTTTGGCAGCATTGACTCAGCCATTGAGAAGGAGTGCCACAATTTGATCTACAGCAACTCCCTCAGGCCAGTGCTTGGAGGACGATGGACAACCTCCAGAGACTGCCATCTGTAGGAAGGAAAGTTGCTATGATTTGGGATGGGAATGACAGGGGAATACATTCCTTTCCCAGGCTGAGTTTTCACCAACCCCTGACCAAATGGTATATAGTCCTTGATACTTAGAATGCCACCACTCACATCCCTGAATACCCAGGACCCCCCCCCCCCAGTTCATATCCAGCTTTGCGGAAAGAAAGTAGAACTGCAACTAGAACCCTGATCTTCAGTTTCCCACCAGTGTGGTTTGCCTCTGAACTGAGGAAGCAATGATGGTAGCTAACCAAAGCCACCAGCAGAGATACTTTGTATGGGAGCTACAGTTCTGTTCCTTGCAATGATCATTAAAAATGAAAGAAAACAATGGATTTCAGGGCCCGAGTCCCTGAAATGAATATTTCATGTATATATTTAAATGTCTTCCTGATACCACTTCTCTGTAATAGGCAGTCTGCCCCTTTCGGGTCCAGAAGACCAGCCAGTCCTGTTCTGATGCACAGTCCCTTTAAGACCAGGATTTTGAGCCTGGTAGAGGGGATGATCTGAACCAGCTGAGAAGGGATCAGTACCCAAAGAGCACCTGATTCCTATAAGGGCTAAAAGAGCTCAGGTAGGTGAGACCTAGAAGAAGTGGGTTGATTTTTATGGCCAGTCCTGGAGCAGGGGCATCCTAGGCAGATGGTCTGTACGACAGAGGAAGAGCTGCTAGAAGCAGGGAAGCTCTCTCAAAGAAGCCTCTGGGTCAGGGGAGAGGTAGCTATTGGATTTATGTTGAGCTGCATTATTTTGGGGGTTGCTGAAAATTATTGGTGTAACCAATAAATAGTTCCCTGAAGAAAGGGCCTGAACAGACTCTGGATGTGGTATCTGTTACTCCTTCCTGAACCAATGAGTTAAGTTAGTAGCTTCCAATCAACGTTCCTGAGATCAACTGTGAGTCCCTCTGCTCAGACTTCTACAGTCAACCATAGAATTATTACCTTGAGAGAGCAGAAGTAATAAGAAGCAATTAATGTGGTGTCCATGTTAACTGTAGAACTTAAGCTAGCTTTTTACTAATACACGATTAAAACAGAGAAAGTCTCTGCTTGTACAGTGAAAACCACCAGCATGATCAATGGGTGGGGAATTATGTAAAACTCAGCTGAGATGTCTCAAGAATAAGTATATTATAATCAGAGGGGTTACCAAACCCTGCTCACTCTGTTCACATAAGTATAACTGTTGACCCTGGTTCTCTTCTCACCTAGATTAGTTTTACTGTAGTGTCTGTTTCACTGAAGTTACCACTGAGTAGCATAAGTGACAAGCAAATGAAGCAAATGAGCTTAATGGAAGTAATGGTGAGAAGGATTGGCATACGCCCCCAAATGTTGGACTCATTAGCCTATCTCTCAGAAAGGAGCCACCACAGTTGAAAATTCCAACAGCACTATATTTTATCTTGTCGCATATACTATGCTCATCACTATGGCCTTCTCAAGCTTAAGATCTTCAGATACCATAAACAGTGATGAGATATTTGTGTACTTCTGTTTTAAGGTCTGGAAATACACAGGAGTGCACATGTATGAGAATTAAACAACCTTACTCCCAATAGGTTAGCCTAACATTTTTGACCTCAGTTGCCCTTCCTTGCTCTCTCTGGGACTTTAATGTAGGCATCTCCCTAAGTAATCCAGGGAACAGCTGAACCATTATAAGAGCACATGTTGTTCCTTTTTGAGCAACATAGTTTCTAGAAGCTCAGCATTGTTGTCAGCTCATTTTAGTAAGCTAACTTTACCTCTCAGAGAAAGAACTTAGTGTGTGATCTACACAATACAGGGGTGGGCAAACTTTTTGGCCCCAGACCCTGCTCACCAGTGGGAGCTCGAGGGCTGGATTAAAATGGCCGGTGGGCCAAATCCAGCCCATGGGCCGTAGTTTGCCCACCCCTGCTTTAATACCTTGAATGCTACAGGGTAACCTATCTGCATCCTGGGTAGTTTGGCCTTGTGTTTACTAAAGAAAACATAGCTCCACAGATGAGTAGTACCGCACTAGACATGAATAGTTAAGCTGTATGTGCGCTACATGCTCTATCAAACACAGCTGGTGTGTATAAGAAAGAAATGAGTAGTGGTTTGTTGGGGTGAGGGGAAGATGAGATGAAAGAAGAATGTGATTAAATTACTACCTCCTTGAAAGGTGAAACTCTTATTCTAAAGAAGGAAAGGGTCTCTATTTAGATTATTATTACAACCTGCTAAAGGGAAGGGTGCTGTTTGGTTGGGCTGTTTCATGCATGCAAGGGAAGATGGTGAGTTTGCTTGTTCTTGTTTGAGTGCTGGTTGATCCCATCCCTAGTGAGTGTGTAAGCAGAGTCAGGATGAGCTCTACCCTGACCTCTGGTGGTAGATTATGTGGAGTGCAGAAAGAAGTTTCAAGTATTCGCATTAGCAATTCAGTTATTTGCATTGGCACACCCACCCCCACTTAGCATACCGCACAGCAGCCTGGGATGGTTATTTTCACAGCTGTGGGAGCCCCAATTTCATTGTTATTGGGGCAGGAGCAATAAAATGTTGTCACCCCGATTAAGTAAATGAGGAACTACAAAACTGTCTTATGATAGAGGGTTTCATTATCAGTGAAATAGCACTTGCTAGACAAGGGACATGGGTTCCAAAACCCAGTCAAGAGAGAGAGGCTGGGGACAGATATCTGTACTTGGTGGTATAGGCTCCTTGTGTGAGCCAGCAGCACCAGTTCCACCTATGCCTCTCTCCACTGTGGAATGTCAGAGTTAATTTTTGATTCCCTTAAGAATCTAGATGCAGGTTACTGAGCTGAATTCACTGGTACTGGGGCTCCCCTACTATGAGCTGGAATCACTAAGAGCTGAAATCACTGAAGAGCTGGACTTGTTGAGCTGAGAGCACTGTGCTAATGAGTGGAGCTGAAATCACTGAAGAGCTGGACTTGCTGAGCTGAGAGCACTGTGCTAATGAGTGGGGGAGCCTGAAGCAATACTGGCAGAGCGGAGTGGAGCGGTTTGTGCAGCCACTGGGTGAGTGGAGCTGAGCAGCTCGTGAGGATGGCTGGAGCGGATCACAGGACAGCTGGTGGACCAGAGCAGCTGGCAGAGTGGAGCAGCCCACAGAGCAAGCAGAGCTGAGCTGTTTGCGGGGACGACTAGTGGAAGCAGAACCCCATGAAGAGGCAGGGCAGTTGGCCCCGAACCACGTAAGGTGCCCCTTTCTACCTAGGCTGGGGAGGGGGACCTCTGCAAAGAGACTCTTGAACTCTGGGGCTGCACTGACCCGGGACAGAGACTTTTGAATTGTGGGACTTTTGGGACTGTGGGTGATTTGGGGGGTTGCTGGACTCAAGGGCCCAGAGAGAAGGACACGGCCCAATTTGCTGGGGTGGGTCTTTGCTCACAGTTTGACCTATGAACTCTAGTTGAGGTATTTTCCAAATTTAATGCTTGTTGTTTATCTTATGTGATTAAACCTTTTCTGCTACACCAAGAGTCTGTGCTTGCGAGAGGGGAAGTATTGCCTCCTTGAGGCGCCCAGGGGTGCGTGTAAGATTTTCCCAGGTCACTGGGTGGGGGCTCGAGCTGGTTTGCATTACGTGGTGGGGAAGGGACTGCTATGTATTGAACCTGGCCCTTGCTGCTATTGTTTCAGCCTAGCAGAGGGGTTACAAGTGGGAGGGGAGAGAGATGTTCATCCTATGACCCAGACCAAATCAGTCACTGACCAACTTAATCATAGTGTTGGGACCAAATCATTTTGTGTGACAAACACAAATTCTACTCTTTTTGTGTTGACCAATTTTGGCTGCTTTAGGCAAGTTATACTGGATAACTTGATCACGATCTAGAGACAGTTAATGTTCAATAAAGAAGAACAAAAATTCTGAAGAAGTTAAAGTAACAAAGAGAGTGGGGGAGATCCTCAATGATGACAACATGTTACCTAGAAACGTATGTGCACACACATGCTACGTGACTGTTCCTTGCTAGAGCCACCCCGCTCCTGATAACTCTTCCCCAGTCATGTAGCACATGCGTGTGCAATAATACCTGCCTGAAGCAGCCAAAATTGGTTAACATAAAGAATGGGATTTGTATTTGTCACACACAACGATTTGTGCTATAGAAAGCTGTGACTTGCACCAATGTAGTTATAAGTAGAACAAGGTTAACTGCTTATTGCAGTTGAAGTGACAGAAATAGAGTTGATCTCGGAAAGAGTCAGGGCCTGAAATTCAGTTAACTTCTGATTTCCAAATTCAGGGTGACATAACCAAGTTTTTCTAAGAGGAAGAAGTTGTCTATCGCTGGGAGCAGTGTAACCATTGCAGAGGAAGAGGAATTATTTAAAGGGATGTTTAAACAAATGAGTTTCTGGACCACAAGGGGTCTAATTCTGAACTCTTATGCTGGTGTGAATTCCTGTTACTCCAATGGGAGTAATTGCACTAAAGTCAGTGGAGTTACCATTGTTAAACAGGTGTAAATGAGAAGAGATTCAGGCCTATTTCCTTCAGGCTGCTTTCTTCCTCTGGATGAAAGAAAATAATGTTTCAGGCTAATCCAGCTGAATTTATAAAAAGTGTTCCCAGCTTCACAAGATCTTATATCCTTTGGACTATTAAAGCTCTAGGTTCACTGATGTTTCCTCTAGCTTAAATGATGGAGAGTTGCTGACATCTCTGTAGAGTACAGAAGGACACTGGGGTGGGGTGGAAATGAGAACTGAATGCTAACAGTGGCTTATAATGTAAAGAATATGCCATAAACACAAATTTGTTAGGGTAATCGTTAGGAGAAACATTGAGTGGTTTTTATGATACTTTGGTCAGGTCTCTCTGAAACACCTGCAAATGCAAGATCTCAGTATTGCTGACAGGTAACAGAGGTTCTTTGCCCTATACTGCATACGTTCTCACCATCTTCTTGCCTGTATTGGTCTGTTGAATCGAGAAGTGCAGAGGGAATTTGAGAGGCTTAATTAGGGCTGAACTGAGCCTTTAAGATCAGTCCTGAGTAGGGGAGAGTGTACAGATGCACCACCCCAAGAGAAATAACAGCAACATACTGCAACTAGGGGGTTTTCTACACTTGGAAGAGTACTGAATTAGTTATTCTGGACTAGTTATTTCAGTGTAAGCCTCAAATGGATTGTCCCATCTTCTGGAGTAATAGTGCCTTTTCTGATCTAGCTTAATAAAATCACTCTTATTCCAGAATAAGTCACATGGCTTGTACAGAAATATATTATTCCAGAATAGCTACTTTGGTAACTTTCAAATGTAGGCAAGCCCTAAGAGTCACACTCCTGCCCTGTTCCCCTTTTGCTCCTGGGGTGGAGGAAGAAAGTAATCAATACCTTTCTTCTTGGCTGCAGTTTCCAACCTTTTACCTAGCCTGTGCATAAGGGGATTATCCAGTAGCTCTGCCTTTCTGCTCCATCCCTCCTATCACCTTTTGCCTGGTGGGAAGGGTGGACCAAAGGTTCTGTAGCCCTCTTTCTCCCCTCCCCCACTTATCACCCAAACTCTGATTGGAGCAGGCCCCATGTGGTTATGTGGAGGGAAGAAGTGGGGTCTTATTTCCATGCCCAGAAATATAAGAGCAGGACACAACCTTGCTTATTAGGCTTACAAATGCTTTGCAGTTCTATAGCATTTTTTTGTTCAAGGGTCTCAGAATGCACACTATGATTGATGCAAGAATAGCAAACGCTCACCCACTACACACTAGAGATGTAAAATTTCCAGAAATGTTGACTGCATGGGAAAAAATTTTTTTTTTCCCAGATTTTTTTGTGGAGGGAATGGAAATTTTGGGAAAAATTGAATTGGAGTATTTGTAGTAGTTACTTGCTTATCAAAACTAAGCTTTATTTACTTATTTAAGACTGAGAAATGTATTCTGTATAATGTAGTTAGCACATAGAAAGCTTTGTAAGATAGATTTATGAAATAAGTATAAATTCTTTACTTTTGAATAATGACAAATATACCTAGTATTAGAGATGGATCTGCACTTACGTGTATTTTTCTACCTGTTGATATATTTCTAAAATGGAGAGGGGTGGGGATTAAAATGTTGAAAATAGAAAGTATCATATTATTGACTTGTAAACAAAAAAGAAGGTTATATCTGTAGGGCTCAAAAATAGTATGTAAATTGAGACCTGATGTTCTTCTGTATCTGCATTATAACCTCATGTTTTTAGAGAAAACATCAGAAAATGAACATCTCTATATATTTATTACAATGTAATTAACACAGTACAGTATTAAGGACCAACAATGGTATATATCTATACTTTATAGTAAACATTAGACTCTTTAATAGTGCATTATTATCATATATAGAGTAAGTGTCGTAATCAAAACTAGCCATCCTAGAAACAAGTACACTGCTACCTCGATATAACACCACCCGATATAACACGAATTTGGATATAACGCAGTAAAGCAGTGCTCCGGGGGGGGGGGGGGCTCCGCACGCCGGTGGATCAAAGCAAGTTAAATATAACACGGTTTCACCTATAATGCGGTAAGATTTTTTGGCTCCCAAGGACAGCGTTATATCGAAGTGTATAGTGTAACAAACAGTTTAGTTACTAATATAATTTTGGAAATGCTAGCATAGCTCAAGCTTTTCCTTCTGGTTTCTCTAATCAGAATTTCTGTCTGAACAATCCACAATGTCTGATTCTGAACTTTCATTATGATCTTCATGTACTTCATTACATGAAGAGTTGCATGAATTGAAACATGTTTCACATATTAGCCTGTTTGTTGATTTTGTGTATATCTTTCCAAACATTGACCAGTTTCTTTCAGATGCTGCAGAAAATGGAGCAATCTGAAGCAGACAAGAAGGAAGAGGAGTCAGAGTTGTACAAAGGCCTTGCCACATGTTGTAGGAGCAATATGCTTGGCAGATTGCCAGATTGCACTCCTGGACCAAATACCTGAAGAGGTTCAGTGCTCTGCAACATTTGAAAGTACTTTTCCAAGAGCTAATCCTAAACGATTGCTTTTTAAGTAATCCAGTCAAATGCTGTGCCAATGGTGTCATCACTAACATTTCTACTTTTGAACCTTGGGTCAAAGACATTTACTGCACCATGTATTTGTCTGCAGCAAAATTCTTCCCATCTGTGAATAAAGTCCTTTGCTTTTACTTCTTCTAGACTTGTGGGTGGAGATGCACTTAGATTCTCAAAAATAGTTGAGTTTATCTTGGCCATAAGTTGAGGAATATCTGACAAAAGTCCTTTGACTGATTCAGATACATTGATTGCAGAAGCAATTGGGTATAGAATCTTCATGGAGTTCTGCAGGTGAACACAGAAAATATCCTCTTCAAGTATAGTGTGTTGTATACGTTCTACAGTATCTAATAAGATCTTCAGTTATCACTGTTTCCTGAAGAGCTGCTTTGTTTTTTAATAAACTTTAAAATGATGACATCATACTTCCCCATCTTGTTTTGCCAGTAAGTTTCAGTGTTATCGTTTTATTTTTCCCATGCTTGTCTTCCTGATGCTTCTTAAAGACAGCAGCTACAATATGGGTAGTTTTCAAATCTTTTAGAACTTTTTGCTCTTTTATAGATCTTTTTCAGTTTGCCCAACTTCATTAAATCATTAGGAAGCAGATTTAGGCCATGAGAAGCCCATCCTTTTGCAATAATATGTGGATATTTGTCCATTATGCTGTCCGATGTTGCTTTCATATTACTGGCATTGATAGCAGAGCAAGTACTTTCCCACTTCCAGTCTTCTCTTGTACTTCATATATTTTACTACTACTATACTCTGCAGGATATCTGCTCTCTCCTATTTCAATGCTCTTGTAAACACTGGTTGAGATGTTATCACAAAGTTTGATTCCTTCCCCACATTTGTCCACCCATCTGTAAGTACTGCCAGAAAAAGTACTTCATTGATTTTTCTTTTATTGCACAGCTTGTATTACATATTCATATTCTGACTGTAAAAGAGGCTTGTTCAAAGAATGGCTGCTGTGTAACTGGTACGATGGTCTTAATAGTTTAAATGCTGCCTGCCAGTACTTGTTTTCTGTGACTGATAATGGAGTACCAGAAGTGTATATCGCTTGTGTGAGTCTGGTCAATTTCTTGTTGATGTTCAAAGTCAACTTGTCTACTGATGAAGTCATTGTTGGGAATCTGTTGGATACAGTTGGTTGAGAGGCCTGTTGTTTTCCTGGTGGTTGAGGTACTCAACTTGAGTATTCAACACTTCCAGATGGTAACATCACAGAAGCAGAAGGAATTCTGGATCAGGAATGATTGTTGCAACTGCAATCATTGTCAGTGCCATCTACCTCATGCTCTTTTTCTTGACTTTCATTTCCACTCATGAAGGATTTTTTAATAGCTGCAGGACAAGGATGTGTTTGGTCATCCTGGTAATATTTGGAAATGCATATTTCATTTGTCAGTATTTGCACAATGTGGTTCCTTTTTTGTCTGAATGACTTTCAGTGAGGAAACGCTGCAATATGTTAGAAGATGGTTGCACCATTTTTGCTGGTGGAGAAGATTTTGGGGGTCAGGACTCAGGCAGGATCAATTCCAGCCCCTAAAGCTTCTTCTGCAAGGCCCATTGCTATCTGCCCCAATGACTCCACACAAGCAAGCAGCAGGCTGTTTGTTCCCCTGAAGGATAGAGGCTGTCAGTCTCTCATGTCATTAAGGAAAGAAGTCTTTGGAATGAGTGGGCTGCTCACCAGGACCAGCCAGGAGGAGAGCAACTTCAGAGCAGCAGCTACTTCTTCCTCATAATCACATTGTCTCCACACCAAACTCCACTTCCAGGATAGATGTAACCAAGGCAGGCAGGCAGCAATACACAAGGAAGGGCCCGTGTACTTGCTTCTGTTCTCTAGTAAAGGTGACAGTGGGGGCTGAAATAATATGTCCCAGGGGATTAGATAGATACATGGTACATAGACCTACAGTACGTTGAAATTGTAATTGCCTCATACTACAGTAACTCCTCACTTAACGTTGTAGTTATGTTCCTGAAAAATGCGACTTTAAGCGAAATGATGTTAAGCGAATCCAATTTCCCCATAAGAATGAATGTAAATGAGGGGGTTAGGTTCCAGGGAAATTGCACACATGCAATATAAGTTTTAAACAAACAATTTAATACTGGTACACAGTGATGATGATTGTGAAGCTTGGTTGAGGTGGAGGAGTCTGAGGGTGGGATATTTCCCTTACTGCTAAATGATGAACTAGCAATTGGCTGAGCTATCAAGGGTTAACTCTCTCACTCTACAAGGCAGCAGGAATGGAGGGAGGGGTATGTGTGTGTGAGAGAGATGCGCATTTCCCCTTTAAGTACACTGCCTTGTTAATTAGATCAGCTTGCTGAGACCAGCTGCTGCAAGTTCCCTCCATCCTGAGCCCTGGTGTTTCCCCCCTGCTCTATGGAAGATGGGGTAAGTGTGGTGCAGGAGCAGGGAGGAGGGAGACACCCTGACATCAGCCCCCCTCTTCCTTCCCTCCCCCCGGCACAGCAAGCAGGAGTCTCGGGGAGCAGCTGCAAGGGAGAGGGCAGGAGCAGCTCATAGTAGTGGTGGGAGGGACAGCTGCAATTGCTAGCCTGCTGGGTAGCTGCAGCACAGGGAACTTAAGGGAGCGGGGAGCTGATACGGGGAGCTGATAGGGGGGCTGCCGGTCCACCCTGGTTCCAAGCCCCCACCAGCTAGCTACAATGGGCTGCTCTTCCTGCAAGCAGTAGACAAAGCAGGTGGCTGCCAAATGACATTAGAAGGGAGCATTGCACAACTTTAAACAAGCATGTTCCGTAATTGATCAGCAATGTAACAACGAAACAATGTTAACCGGGACGACTTTAAGTGAGGAGTTATTGTATAAGTTTTGAAATAAAATAACTTCATCAGAAATACTTGGTAAGCATTTTGTAGGACTGAAGTGCAGCAATAATAACATCATTTTAAACATTACTCAAAAATTATTTTACTGTTTAGTCTTTTCAATTTTTCCCACATTTTTCACTTTTTCCCTACCAAGGCTTGGGTGGGGTAGTTGTTTTCTGGAAGATTCTGGGGGTTTTCTGGACCCTCACCTCTCACACACATTTATTTGTAGCTCACAGAGCGCCAACGGCGAGGTCAGGACAATTGGATTATCTGCCTCTGGGAAGGAGACTTTGTACCAACACACACATGGCCAGATTTTGTTCTCATGGAAATCAATAGAGTTGCATGGGTGTAACTGAGAGTGTAATTTGGCCCATACAGCTATCAGTTACTGTGCATTGCTTTTCCAGTTCATGTTTATTAGTGGTAGCCGTAATTATACATTCACTTATTTTCTTAGAGTTGCTATAGCGATTCAGCTATGAAGCCTGGGAAAATATAGTCTTTATGAAACCAAAGTGTTAAGTGGCGACATAAAGATAACTCTAACTGGACTTGTTCCTTTCTACTTGTGTTCTGTTTCTATTCTCCATTACAGCACAATCTGCTTCTGTTCAAGCTACACTGAAAAGTGAGAGAGAGCACTCATCCCCCTCACTAATAAAACAGAATGGAGACAATAGAAATGACTAGAACTTGAGTTATAAAGCTCTTTGAAGAGCACTTTCCTCTTTCTTCTGGCTTTCCACTGTATCCCCTCCTTTCCTGGCTCTCGTGGTCTCTTTGCTGTTTCTTGTTACATTTACAGCTTTGATTGTAATGCTCTCTGAAGTGAGGACCTTGGGTCCAAAACATTTTTGCTCTGTGGCCTCTTTGTGCTGGCTATTGCTGGCTAGTATCTGCTGAGTCTCCGGAGGTAAAGTTAAGGCCTTCTGATTGAACGCCCTTTTCTCCCTCCAGGCTATACAGACAAGTTTGCAGAAGTGGGTAAAAATAGACATGTGCCCATCCTCCACAACAGTTGCTTAAAAGAAGAAATTTCTAGCGGCTGAAAGAAAAAAACCTACCTCCTTGCGTCTGTGGTTATTGGTTAAGAAAGTTTGTCCTTGTTTAAAAACAGACGTTTCTCTAATTTAACTTAAATAACTTTAAAAACGAGCTTAGTTAAACGAGTGCAAACCCCTACATGGACATTCTTGTGGATCTTTATTTGTTTTTAATTGGCTTATACTGCGGCAAGCTCCACTGCTATAAGCCAGTATTAAACCAATACAGAGATTTAAAGTGGGAAGTGTCAACACACAGTTGCCTCAGGTTAACAAAATAGGTTTAAAACTACACCTTAACTTATAGTTAACTTATAGATAAACTGGTGCAAGCAGGCATGTAGACAAATCCTTTATCTGTGCACCCATGATATTTAAATTGTGCCATTCACCATAGTATTTTGAGAGTTTATTCTGACATGAAAAGGGACCATAATACAATAGGACAGAATGGGTATGAAGTATCTTCCATACCATTGAAAAGTTCCCCAGTTCAGGCTTTGAAGTTAACACCACATGGAGGTGAATTGGGTCAGCTGCAGAGAGCTAAGACCATCCTTTTGTTAGTATTGATTGGTTGGAAATAGGTTTCTAAAAGGCAGACAGAACCCTCTCCATTGTAAGGTGTGACTGGGGTCCCAGGGGAGCCAACTGAGGTCACTCAATTAGGGTGAACTGCAAAGAATAGGGCAGAAAATCCCCAAAGCTGGTGGATATTCCAGTACTTAGATTTACCTCACTGGTTACCCAAAAGCCAACATCCAGTTCTCTTGAAGTAACCCAGCCTCAGGCCTCCATCCAAACACCCAACTCAAATATGATGAGGATTACTGAAAATCGTATTCATCATATAAAAAAGTTCTACCAATCCCAAAGAATCGCATCGGACATATTACCTTCCAGGTTAATGAATATTCCAGATCTTGCCCAAATACATGCTTACAGCCGATTCTATTAACAAAACTAAAATTTATTAAAAAAGAAAAGATAGAGAGCATTGGTTAAAAGATCAGTATACATACAGACATGAGTACAATTCTTGAGATTCAGATTCATAGAAGAGATTGTGAGTTTTGTAGTTGCAAAGAGTTCTTTCAGAAATAGTTCATAGGGTATAGTCCAATGTTTATATTTAGGGTGGTTCAGTCAGGACTGGGATCTCAGTCCTTATTGCTTAGGCTTCCCCTGCATGAAGCCTCAAGCAGATCTGAGATAGAAAAGGATTGGGACCCAAAGGTTTTATAGTTTCAGGCCCTCTTGTGACAGCTCAGAGTCCTTCCGCAAACAATAGACACTCATGGGGACTTTGAAGTGAACCCGTTTCCTAAGCATCACCAGTAATTATCCACACAGATTAACATAAGGCAATTGCCTGTTTTTCAGCCATTCACATGATTTGCTATACATTTCAAAGAGAGATGAATACAGTGATATCCTATGTTTACAGTATATTTAAATGTTAAGATGTCCTTTTGATCTCTGAATCAATAGCTATAGTGACGGACAGGAACTGTCTTTTTACATGGCTAAAGATATAAGTAAACCATACAATTAGTATCACTTTTAATTTCTAACAATATAGGTTTGCATTTCAAAGTTCTAGCCTATCTAACATGTCTCTAAAGGTTGACTCTGGGTCAGGTAGCTGACAAGCTGCTTAACCCTTTCTGGTCATGCGTCACATATGGGCTGGGACTAGCCTTTCATTGTACACTCAGTTTTAGATACTATTTTAAACTCCAACTTCTGGGTCAACTTGTCACATTTGCTCTCCTGCTAGGGGACAATGTAAGGAGGAGGTTTGGGGATAATGGAGCAAGATGTCTTGAGGACACGAGGCTTTTTTTTTTTTTTTTTTAAGAATGGTATTCTACTTTTGCAAAAGTCTAACTGTAATGTGTAGATCAAGAGGTTTCTCGGATTAGTTTTATTCATTTGTCCTCACTGAACACTATTTCCTTCATGAGTTTGGTGGGACTATAGCTGGCTCTTGAACCTATGAGAGCTTCATCACTAGCAGATGGAGTTCAAAAACATTGTCCTCTCAACTCCAGGCAAATTTAAAAGGTGCTTGGCTTTCTGCAGGGCGTGACTTTCACACACACACAGAGGTGCCTATTATTTAATCCACCCACTTCCTGACCTGGTACAGGGAACTGACTGCAAAATTTAAACATAATTTTGGACTGATGATTGGAATCTGTCTTCTGACTTCCCACTCTCCTATTGCCTGCTCTGCTATGGACTTGTCAATCAACTTCTGTGCCTTGCTTTCCTGGTCTATACAATTGGGATAATTACTTGCTTTGTGAAGTGCTTTGATCCCCTTGAAAGAAAGGTGCTACCTAAAGGCGTTATCTGCTCCATGCAGATCCCTACACTGGAACCCCATCATTTCCAGGTGTAGGTGTACCATACAAACCATATAAATGTTAATGATCTCAGAAAGGCAGAAGACTCCTTAAGAGGAAGGAAGGTCTTGTGGTTAAGGCACAGGAGATTGGAATTGAATTCTCAGCTCTGCTACAACTTCCTGTGTATTGGTCTCACTCAAAGCCAAGCTCTCCTGCCGCAGTTGACCATCTGTAAAAAGGGGACAATGCTTCCTTTCTCCTCTGGTCTGTTTAGATTGTGAGCTCTCTCAGGCAGGAGCTGTGTCTTACTATGTCTATACATCACCTAGCACAATGGAGGCCTAATCTTGTCTGTGGCCTTCAAGTTCTATTGTAATATAAACAACGATCATTGAGGCAAACATATAAGTTTCAGACATTGAAACCTAAGGACCTGACCTTGCAAACATTACTGAGCAGAGCGCTTACTACTGTTTTTATCATGGTGGAAAGTACTTTTCATAGTGTTTGCCAGTCCAGGCCCAATTAGGCTGCTAATCTTCCTTTACACATTCCTTAGCAGTAGTTTTGAAAGCTAAGGACTGCCAGCTCTGTAGACTTTAATCTTTATTTACACACAGGTCAGGTACTGCACATAGCCATTGGCAGACTGGTACTAAAAATATAAACAGCCAGGGCAGTATTTTAGATAAAATTTCTGTGTTTCATTCCAAACAAGGGACAAAGTCACCTATCGTTCAACAGAAAGTTAGAATGAGACACACAGAACAAACCCTTCAACAACGAGGGACTTTTCTTAGGAGCCACTTTAAAATGGTATCTACTGGTGAGTTTGACATGGTTATTACTGTGTAAACTGATTATTACTAAAAACATGTATCGGTGTTTAACTGTTTAATTACATGTTAACTTTAATGGATTAAATATTTTGTTCAGTTAATGTGGTATGAAATGCAAAAATTTTGTGAATGTTTCACTTTAAAAAAAAATAATTCATTTGGGCCTCATTCTCCACCCTTCTGTTTTTGCTTTCCGGCAAACATCTGAACAACCACATTTTAATAGTAAATTTTTTTTGCCAAAAACAGACTTCAAAATCATGCTCACAACTACCTGTGGAAACAGAAATTTAAATAAACACGTCCAGGTACTTATGCCAGAAATGCTTATATCCCAGTAGCACACTAATCCAGTCATGACACAGAAACAATACTATGACCTATTTGTCATATCACAGTTAAGCAACACAGGTTGAATTTTGAATAGAAGTGAAACCAGATGTAAAAAATTCAAAAAAGATATTAATTAAATACATGTGAGGAAATCTCAATTGTGTCATGCATATTCTGTGACCAGGAAGAAAGGGCTAGCCTTATGGAAGAATCCAACGAAATGTAATGAAGATGAAGTCAATAAGGTTCTGTAGTAAGTCCTCTTAAGGCTACGTAATTTGACTGAATACAAGGGATATTCTTTTGATTTTCTATTGTACAAGGACAGAAAGCAATAACAATTACACGAGAAAAAGGAAAAAAATACAAAGCTAAATTCAACAGAAAGCTGTACATGTTATAAAACATTGTTGTACATTTATACCCTCTTTGTCTGGCAAGAATACTCAGCAGAGATACATTCCTGAATTAAATATTATTGGATGGTTCAAAATAATCTATAGAAAACTTATTTTCTATTTAATTCTATAGAACTTTTCCACAAGGTAAGTTCATCAAAAATTAATTCACAGTGAATCATTTTGCTCAGTTTAAGTTAATGTAGAATAGTCTGGCAAGAAAGTATAAGACAAATGCCCTATTAAATCAGCATCCAAAACATTTATTTCTTAATGAGTGTTTGCTTTGGATAAATGTCAGATTTGACCACCTCACAGCAAAGCAGTTCAGTGAATCAGTCATTTTTCAGGAGGATGCCCACAATTATATATATGTTAGAACCCTTATGGTTGAGAGAACAACATTTTAAATATGAAGGTATAAAGCAATACAGTGCTGTCTTCCAGAGTCTGCAGACAACTTGAAATAATAGCTTTCAGGGAAGTGTAAACTGACTAGCTTTGCCTCAGCAACATCAACATTAACTCTACACTGCTGACCAGAACAAGCAAGAACAAAGAAGGAAGATCATATTAGGAAAATCTGAGAGGAGTCTCACTTTAGCATTTTCAAGGGGATCAAGCCATGTTTGTGCCCAAAATTTGGGAGAACACCACCACTCCCTCTCCACTCTATTCTAGACTCTTGTTTGGAAAAGGCATTAATATTCAATAATTTCACATCTGTAAAAATATTTTTATTTGTATTCAGTATTGCAAATAACCTATAACTCATAAGCCATCAGTAAGTATTCTACCTCCAAAAAGGATTGTTGTGTTTTCTGATTTAAGAATGAAGCTGTTCTGTTTCCTGGCTCACTTAATCAAAATGTTTGCCAGAACATAGAAGCAATTGTTCTCAGTGGAAAGTTGACAGTTCAAGGGGAAAAGTCTTTGGGAAGCCAAGTTCTTGTATCTATGATATATCCACTGGCTTCCCTTACCCCACCCTCGGTGGTCTGGAGTTGCTGCTGCAGAGCTGCAAACAAAAACCTGAGATTGAGTTGAGCTGAGCACAGGTTTGTGTTGAATGGCTCTGTGACTGTTTGGGGAATCTGTCTATGTGCAATTGATTAATTCTGGTTGATGTTATGAATTCTCTGTGTTTAAGCCCGTATGATTATTTTTACTGTATTCTTATTGCATATTCCTTGTGACAGGCGTTAAGGGCTATCAACAAATGAAAAGGCCATGCCTGAACAGAACAATGGGGTGGCTAAAGATAGGAAAACCAGATCTCCAAGGAGAAGGAATGGAATTTCCCAGAAGGAGAACAGGTTTCTGGAGTGAAGGGGAACCTTTCTGACTGCCAGACCAGCCAGAACTGAAGCACACTAACTGCAGGAGTAAGATGGAGAGACTCCATGTTCTGGAGGAAACGCCATGTGCAGGAGGAAAGCTGGAGAGGAAAGATCCTGCACTCGTTAGAATGCTTTGATCAGCTCCCAGTGAATACTTAAGTGTAGTGAAGAAATGGAGGTAGGCAATGGTGTAGAGTTGTCTCATTGTTTTGCCTAGATCTGTATCTCTCTTGTGTTGTGAAAGCGAAGAGTGGTGTTAGAATTCCAAAGCAAAATCGGTGTCTATTTGCTTCAACTATCACAAGTTCCTGTGATACCAGAGAAATTCCCACACTCCATTTTGTATTCCTGGCCTCCATTTTGATTAACAAGAGTCAGTCCACCACTAGATGGAAGCTGTAGGTCACATAGCACTTCAAAGTAGGGGTGAAATCAGCTAAATTACCAAAGCAGGGGAAAGTACAGATGAGGTAATCATAACTCTGAGGTAAACAACGGCAGTGAGCATGCGTGGAATGTTGGCATCCATTCAAGAATGAGGTAATGTTTGGAATGTTGGTACTGAGCATATGCGAGCATGTGCAGTAAAGATCTGATGGTGTCATATCTAAAAATAGAATTGAAAAACAGTATAAAAGGCAGTATGCCTGTGAACAACAGAGAGAGAGTTAGAGGACGAGAGAGACTATTGGGAATGGACAGGTAGCAAAGGAGGAGCAAGCAGATAGTGACCTGACATGGTGAAGTTGAGCTGTGGAGCAGAGCAGAGCAGAGCAGACCAAAGCAGGTGGTAGAAGAAAGCCCGAAGAAGCAGCAGCAGCAGAAATCAGGAGACAGAATAAGCCTGTCAGTTATGACTGTAGTATAGTGTTAGTGTTAGCTTGTGTGTGGATTAATAAAGATGTGTCTGCGCATTATGTTAATTGTACAGGGAATCTATGTATGTAACACTTAATGATTGTTACTGGTAGCTGTCAGTGACCTGTGATGACATTATTGTATCAGGGATTATTATTTGCACCAAAAAAGGGTGCTTTGTTTTGGAAAGAATACTGCTTGTGTCAATCATTTGTTGGAAGACTGTATCCATGTCCTCTGGGGGTAACAAATTCAAGCTGTTTTAGGGAGTTTCTAAAACAGGGAACCCCTGGCAAGCACAAGATATTCCTTAGCCATTCTGAAGACCCATACCCAATGAGTGCAGCTTAATTATAACAAGAGAAGTAGGCTGTTTTGAAGGAACCCTTGGTATGCCCAGAAGGGAGCAATAGGTGAGCTATTCTGAGGATACCCTAAATCTGAAGGGACAAACTATACCAGAGTTCCCACAAGGTTGGAGCTCTGGGAGTGGTGTTCTTAAGGTATTGGGGAGTCTGGAGGAGCCAGCACAATCTCAGAGCCTAGGCAGCTGGACTGTAAGGTCCTACTCTGAGAAGGGAGGGATAGATGGAGGATTGTACACCAAGAATCCTGCCTAGAGACCCAAACCCATAGACTATGCCTTGGCTCTGCTCAGACTCTGCAAGCGAAAAGCACACAAGTCCAGTGTTGGGATCCAAACTCAGCAGCCTGGTGAGTTCCCAGCTGGGGAGCTTGGCCAGAGCTGTGACAGAATCCACTAACTTGATAGGCATTCAGGAGAGAAGATTTTATGCAGAGATGGGCCGAGGAGGTGGTGCCTAGATCTGGATCTTGATTAGGTTTAGACCAGGTTTGGGTTTATTGGCAGAATCAAGGGGTTTGTGTTCAATGCTATCAAAGTCTTGCAACCCGTCCATTGAGATTTTGGCTCTAAAATGCAGACATTTGATTTTACTGTCTCGTAAAGTTTCCACCATCTTGGAAATGGATCTGGAAAGTGGGCCCTTTCCAGCTTTGGTTTCAACCAAAGCCCTGGTGCTTTAATTTGGATTCAGTATTTCAAATTCACATAACCCCTGTCCTGCCCCAAACCCAGGAAACTCAAAGGGAGTTATATTCAAATTTCTAGATTAAATTCTACAGATACTTCTTTGATCAGTGAAGATACCTTAAGTGACATCATTCTGTCACCTCACCAGATTGATTGGATTGCACTGAGAGGTGAGGTATTTCTGACGTGACATACTGATGCATTATGAGATACTGTCAGTGATCCAACAAATACTAAGAGGATTTCACAAAGATCAAGATGGGGAAAAAGAATTGTAAAATCTTGTATCACTGCTGAATGCCTGCCCACAGGTTGATTAGTGGGCCCCTGCAGCTCAGAAGCCAATTTTCATTTTGGAAAAAGGAAAGGAACTAAATATTTTATGTAATTTTCTGTGTCTAAATATATTTCCAGAAAGTCTGATTCCCTTTCATCTGCTTTCCCCTGGTAATTTGTCTCTGAAACTTTGTGTCTCTCTTTTCCTTCCCACCCCCCATCCCTACTTTGCTTTCCTTTTCCTAGGATATTTTATTTTAGACCAGAAGAACCCAAAGTTTGCCAGTCTGAGTATTGCACTGGTTACCTACCAGGAGTCTGGGGGTGGATCCTAATTTGCATAACACAGAGCAGGTTGCAGCTGGCCTCATAGTTAATAGGAAGTACAGCATGCAGAGACTTAACAGACTTGCCATGTTCGGCTTTGTGCTCCATTGGGACCTTGTGCTGCACTCTGAGTGAATTATGGCTTCCATTCACAGAAGCTATTGTGTTTTTCACTTGATGCTGCTCTCACTAGCACAGGAGCATTTTTGAGGGAACAGGATTATTAGGAAACTTGTCTAAAAATGGAAATTCCAGAGGTTAGTCATCACTGTACCCCAGGAATTATTTTTTTAATTGAATGTCGATTCTTTTTGGTGCTGGAGCCTCAGCAGATGACCCTCCTCTCTTGGTCAGTACTGACACAGTGCCCTGGAATGAAGTTTGGGAGTCCTGGGTTGATGAATGTGCTGTTTGTTGCGTGAGATACACAACCAATTCTCTGACAACTTGTGGGGCATTAAATGGTCCCATAGTACCTTTTCCAGTGTGCAGTGTATCTTATCCACTCTCTGCACTATTGCAATGCATAGTAGTGTGGATATCTGTCTCTTAGTTAACAGCATTGACCTCACCCACTGTATTGTCTCATTTTCTATGGGTAAAATTATAAGCAGAGCCGAGTGGGAGCTTAACTAAATAGTTTTTCATTGGAAAATGCTGATTGGTAGAAATCAAAACTTTTCTGTGAACTATATAATTTTTCACTAAACTTTCTCAAGTCCAGTATATGAGAGAGAGAGAGAGGGAGATGCACACACAGAGAGCTTGGAATAGGCAATAGTCCAGTAATTAGGGCATTCACCTTGGATGTCAGATGGCTACACGTGCAGTTGTAGAGCATTGGGAGTTAAACCAGCCTTTGGAGACCACAGCAGGGAAAATGCTGCTGGGTGTTTACACTCTCAGCTGGAAGCGCACTGGCGTGGTCACATTAGCAGCTCTTGCAACGCCACAAAGAGCAGTGCATTATGATAGCTATCCCAGCATGCAAGTGGCTGCAACGTGCTTTTCAAATGCAGGGGGGTGGGGTGAAGCGTGACAGGGAGTGTGTTGTGTGTATGTGGAGGGAGAGTGAGTGGGTTTTTGGGCAGCTGAGAGTGTGTCAGTATGCTGTCTTGTAAGTTCAGACAGCAGCAGACCTCCGTCTCCCCTGCCCCGCATCTCTCTCACTCACTCAAAGCAAGCAGCATTCCTCAGTAATGGTTCCTTTGTCCCGGAGCAGATAAGCAGCCAGCTGTCAGAAATGGAGCTTTGAAAGGGCATATCCGCATCCCTACAGTGAGTTCAAAACAATTACAAGAGTGGCCACTTGACTTAAGGGGATTATGGGATGTTTCCGGAGACCGGTCAGAGCTCAGTAATGTAACACCTCATCCAGCAGGGGCACAGAAAATGTTATTCCACTTGCTGAGGTGGAGGACCAGCAGCGCTGTAGCCATGGAGTCAGAGCACTCTACGTGCCTTGCCAGTGTGGATGGGGAGTGAGCTAGTGCGCCCGGGGCTCCTTTATTGTGCTGTAACTCGCAAGTGTAGCCAGTTTCAAGTCTCTGCTCTTCCTGATTCAAAACAGGAACTTGACCCTTGTTCTAACCACTAGGGTACTGACTATTCTGGAGTGCAATCTCTCTTTGTGAGGGGGTTTCCCAAAACTGAAAGGTCCTGGTTTTGTGCTGCATTGGGCTGGAAACATATGATGAAATCTTCATTTTTGGAAATGGAATTCTTGTTTTCTTGTCTTCCTTACAGCCCTATACATAAGTGCTTGAGTGAGTATGATCCCGGTCATCTCTTCTGGCCTTTAAGTCTGAGTCTAAATATAATCTGGACCATATACATTATCCCTAGAACATTTTATACAGATGAAAAAATATACTCCTAACACTTGTAAATAGAATGGTTGTGCAGTTTCTAGGTACAGAAATGAAACATGCATAGATTATAAGCATGTACTTTATTTGCTGGCTGTATCCAAAGCAGGAAAATTCAGACTTATTCCCCACCAGTTAGCTCCAATGGTGGTAGCAGTAGTGGTGACTGTATTTCAAAGATAATTTAGGCATTTTCACCACCCTGTTGCCTAAAACTACTTAGTGTAGAGTAAGATGACACATGATAAAAGGGGCCCGAGTCTTGTCTAAACTATAACTTCCATGGGTGGAGCTGCACTGGTGATTGAATTATGGGGTTTAATGTTTCCTAAATAAGTTCAGTCACAGCAAGTGCAATTGGAGAGATGCTGGTGGGGCTGACATTAGTTGTTTAGTCTACACAGGCAGCCTTTAAGGCACCTAATTTTTAGGAGTAGCTCCTGCCCAGGTGCTCCCTTAAGCATTCCCACACAGCTGGCTGACAGTGGCCTCGGGCACCAAAGTGTCTAGTGCTGCCTGGTTCTGTTTGTATGCTGTGGCAAATATTTTGTGTGTGAGGCAATGGGGTGTGTTGCAAGCATTGCTGATTCTCTCAATGCTAGAATTCTCTGCTATGGGGAATTCTCTCTGGTGTCCTAGTCAAATTTCAGTCCTGCTAATTTCGTTCTAGCTACCTGAATCCCTCCTGTATCTTCAATTAGAAACAGCATCTAAAACTATTGTGTAGTGTTGCGGAGCGCTGTTAAACATATACCATGCTTTTGCTCTAGCAGTGGCTGCTTTCCAGTGGTAGGTGAAGTGATTCCTTATATATGTGTAATGTTTGTAAAATAGTTTTGGATCAGACTGACTCAAAATCACAACAGCTGTGACAGTCCCATCATGTCTGTATCAAACTCCATATCAATAATGGGACTTATATAACCAACGAGAGGAAAACTGGCAAAAGCAAGGCACATGAAATCATAGCTTTTTAAAAGTAATTGACAAAGACAAGGTTTGAAATAAGATGCTATTTGACACAGCATTTTACAAAGATGTACTAAATAGGAAGTCCTCTCTCCTTATGTTACAGTCTCTTCCCAGGCACGCTAGTTTACTGTTCTGAACCTCTGCTCGAAGGCTGCTACAGTAGAAGGCAGCACGGCTGCACTCCGTGATCGCTTCAATCCCTATTATCCTTTTAACAAGACAATAATAGCAAAGACACTCTGTGTCCTGGTTAATACCCAAGGTCACTGCCTCTGAAAGAGAGGCGGGGGGAGGGGGGAAGAGATGGGGTTTGGTGTGTTGATAGACTACTCTGTGAGACCCTGCAAATCCTAAGCGTACTGACAGAGAGATGCTGATTCCGCGCTGAAGCCTGGTACTGAGCTGGGATTGTCTCTCCCCAACATGCAGCCGTTTGGCAGCGGAAGCCAACAGCTTTCTTTAAAAGGCAGCTTCCAGCCTTAAAGGGCAGGGCTGATTCGCGCGGTGACAATTAGAATGAGGGAGATTTAAAAAAAATCGAGTGTGATTTTTTTTTTTTTTTGCAAATGCCTCTTGCATCCCAGGAGGCGCGTGCTGGGGGAAATGATGCCTTCACCCTTCCCGGGGCCGGGGGTTCCCTCCCCTGCTGGGTGACCCTGGGCAGGGCTGCAGCCAGGGAAGCGGCGGAGGGCAGAAGGCAGCCGGCAGAGCAGCCCCTGCGAACATGGATGGTGACTCCGCCGCACCTTGGAGTTCGTTCTCCGCTGCCCGGGGCTTATCAGCCTCCGCTCCACGCCTGCCTTTCGCAGCGTCCCGCCTGAGCCCCGGGGGAGCAGCTCCTGGATCGGGCTCCCCCCAAGTCTTTTTGCCAAGTGCCGCCTGCGTTGTCAACCCCTTGCCGGGGAGGGGTGGGGGTGGTGGGATTCACATGCACAAATCCATCTCGCGGCGCCCGCGGCTGCTCGTCTGAGGCCGGAGCGGCTCTGCGCGGGGGTTTCATTCACAGAAGGCGAGTCGGTGTGGAGGGGGGCGGGGAGAAGGACTCCAGAGCCGGGGAGTGAGCGAGGGCAGGCGAGGGGAAAGCGGGAGGGAAGGCGCGAGCGCGCGCCCCATTGACAACCCCGCCTAGGAACGGGTTAAGCACATGCCCGCTGGGTCAGTTGACATGTAAATACGGAGCAGCTGCTCCTCTCCGGCTCGGGCCGGCTCGTCCAAGCTTCTGATTGGCAGCCAATGACATCACCCCCTGGCCCCTCCTGTGTTATACCACAGCGGACTCAAAGCTACGTCGGATAAACCATCCCCAAGCGGCTGGGAGCCCAGCCCCCGGCTCCTCCCACTGCTCCCCTCCAGCCATTGGCACCCCGGCGCTGGGAGCCCGCCCACTCGGAGGGGAGAGCCCCCATTGGGCGCGGGCGCCGTCCGTCCCCTCCCGCTCCGCCCCTTTCGAACCTTACATTTACAGTGTAGCAAAAGAGAAAGTAACTCTGTTGCAGCGGGAGATCAATGAAGCCGAGTGAATGGGGGTTTAACGTGTAACTCCGTAGGCACAGACGGGCGCCGGATGCTGAAGGGGAATACTTATTTTTGAAGTAAGTGGAAGGCTCTCATGATGATGACAGGGGCGGGCAGCGTTTATGTAGTTGCACATAGGTGCAGTACCTATAATATACATAGTATGAGAGAAGGGCAGAGTTTTATCTGTATGAAATGCTACTTTTGAAGGGGTGGTTAGAAAGCTCGGTCAACAGTGTTGGGCTTGTACTGCTTCTGATTACTGACCTCTGCTCTTTCTAGTGAGTGTTAGTGGGATGGGGGAAGAGGCTTTTCTTGTTTGGGATTGCTGCAGTGTGTTTGGGGAGGGGGGGAGTGACTGAGAGACTGGAGTGCTCGGAGGGATCCTTGCATCTTCTCCCTTGGCTTTATCTCCCCACCCCAGACACACACTTCATTTTTGTATGGTCCTGGGGGAAGAGGGTGGTGGTTAGTGGTGCTAAACAGGGTGCCTTAGCTCTGTTCTCTGACTTCATGGATTTGCTGGAAATATATGACCCTCTGCTGCAGAGATGCAGATCTTCCAAAACTGCATATATCCTTGGGAAAACAATCCTCTGTACCTAGGATCAAATCCTATAATTGTTTTTTGTTATCTTACTGATTTTGTGTATATTTTGAAATAAAATTCGTTGCCTTTTATTTTTAATTGTGCTGCTCCCCCTGCCCCCTCCCCTTTACTACCTGGAGGAGATCGCTTTTTAGTTTTCCATTGTGTTTGACTGTCAGGCTCTCTTTTTAAAAAAAATGGGGGAAAGGGGGAGAGAAGGGATAGGCTAGACAATCTACCAGGGTCATTTTTTAAAGGTTGATGATCAGTCTCTACCCTGAGATTTCATTTTCTGTCTTGTTAGTGCTTTCATCTGTAGATGTTAAATATTTTCCCCATTGTAAAGATGTTTTCAAATTCATCCTGCAGAGAGATTTTTAGAGAAAAGAAGGAATTGAAGGGACTTGTTATCCCAAGGTGGGCCAGAGAATACAACTCACTGATATAAAAAAGGGATGTTATAGGTATTGTAGACATGGACAGTATAATGCTGGAAGGGGAGGAAACCAATATTAGAAGTGCTCAGTTGCTTTTATTTTGTTAGATTTTATTTAATTTGTTAGCTGGTTGATGGAATATATTTTGAGGAGGGGGGTACCAGATGCTCTGAAAGTTGGTGGATATTTTTTGGCGTGTGTGTGTGTGGGGGGAATAACTTTATGTGGTTTCCCTCAATAGACGAGACACTAAAGCTTGTAAAGATCATGACCTCGGGTCCGAGAGGGACCCTTATTTTTGGAGTCTTTAAAACTGTTGGGTGAGGGTGCTTCTCCCTCTAAGATTGCTTGAGGTGCTAGAGTTTCCAGGCTGATATATTTTTATTAGAATCGTACTAGGATCTGAAAAGGGGAAATGGAATGCAGGCTTGTGCCTTTCAGTTACATAATGATCCCTGGTATCTTCTGTTTTTTGTTATGCATTTGTTTTTGTATGGGTTCAAGCTTTCAAATGGCTTTCTCAAGGGTTTATTCCAAGGCTAGTTTTATTCAGTCTTGCTAGAAAAAGTTGCACATCTGCCTCTGACATATTTAGCTGCTGTGCATTCCTATGAGTTGTCGAGCCACGCCAGTAGTTCTGTCCCTTGCTGTGAGCAGAGGAAATGAGAGAACATGCCTTTTTATTATCTCTATCAGTTGTATGCTTTGCAGCCTCAAGGTTTCAGAGCAACTCAGCACCTGCATGTAAATGAATGTCTCCTCTCGACTAGTTGCATGGTAGGCCAATTGCATATTCTTCATTCTCTTTGCGTACAGGCTAAGAGTTGAAGCTTTTGCTGCAGAATTGGGAGAGGTTCCTTCATAAACTGCACTGAACTGATCACTCTTAGTCAGTGATGAGTATCAGAAACAGCTTTTAGAAATCTCTGGCCCTGTATATTTCATGTGATCCTTTTTCTTTTTCCCTTTGCAGACAGATCTTGAGTTCTTCTTGACTTGCCAATTCTCAGCCTCCTCATGCCTCCATCTCCTTTAGACGACAGGGTAGTAGTGGCACTTTCAAGGCCAGTAAGACCTCAGGATCTCAGCCTTTGTTTAGACTCTAGCTACCTTGAATCTGCTTCTTCTGCCAGTGAGAATCACACAAGTCTCCTTGGCACAGCTGTTGTGTCCCTAAAGGCTGCTAATCTCACGTATATGCCCTCATCCAACGGCTCTGCACGCTCCCTAAGTTGTGGATGCAGCAGCGCCAGTTGCTGCACTGTGGCAACTTACGACAAGGACAATCAGGCCCAAACTCAAGCAAGCACCAGCAGCACTACCAACGTAGGAACCTCTACCACCTGCCCTGCTAACCAAATGGTCAACAACAATGAGAACACGGGCACAGTGAGTCCATCGGGTGGAGTGGGGAGCCCGGCCTCAGGCACAACCAAGCAACTAGCTAGCATAAAAATAATCTACCCTAATGACTTGGCTAAAAAGATGACCAAATGCAACAAGAGCCACCAACAGAACCAAGGGCCTGTCATCATTGACTGCAGGCCATTCATGGAGTACAATAAGAGTCATATTCAAGGGGCTGTTCACATTAACTGTTCTGACAAGATCAGCAGGAGAAGGCTCCAGCAGGGCAAGATCACTGTCTTGGACTTGATCTCCTGCCGGGAAGGCAAGGACTCCTTCAAGAGGATCTTTTCCAAAGAAATTATAGTTTATGATGAGAATACCAATGAGCCAAGCCGAGTAATGCCTTCCCAGCCACTCCACGTAGTGCTGGAGTCACTCAAGCGAGAAGGCAAGGAACCTCTAGTTCTGAAAGGTACTTTTACCCGCTACCCCCAAAACAATCTTCTGGTTTCTTTTGTCTTTTTTCCATAAATGTCCTGTTTTGTTTTTGGTTTTTTTTTTTGTTTGGTTGAAAGATGTACACTTAAAATCTATTTGGGAATCCTCTCTCGATAAATAGATATATAGAGAGAGTCATCAATAGCAAAAGGAATATCCAATAAAATTACTGTGAGGTGGGTGTACAACTGTTGAAGGATCATCCTCAGAATAGTTCTCAATGGTTCACTATCAAACTTTGTGGGGGAGAGGGAAATGTATCTGGTGGGATCCTGCAGGGGTCTGTCCTGGGTCTGGTACTAGTCAACGTTTTCATTAGTGACTTGGATAATGGATCTGGAGAGCATTCTCCTAAAATTTACAGGTGACATCAAACTGGTAGGGGTTGCAAGCAGTTTGGAGAACAGGATTAGAATTCAAATCAACCTTGACAAATTGGAGAACTTTACTGAATTTCAGAATGTTGATTTCAGACAAGACAAGTGCAAAGTACTACACTTAGGAAAGAAAAATCAAATACACGGCTACAAAAAGTGGGGAGTAAGTGGCTAGGCAGTAGTACTGCTGAAAAGTATCTAGAGGATACAATGGATCAGAAACCAAATGAGGCAACAATGTGATGCAGCTCCTAAAAAGGCTAATATCATTCTGGGTTTTTTAACATGAGTGTCATATGTAAGACATGGGAGGTAATTGTTCTGCTCTACATGGCACTAGTGAGGCTTCAGCTGGAGTGCTGTGTCCAGTTCTGGGCACCACACTTGAGAAAGATGTAGACAAACTGGAGAGAGTCCAGAGGAGAGCAACAAAAATAATAAAAGGTTTAGACAACCTGACCTATGAGGAAAGGTTTTAAAAAAAACAAACCTGGGCATGTTTAGTCTTGAGATAAGAGGACTCAGGGAACCTGAACACATTTGAATACTGTTAAGAGCTGTTACAGAAAGGATGGTGGTCAATTGTTTTCCATACCTACTGAAGGTAGGGCAAGAAGTAATGGGCTCAATCTGCAGCAAGGGAGTTTTAGGTTAGATATTTGGAAAAACGTTCTACCTGTAAGGGTAGTTAAGCTCTGGAATAGGCTTCCAAGGAAGGTTGTGAAATCCCCATAACTGGAGGTTTTTAAAAATAGGTTGTTAAACACCTGTCAGGGATGGTCTAGGTATACTTGGTCCCACAGGAGGCTGTACTAGATGACCTCCAAAAGTCCCTCCAGCTCTCCATTTATGAGTCTATGATTAAGAGAGGGGAGGAAGATCTTAGCATGTATCTTGTATATACAACATGGAGCTGATAGAGCTTGGTGTTTAGGTATTTTTTTTAAAATGAATATTGCTGTCTGGGGGTGAAGAGAGGGAGGAAATGGACTTCCTAGATTCCTAATTTCTGTGCAGAATTTTAATTTTTCCTAACTCTAAAGGTTTGGACTAGAAATATTTACAGTAAAGGGCAAAGACCCAAGAAGATGCAATATTCTACCCAACTGTGTTAGATCAAATTGATTTTTGGGGACCTTGGATGTCTAGTAGTCTTGCTGTCTGTTATTTTAGTCTTCATAAAACTTAGCTCATAGAAGTTGGAGATGGGCAATAGGGGGTGGGGTAAAAGAAGAGGAAGAGCATTAACCTAACTAATGTGAGTTCTTGGATCAGTCTGTGGACTACCATGGTGTAGTATTTGTTCTGGTGGCTGATCATTTGGATCTCAAAATATTTCACTCTGTGCAGGGCTGGAATGTTGGGGGGGCATAAAGCAATTGCTCTGCTCTGAAGTGGTCTGCAGGAAAAATCTTTTTTGAAGAACTCCTGTTTTAATGCTTTGTCCAGTCTAATTTTCCGTGTTTCAAGTGATATCTTCCACCACTTTGAAAAGCTTTCCACAGTCTAATACTGTCTAAAGATATTTACCTTTTTCTTCAGTTCATTCTGTTATTTCTGTTGTCAGGCAAATTGCTTTCCCCTGCCTTGGTATTTAGGCCCTTCAGATACTTGGTTGACAGTTGTCTGGTCCTTCCTTCTTGTTTAGCCAAACTGTACATACTGAACTCCCTTAATCTTCCTCAGAAGTCATTTCTTCTAGCCTTGCAATTCTATCCCAAAGAATATGGCAGCTAAACTTGCTGTTCTGAGAGTTGCTAGAGGACTCTGTGGAAGTAGATGGGTTAAAGAATGGAGCTGAGTTAAAGGTTTTGTGGCAGCCTTCGTGATTTTGTTTAAACCTTAAAATCATGTTTTGGCTTTCTTGTGCATTAACTGCAACTCACAGTGACACTGATTTGATTTTGACAATTGTAACTGGTTCCCAATAGACTTTCACTGAAATCATTAGGCCATCATGATTCTTATGTATGTAAAAGGTACAGACACTCACCTTGTGCAGTGGAGCTTCCTTTTAAATTCAATGCGACTATTGGCCATAGTTCTGTCTTAACAAAGCTTTACTTCCCTGCTCCTTGTCTTGACACTCGTACCTTTTTCAGCAAAGAAAATTTTTATATTTCTTTGTAAGAAAGCTATGGGTAAATGACTTTGCATCAGGATCCTGATAGACAGTGTGGTAGCAATGGTTTATCTGCATAGATATTTGGTATCTGTGAAATGTTAGACATTGTAACAGTAGCGAGCAAGTCCACACGGGTGTCATGCTTGAAACATGGTTTTTATACCCTCCTCTACCGATGCTACCTGCTGGGATTTCATAGAATGCTTGCAAAATCACCTGGCACACACTACTTTGGTCCCGCTCTGAAGCAGACCATTTTAAAATTGGTGAGAAGCATTTAGTGGTTGGCTCAGAAGAGTCTCTTAATAGAGTTTGGATCTCTTCCTCTCCCTCCCACCTCCGCGCCCCCCCCCCCCCCCAATCAGATGTTCCCTCTGAACTATTTCTGCCAACAGGGGTGAAACTGAGGTAGAGGACAAGGGAAGAAAAACCTATGTGTTAACAAGGGAATGGAACTAGCTTGGGAAAGCACATCAGGCCGAGGAGGGCCAAGAACTCTCCCATTTTAAACAGGTGTCATTCATTTTTAACCCCCCCCTCCCCACCCCATCACCTAATTTGAAATGGGGTCTGAATAGGGGCCTCTTGGAGATGGGATTATTATGGAGTAATTAATAAGGCTCTGCTTAGGCTTCCATGCCTGGAAAGTGGCAGTAGAAGTGCTTGTTGTTTAGTTCCAGTTGTCATTTTGTGTGTGTGTGTGTGTGTGTTTAGGGATTGAACTAAAATTGAAGCAAGGATATAAAGCCTCTTTGCTTTTTATTTTAGATTTCTCTTGCTCACCGCAATCCAGTCATAATTTATTGCTGGCCCATCTGATCCTCTGTTTTATGTTTGTAAACAGTGGTTGCTAACCTTGCCGTCCAAATTTATGTCCCCCTGATCTGGTGCCATGTTCTCCATGTATGGTGCTGCCTGTCAACCAAGCAGCCTTGTTGCCATTTTAGTGTTGCAGTGTCACATTGAGGAGAAACTGATCAGAGAACCTCAAGGCCCTTGGCCTTGGGGATTAAATTACTGCTTTAATTTACAGTTCTTCAGGTTGGTGGCCTCAGTCCAAGATGTATTTTGTTCTAGATGTCTGACTATTTTTTTTATTTTTATTTTTTTAAAGCAGTGAAGGAAATATTGTGTGCTTTTCTAAGACCAGACTGATCTATTGATAAAATACACTTTTGAAATTGTATACATGGCAATGGAGAAATTTAAAGTTAAGCCAGGTTGCTTAATAAGTTATTTTTAATGTTAACAGGACCACATGTTGTACTGAGGCTGCAACAAGAAGACACAGCTGGGCAGTGTTGAATGTGATTGGTCTTTGCCTTTGTTTTATATAGGGATTTTAATCTCTCTAATGTTCCTCCCCCACTCACCTTCCTCCTACTCTGACCTGCCTTCTCTGCATTATTTCTTTTCCACTTCCTTTAGTTACGGGGTACACTTTTTTCTTTAAAAATTAAGGTAAGATTTGCATTTGATTTAAGCACTTCAAAAGCCAAGTTTGAAATGCTGCTATGCCTTTTGAATAACAAACATAAGAACTTGTATATATCAGATTATATTTTTAGCATTATTGTTAAATTGTGTATAAACTTAAACTGCTTTTTATTGTATCCTGACCAAATCCAAAGGTTTGGTTTGGTTGCATACAGTATGTCAAATAGCTGTCTCCCCCTACCCCCTCCTCCAAACTTCCCCTTTTTTACTCCCTTTAACAGTAGATGCTAGTATCAAGTAGTTATCAGAAACTAAAGGCACTTTCTTTAGTGGCTGTATTTCTTTGCATATCATCATATCTTTTTCCCCTTAGTGTCCCACATACAGAACTGATCACAGTGGTGTCTTTCACCAGTTCCACTAAATGACTAGCTGCACTTACACAATTTGCTTTGCCTTTCATTGTTCTGGAGCGGGGTAGGAGGTATTTATTTATTTTTTTCCATCTCCCTCGAAGTCAGTGGGTGGGAAAAGTCAGTGATTTGGGCCTACTTCTGCTCTCCTTGAAGCTGATGGAAAAATAGTCACTGCATTCAGTGGAAGTAGACTTGGGAGCCATGATGGCTTGGTCCCTCGCCTCATTGGCCCATGGAACCGTGTGGGAGGGAGAGACATGGGGTGAAATCCTGGCCCCACTGAGGTTAACAGCAACACTTCCAGGACTTAACCAAGGGTGTGGAGGCACCTTAGTGCCTTACAGGGGGGGGATTCTTCTGTTAGTGACTAATCCACAGTTGAAGCAATATTGCCAACCCTTGCAATTTTATCACAAGTCTCGTGGTACTTGGTGTTTCCTTTTTATGTTTTTGTTTTTCCCCTTAAATCCCCAGCTCTTGGAGTCAGGTAATTGCATAAATATCTCCACTTTAATTATGAATAATGTTGGGTTTTTTCCCCTCTGGGATTGCAGGAAAAAATCTGGGGCAGGAAATGAATTGTCAAGGCACACCAGAAGATATGTTGCAGGGTGGAGGGAGACCATTTAAAACAACCCAAAAAACCCCAAAACATGATTTTGCAAGCCAATCACTTTTTTCTTTCATTTCCTTTCCTTTTTTTAAGAGGAGGCAGGCTGATTTGAGATTTTGAATGCATGCGATTGGCAATCCTGCTGAAGGGGGCTTGTTTCTAAAGAAAGTCTTGCTGCTTTTCACAGTACTGTGCATAATTGGGTTATATGAACCCAGAGAAGTGTGGCTAAAGCTCAGTTAGAGCCCCTTGTAACTCCTTTTGTTTCCCTCTTGGTGTGAGGAGCTTATTTGTGGTCTGGTGTTCTACCTTTGCACTGTTCATCTAACGGGGGAATAAATGAAGTGTTTTAGGTCTTGTTATAGTGATGAGTGTAAAACCTGCCACCAAGCCACTGGTTGCTTATTGTCATGATCTAAGAATAATTTCCAAACTCCTAATTTAAACAGGTATCAAGAAAGTTAAAATAATTCCTAAATACAGAGCTTTGTAGACTTTAAATAAACGTCCATCTAATGTCTCACACTAAGCTCACTGTGAAATAGTTATCTGCTTTCTTCTCTGTACCTGATGTTAGTTTTTTCTTCAGAAATAAACATGGTTATGTTTTGTTGATGTCAGAGTTGCTCTAAATATGCAGATGTGTAATTATGGATTAAAATTCAGCTCTCAGTGACTGACTGACCAAAACTACTGGCCAATAGAATATATGAATACTTAGCATGTATTTCTGCCAGGGATCTCAATGCACTGAAGTCAATTAGACCAGTGGCTCTCAACCTTTCCCGACTACTGTTCCTCTTTCAGGAGTCTGATTTTTCTTCCATGCCCCCAAGTTTCACCTCACTTAAAAACTACTTGCTTACAAAATTAGACCTAAACATACAAAAGTGGCAAAACACACTATTACTGAAAAATTGCGAACTTTCTCATTTTTACCATGTAATTGTAGTCCAATTGATTTTTTTTATAAATATTGTACTTGCATTTCAGTGTATACTATATAGAACAGTAAAAGTAAGTCATAGTCTGTATGAAATTTTAGTTTGTACTGACTTCTCTAGTGCTTTTTAGGTAGCCTGTTGTAAAAGTAGGCAAATATCTAGATGAATTGAGGTATCCCCCTGGAAGATTTCTGGGTACCCCCACTGAATAAGACCATAACTACACTAGGAAAAAGTTGCATTTTTAAATGTTAACTAATATGTGAAAATCCTAGTGTGATTAAAAATAACTCTCTTACCTTGTGAAATTCTGGCTACACTGAGATCGTCAGCTCCCAATGTCAACTTCACTAGGGCCAGGATTTCACCCTAAGATTTTCATAAATACTAGCTAACACGTTAAAACGACTGCTTTTTTTTCTCTCCTCCCCCCCCACCCCCGAGGTTGACAAGACTTTGTCTACATTCTCTCTCCACTCCAGCTTTGTACATGGGGTTATACAAAGTAAACTGAGGCATAAGTATTCTTGGAAAATTTAGCATTCTCAATCCCTTATACTACATTGAGTGGACATTGCTGCATAAGAAACTGAAAACTACTCTTTCTCTTTGCAGCTACATGAAGTGCTGTCCTTGCCTCCAAAATAAATGGTACCTATTGTGTGGTGTCCCAGCATGCACTGTGCTGGTTATGTCACACTCAGCCTTGAAGAAAGCAGGAGACTACCTCTGTGTAGGGGTAAGAAGTCCTGTTTTTCTTCCAATGTTGCATTTTTCTCTTTCAAAGGTTTTCAATATTATTATACCCTGGGGATCCACAATAAGAATATTAAAAAGCAAACTATTTTAAAGAACCACCCCTGCAATATTGGGGAGGAACAATCTGGATTTACCATCCCTTTTTGGAGGCTGGCTCCATCTCTGTAATGCTTGGTGTGACATCACCTGCAATGTGAATGGCAGGTTTAGCACTAGATAAGAGCTGGCATTTGGGTGAAGGGGATTAGCAGTGCATAGATCTGCAAAAGATTACAGAGTTAGGTTTTGAGTGGCTAAATTTACTAATACTGCCTTTCATTCTCTTTACCCAGTTTGTTACAGGACATTCAGTACCTGCTACTAAAGTTCCATTGTTCTTGGTAATATTGTATTTTTAAGATCCCCCTTCAGTGTAAGTTTAATGCTGTTGATAGGCACTGGATTGACAGCCCTGGCAGCAGTCCCTGCTTAACTACAGAACCAGGTACAGCACTGACCTTGTCTTCACTGCTAAAAAAAGGTGTTTTTTTTTTCTTAACTTGGGGTAACTAACCTGCATGAACTGTTCTGAGGTAAAACCACAATATAGTTAAAGCACTTCAATTTTACTTCAAGTAAATTTGTCAAGGTCAGCCCCTGGAAGGAGTATAGGGCTGTTCAGTTTTACCATGAGATAAGCAGCCCTATTCCAGGGCCTTGTCCTCATGGTTTTTTACCTTGGGGATAGTTCGTGTGTGTGTTACCCTGAGGTAGAGGGGAAAAAAACCAAGCCTCTTTTTAAGCAGTGAACATGAGTCACCTTGCGCTGTTGCTGCTTGTAGCTTTGACACACTGACCCAAAAATGAACCCCAACCCTTGCTTGGAGAAACCTTCCTTAAGGCTGCAAGGCAGATCAATCTCTTCACCTGTTGGCTCGTTGGTCACCACTGAGACTTCCAGCCTGAGTGTTCCTGTTAGTTGTCATGTGGATGTACAAAGCGAACCTGCTGTACAAACAAAATACCAAAACCGCATTTATGTTCTAGGCTTGAGTGGTAACCTGGACACTGCTTAATGCAAATATGTCTGCATAATGCCTTTTTAAGTTTGCACACACAGGTGGGTTTTTTCCTTCAGAGTAGCAGCTGACGTTGTTACTGTGCTTAATACTCAAAGGTTCTTAAGATTACTGTGGGTTTATAATAAATCTGAAATGTGCTGTGGGGGATCAACTGCTGGGCTTCAAGCTGTGACTTCTTAACATGTTTGTTTGATGGAATAAGTAAGAGAATGTTAAGGTTGCATATTTTAGGACTCAAAAGCCAAGAAACGCCCAAAGTAGGACCACACATGCAACCTTAACTGTGTGGGTGTGTGTACACCCTACACGGTTTTTATTCTCATGATCACACGCTCTTTCTCAGTAATATAGTGAAGCATTCAACTTTGTCACAATTTTTAGATACAGAAATGTAGCACTTCCTACTGCCACTCTATTTATGCAGACAACCTCAGGAAAGTTCTTTATTTCAGTTGCAGTTTACCAGGTGCAGGGGGGGAAAAATGCATGGCCTTGTATTTAAGGAAATATGCAATCATATAATATAAAAATTGTGATAATGCATATAGAATCCTAGAAATGTAGGGCTGTAAGGGACCTTAATAGGTCATCTAGTTCATCACTCCCATGCTGAGGAGGAGGTGGTGGTGGTAGTAGTAGTATACCCAGATTATCTGACAAGTGTTCTATGTAGCCTGATCTTAAAATCCATCAAGATTCTGCAATTGTCATAGGTAACTTGTTCCAGTGCTTAATTACTCTTGTAATTAGATTTCCCAACACCCCCGCCCCACTCCACAATATCTAAATCTCCCTTGCTACAAACTAAGCCCATTACTTCTTGTCCTACCCTCAGTGGACATGGAGAACAATTGATCATTGTCCTCTTTACAACAATCTTTTCGGTATATATGCACAAGAGGGCAGAGCTAAGATTAAGCATGCAGCTTGAACTGTGCAACTATACCAGTCTCTTAACTTTGTTACTGATCCCCCCACATAGAATCTTCTAGAATGTGTTTGCAGGCGCCAAAAAATCATGCGTTTTTTGGCTTAAATACCATAAGATTAAAAAAAACAAACACTTGGAGTTATTTTTATTTGCTGCCTTGTTTCCGAGCCTTTAGGGTGCACTCAGTGATGTCTTCAAGCTTTTGTCTGCAACCATAAGGGCTAGAAAACCCTTTTTTTAAATGAAAGCTGAGCTTCTTGGTTAGTCCCAGGGTGCCAGCATCTGGGCTCTAAGAAAAATGCCAAATATTGCAAATCTCACGATTAAAATTGCAAGATTTAGCAACACTGCTGGAGGGAATACTGAAGAAGAGAATAGTTCCTTCCATATCCCTGAATTTCTGTTTGGCTTAATGCAACTCATATGTCTCTTGCAAACCTGTCTGTCTCACTGCCCACTAAAGTCCTGATCCTATGAACGTGCGTGCAATAGCTTTACTCATGGGGCTAGCTCCACAAGTCCCAATATTATTGTGGACACAATTGTCCATGGGATCAGGCCAGGTTACCAGGCCCTCTGCTCCTACCCTCCCCCCCCACCGCCTGTAAAATAAATAAATACAGGTAGACCACTAGATTGGCCATGCATTATGCAGTTGTACCCTGCCTCTGCTTATGACACTGTTGGCACTTAAAAATAATGTGCATGTGTACAATGCTAACTTTCAAAGCCTTGCAGCTTGGCCACTTTTGCCCGTGGAAAATTCCAGAACAGTCAGTGAGGGGCACTTCTCTGCCACATTAAAACTTTCTCCGCAAGATGCTTCATCATTAGAGCTGTTTTTGTTTTGTTTTTAAATTTTTGTACTGGGAATTATTTTTGCTCAAATTAAAATTCACCTTCAAGGCAACACCAAACCTGGAAAAATCTGTCTGGGAGGGAAAGTTTCAGCATTGATTTCGAACACCCCACCCCTAAGCTCTATTGTGCTCTAGGGAGAACAAATCTTTCTACCCTGTTGCAGATCCTGGGCTGGTAGAATGTCCTCTGTGGGATTTGGGGTGTGGGAGGGATAGCATAGTGGAGGTGGCATCCTCTTCTGTGGAGAAGACAGGAGAGCTGCATGTGTAGGGTGTATATGTACATAGATTATGGGTGTACTATCTGGGACAATGGCTATAACTGTCAGCGGTGGTGTCAGGCACCAGCACTCCCAAGTGTGTGTCTGGGGCGGCAAGCCGCGGGGGGGGGGGGAGCGGCCTGCCGGTCCCCGTGAGGGCGGCAGTCAGGCAGCCTTCGGCACCGTGCCTGTGGGAGGTCCGCCAGTCCAGCGGCAATTCAGCGGTGGGTATGCCAAAGCCGCGGGACCCGCAGACCTCCTGCAGGTGCGCCACCGAATCCGCAGGACTGGGGACCTCCCGTAGGCAAGCCACCGAAGGCAGCCTGCCTGCCGTACTTGGGGCGGCAAAAAAGCTAGAGCCGCCCCTGATAACTGTCAAGTCACTGCAATGATAACTACCCCTGTGCGATTAAACCTACATAATGGACTTGCTGGGAGGCCTTGGGCAAGTCATTTTAATCTGTCTGAGTTTTCTTTTTAATCTCTCCAACTCCTGATTTTACAAAACAGAGCTAATACTTTGCCTATCGTGGTTACCATTCTATGTAATTGACCCAGAATTATCAACAATAATTTTCCTATGCTTTCGTACTATGTCATCTGCAGCCTTGCCAATCCCAAGCTTTGAAAAATCACGAGTCTGCCTCCCCCCCCAAATCAAACATTATAAATAAATCTTGGGTTCTTATGTACTGTGATTTCTTCCCACACCATTTTTTCTGTCTGCAATAGCGAAGGGTAGAAACTTTATTTTAAAAACGTAAAAGCTGAGCTTTCCATATAGTTGTCTGTCTTTAGGAACCGGGCCTTAAGGAAAAACAGGAAATAAAGTGAAACTATGATTTAATTACAAGTTGGCAAAACTACCTCTGAGCTACCACTGTTCAGTAACTGTGGGTAAATGGCAACCTCTGTCCCAGTTACTATTAGTGAGCACTTTGAAGATGTAAAACACTTTGTTAGTGCTAATAATAGTAGACTGGTTGGGATCCAAGAAGGAAATAAAATTTTGAGTGATCTCAACACATTTCTTTCAAATCTGTATTACTACAGTAAAGCTTTTGAAAATCTTTAGAATATTTGAGTTAGCCCCCTTCTGATTCACCGAACGGGAGAAGAAATGACTCTAAAGATGTCTGTTATAAAAGGAAACATGTCATTCCTTGCCTTTGCAAGAATTATGCACATGAATTATTATTTGTAAAAATGCCTTGGGAAATTCAGAAAATCAGAGGATTGGGTGTAACTTGCAAGCGTCTGTCACATTAGTTGAATGTGATGGTTTTGTCAGTTTACTGTGCTAAAGCCTGAAACTGGCTCTTATATAAGTGACTGGCCAATAATGTTATAAAACAAAAGCTATTGTTAAGCAATTGACCTGTTCTGAGACCACGGCAGCTTCTATCTCCTCTGAAATAATAGGGTACTCTTGGTTTCGGTCTCTGCAAAGATATTGCAAGTGTTTCCTGTGCTCTAAAGTTGTTAGCATTCGCTGGCACTTTTAAGATTAAACATATTTGATTTATTTAACTTTCAGTTTTTCATAATTGCATCACTAGCAGAATATATACATACACATTTAAATTCCAAATAGCTCATTTTATTTTAAAATTGCCATGTAGAGTATTGCATCTCTGCAAGCATTATTCCTCACAATACACTTGTGAGGCATTATGACCTAGTTACAAACAGAAATTGAGAGCTAGGCTGAATTTAAGTGACTTGACCAAAGCCACTCAGTGAGTCAGTGGTAGACATTAGAATTTTGGGTTTCCTTGTTCCCAGTCTCATGCTCTAATCACTGGATAATGTAGATTCATTTCCTTCTGCACTTACTTGCCAAGGCTTGTGTTCAGGTTTCTGTTTCTACTGCAAGTCCATGACAGTGGATGTATTTAAAGCAATCTGAGGGATCGTGCCTTCTCACTGTTATCTTTCTCCTATTACTTTGCATTTCTCTTTCCCATCTTTCTCCTCTCTCTCTCCTATGTGTATGTCACCTTTATGATTAAGGCCCAGGGAACCAGCTTCGCAGGAAGAGTAGCATCACCTTTCCACAGAAAAGCTCTTCCTTCAGCAGCAGTCATGACTAATCAGTTGAACTGTATCATTGCAATCCACTTGAAGTTTCCATCAGAATTGTGTGGAAAACCTCTCCATACAGGAGCATGGTGCTACTCATTTGTTATTGCTACCTAGTGGCTCTTGGATGTCAAGTTTTGGGGAAGAGAAGGCTTTGCCCAGTGTTCAATCCTTCTTTAGCTAATGTTTTTTTAGACTCCTTAACTATTAGAGGGAATTATCTTAGACACTCTCTGTGTACAAATTCTGTTAGAGGGACTCATTTACAACTTTATTCATGGAGCCAATGTTCCCCAATGCATGTGGAGATCTAGGGTCTGTTAGAATTATTTTCCTTGTTCCTTTTTGATTACTCTAGGAGACACAGTGGGGGAGGTGGGAATGAATGCAGAACTCGGATGAAGTTGGTCCGCAACCTTGGTCCTTTTAAGTTGCTCGGTGATCTAGGGTGGCCTAGTAGCTGTAGTGGCAAAGCACTCCTACTTTCCGTCTGGAGCTGGTCAAAAGAGAGCATCCTGTCGGCCACAGATCTGGCCATGGTGATTGATGCATTTATGAGCTCCAGGGTGGATTACTGCTATTTTTTGATGTATAGGGATGATACATACCACATGCTCTTGAAAAAGTTCTGGTCAGAAAACTCACATCCAGGGGATGAGGGGAGGAAAGGTGTGGCAATGTGGGCTAACACCTTTTTCATGTTCTTTCAGTTCTGGGCTGGTTAAGGCCAGTGTGGCTATTGGCATAAGTTAGGCAGTTCAGGGAGCTACTCTAAGTGTTGTCTTGTCTGGGTTGCCTATGGGCAACCCAGAGCTGTAGCCCTACCCCAGGGGATTGGGTGTCTTCTTGAGAGTGCTGCAGGCTGACCTATGCACTGTCTTGCACCATGGCAATTGTCCTCTGAACAACAATGGCTTGTTATTGCCCTAACTGGTACAAAAGACTAACCCATCTGCTTAGTAACAGGCCAGCATGAAGCCTGTCACTATGATGCTCCAGTCTCCCTGCTTTGACTTCCTATCAACTGCAAGTTTTGTAGTGTGATTGTTCAGTACCTTCCGGGGTAGGATTGGCATGGGCTGCCTGAGGGGTCTTGCCTCCCTCCCTCCCTGAGCTCCCACAACATTTATATCCACTGGTACAATGAAACTGGGGGGTCAGTACAGGGAAGCTTGTGAGTGCTGCAGGCAGAACTCTCTGCAGGAGCTGGACCTGGGCTAGGGACATCTCTCCCATAAGAGAGAAGCAACTGCTGAACTACCTGCTCTGAGAATTCTGTACAAGACTCTTCTCTTTGACTTCACTTTCCTTCATTAAGTTCTCTGCATACCTGTGCCCTATAAACTAATATAGTTTAGTTTTTGTTGAGATGTAAATAGCCATCATCAGGGTCCAGCATTAACAATACTTTGAAGGGACAGCTCATGCCTCTGAACCATTGCTCCGGGATGACTGTTGACTCTGTAAGATAATGCTGCACAAAATCACATTATGAAGATTTTCTTTACTACCAGAATTTTTTTTTCACTTCACTTAGGGGTGTGTGTTTTGATTTGTTTTGTTTAAGTTCTTCAGTAATGAATGGGTTACTAGGGAAGTGCTGGTATGGGTTATCAATGTATAATGACAAGCTCATGCCAGCTGTATGTGGGGCTGATTGGAATTGTAGCTCCCTTTGCAACAGCATTTTGGATGAGAGGTGGTTACCCTTGTCCTCCGAAAAAACAAGTTGCAGTATCTCCTATAGAGCTTATGACAAAGTATGCTTTTAAGGGAAACATTTTCTTAAGGACAAAAAGTGAATAAGTGGATAGATGAGTTGTGGAAACAGTGGCTTTCTCTAAACCCACTGTTTAAGCAGAAATATTTAATCTAACCCTTCCAGAATAACAATGGTGACTTACTTTTTTTTAAACGTCACCCCTTCCCTCTTCATATATGCTGAGCCAGTACCCTTTTGCATTGTTTTAATGTGCACATAATCCACCACATGATCACACCAGCTGCTGATTGTGTCAATGTGAAGGCTGCATTGAAGGGCAAATGGGCATTATTGCTTTAGGTATAAATATGATGGCTAGATATAGGAGAAAATCAGCAATAAAACCCCAAATGGGGGGAGTTTTTGTCATACAACTTTTTCCCCTCAGTCCTATTTCACCCAGTCTCCTTTCAAGGCTGATACAGAATCACTAGCTTAGATAAAGGTTTTGTTGTCTTTATTTTATTTATTTTTGGGTGTTAAACTGTGTGCTAAAGAGAAGAAAAAATTCTTTCTGGATTACCTTTGTGTTAATGCAATTTTCAGTGGGAGTATTTCCTTTAGGATTTACTCTGACATTTCCAGTAACTATTTGATTGGACTTAATGTAAGTTTAAATCCCCATGGAAAGTGTACTTTTGCTCTGAGAAGTTGTAATGAGCCTAATTTTGAGTTTTTGCTGTAAATGTCCAGAATCCAGGGATGGTGTTCTAAGGTAGTCTTCACTTACATTTCTTTCTACAAGCATCACAATTCTGTGTCTTGGGGTGGGGGGCGCGGTTTGTTTTGTTATAGCATTTAGAAATAAAGAACACTGCCTTCTCTTCCCTTAAGAACAACATAGAATGAACAAATTTAGAAGAAAGTGCCATGTAATATGTTCTTGGGAATAATTTTTCTTAGGACATTCTCATGTAAGCAAACTCCATTCTCCAGCAGCATGTTGGGATTTTCCAATTTTTAAGCCAGTGTAATCTTCTTGGAATTGGCAGATGCGCCAAGAGTGTAATAGTCTCTACTAGTATTGTTGGAGGCAGGGGGTGAGGGTATAGGGTGCCAATACAAAGTTGTTGGTTTTTATGTCTCTTACGACATACCCAAATATTCTCTTTGGCCATGCTGTTTTGGAATAGGATGAGCACCTTAATCGGCCTTTTAAGTTCAGATTGTTAGATGCTCAAGAAGACAAATGTAAGAGCATGCTGGCAGGTAGTCTAGGTCCAAAACTTAGGGTTCGGGAAAAATAGTCACAAATCAGACACTGAATATATTATAGAGCATCATAAAGAAGATAGAATTCATGAAGGCTTTCTAGTGAAAATTAGACAAGGGGTGGGGTATGAAAGTGTAAGATGTCACCGGGTTTTGGAGTTCATGCATGCAACCTGGTGTGCCCATTACAGCCCTGGGGCAGGTGCGGGGGCTTCAAAACTAGTTGCTATATTGCAGGGCATGTGACTAGGAGCAAGCTTGTGTCCTACAGGACACTAGATACAAGGCTTCCTGATTCTTAGTCAGGACCAGCAGATAGGAGACCTAAGGAGGGGGAAGCCCTAGTGTGGGGGCATGGTATCCTGGAAGATACTATATGGGGGAGGATATGTCCTTACCCTTTACCACTGTCAAAAGTGGGAAAGGTCTCAGTTTGCCAAGTATTTTGAGTCTCTTTTGCATCTTTGGTTTCATCAATATGCCTGTCCTGAGGAAAGGGGTGTAGAACTAAACTCAAACATTTGGGCTCTCCTGGCTGGTAAATCTACCCACCAGCTCTGCAGGTTAAAACAAAGCAGCATGAACCCTTATCACCTACAGAGTGACTTGCATGGTCTGATATTACCTATCCAGGGAGAGCAAAAGGAATAAATAGTACAAGAGTGGAAGTTAATGGTGGGAAGAAGAGGGATCTGAAGGAAGGTTGGTAGGCAGAGGGATGTAGTTTCAGGTGTAGGGAGCAGTATAGGAAAAGCCACGAATGAGGAGATGAGACAGAGTGGTTGAAGAAAAGGGATTGAGGTGGAGGGTGATAAAATACAGGCAGGGGAAGAGCTGTGCAGAGCCTTAGAAGTAAGAATGAAGGACCTGACCTCCATGTCAAGGCATGGTGCCAGAGAAAAGGACTTGAGACATGAGTGATGTCATGCCGAGAGATGGGAAGTGAAACTTGTTTTAGGAGCTGAATGTTGGGTGGTTGAAGAAGGAAGGTTATGGGGCTTTGTCTACTAGCTGCGCCATTGCTGGCAAAATAGTACAAAATCTATCTAGTGGAGATAGGGTGACCAGATGTCCCAATTTTATAGGGACAGTCCCAATATTTGGGGCTTTTTTTATATGGGCTCCTATTTTTCAGACTTGCTATCTGCTCTTCCTAAGTGTAGACAGCATCAAAGAGCCTGGAGAGGAGATTATAGTAGGTCAGAGAGAGAATGTCCTGTGAACTGGAGGTCTGGCAGTGAGGAGTTGGCAGGAGTTAGAAGTGTTAGAAATAATCTAAGCTGTGTTTTAATACAGGTGTGAGAATTTTACCCTTGGTCCCTCTTTAGAAACCAAAAAGGACTTCAAAGCAACCTTGTCAAGGATATGCTTGCAAACATTTAACCTCCTTTAGGGCCAGGGTTTGTTTATAAACCATCCTCTCTAGGTAGTTCACATATGGGGAAAAACCTCACCTTTACAGGTTCTCTGGAATGTACAGAGCTTTTTGGTTTTGTAAGACTTTTGTTTTGTTTTTGTTTGATTTGGGTTTTTTAGTGTTGTGAAGCTTTCACCTTGGTAGCTTGATGAGAGGGAGAGACTCTATTAGATTGGGTGTATCAAGGTGGAAGTTTTTGTAGCCTGTTTAGTTTTACATTTATTTTTTAAGCTTACTCTCTTAGTCCTGCGTGTGTGGAGGAGGCAAAAAACCTGCTGTCATCTGTTGAAAGGTGCTGCAGGCAGACCCTGGCAGGTGAGAAAAGTGCTTGCAGCACTAGAGAGTAAGACTCATCTAATCTGTTAATAACCAACATAAATAGAAAAGTGTAAGTCACTCATGCGCATATATATATATAAGCAGGAGGACTTAAAGATCACTAGGGTGTAAATAAACCCTCACCCCATCCCCGCTTACCAGCAACACAGCTAGGGACTGCTCTCTAGCTGTATGCCACTGTAGAACCCCCTAGGCTGGGGTCATTGCCTAGTGGCTGCTGATGCTGGTATTGGGTCTGCTTTTGTACCAGCAGCCCAGTGGAAAGGGGCTGCATTGCAGCTCAAGTGTTGCTAGCATGTTTTGTAACCACTTCCCTGGCAGTGGTGTCAAACTCTAGCCTTGTGGGATGGATCTGGCCAATCTGACTCTATCATGCTAGATATGGACACATCAGATTCTGTAGAATCTAAGGTTTCAATTTAAAAAAAAATCCCTTCCAATTTCTGCCCCGGGCCTGTAAAGAATACACTTGATTATGTGTGGACGGTTATCTGCAGCAGTGTTTGTCTGTCTGCAAACAGTCTGGAAGAAAGGCTTGGAGAGGCCTAAACTCCCCCAGCCTCCATTCATCTTACTGGAAGTGTCAATTATTTAAATGTCAATATTTAACTACTTAATTGCTGAAGGGATTTGGAGGAAAGGTCCAGATTGGAGGGGGGGTGGGGGCGAGGAAGAGAACTGAGAATTGTTACAGGGGAGGGAAATGCAGAAAGATGAATGGATGAGAGAGGAAAAAGACTGGTCTACATGCAGGAAGAAATTGGTTCTACTCCCTTGAGTAGATATCCATAAATCGGTTTAAGTGGCTAAAATCAATTGAACTTATTTTGGTTTCTTTCCCAATTAAGCTGAATCAATTTTAGCTGTTCTTAAACCAATGTTAAGGATGCCCACACAACGGAGATGAGCCAATTTAGCTAAATCAAAGCACTTCCTGCATGTGGACTATGCCAAAGAGAAGGAAATCAAGATGGGAAGGAAGAGGCACAAAGGTCAGGGATAGCTGTGGTCATAAGATGAGCATGTGGTGTGTGGGTGGGTTTTTTTTTTTTTTTGAGTGATGCTCTGTGACACAACAGGGCACTTGTCTAACTTTTAATTCCCTATTTATTATTTGTTATTACATAGAGACATTGCATCTTTGATATGCAAATCTCAGTGGCACTGGGGCCAATCCTTTGTGAAGTCCAGTCCTAAACTTGTGTCCCAGACCACAGACCATAATTAAAACCAGAATTCAGCCTTCCCCACAGAATGACTTTGATTCCCCGGGCATACAGATAATTCTGAAAACAGTCCTAGAACTGGAGTACTTGTGGCACCTTAGAGACTAACAAATTTATTTGAGCATAAGCTTTCATGGGCTACAGCCCACTTATTCAGATGCATAGAATGGAACATATAGTAAGGAGATGTATATACATACAGAACATGAAAAGGTGGAAGTAGCCATATCAACTCTAAGAGGCTAATTAAGATGAGCTATTAGCAGCAGGAGGGGGGAAATACATTTGTATACAGACTAACTTGGTGCTACTCTGAAACCAGTCCTAGAACTATTGGAGATGACCTGGAAGCATGATTTTGCTAGTGTAGTTCTTGGGATGGAAGAAGGTAAAGACTTTCTAATAGGTCTGGGACGTTGTTAATGCTTGTGTAGTTTTAGTTATAGTGTGGACAGACTAAAATTAAACTGCAATATATATCCCTCTGTGTGTGTGTGGGGGGGGGGGGGCGGCAGATTGACTTTCCCTTGAATCATCCTGCACTTTGAATCAACTTGACATAAAATCATCTGTTCATTAATAATAACACAGACGCAGTTTAATGGTTGTCTTAGTGGAAAAATACATGAGACTGTCATCAGCTGTTGCTTCTGGCTTTTCTGCAGTAATGCAAATAAATGAGGTCACAGGTTTAAAGGAGCAGCCTGTACTTGCACAAATCCAAAGTGTCCTCTTAACACTTCGTGCATGTTGCAATACAGCCACATTATTGCTACTGGCATGCCCAAAATGTTACCTGCTGAACACTCTTATTTAATGTTGGATATTACAGAATTTGGGGTTATAGTCCAGATTTGGTGTGTGTGCTTAAGTGGGCTGCCGTTAATGATTTAAAAAAAAAGTCTTTAGTGAATTACTTTAAATGAACGATTACAGCAGAGCAGAATAGAGTGGAATACTTAGGCTGGAGCAAATCTGAAAAGAAGATATAGCCAGAATATGGTCTTAGCCAATATTTTCCTGTAGCCTTCGCTTTTATCTAATAAAGTTTTGTTGTCTTGTTATAATCTAGAGTAGCTTTGAAAGATATATGTAAAAGGTCTGTTTGTCACTAGAGGGTCACATGTTCTGTCTAAATATGGACATCACATCTACGGTCTGTGTGATGCGTTGCAAAACAGGAACATATTTTTGACACAACAGGAACATACAGTGCCTGTTAAAATTAGAACTTAAAGATATGCATCAACAGTAGGTCAGCAACAAATATTCTTTAGTTTTTCTGTAGAGAGTACAGGTGCTGCATGGTGGTAGCTTGCTGTTTAAGATAGACTGTTTAGTGATTTTTTTCATAGAATGAAGTTATTCTTAATTCTTGATCTTGCAGATTTTGCCAATGAAGCATAGCTCCTGCTAAAAGCTGATTAGCATATCTCTGATATGATACCATTTTGTGCATCTGCTGCATACGATATAATAATCACCCCAGGGTGATTACAGAATAGACCCAATGAATGTCTGTAACATAGTTACAACTCAAGCTAGTCTACTTTTTTCTTGTTTAAAAACTGCTGTGGCTCAAGTCTCCATTGATCTATATATACCTGTTTTTTCTGCCAACCACATGATCCACAATGGTTTCGATAAGTTGGAACTGGTATGCAGCTGTTCTCCAGAGATTACAATGTAGCAATGAGAGCTTTTTTATGATTAGAATAAAGTAAGCTAGACACTTATGAACAGATCTTCCATATTCAGAACGGAACAAATTGTCATTGGTAGCTGGAGGGTATGAAGCTGAACAGCACAAGTCATACCACAAGTTTTGACCTCTCAGGACACGGTCTGAGCTCTGTCACTATTTACTAGCAGGTCTGGCAAAGCGGGACAGTGGAACTTGTCATACAGTGGGGGGAGTATTTCAGATGTAGTCATAATGGCACAAATCTCTGGCTGCTTGCATCGGTGACTACAAGAATACTCTGGCTTCTGAATTATCTTGCTTTATAGATGACAGGCCAGCTTGCCTGTCGTTAAGAGTATCGCTTTCTTGGTTCCAGTCTTCTGGAAAACCCAGATATTTCTTTCATGATGATGTCCTGTGCACCCACAGAACCTATTGAGTTCAGTTAGATTTGGGTGTGCTCAGACCCTTGAAGATCTGGTCATTGGCTACTTTAGGGTGAAAAGTGTACGAAACTGCTTGTACAATCTCTGCATAAATGCTTGTGATGAAGCGGCTGCATCTGATTGTAACAGGGTGAGGTTATACTTTTCATCACAGGCAGGTAAGTGGATACAATCTGCAACATGGTGTTTGCAGCTACATAATACTCAGCCTAGGAGATCTACATTCTTATCAAAACGGGCCATAGTTGCTATTATAGCTGTATATGTGTTTCCTACCAGAATATTTCACGGACATCAATTGGACGTCTCATGGAACAAGGTACTACTCAGTGTGAGTAAGGGTACCATCTCTAGATTTTCATAGTTATCTCTTCAGTGGTGCCTCAGAAATGGACTCCCATGCCAAAAAACTTTTTTTCCCCGTTTTCCTTCTTAGACTTGAGGATTGCTCATCTGGACTTGTGTATGTTGTATAATGCTGCTATTGGCTGTTTTAACTTCTTTTAATGTCCTGCTTACTTTTTGTATAATGATGCATTTCTTTTTGTGATTCTTGTCAACCTTCACGTCCCTCTTCAGGGCACTTCTAATTCTTGCGCTATGATCTGGGAAGCTTTGGAAGTACAGTGTAACAGAACACATTAGTGTCACCCATAGATCCTCCTACAGCTAAAAAAAAACTGAGCCTTTGGAATGTCCCTCCCTCCCACCATCCGGTTTTCCTGAGGTTCTTTCCCTGGTAGGAGTGACATGATGAAGTCCTTGTCACCACAAAGTTTGGAACATCCACTCTAGACAGACCTGCTGTAGGTCAGTATTGACCTTTTCTTTTCTTGGTGTTGTGGTGTTTTTTTTCACACAGAGCATAGACTTTAAATTCTGGGATAACAGCCATCCTCTGAAAGAATACTAATCCACTGAAAGCTCTAGTGGTTATACTTAGGCACACATGCAGATGGAGACCCCATCTTGACTTTGGACATCAGGAAATTCATTTGTGATATATATTTTATTTTTCCACCAAATGAGTGGAATAAATTGCACTCAGATGTATTCACAAAGTATATGTTTAAATTACATGTAGTGCCGAATAACCAGCTGGGATCAAGGCCCCATTGTGTTAAGTGCTGTTAAAAAAAAACATAGTAAGAGATTGTAAATTCATTTTATAGAAAAATCTGAGTTACCTTTACTTTTCTGAAGGGGAGCCTTCTCTTGAACAGCTTCTCCCTGAAATGCTTGTTAGGGTGCTTTGTCTTGTCTGATGTGAGGACTGCAAAGCTAATGTCTCTAGTAAAGAGAGCCTAACTAATCTCAAACTTATAAAATTTCCTCCTCCTGTTCTCCCCCCACCCCAATTCACCTCATTGCATGGTTCCTAAGTATTTGCATTATTGTCTACTGTCTCTTTGTTCCTGTCTCCAAGTGTGCGTATTTTAAAAACTTCTATTAATGTGCACACTGCATTCCGTGCTGTGTATGCTTGGGGAACGTGCACTCTGAAAATTGCTTTGGATAGCTATTGTGCTTGGATAACTTCTTTTTTTTTTTTTTTTTTTAAATGCCACCAAAAACAAGCCAGCCAAGAAGGAAACGCGCACCTAATCAGCGGGGTGGCTACTGTCATTTTGTTTTTATGTTATGTTTCTCTTTCCTGGAAGAGAGAATAATCTTCATGGTTCTTGGATGCTATTGGTCTATCCAGGAGCCCTATCCCACTGCCTGGCAGCCTTGTTGGAATGTTTGTTTGGGGGTTGCCCTGCAGTTTCTGCTCCTAGCCATCAGGTGCTGCTGTTGCAGAGGAATTTCACTCAGGTTGTCTCACTCTCCACTTCCACCTGCTAGTTTCAAACTGGCAAGAAGTTCTGAGGAGGAGGGGGTGGCTGCTGCAGTTGGGTGGCCTGGTGTCTCCCTCCACCAAGGCAGGCAAGGAGCCAAGAAGGAGGGAACAGAGAGTGGGCAACAGGATGGGTGGGGTGGAAGGGGGGAAAAAGGCAGAATAGGGGAGGCTGCTCTGGACTCTCCAGTCCTCTTTTTCTCAGCCCTCACCCAGGTCTCACCTGCCTGCTCTGCCATTACCCTAACCTCCTCCACCCCCACAAACACCCCTGCTTCTAAGAGATGAAGAGGCTAGGCTCAGCCTACAGCTTCTTATTCCCACCCCACTTCCATTGCAATTAAGTGGTGGTTGGGGATAGGGAATGTCACATGCAAAGGTGTGGAGCGTCTGGCAGCATTGCTGTGAATGTATGTTCTTTGGGGCAGAGACAGTGTTTGGAGAGTGCCTAGCACATTTTGGTTGCTACTGCAATGTAAAACAAGATTTAGAATGTAATCACTCACTTGTCCGTACTGTGCAGAGGACCTGAAGAGACAGAATTCACATTTGGTTTTAGGCTACGTTAAAGACTGTGTCAGGGTGGGGTTACAGTTTGATGGAGGTGACATCTTGAGAGCTATCACAGGAGTACGGCTGTACCAAATTCATGGCCATGAAAGACGCATCATGGACTGTGAAATTGGATCTCCTCTGTAAAATCTAGCTTATTTGTGAGGGAGGGAAGGGGCAGGGCAGGGGCAGAGCTGAGGGTGCACCAGTAAGGAGCTCCTACCATGCACTGGGCTCAAGTTGCTAGTCCCAGCTGGGCTGGGGAGGGATGGGACTTCCTCTTCCTCTGCACAGCTGCTCTTGTGGGGGGAGCTCAGACCCATCTCTGGGAACCTCCCCTGGCTACAGGAAGCTCTGCAGCACAGAAGTGAGGGTGACAATCCTGTGACACCCCCACAGCCCTCTCTTTGGGTCAGGACCCCCACAATTTCAGTATTGTGAAATTTCAGATGTAAACATCTGAAAACATGAAATTGACTACTTAAAAAATCTTATGGCTGAAATTGACCAAAATGGAATGAATTTGGTAGGGTCCTGCTCATAAGACACTACCATCTTGAGCCAAAAAGAGCTGGTCTCTTGTGTGGACGAAGGATTTTGGACCTTATCGGTTGTAACAAAGGTCTTAAACAAAACCTTAGGAGTGAGTTTGGATCCAGGTATTTGAATTCAAACACTTAACCTTCTTGCTTAACCCTCGCTCCCAATCTCTTCTGAAATTAAACGTCATTTAGAGAATGTTTCTGGTCCATCTTTAGCTTTTACTTTTAAAAATCCATGTTCCTTTATGCGAACAGCAAAAAATGTGTTTGAGCCACAGCTCCTTACAGCGCTTGCGCGCGCTCTCTCTCTCTCTCTCTCTCTCTCGCTCAATCTCCTGAGCAGAGATCTTATAGGTGAGGTTTGCTTTGCACATATTTTTGTCCTGGAACTGTTAGAGAGAAGTGTTTAATCCCCCTGAAGATAATGTGTGATTTGGGGCAGGGGTTTAAGGGTAGGAGAGGTGTCTTACAGCTTGCTAACACTGTTGGGGCTCCTAGACAAAATAAGTAACTTATCAGCAGATGAAGAACAAAGCCTGTCAATGTGACAGCATGTTTAGGTTTCCATATTTTAAAATCTTCCCCTAGCAGTGAATTACCAAAGTATTTTATGTGTATTAAGCAGACAAATACTTTCTTATTTTTAAGCATAATAAAATTAGCAATATGATGACTTAAGCATTTCTTTTGGTCAGTGCAGCTCTTTCTGGTAACCTTTTTATTTTTCTCTCATTTTTTTTTCTTTTTTTGCTTAGATTTAATTAAGTGCATTTGAATCCAAACATTTTGATCGTTTCAAAATATTGGCTGTATGGTACTCCATATGGCCTCAGTAAACCATTAAATACATAATCTTACAATGATATCCCTTCTGTATTCGTCTCTCCCCACCCCGCCCCCCACCTCCAGTTAGGAAAGGCGGTCCCAAGCCACCTGTTACCATTACATCATTGATTCCCAAGAACACAGTTGTAACAAAGGTCTTAAACAAAGTAGTTCTTCTAGTATTATTTGCACTCAAAGAGCTGATGTCATGCCAGCTGATGTCATTGTATGCCTTATGTAATTGCTATGGAAACCAGGCAGGTGGGGAGCCTGGAGCTGATGTCATTGTGGAATGAGGTGTAGAAAGAATTTTAAAACTATTCTGCTTTTCGTCTAATGTTTTGTGGTGCCACCTACTTGAAAACAAAACGGTGCTTTAAAATCCCACATTATAATAGGATACACAGGAGAAGTGCAATTTAAACTGGTTTTCCCCCCAATCCACTTCCTCACCCTTATTAATGTCCTAAAAATAATAGATGTTGCATATTTGCAGCTAGTCAAGGCAGAAAAAGTGGGGCTGCTGTTTGCCACATGTTAAGTGAGCTCCTTGACTGCGATAGTTTTATAAGGAATACACTCTTAAAAAATCAGAGGGGTAGCCGTGTTAGTCTTGATCTGTAAAAAGCAACAGAGTCCTGTGGCACCTTAAAGACTAACAGATGTATTGGAGCATAAGATTTCATGGGTGAATACGTCTGATGAAGTGGGTATCTTTGTTACTCTTAAAAAACAAAATGTCACTACTCTCTTACCCGGTATGAAATATTAATGAATTTTGGTCCTCCTCTATTTGTTGGCATTTTGAAAATGAATGTGGTGCTGGGCATCTCTGCTGAACAGATCAGTGAAGGTTTTGAACAGATCAAGTTAAGACTTTTTTTGTATATTACAGTTCAAATGTTTAACCCTCCCACCCTGAAATTTAAAGCAAAGTGATTAAAAATGTTGTACAGCTTTGTTCAGATAACTACTTTTTCTCACCCCACAAAATCAGAAGTTCCAGCCATATGGGGTGCAACTGTATACTGATGTGTTGCATGTTTGACTATTAACTTATTCCCTGGTATATCTTGCCTATACTAAAAAAAAAAAAATCATATTTGGGATGTATTGCAGCAGCTGTTACCAATGGTACAGCTGCCCTCATGGTAGCAAAAATGTAATCGCAGGCATTAATGGGGAGATCAGGCACTTTTACCACTGTTCTGAAAACCTGCTCTGAGGAGGCAAACCCTCAGGCATAGTGCAGAGTTGAGAGAACTACTCACATATATACATTTCTTCATGTGAGCAGTATATTCCTCAGAAATCTCTGCCCTCACTCTCGCTCTCTTTTTTTGCTCTCTCTCAGGTGGACTCAGCAGTTTTAAACAGAACCATGAAAACCTCTGTGATAACTCCCTCCAACTTCAGGAATGCCCAGAAGGCGGAGGAGGTGCATCTGCAGTGCCGGCCACACTACCTCAGTCCATCCCCACCACTCCAGACATAGAGAATGCTGAGCTGACCCCCATCTTGCCATTCCTCTTCCTTGGAAATGAGCACGATGCTCAGGACTTGGAGAAGATGCAGAGGATGAACATTGGATACGTAATCAACGTGACCACCCACCTCCCCCTCTACCATTATGAGAAAGGCTTGTTCAACTACAAGCGGCTCCCTGCCACTGACAGCAACAAGCAGAATCTCAGGCAGTACTTCGAAGAGGCTTTTGAATTTATTGGTAACTATCCTTGCCTGGCAATAACCCTTGATACCTGTTTGAAAACCTTGAATGAACTTAGTGCTACGCTGATAGCTCAGAAAGCTTGTTAAGACCGGATCTGTTGTGAGAAATGCAGAGCCCATTGACTTCAGAATTGTGGCACCCCTTATTAAAGTCAGACTTCAAGTCCTATTTCTCCATACACAGTGGCAATATTGCCAAACCCCAAGTGTTCAAAATTAATGAGCCGTGCCTCCAAAACTCATGACACTTTTTTAAAATAAAGTATTTGCCTTTTGGTTTCTGGGTCTTTAGCGTGGTCACATTTTCCAGCTTTTCTCAATAACCAAAAGGGCTAAAAAATTACCCCCTTCTTAAAAATCTGAGTCTTTCCTAATCATGTATCAGAGGGGTAGCCGTGTTAGTCTGGATCTGTAAAAGCAGCAAAGAGTCCTGTGGCACCTTAAAGGCTAACAGATGTTTTGGAGCATGAGCTTTCGTGGGTGAATGCATCCGACGAAGTGGGTATTCACCCACGAAAGCTCATGCTCCAAAACGTCTGTTAGCCTATAAGGTGCCACAGGACTCTTTGCTGTTTTTCCTAATCATGTAACTCCAGGAGCAGAGGCATTAAGCATATCAAGAGTTGTGGTGATGCAGTCTTAAGAGGTGGCAACATTGCAGTGCTGGTGTACGCTTTCCAAATAAACTGTCATGCCAACCTGACTCAGTGCTGACCTGGAGGGTAGACAGAGCAGCTCCGTTTTCTCTCTGCTTAGTGCCCTGTCCCCTCCACTTAATAATGATTGAAAATACTACACTTTGTTTTGGAGCCCTACCATGGTAAGTTTGTTAGTTTGAGGCCCACACGTGGTAGGAATGAATGTATTTTTTAGCAGTTAATTACTTTAACCTAACCATATGTACGATCGTATGAAAGGAGACTTGAGGAGCTCGGTTTGTTTTCCTTAACCAAAAGAAGGATAAGAGGAGATATGATTGCACTCTTTAAATATATCAGAGGGATAAACACCAGGGAAGGAGAGGAATTATTTCAGCTCAGTGCTAATGTGGACACGAGGACAAATGGATATAAATTGTCAGTCAGGAAATTTAGGCTTGAAATTAGACGAAGGTTTCTAACCATCAGAGGAGTGCAATTCTGGAACAGCCTACCGAAGGAAACAGTGGGGGCGAAGGACCTCCATGACTTTAAGATTAAGCTAGATAAGTTTATGGAGGAGATGGTATGATAGGATAACGGGCTTAGTCAATAGGTCAATTAAGTGCCACACTGGTAATTAGTACAATGGGTTAATGATAGGATATTGTTAGCCTTTTTCCAGAGGGTATGGCTGGAGAGTCTTGCCCGCATGCTCGTGGTTCAGCTGACCGCCATATTTCGGGTCGGGAAGGAATTTTCCTCCAGGGTAGATTGGCAGTGGCCCTGGAGGTTTTTCGCCTTCCTCCGAATCATGGGGCAGGGGTCGCTTGCTTAAGGAGTGGGTGGATCGGCTTATGTGGCCTGCATCTTGCAGGAAGTCAGACTAGATGATCATAATGGTCCCTTCTGATCTCGAATTGTATGATTCTATCTTGAAGTCGTCTGTTCAAAGTAATTAACGTTTTTCTTCTATTTTTTTTATTGCTGCCTAAACCTTGAAAAATTAATACTCTTATACAGTCTTCATTAAAGCATGCTTGCTAGGTGCACTCATTTAAGATGAACAGCCCATATTTTTTGGTTAAAGGCAAATATTTACCACTTCTCTGGTCTGTCCCTTTAAAAATCTTGCTCATGGTCTCTTGTGTCTCAGTGATAAAATGTCTTTTTCCTTTCCCATTTTCCCTTAAAGTCACTGTCCTCAACCTTCATATCTTGGTAGACTTGCTCAAAGTGCTTTACCAATGCTCATTCAGCTTCACAGCATTCTTGTAGGCTGTGGGTATGGGTTAGAGCCCAGGTGCCCCTTTCAGAAACAGTACGTCTGAGTATGCTGCTTAGCTCGGGTAGACAGACTTGCTTGCTCTGCTTGAGTTAGCATGCTAAAAATAACAGTGTAGCTATCCGCTTGAGTACCTCAGGGCAGGTTTTTACTCCCGGCAGATAGCCCAGGTTACCTCGGGCTACACTACTATTTATACTGTGCTAGCTCGAGTAGAGCTAGGTCATGTCCATCTAATGGAGCTGAGAAGCATGCTCCCAGCTTCAATGTAAATGCACCCAAAGGCCCACCCATTTTGCAGTCAGGATACAGGCTCAATCCCTTCCAGACTGATACTCTTCCAGTCCCTTCTCACAATTCCTTCACATGTGCCCAGGACAGACATGTTCACCTGCAATTCACTAGTAAAGAATCCTAGAATGACTCTGCTTACTGCAGCACAAAGAACCATGAGATATGCCTCCAAAAGCTCAGGTGTGACACAGGAGGGAGTGTAGCACCAGTGAGCATACAGTGACTGCGGTAGGGCTTTTCAGTGTGGATGCTTGCACCCAGGCTAGGCTAATCCACGTGTCCGTCACCTGGGCTCAATATGCAGTGATTGAAGACCTATCCTTTAGGAGCACACAGCAGCGTTGTGTTCTGCCTGACGTTCCCAGTCCCACGGTTGGATTTGCTAGCTCATCCCCCTGTGCTTGCGAGTTTCAGAAGGGCTGAATATCCATAGTTTCTATTGACTTGAATTATAGTTGGGTGCTCAGCACCTCTGACATCCAGGTCCCTGTTGGCTCCATTAGGACTGTGCCAGGGTTGGAACTATTGGATCCGATTGCAGGAGTGGGGTCTAATGCAGGAAACTAAAGGCTTGTCTGCACGGCCTGCAGTGTGGACTATGGGCATGTGTGTTGCGTTGTAACGGCTTGTGTAGACCCTCTTGTGCAAACTAAAAGATACCTAGTTTGAGTCAACGTATTGTTTGAAACAGGATTATGTTAACACAAACTAGGTACCTTTTTAATTCTCACAAGCAGGGCCTACACGGGACCATTCCAACGCAACACTGGAGTGCATGCTGCAACTCGTACTCTGAAGTGTCTGCTGCGGGGCCATGTAGACAAGCCCTTCGAATAGCACATTCTACTGAAACTACCTAATGTTGCTTTCCTTCATGGCAGTGCTAAGGGTAGTCTCAGCTTGGAGAGTGTGTGGAGAATGTCTTAGACTCTGCCCAGTCCAGCTGTATTTTTTTTTTAATTTTGATTAATTGTGTCAATGCACCAGAGTGTCATAGAATCATAGAACTGGAAGGGACCTCGAAAGGTCATCTAGTCCAGTCGCCTGCACTCCAGGCAGGACTAAGTATTATCTAGACCATCCCTGACAGGTGTTGGTCTAACCTGCTCTTAAAAATTTCCAATTATGGAGATTCCACAACCTCTCTAGGCAACTTATTCCAGTGCTTAACCACCCTGACAGTTAGGAAGTTTTTCCTAATGTCCAATCTAAACCTCCCTTGCTGCAATTTAAGCCCATTGCTTCTTGTCCTATCTTCAGAGGCTAAAGTAATGGTTGCATCATTGTGACTATTAATATAAATAAGTAGACAGAAGGTAATTATAACTCTGCTGGAATTCAGCTGGGAGATGCTAAGGTTAACATCTTGGCTCTTATTAAGTTTCATGAGATCTCTCTCTAGAAGTGCTCAGGATGCTGTTCTACCACATTTCACTGGTTTATTTGCCAAATGCTTCCTACAGTTGCTGTCTCACGCTCGGCTCCACCAGGGGTAGCAGTAGTGTAGTGATTGAGGATATTGAAGTGTAGCTGTCTCCTTGTGTACTTGCCTGCACAGCAGTAATCTGTAATTGGTCATATGTAAGCAATTGCGCTCCTATATGCTCTAGTTTGTACTAAATTAGCTTAACTAAACCTGGATTACAGCAGGAGTGGAAAAGCTAAAATGGCCTCTCTGGAGAAGGTGAGGAGGTGACCACAAGGAAGGGAGGAAGTCTTGATTGATATTGTTGAGTAAAAGAGAGAAGCTGGGTCATGAAATCAGGCAAACCCTAAATTTCTAATTCATAAGAACAGGAAGATGCAGTCAAGCCTGGCTTATGTTAAGACATTACTAAATTTCACAATCATTCTTGAGAAGAATATTCTATATTCAGCATTCATAACAACTGCAGGATTAGATCCCACTGAAACCATTCATAAACATTGCATGGTCCAAGTGCAGAGAAAACTACAAGAAGGCCTCTCACAGGCCAGGCTAGAAAGTGTAAAAAGAACAAAGAGTACTTGTGGCACCTTGGAGACTAACAAATGTATTTGGGCATAAGCTTTTGTGGGCTAAAACCCACTTCATCAGATGCATGGAGTGGAAAATACAGTAATAAGATATATATTACAGAGAACATGAAAAGATGGAGGTGGCCATACCAACTCTGAGACAAATCTGTTAAAGTGGGCAATTATCAGCAGGAGGGGGGAAAAACACTTTTGTAGTGGTAATCAGGATGGCCTATTTCAAACAGTTGACAAGAAGGTGTGAGTAACAGTAGGGGGAAAAATTAGCATGAGGAAATAGTTTTTAGTTTGTGTAATAACCCATCCACTTCTAGTCTTTATTCAGGCCTAATTTGATGGTGTCCAGTTTGCAAATTAATTTCAGTTCTGCAGTTTCTCGTTGGAGTCTGTTTTTGAAGACTTTTGTTGTTGAATTGCCACTTTTAGGTCTGTTATTGAGTGTCCAGGGAGGTTGAAGTGTTGCTTACAGATAGTTTTCCCCCCCCCCCCCCCCAACCTGAAGCAAATACTCACCAGCAACTATACACCACACAACGAAAACACCAACCCAGGAACCAAACCCTGCAACAAACCCTGTTGCCAACTCTGTCCACATATCTATTCAAGGGACACCATCCTAGGACCTAATCACATCAGCCACACCATCGGGCTCGTTCAACTGCACATCTACCAATGTGATACATGCCATGATGTGCCAGCAATTCTCCTCTGCCATGTACATTGGCCAAACTGGACAGTCTCTACGCAAAAGAATAAATGGACACAAATCAGACGTCAAGAATTATAACATTCAAAAACCAGTCGGAGAACACTTCAATCTTCCTGGCCACTCGATTAGACCTACAAGTGGCAATTAGTCTCATTAGAGTCGGTATGGCAACCCCCATCTTTTCATGTTCGTTCTCGTTCTCTCTCGCGCTCTCTCTGTATATAATATATATATAATCCTACTGTATTTTCCACTCCATGCATCTGATGAGGTGGGTTTTAGCCCACGAAAGCTTGTGCCCAAATAAATTTGTTGGTCTCTAAGATGCCACAAGGACTCCTCATTCTTTTTGCTGATACAGACTAACACGGCTACCACTCTGAAACCTGTCACCTCACTAGAAAGCATGTGTTTCCTAAATCCATTTTACTTTCCTTTTTAATAACTGCAGCTTGAGGGCCTGCCTGTGTATTTAATAAACAACTATATCTTATCAGTTGGCTACATTTGCTGTTAAGTAACCAGTCAAAGCTTTTTTAAATTTATTTATTTTTCCCCTCCTCCTAGCCCTGGAGGACATTTAAATTGATTGATTTATTTTAAAACACACAGTTTAAGATGTTTCCAGATCTTTTCAAATGCAATCTGGGGTTTTGAAGACTGAAGGCAGAATCTTGCTGGAAAGAGGTGCCAAAAGTTCATGTAGTTATAAAACTCCAGTTTTTACTTCTCCAAATGCTAACTGGCAAAAATATCCTCGGGAATTTAGCCTAATTTATACTGTCAGAATAGTCCTGTTTTTGATCTAATGTGTTCCTTTATCCACACTTGTTAGCTGTTGTTTCCTTTTGTGTTGTTTCCTTCCCATGTGAAGAGCATGGAATGTGGTTTGTGAATGTTTGTGCAAAATACAACTTGCCTAGAGTTAGGAGCATTCTTTAAGGTTCCCTTGCTTTTGCTTTAGGGATTTGTCATTCCAAAAATGTGTGTGTGTTTGTTTGTTTGTTTGTTTTTTTGGGGGTGGTGGTGGTGTTGATATTGTAATTCTCCCCCCCCCCAAAAAAAAAAAAGAAAAAGAAAATACTGCTGAGGTACAATTCCTGGAGATAACCTTTCCTCCAACCCTGCCCACACTGTTGCTGTGCTTACATCAAAGGACACAAGTTAATGGTTGGTTGTGCTCAGATTGGGTATAGGATTTGTCATAACCACCTTTCTTCACACTGCTAAAGGTGATTAAAACTGGGCTGGGAGCAGAGGGGAAGTTAGAGCATACCACACTTTCCTTTTTTTCATATTCAGGAAAGAATTGGAGTCAGACTTTCTGGGTTCTTTTCCCAACTCTGCCAGACTTGCTGAGTACCCTGGGCAAATTATTTAGCTTCTTTACAGCTTACTCTTTTGCAATATGGATATTATACTTGCTGCTTTTGCAAAGACGTTGTGAAAGAATGTGAGGCTAAAGTTCATCCAAAGTACAGATCAGTAGAAATCTTTCCAAGAATAGAATGTTTCCAAGTATCTAACAATGAGTTGTGACTGTGAGCTTTATAACACCCTTATGGGAGGTGGTATTAACCTCTGGGCTGCATTTCCTCCTCATTTAAATGGGGATAAGTCACATGCCCAAAGTTGTTATAGAACATTTATGCTTGAAAGGGAGTAGAACTCAACTCTCCTGCTTGCTAGTCCTGTGCCTTGACTAAAGATCATGCTACTTCCTAAATAAGTATTCCCCGTCAGTGCCTGCAACACAACCATTGCAATATTGTGCCCAAGTAAGAGCAATTGAGTTAAGAAATGGACTTAACTAAATCTGAAACTCTTTCTGCTGCATTTTGGCTCAGGTAAAGGATATATAATTTTTTTTAACAGTCCAATTGATTTTTCATTTAAATTTTTTTTTTAAATTATCTTGCTGTGTATGTAACCTAAGTGAGGAGGTTTTCACTGACATTTTCCTTCCAATTAATTGTAAATTGCATTGAGATTATCTGATTTTAATTTAAAAACAAAATCGACCCCCACCCTTCTTTCCACCACCAAGTGTTACCTCTGTCTTTTGTTTCTGTTTCCAGAGGAAGCTCACCAGTGTGGAAAAGGCCTCCTTATTCACTGCCAGGCCGGTGTGTCGCGCTCTGCCACCATCGTCATCGCTTACTTAATGAAGCACACGCGGATGACCATGACGGATGCTTATAAATTTGTCAAAGGCAAACGACCAATCATTTCTCCTAATCTTAACTTTATGGGGCAGTTACTGGAGTTTGAAGAAGATCTAAATAATGGCGTTACACCACGAATTCTCACACCAAAGCTGATTGGGGTGGAGACTGTAGTGTGATAGTGAAGCTAAGAAGTAGCATATAATGAAGGGTTTATCATATTCTTCACTTGATATGGGGGGAGGGGAAGGGTTGTGCTTTTATTTTTATTTTTCCTCGCAAACTCGGTGACAAAACCCTCCTTTTTTTGGTAAGGAAATGTTTTTAAAACAAATCCAAGAACTTCACTACGTTTGATGGAATGCCACTGAAATTCCCTTCCTAGAAACTGACAAAGCAGGGAGGCTTCCAAACAAAATGAGTAATTTTTAAAAGCAACACAAGGGGGGGGGAAACCTGTGCTTCTTTGTTTATTTTATTATTTTTTTTAGCCACTGGTAGAGTTTATGGCTAAGTAGTCTGTGCAGGTTCATAGACCGAAGAAAACGATGTTTAAAACAACACACAAACAGCCAAAACAAAGCAGAAAAGACTTTCGGAAGCGTATGGGCCTTGATTCTGCAAAGGCTTTGCTAAAGATAAAGCAAAATGCTCACTGGTGCAAAAGAAATCAGAGCAGCTTAGAACGTCTGCAAGGCACTTTTCACACTCCTGATAGAAACTAAAGAGAAAAAAACATTTATTTGGTGTGTTTCATGTTCTGGTTCTATTTTTCTATTTTTGGGTGTAAAGAGGTTTTAACAGCAAGGGACTTTGACCATTCTATGCCATATGCCTTCACTGGCTTCTTGTGCAATAATAATAATTTGGGGTTTATTTTGAGTGTGCAAACTGATTACAGCTGACTGCCCAATAATAATAAAAAAATAATTTTTAAAGTGTGACAGCAGCCGGCTTGGTTTAGAAGGAATAAACAAAAGCAATTATATTTTTCCTTTTTATTTGTTTCCTTTGATTCTGGTTACAGTGCCATAAACCTTGTTACATATGTATATCAGAATGTAAAAAATTAAGAACAAGCAAAATTTATTTAAGATATTTTTCGCACAAAATATTGGTGTGTTTCTGTCCTATGTAAAAAAAAAATTTGATTATAAAAATGAAAAATTCTTTTGGAAAGTGTGTGTCTTATTTCTTTAGTAATTATGTTTTTCATTTGCTTTATAGGGGCTGGGGTTTTTTCAGTACAGAACTGCATTTGATGAAAAGATATCCCTAGGCTTCCCCTTTTATTCTCCTCCCCCCCTTTTTAGAATTCATCCAATTGCTGGGTGGGCAAGATGAACTAGAACAATCAGTGAAGGCTTTTTGTGGAGGAGCTGTTGTCTCTGCAGTTGGGTAGCAAAGCACTCATTTGGGAAACTGCAGGATCAACTCTTCCCACTCATTTCTTCCCTCCCCACCCCCCATGCTTAGTTTTATTATCTTCTATGTTACGCCCTTCTGAACAGTGTACTGTCTTCTGTTAAGAGGGAATGGGATCTAATTTCACAATTTAAAAATCTATGTTGGGGTTTACTTCTCACTTCGCTGCATTTATTACCCCATCCGCACTGACCCTCTCACTTCCTGGCCACGTCACAGTGTAAAAGTGCAGTGTGTATTGCAGGTTCAGTGTTTAGCACTGATTTTTTTCAGTAGATGGTTATCCCTGTTTAAAAAGTCATGGTTTGTTTGTTTGTTTTTTTCTGCCAGTGTAACTTGGTCTCCTTGTGGACTGTTGCCAACCCAAAGTGTATTTGTATTAACCTGAAAAGAGTCAGACAGTTTTTCTAATCCATTTTTTTTGGGGGGGGGGTGAAAATTGAAATATCCCAGAAAGTCTGATAGCAGTGATGGTGCCTCGCAAATCAAAATCTACACGGACTGAACTAAAAAGAGGGCATGTCAGCAAAACTTATGTATAAACACATTACACATGTATATTTTTGTGGACTTCTTGCTTAAAAAATGTTGTTACTATACAAATATTTTCTTGAAACTTATCCCTTTATTAAATTATTTTTCTACTAGAACTGATTTTTCTTCCTTTCGATAAACATCGTTAGTCGTCTTTCCACTTCATCCTTCTTAATGAATGTTGCATGTGCAGTGAAACCCGTCAGCAGTGACCACTCTTGGGACCAACAAAATGTAGTTGTTTAACAAAGAGCACTCTACTGAAAGTGAAACAATGTATTTGCATTTGGGTGCTATTGAGGAAAGGAGATTCCTTACTAAGGAAGATCTCTTGCACAGGTTTATTGTACTTGGGCCTGACTTTCAGTGATGTTTTGTCTTTTTTTTTTTTTTTTTTAATGGATGCATTTTTGAGCCCAGGTGCAAACAGCAGCTGTCATACTACATATTTGCAGGCACAAATCAGTTGGTGTAAAAGTCTGCTTGTGCCTGCAGTTCGCCATGAGCCAGAAATTTGAGACATCTTGTAAAATAACAGCAGAGTTGAAAGCCAGCTCAAAATCAGCCCATGTAACAGGTGAGTGAAAACCCAAATAGATTAACACATCCAGCATGTGAATAGACCATACATGGTGGCCTGTATGTGTTATGGCTATTATAGTTACTCATCCTTCCCTGCTTACACGGGAAAGATTCAAAATTGCTATTTACTTCCACTGTAGATTTCTGGCTTCGAATTCTGAATAACTTAATTCAAATCTCTACAGGTAAGACAAGGGTCTGCTAGTTTGGTATAACCTTCCCCAGTCTTCTATCAAGTTTAATGCTAACCAATCTCTGCTGTTTTAGACAAGATTCAAGTTTATATCATGTGTCTGTGCTTTTCAAAAAGCCAATTGTTTAAAAAAAAAAATTCCCTCTGCAGTCCAGAATATTGTTGATAGAGTAAATGCATCATTTTACAATGTGTATTTCAGATTTTTCTGGGGATAGCTGGCTGATTTCTCCTGCCATTGTTGCACCCAGATGTATTTAGTTAGGGACTGGCTTGTGTTTCTCTGTATGCTCGTAGTGACTGTTGAAGAAAGGAACTTTAAATGCTTTCAGCACTGCAGTTATGGTGGTAGAAAGCCCAGTAATGACTAGAAGGTTAAAACTTGCCTGGCTTTCACTAACATCTCCACTTGGAGACATAAGATAGGAACTGCACTTGGTCACAAGTGAACTGAGTTTGGTGGTCTCAGCTTGAACCTGGGTAGGTGATGTCGTCCAAGTCAAACTATTCTCTTTCCCAGTATGTTTTCTCTGTGTAGCAGCTTGTCTACAGTGATTAGCATGTGTTACTACATGCCCAGATGAGGCTCGGAGGGGGGAAATTGGGAGAGGAGAGTATTAGGAGTAAACACAATGGGGAAATGACAACTCGAGCCCTGCAGTGGGTGGAATCTTGAAGGACCAACACAGGTTCACTTGCTTGGAATCTTTTGACACTAGAGAGCATCCCCCATGCAACTGTCTGGATGGGAGAACAAGAAGGTCGGTCTTGGATTCTTTATCTATTTGTATTGCTGTAGTGTCTGGGGTCCCCAGCTAGCCTCCCCTCCCACCAACACACATACTACATGCCACTGTCCTAGGTGCTGTACCTACAGCTAGTAAGAGTTCCTGACCTGATGAGTTTGCAATCTTAATTGGGAAGAAGGAAGTGAGATCAGGGGAGACTAGGGCCCAGATTCTCAAAGCTACTTCAGCATGCTTCTGAAAATCCCACTAGGTGCCTATCTGAATTTTAGGTGTCTAAATACCTGTGAAAATCTGGCCTTAAGGGACTTGTTTCAGGTCATACAGGAAGATCACGGCAGAGCTGGGAATTAAATGCTGATCTCCTGAGTTCTAGTCCAATGTCTGAACCATAAGACTGACCATCCTTCTGTCCTGCTCCTAGCTGTAGTTAAAAGAAAGCAGCACATGTAATAGTCTATGGTGCAAATCCCCAGAAAACTTACTTTTCAGCCGTGTAACAGCCATTCATTTAGCATTTTTGTGTGTTTTGAATGACTCAAGTGGAACCAAAAAATCCCCTCCCCTGTCCTATTAGTTTCATATTTGTATTCAAGGTGAGCTAAACTAATTAGCAGCTGGCAAAATGGTTCTCATCAGCTCTGCTACTTGAACTTCTAACCAAATGTCTAACTTGTTTCTATTTTCTCTTTCCGCTTGAGGTGTCAGTTAGACCTTTAGTGTTTCATGTTCCCGAGAGCACTCATCTCAAGACCTGTATATTGGAAATGGGACCTTCAAACTTTCTCTTCTTTTGACATATCAAGTTTTTAGCACTAAATGCCACTTCAAATTGTGAACTTTTTTCTTTTAAAAAATGAAGTCCCATGAGATCTATGTAAATGCAGACTATTAGTTTTAATTAGTGAATGACAAATATGCCGAATAACTGTAGAATAATTTAAAGAACTAGACATAAATATCTACTCATGTCGAGATGACGTAACTCATTTCAGTAGTGATCTATCTCATATTTGAACTTGGACTTTCCAAGGTGAAAGACAGATGTGTTATCCTATAGCACTAATTAGCCCACACATCACCTTTTTTGGTCACACCAGAAATAGAGCTGAATCTTCCGTAAATATAGTAGATGGTTTTCAGTTGGTCTCTGACATGGCAGTGAGTGCTGACGTGACTTTTATTTAAAAAAAAAAAAAAGAGGAGAAATTATGGTTAAATGTTTCCTTTATATTAATGTGACAGATATGGACTAGAAATATTTTAGCATGAAACAACTGCAAGAAGTGTGATGGAGAAGATCTGTAGTGCATAACTCAAAGGTTGTTGTGCCGACAACCAGATAGACATAGGAGGGGACTGTCAAAAATACTCTTGGGTAATCAGGTTAAGCTAAGATATTTGTGGGGAGAGGGAGGGTGGGTATCAAAGAAACACCCTGTAAATGCTTTGGAGTAAGTCTTATCTGCTACAAATATAAGGAAATATTCCTGGTAATACAAGAAAAGGACTCCAGAGTCATGAGAAGTAAAAACCTCCCTTTGATTATTGAGCTAAGGCAGGAATCCAGGAAAGAGCATGAGGTAGCCATTAGCCGTTTAACAGGTAGCTTCCTTCCTGTGAGATGTCTGTCTGTGGTGGAGTTGCTGCTGATGCTGTGGTTTCTACTACTTTAGGCATCCAGGGGGAAGTCACTAATAAACAAGTTTCAAGTGATGTGTGCACAGCATGATCCCAGCAGGTAATAATCAGAGCCCTTTCCCTTTTACTGCTGAACATACTTTGCAGTACAGGGCTGGCACTGATGGGAAATGGCTTTTCACTGAGCTGTGTGGGCTGCCTCTAATGGTGGTCTGATGCTCACGTTGACGCATAATGTTTGTCCCCACTGGGTGCAATCGTTTGTTTTTTTTTTTTTCAGCTAGATCAGCCACTTTTTTTTTCCCTCCCCTCCCTGTCTTGTCCCATCCCTCCCTAAACTGGAAGAAACCAAATGTATTGAACTTGATTTTCAAAAAAATTGTTTTTTTCCCTTTGTGTTCTTAGCAAGTCATGCACGTTATTCAAGTACAGGTAGGAGTGCATTGTTCAGCATTGGAAGCACAGTCACTGGCGAATGTCCAGAGAGGGCAGAGCCAGACTCCCTGACTGACAGGCTTGGTGCTGTCTTTTAGTTATAACAGAAGCAGGGAACATTAGTCTTACCCTCACAGTGTATTCAAAGCAATCAATGGGCTAGCTCAAATGTCTTTCTAGTATCATGCTATCTAGGGTGGGGGTGCTTGTGAGATGTCAGAAAAGTAGAGTCAGGGCTTGAATGAGAGACCTCCAAGGAAAGAAGCAGGGTGCTATCAGAAGTCACATTGGTGACTCAACAGTTGATGTTGTCCTCTCAGTCTTTGTGGAACCAATTTCCCTGCCTGTTAGATTGCACTGAGCTGCTTGAGATACAGTAGTTTGCATGAGTAATAAACTGGGCTTCTGACTACTTTTGGTCTTTAAAGATGCCATGAATTTTTCAGCAAGAGCTGGAGTGTTCTCTCCAAGTTATGGCTAAATTCTAATTTGGTTAATTGCATTCTCCTCTGCCAACTCTTCCCCCCCCCCCCCACCTGGCAGACTTAACTTTAGGTGATATTTTCGATTGTCCTAAATTATTTAGTGTTTGTATGATGCATGTATGATTAAATAGTTGCTTTATTATGCCCCAGCATTGGATGCATTTCATTGCTGGGAGAAATTAATCTTGTTTAAGTAAGTTTCATGTTTAGGGACAAAAGTTTCTATATATAATGTAAGATTCTGATGTGGGGAAGAGATTGAGATCATGAATTTCTTAAGTCCTATTTGTAATGGATGAAATACTCCTAGCTAAAAAGACTATCTGCCACTCAGGAATTCAATGTGGAGTTAAACTAAAGCAAAACAGAAGTAGTGAATTTAAATAAACAACATCCCTTTGTAGGGTTTTACCGTAACAACTGTTTCTAGGACAGGCAGCGGTTTCCTTAAAATACAGGAACTTTTGAATAGGGATCTTTTTGGGTTGAAAATGTATTTGGGGGGGAAGTTTAAAATACACTAAGTGTATAGTAGTTGGTGGGAAAATGAAAAGAGACTGTTAAGTTCTCAACTAGACAGCTGTTTGGTGTTCTCCAAGGTAGCTCTGAAAGATTGAAGTTGCACTTAGTCATCTAATATTGCTGTTCAAGAATTGGAATAGGTTATCGTATTCTGTCTTTCCTAACTCATTTCTCTCCCAATTGGGAAATCTCCCACTCTTGGGGATCAAATCGTTCACCCTTTTATTTTTCTAGCCTTTAAATTTCTGGTGGTGGATGATGAGGTGGGGTTGAATGGTATGACTGGATTTCCCAGTGTTTGTTCCCAGTCATCCCAGCTCTTCTTTTAAGCAGTAGAATTATTTTGCTACCTGGAGCTCCAGTCACAATGGCCAGAGCAGCCCATGGAATTGTGCTGCTCTGAATAAAGTTTAATTGATAAGCCTGTGAGAGTGTGACCCATAAACCCCTTCTGGGCTTCACTTTTTTTTGTGATTTAGTCTTTTTCCCCACCACTTGACATGGGAAATTACACACACTAGGTATCCTACAGCAGTCGATTAAGGTCAAAGACTCAAGTGGAATACCAACATGACACATCACCTGACAGGTTGAAATGGCAGGGCCCTGTAGTTTGTTTCTGCTTTAGTTGCATGTTGCGGGTTAACTTAGGTTTCATTTTATGAATATACAGGCCCAGGAATCCAGACTAATTAGTACTTAATAGTCCACCCTGTCTTACATAGGCACCTTTATAAAACAACTAAGATAGAGCTAGGTTGCTTTAAGAGTAATCATACTTTGCAATTATATGCCAACTTTCGTCTATCTTTAAGTACTTTATAAATTAAATCTTACCAAGAGGACATGAGGTAAGTAAGTTGTATTCTCCCCATTTTACAGAGCAGTAAACTGAGTGACTTAGTCAATGTCACATGGTAAATCAGTGGCAGGACAAGGAAAAGAACCCAGCAGTCCTCACTCCCAGTTCTTTAATCATTATATTATACCTCCAGCTTTTTCCTGCAGCTGGTTACTGACTAATATACTGATTATCTAATAAAGACCATAAAGTGAGGCCCTTCAGCTTGATGGCCATGGTGAATTAAGGCCTGAATTGCATCCTGCTGCCTTCTATGCAGCTAAAATGCCAGAGCAATTTTAGCTTCAATTAAGTGACAACAAAATCCTCTTAGTACCTCCTTGCTAATCCCTCTTTTACTGCTGTACGAATGTTACCAAGTAGTCCTTTTCATCTTTAGCCCTAAAACAGGCGCAGCACATATGATGTTGCCACTGGTTTGTCATTCTATATTTAACATAACCTTGATTACACAGAGATCGACAAGTGGGTAGGGTCTGATAAGCAGTTCAAGTTCTCTGCATAGAAATAGCACCAAAATAGTTTGTTGTTTCTAATTGCAATGGACAAGCAGCCTGGCTCATTAATCCTCTCCTATCAGCAGTACATAACTTGTCTGCACCAGAATAGCCCTGATCTCAGCAATCCTGCATTCAGCCTTGGAGTTGTGTTTTCGACGTATTTGGAAAAGACAAGCTCCTATAGCGGGCCCAAAGGGATTTCCGCTCCACTGAGCCGGCTTTATATGGCTGAGCCAACACAGAACCCAGAGAGGTTTGTGTCCCTTCATAAAAAATACATCAGTGCAGCAGGGTGCATAATTCTGGTGAACTTTACACTGCATTAGCGAGCAACAGCACTGTGTGCTCTTTGGCACAGTGTCACAGAACAGGCGTAGTAGTGGCTGTGGGAAAGCTAGCTGGCTGTCACACTGCCTCACCTCTAGGGGTGAGTGAGTAGTTCAGTCTTTCTAATCATTCAGCCTTTGGCTAGTCAGGTTGTGAGGATGTGGACACCTGTCCACTAGGAACTAGACTGAGTCCCTCAGTGCTGTTTTGTGAAACTATGCAAAATGTTAGAGGGGGCAAATTCTGAGAAATGATGATTTTGTTGGCTTGAGGTGCCCCGGGCGGGGGGGTGGGGGGAGAGAGAGAGAGAGAAGGGAGGTGCTGTACAATACTTTTGTGAAGTAACCGTTTCTATGAAGGGAATAATTTAGTACAGTTAACAGGTGACAGTCTCAACCCTTCCCCCACAGTGACTTAGGAACCTAAGTCCTATTTATCAGAGACTAAGGCCTGGATGCACAAAAGGGATGAGGTGCCTAAGTTCCTGTTTGGGGACCCCTGTGATCCACAAAACTCCTGCTGAACCATGTGGGCACCTAAACTCACTCGGCACTTATGGTTTTCTTTTGCAATAAAAGTTCTTTATGTGCCCAAGTTCCTGCTACTAAGCACGTGCACTGCAGCCTCACTCTAGGCCCCTGGACACCTGGCTCCTGCCTAAGGAGTGTGGTTCATGAACCAGAGGAAGATAAGTGTTGGGCTGCCTAAGTCATGTGTGGGACCTGATCTGGTAGGCATGCTCAGAGGGCACCTACCACTGCAGGATCCTCCATGCAAGTTCACACAGACCAGCTCCTCTCCCCATTCATTGTATAAGGGCTCAGTCTCTTAACTCAGGCTTTGTGAATCAGTGATTTTTTTTTCTAGGCACCTAAAAGTTAGGCCTTGTGATGCTGAGCATCACACCACCTAACCTTAATCAATAGGACTTCGTTGCCTAAGTCAGGCCCTTTTTTAAAACATTACCCAATGTTTTAAGAATCCTTTAGTGCTTAGGGCTCTTTGCACAAAGGTCTTGAAGCAATTAAAAAAGTAGGAGATATTAGCCCTCTAGTAAAGATGAGGAAACTGAGGCACAGAGCCCAAATGATGTGCCTATGTCCATATAGTGCTATTATCAATTCCCAGAGGAGATATAATATTACTGTATATTCTGAGTTGGTTGAAAGAGGATAGTTGATCAAATATAAGGATAACTCTGGAAGGGAAAGAATAGATAAATGATACCACTATCCTGACTTCTGAATAGCTAAATAAGAGTTTGGATACAAATAACATACAGATTGTAGCCTGGAGTGGGTTAATTTTTTATTTAAAGAGATATACCTATCTCCTAGAACTGGAAGGAACTCTGAGGGGCTCATTGAGTCCAGCCCCCTGACTTCACTAGCAGGACCAAGTACTGATTTTGCTGTAGGTCCCTAAGTGGCCCCTTCAAGGATTGAGCTCACAACCCTGGGTTTAGCAGGCCAATGCTCAAACCACTGAGCTATCCCTCCCCCCAAATTCTTCCTGAGGACGTGGAATATTTTTTCCTTATCTATTTTCTTCATATTATGTACACAGCTCCTGTTCACCTCGAATACAGAAGGGTCAGACAGCAAAAGCCACAGCATGGCTAAACAGCTGTGCAGCCTCAGCCAGCCCCAGCAGTTTTGTGTGCTCTGGGCCTAATTTATCATAGTCCTTTGCCCCAGCTAGGGTTCCTCCCCTTCCTGGTTTACCCCTACCCCCATTTGAAAAGATCCACTTTGTTTAACATAAAAAGATTTAACCCTCTGCCCCTGCAAACATACAGAAGTACCCCCATCCTGAGCTGAATGCCCCTTCACAGGGCTGGCTGTGGCTACCATATCTAGCTCAGATCCTCAATCACATAAATCACTGGAATAAAATATCAGCTTCCTTTTCTTACCATCTTTGTCTTAATGTTACTAAGATGAAAATCACAAATTTTATACATGGAAATCCAGGAATCATTATTGCAATGTAGCACTGAAAAGGTCTAGTATGGGAAAATCAGGTTAAGGGACCTCTGGAACCTCATCAAATCGAGAAGTGAATATTTGTAAGTGTTTTCCTCTTCTTAGCCACTGGTATGCCACTTCAAGGCTACTGAACATTTTCAGCAGAACTCTAGGCATACAGCACACAGACACACATTGATTGCATTCTACCTACTTAAAATTCTTCTTGCTATTTCAATTGGATATGGTATTCTCCTTCACGTCCTATCTTACACAGTGATTATGTTGGTATGCGTTGTTAAACAGCTGCTATGTTCTACTCCAGAGGTGGTTGAATTGCTTCCTATATATTGGGGCTGTCAATAATAGAATATCATTTATTTAAATATTTGTGGGTGTTTTCTACATTTTCAAATGTATTGATTTCAATTACAACACAAATACAAAATGTACAGTTTATATTTATTTTTGATTACAAGTGTTTGCACTGTAAAAAGACAAAACTAGTATTTTTAAATTCACCTAATACAAGTACCATAATACAATCTCTTTATCATGAAAATTGAACTTACAAATATAGAATTATGTACAAAAATACTGCATTCAAAAATAAAACAATGTAATTTTTTTAGCTTATAAGTCCACTTAGTCCTACTTCTTGTTCAGCCAATTGCTCAGACAAACAAGTTTTTTAACATTTGCAGGAGATAATACTACCCCCGTCTTGTTTACAATGTCACCTGAAAGTGAGTTAATCACATGAGTTAACTGCAATTAAATAGACAGCCCTACTATATATACTTTTCATACTTTGGCAAGAAAGGTGCTATATAAAGGTAAGATGCTATAAAGGCCTTGTGCAACTACTGTTTAATGGCCATTGGCATTTCTGAACCTAGTGCCAGAAGTGGCCATCTTGCTGAAAAATGATAGTAGTGTAGCTCTCTTGCCAGTTTGTGGGTTTCAAAGAAGCCGCTCCCATGGAGAGCAACACAAACTGGAACTGCAACTGAGACTGGCTGCAAACCTGTGCTTGAACAAGAGAGACAGCCTGTGGGGTCTGGATACGGAACTTGACTGGCATACCTGGGTGACACAAGCCAGGCCCTCAAGAGCTGGTACATGGCTGGCAGTCAGGTTAGAGAAGCCAGAGGAAAAGCAACCTGCAAGGTTGTTCTCTGAAGCAGCAGGAGATACAGCAAATTTGTCTTTTCCTGTCGGAAGGCCTGAGACTGACAAAGCACCACCACTGGCTGACCAGAGAGTAAGTGTGAAAAATTGTGTGTGTGTGTGTGTGTGTAAAATAGGAGCCTATATAAGACACAGCCCCAAATATCAGGACTGTCCCAATAAAATTGGGACATCTGGTCACCCTACTCCACTATGGAGAGACCAAGCCCTAATATTATGCTGCACTCTTGAGGACTGAAAGCTAGCTGAGCCTGGTGGGCCTTCCCTGAGCAGAAGCCAGGAGATGGACAGGGTTTGAAGCCACCAAAGACTCCATGCAGCCAAAAGGGGGAGTGGTCAGCCTCCCAGCAAACAATACTAGCTCTTTGAGCTAAAGCAAGGAAACTGAGGATGTTTTCATTATTATGGGTGGGGCTGGTAGTACTGCCTACTATTAAGGCTGCCTGACATTTCCCTATTTTCAGTTGCTTATAACTTTGCCTAATTGTAACTCTTTTTGGTCTGAAATTTTCCATGCCAGGTGTGTGTCTGAGGTTGAATTGTTCTGAAAAATTTCAGTCAAGATGGTTCAACCATTTCTGAGAACGAGGCTAAGGTAAAATCTATTGTTATGCTCCATGTTTTAAAAAAAAAAAAATTCTGGTGCCCTCCGTGTTTTGGAGGAAAGACTTGAAATTTGGCAGAGTATGGCATGTGTGTCAGGGATATGCCTTTTGCCATCCTTGTGATAATCCATCCAAATTATAAGACTCTGAAATACTAATTCTCGCAGGCTCAGTAGAGACTTAGATTTTAGCAGCTACATTCCCCAAAAAGTCTGTCAGCATTGGGCCTATTCTAGCCTGGACCTGAGCTGGATTTTCTCTCCAATTGCAGTTTTGGGCTGCTTGAATAGTCTCTGTGCGTGCACCTGTGTGCAAAATTGACTCTATAGCCTGGTGGCTAGGCCACTCTCCTCGGCTGTGGAAGACCCCAGTTTGAGTCCCTTCTCCCATGACTGTTGAAACTGTTCCATTTTGCGTACAATAATTCAACAGGAGAGCCGGGGAGTACTGTAAAGCCTGGTGATTAGGGCTCTCACTGGGGAAGGGAGAGACCTGGCTTCAAATCCTTGTTCCAAAGCAGGGGCTTGAACCTACATCTCAGGTGAGGGCCCTAACCATCAAGCTTTCAAATATGAGGGGAGCACTGTCCTCTGGTGTCTGTGCCTTATTGTGGCAGGACAGCTTGCGTGCTCTAATGATCCCCAGAGTCTGTGTTGGTGGAGGCTTTGTTCCTGGTAGGTTCAACCATGCCAGATTGGCCTGTTAGGGCAGGACAAAACAGACACCCTGATTCTCCAGGTTGGGGGTTAGGCACAGGGCTAACAACCCTGCCCTGTAAAAAAACAAAATATGTTACTCAAACAGTGACGGAGAAACTGACCATTACTGTGTGTGATGGCCTTCAGGAGTCAATGACCCGTATGACTGCCAGAGGTGAAAGTTAAAATGAAGCCACTGGCATGAAGACTGACCTGCTCATCACCAAGACTAAAACCAAACTTGTTTTTTGGAATGTACAGACAATGTACGAAGCAGGGAAGCTAGCTCAGGTCACAGCAGAGATGAGATGAGACAGCTTACACATCCTGGGTGTCAGCAAGAGCAGATGGACGGGATCAGGAAGATTAACAACAGCCTCAGGAGAAACTTTGCTGTTTTCTGGACGGGATGATGGACAACACCATGAGGGTGTTGCCATCCTTTTGAAGAAGGGAGTGGAGCATTCCCTGTTTGAATGGAAATCCATCAGCAGCAGACTTATGAGAGCCAGACGGAAAGGGAAACATAATATCACCCTGATTCAGTGTGCTGCTCTGACAAATGAGTGATGAAGAAGTAAAGGACAAATTCTACCTTAAACTACAGGCAGAGTTAGAGAGAGTATCATGCTATAACCTAACTATTGTCATGGGAGACTTGAATGCCAAGGTCAGTAAGAACAACACAAACAACGACAGAGCAATGGGAAGACATAGGTGTGGCACTATGAATGAAAACAGAGAGAAGCTTGTTGATTTCTGTTATATGAATGACCTAGTCATCGGTGGAACCCTATTTGAACATTGTAAAATTCACAAGCTGACATAGTGTTCTCCAAATAGCAGAGATAAGAACTAAATTGATGATATGATCAATGGCGATGCTCACTGACAGATGTGAAAGTGAGAAGGGATGGAGATGTTGGCAACGACCACCACCTTGTGACAACTTCCATCAAGCTAAAATTGAGAAGGGACATAGATGTTATGATATTGACAAGCTAAAGTCCCCTGAAATACAGAAAGCCTCCGTTCTGCAGGTAAAGAACAGGTTTTAAGCACTTGCAGACCTGGATGAAGAGGAGGGGAATGCAGATGAGGAGAACAACAAGAAGTGGGACAAAGTAACAACAATTTATAAAGAGAGCAGTGAAGCCTGTCTAGGCTACAGGTAGAAGAGAAGGAAGAAGTGGATTACACCCAGCACATGGAATGCCATAGAAACCAGACGAGCCCTGAAGAAAAAAAGTTTTAGACACACAATCCCAGAAGCTAAAGGAGAAATACCACGAGCAGTATAGCAAGGCACACCAGGAGCTCAAACGTCCTGTGAGAGCAGACAAACGGCATTATATTGATTATCTGGCAACACAAGCAGAGGATGCAGCTGCTCATGGTGAACAAGGAACCATCTACAAAATGACACGGCTTATCAGTGGTAAATGGCAGGCACTAACAAACACTCTCATCAGGAACAAACAAGGACACCTACTAACAACTGAAAAAGAACAAAATATGTGCTGGACAGAGCATTTCAAATAATTGCTGAACAGGAAGCCACCTAAAGAGGAAGCAAACCTCTAGGAGGCAGAAGAAGATCTTGATATCAACAGACACCCCAACTAAGGAAGAGATCATTCAAGCCATCAAATCCTTAAAAAATGGGAAAGCTCCTGGCAAGGATAACTTGCTGCTCATTTAGGATTTACCTTGAACAATTCTGCATTCATTTATCCTGGCCTCTCTATTTACATCAGTCTGGGAAAGGGGAAAAAGTGCCAGATGAGTGGACCAATGGGGTTATAGATTCTAAAGAAAGGAACTCTCAGTGATTGTAATAACTGGTGTGTATCACACTTTTATCTGTGCCAAGCAAAGTATTGTGTAAGATCATAGTCCAGCATATATCAAAGGCAGTTGATAGAATTCTTAGAAAAGAGAGAGCTAGTTTTCAGGAAGGGCATGGATGCACAGACCAGCTCTTCACTCTACAAAACATAATAGAACAGTGCTTAGAATGGCAATGGCAACTCTACATAAATTTCATAGACTTTGAGAAGGCTTTTGATAGCATTCATGTGATCAGCCTATGGCGTACTCTGTGGGCATATGGAAAAGATTTCCATATAATCAACATCATCAAAAGCTTCTATTTGAACTCTACATGCAGTGTTGATCACAGTGAGCTCAGTTTTGAAGTCAAAGCAGGAGGATGTCAGGGGTGTGTCATGTGGGCAATCCTCTTCAACATTGCCATTGACTGAGTAATGTGGCATACAACAGAAGACCTGTCGAGGCATTAAATGGACTCTCTTCTCATCCCTTGAAGACCTGAAATTCACAGATGATGTCACTCTCCCATCACATACCCAAAACCGTATACAAGAAAAAACAACTTGACTCAATGCATTCAGCCAACAAATTAGACTGAAAATCAACCATAATAAGACAGATATCATGACCTTTAATATTGCCTCACCATCACCAGTATGGATAGAGGATTATGTTCTCACCAATGTAGAAACATTTACATACTTAATAATAATAGGAGATATACCAATCTCCTAGAACTGGAAGGGACCTTGAAAGGTCATTGAGTCCAGCCCCCTGCCTTCATTAGCAGGACCAATTTTTGCCCCAGATTCCTAGGTGGCCCCCTCAAGGATTGAACTCACAACCCTGGGTTTAGCAGGCCAATGCTCAAACCACTGAGCTATTCCTTCCCCCCCTCACCCAGGAGGGTGGAACAAGCCAGGACATCCAGAACAAAATCAGTAAAGCCAGGAACACCTTCAGGAGCATAAATACAGTCTGAAAATCATCAAAATACAACACCAAAACCAAACTAGAGTTTTATCAGCGCTGCATACTTTGGGAATGAGAAAGTATGACATGTCCAAACTGTCTTCATTCCATACAACCTACCTCAGAAAAATCCTCCGTATCTTTTGGCCCAGAACAATCTCAAACCAAGATCCATTGACACAGTGCAACCAAGAGGATCTGAGCACCATCATTGCTAGGAGGCGTTGGAGATGGATCGGTCATGTTCTTCAGATAGAAACTGATTCCATCACCAGAGTAACAATAAGATGGACACTTGAAGGCAGGGCCGGTGCAAGGATGTTTCGTGCCCTAGGCAAAAACTTTCACCTTGCGCCCTCCCCCGTCCCTGAGCCCCTGCCCTGAGGCCCCCCCCCCACCCCAGCTCACCCCTGCTCTGCCTTCTCCCCGAGCACACCGTCGCCGCTTCACTTCTCCTGCCTCCCAGGCTTGCAGCGTCTAAGCTGATTGGTGCCGCAAGCCTTGGGAGGTGGGAGAAGTGAAGCAGCTTACCCCTGCCCCGCCTCCTCTCCAAGCATGCCGTCGCTTCTTCACTTCTCCCACCTCCCAGGCTTGCGGCACCAATCAGCTTAGGCACCGCAAGCCTGGGAGGCGGGAGAAATGAAGCAGCCACAGCGTGCTCGGGGAGGAGGTGGGGCAGGGGTGAGCTGGGGTGGGGAGTTCCCTGTGTGCCACTTCCTCCCCTCCCCTCCCCTCCCCCTTACTTGCTGCAGGCGGCCTTCCCCGTGCCCCCCTGCCCCAGCTCCCTCTGCGTAAATGCCGGCGGCGACCGGGGTGGCCGAAGATCTGGCCGCCGTAGTTGCTGCCGAAGAAAATGCTGCCGCCACCCCCGCCCCCAAATCCTAGTGCCCTAAGTCGCCTAAATGGTTGCACCAGCCCTGCTTGAAGGCAAGCAAAAATGAAGCCACCCGAAAACAATGTGGTAAAGAGCTGTGGAAGCTGAGTTGAAAAACCTGGGGTACAACTGGGGAACCATTGGAAAAACTTGCCAGAAACAGACAGGAGTGGAGGAGCTTCATCACTGCCCTAAATGCCAGAGGCGTAATAGGAACATGATGATGATGATGGTGATGATTGATGATGACGACTAGCACCACCTGCAGTTTTGTGTATCTAGCTCTTCGTTTCCTTTTTAAAATAAGAGTAAAAGGGTTAATGTCTGGAAATAAAACATTTCATCTTGGGTCAAACAAAATGAATTTTTGTTGACTTTCAATTTTGCTGTAAAAGACGCAGATTGTCAAATTGAACTGTTCCCCCACTCCTCGCCCCTGAACTGCCAGTGAACCGAAAAATTAGTTATTTGCCCATCTCTTTGTGTGTGGAATTTAGAAGGGCTGTGTGACACCCTGCTCCTCCATCATGTGACAAGCACAGAGCTGGAGTGAATCTGGCATCCCTGTTTAATCTATTGATGGTACGGGGAAGGCATGTGGTAACACCTTTTGGTATTGGCAAGTAACAGAGGAATCAAAGTGTCCCTGCTTGGATTCCCAAGGAACAAGAAGTCGTACACTAAACATGTTAGAGGTACGACTATCAGCCACATCAAATATTCAAGAGCAGGAGCCTTTTGTATTTGGGGGATACATGAATAATTTAATATAGTGCTGAGAGTTATGAAAGGAATTCATTGTCACTAATAAATAAAACAGAGCCCCTGTGAACTGGAGGGTGGCTGATGCTCCTCAAGTGAATCGGTAAATTCATTCCCTTCAGAAATCATACAGGAAAACAGGCTCCAGTCCAAGGTGGTCTCATGCCAACACCACTGTGTGGAAGTGCAGAGAAGATGGTTTTTTTTTTTTTTAAGGGTCTAATTTTAGAAGTAGTCTTTAATTGTGTGGGTACAAGTGATAAATGCAGATGTCTAGTGACCTCATTCCACCTGAAACTCTGACTGTTACATGTCTAATAAATATCCCTTGTGGCCATGTATATTTGTGCCATTAAAATTGTGGGAGCACAAAGGGAATCTAGGTTGAGATGTTCTCAAAATCAGACCCAAAGATTATAACACTAGATTAGGGCCTGTTTATTGACAATACTCTGACGTATTTATTTTTTGGATAAAGGGCCTTCCAAAGGATTGACTTAGATAAGCACCCTGAAGTTTATCCAAAGTACTCACTGACTCTTGAGTCTGCAGAGCTGAGATGGAAGTCTAGATAGAACCAACTTTCTAGGGAGAACTTCTAACAAAATGCTGTATCCTATGAGTACAATCTCTTGCTCACTATATCAGCACTTATTTTTCTGATCCCTGCTGGGACCATGGTTTGCAGAGGCATCCAAACTGAAAGAATTATGGAACATTTCCAAACATCACAAACATTCAGTTGAGATTTGCTTCTAGACTTCAGAGAAGGCTTGACAGGCGATGCAGTCTAATGGGTTAAGACTGGTCTGAGAAAAAGGATTTCTAAATCCTAATCCCACCTTTACGAGTTAATCCTAATGTGTCTTTGGGCAAGTCATTTAGTGTTGGATTGAAACCTTGCAATCCAGTCCAGGTAAACAGTGCATAGCTGCATGGTCCCGGGAGCAGGGCTGGGACAAAACTGTGATCCTCAGAGCACTTCTCTGTGGCAGCACAGGTACATACTCCCTCCCCCGGGGAAGTAAACTGCTCCAGCCCTTTTCCTGGTGCAGACTAGTTCCCCCTTTGTGCCTGCTCCGTTTTGCTGGCCAGTGTATTGTGGGAGCAGACCCAAAGCTCTGCCTATCAACACAGGAGGAAGAGTGGCAGTCCTGCAGTGGCTGCTGCCCCCATGCAGGGCCTGGCATTGCAGAAAGCCTGTGTAAGGGGGACTCCTTTGCCTCTAGGCTTCCCTTCACAGGCTCACAACTGAGGCCTTAACCCCTTTGCCTCAATTTCCCCATCTGTAAAATCAGGCTAGGAAGCTGTCCGCTGCCCAAGGGCTCAGTGTGCTGAATGTATTAACGCTGGCAAAGTGTGCTGGGATCCTCGCATGGGAGGCACAATATAAGGAGAAAATGCTCTTATTGTACTTATACTGTCAACTCTTTGGGACAGGGACTGCATCTTACTGAAATGGGTGTGAACAGCACCTAACGCTGAGTGTGCTAGCAGAATACACAAATAATAATTATAACTGCGAGCTAATGCATGTTTGCAATGCACTTGGATCATGGACCTTGCTGGATACAATGTGCAAACAAATGAATGTTTGCATACATCACAGTGCAATGTCAAAGTGCATTAATTGTTGAGTGTTATCACTGGGCTAGAGGAATGGGGATGTTGGCTCCAAAATTGATGCCATGATCTGGCCCATTATTATTTTATTAAGTTTGGTTTGGCTCATCTTTTAATTGAGCAAGCCCATTAATCCATAACTGTACTAAGAACAACATTCCAGAAATATACCATTGTTCCAGAACTTACTAAGAGAGACTATTTGTGTTACTAACAAACACTTGTCCGAAGCCCAGAGTACCTCATGCCTTTTATAGTTTACAACACTAAGGCCTGGTCTACACTAGGAGTTTATGTCAAATTTAGCAGCGTTAATTCGACTTAACCGTGCACCCGTCCGCACCAGGAAGCTACTTAGTTCGACCTAGAGGGCTCTTTAGTTCGAATTCTGTACTCCTCCCCGACGAGGGGAGTAGCGCTAAATTCGACATGGCCATGTCGAATTAGGCTATGTGTGGACAGAAATCGAACTTAGTACATTCGGGAGCTATCCCACAGTGCACCACTCTGTTGACGCTCTGGACAGCAGTCCGAGCTTAGAGTTCTGACCAGCCACACAGGAAATGCCCAGGGAAAATTTGACACGCTCCAGCGCCTTGTGGATGTTCTGTAGGACCGCAGGCAGGAGGACAGAGCCCCCCTGCACTGTATCTGCAATCGCCCTCCCCCGCCACAAAGTCCCAAACCCCCCTCACCCAATGTAACAAGAAGGAGGGCGACAGGGGCCGTGAAAACTGTCACTGCACCCCTGCAGAGTGCACAAATACAAGAAGGCTCTCATTCCCTAAATGTTGAGAAGTCCTTCCCTTCCTGGCTCACCAAAGCCCCAATCCCAGTTTCATCCCCTAACTGTGTAGTTGATTATTAAAAGTAGTTTGCTGTTAATTACTATTTCCATCAAGTTTTTCTACAGAGGACTGTCTGTGAAGGGGGGGAAGGGGGTTGTTAATTGCATAGGACAGTCACCTTTACCAGGGTACAGACACGGGGGCAGAATCAACAGCAGGTCACACACACAGTGCAGTCAGTAGGCACCCTGGTCGGTCTGGGAGGTGTTTTCCATGTTCTGTGTGGGTGGGGGGTACATGACTTTGTGGCATGGGAGGGCGGTTACAGAACTTATGCAGCGGTCCTTGTCCCGGACCACAGAGCCACGCAGCAGGGGAATCTGTAACCGTCCTCCCCTGCCACAAGGTCACGTAGGCCCCGCACACAGAGTCCCGAAAAGGAGGGATGGCAGGCTCCGTTGAAACAACTAGTCCGGCACTGCAGACCGCTCTAGGAGCAGGGGCCTATCATTCCTCGAGTGTAGAAGCGGTGTTAACATCACTGCACTCCCTACCCACCACAGTCTGCGTCCCTGTTTCAACCCTTTAACGCGAATTCATTAATAAAGAAAACGTTGTTAATTAACAATGTTCCATTAACTTTATTTTTAAACGTGTGTTGGAAGGGGGGAAACGTGGTGAACGGGGTATGTTACCGCAGAAGAAAGTCAACAGTAACTGAAGCAGGGGCAGGTTCAGCTTCTCTGTAAAGAAACTGAACAGTCACAGGTCACGCTGCTCGCTGAGGAACCTAGCTTTCAAAGCCTCCCGGATGCACAGCGCTTCCCACTGGGCTCTTCTAATTGCACCGCTGTCTGGCTGAGCGTAATCAGCAGCCAGGCGATTTGCCTCAACCTCCCATCCCACCATAAAGGTCTCCTCCTTGCTCTCACAGAGATTGTGGAGCACACAGCAAGCTGCAATAACAATGCAGTAAGCTCCTCCATCTCCCCTTGAGACGTCCGAAAGCACGTTGAATGATGACAGTTACCCAAGACGACCCTCGACACATTTTTCCCCCCCAGCATGCATTGTGGGGAAATCCCAGAATTCAAATGGGCAGCGGGGACTGCAGGAACTGTGGGATAGCTTCCCACAGTGCACCGCTTCCAATGTCAACGCTTGCCCCGTTAGTGTGGACTCACAAAGTCGAATTAGTGTCCTTAGTGTGGACACACAAATTCGACTTTGTAAGGTCGATTCCACAAATTCGAATTAAGTTAAATCGAACTAATCTGGTAGTGTAGACATACCCTTAGAAAGCACATCTTTTTCAGAGTAAGTTAGTTTCCTTTTAACTTCACAAGAACAGGACTCTGTGATCCTGATGCCTTTGTTGCATATAAATTACTGGATTTATTTGGGATAAGTCGGATATCAAAGCACAGTAGAGAGATGGTCAACGCATTTGCCAGAGATGGTGATGAGTGGCTTAAGGAAAGGAATCCTGATGCTTAAAAGGAAAGTATAGTCAAGAATATTATGAAAGGAAGGAGGAGGTGAGTGAAGGTTGGAATGTGTGTGGTGAAAGGGCGCAAATTGTAAGTGCTGGTGCAGATCTGCAATATAGTATCTGAAAATTAGCTGGAGTTGTATTACAAACAGAAAACTGGTCCATAGGTGTGATGAAACCAAGCCTAGTAAAGCTTGTCATATATGGCTAGCTGACCAAGGAGCAAGCAAAGTCTGCTATGAGAGATTTTTAGTATCCTTACAACTCAGACACACATTCTTTATTTGACAATTCACCATTTTTCTATCTCTGATCTTCTACTCCACCTCAAGGGGAGAAAAAGACTGTTCATGCCTCTTCAATAAAGCCTTGGAAGAGATTATTAACATTTTATGTGCTACCCTGTGCAATCAGGGAATCAAGAATAGTATCCAGGATCTAGTATGGTCCTTGTTGACAGACAGACCCTGTATTTTTTTTATTGGCTTTCTTGTTCCCAAGCTAACTAAAACAGCCTATAATACATAGTGTCACCAAACAGGATCTCCTATGTCCTGTCCTGGAAGAAGCAGAGAACGAATTACTGATTATACTACTCAGCCTTTGGATGGATGGGTACTTGCCTTTCTTCTTTTCTGGAACTAATTTAGCCTTGGCATAAACTGATGCAATTCCCCTGGCAGTCAGTGGAAGTGATGTCCTATATGCAAAGGCTGAATTTGACTATCTGTGCACCGGTCTGCATGTATTTGAATATTTATGGTATATATGAGATGAATGGACAAAGGTTCAGTGACTATTGTTCATTTGAAAGAAGTCATTCATATATGTATGAGAAACACACATTAATGAATTACTTCTTTCAAATGAACAGCAGTCATTGAACTTTCATTCATCTATCTCATTCTTACTCTCATTGGAAAGCTAGTAGCATTCATAGAGCACTGTCACCTGGCTAAATTTGATTTTAAAAACAACCTACCGTCTAATCCTTCCTTTTTAAAGGGAACATTTAAAATGAAGCTGATCAAAATTTAATGGGCTTGTATGTGTGTTTGTGATCACTTATAAAAAAAAACATCATTCCTGGATCAATTCTACACTAGAGTATATTCAAATTGGCTTTAAGATTGTCGTGGCGAAAGGACAGCTGAATTAAGCTAGGTCACAGGAATGCAAGGAGCTACCTGTCTCGGGGAAAGAACTTTGTTTGCACAGCGCTTAGTGTAAAATGAGGCTGGAGACCTGGTTTTATAATACTTACATCCCTCAATTCTTGACAGAAAACAACACACCAAAGGAGGCCGTATAATCCTGTTCAGTAGAAGCGTGGTCATGGATTGTGGCAGAAGGCAGGCTTCAGGGGACTGAGGAGTTACTGGGAAGGCAAAACAGTGGGAGTAGACAGCACAATACCTGATATTCCCAAGATTTTTTTTTCTCTTTTCCTATCTGTATTGTATGTCTACCCTGACTGGCTCTCTGCTTCATTTTTCACCATATTTTTAATTGGATTGTTCTCTCTTCTCTTTTATTCCTAAATTATTATTACTTATTTGATGACAGTAGTACCTGGAGACTCCACTGAGACAGGCGTCCTGTTGTGCTAGCAACTGTACACACACAGAGGAAGAGAAAATTCCCAGCCTGAAGAGTTATTAATCTAAATACACATGGCAGACAATGGGTAGAAAAAAGAAAGGATTAGCCCTGCTTTACAGAAGGGGAACTGGAACACTTGCATGCATGCTTAATTTTACTACCTCAGGAACTCTTATTGAAACTCCTAGCCCCTCTGTTGTCACCAGGATTAGAATGTAGTAAAAATATGAAAACTGGACACAACTAAGGTAATAACTGATGTAAGTGTACCAATAAAATAATTATGCTAAATAATTCTGAGGGCTGGGCTATGGACTCGAGCACAGTCACTACTCACTTTAAAGGATAACTGATTGAGGCTAGAGGACGAGCCCACCCTGCACTCACCCTCTGATTGCAGTTCCTGTCTTGCTTGTTGACTGTCATTATCCTGGCTCAGTGTGGAGAGGAGGTCCTGGGGTGGGAGGAGGGGACGGAGAGTCAGCCTGCCCCCATCTCACCTTGCAGAGGCAGTTCCTGTCACATGGGGCTGGACTTGGCTCTTGCCACTCATGAATTCAGAGAAGCCCACAACAGCATTACATGATATGTGCATCTGCATGCAGGCACAATCCTCCCCCAGTGACACCCCAGCCCCTTCCTTGGCCTTGGTGCCACTGGTTACTGAGCTTCATCTGCTGAGTAGGGCATGGTTGTGGCCAGCAGAAAAGCTCAGAAAATGCAGATAGATTGGGGGGGAGGAAGGAGTTGAGCCACATCTAGCCCAAGCCACACACCACCTATGGTGTGCACCTGTCGAAGAGCATTCATAAACTCCACGTGGGGAAATCACCAGAAAGAAAAAAAAATTGAGGTTTGAACAAGGGGTTTTAGGAGTGTCTCCTAACGACACTCAAAGTCTTTAAAATTCTTGAGACACTTTAGTAACTTTTGTTCACCAGAAATTTCTTAACTTCTGCTTATTAAGAGTTCTGTTAATGTTTGTATTATAGTAGCTCTGTTGGCGGGGGGGGGGGGGGGGGGGGGGGGAATGGGTTAGCCACTGGATAAGAATTGAAATCTAAGAAGTGAGATTTATAAAATTGTGGTTCAGACATTAGATAATTTTGGTTTCAGTATTAAGTTACTTAACGAAATTCAAATTATAAATGTGATTGATTTTAGCAAAGATTTATAGTGAAATGGAGAGCCACCTTCTTAGAATTTATATCAGGATTAATTACATTTATATTAATTTGATGAATTAACTCTAATCCAATATTGAGACTAACTTGAGAGTTGATTTGTTGATTTGATTTTGTCAGACTGTTTTATTATTAGATTAGTTTAATATTATTAACTTAGCTTAACTTTAGTGATGTTTTCTTCCTTTTATTTTAGTTAAGGAGTGTACTATTGGGTTATCCGGGAGAGGGGGCGGGCGGAAGCCCGCCCCATACTAACGGATCCCCCCCCCAGCCTAAGGGGAGGATCCACAGGGCCACGGAAACCCACTAAGTGCGGGGGACAACTAATAAAAGAACAGGGACAGGAGTGAGGTCAAAGGGTCAGAAGGAGGGAGCCTGATGGGGACACCGAGCAGAGAACCCCGGACAGCGCCCACTGCTCCTCGAAGGCGTCAAGGGAGCCAGCGGACGCCGCCCAGAGGAACTCCGCCCGGAGACGTGAGCGGACAAGGGACCGGAAACAAGCCCCACAGTCGCAGGAGTCTCCGTCGGCCAACCTCCTCTCCCTGGTCGCGTGGATGGCCTTTTTAGCCAGGGCGAGGAGGAGGTTGACCAGGAGGTCCCGCGACTTTGTGGGGCCACGGATAGGGAGTGCATGGATAAGGAGGTGGGGGGAAAAGTGCAACCAGAAACGCAAGAGGATATTAGTGAGGAGCCGGTATAGGGGCTGCAACCTGGCGCACTCTAGGTAAACATGCGCCAGGGTCTCCCTCACGCCGCAGAAGGGGCAGGTGTCCGGGACAGGGGTGAACCGCGCCAAGTACACGCCCGTGCTCACGGCCCCGTGAAGGAGCCGCCAGCTGATATCCCCGGCGGGCCTCGGAACCAGGGTGGAGTACAGGCAGGCCCACCGGGGCTCCTCACCCTCCACAGGTGGCAAGAGGTCCCGCCACTTGGTGTCGGGGCGGGACACGAGGGTGAGGAAGTGAACGGTATGGAGCACGAGCGCGTAGAGTTGTTTCCTTGGCGCGGTTTGGAAACGGACCGGCTGCAGATCGTGCAGCCGGCTGGCGGAGAAGGGGCGGGGGGGCCGGTCGGGTCCACGGGGCAGGGGCCCGATGAAGAGGTCCGGAGGGCTCGGGGTGGGGGGTGGGCGGGCGTGCCCTCACGCAGGACCCGGTCGAGGTAAGCCCGAGCAGCGGGCGGCAAAGCGGCCTTCACCTCCTGTAGTACGCGCCGGGGAGTACAAGGTCTGGAGAGCCCCATCCGCCGAGCGAGCGTCAGGGGATCCAGCCAGTCTCCCCGGTCGTAGTCCAGGAGGTCTCCGACCCTGGTGGCTTCTGCCAGGACCAACCTCTGGCGCACCGCGGGGGACTCCGCCACCTGCACACGGAGCTGAGGGTTGTGTAGCAGGGGCTCCGCGAGGAGGTCTGCCCCCTCGGTGGCCGCCACGGACCTGGTCGCAGAGAACAGCTTCCAGGTCCGGAGGAGGTCCTGGTAGAAGACCGGCAGCCCGGAGAGGTCTCGCGGAAGGCCCCTCGGGTCGAGATAAAGGAGCTGCCGGTCGTATCGGAGCCCTCGGAAGCGGCGCAGGAAGGCGTGCGCCAGGGCTCTCCATGCCGGACTACCCGCACCATAAAGGAGCCTCTGCAGTGCCTGGAGGCGGAAGACGTGGACCTGAGTGCGGAGGCACTTCAGGCCCTGCCCTCCCTCCTCCAGGGGCAGGTGGAGTACCCCTGCAGGGACCCAGTGCAGTCCTGGCCAAAAGAACTCCAGCACCACCCTCCGGAGGTCGGTCAGGAACACCGGGGCCGGGACCAGGGTGTTAAGCCGGTACCAGAGCATGGACAGGACCAGTTGATTGAGCACCAGTGCCCTCCCTCGGAGGGAAAGGCACCGGAGGAGTCCTGTCCATTTCCGAGCCGCTCCGCCACCCTGCCCAGCAAACCTTGCCAGTTCTCCGGCGGAGAGGATGCGTGGCAGAAAGGTAAACGCCGAGATAGAGCAGCGGACCCGCGCTCCACCGGATGGCCTGAAGCGCGGGTGGGAGGAGCTCGCCTGCCACCCGTCCCCGACCACCAGGCCAGAGCTCTTGACCCAGTTGACCCGGGCGGAGGAGGCCGCCGAGTACACGGCTTGGCAGGCCTCCACCCGCGCCAAGTCGCCCGGGTCCTGGACCACGAGGAGCACATCGTCGGCGTACGCCGACAGGACCAGCCGCAGCCCGCCCCGAAGCACCAACCCCGTCAACCTCCTGCGGAGGAGACAGAGGAAGGGCTCGATCGCCAGGGCGTACAGCTGGCCCGAGAGGGGGCACCCCTGCCGCACTCCCCGCCCGAAGCTGACCGGCTCGGTCAGGGTCCAGTTGAGCCTGACCAGACACTCTGCGGAAGCGTACAGCACCTGGAGAAAGCCCACAAACTGGGGTCCGAAGCCTAACGCCTGCAGAGTGCCCAGGAGATACCCGTGGTCCACCCTGTCGAACGCCTTCTCCTGATCCAGGGACAGGAGGGCGAACGACAGACCATCCCTGCACCCAAGCTCCAAGAGATCCCGGACCAGATACAGGTTATCGAAGATGGTACGGCCCGGGACGGTGTAGGTCTGGTCTGGGTGGATCACGTCCTCCAGCACGGACCCTAGCCGAATCGAAATGGCCTTCGCAACAATTTTATAGTCCGTGCTGAGGAGCGAGATGGGACGCCAATTCCGTAAATCGCGGAGGTCCCCCCTCTTCGGCAATAAAGCACGGCTCGCCTGCACGAGAGGAGGACCCGCCCGCAAGGACTCGGCCCAGACGGTGACTAGGTCTGGGCCGAGGACGCCCCAGAACACGCGTAGAACTCCACGGTCAGCCCGTCCATGCCCGGGATTTATTGGTGGGCATGCGACGGAGGGCTTCGAGAACTCGGCCAGAGTGAGAGGCAGCTCTAGCCGGTCCGGTCGCCGCGCTGACCGTCGGGAGTCCGTCCCAGAGCACTTTGCAAGCGGCAGGATCGGTCGGATCCGGGGAGAAAAGCGCGCGTAGAAGGTCCGGGCCCTCTCGCACATCTCCGCCGGATCCGTGAGGGGAGCCGTCCTCCGCCAGGAGGCAGGTGGCGTGCTTCTTGGCCCTCCGTTTCTCCAGGGCGTAGAAGAAGCGGGAGCCGCGATCCATCTCGAAGGAGGCGGATGCGGGATCGAACAAAGGCGCCCCGGGCCCGATGGTCTTCGAGGACCCGGAGCTCCTCCCGCTTCTCCCGGCACGCTCCGCAAAGGGATGGATCCTCGGGGCTGGCGGCCAGACGCCTCTCCAGCTCTAAGACCTCCCGCTCCAACTGCCCTATCGCCGCATCCCTCCGTCGGCTGGCGCCCCGGGTGTAGTCACGGCAGAAGAGCTGGGCGCGCACCTTCCCCACGTCCCACCGAGGGAAAGGCGCGCCGCTGCCCTCGCCAGGCCAGCCAGAACTCCCGGAAGGACGCCACGAAGCCCCCATCCTCCAGCAAGCTGTTGTTGAAGTGCCAATAGGCCGGCCCCGGCCTCTCCGCGCAGAGAGAGGCCGTCACGGTGACGAGGTGGTGGTCCGAAAAAGGGGCCGGCCGGATGCTGGAGGACTGGGCCTGTGAGAGATGGAACCGGGACAGATAGATGCGGTCCAACCGGGAGTGGCACGACCGATGGGCTTCCACCCGGACATAGGTGTACGTGGAGGCGTCGTCCGGGTGGTGGTCGCGCCAGACGTCCACCAGGGAGTGATGGGTGACGATCTCCCTGAGGACGTCCGCGGCGGCCGGGCTCTGCTCGGTCCCCGAGCGGTCCCGCTCCTCGAGGACGGTGTTAAAATCCCCGCCCAGGACCAGGCACTCGCGAGGATCCAGGGAGCCGAGGAAGGCGGACGCCTGCCGATAGAACTGCAACCGCTCCGGGGCAAATGCCGGGGCATAGATGTTGATGAGGTTGACCACAAGCCCCGCCATGCGGACCCGGAGGTGCAGCAGGCGGCCCGGCACAGCCTCGGCGACCCCCAGCACCTCTGGCCGTAGGTCGGGGGAGAACAGGGTAGCCACTCCAGCCTGATGGGTGGTGAGATGGCTGAAGTAGACCCGTCCCCCACTCCAGCCGCCAGCTGGGCGGCCGGATCCGTGTGGGTCTCCTGCAGGAAAACCACGGAGTACCCCCCCTCCCGAAGGAAGGAGAGCACCTGGCTCCTGCGGAAACCCACCCTACAGCTCCGGGTGTTTAGTGTGGCGAAGGTGATGACTGCCATGAGGAGGGCTGGGGGGGATCCACGGCAGCAGGGGCGCTCGCGGCCCCCGTTGGGCCACGCAGCAAACCGTGGCCCACCCCGAAGGCGAGCAGGGAGTCACGGAAGCCGCGCGCCCGGTGGTAAGCCGCGACATTCTGCTTCCCGGTCCCCTTGCCCTCCCCTATGAGGGCCCTCGTGGCCAGGAGGATCCGGTGGAAGTCCCCCCAGCGCTGGAGAGCAAGCACGACCTTGTTGCGGGAGCCCCGGACGTCCTCCAAGAACTCCCGCAATTCCTCTCGCAGCGTATGGGAGGGCGGGGTCACTGGCCTCCGGGGGTCCACCGGTGGCACCTCTGGCACAGCCCCGTGACCCACCGGGACGGGCAAGCAAGGGGCGGGCCCTGGCTCAGTGGGGGGCGGCGGAGGGAAGAGTACAGCCCCGAGTGGGTCGGGACTATGAAATTCAAAGGCCGCTCCCTGGGAGTCATCCTCCGGGAAAGGGAAGGAGACAGCTCCAGGGGCTGAAATAACAGCATGGGAGGTGGAGAGGGCAGGGCTGGGGTCAGGAGCAGGGGTGGGGGGAGGGACAGAGATGGGACCCTGGGCCGCAAGAGCTGGACTCTCAGTGGGTGGCCCCTCGCGGCCAGGCACGGGGGTTTGAGGGGTAGGGAGGAGGTCCCCAGCGACACCGGGCTCGGGCTCAATGGCATGTAGAGCAGCCTCGGCGCGGGGAGATGCCGAACCCTCGGGGCCCCACCGGGAAGGAACTCGATCGCCCGCACCACCGAGGACACCCCAGTAGCGAGGAGTCAGGGGACCCACGGAGGCGGAGCGGACGAGCAGGTGGGATGTTGGAGCATGTGGAAGGGGGGGCTGGGGTGAGGTCGGCCAGGTCGAGGCCCGTCGGCAGAGGGTCGTCCTCCCCCGGGGTGACCGGGGTCAGACCCAGGGCCTCGATCTCTGCAAAGATGGAGGGGAGCTCACCACCCACCATCCCAGAGTCCTCCCCGCTTGCGCCCGAGGCGCTCACCTCGGGTATTGCGGGGGCACAGGAGGCAAGGAACAGGAGGGCTTCATCGGGGCCTCCGCGAGGGACTGCGGAGGAGGGATGGTGGTACCCGCCGGTGCTGCCACGTCTTCCCTAGCCATCATCGGCAGATGGGGTATCCCCGTGGGCATGGCGGAAGGCTCGGTGCCTGCAGCCCCCTTCCTGGTCTTACGGGGGGCTTCCACGGCAGATGGCACGAGTTGAGCCCGAGCCTTCCGCTTACCCCGCTTACCCTCCACCCGGGTCCAGCCCTCCATGGCATCATCGTTGGGCCGGTCAACAGGGATTGGGTCAGGGGGCAAGGAGGCCAGTTCGGGGGCTGGGAGAGGCACTGGGGGGACAGCAGGAGAGAGGGATGGGTCCCCCTGGGGAGAGCCCTCTCCCACGCCCGGCAGTATCTCTGCCGCACCCTCCTCCACAGGCCCCGCCAGAGTGCAGGTAGCGGAGGCGGGGCTCTCCCGCTCATCAGGGCGCCCTGGAGGATGACCCCCTGAGGCCCGAGCGGGAGCAGTGATGGGCTGAGGAGGAGGAGGGGCGGCTCTGGGTACCGGGCAGCCAGGGGCGCCGGCGATGACAGGGCCGGTGCTGTGCCGGGGCTCGGGGGTCCCGAGAGCTCCTCCGAGCCGGGCCAAAGGGCAGTCCCTCCGGACGTGCCCCGTCGCCCGGCAGAGGTAGCACCGGGCCTCCCCCGTGGAGTAGTGCACCCGGTACTGGGCCCCCTGAAAGGGGACCAGGAAGGACCCCTCGAGCGCCTCTCCGCCACGTGCCGCCGGCGGCAGCTGAAGCTGCACCTGCCGGCGGAACGAGAGGACGTGACGGAGGGCGGGGTCCTTGCAGCCCAAGGGGAGAGGGCTCACAATGGAAATGGGCTTCCCCAGGGTCGAGAGGGCGGGTAACAGGGCGGCATTGGGCAGGAAGGGAGGGACGGAGGTCAGGACGACACGGACCCCCAGGTCCTCCAGCGGCTCCAGGGGGACGACCACGCCCCCCACCGCCAGGCCCTTCTCCACCGCCTCCTGGCGGCGGCCTCGAGCAAGGAAGAAGACCACCTTGCCGTACATTTTGGAGGCCGCCACAATGGCCGTGGGCCCCACCACTCGCCAACGCCCGCACGTAGGTCTCCACGTGGCGGCGGGCACCAGGAGGCAACGGATGCCGTGCTTCCGGGTCAAGGTGGGGAAGGGGCCTCGGCCGCTGTAGATGGTAGCGGAGGCGGCGGTCGGGGAAGATGACGTAGCGGCGGGCGGGGGGGCCGCCGCCACCTGGGCGTACGCTCTGGGGGCCGAGGGAGGGGCACCCGCAGAGCTGGTGGAGGGAACAGCGGGGAGGGACGCCACGGCCGGTGGCGGGGCCGCGGCAGGGGTGGCAGGCTCCGCCATGGAGGGCTTAGTCTTCCCAGCGGGGCCCTTTCCCTTCTTTTTGCCCCGACCCTTTCCGCCGGCCGGGGGGGCTCCCCCAGAGGCGGAAGGGGCGAGGGACGTAGCAGCAGCAGAAGGCACCCCGTCGGTCGCCGCTGCCGGCGCCTCAGCGGGAGTGGTGGCAGGTGGTCCGGCAGCGGCGGGTGAGGTCGAGACCGGGGGGCATTTGGGGGGAGCAGGCGAGGAGGACAGACGTCGTCCGGGAATCCCACCGCGCGCCTCCGCCATGCTGAACGGGAGGGAGGGCAAACACCGGAGAAAGGGGGCGGGGGGGAGGAACAGGTCACCCACTCCTCCCTGCTAGGCTGTGGGCAGGGAGGAGGGTGCCAACAATGGGGGGGGGGGGCAGATACGGGGACTATCGAGGACTTGGGGTCAGGTACCGACACAGGAGCAAAATCCGGCTCCTCTAGCTGCACTAGGGGAGGCGGAAACAAGAGCAATGGGGGTGCAGTGCAGGAGGGCAACTTAAACAGGGGAGAGGCACAAGCGCACTGATGGAACTATGGGTGCACGAGGAGGGCTAATCAGGGCAAGGGGCCGCGGAGGGAGGAGCAACCAGGCTGGGAGTGGGGCAGAGGACCAAGGGGCGGGCTTCCGGCCCGGGGCAGGACAAACAAAGCGGCAAGGGGAGATGGGGGGGGCATGCACCCAAACTGATGCTGGGTGCGGGGGGAGGGGGGGCCACAAGGGGCGAACGGGGCAGGCAACAAGGGGCAAAGCTAGGGGCCTGTTGCAGAGGGAAGGGGTCAGTCCAGGGAAGGGGTGCGTGCACCCACAAGCACTGTGCACAGTCAATGGCTAGCTGGCTGCCGCTGGAGGCCCAAACGATGGCAATAGGGCGTGGCAGGCCAGGCGAGCAGCTGAGTCCCAGAGGCAGGAACTGAGGCAGATGGTAAAGGGCCCGCAGGGGTGGTGGAGGGGGCAGCGGTGGTGGTGGGGGTTGGGGGGGGACACAGATGGACCAGGCTCCACGCCACACCCCCGTGTCCCCACAAACACAGTCTAAACCCCCACCACTAGAGCACAGTCAAAAAGTTACTCAGTTTGTAAGGCCCCCTCCACAGTGGTCTTCAGATTCCTGTGCACTTCCCAGCAGCCGGTGGTCTTCTCAGTCCTCCTCCAGGCTCCAGCAGCTCCCCGGGACAAACACAGCTCCAGCAGCAGCAGCAGCCTCTCCCCCTCCAGCAGCCCTGGTGGCTAGGCAGGAAGGACCCCCCACAGGTGGTAGCTGTAGTGGTGGTGGTGGTGGGGTCCTGGCTTCTCCCTCCAGAGATGGGGGAGTGGGGGCTGGCCAGCAAGGCCCCCCCCACCCCTCACTCACTTGCTCAGCAGCAGCAGTAGCAGTCCTGGGAAGAAGCACTCCAGCCAGCAGCAGCAGCCCAGGAAGGGAGAAGGGGCTCCAGCCAGCAAGGCAGCCAGAGAAGGGGGGGCACTCCAGCCAGCAGGGCAGCCCAAGCAGGCAGAGCGCTCCCTGTACTATTGGGTTATCCGGGAGAGGGGGCGGGCGGAAGCCCGCCCATGCTAACGGATCCCCAGCCTAAGGGAGGATCCACAGGGCCACGGAAACCCACTAAGTGCGGGGACAACTAATAAAAGAACAGGGGCAGGAGTGAGGTCAAAGGGTCAGAAGGAGGAGCCTGATGGGGACACCGAGCAGAGAACCCGGACAGCGCCCACTGCTCCTCGAAGGCGTCAAAGGAGCCAGCGGACGCCGCCCAGAGGAACTCCGCCCGGAGGCGTGAGCGGACAAGGGACCGGAAACAAGCCCCACAGTCGCAGGAGTCTCCGTCGGCCAACCTCCTCTCCTGGTCACGTGGATGGCCTTTTAGCCAGGGCGAGGAGGAGGTTGACCAGGAGGTCCCGCGACTTTGTGGGGCCACGGATAGGGAGTGCATGGATAAGGAGGTGGGGGGAAAAGTGCAACCAGAAACGCAAGAGGATATTAGTGAGGAGCCGGTCTAGGGGCTGCAACCTGGCGCACTCTAGGTAAACATGCGCCAGGGTCTCCTCACGCCGCAGAAGGGCAGGTGTCCGGGCCAGGGGTGAAGCGCGCCACGTACACGCCCGTGCTCACGGCCGCGTGAAGGAGCCGCCAGCTGATCTCACCGGCGGGCGTCGGGACCTGGGTGGAGTACAGGCTGGCCCACCAGGGCTCGTCACCCTCCCCAGGGGGCCAGAGGTCCCGCCCCGTGGTGGCGGGGCGGGACACGAGGTGAGGAAGTGAACGGTATGGAGCACGGCGTGTAGAGTTGTTTCCTTGGCGCGGTTTGGAAAGCGGACCGGCTGCAGATCGTGCAGCCGGCTGGCGGAGAAGGGGCGGGGCGGTCGGGTCCACGGGGCAGGGGCCCGATGAAGAGGTCCGGAGGGCTCGGGGTGGGGGGTGGGCGGGGCGTGCCCTCACGCAGGACCCGGTCGAGGTAAGCCCGAGCAGCGGGCGGCAAAGCGGCCTTCACCTCCTGTAGTACGCGCCGGGGAGTACAAGGTCTGGAGAGCCCCATCCGCGGCGGCGTCAGGGATCCAGCCAGTCTCCCCGGTCGTAGTCCAGGAGGTCTCCGACCCTGGTGGCTTCTGCCAGGACCAACCTCTGGCGCACCGCGGGGGACTCCGCCACCTGCACACGGAGCTGAGGGTTGTGTAGCAGGGGCTCCGCGAGGAGGTCTGCCCCCTCGGTGGCCGCCACGGACCTGGTCGCAGAGAACAGCTTCCAGGTCCGGAGGAGGTCCTGGTAGAAGACCGGCAGCCCGGAGAGGTCTCGCGGAAGGCCCCTCGGGTCGAGATAAAGGAGCTGCCGGTCGTATCGGAGCCCTCGGAAGCGGCGCAGGAAGGCGTGCGCCAGGGCTCTCCATGCCGGACTACCCGCACCATAAAGGAGCCTCTGCAGTGCCTGGAGGCGGAAGACGTGGACCTGAGTGCGGAGGCACTTCAGGCCCTGCCCTCCCTCCTCCAGGGGCAGGTGGAGTACCCCTGCAGGGACCCAGTGCAGTCCTGGCCAAAGGAACTCCAGCACCACCCTCCGGTCGGTCAGGAACACCGGGGCCGGGACCAGGGTGTTAAGCCGGTACCAGAGCATGGACAGGACCAGTTGATTGAGCACCAGTGCCCTCCTCGGAGAAAGGCACCGGAGGAGTCCTGTCCATTTCCGGAGCCGCTCCGCCACCCTGCCCAGCAAACCTTGCCAGTTCTCCGGCGGAGAGGGATGCGTGGCAGAAAGGTAAACGCCGAGATAGAGCAGCGGACCCGCGCTCCACCGGATGGCCTGAAGCGCGGGTGGGAGGGAGCTCGCCTGCCACCCGTCCCCGACCACCAGGCCAGAGCTCTTGACCCAGTTGACCCGGGCGGAGGAGGCCGCCGAGTACACGGCTTGGCAGGCCTCCACCCGCGCCAAGTCGCCCGGGTCCTGGACCACGAGGAGCACATCGTCGGCGTACGCCGACAGGACCAGCCGCAGCTCCGGCTCCCGAAGCACCAACCCCGTCAACCTCCTGCGGAGGAGACAGAGGAAGGGCTCGATCACCAGGGCGTACAGCTGGCCCGAGAGGGGGCACCCCTGCCGCACCCCCCGGCCGAAGCTGACCGGCTCGGTCAGGGTCCAGTTGAGCCTGACCAGACACTCTGCGGAAGCGTACAGCACCTGGAGAAAGCCCACAAACTGGGGCCCGAAGCCTAACGCCTGCAGAGTGCCCAGGAGATACCCGTGGTCCACCCTGTCGAACGCCTTCTCCTGATCCAGGGACAGGAGGGCGAACGACAGACCATCCCTGCACCCAAGCTCCAAGAGATCCCGGACCAGATACAGGTTATCGAAGATGGTACGGCCCGGGACGGTGTAGGTCTGGTCTGGGTGGATCACGTCCTCCAGCACGGACCCTAGCCGAATCGAAATGGCCTTCGCAACAATTTTATAGTCCGTACTGAGGAGCGAGATGGGACGCCAATTCCGTAAATCGCGGAGGTCCCCTCTCTTCGGCAGTAAGGCGAGCACGGCTCGCCTGCACGAGAGAGGGAGGACCCCGCTCCGCAAGGACTCGGCCCAGACGGTGACTAGGTCTGGGCCGAGGACGTCCCAGAACTGCGGTAGAACTCCACGGTCAGCCCGTCCATGCCGGGATTTATTGGTGGGCATGCGACGGAGGGCTTCGAGAACTCGGCCAGAGTGAGAGGCAGCTCTAGCCGGTCCCGGTCGCCCGCGCTGACCATCGGGAGCCCGTCCCAGAGCACTTTGCAAGCGGCAGGATCGGTCGGGTCCGGGGAGAAAAGGCGCGCGTAGAAGGTCCGGGCCCTCTCGCACATCTCCGCCGGATCCGTGAGGGGGGAGCCATCCTCCGCCAGGAGGCAGGGGACGTGCTTCTTGGCCCCCCTCCGTTTCTCCAGGGCGTAGAAGAAGCGGGAGCCGCGATCCATCTCGAAGGAGGCGGATGCGGGGATCGAACAAAGCGCCCGGGCCCGATGGTCTTCGAGGACCGGAGCTCCTCCCGCTTCTCGGCACGCTCCGCAAAGGATGGATCCTCGGGGCTGGCGGCCAGACGCCTCTCCAGCTCTAAGACCTCCGCTCCAACTGCCCTATCGCCGCATCCCTCCGTCGGCTGGCGCCCGGGTGTAGTCACGGCAGAAGAGCCGGCGCGCACCTTCCCCGTCCCACCACCGCGCGCCGAGGAAAGGCGCGCGCTGCCCTCGCCAGGCCAGCCAGAACTCCCGGAAGGGCGCCACGGCCCCATCCTCCAGCAAGCTGTTGTTGAAGTGCCAATAGGCGGCCCGGCCTCTCGGCGCAGAGAGGCCGTCACGGTGGCAGGTGGTGGTCGAAAAAGGGCCGGCGGATGCTGGAGGACTGGGCCCGTGAGAGATGGAACCGGGACAGATAGATGCGGTCCAACCGGGAGTGGCACGACCGATGGGCTTCCACCGGACATAGGTGTGCGTGGGCGTCGTCCGGGTGGTGGTCGCCAGGCGTCCACCAGGGAGTGATGGGCGGCGATCTCCCTGAGGACGTCCGCGGCAGCGGGCTCTGCTCGGTCCCGGCGGTCCTGCTCCTCGAGGACGGTGTTAAAGTCCCGCCCAGGACCAGGCACTCACGAGGATCCAGGGAGCCGAGGAAGGCGGGCGCCTGCCGATAGAACTGCAGCCGCTCGGGGCAAATGCCGGGCATAGATGTTGATGAGGTTGACCACAAGCCCGCCATGCGGACCCGGAGGTGCAGCAGGCGGCCCGGCACAGCCTCGGCGACCCCAGCACCTCTGGCCGTAGGTCGGGGAGAACAGGGTAGCCACTCCAGCCTGATGGGTGGTGAGATGGCTGAAGTAGACCCCGTCCCCACTCCAGCCGCCAGTTAGCCGGCGGCGGATCCGTGTGGGTCTCCTGCAGGAAAACCACGGAGTACCCCCCCTCCCGAAGGAAGGAGAGCACCTGGCTCCTGCGGAAACCCACCCTACAGCTCCGGGTGTTTACTGTGGCAAAGGTGATGACTGCCATGAGGAGGGCTGGGGGGGATCCACGTCAGCAGGGGCGCTCACGGCCCCCGTTGGGCCGCGCAGCAAACCGTGGCCCACCCGAGCGGCGAGCAGAAGTCACGGAAGCCGCGTGCCCGGTGGTAAGCGCGACATTCTGCTTCCCGGTCCCTTGCCCTCCCCTATGAGGGCCAGCGTGGCCAGGAGGATCGGTGGAAGTCCCCAGCGCTGGAGAGCAAGCACGACCTTGTTGCGGGAGCCCCGGACGTCCTCCAAGAACTCCCGCAACTCCTCTCGCAGCGTATCGGGGCGGGGTCGCTGGCCTCCGGGGGTCCACCGGTGGGGCCTCTGGTGCAGCCCCGTGGCCCACCGGGACGGGCAGGCAAGGGGCGGGCCCTGGCTCAGTGGGGGGCGGCGGAGGGAAGAGCACAGCCCCGAGTGGGTCGGGACTATGAAATTCAAAAGCAGCTCCCTGGGCGTCCTCCTCCGGGAACGGGAAGGAGCCAGACCCAGGGGCGGCAATAACATTACAGGAGGTGGAGGGGGCAGGGCTGGGGTCAGGAGCAGGGGTGGGGGGAGGGACAGAGATGGGACCCTGGGCCGCAGGAGCTGAACCATCAGTAAGTGGCTCCTCGCGGCCAGGTACGGGAGTTGGAGGGGCAGGGAGGGGGTCCCCAGTGACACCGGGCTCAGGCTCAACGGCAGGTAGAGCAGCCTCGGTGCAGAGAGATGCAGAACCCTCAGAGGGGCCCCCACCCGGGAAGGGACTCGATTGCTCCGCACCACCGAGGGACACCCCCGGTAGCCCATCTCCCTGCCACGAGGCACCGGCCGTTGCTACAGCAGGCTCAGCAGCCAGCAGCAGGGTGCCGTCTGCAGCCGGGCAAGCTGAGGCGTCCAGGGGACCCGCAGAGGCGGGAGCGGACGCAGCGGGAGGGTCGGTGGAGCACGGGAAAGGGGAAGCTGGGGTGAGGTCGGCTAAGTCGAGGCCCGTGGGCAGAGGGTCGTCCTCCCCTGGGGTGACCGGGGTCAGACCCAGGGCCTCGATCCCCGCGAAGATGGAGGGGAGCTCACCTCCCACCACCCCGGGGTCCTCCCCACTCGCACCCGAGGCGACGCTCACCTCGGGTATTGCGGGGGGCAAGGGGACAGGAGGGGCTTCATCGGAGGCCTCCGCAAGAAGGGACTGCGGAGGAGGGATGGTGGTACCTTCCGGTGCTGCCACGTCTGCCCTAGCTGTCAGCGGCAGATGGGTCAACCCCTGGGGCACGGCGGAAGGCTCGGTGTCGGCGGCCCCCTTTCTGGTCTTACGGGGGGCTTCCGCCTCAGGTGGCACGGGCGGAGCTCGAGCCTTCCGCTTGCCCCGCTTACCCTCTACCTGGGTCCAGCCCTCCATGGCATCATCGTTGGGCCGGTCAACAGGGGTTGGGTCGGGGGCAGGATGCCAGTTCAGGGGCTCGGAGGCACTGGGGACAGCAGGAGAGAGGGACGAGTCCCCCTGGGGAGAGCCCTCTCCCACGCCCGGCAGTACCCCTGCCGCACCCTCCTCCACAGGCCCCGCCAGAGTGCAGGTAGCGGAGGCGGGGCTCTCCCGCTCGGCTGGGCGCCCTGGAGGATGACCCCCTGAGGCCCGAGCGGGAGCAGTGATGGGCTGAGGAGGAGGAGGGGCGGCTCTGGGTACCGGGCAGCCGGGGGCGCCGGCGATGACAGGGCCAGTGCTGTGCCGGGGTTCAGGGGTCCCGAGAGCCCCTCCGAGCCGGGCCAAAGGGCAGTCCCTCCGGACATGCCCCGTCGCCCGGCAGAGGTAGCACCGGGCCTCCCCCGTGGAATAGTGCACCCGGTACTGGGCCCCCTGAAAGGGGACCAGGAAGGACCCCTCGAGCGCCTCTCCGCCACGTGCCGCCGGCGGCAGCTGAAGCTGCACCTGCCGGCGGGCGAGAGAGCGTGACGGAGGCGGGGTCCTTGCAGCCCAAGGAGAGGCTCACAATGGAAATGGGCTTCCCCAGGGTCGAGAGGGCAGGTAACAGGGCGGCATTGGGCAGGAAGGGAGGGACGGAGGTCAGAACGACACGGACACCCAGGTCCTCCAGCGGTTCCAGGGGGACGAACACGCCCCCCACCGCCAGGCCCTTCTCCACCGCCTCCTGGGCGGCGGCCTCCGAGGCAAGGAAGACCGCCTTGCCGTACATTTTGGAGGCCGCCACGATGGCCGTGGGCCCCACCACCTCGCCAACGCCCGCACGTAGGTCTCCACGTGGGGCGGCGGGCACCAGGAGGCAACGGACGCCGTGCTTCGGGTCAAGGTGGGGAAGGGCCCGGCCGCTGTAGATGGTAGCGGAGGCGGCGGTCGGGGGAGATGACGTAGCGGCGGGCGGGGGGGCCGCCGCCACCTGGGCGTACGCTCTGGGGGCCGAGGGAGGGACACCCGCAGAGCTGGTGGAGGGAACAGCGGGGAGGGACGCCGCGGCCGGTGGCGGGGCCGCAGCAGTGGTGGCAGGCTCCGCCATGGAGGGCTTAGGCTGCCTAGCGGGGCCCTTTCCCTTCTTTTTGCCCCGACCCTTTCCGCCGGCCGGGGGGGCTCCCCCAGAGGCGGAAGGGGCGAGGGACGTGGCAGCAGCAGAGGGCACCCCGTCGGTCGCCGCTGCCGGCGCCTCAGCGGGAGTGGTGGCAGGCGGTCCGGCAGCGGCGGTTGAGGTCGAGACCGGGAGGCGTTTGGGGGGAGCAGGCGAGGGAGGGGGGACAGACGTCGTCCCGGGAATCCCACCCGCCGCGCCTCCCGCCATGCTGAACGGGGAGGGAGGGCAAACACCGGAGAAAGGGGGCGGGGGGGAAGAACAGGTCACCCACTCCTCCCTGCTAGGCTGTGGGCAGGGAGGAGGGTGCCAACACTGGGGAGGGGGGGCAGATATGGGGACTATTGAGGACTTGGGTGGGGGGGTTAGTCACCGACAGAGGATTGGAATCCGGCTCCTCTAGCTGCACTAGGGGAGGGGAGGGGAAACAAGAGCAAGGGGGGGTGCAGTGCAAAGGGCAACTGAAACAGGGAGAGGCACAAGCGCACTGATGGAGCTTTGGGCGCACGCGGGGAGGGGCTAATCCGGGCGTGGGGCCGCGGAGGGAGGGGAGCAACCAGCCTGGGAGTGGGGCAGAGGGACCACAGGGCTGGCTTCAGGGCCGGGGCAGGACAAACAAAGCTGCAAAGGGAGATGGGCGGGGCAGGCAAACAAACTGAAGCTGGGTGGGCCGGGGGAGGGGGGGCCACAAGGGGCAAACGGAGCAGGCAACAAGGGGCAAAGCTAGGGGCCTGTTGCAGAGGAAGGGTCAGTCCAGGGAAGGGGTGCGTGCACCCACAAGCACTTGTGCACAGTCAATGGGCTGGCTGGCTGCCGCTGGAGGCCCAAACGGTGGCAATAGGGCGTGGCAGGCCAGGCGAGCAGCTGAGTCCCAGAGGCAGGAACTGAGGCAGATGGTAAAGGGCCCGCAGGGGTGGTGGAGGGGGCAGCGGTGGTGGTGGGGGTTGGGGGGGGACACAGATGGACCAGGCTCCACGCCACACCCCCGTGTCCCCACAAACACAGTCTAAACCCCCACCACTAGAGCACAGTCAAAAAGTTACTCAGTTTGTAAGGCCCCCTCCACAGTGGTCTTCAGATTCCTGTGCAGGCCCCCAGCAGCCGGCGGTCTCCGCAGTCCTCTCTTTCCTCCCCCAGGCTCCAGCAGCTCCCCAGGACAACCACAGCTCCAGCAGCAGCAGCAGCAGCTCCTCCTTCTCCAGCAGCCCTGGTGGCTAGGCAGGAAGGACCCCCCACAGGTGGTAGCTGTAGTGGTGGTGGTGGTGGTGGTGGTAGGGTCCTGGCTTCTCCCTCCAGAGATGGGGGAGTGGGGGCTGGCCAGCAAGGCCCCCCCCACCCCTCACTCACTTGCTCAGCAGCAGTTGTAGCAGCAGCAGTCCTGGGAAGAAGTACTCTAGCCAACAGCAGCAGCCCAGGAAGGGAGAAGGAGCTCCAGCCAGCAAGGCAGCCAGAGAAGGGGGGCACTCTAGCCAGCAGGGCAGCCCAAGCAGGCAGAGCGCTCCCTGTAGCAGGGTGGACCCTGCTCCTGCCCGAAGGGGTTTAAAAAGTGGCCTGGCAGGGCTTGAGAAGACAGCCTTCAGGCTAGGCTGATTGGGGAAGTGGCTGCAGCTGGGGGCCATGCCCCAAACAGAGCAACAGGGCCTTATAACAAGGCAGGGAAGCCAGAAGCCAGACAGTCTCTCTCTGGCTTCAGAGAGAGATGGGCCTGGCTGCTTAGGGCTTGAAACTAGATACCTGAGTGCAGCAGGGCTGGGGAAGGCTGAGGAGCCGGGGAGCTCCGGCCTAGCAGTGGGCCAAAGGTACTGGGGGTTGCAGAGGGCAACCTAGGGGTAGGCCAAGGCAGCAGGTCCAAACCCAACTTTGCCTGTGATGAGTACGCTGAGACTGCAGTCTGCCCCAGAGCGTGGGGCTAGACAATGACTGGCAGTAGCCAAATACTGAGGCAAGGTAGGGATAGAGGGTGGGGGTTCCCTGAGAGAGAAAGGGAGACCCAGAGAGAGAAAGGGGTCGCTGCTAGGGGGCAGCACCCCATGTAGAAGGGCACTGGGTCCAGGGAGGGACACGGGGGGCCTACGAACAGGTGGATCACTGGCCTGCAGAGGGTGCTCCAGGGCCGGACTGAGCTAACTTCACAGAGCAACCAGTAGGAGGCGCCGCAGGGGTGAGTTGACCCGTTTACAAGGAGTCTTATTAAAATAACATAGAAACAGGCAACAAATCACTCTTCCTTCCATAAGCAATGTGGGTCCAGAACTACTGAGTGCCTGGGGGGGATACCAGCTAGTCAACCCAAAAGCCTGACCAGATCTGTCAAATAAGTTTGTAGTTCTCATGTAATGATAAAAGTTAGAAGATGCCTAACTTTACAATGTATGTGCATAAGTGAGTACAGCCTACGTGACTTGCTCCAGATCACAAATAAAGTTGATGGTGGAGGTAGATGTTTTGAGTCCTATGCTGGTTCTTTAACCACAAGTCTAACTTTCCTCCAGGAGGCTAGCCTCTGTGGACTGTGAATCCAAAGACGTTCAAATTCCAGTCTGGCTCTCAAACCGAAACAGGATGAGTAGGTTCAAAATGAGTTTGTCTCTATACAAACCCTCAAAACAGAGGCACCCAAAATTTGTGGCCATTTTTGAATAACGTGGCTCATAACTTATATTCCTAAATAGGACATTAGCTACCCAGCTTGCTGGTTGACCAATTTTATTTCAAGCTCATTCAATAATCCTTTAAAGTGAATGTCCTTGATTCCAGGTGAGGGAGAGGGACCATATAATGAAGTATAATTATTTTATTAATACACTTAATAAATTGTGGCCAGATTTCATATATTTACTACATAAAAATCCGGGTACTAACATAGGTATATGAAGTTATTCATTGAAAATTTCCATTAACTTCTCTGACAGAAAGAAGTAAATCTAGTTCCTTGCCTCCACGCCACTTTGACCTGAAGTTAATTCCTGAAGCATGATGTTCTTGTGACTTCTTCTATTTAAGCACTAATATGGCTATCAAGATTTCAAATTAACGCTGAGGCTTCTGGTGACTAGATGGCTCTGTGTAGGTCACTTGCGTAGGTCACTGGTTCAAATGGAGTCCAGATATGCAGTGTCCAAATGTTGTTGACATCTGACAGTTGTTCAGTGGCCTGTGTAAAATGAGTTTGTGTCTTAGTTCTTTGGGGCTAGATTTCAATATCAATAAAACACTGCCATGGACTTGATCCTACAATCTCTACTTAAGGAAAAACTACCTTCAACTAAGTCAATGGGAGTTAAAGTGTGAAGGATCAAGCTCCATAGTTCTAATCAGCGGCGACAAGGCCTAGGCCTAAGGCGGCAAATTTGAGCACCAATGGAGAAGAGCCCCTGCTCCAGCTCGCCTCCTCTACGAGCGTGCCACCGCGTCCTGTTTCTCTCCCCTCCCTCCCCCTGCTTGTGCCCCAAAACAGCTGTTTTGTGGGGAAGGGAGGAAGGGGGGAAGAGGTGGGGCTGGGCGGGGATTTGGGGTAGGGATCCAATAGGGACAGGGAGGGGGCGGAGTTGGGGTGGGACTTTGGGGAAGGGGTTGGAATGGGGGCAGGGAAAGGGTGGAGTCAGGGCGGGGCCGGGGTGGGCGGGGCGACAATTATTTCAGGGCCTAAGGGCAGCAAAATCATTAATCCACCACTGGTTCTAATTCAATGACTCAGTTGTTGCTAGTCTGTCAGGGAGCAGAATTGAATGGGTATGGAGACTGAGCTATCGTTTTGTCTTTTAGGAATAATTTAGTGCTACTGTCAAACTGGAGAAAAAGCTTCGCCAGCTCAATTACCATCTCTCTGTGGCCATTTATTGTATAAATTAATAGTGTTAAAGAAACAAACAAACTTGATCCAATGCCAATCAAATTCTATGGACGCCTTTCCATTGACTGCAGTGGGCATTGGCACTGCCTTATATAATAGAAAGTCCTGCTCTGTTCAGAGTTGCTTAGTGTTTTACGATGGTTTAAAATCTGCGAGGAAAGGGCTGTGAGGAAAGATACTTTGAGTAGAACAAGTGTCACAAGCAGTGGGTCTCTAGGCAATATCATGCCGTACCTGGCTCCATATCAGTAAGTCAAGCTTCTTAGTCATTGAAACTTGGAGCATAGGCTGAGGTGGCTTTTGTCCCTAAGACCTCTAATAATTCCTGCTGCATAAAACAATGTGCTAATACCATTGTTACTTATAGTGAAGGAAGTGGGGAGAAAAAGAAGCCCCAGCTTGGTGAAATCTTGTTTCACAATAATAGGAAGAGCTAACACTGAAGGTTAACAAAAAACCCACTGTCCCCATGGATGCTTGACCATTGTAATCTGATATCCCCATAGTAACTTTTTAGACAACCCTTATTTAAAACCCAAATAGTCCAAAGAATTGGGAGGCCCTGATCTGTATTCACACTGAGGGTTCTGTGTTCCCTAAGTTTCTTAGAACAGCTGTGTTATAGCTCAATTCTTCCAGTTATGTCTAGCATGCAAAGGACACTTTGCAACAGAGGTGAGCGCCTCTTAGTTTGACTCTTCCAATCAATCCTATTTGGAGGAAAAATGTTAGTGATAAAATAAGTGTAGTAGTAGTTTTAGTATCTCACCAGCATTATCTCCCTTATTCTTTATTGTACTTCTCAAGACTCTTCCCAATGCTAAAGTGGAATTGAGCTCAGCAGGGTCATCTCTTCTTTCTGCTTCTGCCATGCCCACTTCCAGGACTAATTTCAATAGATAAAAATTAGGGACAGTGGGGTTTATGTTCATCCACCCATATACATCACTAGCTATATGACAAGGAGGGATTTAGTTCTTTACATGGAGCTGCAATTCCTGTCTTCTCCATGTTTGTCAGCCTGTCAGCATTACAAGCTGGTAGTGCTTAGCAGTATTGTGCATGTATTGACATCCATCTGTTCCTGATAAACATTCAAACATGACATGAACTTGGAATAAAGCTAAAATTAAACATGGACTAATATTAATAAAATACTAGCTGTCAAATAAAACTAAGTTGCCAGTGACTGATGGTTTGTCATAAACTACCATATCACCATCAAATCAAGTTTTATTGAATTTAGTTGTAATAAGATTAAAATATCACAAATAAAACAAAAAAAAATGTAGTGTGATTTATAGTACAGCTAGAATTAATCAAACCTGGCAGCAACTGTTAGAATTAGTACTGTTCTCCATGGCTAGTACTTTGGCTGTCTTACAGATATTTCACATAAGCGCATTGCCCAAGATGTACAAAAGGGACTAGTGATTTGGGTATCTCTAGCTTACATCCTTTAAAGGAGCCCAATTTCAGAAAGTGCTAAGCACCCACCCTCTGAAGGTGCCTCAAATTGGGCTTTCAAAATCACTAGTTGACTTTGAAAAACCTTATCTATTGGCTTGAGGCAGACCAAGCTGAGAGAGCTGATTATGTTCTGTAAGCGTCTCTATCTAGAAGTCACTATAAAGCTATAAAAAGAGACAATTTGGCCCCTGATGCAACTTCATGCTAGAATCTCTCCCATCTAATAGATACTTGCCTGGGTCTGGTCCTGCTTTGTGGCCCAGCCAGATTGGTTCTCACATTAAAAACCCAAAGATACAGATCTTACTCACTGTTCTCACACAGCGGAGAATGTTCACTTTGGAGACCCCCTGTGAACCCTATGTCATACAGTTGTGAGGGAAGTAAAGAGCTCCTGCTCTTTTACCCAAGAGGCAGCAAAGCCAAACCCCTCAGAACTTTGAGACTACAACTACATGTTGTTTCACAAACCCAGGCTTTTTCTATTCAACCCTAGAACGCAGCACCTCCATCTGAGAGGAATTGTATTTCCCAGGGATGTTCATCTGCATCCAAAACTCTGAGAAGATAATGAAGTGATAAGTAACAGTCAGCATGGATTTATCAAGAACAAATTGTGTCAAACCAACATGATAACTTTCTTTGACAGGTAACAAGTCTTGTGGATAGGGAGAAAGCGGTAGATGTGGTAAATCTTGATGTTAGTAAGGCTTTTGGTACTGTCTCGCATGACCTTCTCATAAATAAACCAGGGAAATACAACCTAGATGGAGCTACTATAAGGTGGGTGCATAACTGGTTGGAAAAATCATTCCCAGAGAGTAGTTATCAGTGGGTCACAGTCATGCTGGAAGGGCATGAGTGGGGTCCCGCAGGGATTGGTTCTAGGTCCAGTTTTGTTCAATATCTTCATCAATGATTTAGATAATGGTATAGAGAGTACACTTATAAAGTTTGCGGATGATACCAAGCTGGGAGGGGTTACGAGTGCTTTGGAGGATAGGATTAAAATTCTGGAGAAATGGTCTGAAGTAAATAGGATGAAATTCAATAAGGACAAATGCAAAGTACTCCACTGAGGAAGGAACAATCAGTTGCACACATACAAAATGGGAAATGACCGCCTACGAAGGAGTACTGCAGAAAGGGGTCTAGCGGTCATAGTAGATCACAAGCTAAATATGAGTCAACAGTATAACACTGTTGCAAAAAAAGCAAAGATCAATCTGGGATGTATTAGCAGGAGTATTGTAAGCAAGACACAAGAAGTAATTCTTATACTCTACTCTGTGTTGATTAGGCCTCAGCTGGAGTATTATGTCCAGATCTGGGCACCACATTTCAGAAAAGATGTAGACAAATTGGAGAAAGTCCAGGGAAGAGCAACAAAAATGATTAGAGGTCTAGAAAACATGACCCGTGAGGGAAGATTGAAAAACAAATGGGTTTGTTTAGTCTGGAGAAGAGAAGACTGAGAGGGAACATAACAGTTTTCAAGTATATAAAAGGTTGTTACAAGGAGGAGGGAGAAAAAATGTTCTTCTTAGCCTCTGAGGATAGGACAAAAAGCAATGGGCTTAAATGGCAGCAAGGACAGTTTAGCCTGGACATTAGGAAAAACTTCCTAACTGTCAGAGTGGTTAAGCGCTGGAATAAATTGCTTAGGGAGGTTGTGGAATCTCCATCATTGAGGATTTTTAAGAGCAGGTTGGACAAACACCTGTCAGGGATGGTCTAGATAATACTTAGTCCTGCCTTGAGTTCAGGGGACTGGACTAGATGACCTCTTGAGGTCCCTTCCAGTTCTATGATTCTATGAAAATGGGCCCAATTGGGCCATAAGAACAACAAGCTGAACCTAAGATCAAAAACACAACAGCCTGGATCCACAAAAGGAGTTAGGCAGTGCAACCCCTTGAAAATTACTGGCTTCCACAAAGTCTAAGTTAGCTGCCTCAGCTTCCTATATAATGAATGGAAAGACAGAGGGGCACCTGAGAATTCTAGCACACTAAATGGCCCTAAATTAGTCAAGGGGAGACACTGATGAGAGGGGGTGTGCACTAAGCCCCTCCCGTCTCAGGGAGTTTGGTGCCTATCTCTGCTTGTGATCCACAACCAGAAACCCCACTTCTGGAGTCAGGCAGCTTAGGTGCCTTAGCCATTTCTTGTGAGAATATTTTAGGCCTAACACCATACAAAATAGTAGGGAGTCAAAAGAAAGAGGTAGCATAACCTTTAGCCCACTGGGAGAGTACTCACCTGGGATATGAGAGATCTTGCTTTCATTCCCCCCTTGGCCTGATAAGGAAAAGGGATATGAACAAGGGATATGCAGCTCTCAAGAGCACACCCTAACCACCAGATGATGGGCTATTCTGATGTGGGTGTTTAATCTCTTATTGGAGCCATTCTGCTTAAATTAAATAATTACATATTAATTAAGCCAAAGACAGAGCAAGAATGACTTTATAGTCTAGGGGTTGGGGCATGTACCTGGGAGGCAAGAGAGCCCTTTTCAAATGTCTTCTCCTCAGACACAGGAGAGAATTGAACCTGGGTCTCCCACATCCCAGATGACTGCTCTACCAGTTGGACTAAAGATGATAAGAGAGGCCTTATTCTTTCCCACACCCACACCCATTTTGTGAGGCATGAAGATGCTTAGCGCATACCTACTGGATCCTGCTTTGTGAGAAAGCTAGGCAGAGGAACACCTATCTTCTCCTGGTGTGAGGCTCACTGGGGCTTAGGCATGAGATAGGTGTCCAGACACCTGCCTGAGGTAGCAGTGCGTATATCCAGAGGCAGAAAGTTGGGCATGTAGGGGACTTTTACAGCAACCATTTTGACACAGAGTGGGTATATGCGCCTATAGCCTTAGGCAGCAGCTGAGCAGATGTTTTGTGGATTGCAGGGTTCCTAAGTTTGCATGAGTAAGTCCTTTGTGGCTCTGGCCCAACATCCTTCTTTCAAGAATGTTACCCACTGACCTCATTCTAGTTTTCTCATTCTCCCCTTCCCAAATGCTTTATGGCTCCCCAGCAGCTAAGAATTTCAGACTGAAGATCCTGGAAGTGGCAACATTACCTTCCCAAGCCTGCCTGCAAAAGTAAGTTTATGTTCTTTATTCTAGTAGAGATAGGGCAGAAGTCCATGTAATGCTAACATCCTGGTTAACTTTTTACCTCCATTCTGTGAGAGGGCAATTCCCAATCAGGACACTTGTTTCTGGTAGCAACTTAGTGTCATCACTGGCTTATAGAAAATGCTGTAGTAACCTCTTTTTCAGTGACGCAATTATATTGCATGTGAAAGCCTGTATATAGTGTATGGGAAAATAGTAAGTATTCAGTGGAAATTGCTGGCCTATACAGGACCTGACGAAACGTAACATAAGAAATTGCTACTCTAAAGTGAGGATGGACAACCTGAGGCAGATGTTCCAACCAGAACAAGTTCCATGCCCTGAGGGGGGCCACTGTAGCAATATTTCAGTGACCCACTGCTCTTAGTTGTGATAGCCGAGCCCTTGGAACTGGAGCAGTGTCAGAGTGTAGACGCTCACTTCCAGGATGATGCTTATGGAGGAGGCCTTGAATATAAAAAATAATGGACAGATGATAGCTTCTCCAGAGACATAATGGGGTCCTGATTGTAATTTTATAAGGTGGATTCTGACCCACACTTGTTAGTCAAAAAACTAAATTGTGTCATGCTTTTAGGTGTTCAGGGTTAAGGCTCATTGGCAATTAGCCTGCTGAAAAACATAGGAAACTGGAATCTGTGCCTATTAAGATTCAAAAGCTTAAACACCCCTTTTAGACATGCTCTGGAAATGTTTCCTCTCAGTGCAGCCAAATTATCTATCACCAAAACCACCGTAAACGTAAGTGAATGGGGATGCTGGCTCCTACAAGACGCTGTTTTCAAGGACAGGGCTAGCAGAGTGATTCTGAAATAAACACTTAGCTGCTTTTTTGGAGGATGGGGGTTATCTGTGATTCTCTATGAGGATCCTGACCGAGCAAAGAGTTAGGGCAGGTCTACACTAAGAGCGGGGGTCGAACTAGGGTACGCAAGTTCAGCTACGTGAATAGCGTAGCTGAATTCGAAGTACCCTAGTTCGAACTACTCACCCATCCAGACGCTGTGGAATCGAAGTCCGCGGCTCCAAGGTCGACTCCGCCACCGCCTTTTGCAGTGGTGGAGTACCGGAGTCGACCCCGGCGCTTCCGGAGTTCGAACTATCACGTCCAGATTAGACACGATAGTTCGAACTCCGAGAAGTCGAACTCACCGCGTCGACCCGGCTGGTAAGTGTAGACTAGCCCTTAGCTTGTAATGGCCTGCACTAGAAAAGGCGATGCTCTGCTTTTACTGGTTCCTGGGTCAAGCAACCAGCCTCCTCCACAGCTCTGCTCCATGAGGCACATAGGAGCTGAGAAGTGGAACTTCACTCACTGAGCCATATACGCTCTTGGTCTTTGCTAGCTCCTACTAATACTTTGCTTCTCTTAGTCCCTACTTCACTCAACTCCCCTTGGCTGCCCTCAAATCCCCTATAGCCTCTGCTTCCGCTAAACCCGAGTGGACCACTAGTTCCTCCTAAATCTCTCTATTCTACTGCCAACTTTCTGCCTCAGACCCTGCTGCCTCGCCTCCCCTCCCCATCACTGAAATCCCACACTACTTTTCTTCCCAACGTGCCTCACCTCACCCAAGGCCATTGTTACTCTAACCACAGCTTTACCTACTCTCACTGTAGTCCTCCTACTACCCCCTCTCTTCCCAAGCCCTACTGTTTTCTCCTTTTCGGACTGTGCTCAGTAAGTCTGACCTTAGCTATTTCATTCATTTCCATAGTTGTATGGGGAGGATTTTTCAAAAGCACTCGGTTTGGGCCTAACTGTGCTGCTACACTGCAGTCAATGATAAAATTCTCATTGACTTCAAGTTAAGCCAATGCTGAGTGCATTTTAATATTCCACCACTACTCTTTTCTGGTTTTTCGGTGGCACGTTGAATGTTCTGCTTGGTTTGGAATTACAGGTAGCCACAGTAATTGCTATTTTAAAAAGGCTTTTTGAGGGGAACAATACCAGACTCTTGCATGAAACAACTGTTCCATTACATGGTAGTGTTTTTGGGGTGCATGCCTGTAGCAGGGTGGATCCTGCTCCTGCTGAGAAGGGGTTTAAAAAGTGGCCTGACAGGGCTTGAGAGCAGTGGCTCTCAAGGCTGAGCTGATTAGGGAAGTGGCTGCAGCTGGGGGCCACGCCCCAAACAGAGGACCAGGGCCTTATAAGAAGGCAGGGAAACCAGAAGCCAGACAGTCTCTCTCTGGATATAGAGAGAGATGGGCCTGGCTGCTTAGGAGCTTGAGACTGGATACCTGAGTGCAGCAGGGCTGGGGAAGGCTGAGGAGCTGGGGAGCTCCAGCCTAGAAAGCCCCAGGCTGCGGCCTAGCAGTGGGCCAACAGGTACTGTGGGTTGCAGAGGGCAACCTAGGGGTAGGCCAAGGCAGCAGCTCCAAACCCAACTTTGCCTGTGATGAGTAGGCTGATACTGCAGTCTGCCCCAGAGGGTGGGGCTAGACAATGACTGGTAGTAGCCAAATACTGAGGCAAGGTAGGGATAGAGGGTGGGGGTTCCCTGAGAGAGAAAGGGAGACCCAGAGAGAAAGGGGTTATTGCTAGGGGGCAGCACCCCATGTAAAAGGGCACCGGGTCCAGGGAGGGCCACGGGGAGCCTAAGAACAGGTGGATCACCAGCCTGCAGAGGGTGCTCCAGGGCTGGACTGAGCTAATTTCGGAGAGCAACCAGTAGGAGGCGCCGCAGGGGTGAGTTGACCCGTTTACAATGCCCAACTCTCAGTAACTTTGTACTTATCTGAAGTTAACATTACGTCCTGAAAATGTGTTGTGTTGTGTATGTGTGTATGTATGTATACATCACTACCTTGATATAACACCACCCGATATAACATGAATTTGGATATAACGCGGTAAAGCAGTGCTCCAGGGGAGCAGGGCTGCGCACTCTGGTGGATCAAAGCAAGTTTGATATAACACGGTTTCACCTATAACCCGGTAAGATTGTTTGGCTCCCAAGGACAGTGTTATAGCGAGGTAGAGGGGAGTGTGTGTATATAAATCCCCTCCCCTCCCCCCCCCCCCACACATGCAGGAACCCGTGAAAGAAACAACATTCCCAGGGGAGGGGGAATGAAAGACTTAAGAGTAGTTAGAAAGCCTGAAAGTCAGAAACTACCAAATAAGATCATTGAGATTCCTGAGGCTAATGTGATCTTGGGGAAAGGTTTAACAACCAATAGATTTTTCTTTTCTTATGCAGGTATGCCTCAGGGATATTGCCAATTGGGTACTTAGAAACACAACTATTGCTTCATGAAATGGAAACTTACCAGATCCCTCCATGACTCTGTTGATCTGGAGTGTGTGTGTTTTCACCCATTAAGCCATCACAAGCCTCAGACAGACTCAACCAATTCCCCAAATACTATTTTTCCCCCTTATTTATAGATTCTAAGGCCACAAGGGACCCCTGTGATCATCTAACCTGAGCTCCTGTATAACACGGGGCATAGAACTTCGCCAAAATAATTCCTAGACAGAGCTTTTAGAAAAACATCCAATCTGGATTTAAAAATTGTCAGTGATGGAGAATCCACCACAACACTTGGTAAATTGTTCCAATAATTACTGTCACTGTTAAAAATGTACACCTTATTTCCAGTCTGAACTTGTCTAGCTTCAACTTCCGGTCATTGGAGAGTGTTAAACCTTTTTCTGATAGATTGAAGAGCCCATTATTAAATATTTGTTCCAACTAGGTACTTACAGACTGTAATCAAATCACCCCTTAACCTTCTCTTTGTTAAACTAAATAGATACCTCTCTTTGAATCTATCACTGTAAGGCATGTTTTCTAATCCTTTAATGTTTGGGTCTTCTCTGAAACTTCTCCAATTTTTAAACATCCTTCTTGAATTGTGAGGGCCAAAAGTGGACACAGTATTCCACCTGCAGTCATACCAGTGCCAAGTACAGAGGTAAAATAACCTCTCTGTTCCTGCCAAGAAGCACATTAGCCTTTCTGGCCAAGGCATCACACTGGGAGTTCGTGTTCAACTGCTTAAGTATCATGACCCCCCAGATTTTTTTCAGAGTCACTGCTTCTCAATTTAAAAGTAAACCTCTCTTTATGACAACTAAGTGAACCTGGAGACAGTTGTGAAATTTTTTTAGATGAATTCTAGGATAAATCTAAAGACTGAATACCTTTGTGGATGGAGAGTTCAAGGGACAGATAGAAAAAGACACAAGTCAGTGTATCTCCCAGGGAGTGTGGGATGCACAAGAGATTCTAGGGATGTGTTCAAAAGAATTTACATTTTAAATCCACTGAGATAATGTGATGTAAACAATCAGCTGCACAACGGAATATCTTGAAATTAAACTACACAGCAAAAGATGGTTGATGGCACCAGAATAATTTAATGTACATTAAAATATAATGTATCAATAAATGTTTGCTCTCATCGATAGGTGCATGTGTTTATACATTCTGTATATATGTGTAAAAGTATCACAATATGGAGTATAGTAAATAAATACCTACATGTATAGGTGTGTAATGTTTTGTAACATATTGTGTGAAATTAATAAAGTTTTAGCAATAGGAAATCTCAGTATAAATTCTGGCTGGGAAATAGGAGAGTGCTGTTCATTTCTGTGTAAATTATGAGGTGTGTGGATTAGTACTATAAGATGTAGTGCTTTTCTGTGTGTACATAGATAAAACCTAGTCCAAATTCTCGGCGGAGACAAATTTTCCTATAATTAAAACAGTCAATTGTAGCATTTCCTGGGATAATTATAGGTAAATGCAAGCACTTGAGATTAACCTAACCTGCCACAGGATGTCACACCAATGTACATGAATACAACCGAAATAACATTTATCTGGCAGCTCAAGATATGATTTCTGAAAGCACTTTTGAATGCAAAGTTCAGGTAGTTTAGTGCACTGCATTTTTATTTCTGTAAGACCTGAGCTGAAATGTATCTTCATTGTTTTGTACAATTAGCTATCCACTGTCATTTACGTTTACAGACTTGTGTGTTCTCATATACTGCAGTACTTGGAGGTTTGCATAAAGAGTTTTGTTGATGCTCAGGGAGAAAGGAATTCTAACTCACTCGTCGTTGTGATTGCTCTGCAGGACTAACAGGAGTAGAAAGCAGTAAAAACATATACTTTTTTTTTAAAGAAGATCTGATTCTAAATATACACTGGGTGGTGATCTGTTATTTAAAAATAGCATCTTCTTACAGTGTCACTTCAAGAGTAGCATTTTATTTATGTTTTTCTTTATTTTTCTGTGCTTAAATTCTCTCTCAATTATTAACAAAAGGGATTTTTTAATGCACTATGAACAATAGTGACAAGCAATCTATCACTTTTAATATTGTTTCATTAGAACTCAGTGAAATCAGATACAAGAAATTGTAGCAGCTCTCCATCTGTAAGATTATTCAGTGTTCTACTGAATATTATTTGACTAGTTCTTCCACCTTACTGCATTAGTGTACTACAAATCCACCACTTAGTTTTTTCTTGACTGTTAGGTTCCCTCATTTAAGTAGATGGAACCCTTAACTGCAGCAGATTGGTGAGGCGGGGAGTGGGGGGATGCGAATGTTACCTTGTCACCTTTATGCTTCCCTTATCCTGGTCCAGCTGTGAGTCAGGCCAGTCCAAAGATGCTCTAATTTACACCACTGCCAATGGCCTCAGAGGGCCATTACAGTAGCGAGAGAAGCTCTGGCTATGCCCTTTTTCCTCCAGCCATGTCTCCTATGCCACATACCCAGAACATTATACACAAGCTCTACACCACCAGAGACTCCCTCTGCAGTGGAGTGATGTCTGGATATGCTTACTATAAGGCAGTTTTGCATTAGCAGAGCAGCAAAAATTGGTCCTTACACAACAGCGACTCTGGGTCATGAAGTCCAATTTTCCACTTCAAATGCTTCCATAACTCCCATTAATACCAGTGGGAATTACACATGTTTATCTGAAGGTGAGAGGGATCATATAGTGTTGTTTGGTCTTGGCACATCTTAGATGCTGAAAGGGCAGAATATCAAAGAGTGTCCTTTCAGCTACAGAGAAACATCCCTAGTCAGCGAAGGGGTCGGATATCAAGCTGATTTTCCTTACAGCTAGAGAGGAAATCTGTGAAGAAAGAAGGATATACACAGACCTGAAATCTGCACTGACTTCTGATTAATTTCTGGGTGAAGTTTAAGGTGTTAGTTTGACCTCCAAAGCAATGCCTTACATGATTTTGGTTTTGGCTATCTTTTCTTGCCTCTCTGATTATGTGGTGCCCAACAGTTCCTCAAGCTTACAGGCTCTGGTTAAAATGAGAGAGAGTGGGTTCATGGCATCTTCAGGGGCTCTGAACTGTGGACCTGTCCCCACTCCCATCCCTGGATCATTCAGATCTCTGATTTGTTGACCTTCAAGGCACATCTACTTTCTCTGTTGGGAGCATGGGGATGGATTGAAGAGCAGGATTTTAAATTACATCTCCTATTATGCATTGCAGCCATGGGGCTCCAATAATGCACTGTAGCAGCTCAGCAAGAGGGGAGATTTTGCTGTCTCATGGGAAATGTAGCCAGGCCACAGAGAAAAATGGAGTCATGAGGCACCCAACTACAACACTCATGACACTTTGTCAAAATGAGTTAAAACAAAGTATTTCAAAGTGGTTCCACAAACTGAAATGTTTAGATTTGGGAATGTTGAACCATTACACGTAGACTGAAAATTTCCAATTAGAAAGTTTTTTGGTAAAGACAAAATTTTCCATAAAAATCATTACAAAACAAATTTATTTTCATTCAAATTTTCTGTGGGGATTTTTTTTTTTACCAGCTCAAATATTTTCGAGTTAGAGATGGACTGAAGCCATTGAATTCTTACCTGAATCAGCAGGATTTTGAATGCCTCATTGTTTGAGATGATCTAGATCTGGGAGTTTTGTTTCGGCTCATTTATAATGATAGAGGCCATATGCAAAATTCAAATACAGATCTGGGGTTCATCCCAGAGGTTTTTTAATATATGGATTTAGCCTCAGTCTATCTTCATTTAGAAACTTACCGGCTCCCCCTCCGCCCCCAACTCTCCAGAACAATTTGAATTCAGTTCAGTCTGAGGTTTTTTGAGCTGGTTCTTCTTTCTGAACTTCTTTGCCCAAGAAGGAGGGGGGGATGATGATAGTTCAATAGACCAGATACTCTGACAGTGTGGCTTAATAGGAAAAACTCTCGTCTGGCATCAGGAGAGCTGGTTTTAATCCCATCTCTGCCACTGACCTGCTGTGAGGTCTTGAAAGTCACTTCATCTGTTTGTGGAAGTTATTCCTCATCTGTAAACTGAGGAATATGATACTTATCTTCCTTTGCAATGTACTTTGAAATCTATGGATGAAAAATGCTATAGATTATTATTGGTCATGGAATAAGGAAAATTACGTTGCCCTATTCAATACATCCAAATATTTGGTGCCTATATTTTTATTACATTGCTTTCTCTGTAAGTTAGCACCAGATAGCATGGGAAAATATTTCCTCTATTTACAGTGCTAAGGGCTTGATTAAAGCCCACTGAAGTCAATAGGGTGATGCAGGGGGAGGGCTTTCCATTGACTTCAAAGAGGGAACAGGATCATAGACTCTGTTAATTGCTAGCTGCTGCAATGACTACTCAATAAGAAATTGTGTTTGGTTTACTTTAAATATCAGCTACTGTAAAATGTGTCAGTATGTGGCACATAACCAGAATTAAATGGTTGCCTACTAGCAGAGATAATTTGTGAATTTTTGTCAAGAAGAGTTTCAGGAAAACTCTGGGCAGGGCCACCCAAGGGGCAAGTGGGGCAATTTGCCCCAGGCCCCGGGCCCCACAGGGGCCCCCAGGAAAATATAGTAATCTATAATATTGCAACTTTTTTTATGGAAGGGACCCCCGAAATTGCTTTGCCCCAGGCTCCCTGAATCCTCTGGGTGGCCCTGACTCTGGGCCAAGTTCTGCTCCTGGTTACACAATTGTAAATCCAGTGTAGCTCCACTGAAGTCAATTTGAGATGAATTTACCCCCCTGATCTCTCTTTAAGAGCACAAAAATAGCATTATTGTAAAAACAAAGTGACCTACATGAAGTGAAAAGTCAGAGTCTTATGGAATCTCAGGCTTTTCAAGATGAGGATACTGCATTTTTCCATTTCTCTAAGTAGAAAATGCCACTGTCAGTATAGATGAGTGTTTTCTATCCAGTCATGGGATTTCTTCTGTGAACAACATGTTATCTTATGTTTGTCAGGCTCTGGCTACTGTGCTGTGTTAGTCAGAGACTTATCCATCCAACACAAAGACTTCTTGAGTTAAATCTTCAATGGCATTTTTTTTAAAAAAAGGTACACCCATCTTTCAGGATCTGAAGATTTCCCCCTCTTTCGGATATTGCATGGCAAATCACTCTAAAAATATATTGAGCAACAGCCTGACCAGCATACAACACATTAAGAAGAAAGAGAAGAAACTCAAGCAATTGAAACAGCTGCCAAGAATAGAGGCAATCAATAACTTTATAAAAACTAAATAAGCCATGATGAACTTGAACTGACGCACGGTGAAAAGAGATCATCAATCTGTTGAACTACATGCATTCTGTCCCTTTCCATCTGCACTGCCCAAGGACTCTTTTATACAGCACTACACATGTAGAAACGAATAAAGAATTATAGCCCCCATCCTACAAGTTGCTCCTTGCAGGCAGACCTCTTACCCACAGCTTGCAGGGCCAAATCCCACGTCTCTGTCCAGAGGAATTTATAATCTAAGTCCCGGATCCTCAAAGGAAGTTAGGCACCTAAATCCCTTTGAAATCAATGGGAGTTAGGTGCCTAAATACCTTTAAGGATCTGGGCCTAACTACTTAGCCTGAAATGAAAATGGGTCACTTATAATTCTATGACAATATCAAGGAATCTTTACCACAGGTAAACAGATGTCTGCCCAGAGAACATAAGAAAAGGCAGTTTTAAAAATCTCTTTCATGTGCATTAACACCAGAAACTTGATTATAAATACTATGCACATTAACCAAAAAACAGAAAAAATATCGCATGATTTATTTCACCAACTGCAAGTAGGTATGAATTTTTGAATTTTGTATTTCAGAGAGCAAGTCATTGGGTCAGAGTCTCAGCTGGTATAAATCAGCATAGTCATATTACACCAGTGAGGATCTGGTCCATAGGGTAAAACAATAGAACTTGAATAATTTTGACTAAGGAAGATATGAGAATATGGGGATTTGTGTGTGGGCATTCCATGCACAGAAAGAGAGGGAAATCGTTCAAAAACTAATTGTGGAATTTGTTCACCCCCTAAATCTAGTAGGGAACTCTTCACTTGTTAATAATAATATAGAAAAATTTGCACTGATTATAACCCACTTTTGTGTGTGGAATTCAACAAGCTTGCTAAACGCTAATTAATTGAGCCTTATGACAACCTTTAGTGGCATTTGATAGAGAAATAAATGGAGACAAAGAGAGGTTAAATAACATATGCTGCGACATTCAAAGAGAGTGATGGAGGCAGGAACAGAATTCAGGAGTTCTGTTTCAAATCCACTAGTCTAACCACTAGATGTACTAATTCCCACTGAAAGACAGAAATTATTCCCTCTTTGTTAACTTAATGCAAAGCCTGAGCATTCTGGAGCAGGGTGAGCCAAACTGAGTGGGTGAGTTAAATATTCATCTAGTCAAAATTGGAGAAGTTAGCAGAGGGCAATTCTGGTTATCATAGGCTTACTTTAAGCTCCTGGTGACACAACACAGGTAGTCAGTAAACATGGTGTCAGCTTCGCTTGGCTCCCTCAATTTAAAAAAGTCTCTTTTATATGTAGCATCTAGGCTAGGATGTCATAGCTGAGCTTGGCAGGCTCAGGCAGGGGAGCTAGTCATGGCTCTGGCAAATAGTACATTCCTTTTGGATCAAAGGAGCTGTTGATGGCATAAATCATAACTTGGCTACGGACAAGGAGGAAGGAAATTTTGCTGCCAACATTTGATTAACATCATCATTTCTGGCTGGGGCCGAAGATCAGCAGAAGTTTCTCTAGGTGACCTGAGTCACCAGGGGCCTGATAAATATATTTCCTGAGATTAGGCCTGCATTCAAGCAAATGGTTTACTGAACACATCCTCTCCATTCTCGCGGGGAGTTGCTGGTCTCCAAAAAGTCCTTGTCTTTTAAAGGCTACTTTCAAAATAAGTTTGCAGTCAAAGAAGGGGGCATGTCTTGTTTGGCTTCAGCTTTATTTGCTTTTGCCAGCTGCAGCATGAATCATATGATGCTATATAATACACCATAATGTGCATGGATAGCACAGTTTTTGGACATCTTTACTCTGAAGGTGAATTTTGGAGGAGCACCTCTGTATACATTTTAGCCCAGTGTCTGTGTCTGAGCCATGACGTTTAATCAGAACTTCAGCTGACACACTGACAAAAGGTAGCATAGAAAGGTGCCCTGGATGATATAGGGATGGCTAGGGAAGGGGATAAAGAACTTTACTCCTCTGGGTTTCAGTGTTAATCCCGACCTTTCAACAGCATGTCTGGAATCTGGGTGGATATTTTTTCTGACTGTCCATCTGGTCTATGCTAGTGAAATACTGGAGGACATATAGTAACATTTTCAAAAATGTTTTCTGCTAACACCTAACTGACTTAAGAGCCCAAAAGCCAGTTTTCTTGGAGTATTCAGGCACCTATTTCGCATTAAAAATCTGGCCCTAAGTCTCTTTTGAAAATGAGACTTGGGTCCGGATTCACAATGGGGCTTAGGCATTGCAACGCGGAGCAGAGCAACACCTAAATACCTTTAAAAATCTGAGCCTATGTCACTTAGAAGCCTCTCTAATTTTTCAGCATCCTTTTAAAAATGTAGACCCCAGAACTGTATGGAGTATTCAAGTAACAGTCTTACCAATATCGTGTACAGAGGTAAAATCACCTTCCGGCTTCTACCCATTACTCCCTTGTTTATATCTGTAAGGATCACATTAGCCCTTTTTGACAAGGAATCACACTGAGAAATCATGTTCAGCTGCTTTTCCACTACAACCCCTAAATGCAGCTGGTCAGTTTTAATCAGACAATGCCAGTTCATCAAAACCAAAATATTTCATGGAAATGTATTGACTTTGATGGACCTGCTGCCAAAACACAGTTTCCTGACAGATTGCCTGGTGGGCTGCTGGGGAGCCAGGCTTCCAGGATTGTGGACTGCTTTGGAGTCAAGGACCCCAGGGTTTCCAGAGGCTGAAGCTCTGGGGCAGCTTGGAAGGCCTGGGGAGCCTCAGAATTTGGCCTCCAAGGGAAAATTTCATTGTGGAATTTGCTAAACACCACGTTTCAAATTCTTTCAAAATGATTTTTTTTTTTCAGATTTGCCTTCTGTGGGAAAACTGTACATTTATACTTTTTCTTCCTAAATGGAACAATTCTTTTTAAATTTCAGAATTTCAGGTGGGATGGAAATTCCAATTTTCTACCATCTTTACCCCTAAATCCATTTCAGAGTCACTGCTTTCCAGTATAGAAGATATGGCCAACATTCTGTAGATATGGCCTGCAGTCCTTGCTCCTAAATGTATAACTTAGCATTTGCAGGTTATCAAATGATCCAGATCACTATGTATGACTGCCCTGTCCTCGCCATTATATAGCACTCAGCCAATCTTTGCGTCAGCCACAAATTTTATCAGCAGTGATTTCATAGTTACTTCTAGATCATAAAAATGTCGAATAGCATTGAGTTTAGTTCTGATCTCTGAGGAACCCCACTAGAAACATTTACAATTAATGATGAGTCCCCATTGACAACTGAAAATGGTTATAACCAGTGATTTTAACATTCCAGTCATGTGAATCATTCCACCAGGTTTCAATAATGTCAGTTATCCAGTTTCTTCTCCTCAATGAGCATTTCCAATTCCTCTTGCTTCCCACCCAGATTCCTAACATTGCAATAAAAGGAACTGAAAATTTTCAGAGAGGAGGCTCTGCAACTTCTAGAGCATGAGAGGGACTTTAGTGCAAAGGAGAGAAGGGAAGGGGTGTCAGACGAAGTGGAGCTATTTTTCAGACACAGTCACCAGGAGGTGCCCCCATGGTGACCAGAGTACCCATGACAAGCTCCAATAGCTGTGATTGACCACGAGCATAGCTTTTAGTAATACATCCAATCTTGATTTAAAATTTTCCAGTGATGGAGAATCCATTGTTGCCTTAACTACGTTGTTCCAGTGGCTAATTACCCTCACTGTTAAAAAGCCTTATTTCTTGTCTGAATTTATCTAGCTTCAGCTTCCAGACATGGGATCTTGTCTGCTAAACTGAAGAGCCTTTAATTGTCAAATTTCTGTTCCCCAGGCGGGTTATCAAATCACCTCTTCACCTTCTCTTTGTTAAGTTTAACAGATTGAGCTCATTGAGTCTATCGCTATGACACATGTTGTCGTTCTCTGATCATTCTCATGGCTTTTCTCTGAACCTTCTCTAATTTATCTACGTCCTGCTTGAATTGTGGGGATCAGAACTGGACACACTATTACATTGGCAGTTACATCAGTCCCAAATATAGAGGTAAAGTAACATTTCTACTTTTACTCGAGTTACCCCTCTTTATGCATCCAAGGATCACACTAGCCCCTTTGACCACTGAGTTGCACTGGGAGCTTGTGTTCAGCTAATTATTCAGGATAAAGTTTCTCATATTGTATGACCTACATTCTTTGATCCTAGATATATAATTACATTCAGCCATATTAAAACGTATATTGTTTGCTTGCACACAGTTTACCTAGAGATCCAGATTGCTCTGTATCTGTCACCTGTTCTCTTCCCTGTTTATCACTTCCCCAATATATGAGTATCATCTGCAAACTTTAGCAGTTACAGAGAACAAGAGCTTGACACAGTCACCTCAGCACCAGCATTATTTTGTTATTTTTAGTTGGCTTCCATACGTGGACATACTCTGACATTTTCTGTCACAAAGGCACCAAGTTTCAAACCTGCATTGCCTCAGGGTTGAATGACAACAAACTTGTGAACCCGCTATGGACTGCTCACCAGAGTTCATGTAGTGAAGCGTTCACTGCTATGTTAGTAAAGCCCACTGCTGAAAACTGAAATTTCTGGTCCTTCAAATAATAATTAACTGCAAAACAATAATTTTGTTTAACCCCCTTCCTGCATCTTCATGAAGACATGTTTCTAAAGTAACTGGACAAACAGTGATGAAAAAAAATTTGCAAATAGCTCATGTTTCTGGAATGAGATCCAGTTATCAGCATGTTAATTCCCATTTAATACTTGAATGCTTTGTAAGACCTACTTTTCTTCTGGAGAGCTGAAAGATGGGGAAACTGAGGAACAGACGGCGAGGTGGTTTGCCCAAGGTCACACAGCAGGTTAAATAGAAATAGAATCCATGTCTTCTAACTTTAAGTCCAGTAGCCTAGTCACTAGAAAACACTGCCTCTCATTCAGATCACAGGCCAAAAGGCATCCTTCTAATCTTAATGTACAGTCAAAGGATTAAATGTCTTTGCCCTCTGATTCTGCAAGGAGCTTCCAAAAGCTGCCCTTCTCCAAGGTGGAAGGAGGAAAATGATAGCAAACTGCAGCAACTATTCTGCAGTCACCTGACAAAACTGCTGGCTAACGGAAAAATCAGAGTATGAACCTCTTCCTCGGATTGATGATAAAGTTTCTAAAAGTTATTACATGGCATAATTCTGGATGGGCTCGCAGTTCCAGGTCTCTGGCAATTTTGTCACAGAGTGGGAAAGAAAGTGTGAGTTTAAACTGCTGGATGCAGACACTTTTTTCATTAAACCAAGCACATTTTTCACATGTAAAGATTTTTTTTTCAGGTATCACTTTTTATATCATTTTGTTAATAGCCAGGACTGCCTGGGTATGTAGCTGAAAAATCAAAGCTCCTGAAAGTTCTTCAGAGAAGTATCATCATGGGAAGTAAGAGGGCCTAATGATTATGCCATATACACTCTAAATTCCTGCTGGTGTATTTTTAGGCATGCCATTAACACTGTAAGTTTAGCCTGTCATTTCTGCAGCGAGTGTTTTAAGCTCTTGTGAAAATTGGTTGTGTGTTGGCTTCAGAAACCAAGTAAAGTAATTGGATTAATGCATTCAGCTCCGGAGCCAGTCTGCCAAATTAGTCTGCAGTATGACTCTTCCCATGTGTTCTGACTGGCTTGTGATGCCAAGGTCTGCTGTTTCTACTTTGATGTAACCTGCTGGCCATAGCCAAAAATGGTGTGTAACTCAAAATACTCAACAAAAATATCATGGCCTATACTAGATGACCTATACCTCTGCCAAACACAGGCTGCAGTCAGGGGTTGGGATGTAGAACACCCAAGATGGTTGGCCTTGCAAGACACCCCAGAGAAACCCCACTCTAAGAATGGAGAAAATGGGAGCAGGCCAATGAGTCTCCCCTGTGCTCCTGGGAACTTTGGCCTGGGAACATGATGAGGCAGCAGGATGATGATAGGCAGTGGTCTTATTTAGAAAGAGCTATAAGGGGTTAGGAGGAAAGAGTTGGAGGGAAAGCGCTAGTGAGATATTGGGGGTTAGGGGGTGCCTAGAGGAGACCCTAAGGACTCAGGAAAGGGTTGGGGGGGGAGACAGATATTCAGGTAAGGTGAAGAGTGAGGGGTTCAGAGGGGAAGCAATGGGGTAACAGAGGAACAGACAAAGACATGGAGTAAACAGATGAAGGACGGTATAGAGAAAGAGAGGAAATGATAAAAGGTAAGAGGCATAGAAAGACAATGTTTACAGATGAAAAGAGAGAATGAAGTGGGAGATAAAAGGAGAAAGAGAATGAAATAGGGAAATGGAAACAGAATGAAACACACAAATGTAAGATTGTGTGTTTGTACCTTATTTAGTATTTTGCTAAATACTAAAATTAGATTTTTAGGCAATGTCCATTTAAGCTATGGCACTCACTGCCACAAGATAGCATTTAGACTAAGAGTTTAGTACAGTCCAAAAAAGTATTGTGCCTTCGTGCATATAATGAGACCATCCACAGTCATATAAGATAATAATGTGTAAGGAATATAAACCCTCATGTATCAGGACACAAACTAGCCACTAAAGGCCTCAGGTTAGGAAGAAAATTCCTCTGTAGGCAGATTGTTCCATCACTGTGTTATGTCGGGTTTCTTGCACCTTCCCCCGATCAGCCTAGGATACCAGCCTAGATGGACAACTGAACTAATTGCTAATGGGTGGCTTACCTAAATGCAATTGCTTCTGTGAGTTATTTGAGTGCCACTTTCTTCTGAAATCCTTTCAACTGCAAATTTATACTTTGCAATAAAAATCTGATTTTATCTAAAGCAGGGTAGAGGCATGGTGCATACCACAATCATTACACAAAGCAATGGTCTAATCTAACTTAGCAAATCCTATGATATGGGGAGAGTTACATCTGCTACTTTAATTAAGGACTTGCATCCCTATTTCTGACATGAGTTTGCAATTAGAGGATGCTGTTTGAGATCCAGCTGCTCTTAGGGCATCAGATAGCAGTAGTGACAACACAACTTATGTTCACCAATGTCTGGCCAGGAGGTTGCATGTGGACCTTGCTGTTGGTACATATGCCTTTATCACCTTTGAGATTTATTACATCTTCAGTCAGTGCTGGTGCAGAATGTAGCAGCCAGTTTGCTAAGTGGAGTTCATCTGTGAGTGCATGGCTCTGTCTAGTGGTCCATGATTTGCATTAGCTGACTGTTCATTTCCAGGCAGAGTGGAATGTGTTACATTTAGGGTAAAATTTTTCTGTCTGCTGGGAAATCCCAATATTTCAACTTGTGCAGTATTTGAAAATGTTACCCCGACCTATAAAAGGCTAAACGGTACTTATTTGAGAGACCAGTTCTGATCAGGAGAGGCATGTCAACTGGTCTCCTGAGTTTTAGGACACAGAGGACTCCTGGCAGGGCATTCTCCATAAGGGTTACTTCCCAAAGTCTGGAAAATCTGACCTTCAAGGCATGCTAAAAAAAGCCCATCTCCTTCGCCAGGCTTCTGGTATGGAGATCTATGCTCGTTGGATTGTAAATCTTTCAGGGCAGGGATTGTCTCTCTTCTATGTTTGCACTGCACCCAGTACAATGGAGCCCCAGTCTTAACTGGGGCTTCTGGTTACTACCTTCATATAAACATTTATTATTATTGTTAATAAATAATGAGGGCTAGGATCTGTGGGCAGATTAGGGTTTTTTCTCCTCCCCGGTTTGAGGAACACTGCTGAGCATGCTTTTTTATGTGTTTTTAGTATATGGCAAAGGCATCTGGTGCCCTGAAAAGGCAACACTTTTTGTTTTGTGTAAAAATAAACTAAAACAGGGGCTAATCTTTAATATTCTGCACTTCCAGCAAATCCGTTCATACTGTTATTTCTGATCAGATGGTCACAATAGCCTCACGGAGCAAGTGAGATTGTGCTGATCAGAACCTCCAATAAACTAGCTGCAGGAATCAGCTGACTATGTGGAATTCTTCTGTCGGCATTACATTTCAACAATTTCCTGTGGTGACTTGGCCAAAAGGACACGGCCCGTCAATCTCACTGTCAGTGGCTCATCTTGCTGAAGTCTTCTTGATCTTTATTGCTTTGCTGTGATTAGCTGTCATCTTTGGGGGCATATTGCCATCTTCATACTTTTACAGTCAAATCAATTTGCTTCATTTAAAGGTATGACTTTTTTTTTTTTGAATCGCGAAAGATGAGTTCAATCATTCTACATTACCACCACAAGGTCTGCATGTTCTCTATGTTGCCCAGGGTGAATTATTTACCTCTAAAGCTGGTAGAAAAATGGAAAAGAAATTTTATGAACGTTTTCTTGGCTTTTTTTTTTTCACCGAAATTTGAAAATGTTTGAAATTTTCAAATGAGCTTTGGTCAGCTCCCATATCTGAGGGGTAGAGAAAAGATTTTTTCAGGCTCATGATTTCACTGTCTGTTAGTTTTTGTTTGTTTGTTTGATGTCAGTGCATCTCCTCATTCTGGCTCTGATTCAGGAAAGCATGTGGGTTAACTTTAAGCACGTGTTTAAATCTGGTTGACTTCAAAGGGACTGAAGCTCATGCTTATATTCTTTCCTGAAGATGGATGCTTTCCTAAATTGGGGCCTATCTCACAATTGCTTAAAAACACACAGTGCTAATCAGCTAGAGGTAATAATTGGAGATATACCAATATCCTAGAACTGGAAGGTCATCAAGTCCAGCCCCCTGCCTTCACTAGCAGGACCAATTTTTGCCCCAGATCCCTAAGTGGCCTCCTCAAGGATTGAGCTCACAACCCTGGGTTTAGCAGGCCAGTGCTCAAACCACTGAGCTATCCCTCCCCCTAGGTACTGATCTGCTGTGAAAATCTAGTGTCAAAAAGCCCTGACCATTTCTCATGCATAACGTTGGGTATGGGATCTTTTCTAGTTTTGTCTCCTATGTGGCCCCTGTCACTGCTGTAGTATATCAGGCACAATTACACTGGTGAGACCTCATCTGGAATACTGTGTGCAGTTCTGGTCTTCCATGTTTAAGAAGGATGAATTCAAACTGAAACAAGTACAGAGAAGGGCTACTAGGATGATCCAGGGAAAGGAAAACTTGTCTTATGAAAGGAGACTCAAAGAGCTTGGCTTGTTTAGCCTAACCAAAAGAAGGCTGAGGGGAGATATGATTGCTCTCTATAAATATATCAGAGGGATAAATACCAGGGAGGCAGAGGAATTATTTAAGCTCAGTACCAATGTGGACACAAGAACAAATGGATATAAACTCGCCATCAGGAAGTTTAGTCTTGAAATTAGACAAAGGTTTCTAACTATCAGAGGAGTGAAGTTCTGGAACAGCCTTCCAAGGGGATCAGTGGAGGCAAAAGACATATATGGCTTCAAGACTAAGCTTGATAAATTTATGGAGGGAATGGTATGATGTGATAGCCTAATTTTGGCAATTAATTGGTCTTTGACTATTAGCAGTAAATAAGCCCAATGGCCTGTGATGAGATGTTAGATAGGATGGGATCTGAGTTACTACAGAGAATTCTTTCCTGGGTGTCTGGCTGGTGAGTCTTGCCCACATGCTCAGGGTTTAGCTGATCGCCATATTTGTGGTCGGGAAGGAATTTTCCTCCGGGGTAGATTGGCAGCGGCCCTGGGGGGTTTTCGCCTTCCTCTGCAGCATTGGGCATGGGTCAATTGCTGGAAGATTCTCTGCACCTTGAAGTCTTCAAACCATTATTTGAGGACTTCAATGGCTCAGACATAGGTGTGATACAGGAGTGGGTGGGTGAGATTCTGTGGCCTGCGTTGTGCAGGAAGTCAGACTAGATGATGGTCCCTTCTGACCTTAAAGTCTATGATTCTATGATTCAATACAAGTATATACAATATGCATGCCTTTGTGTATTCTGTAGGCACAGAATTTGCTACAGGATCCACCCCTACCTGCAGATTTGTGCTCTAGCATCTAAGTTTTTGTACAAGAAAAACAAAATTTTGTTTCCAGTTCTTTTGGAGGATTTGAGGGAGATTCCCAAACCTGAGCCATTATTTTTAGGTGACAAATCTGAGTAACTGTCCCAGATTGAGGTGTCAGTAGAGGAGGTGTTGGAACAAAGTGATATGTTGAACAGTAATAGGCCACCAGGACCAGATGGTATTCACCCAAGAGTTCTGAAGGAACTTAAATATGAAATTTCAGAACTACTAACTGTGGTTTGTAACCTACCACTTAAATGAGCCTCTGTACCAGATGACTGGTAGATAGCTAATGAACACTGATTTTTTAAAAAAAAAAGGCTCCAGAGGCAATCCTAGCAATTAGAGGCGGTTGAAACTGCAATATAGAACAGAGTTATCAGACACCTAGAGGAACGCAATATGTTGGGGAAGAGTCTACACAGCTCTTATATAGGAAAACCATGCCTCACCAAGTTATTTGAATTTTCTGAGGGGGGTCAACAAATATGGGGACGAGCATACTCCATTTGGTCTTTCAGAAAGCTTTGACAAGGTCGCATAGTAAAGGCTGTTTAGCAAAGTAAAGGGCAGGGGCGGCTCTAGGCACCAGCGCGCCAAGCAGGCGCTTGGGGCGGCCGTTTCCCAGGGGGGCGGCATTTGGCTCCGGTTGAGCTCCCGCCGGCATGCCTGCGGCAGGTCCACCGGAGCCCGGGACGAGCGGACCTGCCGCAGGCATGACTGCGGCGGGTCCCGTCTTCCCGCGGCTCCGGTTGAGCTCCCGCAGGCATGACTGCGGCAGGTCCGCTCGTCCCGGGCTCCGGTGGACCTGCCGCAGGCATGCCGGCAGGAGCTCAACCGGAGCCGCGGGAAGACGGGACCCGCCGCGGGACCGGGGAAGGGCGGCGCAGCGCTCCGCGCTGCTTGGGGCAGCCTACTTTGTAGAGCCGCCCCTGGTAAAGGGTCATGCGATAAGAGGGAAGATCCTCTCATGGATCAGTAACTGGCAAAAAGGTAGGAATAAATGGCTTATTTTCCCAATGGAGAGAGGTAAATGTGCCTCCCAAGGATCTCTGCTGGGATCTCTACTGTGTACGGTTCAACATATTCCTAAATCATCTGGAAAAGGGGGTAAACTGAGGTGGCAATGTTTCTACAACATACAATATTGCTGAGGATAGTTAAGTCCAAAGGAGACTGTGAAGAGTTACAAAGAGATCCTTCCAAATTGGTTGACTAGAGAAGAAAATGGCAGATGAAATTCCATGTTGATAAATGCAAAGTAAATGCACATTGGAAAACATAATCCCAACTATACATACAAAATGATGGGGTCTAAATTAGCTGTTACCACTCAAGAAAGAGATCTTGGAATCATCCTGGTTAGTCCCCATGAAACATCTGCTCTAGATGCAGTGGTAGTCAAAACAGAATTTTAGTCAATCATTAGGAAAGGGGTAGATAATAAGACAAAGTATCATAAGGCCAGTATATAAATCCATGCTATGTTCACACCTTGAATATTACATGCAGTTCTGGTCACCCAGTTTAAAAATATATATATACTAGAATTGGAAAAAGTACACAGAAGGGCAACAAAATGATTAGGGGGAGAGATTAAAAAGACTGGAACTGTTCAACTCAGCAAAGGGAGTGGTGGGGGAGGGCGGAGATGATAGAGGTCTATAAAGTCATGAGTGGTGTGGAGAAAGCGTTATTTACCCCTTCACATAACACAAGAGTCAGGGGTCACCCCAATGACATTAATGGGCAGCTGGTTGAGAACTAACAAAGGAAGCACTTCTTCACACAACACACTACCACACGCCATAGTGCAGTGAAAACACTGAACCGCTTCATTTTCTGGTCATGTTGCTCTCACAAATACTACATTCCTCAGCTCTCGGTCCCTGTGTGGATGAATAATGGCAATGCACCATGCAGAGCTATGCACAGTAAATTCATTGGAGATGTTTGACATTGAAACAATATTTTGTCTCCTCTCTGTATATATTCAGCTCTATTTGCCTGCTGCTTAATTAGGAATATTTCTTCACTGGGCTTGTTCTATTAGCCTGCATGCTTTCCCTATAAACTCCTTGGAGCCAAGCTTCTGCTCACCATCTTAGAGATGCCAAACATTCAGTATCTATCTGCTCAATCACAGATAAGAACTTCATAAATTTCATTAATTCAGAGGCCTGCTCTGCATCTACAAGTTTGTCCAGTTATGTGGGTCCTGCATCTATTTATACCTCAGCAATCTGTCATTGGGGTCTTTAAGCAGCTATTTGCTACTTGCCATATGAGTTGTAATTTAATAGCAGGGTATATTATAGGATTTCCTTCACCACTTTTTAGAAACAGCAGCTGCAGTGTCAGCATACAATTTTGATAACAAAATACAGGTAAGATTGCAACTGCTTTGCATAACGCACCCTATTCCTGGATGTTATTGGGTGTGCCAGATGATCTGATACCCAAAGGACAATCTATTATGTGGTAATTTGTGTTAACTGTGTTTCAGATGTGATTGCCTACAGGAAGTACACCGCTACCCCGCTATAATGCGGTTGTGGGGAGCCAAAAATCCCTACCGCGTTATAGCTGAAACCCCATTATATCGGGGTCGGGGCGGCAGGGTTCCGGCGGTGATTTAAAGAGCTCCGGGCTCTGGCCACTGCAGGGAATCTGGGCCCTTTAAATCACTGGCAAGCCCCGCTGCCACAGCCCCGGGGTAGGGGTGGCAGGGCTCCAGCGGGATTTAAAGAGCCTGGGGCTCCCTGCAGCAGCTGGAACCCCAGACCCTTTAAAGCACCACCGGAGCCCCGCTGCTACCGCGCTATACGTGAACCTGTGTTATATCGGGTCGCGTTATAGCAGGGTAGCGGTGTATATTAATATCCATATACATAGTGTTGTTTATCCCCCAGTAATATCCCCCAGTAAAGTGTATAGATCTGAATTATTTCAATATTATCCATAATGATCATTCTCTTATGTTAACCCCAGAATATGCAGTGTGATCGTATGATCTGTAAGCACATAGATTGCAGCAAGCTGGTAAAATTCCTTCTCTGAGGTAAGGGAATGGAGGATGCCTCACCTCAGAGAGAGTATCCTAGCTGCCAGACATGGAAGCTAGAGCTTCCAAGTGATTAAGGTCTCACTGTAGAGGAAAAAATGGCTTGAAGGAAATCATGGACCATATGTTTAAAATAGAGGTTCCTGTTGCTCATTCAAATCTTGCTGCCATCCCTCCAGGTACAGACCCCTATATTGAAGCTTGGAAGGATTAGATTTTTATTAGTAAATGTCTATTTCAGCATACACACACAATCCGATGAAAAAATATTTCCATCAATAACAATATAAACTTACAGATAAGCAAAGTAAGAAAAATGCTGTCTGAAAACAGTGATTTAGACTTCTGAATTGGGGTTGTTACAAATGGATTAGCAAATGAATAGTAAAAACAGGTATGATTGTTGATTTAAGGATATTTACTTTGTATATTTTGATGTGTGATGTAGATACTTTGTGTTATAATGGTTTTAAGGCTTTAACTTTTTGAATCTCAATGTCTACTATCATTAACTAATTGTCTAACCCCCCTCCAATTTCCTACAACTGTGAAAATGTAAATGATAGAAATATTTAAAAATACTTAAAAATAAACCTCATTATTATCCATTAAAATTGTAAAAAATAAATAAAAATAAAGAGCAAATTCTACCAAGTGTACTTATCCTCTATTACCTTGAGCAAACGGGACACTTTGTTTTGCACTTACCCTAAGAAAAGAAGAAAAATTGCTAACTATATCTGTATAGATCTAATTACCCTGAAAGAGTAAAGATGTAACCAGTCCTTTTGAGGAAAGTGGGAGCTCAGTTAACCCTTTGACATAAGGTCTGAAACGAAACACTCCTTTTTAATTCTAAACTACTTTATGCCATATTGTTCCTTTGGATGCAAAGCTGGCCAAGCACCTGATGTATGTACTTGTACAGTAAAGTCCATCTACTTTCCAGCCACTTCCTCATGTCAGATATGGTTACTTTTAAAGGTGATTATTTAGGAAGCTAATTTCGGACATATTTACCTAGTAGAATATATATGTATTTAGATTACAAAGATTTCAAACTTTTTCTATATATCATAGAAAGGAACCTTGAGATATAAAACTAGTTTTTGTTTTTTCCCAAGAATGACTGCATTTTTTTAAAAAGTTGTCTACCTAAAGGGAAGCCTTGACTTTAAATCAGCCAAGCTGAGTTTGCCCATATCTACAATGAAATAAGGGTCAGACAAGTAAATTTGTAGTTTAGCCTAAAAGTGTTACTCTGAAGTAGTAATGCTGTATACCATCTCTGGTACGTCATGTCACCATGATCAGCATGATGCAGTGCTTCCCATAGAAGAGGGGAGAAATGGAGAGGTGTTAGTTTAGGGCTTGTCTACACTTAAAATGCTACAGTGGCACAGCTGTAACACTTCAGTGTAGACATTACCTACACAGTTGGGAGGGATTCTTCCATCAGTGTAAGTGATCCACCTCCCTGAAAAGCGGTACCTAGGTTGACAGAAGAATTCTTCCATTGGCCTAGCCCTGTCTACGTGGGGACTTATGTCAGTTTAACAATGCTGTTCAGGGGTGTGGATTTTTCACACCCCGACTGATCTAGTTAAACTGACCTAATTTCCTAGTGTAGACCAGGCCTTACACCTGAAAGGCCTGAGATGGTCAGAGTCTTGCCTACCTGAGAAACCACCTCTTTCTAATACTGTAGCTGTTGCAGTCCACTGAGGCACTTGGGCAAATCGCTCACTGATTCATAGGGGAGGGATGGAGTGGCATGCGTTTTCACTAAGGAGTCCTCTGCTCTGGAACTTATCCTTCTTCCTGGTCTGTCAGAGACTGGATATTTTTACCTTCAGAGAATGCAGAAAGGCGTGTCCATTCTCCCCGGCTTTCCATGACAGGGTGGGTTGAAACATCTGAATGTGGGGGTGAGCTATGAGTGGGTGGAGAGGGGAGGATTTGGTTTGTGATTAATTGGGTGTGGGTGGATATTGCTGAGTTTGAATATGTAGGGGTGGGCGGTTATAGGAATGCTAGATGCTTCCACCAGACACCTGTCACTCACTCGATCTAATTAAATTACTTCATTAAATCAGAGTTGCTGAGAAGCTGAACCTAGACAGTGAAGTGAGGCTGCTAAGTAAAATGCATACTACTCAATAGTAAGTGGGAAGGTATTTAGGTTTTTCTACATGTGCACAACAGGCATGTACATGCTAAGATTGGACTGAAGTCTGGAATAGAGGAAACAGTATATTATAATCCCCTTCTCAGCCCACACTTCCACCCACAGACCTGACACAAGAAACCCCCTCAGCAATCCAAACAATTGTCACAGATAAACTCAGCTACATTGTTTCCTAAAACTAGAGGAAACACCCTTATTTTTACACAGGATGATTTACATGATGAACTTCACGTAATCCTGCAGCTGTTAAATTCACTACAAATACAGCAGCAACACGTACTAGCTCCCAGGCATGATTGTTTCCATGTCATGTCATCTGGGGGCTATAGTCCACCAATAGGAAACAATGGAAACTGGAAGAGGCGGCTCACACAGCTTCTGCATGATCCAGTGATCCCCAGATAGCAAGCAGCGGAAATGTGCATGCAATAAAATTATTTATATTGCTATCATAAATGCACTCTTAATTACCATATGCCCCTACTAAAGAGTTCTATAGAAATGAATCCAGATCAAACCAATAGGTTGTATGGAAATTACTCTGAAAACTCCTACAGACTTTAATAGAAAATGATGTTCTTTCTATCTTTTTTAAAAACCAAACAAAAAAATTCTATAGCAAAGATATAAGATGGTCTGTTTGTAGGAGTCTAAATTCTATAGAATGGATCAAAAAACCTATAGGAGGGTTATCAACTTCACTTAAATTCCATTTGACTTTTCTTAGCAGATGAATAGAAGACATGGACCCTGCCTCAAATAATACACAGTGTAAAGGCCTGATTCTGCAAATCTTTGTTCTTGTCAGTAGCCCAATTGAAGTCAATGGGGCTCAATCAGGTGACTGTTTGCAGGATCAGAGCCTGACGACCTAATCCCAGTATTACCAATCCCGAGCAGTGAAAAATTGAGTCAGTTCCCACCCCCAAATCATAAAATTGGCTTAAATACCACGAGATTTAAATCAAATAATTAATTGGGGATTTCTTTCTATGTGCCTTCTGGGTTCTGAGCCTTTAGGGTGCACTCAGGTTCATGTTTTCAAGCTATTCTCTGCAACCATGAGGGCTAGAAACTTGCTTCTTTTAAAGATGAAAGCTGAGTTTCTCATCTAATCATATGCCTGGGCTCTAGGAAAAGCACCAAAAACTCTGAGACTTGCGATACAAATCACAAGAGTTGGCCAGATTTTAACTCTGCCCCAATGAAGTCAATGGCAAAACAGGGAGCAGGACCATGCTTAGGCCTCTAATTCAGGAAAGCTCTTTTAGCATCTGTTTAAGTCCATTCCTCATCAGGACAGCACTGAAATACATGTTGAACCTGAAGCATTTAAAGGTGTGGGTACAACAGCATGAAACAAATGATAAATCTAAAGTCAAACTGATCACGCGACCTCCGCCATCTGTGCTGAGTGAAAGTGCAACAAGAAACAATGGTGGCAAAGTTCCTGTCCTGCACTGAGCTTTGCACAGGTAGACACCTGTGCCTGCATGGAGCTCATTACAGAATTGGGGTTCATCAAACCCTCAAACATTTTAAAAAGCTAACATGGTGTTAGTAACAGAAGTACTGATTTTGAAGTGGTATCAGGTTTTTCCTTGAACAGTCTCTTCAGAGGAAGGTAGTAACCACATACCTAACTATAACTATTTGTTTGATTTTTGTTAATATTTAGAGATAGTTCTTTCCGCCGGCATTTTTATAGCCTTTGTGAAGCAGCAGTGAAAGATGTGGCCATGGGCGGCAGTGTGTAAAAGAGCACTTGAACTTGGGAGAGTCCTGTTTTTCTCCTTTTGTCCAAGAAAATCTGGTTGTATCACACCCTGAGTACATATTTAGCTTTTGAGAAGAGCTAAACTAAAAAAGAAATTGCAAAACATTTAAAGGCTAAAGGTAAAAGGCACCTGAATAAAATGAAGAGTGTTATTGGATGCCAGCTCTTCACAGCAAACTGACACAAACTCTTTCATTTATTTGTAAGTTTGCAGAGCTTCTCTTCCACCCCAAAGGGCATAAAATCTACCTTAACTAACATCAGCATCCCCGCGGTAGGATATTGCACTGCCTTTCGGTTCTATTGGCCTCGGAACTAAGGAAAAGGTGTGTAAGTGCAGGGGGTCCAGCCCAAGTGGATTCAAATCCAAGCATGAAAGGGACTCTGAGCAATAGCCCAGCACATTTCTTTTTTTTTACTAAGGTGCCTATCATTGTGGTGTCTGTGTGACATTGTCCAGGTTGGGGGCAGAAAGGTCTGATGGCAGACCCAGACCTTTTGTCTTATGCATGAAAGAATAACCAATAGGGGCACGGGTCTATCTCAAATCAGCCAGGAAGGAATTTACTTCCTGGGTTGAGGTGAGTGGGGGAGTCTCCTGTTCAATTGTATGAAGTGTCAGCTTGAGACCAGATCTATCTGACACACACACACAAACAAAAAAGGAAAAGGAGACAAACTCAAATCCTCTCCAAATTATACAGGCCAAAAATGGTGAGCCAGATTGTGCCCCCCCTCCTTACTTTGGGGAGCAATTATCTCAGGCTGCAAATAATCTTGTTGATTTATTACTCATGAGTAAAGGGAGCAAAAATCTGGCCCTATAGTCTTAGACTCGCAGCTAGAATATCACTGTGCTCCCTACGTCCCTTTGTAAATACTTCTGTAATTGCTGTATTTTCTGTGGAAGCACACGTAGAAATGAGAGATGCTACCTACTTAAAACTAACTAATCCTGCATAATCTTCCCTATGTTATTTGTAAAGCAATGACTGTACATCGGAACATCTAGTCTGAGGAAATCTTGCCATCTTAATATTCCCTGAGCCATGCATTACTAATGCCAATTCAGAGGCTATTCATGACCACTCCAAGTTTGCTATTAAGACACTATTTATTCGGTCTCTTCTGCCAGTCTTTGCTGTACCTAAGGAGACTACCAGTTCTGGAGCAGGTTCTGTCTTTCTGATTCTGATAAACCCATTTACTGCTGGCAAGATAAGACAGCATGCTAGTATTTGAATATGAAGCTCTGGAGTTTTGTGGGATCAATGTTCAGAGCCGATATCAAGAGAAGGATCAAGTTTGCATCCGAAGAAGTGGGTATTCACCCACGAAAGCTCATGCTGCAAAACGTCTGTTAGTCTATAAGGTGCCACAGGATTCTTTGCTGCTGATATCAAGAGAGTGCTTGTTGAAATGCTACAAAAGACATGACCTGCAATGTAGCATCAAACTGCGGCTGAAAAACAGGTCCGACCATGTGTCAAAGTACAGTAGCATAAATAAGATATTGGCCATAGATATGCCAATGACAGATGTAAGTGTAAGTATAAAGTGTGCGCTCTATAAATAGAATAAACATAGAAGGTGCTGGAAGTGCCAGCTATCTGTATAGCAGATGACCTATAGAATAAAATAGCAACATCATCACCGCTCACTGAGAGAGTGCAGTATTTCAGGACAACCTATATATGAGGGATCAATTAGAAATGTAGTGGCACTACATCTAGAGATACATATTCTAGGTCTTTCTGCAAAAACATGATTTAGGACAGAAAGTGAAATCAGGGCTACCTTTAAAATGCTCGCATTATCCATTTCCTGAAGGTGTGTCTGAAATATATTTTGCCTTAATTCCTTATCAGAGAGGTACAGTTTTCACCAAGGTTTCAGCAGCACTTTTTTCATCCTTTGGCTCTTTTTAATCATTTTTAATTTGCTAATGAATTACTCCTTCTTCGCTTCAGTGTGGGGTAGAAGGTGGCTGAGTGTGTGTGTGAGAGAGAGGAAGTGAGTCACATAGTGATAGGGCTGATTGGAAATGTGTTGGTATCTTTGCCTCAAACATTTCTGCATCATGTTCAGAGCCAGATTCTGCCACCTTTGGTAATGCTGAGCAGTACTTAGTTCCTTCAGTAGTCCTGTGGATTTCATTGGAACTAGTGGCAGAGTAAGGTACTACGCAGCATGAGTCAAACTGACAGGACCTGGACTGTGATGATTATTCCTCTTCTGCTCAGGTATGGTCATCTACCCAGATGGAGCTTTTGCAGGACAAGGGGGGGCGGGGCTAAGGGCCTGATCCTGCAAACTTTTGCACCAGTAACTTGGACTCAAGTGTGTAAAGTTTCTCCCATGCACTTAAATCTTTGCAGGATCCAGCCCTCAGAGTACCAAGCTTCTCACCACAAAACAACAACCAAAAAACCCAGCACAAAGGAGGGCAAGTGGATCGGCTTATGTGGCCTGCATCTTGCAGGAGGTCAGACTAGATGATCATAATGGTCCCTTCTGATCTTGAATTCTATGATTCTATGATTCTATGAAAACATGGAAGTAAAATGGCCTGGGTGGTGCTATACACACCTATGATTAGATCCAGCTTTTTTGATTGGTTGGTTGTTTTTGATTATGCCTTAAGATAGGTCACAGAAGAAGGGTGGTGGCGAGTGATACCTTTAAAATACATACTCCATTTGTACATACTGTATACACAAATGTGTATACCTTAAATACTTTAAAATACACCTGATTATGTCTGGCTGTCTCCCAATCTCTCATGGCCCACCATTACCATAGCATTGGAGTGTTTCACAAATCTTCAATTACAGCACCTACAATTACCACAGCTGTAAGAGACCAGACATTTTGTTTTTTGTTGTTTCATTTTATTCTGTATATTTAATGACACTTTGTACACAGCTGTCTCCATCCCTGACAATTTCTAATCAAGACTGGATGTTTTTCTAAACGATGTTCTCTAGGAATTATTTTGGGGAAGTTCTATGGCCTGTGTTATACAGGAGGTCAGACTAGATGATCACACTGGTACCTTCTGGCCTTGGAATCTGTGATATTCTACATCAGTGATGCTTGTCAAATATACCAAACCCACAATCCAGTCACAGTGACTCCTGCTAGCTCCCGTTAGTTTCACATTCCCGTATCTACTACATGATGCTAACATGACAGAATAGGGAGATGTTGAAACAGCTACACTAGAAAATGCAGATACTTTTCTAAATATTGTTGCGACACTTTCAAGATGATATCCAGTGAAACCATAAACCACTTCTCAAACTGAATTTGTAGCATGGCACGTATTTAGTGCTCGTAGTTTTGACAGTAATATATAGGTAATTTTAAAATGTCCTTTTACACTGAGGAGAAAGGAGTATGTAGTGCATAGGAATTGGGTAGTATCCCTTTGAATAGTTTAGTAGCCCTCTAATGGGCCTCCCGGTTTTCTACTGCAGAAGTTACCAGATCCTAACAGAGCAATAGCATAGACCTGGAGCTGAACCTTCTATGGCTATGTCTACACTTGTGATGGGAAGTAGAGTACAGACTCTGCTAACCCAGGTATAAATAGCAGTATAGAAGACAAGGCACAGCTTGAGCAAGTAGAGTACAGACACACCAGAACGTAAGGGTATATACCCTACACAGCTCTCTGTTTGCTCAAGCAGTGCCTCCCCTGTCTACACTGCTATTTTTAGCAGTGTAGTGGCCTGCTGCCAGGGCCTTTCCCTGCACAGTGAAAGGCTGCCAGAAGAGAGCGGCTCTGGGGTGGGGGAGGCAGCTTCTCGCTGCCACTGCCTTTTCCCACTGCCCTCCCCACCCATCCAGAGCCTTTCACTTTCACGTAGCTACGTGCTGCAGTGTTGATGGAGCCTGCTTCTCACTGTGACATGTAGCTACCCTCCATGCTGTGGCCAGTATAGACAAGGCCTATGCTTGTATATGGTTAGCAAATATGGTTATTTGGAACCCATTGTGTCCAGGCAGTTACCTCATGTTATTAATGTTGTGTAGTGGGGTTCTTTTTTTACCGTCTCTCAACAACTTCTAAGTCAAATATGATTAGTTTGCAATCAACAGAACTTTTTCTTTTATAACTGCCAACCCTGCAAATTCAATCTGGTCTCTGAGTGTCAAGCTGGGTTTTTCCCTTCTCATGTATCACCGTTGTTAATAAGGATCCTGCAGGATAAATTAGGTCCTCTTGATACCTGCTGGATTTGCATGGCTGTAAATGATTGGAACCTGGTGAATAATTCCCTGGATGATACACAAAAAGTACAACCCAGCTCGCTCTTTCTTAGCTAGGTTGGCTCTGCAGGGCTCAGAGCAGTAAAAATCAGAATATTATTACTTTGGTCACTAAAGTCAGAGGACAGGACTATAAACAAACACAGGGAGCAAATCTCTGGTATGACAAGTTTCCTTTCAAATAACCATATTTCAGAGTAGAACCACATTGTCAGGGCAACAGACTCCAGACTCTGTCGGAAACATCAGGGAAGTGAATTGCAGAGCCATGGATACCAGTCACAGGCAGGCACCAGCTTCCAGATGTTTCATTCCTCAATTGTCATAGCAACTCATGTGGGAAGAGGTTGTCTCTCATGTAGCCAGGACCCAAACCACGTGGGGCCTTTTATGTCACTGTATGACAGCATAATGAGGATTCCAAGCCACAGGCCTTTAACCTTGTATGTATGAGGTTGATGAACTTTGAATTTTTCATTTCATAATGTATCATTCTGCTCCTCTCTGATGCTTAGAAACAACTCCAGAGAAAACAACCACGCAGTGCATCCAAAAACAAACTTAATACGAGGAGGCCTGAGGCTTGGCTTCTCAACAGTCTGACTTTAAAATATCCCCAGCCTGTTATCCACATGAGTCATCTTTCAAGGTCAGTATCCTGTTAATTCCAGCTGGTCTTTAAATAGTCCTTCTACGGGGCACCATCAGTATTGTAAAAGTAGTCACTTGTGTGTAATGAAGAGCAAGCTGACAAACATGTAATCTAAGCATTTGCATTCTTTTTTCATTATTAGGGGTTCATTTGTTTCTGTGCACCTTCTAAGTCACAGACATTTCCAGCACAGGACTCTTTTCTCAGGTTGTCAAGTATCAGAGGGGTAGCCGTGTTAGTCTGGTAGTCTGGTTAGTATGGATTCTTTGCTGCTTTTCTCAGGTTGGAAGCACAGGCAAATGATTACCTACATAAATGCTATTGATGCCACTGCTTAGCCATCCGGATGGGTGATGTTTCTGTATGTAACATCTGGGTAGCCTTAAGACATATTGTCTTCTTTGCAATGCACTCAGCAGCGCTCTGCGGGCCTGCAAGTGTATTCCAGGACATTGCTTTGCTGGATTGCTCATTGGCAACATACTACCACTGTCAAAAGGTCACCTTACCCACTATAAATATGAAATGTGGCCTTCCTTTCCAGGGCCTGCCTTGGAGCCATCGCGGTGACATTTCTGGAGAAATTAAAAAGGAGAGAATGCGCAGCCAAAGCCATGAGTTGCAATAGTTTTGACAAACAGAGATGTAACAAACAGTCCTACAGTTGCTCAGATGATGCTAAAGTTGGCGTGTTTATTGCTCTGTGAACAGAAAAACAGATATAACCTCTCTTCTTTACAGTGTCATTTGCTTTCCAATTTGGATCAGCTTCGTGGTATCCAGTTCTCCCATAAGCAGTCCCATTGCAATATAGGAAAACACAAGGGAAAGAGGGCTAGGAATGACTATAAATTGTGCTTTCGTGTGGTTGGCGTTGCTGGAAAATTAATTTCCTTCCAATATTTTCGTGTTGAGTACATCTGTCTCTGTGGAAAGGAGAAGACCCTATTGGGGCATCAAGTCAACTAGAGAAAGCAATGTTTAAGCAAATGGACAACATGACTGAGAAAAAAAAAGCATAGTAACTTTTTCTCCCAGTGTGCAAAAAGCAACATAACTAGAGAAGACCTTGAAACAATATATTTTTTTAAAGTTTTGCTGTTACTGGCATGATTATAATTGAAGTCAGCCTCTAAAAAACAAAATTTAAAAGGTGCTGAAGTCCTCCACTCACAACATTGGTATAACACGGGCAACATTTCCCTCCAAGCTACCCTCCTCCTGATGGTAAGACAATGACTCTTTCAGTCCTTGGAGTATTTGTTGACAAAGACAACAAGGATATTTACTGTGATGCATTTTTTGACAAGGACACCAGTGGTAACTGGACCAATCCAGTTAGTCATCACCAGTTGGAGCTAAATTTGAATGAGCACCGGGAAGGTGAAAGACTCTAGCCTAATACCCTGTTCCTCTTCTCCTCTGCCCAGACAGTCTTTTGAAATAAGGACTCTTTTTTTATAGCACTCTATCTGGGTTTCTTCTTTGAACTTCCCCTGTCTCTGTTGTTTAGTTAACTAAACAGGCAGTGATAATGCATGTTGTACGACTCTCCTGTGGCCAGCCTGCTGACTGATAATAGAAGAGCATGACTATATGTGCTGGAATCATTTCCAGAGTTTGTCCCAGCACCAGAGTACAGTATGCTGTGTAGTCTAGTTTGCAGTGTTTCAAGGAGCTTTTTCATTGCTCTGCTGTGCAGACATTACTGTATGAATACTCTGCCAGGGTTGCACTTTCTTCTTTCTGACATTCAGATTTAATAAAATGATGCAAATCAGAGACTATGTATTTGCAACAGCTGTTTATCCACATAATCTGGTGAACCTACCAGATTCCCTCTTCGATACAATAATAATCCCAACCACCTCCATCCAATCTTAATACCATCTTCTTGAGAGGGGAGGAAAAAACTCAGACAGGCTCAAGGTGTCCAATTCAGAACTGGATTTTGCTCTCTTCTCCATCCACTTTTTCACAAAGTTTGGGGGTGCTGAGATGAAGGGGTTTGGTTCAATCCATTGCAGAGTGCAACATTTGGATCTGGCTCTTGGTTTGGGTTCAGAACCCATTTCCCCATCTATTAAAGCCCAGGTGGCGTGGTCATGCCTGTATATTTCCGATGAGCCTGTCGCTGTGGTATTTGCCCGTCAAAAGAATGACATAAAGCTAGGATCAGTCCGAAGGCCTGTATTCTCCACTGTTCTCTACTACTGTGCTTTCAAAGGAGGGTTAATGTCTTCCATTTTAAAAATGTTTTTAAATATTATGTGACAGATTGGAGTACGTCTGGGAAATAATGGTGGGCCACTCCTGGAAGATTTTATTTTGGGACAGTTATGGCAGACAAATGGTGTAACCGGCTGGCAATTCTTGCCTGAAAACCTCACCCTGTGAGTAAGCAATGATCTTGATGGGAAGTGTTAAGTGGGTTTTGCTGACTCACTGATGAAGCTGATTCATTACCGCATTCACAAACAAGAGAAATAGGACTAGCTCTTGGGCAGATGAGTGAGTGTTGGTTTCGGACAGATGGTCTGGGTGGGTTTAACTCATAGGAGCTGCTAGGGCTGAGGTGGATTGGGAGGCTGGAATTACATGTGGTATTATTTTAGCAGCACATTTTAACTAATAAACTAGACTCAGGAGGAGTGATTTCATTATAACTCTATGGGGCAGATCCTTAGCCGTTGCCAATGCTATTGATAGAGCTATGCCAATGTACATGTTGAACTGGCTCTGTGAGCATGTAGGATTTTTTGCAAGTGAGAACATCTCTATCTCACTCCAGTGGCTCTTTCATTCCTATCTAAAAGCAATAAGATCCATGACCACCCTGTCTTTGGATGAAAAGAAATTCAATACTTGGGAGGCTGCATCATGGAGAAACCTTTCTTTTGTCCATAAAAGTAAAGCCCTTAACACATCAATGGTCTGTTGATTGTTGCTGAAGTTCTGAATCATGCAGAGAAATGTGATGGTCAGATCCAGGATTTTAGTTTGGGGGATGGCTTTAAAAAAAGGAAGTGAATATTCAAAGATTCATCTTCTTATCTCCTAATGGAATAATAAGAAATTTATGCTCAGCTGGATAGCGAATGTCACCGTTTTTTTCTCTCTTGTTCTTTTCGTATGTATCATACAAAACTAGACAGTGGGGATTTTCCTAGAGCTGTTATTGAATTTGACCTTCTGGTTCAGGAATTTCTACATGATGTTGTGCTTAAAAATGCAGAAATATGACCCAAACCACCACCCACACTCAATCTCCTATGCTCATTTGAGACACTTTAGTAAGATTTGATTAGAAGGGGAGTGAAACGGGAAGGTAGAAAATAATGACTTGTGTATCATTTTTTTAGAGGGTTGGAGAGAAGGAGAAATATTCTTTTTGTTGTAAGTGGGGGGAAAAAAGCAGCAGTGGAGGTGATGTACCATAAAACCTTCACTTTATTGAGAGCCTACAAAATGAGCTGCTGAGCAGATTGTATGGAAAATGCATCCTGTAATCTCAGCACTCAATCCTCAACTGCTGTAAATTAGTGTAGCTTCAGTGCAACTACACTGAGTTTTACCAGAGAAGGATCTGGCCTGGCCCACACAGGCCACCCAAACTTGAATGAACATGTAACTCACTGCCCTAAAGTCACACCAGCCTTGGAGAAGATTGTTAGTTCACTCCACTAGAGCAGCGGTTCTCAAACTTCATTGCGCCGCAACCCCCTTCTGCTAACCAAAATTGCTACATGACCCCGGGCTGGGGTGGGCCAGAGCTTGAGCCCCTCTTCCCTGGGCTGGAGCCCTTGGGCTTTGGCTTTGGCTTCAGCTCCGGGCACCAGGGCTCAGGCTTTGGCTTCAGTCCTAGGCCCCAGTGAATCTAACGCTGGCCCTGACAACCCCATTAAAATGGGGTCACGACCCACTTTGGGATCCTGACCCACAGTTTGAGACCCACTGCACTAGCGTCTCCCCATTATGCTTTCATTGCTGATGCAATGGCACAGAGGGACAAAAGTACATGTGCCAGCCCAGGCAATGGAAAAGGTCCGAGGAAGGTTCAGTCATTTACGTCAGAGCTGGCTAATAAAGGAAAAGCCTCCCTTGGACTTGTTAATCAATTGCTCCCTTTAGACGCATGCATCAGATGCTGCTGGAAGCCTCTGGTTGTGTTAAAATGATGGAATTTAATAATAATACTTAGTGCTTACCCAGAGCTTCACATTATTCAAAGCCCCGACATTAATTAATTTTCACAAACCCTGCTTGTGTCGCAACTCACGTTGTCACTGTTGAAGCCGGATCCTGGACTAGATGGACCACGGGACTGATCGATTTCAATAATTTGCATGTTCCTTTGAGGATGAAAATGACGTTGTACTAGTTCCCTTTTAACGCTGGGGATGCTGAGATACCGAGAGGTTGTGCCTTGCCCAAGGTCACGTACAGCCATTGGTGGAGCTGGAAGTAGAAATGGGGGTTTCTGGCCCCTAGCCCCAAGAGCCATCCAGTGGCTGCCTCTTGAATATGAATACAGATTGCTGGATGGTCGCTTCCCCTCCACTGCCTTGTTTTGTTTTGCAGTCTCTGTTTGAGGTTCACAAGCCCTTTCCTAAATTAATGCATTAAAAGTATGCAGTCCTGCATATCTACAATGTAAGGAAAGACAGAAATAAAGGCAAAGGTGGTGGAGTAGCATTGTATATCAATGATGAAATAGATTGTAAAGAAATAAGAAGGGATGGAATGGATAAGACAGAGTCTGTCTGGGAAAAATCACATTGGGAAAGAAAGCTACTAGAGCCTCCCCTGAGATAGTGCTTGGGGTGTGCTACAGACCGCCGGGATCTGATTTGGATATGGATAGAGACCGCTTTAATGTTTTAATGAAGTAAACACTAATGGGAATTGTGTGATCATGGGAGACTTTAACTTTCCAGATATAGACTGGAGGACAAGTGCTAGTAACAATAATAGGGCTCCGATTTTTCTGGATGTGATAGCTGATGGATTTCTTCACCAAGTAGTTGAAGAACCAACAAGAGCGGATGCCATTTTAGATTTGGTTTTGGTGAGTAGTGAGGACCTCATAGAAGAAATGGTTGTAGGGGACAACCTTGGTTCGAGTGATCATGAGCTAATTCAGTTCAAACTAGATGGAAGGGTAAACAAAAATAGATCTGGGACTAGGGTTTTTTATTTCAAAAGGGCTAACTTTAAAGAATTAAGGAAATTAGTTAGGGAAGTGGATTGGACTGAAGAACTTGTGGATCTAAAGGCGGAGGAATCCTGTAATTACTTCAAGTCAAAGTTGCAGAAACTATCAGAAGCCTGCATCCCAAGAAAGGGGAAAAAATCATAGGCAGGAATTGTAGACCAAGCTAAGAAAAAGCAGAAAGCCTACAAGGAGTGGAAGATGGGCGGGATTAGCAAGGAAAGCTACCTTATTGAGGTCAGAACATGTAGGGATGAAGTGAGAAAGGCTAAAAGTCATGCAGAGTTGGACCTTGCAAAGGGAATTAAAACCAATAGTAAAAGGTTCTATAACCATATAAATAAGAAGAAAACAAAGAAAGAAGAAGTGGGACCGCTAAACACTGAGGATGGAATGGAGGTTAAGGATAATCTAGGCATGGCCCAATATCTAAATAAATACTTTGCCTCAGTCTTTAATAAGGCTAATGAGAAGCTTAGGGATAATGGAAGGATGACAAATGGGAATGAGGATATGGAGGTAGATATTACCACATCCGAGGTAGAAGCCAAACTCGAACAGCTTAATGGGACAAAATCGGAGGACCCAGATAATCTTCATCCAAGAATATTAAAGGAATTGGCACATGAAATTGCAAGCCCATTAGCAAGAATTTTTAATGAATCAGTAAACTCAGGGGTTGTACCGTACGACTGGAGAATTGCTAACATAGTTTCTATTTTTAAGAAAGGGAAAAAAAGTGATCCAAGTAACTATAGGCCTGTTGGTTTGACATCTGTAGTATGTAAGGTCTTGGAAAAAATGTTGAAGGAGAAAGTAGTTAAGGACATTGAGGTTAATGGTAATTGGGACAAAATACAACATGGTTTTACAAAAGGTAGATCGTGCCAAACCAACCTGATCTCCTTCTTTGAGAAGGTAACAGATTTTTTAAACAAAGGAAACGCAGTGGATCTAATTTACCTCGATTTCAGTAAGGCATTTGACACGGTTCCACATGGGGAATTATTAGTTAAATTGGAAAAGATGGGGATCAGTATGAAAATTGAAAGGTGGATAAGGAACTGGTTAAAGGGGAGACTACAACGGGTTGTACTGAAAGGTGAACTGTCAGGCTGGAAGGAGGTTACTAGTGGAGTTCCTCAGGGATCAGTTTTGGGACCAATCTTATTTAACCTTTTTATTACTGACCTTGGCACAAAAAGCGGGAATGTGCTAATAAAGTTTGCAGATGACACAAAGCTGGGAGGTATTGCTAACACAGAGAAGGACCGGGATATCATACAGGAAGATCTGGATGACCTTGTAAACTGGAGTAATAGTAATAGGATGAAATTTAATAGTGAAAAGTGCAAGGTCATGCATTTTGAGATTAATAACAAGAATTTTAGTTATAAATTGGGGACACATCAGTTGGAAGTAACAAAGAAGGAGAAGAACCTCGGAGTATTGGTTGATCACAGGATGACTATGAGCCGCCAATGTGATATGGCCGTTAAAAAAGCTAATGAAGTTTTAGGATGCATTAGGCGAGGTATTTCCAGCAAAGATAAGGAGGTGTTAGTACCGTTGTACAAGGCACTGGTGAGACCTCATCTGGAATACTGTGTGCAGTTCTGGTCTCCCATGTTTAAGAAGGATGAATTCAAACTGGAACAGGTTCAGAGATGGGCTACTAGGATAATCCGAGGAATGGAAAACCTGTCTTATGAAAGGAGACTCAAAGAGCTTGGCTTGTTTAGCCTAACCAAAAGAAGGTTGAGGGGGGATATGATTGCTCTTTATAAATATATCAGAGGGATTAATATCAGGGAGGGAGAGGAATTATTTAAGCTTAGTACCAATGTGGACACAAGAACAAATGGATATAAACTGGACACTAGGAAGTTTAGACTTGAAATTAGATGAAGGTTTCTAACCATTAGAGGAGTGAAGTTCTGGAACAGCCTGCCAAGGGGAGTAGTGGGGGCAAAAGACATATCTGGCTTCAAGACTAAGCTTGATAAGTTTATGGAGGGGATGGTATGATGGGATAGCCTAATTTTGGCAATTAGTTTAGCAACTGATCTTTGATTATCAGCAGGTAAGTATGCCCAGTGGTCTGTGATGGGATGTTAGATGGGTTGGGATCTGAGTTACTACAGAGAATTCTTTCCTGGGTGCTGGCTGGTGAGTCTTGCCCCCATGCTCAGGGTTTAAGTGATCGCCATATTTGGGGTCGGGAAGGAATTTTCCTCCAGGGCAGATTGGCAGAGGCCCTGGAGGTTTTTCGCCTTCCTCTGCAGCATGGGGCACAGGTCACTTGCTGGAGGATTCTCTGCAGCTTGAGGTCTTCAAACCACAATTTGAGGACTTCAATAACTCAGACATAGGTTAGGGGTTTGTTATAGAAGTGGATGGGTGAGATTCTGTTGCCTGCTTTGTGCAGGAGGTCAGACTAGATGATCATAATGGTCCCTTCTGACCTTAAAGTCTATGAGTCTATAATACACAACTTCCAATTGGCAGAAAGAGGTTCTGTTTCCATATGTAATGGCATATTTGTGTGATAAAATATCTCTAGGAGCAGAGCCTGGCCCTGAACTTCATCAGAGGGAAAAGAGAGGCGAACAATTGACAGCTTTAATAAAGCTTGCTGTCAGATTCCTGACTTGACCACAACCAAATGTTTATATGGCCTCCAACTTAATTACATCCTTGACATCATTTTTCCCTTTCCTTTATTTTATTAAGACATATATGCTCAAAACAATGCGACGAGGGGAAAAGAAAAGGGAATCTAGGCACTGCCCTCTAATTCTACTACAGGCTGAATGGACCCTTTGTGTGACATAGGGATAGATCATAGTTTGCCCTAAACAGATGTGGAAGAGGATAGTGGAGACAGGTACAAGAAGCATCCTCTGCCTTGCAACCCTAAGTTAAGTGCTAGTTACAATTCCAGTCCTTGTGCTCTCTGAGGGCATGGACTTCTCCAGGGTAACTAGCAACAGCAGTGCTAGTCTCCTTCACAGGCAGTTGAAAGGAGAGGGGTGATGGCTAGGTCACGGCACTGCTCCCTTCTTTGCACTGGCTAGTGAGGAGAAGGAGCACCAGCTGCCACACCGTTAAGGCTCTGGCTTACATTCCCCCCACGCTCTTGGAGATACAGCGTGAAATCCTGACCCCACTGAAGGCAATGGCAAATCTCCCATTGACTTCAATGGAATCATGATTTCATCCAAAGCCCTTGAGTGAGGGATTGACTAGACAAACAGTTAGTGAGCTGTGAATCTACCTGACACTAGCATGCTGCACACTAACTGTCCGTGTGGACCCTAGTGCACTTTGATCTACCCATCCTTGAAAGAGGAGTAGACTTTGTGTGCAAGGCAGCAGGGCCCACAAAGACAGTGACTGTGAGATAGAAGTATCCCCCAGCCTCCTGCACACTAACTTCATCTAGACAAGCTCTTAGAGTCTCATTTCACTTGTGGTAGATTTAACACTAGCATGACTTCACTGGCTCCAGTAGAGTTACTCTTGAGTTACACCAGTGCTGGGGAAGGTGGCTTAAGACCTCAGACTGTCTCATTTACTATTCAGTAAACATGAAGCTCCACCAATGGGGGTGGGAGGTGCTCACTTACCAAGCCCATAAATAGAGTGGAACCAGTATGACTGACACAGACTTATCATAGAGCTATACAAGTTGGAGGAAGAGGAGGAGTGTGGCTGTGAGTGCTGTGAAGTCCCTAATAGAAATAAGTATTCACCTGAGGAAATTCACAGGCAGTGTTAGTCGGCTCCCAGAAAGTACCCTAATCTGTACTCCTCATCAACCAAAACTTTCCAGACATCCTGGAAACATTAGGAGTCAAGGAGCAGAGAACTTGATCTGCAGACATATGCAGACTCCTCCCCTGACAAGATGTGCAAAAAACATCCCACCAGATGGATCATTAAAAAACAAAGCTCTACTACTATGACTGTGAGGCTTTAGGAACCAGTTTGTTGCTGTCTCAGCAAGAAGACCAGGAGGAAGCAACAGCCGCATTGTTACTCAGGTATTTGGAATGTGGTTGGCTTGGCAGCAGTTTGCTTTGTAGTGTAAATTTCAAAAGCAGGTTATATTTTTCTCTCCATTAAGGAGAGGCACTGTTTTTACTCTGTTTAATCAAGTGGCAGAAGAAAATATTTATGTTCTCATGTGACTAAACCGTCATGTTTACGCATTCCATTCACTTAGCTTCAAAACCTGTACAAATCTGATGCATGTTTTTTGAGCCGTTTCCCTGTTCTGCAAAGAAAAGAACACTTTTCAGCTTGAGGTAGGCCAAACTATCTGGGTGAACTGGAATAGAATGTTATTTAGAGGAGAGGTATTTGCTTACTTCACATGCTGCGACCTCCTTCAAACCAGCAGAGAGAGTCAATACAGCTCTCCTCCTCTGCCAAACCAATGGACATTGAACTACTGTTATCCTGTCTTGTGCACAATGTCTGAAATGCCTGGAGAGAAGATTATGCAGCTGAGGAATTAGTGGGTGCACGGTAGTGTTCCTCATGCTAGAGAAGAGATTGGCCTTGGTTGTAATTAATAAAATGAGGATACTTTATTGAGACTGAAGCGCACTGGCCCTGTCGTTCTTTCTGGCTCTCTAGCTCTCAGACTGACATATTTTAGCATGGCCTGTCTAATGTTTCCACACAAGGGATGAAATACTGGCCCTACTAAAGTCGATGGCAACATTTCCATTTATTTTGATAAGGTCAGGATCTCATCCAAAGTCTCTGTATGTCCTGGCCAGGGCTAAGCAGTCAGAGGAGGGACTCTTGGTTAGATATGTTTTTTCACCAGAAAATGTTTCACCAACAAAATGTTTTTTCACCAGAAAATGTCAGTTTGTCAAAATCACAAACAAAACTTTTTGTGTGAAATGATTGGTTTTGATGAATCTCCTGATTCAACAATTTTCTGTGTGTGTGTGTGGGGGGGAGGAGAATGTATAGAAATGTCCCATTTTGACATTTGCTAGATGGAAAGAGGGTTTTTTTTTTTTTTCATTTTGAAATGACTTTTTGCTTAGAAAGTTTAGAGATTAGAAAATAATTTTAAAAGGTTGAAATCAAAGCAAAACTTTTCAGAATTATCAAAGCAAAATGTTTCGATAGAGCCAATCTGAAAAGTTTTGGGGTTATTGGTTCACAAAAATTTTTGAGATTGCAACTTTGCATCATGTTTGCCAATGGGGAAAACAATCAGTCTTGAAACAGGATGGAAAGTCAAAAACTCTCTCAATGTGAAAACTGCTTCCTGCCCAGCTCTACTCTTGATAATACTGCAAGTAATTTTCTGTGATGGGGTTACCAGTATTTCAACAAAGGTGTGCCACCTTTTACAGAAATATTCCCTTCTACCTGTGACTGAGGTGCAGTAGGAAAGGTGTGCAGGGCAGGGGACATCTGTTAGTTGTTTTCATAGACTATAAGGCCAGAAGGAACCAGTGTGATCATCTAGTCGGGCCTCCTGTAAAACACAAACCATAGGAGTCCCCTGAATTAATTCTTCTTTGACTTACAGCATGTCTTTTAGAAAAAACACGTAAACTTGATTTCAAAATTCAAGGCTGCTCATGGTACTGCAGCTACTCCCCACCTTTCTCTGCAAAGTTTGGCCACCTATTTTGGGGCTGGGTAGCCGGTGCTGTGAACTTGGCATTAGTCTCTAATCAATCAAATAGCAAATTAGCAACTCAGGCTTCAGCCATCTGCCCCTTTAAACAAAGAGGAGGAAAAACTTTTCAGAATGCAAGTGCTTAGTTGCAGCACTTAGGTCAAGGTCCTGGCCTGGGTTCTGGTTTGTCCTGAGGAACTCCGCCTCCTGTGTCCCAGTCTCACTCAGCTCTGTCCCTGAGCAAAATGAGCCAAGCATTCTTAAGTGACCTGTTGGTTTCCAGTTGGTCAGTATTTCCTCCTGGCCCTTCTAGGCCTCTGGAGGACTGTCTTGTTTGTCACCTTGTTTGAATGGATATTCCTTGAAGGGGGAGTGTGTGGACCTCCAGCAGGGGACAGATAAGTCCTGATAGACTCTGCTACATGGTGTAATGCTAAATTAGCCTCACAGTCAAAAACTGGCACCTTATTTCCAGTCTCAATTTGTCTATTTTCTCATTTAAAGAAAAATATTTTCTCATAAGCAATACTAAGGATAAGGCAACACAACTGAGCAAATAAGACCTCTTCAATAGTCACTTCACTGGATTTTCTTATATTTTCTACTTGAAAAATACACTGAAGGTATACCACTGTGCCCAGTGCATAATTCCAATTACAAGTGATGCAGAAGGCTTTTTAGCATGTAACAGAGCCGTACAGTAACTGAGAATCAGTCCCAAAGTGTTCAGTGCTTGGAATACAAAGAACAAAACCTTTTATTTTTCATACTTGCCTTAGCTATACCATTTATGAATGTGACCCCGAACAACCCTTTTCACATGGTTTGTAATGACTGGAAATCATCTAACTGAAAGAGATTCATGCCAAGGGTATACATTTTGTACCAGTTTCAAGCCCACTGGCATGTTATTTGTTCTCAGAACTGCTGGAACCAGACTTTCCACTTAGGTGTCTGATGGTATAGTTGTGTAATCATCCCCTGCTGTTAGATGCCTAAAATATTCCTCTGGCCTATAAAGATAAAATATCTTGATAACAATAATAAAACTTTTGTGAGCAATGAAAAATGCCATAGCCAGAACTCAGTATTTCAGGAGACTTAAGCCAGAAGCAATGTAGGGTCGTCTATGGCCAACTGAAATAAGATGTGTAAAGTGCACTGATCTTTGTGTGGTGGTGTTCTGTGACCACGCCCCCAGTTCCCTTCTTTGTTTTCCTCCCCAACAGCTAGTTCAGTTCTGAAGATAAAGATAGTGTTTGTCCAAGTTCTGAGGCGAGATTCCACTGTGTGGGGACCGCATTTGGTTACGAGGACATGTCACATGAAGAGTTATACTGACCAATATCTTTTGCTTGTCTGATCTCTTCTTTCAACACTAAATCCATCGTGACTGATGGCATAAGAAGAGAGGCAAACATAATGTTTTTTTCATATACACTTTTTGGTACGTATTTAAGGATAGAGATTTATAAACAAGACAGCTAAAGAGACACCTAACTTTCAAAGCCCCTTACAGGTCTGTCGAACCACATTCTGGAACTTGGACTGTGCCAGTGTTTCTCCAAATGAAAGTGTCTTTTGGAAGAGCCTTTGTGCAATTTGTGATGAGCAAACCCAGCTGCAGATGTCTGGTAGCTTTTCTGCTTATCTCCTGCCTTAATCTCCTCCAAAAGAAATCAACTTCCTGTGAATGTTAACAGGTTGCATGCTGTTGTAATGAGGGTGATGGATAGGCGAAAAGGATTAAAGTCAATGTCAGTGTAAAGCCCACAGAAAATATTTAAAGAAGATGACTCTGATGTAGGGTGTGATGTGTTTTTCCATTGACTTGTATTTTAGATGCAGGGGAACAACTGAACAAGAAAGAACCAAAGTGAAATCTCTACTCTTCCAGTGAGCTTTGAATCAAGCCCATAGGAGAGCAGAGTGTGTGTGTTTTCTCTGTTACGTTCTGCATCATCTCTGGCTGCTGAAATGGCCTCTGCCTGTGCAGAAGGCTGACACCTGTGAACAATGGCTTCCAGCAGTTTATGGATGGAGGCCTCTTTTCAATGGACTGGTGAATGGCATACCCCTCATGCCATGCCCCAGAACTGTTAGCACCATTTTTAGGGTCCATTTTCCTCCCCTCTGTCCCTTTTTTCATCTGATCTTTTATTGTTTTATTTTCTCTCTGAGTGTCTTCTCCTACCTCCTCTCCACGCAGCAAAAGGCTACATGGTGGCTCAACAGGAACCGATGCTCTTGCAGCTTAGCTGACTGAAACGGCAGCTGAGGAGAAAACCTTCAGCCTGTGGGCTTCTACCTCAGTCTGCACCCCATAAATAAATACGAGCTAGTCTAGTGGCCAGATGCCACAAAGGACTGTTGTGGGAGCAAGGGAAATAAGATTAGTGGCCTCCAAGGAGACACTTGCTTCTTTACCAACTGCTGTAGAAAGAGATTTGCATAGGGTGAGGAGGGAAGGGTAATGCAACTTTCCAGTGTCATGCTGTTTTCTGTTCTACTAATGTTGTTCTCTGTCCTATGCCCCCACCCCCCCCCCCGGGTAAGTCTGCTCCAACGCTCCAGACTGGGAAGCCTTGTCTTAGAAATGTAAAGGTGTGGGCGCACAGAATGAAAAATCATCGTAAGTTACATAGTTTTATACACAACAGACAATAATTACTTTAAAGTGTCAGGTTTCTATAAAGACAGTCAGCAATTTGAGCAATTTGTAGGCCTATATTAGTACTAGAGTCAATTAGGACTGTATTTATTCACATTCAAGATTGAATAATGTATAAATCTGTCATTTATTAATTACAGTTTAAAGAAGTCCCTTGATTAGTTTTCTTTTTTAACTGTAACATTTTAAAGTGAATTTAGTGCTTGTGAAAGGTAGCACGGCCCTGGAGACTGAAGGCCAACATTTTTTTTCACAAAAAGGGTATGTGATGGAGAGCATTGGGTTTTACTTCCCCACACTAAAACCTATTCTGGAGGAACCGCCTTTATGGTATGAGAAGCTAACGCAATATCCATTCTCTTTAATCCGTCACCTCTCTACTGAGAGTGCCAAAAGAGTGCCACCAATTCTGAACGTGACTGTTGTAAAGTGAACATTTGGCTATTAGGAACTGGACTGAAACCACCAACGTATTTCATTTAAGCACCTGACAGCTATCAGATGGGAATAGGGTTTGGTGACTAGTATTGCCTTTGACCATATGTGAACCAGTTCATTTATCCCCTTACCAATCCCCTCAACCATCTGATCCTCTATGTCTATCCCCCACCCTCATAATCAATTGTACCTCTCCTAGGTTTGGCAGCATGTTGAAATGTTTTGTTTCGATATTGACCTTTTTCAATTTTTAACTTCATTAGTATAAATCAACTAGGATTTCTAAACAAAAAGTTGCTTCAAATAAAAAAAACCCTTAAACTTTTAGTTTGAAAATGTAGAAGTAGGGTGTTTTGACAATTTCTAAACTTTTAATTGCATGGTCAGGACTCTGGAGCTCTTGAGTTCTAGTTCCAGTCTGACATTAAGTTTCTGCATGGTCTCAGGCAAGTCACTCAGACTCAGTTGCCTGTGTCAGAAAGTTTTGTGAGGGCCTGTCAATGTTTATTCCGCAGGTTGAATATGTCAATCACTATGGGTGGGATTTTCAAAAGTAACTATGGGTAGGCCTACACTGCAATGTCAGCCCAAGATTAGTAGAACTCAAGTTAGCACACCCTGGGTTTGTTAAACTAGGGTTTAAGCATCTACACTTGTCTGTAACCCCAGGTTAGGAATTGTTGAACCCTGGATCCCAGCCTGGGGCTCCAGCTTCTACACCGTGTTTATGTGGGCCTGAGCCCTGCCGTATCCCAAAGTTCCTAGCGTCCTCCCTAAATGTGGCCTCTCTAGCCATTTTTTTGTGGTGCAGTGGGAAAACTTGACTGTACAGAAGACAAAGAAAGTCAGCCCATGGAATTGTGAAATACCTTTTGCAGACTTACAGAGTTCAAGTCATGGGGGGCTGCATCTACACTGCAAAGCAATAAGAACATAGGAACATATGATCAGACCAAAGATCCATCTAGCCCAGTATCCATCCTCAGACAGTGGCCAGTGCCAGGTGCCCCAGAGGGAATGAACAGAACAGGTAATCATCAAGTGATCCATCCTCTGTTGCCCATCCCCAGCTTCTGGCAAACAGTAGCTAGGGACACCATCCCTGCCCATCCTGGCTAATAGCCATTGATGGATCTATCCTCCATGAATTTATCTAGTTCTTTTTGAACCTTGTTATGGTCTTGGCCTTCACAACATCCTCTGGCAAGGAGTTCCACGGGTTGACTGTGCATTGTGTGAAGAAATACTTTCTTTTATTTGTTTTAAACTTGCAGCCTATTAATTTCATTTGGTGACCCCTAGTTCTTGTGTTATGAGAAGTAGTAAACAACACTTCCTTATCTACTTTCTCTACACCAGTCATGATTTTATAGACCTCAATCATATCTCCCCTTAGCTATCTTTTTTCCAAGCTGAAATGTCTCAGTCTTATTAAACTCTTCTCATATGGAAGCCGTTCCATACCCCTAATTATGTTTTGTTGCCCTTTTCTGAACTTTTTCCAATTCTAGTATATCTTTTTTTGAGATGGGGCGACCACACATTTCAACACAGTATTCAAGACGTGGACATACCATGGATTTATACAGAGGCAACATGATATTTTCTCTCCTATTATCTATCCCGTTCTTAATTATTCCCAGCATTCTGTTTGCTTTTTTGACTGCTGCTGCACATTGAGCGGATGTTTTCAGAGAACTATCCACAATGACGCCAAGATCTCTTTCTTGAGTGGTAACAGCTAATTTAGACCCCATCATTTTATATGTATCTGAGGGGAGGGGAGGAAGGGAGGGAGAGAGGAGGGGGGGAGGGAGGAGAGGAGGGAGGAGGAGGAAGGAGAGGGGAGAGGAGAGGAGAGGGGAGGAGGAGGAAGAGGAGGAGGGAGAGAGGAGAGGGAGGAGAGAGAGAGCTGAGAGTGGGCTGGAGGGGGAGGAGAGGCTTCCCAAAGACTGAGAGGCTGGACCTGGGTGCCCGTGTGCTGCCCTGGGGAATCGGGGGTGTCTTTGCTCCTTCCTGCACACTGTCCTGGTTGTCACTGGGCTGTGGTGGAAACCTCCTGGTGGGGTGAAGGGGGGGGGTGGTGACCCGTGGTGGGGGCGGGTGTGGGTGACTGGGGCGTGCGGGGGGAGCAGAGTGCGTGGTGGGCAGCGCTTCCTGCGAGCAGTGACTGAGGGGGATCGGGCCTCCTGGGGCGCAGAGGGCCAGAGCAGAGATTCTGGCAGGTAAGGGACTGGGAGCAGGACAGCGGGGATCCCCGGCGGGAGCTCCCCCAGCTCGAGAGACTGCAGGAGGACCTGAGGCTGAGACCACACCAGGGGTCCCCTGGCCCCGGTGGGAGGCGGCGAACACCAGGGGAAGGCCCGGCAGGAGCGCACTGCAGCCACCAGGTGAGAGAGCGGGCAGGTGGGAGGCGTGCAGGCAGAAGGGCTGAGGCCAGGAGAGGCTGGCAGGAGCCAGCTGAGCAGCTGAGTGGGCGCCGGGAGGAGGAGAGTGCAGTCAATGAAGGAGTCTCTGAGGTCAGAGGGAAGCCAGCCCAGCGCAGGCCCCAGCAGGAGCCAGAGGCTCCGGGGGCTGCAGCTCGAGACCCCAGAGGGGAGGGCCCCCCCCCAGAGGGGGAGGCCTGAGGAGGAGGAGGAGAGAGGAGAGCACGAGGGAGCCGGCCAGCCAGGGAGGGGCGGCCGGCGGGGGGGGGTGGACCCGGCCTGGAGGAGCAGAGAGAGATGAGGCGAGAGGGAGGAGATGGAGAGGGAGCTGAGGAGGGGAGGAGAGAGAGGAAGGGAGGGAAGAGGAGGAACAGAGAAAGAGGAAGAGAGAGGAGGAGAGGAGCAGAGAGATGGGGAGCCGACCACAAATGGAGCAAACCCTGGCCGGGGTGAGAGAGAGGGAGTGCGAGCCTGGGCCCAAGAGAGGGGGGGGAAGCCTGGCTGAAGGACAGGGAGGCTTGACAGGAGCCCTGGGCTGGGAGCCTTACCGAGGACTCGCAGCACCTTCCTGCACCCAGGATCAGGCGCCCCGCCGCACCCTGAGGCGTGAGACCCTGGGAGAGAGGGTGCCCAGGAGTACAGGAGGAGAGAGGAGGAGGCGGTAGGAGTTAACCTGTTCAAAGGAGCGAAGGCTCCCGGAGTGGAGGCTGACCCGAGATACGGAGTTTGGAGGCAGGTCTGCAGACGACCCGGGTCACGGCTGCCACTGGTCTGGTCGGCGCAGGAGGTAAGACAGCTGGGGGTGACGCTGGGCCAGAGAGGAGAGGACCTTGAGCTGAGCACTGGAGCGGAGCCTGCCTGATCAGTGCCCAGCTGACCTGGAGCTGCAGTGGCTGATGGACCGGAGCCGGAGAACCCGCGCTGGCAGCAGCTGGGCCAGGACAGTCGAATGGATGCAGGGGGGCGGGAGGGGGAGGAGACTCATGGACAGCAGATCTGCCTCAACAGGGAGGAGACCTCCCAGAGACAGAGCAGAGGGAGCGAGGGAAGCCCACCAAAGGGAAGCATCTGGCCATCCAGCCATCCATCGACCAAGGGAGACATGGGCCATCCAGCCATCCCCGATGGGCGACGAGCCCCACGGCCCCCCCAAGCCAGACCAAGCTCAAGGACGAACCCCCCCCCCAAACCACGGGACAACCTGAGCGACCCAGGGGGGCAGAGGCGATGAGTGGGCGGGGGGTGGGCAGGGGGGCTTGAAGGGGGAAGGGGGGGGGCCGCCCCTCCGAGGGGGGAGGGGGGGCGGGCCCTGAGTTTGGGGGAGGGTGGGGGGGGACCCCTGAGGTGGGCAGAGTGGGTCCCTTCGGGAGGAGGAGTGGAAGGAGGTCTCTGGGAGCTGGGAAGGAGGCTGGGTCACTGGTACTGCGGTACTGGCGAGTGTGCGAGGATGGTCGCCGCAGTGGTGGGCTCAGACCTGATGTGTGAGGCACCTACCTGACCCCTGGGGGCGGATCTGTCGGGACCCAAGACAAGGGGCCGAGAGGGGGCCAAGGGTGGTGGGAGGTGGGGGGGGAGGGGGGGAGGGACGTGGGGTGCACCCAGAGGGGACCTCAATTAATGACTGAGGCTGGGCTGTCCGTGAACTGGCGGTAGGGTCGGGCAGTCCCTGGGTCAGTGAGACGGGCAGACCCTGACTCCTGACCCCCGGTACCCCGGGAACGACGAGGGAGGGAGGGGCCCAGGGAGGAACGCCCCAGGAGGGCCCAGGAGAGAGAGACCACCCAGCCGCCAGCCCCCCAGCGGAGAAGTACCCCCCTCCCGAGTACCCAGCCTGCCCCAGCGGGCCGCGAGGTGCGCCGGAGGCAGGGAGGGGGGGGAGACCTGGGACAGACATGGGATGAGGGGGGGGAGGGGGTGGGAGAAGGGAGAAGGAGGAGAGTGGGCTGTGGAAGAAGGGGGGGAGGGAGGGAGGAGGGGTCACAGGAGGGGAGGGAGCAGCAGCCAGCCACAGGCGCCACCCCAGCCCCTGCCCATTCCATTCCTCTCCAGGCACCAGGAGCAGCCAGCCCTGCAGCTGCTCTGCAGCAGGGGCTGCTGCCTGGGGTCTTTTGGGTCTGTGCGGCAGCCGGCCCCCTGCCCTGTGGCTGGCCCCCCTGGGGGAGGGGGGGGAGGGGGAGGATGGCTCGCAGGCCCCTGCCCCGCCTGAGGAGGGAGGAGCCAGAGGGGGGGGGCCCGCAGGGGAGGGGACGAAACGAGAAGAGACCCGAGATCCCCCCCCCGGGGACAGCCAAGAGAAGGCCCCAGCCCAGGTGCACCCCAGGGGGGGGTGGGGGGAAAAAGGGCGGCAGGCATAAGGTTGTGGTGGGGTCACTGGCTGGAGTGACCCTGGCTGTGGAGGGACGAGGGGAGGGGGAGAGGAGGAGGGAGAGGGAACTGCCTGTGGAGACTGCCACTGAGGGGGAGGAGGAGAGGAGAGCAGAGGAGTGAGAGGTGGCAGGAATTCAGGGGCTGGGAGAGAGGGAGGGGGAGGGGGGAGACAAAGGAAGGAGGAGGAGGGAAGGAGAGGAGGAGAGAGGAGAGGAGAGAGAGAGAGGAGAGGAGAGAGAGAGGAGAGAGAAGAGAGAGGAGAGAGAGCTCTGATCCCCGGGGGGGGTGAGGCCCCCCCCAAGATGGGACCGGGAATCTGAATCTCTGTGCCTGCTGTTGACTGTGTTCCTGTTGGACTGTGTTCCTAAATAAAAATAAACTGCTCTGGATACTGGAGAGCTGAGTCAGAATCGTGAGGGAGGGGGGGGGTGAGCCCTGGGTCCCCCACACTCCGTGACAGTATCCCCATACAAACCCTGGGTCCTGGCTTGACTCAGGTTTGGACCCTGTGTGGCTCTGGGACTCTGGTTCTAAGCCCTGGGTTAGCACAATTTGTGTGTTGCTGGAAGAGGGATTAGGCTTGAGCCCATATTCGAACCCTGGACTTACATTCCAGTATCCTACATGATTTTGAACTACAAGACCCACTGATTTTCAATGAGACTTGAGCTCCTTAGTCCCTTAGGTGTTTTGGAAAATTCCATCATATATAAATAAAGTAATATATTGTCATGGTCATTAGGGATTTCCAGGATAGGTTTGTGGTTAAGGCATTATTAGATGGAGACACAGAAGATCTGCATTCTGTGCTTAAGATCCCCAATTATAAAACAGAAATAACAACGCTTCCCTACCTCACAATGAGGTTTTGATGATGATCTCATTTGTGTTTTTGATACTGTGGTGATAGGGGCAATATAAGTACTTAAACAGATGGATGGTAAAAAATGTGAAATTCAGATTTTCCACCAATTTTTTTTACCATAGAGGCAATCAACACCACCTGAACAATGCTGGAGGCAAAGGCTGCAACGTGTGTTTTTAACAAGGACCATAGATATTGCGTAGCATACCAGCTACTATAAACCTGCTGGAGGGCATTTGAATGAGGAACTCTACCAATCTAAATGATGTTTCTCTAACTGTAAGGAAAGTCATTTAAACATTCCTTGTAGGATTAAGGCAAATCGTCAACATTGCCTCACTGGATCATGCTCTATAGCTGCATGGTGCGGCGTAGAACTGTTTTGTGCTTATTAAGGGCTTTGTAGTGATGAATTGAGCCTCCTGGAAATCAGGACATCTCCTTCTCTATCACTCTGCTGGCTGAGCACATCACTAGTTACTGCTATCCTACTGTCAAACAGGAAACTCCAAACCACTCTTCCCCTAACACTCATTCCAAACACACACACAGTAGTTCTGGATGCATTTCCTGTTGTCCCCACCAAAACTCCTGTCTCCAGCTAACAGGGCATAGAAACTTGGGCTAAGTAAGGCAGAGGAGGTCTGAATTGTATAGCTTTGCAGATTCATTTGAACTAGTGTAATAATATTTTTTACTTGTGAGGATTCACACACCACTGTGTGTTCATTAAAATATGCATGAGATCCAAATGTTTCAGAATTTTTAGGGAAAATGGTATTCAGTCCCAAACCATTGCATTTGTTATTTGTTATTCATTTATTCTCTTTAATCACACACCGTGAATCTTGCTGCAAACAGTTTACATACAACTCAGAGGCTGAAGAATGTTAAACAAGACTGTTTGGTGAATACTTATGAGTAGCAAATGAATAGTTCAAGCACATCTAATGGAGATAGGAAAAGAAGCTTTTCAAACCTATGGCTCTTGTGGGAATTGTAGCCTTTCAGTTGACTATTGCAATTATAAAATTTATTTATTGGTGCAACATGTACTTGTCATAGATAACTTATTTTTCAGGCAGTTACTTAGAGTTCATTAAGATAAAATTTTCTATAATCAAACATATTAGAAAAATCAACATACATAAGGGTTAGATAAGTACAGTAAATTGGTTTCCTGCATTGTTCATACTTACAATCTTACATTGTGGAGACCATTAGAAACAAAGATGGAAGGACAAGTAAGCAGAGCACAGCAGAGAGTTGGTCCGGACTCAGTTCTCAGGGACCTGATGAAACTTAAAAGTAGAGAACTAGACTGAATCTTTTATATCCCTTCTTTATGGAACTATTCGGCTACACGACCATATTTGAATACCTTCTATGGCCATAACAAGATTAGTACTTACCCATTATCCATATGTGATATTCAAGTTGTAATTAATCTTTTATTCATTAATATTAATAACATGTATCAATATTTTTCAAATAATTCCTATACATCATTGTGGTCTAACTGCCTAGATACTGTTTAGTTACCATATTGCAAAAGCCCTCCTCCCCCCCAACCATCTCTAACTTGTGCAGCTTGCAGGGTAGTGTACACATACCCCTGCGGTTGCTTGCTTGCTTGCACAGAATGAGAAGGTATAAATTGTGTCCTCAGGCCTATATCTTTTTAACAAACAACCCCAGCCTTAGAATGACTACCACCAAATCTATCACGCTAGGCCTCACACCAATAAAACAGGCCTGTAACTATAACATAAAGTTTACTAACCCAATTAATTATGTTCTCCTACTTGCTGTTACAGCTTCAATAACTTCCATTATTATTTCTATGAGCAGCTTAGCAGATAAATTATATTTTACCTCAAAATATGAAATTTCAGAACTCTAACTGTGGTATGTAACCCATCACTTACATCAGTCTCTGTACCAGTCTCTGTACATAATATAACACTAATTGTTTTAAAAGGCTACAGAGGCAATGCTGGCAATTATAGGCTGGTAAACCTAACTTCAGTACCAGGCAAATTGGTTGAAATTATAGTAAACAACAGACTTATAAAACATATAGATGAACATAATTTGTTGGGGAAGAGCCAACACGGGTTTTGTAAAGGGAAATCATGCCTCACCAATCTATTAGAATTCCTTGAGGGGGTCAACAAACGTGCACAAGGGTAATATAGTATACTTGGACTTTCAGAGAGCCTTTGACAAGATCCTTCACCAAAGGCTTCTAAGCAAAGTGAGGGGTCATGGGATAAGAGGGAAAGTCCTGTCATCCAGTAACTGGTTAAAAGATAGGAAACAAAGAGTAGGAATAAATTGTCAGTTTTCAGAATGGAGAGAGATGAATAGTGGTGTCTCCCAGGTATCTGTCCTGGGACCAGTGCTGTTTAATATATTAATAAATTATGTGTAAAAGAGGTACACAGTGAGATGACAAAGTTTGCAGGCAATACAAAATTACTCAAGATATTTAAGTCCAGAGCTGAAGCGTGAAGTGTTACAAAAGAGATCCCACTAAACTGTGTGACTGGACAACAAAATGATAGAGGAAATTCAGTCTTGAAAAATGCAAAGTAATGCACATTAGAAAACATAATCCCAACTATAAATACAAAATAATGTGGTCTAAATTAGCTGTTACCACTCAAGAAAGAGATCTTGGAGTCATCATAGATAATTCTCTGAAAATATCTGTTCAATGTGCAGTGGCAGTCAAAAAACAGAATTTTAGAAACCATTAGGAAGGGGATAGATAATAACACAGAAAGCATCATAAGGCCATTATATAAATCCATGGTACATCCACACCTTGAATACCGCATGCAGTTCTGGTCACCCTGTCCAAAAAAGATATATTGGAATTGGAAAAAGTGCAGAGAAGGGCAACAAAAATGATCAGGGGTATGGAACAGCTTCCATATGAGGACAGATAAAAAAGACTGGGACTGTTGAGTTTAGAAAAGGGATGACTAAGGGGGGATATGATAAAGGTCTATAAAATCATGAATGGTGTGTAGAAAGTAAAGAGGGAAGTGTTATTTACTGTCACATCACACAAGAATCAGGAGTCACCCAATGAAATTAATAGGCAGTAGGTTTAAAATAAATTTAAGAAAGTACTTCTCCACAGAATGCACAGTCAACCTGTAGAACTCGTTGCCAGAGTATGTTGTGAAAGCCAAAAATATAACTGGGTTAAAAAAAGAATTAAATAAATTCAGGGAGGATAGGTCAATCAATGGCTATAAGCCAAGATAGTCAGGGAAGAACCCCATGCTCTGGGTGTCCCTAAACCTCTGATTGCCAGAAGCTGGGAATGGAACACAGGGAATGGATCATTTGATAAGTTGCCCTGTTCTGTTTATTTCTTCTTTTGCATTTGGCACCAGGCACTGTCACAAGACAGTATACTGGTCTAGATGGACCATTGGTCTGACCCAATATGGCGATTCTTATAACTTTATGTTCACATGTAAGGGACAAGTGTCAGTGAACATATGGATTCCGAACAGAGCTTCAGGACCTAGAAACTAGTGTGATGAACACATTGGAAATATGATAGTTAAAGTGAAACCCAATATCCATGAGATACATGAATAGAGAGGCGTGAAATCATGTTCTGTTCAGCTCAACTTGAGTCCAGTTCTGGTGTTGAAAAAAGGATGTTTTAAAATTGGAGAGATTTCAGAGAACAGCTGAAAAATGATTCAAGGTCTGGCAAATGAAAATGAAAATCTTAGTACTCAATCTATTTAGCTTATCTAATGGAAGAGTAAGAGTAGGGTTACCGTATTTCAAGTTCTCAAATAGAGGACCCTGCAGGGGGGAGGGGGCAGAACTTACAGGGGGAGAGGGGCACGGTTTCTACTGTACAGTTTCTTTCTACTTTGACTATCTAACATTTATAAATAGCAAGTGTAATGCCCTCAAAAGTAAATGTAAATCAAGTTTAAATGTGCTTTTTTACATGCAGTCAGTCCTTTCCTGCTGCACTTCTTCCTATTGTGCCATTTCCAGGTCTGCCCCTCCATGCAGTTCCGTGCTCCCAGGAGTTCGGTCTTTGTACCCCCATAGCCATGCTCTCTCTGCCTGCTGGCTTTCTGCTCACTTTTCTGCCTCACGCGCACACCCCATCTCCAGGAATCCCGCAGCCCCTGCACGAGTAGTCAGTCCCAGGGAAACCCCTCTTCTTCTCCCTAAGTTACTTCTTGCTCAGACCACCCAGCCCTGAAGGCAGCATAGCCAGCAGCAGCAGCACAGAAGTAAGGGTGGCAATCACAGACATTTGTTCATATTTTGAAATCCACCCAGACAGAGATTGGAGGATCAAAAAAAGAGGTTATATCTGTGAAAACCCAGATGTATGATAACCCTAGGTAAGAGGCAATGTGATAATTGTCAGTACATACTTATGTAGGGAGAATAAATCTGATATCCAAGGGTTCTTTAACCTAGCAGGCAAAGACATAACAAGATCCAGTGGCTGGAAGTTGAAGTTAGAAAAGTAAAATTGGAAATAAGATTCAACTTTTAACAGTGGGAACATTGGAACAGGTTATCAAGGGACATGATTAATTCATCTTCATTTGGGGTCTTTAAATCAAGACTAGATGTCTTTCTAAAAAGCATGCTTCAGTTCCACCGCAAGTTGTTGCAGCTCGCTAATGCTTACTGGTGTAGTAGAGAAGAAAGTTACTGGGTGAAATTCTATGGCATGTGTTATGCAGGAGGTCAGGCTAGCTGACCACCGTAGTCCCTTCTGGCCTTAAAATCTATGAATCAATCAAAAAAGCTTTCGCTAATTTTAAGTGCTTTCTTCAGCAACTGTTAAATTCCCCATTGACTTTAATTAAATTCTCCACAGGCTTACAGGCTTGTCAATATTTTCTATGTTGTGTTACGGTACATGCCAGGAAATTATTCCAAATTCATTTCTGTACTCCAGTTATGACATGCTGGTCAGCCATTCATTTCAGAGCAAAAAGTAGTTAAAATAAAAAAGCCCCTAGAAACCATCCCTCATAGAACAGCCATAGACATGTGGCTCAGATTCAATTAAACTGATAGGGTGCACAGTTCAGATCCAATTTAATTATTTTTCATTTTATGTAAATGAGATTTCAAATTGTAATGAATCAATTCATTGCTTTCTTGCAGCAGTTTCTCCTCTGCATGCTTAGTGCTTAGTACTTGTTCTGTCCCTAGTTTAAACTTTAAAAAAAAAAGAAGAAAAGAAAAGAAAACCCATGGAATTGAAAGACTGAATTCAAAACTGAAATGTTCTGACCTTACATTAGTGTTGTGGAGATGCCACAGTAAATTGCCATCTGGTTCTGTTTAAATCAATGAAGGTTATGTTGTGGCTACTCTACTAAATAACAAAATTCAGGTTCCATCTCAGATAAATAAGTGGGAAAATAATAGTATCTCACATTAATAATAGTATCTAGACATGGGGCCAAAGGCCTGGATGTAAACCTCCTGGCTCTCTGGGGTATTTACATCCAGAATTTTGCAGTTCGATGTATTTCTAATTTATTTAGAATCTTACACTTAGACTCCAAAGCACCTTATAATTATACAGCTGTGGAAATCAGTTTTTCCCATCATCTCTGTGCAACCACTTCTGGGGTGAAATAAAGCAACTGTTTAGCAGCAAACAACAAACAATCCGTAACAGTGTTGGACATGAAATGGTGAATATCATATCAAGTTGAAACTACAGAAGTTGTTTAGATCACTCTCTCTATCTACTTAAATGACCCTCAGAAACAATGAATTTGCCTTCACAACACCACTGTGAGGTAGGGATTCAGGGAAGTATTATCCCAGTTTTACAGATGGAGAACTGAGGCACAGAGAATATGTCTACACTGCAGCTGGGAGTGAGCCTCCTAGCCTTGGTAGACAGATCTGTGCACCAGCACACTAAAAGTAGCTGTGTTGATGTGGCAGCACGGGCAGAGGCTCAGGCTAGACACCTGAGCTCAGACCCAGAGGGTTGGGTGGGCTTGGGCTCAGGTGGCTAGCTTGAGTCTCTTCCAGTGCTGCAACATCCATACCGCTATTTCTAGTGCAATCCCCCAAACTGCTCCCAGCTGCAGTGTAAACATACCCACAGAGAGAGTACGTGAACTGACCAAATTCACACAAGGTGGGTGAGGTAGTATTTTTTATTGGACCAACTTCTGGTGGTGAGAGAGACAAGCTTTCGAGCTTACACAGAGCTCTTCTTCAGGTCTGGGAAAGGTACTCCAAGCATCACAGCTAAATACAAGGTGGAACAGATTGTTTAGTGTAAGTAGTTAACACATATTTCAAGGGACAATTCAAGGTGAAATGGCCCATTAAACACCTCTCCAGTCACAGGGGTGAAAGGAGAAAAAAACGGAGGTGGGTGGGCCTAGTGGGTTATTGATTGTTGTAATAAGCCATAAATCCTATGTGTCTATTCAGTCCATGATTTTTAGTGTCTAGCAAAGTAATGAATTTAAGCTCCCTTGCTCGTTTTTTGAAAGCGTTGTGCAGGTTTCCTTTGAGAATGAGGACTGAGAGGTTAGGTATGGAGTGATTGCTTTGTGAAAAGTGTTTGCCCACAGGTGATGGGGTGTTACTGTCCTTTATCATTTTTCTGTATGAATTAATTCAAGAGGGTAGTGATTGTCTGGTTTCACCCACAGTGTTATAGGGGCACTGGATAGATATGCCATATATTGTGATAGGCATGTATAGGACCCACGGATCTTGAAAGATGTGTTGTCTGTGGTAGAACCAGGAACTCTTCTATGTAAGGTTTCAGAGTAGCAGCCGTGTTAGTCTGTATCAGCAAAAAGAACAGGAGTACTTGTGGCACCTTAGACTATGTCTACACTACCAGATTAGTTCAATTTAACTTAATTCGAATTTGTGGAATCGACCTTACAAAGTCGAATTTGTGTGTCCACACTAAGGACACTAATTCGACTTTGTGAGTCCACATTAACAGGGGCAAGCGTCGACATTGGAAGCGGTGCACTGTGGGAAGCTATCCCACAGTTCCCGCAGTCCCCGCTGCCCATTTGAATTCTGGGATTTCCCCACAATGCATGCTGGAGGGAAAAATGTGTCGAGGGTGGTCTTGGGTAACTGTCGTCATTCAACGTGCTTTCGGACATCTCAAGGCGAGATGGAGGAGCTTACTGACTCGCTCGGATCTCAGCGAAACCAATATCCCCATTGTTATTGCAGCTTGCTGTGTGCTCCACAATCTCTGTGAGAGCAAGGGGGAGACCTTTATGGCGGGATGGGAGGTTGAGGCAAATCGCCTGGCTGCTGATTACGCTCAGCCAGACAGCGGTGCAATTAGAAGAGCCCAGCGGGAAGCGCTGTGCATCCGGGAGGCTTTGAAAGCTAGGTTCCTCAGGGACTGTTCAGTTTGTTTACAGAGAAGCTGAACCTGCCCCTGCTTCAGTTACTGTTGACTTTCTTCTGCGGTTACATACCCCGTTCACCACGTTTCCCCCCTTCCAACACACGTTTAAAAATAAAGTTAATGGAACATTGTTAATTAACAAAGTTTTCTTTATTAATGAATTCGCGTTAAAGGGTTGAAACAGGGATGCAGACTGTGGTGGGTAGGGTGTGCAGTGATGTTAACACCGCTTCTACACTCGAGGAATGATAGGCTCCTGCTCCTAGAGCGGTCTGCAGTGCCGGACTGGTTGTTTCAACGGAGCCTGCCATCCCTCCTTTTCGGGACTCTGTGTGCGGGGGCTACGTGACCTTGTGGCGGGGGAGGACGGTTACAGATTCCCCTGCTGCGTGGCTCTGTGGTCTGGGACAAGGACTGCTGCATAAGTTCTGTAACCGCCCTCCCATGCCACAAAGTCACGTACCCCCCACCCACACAGAACATGGAAAACACCTCCCAGACCGACCAGGGTGCCTACTGACTGCACTGTGTGTGTGACCTGCTGTTGATCCTGCCCCCATGCCTGTACCCTGGTAAAGGTGACTGTCCTATGCAATTAACAACCCCCTTCCCCCCCCCCCTTCACAGACAGTCTTCTGTAGAAAAACTTGATGGAAATAGTAATTAATAGCAAACTACTTTTAATAATCAACTACACAGTTAGGGGATGAAACTGGGATTGGGGCTTCGGTGAGCCAGGAAGGGAAGGACTTCTCAACATTTAGGGAATGAGAGCCTTCTTGTATTTGTGCACTCTGCAGGGGTGCAGTGACAGTTTTCATGGCCCCTGTCGCCCCTCCTTCTTGTTACATTGGGTGAGGGGGGTTTGGGACTTTGTGGCGGGGGAGGGCGGTTGCAGATACAGTGCAGGGGGGCTCTGTCCTCCTGCCTGCGGTCCTGCAGAACATCCACAAGGCGCTGGAGCGTGTCAAATTTTCCCTGGGCATTTCCTGTGTGGCTGGTCAGAACATCCAAGCTCGGACTGCTGTCCAGAGCGTCAACAGAGTGGTGCACTGTGGGATAGCTCCCGGAGCTACTAAGGTCGATTTCTGTCCACACATAGCCTAATTCAACATAGCCATGTCGAATTTAGCGCTACTCCCCTCGTCGGGGAGGAGTACAGAATTCAAACTAAAGAGCCCTCTAGGTCGAACTAATTAGCTTCCTGGTGTGGATGGGTGCACGGTTAAGTCGAATTAATGCTGCTAAATTCGACATAAACTCCTAGTGTAGACCAGGCCTTAGAGACTAACAAATTTATTTGAGCATAAGCTTTCGTGGGCTACAGCCCACTTCATCGGATGCATGCAGTGGAAAATACAGTAGGAAGATATATATATATATATATATATATATATATATATATATATATATATATATATATATATATATATATATATTCACACACACACACACAGAACATGAAACAATGGGTGTTACCATACACACTCTAACGAGAGTGATCAGTTAAGGTGAGCTATTACCAGCAGGAGAGAAAAAAACTTTTTGTAGTGGTAATCAAAATGGTCCATTTGCAACAGCTGACAAGAAGTTGTGAGGAACAGTGTGTGTGTAGGGGGAAATAAACATGGGGAAATAGTTTCACTTTGTGTAGTGACCCATCCACTCCCAGTCTTTATTCAAGCCTAATTTAATGGTGTCCATTTTGCAAATTAATTCCAATTCAGCAGTCTCTTGTTGGAGTCTGTTTTTGAAGGTTTTTTTTGTTGGAGCATTGCGACTTTTAGGTCTGTAATCGAGTGACCAGGGAGATTGAAGTGATCTCCGACTGGTTTTTGAATGTTATAATTCTTGATGTCTGATTTGTGTCCATTTATTCTTTTACTTAGAGACTGTCCGGTTTGGCCAGTGTACATGGCAGAGAGACATTACTGGCACATGATGGCATATATCCCATTGGTACATGTGCAGGTGACCGAGCCCCGGATGGTGTGGCTGATGTGATTAGGTCCTATGATGGTGTCCCTTGAATAGATATGTGGACAGAGTTGGCAACGGGCTTTGTTGCAAGGATAGGTTCCTGGGTTAGTGTTTTTGTTGTGTGGTCTGTGTTTGCTAGTGAGTATTTGCTTCAGGTTGGGGGGCTGTCTGTAAGCAAGGACTGGCCTGTCTCCCAAGATCTGTGAGAGTGATGGATCCTCCTTCAGGATAGGTTGTAGATCCTTGATGATGTGCTGGAGAGGTTTTAGTTGGGGGCTAAAGGTGACGGCTAGTGGCGTTCTGTTACTTTCTTTGTTGGGTCTGTCCTGTAGTACATGACTTCTGGGTACTCTTCTGGCTCTGTCAATCTGTCTCCTGAGTCACAGTGGAGTGCCTAAATCACAGGGCCATCCTTTCTCGCAGCTAGTCAGAATATAATTACTCCATTTGTACAGGACGCAGAAGCTAACTCCCTGTCATAAATGTGCATTTAGCTAATTTTCAGTGTGGGTCTACAGGACAGAGGGAGAAAATCTTACAAGTGAGATGCATGCATCCCAATGGAATGAAGGAGGAAAGTATCTAAAAAGCGAGGTTTGGCCCAATCTGCATCACTTTGAGGAAAAACTCATGGATGGACGCAAATTCCATGTAAGAACAGTTTGTGAAAAAATTATCCCTCCCTCACACCTACACATCTCAGTAAAACTACTGTTGGGAAGCACAAAAGAACTCATTGGTCTTCTCGACTAACTGCCACCACCACCCCCAAAGAAAAAGAAAATGCAGAAGTTTTAAATAGCAAACCAACTAATGCACCACATTTATCATCAAGAAAATATCACCCTTTATTTGTTAGTTGCTGGAAAGCAGAAACTTACGAAGTAATCAACAACCCCCCTCTACATTGGCCCGTATCACAGCTGCGAAAATTAGAATGCTCTTAAAATATGAAATTCAAGTGTGTGCATTCATCCAGAAAGAATGAATCAACCCTTTCCACGTCAGACTTTCATTCTGCAGTAATTCTTCACACTGAGCGCGGAATGTTAACCTTCAGCTCAGCGTTGTTTAGTAATCAGTGACAATTGTTGATAGAATCATTATCGATATAAATGCCAGTTCCCATTGTTTATATTTGCTGCTGGGGCCCCTTGCTGGTTAGTCAGCACTAAGGTGAATGCTCTTGGGAACTAATGGTGTCAATGCTTTCAATTTGCTGGAGGGCACTGGGAGCAGAATGCTTGCTTTTGTCCAATCAGAAGCAGTCATTTCAGATGATATAAAATAAATAAATAAATAAAGCAACAAATGATTTATGAAGTAAAAGGGCTGAAATGTTCAAAGCTGGCTTCATGTCTCAACCCTGTTTAAGGCCAAATTGTGCCATTAAGGCATTGTCCTGTGTTTGGGGCTGCAGAAAGCCTGGGGGAAAGCATGCTTCCAATTTAAAGGACAAACTGACCATGCAGGATGGACTCACCTATCTTATCTTAGGGATCATCACTGCAATATCTGAGCACCTTCTATGTAAAATCAATAACAACAGCTTTCAGTGGACTTCCTGGATTCTCTAGTGCTTCTCCCTTTATGGGGTCAGAACTCCTTGGGGTAATTATGTTTTTTTATTTTTAGTTCTCTTTTTGGGAGGAAGGGATTGGTATGGGCTTAGGGGCAGAAGGGGTGTGTGTCAGTGTTATGAGGGTCATTCTTACGGTGGAAAGGCTTTTGTGAAGAGGAAGGTTCTTCTGCAGCATTTCCTAAAGCTGATCAGATTGAATTGGCCTGATCTCCTCTGGAGGATTATGCCACAGCCAGATTCCCTAAACAGAAAATGCTTTGTCCCCCACTCTCACATGCTTCATCCTAGGCTTTGTGATCTGCATTGTCCAAGTGGAGGGCAGCTGTTCTGCTAATTCAGTTGTCGATGTGGCAGGGGCCTGATCTGTGAATTGCTTTGAAACCTAGATCCAAGGCCTTAAACTGGCATCTGAAGCTGATTGGCAGCCAGTGGAGGGACTTGGGCATGGACTTAACATGCTCTCACAGCATCCTGAGCCATGGAGAAGGTATATGGTCTCATTCTGTACCAGGTGGATTTTGGCCAGGCAGACAGTGGTAATTCCGGCCCCTGGCACAGGAAGGTGTGACAGGTTCCTCTCAGGGTGCCACCTGAAACTGGGGTACCACTGAGCCCTCCGACCCACCAGCCTGGACTCCCATTCACCCTGTAATGCTGTGACAAGTTGCAGACATGCTCCCAGTCTCAAACTTCCACCAGCACACAGGTAGGGACACACCCAGCTGTGATAACATGCAGACAGGCTTTCTGACCAGCCCCTGCATGGGAAGGCTATTCAGCTAGGGCACATACCAGCTTCTCAGGCACACACCACCCTCTGGAGGGTAAACCCAAAATTATACCGTCTTGCACTGCACAGAGAACTGCACAGCATAAGCTCATAAAATTCACCCTCTCCCTCAGTGTGGAGGAGGATATGCAACAGCTTTCCATCCCATGTATGATTTCCACATACTGGTTTTAAACAAAAAAACCACCAAGTTTATTAACTACAAAAGATAGATTTTAAGTGATTATAAGGGATAACAAATAGATCAAAGCAGATTACCTAGCAAATAAACAAAAATGCAAGCTAAGCTTAATATACTAAAGAGATTGGAAATGATTAGCAAATTCTCATCCTTGTTGTTTTAGGCAGTTGGCAGAGATTTTTTGAGGGCAAGCTGCACTTGCTGGTAGTTTGAAACCCCAGGTATTCCTTACACAGGCTAGAAATCCCTCTAGCCTGGGTTCAGCCCTTCCCCCCAGTTCAGTCCTTCTTCCTCAGGTGTTTTCAGGAGTCTCTTTCGGTGGGGACTCAGTGAAGAACTTCGATGATGTCACTCCCCTGCCTTAAATAGATTTTGCGTATGGTGGGAGCCTTTTGTCTCCCCTCTTGATTCCCACGCCCAGTCAGTGGAAAAACACTAGTATTCCAAGATGGTGTCCAGTACCAGATGCCTTGGTCACATGTCCTTGTAGGGTCACAGCAGCCATAACTCGGAAGCTGTTTGTAGCCTCCTCAGAAAGGCTCCCTAGTGGGCGATTAGCATCTTCTAAGACCTATTGTTCCCCCTAGTGGCCCTTTGCAGTCAGCCGTCTAGATGATTGCATTCTGCCTAATGGGTGTTCCCCAGGTGTAAACACATTTGTAATAGATGCATAGACAATATTCCTAATTCAGATACCAAAATGATACATGCATACAAATAGAATAATCATATTCAATGAATCATAACCTTCTCAATGATATCTCACATGGCCTATCTTGCATAAAATACATCATAGTTATGCCATAATCATATCATAACAATATTACTATGAAGAATATGGGGCGTAATGCCACAGAGGGTTATGGGGAAAATATATGCAATTCACCTGCATATGGACTGTGATGAAGTTGAGTATGCATGTACTTATGCATAGAGGAGGAGGGGCTCCCAGGTGTGCTAGTGGAATGCACCTTGTCAGGGCATGCAGGGTTCCACCTCCTCCACACTGGCTACCTCTTCTGGCCAGATTTTTCCCTGTTCCCTTTGGGGTGACTAGCAACCAAGCAGCTCTCTAGCAGGAGGGAACAGATCCTGCACTCAGCAGAGCTCGGATTGCAGTTGTGCTCAGTTGCTGCACAGTGGGGCACAAGAGGATACCGTACCCATCTCACCCTGTTGTGCACCTGCACAGCAGCTGGACACAGTGTGGCCCACAACTGTTACAGGTGCCACATACTGTTCTAAAAATAAACACAAAGTTCACATGAATGCTGAAGAAGCCGAACAGAGCCACAGGAGTACTGACTGCGTGCAGGGCCTCGAGACTGGGTGCAGCCATGTGCAGGGGCCCCAGAACAGGGGGCCCAGGGGACCATGGTCCCCCTTTTTTCACGACCGTAAGGGCGGGTGGTAGGGGGCGGAGAGGAGTGAGCAGGGGGCAGGGTCTTGGGGAGAAGGGGCGGTCTGAGGGTGGGGCCTCAGGGAAAAGGGGCAGCATGGGGGGGCATGGTTCAGGTGCTGTTGGCCCCCGCACTTTTAGGGACCTTCTGCTGCTCCTGGCCATGTGATGCAAACCTGATTCTTGGGGCTGCCACACATCTTTCCCATCTCAGCCACTGAAGATTTGCCAGGTAAACAGGACTATCTAGGTGATTGAATGGAAATGGCTCACTGGTCTCCCTCACTGTGGATTATAATAGCCTGGGCTGCATGTGAAAAGATAAATGCCCAGGCTTCAATTGCCTGCTTCTGTTTATGCTTGATGGCATCCATATCACCCTTTTAAGTGTTTTGCCCAATCAGCCAGGCTCTGTGCTGCGCATTTGGTTTGTTTGATTCATGTAGTTAATCTGGTTCGTTGTATAACAATACTTCCAATCACCCCAAAATGGGTCAGATTGGAATCAAAAAGTGCACGCCTCTCATCCATTATCATATCAACCATGAACTGTCACTGGTCTGGCTATGAGTCATATTCATTCTCCTGAATGAAAGGATCCTCAAAGGAATTTATTTCCACCTTTAAGGTGATTAATTGAGATAAATGATACTTTTGCACCTCTGTTGTGAGATTACTAACATATGTATAAAACTGTGAGAAGTTTGAAAGGAGCTATGTAAGTGCACAATATTAATATTGTTACCTCCCTGGTTGTTGAAACAAGTATTGTATAAAAAAACCTACCATGTCAAAAGTAATACTAACAGTTAAATCTTGTTTATTTTAATTAGTTTGTTTAAGTTTACTATCTTTGACTTTTGGGGGAATAAAATTAAGGAGTTTATTTTTGTGTTCACAGCACTGTCTGTTTGCCAAAATGTAGACAACTTGCTATCTAACTTTTGTGCAGATAAACACAGTGAAGACCCAGCTGTATTTTTTTTAACTCTTCCAAAGTTGCTGATATGTTCTAGGAAAAATTTCATAGGCTGCAAATGACAAAATGAAGAAAATGATGACATGTTATTTCTTCAGTTCAATTCCATTGTCATCTTTATTTGTAGAGATTTGCAAGCAAATTGACTTTCAGTCTTATCCTTTCCTGGTATTTTTTCTCCAGCTGAAGAGATTTGCAATCAAATAGACCTTTTTCAGGATTTGAAGCAGATTTGCCATTTTAGAATTTGTATCTCTTCAGCATAAACATATTTTTTTCCCATAGGATTTACAGGAAACATATCCATTATCTGACATCCCAGTTAGCTGACTTCTTAAAGGTCTTGTTCATTTCCTGCAGATTCTTAAGCATCAATAGTTCCCCCCTCCCCCCCCCCCCCGAATCTTACTTTGGCTCAGTGTGTTCATATGTATGATGATATGACAGGATTTTTAAAAGGGAGTGAAAAGCATTTAAACCAAGCAGTGCTTTCTAATTTCACTATTATTGGTGGAGCAGGTAGTGATGTCTATACTTAAGCCTGCCCCACATTTTTCATTATAAGACCCTGTTTTCAGTTGCATATAAATTGCCAAACCTTAATAATTTGGGATTACATTTTTCATGCCAGTTGTCTGCACATTAGCTATAAACTCTGATTAATTCCCTGAACACTACCCACCATGTGCACTGGACAAGGCAGGGGTTCTGTGGAACATATAGCATGCAATTGTGTAATTAAAAACTATATCATAATGCATATGCACAAAGAAGCTGAATTAAGGTTGCATGGGCACCCTGAATTCTACTGTTTCCTAATATCACAATATTTGAGGTTGGACCTCAATTTTTGCTGTAGGGAAGGTGCTGGATTGCGCATTTGCTTAAGTACTTGTTGAAGAGGGATGGTCTTACGTATATGCTTAAAGTTAAGTTAAAGTCAAGCATGTTTATGTTCTTTGCTGAATGCAGGTATGATGGAATGCAAGTAATTCCTTCCTACCTGTAATTAGAAGAATGCACATAGTCTATTGAACCCGACCTAGCTATAGGTCTTTCCAGGGGTTCCTGCCTTGTAGTCTTTATTCAGGTAGAACTCCCATTGACTTTGATGGGAGTTCTGCCTGAGTAGGGAGTGCTGGTTTTGCCTTGGAATAATTACAAGATGAGCGGCAGCTGTACAAGTTTCTGCACTCTGCCCTGCCAAAGTGTCTTAATCCCGAACTGGAAGAACCGCCTGTCAGGGTGAGAGGCAGGTTCAGTCTCCTGGACCTCTTTGTGGAGACTCCTAACAAGGGTTCTAATTAGCACAGCCCCTGTGGTATTTTTCTATGATGAGATTGCCTGTCTACCAGGAGCTGGGCTCAGACCACCAACTCATTTCACAAATGCCACTGAACAGGTATCTGATGCTGACAACTGTCAACCACGTCCAGTTTAGTCTGAATTCTCTGCTATGGTGAAAAGCTTCTTATCCTAGTACTCACTCCAGGTGAAATTCACCCCTCTTCAGAGTGCCAGAACAAAATGTATATTCAAAATAAGGTGTAAGTGGTACATAAGCCTTCTGCATGGGGTTAATTTCCCCTCCCCATAATCTTCCTCAGCATTTCGCTTACCTTAGCTCTCTGGATATTGCAGATATCATGGTAGGTTCTCAGAGACCTACAGACAGATCAGATTCAATACTACGTGCATGCTTCTAATCTCTGCTGGGAGGCAATTACCTGCATTCCACCCACTAAAGAATTGCAGATTATGAGTCCCTAAGAACATACTGCTTTCCATTATTTTTTTAATCCCTGCTTTTTGGAAAGCTTGCTGTTGGGTTCCCCCTTCAGTGACCCACATCAATCAAAATTATGCAATTTGCAAGACAACAAGCTGAGTTTATGTGATCAAAATGATCGTGTTTGCCTTACAAATACAGTCTGATAAAGCTTACACAGAGAGACATGTGTTTATGTCCTTTACTGTGTGTTGGAGGGGAATTTCAGCGAAGGAAGTGAAGTACACAGAGAAGGAAGATGTGGTGTGATTTTTAGATCACTTCAGGGACCTGAGACGAGAATCTAAGATGGAAGTTTTAACAGTAACCACTGCAGTAGATAAGCCATAGTGTGTAAAAAAACAAAAAAGAAAAGATGTAGAAGTTTAGTGCATCATAAAGTCTCATGAGTAGACATCTTCCAAAATATGTGTATCATTACCCCCTGACCAACAACGTGACCCCAATTCAGGAAAGCAGTTAAACACATGCTTACATTTAAGCACACACTTAAGTGCTTTAATGAACTGAGGAGGCCAACAAGAATGCCGATGGAAAGTAATCACCAAGGCTGGTTGAAACCGGTGAGAAAACGAGTATTACATTTTGCACTAAAAACGATGCCTGGTTTTTTAACCCATTTATCGAGTCCAAAGCTGATTTTCCAGGATTATTGTGGAGATTCAAATATTTCAAATTTTCCTCTTCATTGACTTGTTAAATTCAGTTCTCAGGTCTACATCTACACTGCAGTTCCCTTGCTTGAGTTCACAGATTTGCCCAGGTCTCGTTGAACTAGCGCAAGTATAAAAGCAGGGTAGCTGCAGTAGCATGGCTAGCGCCAGCTGAGGCACGGCTGAGCTGTGCCAAGTACACACCCACTGGTTTCAGATGGGTTTGTACTTGGCCCAGCTCAGTTACACCTCCGCTGCCGCAACCCTTGCAACCATGACCACCCTGATATTTATACTCACCAGGGGCACCAAAATGGGGCAGGGGGAGGGATCGGGGGCCATGGCCCTGCAACTTTTCACCGGCTCTAAGGGCCAGTGATGGAGGTGGGGGACGGAGCCTCGGGGGAAGGGGCAGTGCAAGGGCAGGGCCTTGGGAGGAAGGGGTGGTGTGAGGATGGGGGATCAGGGGAAGGGGTGGTGTAAGGGGGTGGGGTCACACTTCAGGTGCTGGTCCTTCCCCTCCCCCCCCCCCATGTTAGGAAGCTTCCCCTGATACTCACGCTAACTCGAAGACAGCTGGTGTGAGTACATGTGTGCGAGCAGGGGAATCCCAGCCCTTGCTCAGAGTGCAGACTTAGCCTAACTCAAATATTGGGGATTTAACAATTTTGCCCATTTGAAATTTCAAGTGAAAACACTATGGCAACTATATTTAGCCAGATTAGTTTAGGGGGATGGGAGAGAGACAGAAAGGGACAGAGCAAAACATAGTATGTTGCACACATGTATATTAAAATTTATAAGCGCATATTTTAAGCGCAAGCACATGTACATCAGCTCGGTGGGAAGGAAGTGATCAGGAATATACGTATAACAGCTGTTATCTTGGCTGAAGGACTAACTCGCCAAGGTATTTCAGTGGGAGCAAGGCACCTAAAGAACTTGGAGCATCAGGGTCTAAATCCCCTATCTGGGAGCTGTAACAGAGTCCCCACCTCTGTGGATCAGGCACAGAGCAGAATCTGAACAGCGGGTTACAGATATATGAGAAGGTGGTCAGGGAATCCTGCGCTTTTCATCTGACGAGCCTTGTGAATCTGAACTGGAATTTGGGGCCTCTGAAATGAGGGGAGTAAGTCTGAGCAGAGACCCTCATGATCCTTTTTGCTGGTTATTTTTGTCATGGTGTGGCAGCAGATAGGACAGCCTGCTTCTTACCGGGACCTGACACTGCGTACAGACACTGATAATCTGGATGTTACTGAAAAGAGCAACAGAATAAACAGCATGCAAGCCTCCGTGTTATCCTAGCCAATCTGGCTACAGCAAATTGGCCGCAGAGTAGCCAAAATACAAGTGACAGCAAAGCATGCTGTAAGCCAGCATGAAACCCCAATATAAACCTGACTCACAACCACCAACCTATACAGCACATTATAAACCCGGCTAACTACAACTAAACTACTCGGCAATCTAGTGATGGGAGAGCATTAAGAGGTTCCAAATGTGGATGTTTATCCAAGCCTATGGAACAGCCTGCCTAGGTCATGTTGTCTCTAGCCTCATCCAGTCCCCTCCACCCTAATCCACAGATTCTGCCAACCTTATTCATATTGAGTAGGCAGTCCCCTACTCTTCCAACAGTCCTATTGACTTCAACTTCAGTAGCATTGCTTTAGGATTAAGGGACTATTCAACCTGCCATTGGCAGACTCTGGCCTCATGTTTGTGACCACTTGACGTAAAAAGACCTGAATGTTGCATTGTGAATTTGCTTCCAATAAAGAGTTAGGGTCAAATTTTCAAAAGCGTTTAAGTGATTTAGGACCCTAAATCTCACTGAAAGTAATTGGGATTTAGGCTCCAAAGGCACATAAATATTTAGGAAAAAATTTTCCCGAGCCTTAAAAAAAAATACCAATCACTTCATTTGGTAGTATATTCCCCACTCAATATTCTACTGGTTAAATGTTGGAAGGCAGAATTTTTAGGTTGGTAGTTATACTTTTGCCCAATAGTTGTTTCTTATTCTTCATACACTTTTGCAAGTACAGTGGAACCCATTTTCTAGTGAAGTCATTTTCTTCACTCAACATCTTCCCCACCAGCAGATGGTCAGACTAATCAGAATGGCACAGTGACTTCACTATAATGTGGTCACTATATCCAATTTCACCATAAGAAACTTCCGGTGTATAAGCCAAAAGTTGCTTGGAGAAAACTGGTGAAATGCTCCATGGAAGCCTCTGAGCCAAATCCAGCAGTGACATAAGTCAGGGAGTAAATTACACATTGGGAAGAAGTTCCCATTAAGGTTAGTGTAAGTGGTAAAGCAGTATGATTTTTGCTGCTTTGGAGTCAGCGAATGTTCAGATGACTGTAACATGGCAATAAAATGAGATGGATGCAGCAGGAAAAACATCTTGTGGGAGGATGTAAGATAAAGCGGGCATCCCCTTGCATTGACATGCTCCTCCAGTCATCCACAGCATTACACAGCTGCAATGGAAGTGGCACTCACTTATGTCAGGGGTTGACTTTGGCCACACACGATGTCAAGTCAGTGTGAGTTTTATATTGATTTTCTGTAGCCGGTTAAATGCTAGATCACTGCGAACTGCCCTACTTTGGCATGGATAGGCACATCCATTTTGTGGCTAATATGTTACGTACCTTCTACATTATTTCTAGAACTGGGAAAATAGAGAGGAACAATAAAGTACAATGGAATACAAATAATTGAGTGACTTGAATATTTTTCATGACTCATGTGTTTGCTTTCTGTGAAGTTTGGTCAGACCTGTCACACAGGTATTCCCGCCATACGGTTTGTTTGGTAGCCATCTTGACAGCACTTTGACATTTAGGAATCATTTAGCATGAAAGCAAAGATGATACCATGTGATATTAATGACCAATCACACAACATAAATTGTGAATTATTTTAATTATTAATATCAAAATCAAAATCTGCAAAAAAGAGAACTGAATAAGTTGTTTGCTGAAAATAGTTCAGTCAGTTTGCGTCACTACTGAAACTGGCCTTTTACGATGTGTCTAGAAGAAATAATTCCTGTATGTTGCACCAGCATGCCTACCATGCTCCAGTTTGAAGGTCATTTAAATGAAGCAATCTTTTACAGTATCTTTTTTTAGTGCACTGGAAGCCTTTCAACCAAAGTGGCTCCCTGCTGATGTAGAGCTTGGCTCACTAAAGGAACAGTTACCTGACGGAAAGGACGTTATTATGCTAGTTGCAGAAGTCAATCAGTGCACATATCTCTTACAGAGAATATAGGCTATATATGGCAGAACTCACTTATGCATCAAAAAGAGTTGCTATATGTTTCAGGGACCAGCTGTATGGTTCTGCACAGATGCAATTGGAAGACAAACATGGTCATACAAGAAAATGCTCCGATTTTAACCTTACAAGGGTTGAGTTGAGCAGATGTTTACATCTGGAGCTTGAGCTGCAAGTACAGAAACACCCCAACTGAGAAATATTTGGCATTCTTTGGGAGACCAGGAGAATAGTTTGTAAATCTGATCTTCAAAGAGACTTCACTAATCACTGCAAAGTAGAAATTCAGGGTCTGACATTCAGTGGGCATAAAAATAAATACCACTCTTCTCCGGGTGCTTTTCTGAGTGAAATGGACTAATATGGCCAACTGAGCAGCCACACTAAATAAGACAAATGTTTCACTATTTTGTAAGGAGAAAAACAGGAGGGAGGGATCAGAACTTAGAAAAACCTGGAAACATTCAACACAAATATTACAGGGTTTTTATAATTGCATAGTAAAAATCTCTCTCCCTCTCTGAACAACAGTAGAGTAAATATTTGATGTAGGCATAGTTTTCTCTATCTCTCTGGTCTACATAAAAGGAGACCGGTACTCAAGAGTAGTCATATTTTAGGCAACTGGCTGAGCAGCATGGCTGGTAACAGAAATATATACAAGGACTAATCATTAGCGTAGCTCTTGTGCGGTGTGTAAGGAATGGCAGATGGGACAGACTGCATGTATATAATAAGCTGATCAAAAATCTTTGTGTTGCTGTAGGACCCCACTGATTTCCAAGGTGTAGTGTGGTGCTGTTCCTTACCTGCACTTTGTGGTCACGTAACATGGCAAACTGGAAGACAGCCAAAATATCCCAGCGTATTGTGACCCCAACCACCGCCACTGGTATGTGTTTGCAAAAAGCAGAGTGTAAAATAAAAAAGCCTCTGGAGTCTTTAAATTATGCACAAAATTGTGCACACTCTCAGTGCAATAGGGGATACAGCAGGAAAAGGCCTGGGGGTAAAGCAGTGAATGATGTGAATGGCAGAGCTGCATGATCAAAGCCAGCAGAGAGGACAAAGGGCAACGATTTTCATAGAAAATGGGAAAAGAGGGTCAAGAAAAGAAAGGCAGGTCCCATGTTACTTTCAGCATGCAGCCAAACACATGCCATGGGCCCTCATTGCTGGCAGCTTGCACACAGTCACAACGGGCCATGTGCAGTCATGTCTGTCTGCCTGTCTGCCTATCGCCCCCATTACCATAGTTCTGAGCTCCTGTCCTGACTGGCATTAGGGGTTGGGATTGTAAGGAACCTGTTTATCCAGAGCCAGTAACCATGGACACCCATGTGTGACACTCCTGTTGAGCTCTCTTTGCTATTGCTGGTGCTGTGCTTCTGTAACAAGCAGAATGTTCATATAGGCATGATGATGCGCTCTAGCTGACCCCACCTCATGTCACCTCACACAGCCTTACAGTGCATACACACTCCTTCCCAGAGTACATTAGGGACATGTTGTGCTCCATTGCTCCAGAGCAATTCATTGACTTTGTGATGTTTTTAGTTCTTCTTGGAAGGATATAGCACGTCTGGCTGCAGTGCTGTGGAGATTTACCAAACTTGCTAAGGTCATTCTTGCTTTAATGTTTTTCTAGGCATCCCATAATGAGGTCTTGTTCTCAGCTTGTCATGTGACACTGGTAAAGAATCACATCCGCCCCAGTTTAGCAAAGCATTTGAGCACACATGTAAGTCTATTGCATATGCGTAATTTTAAGTATGTGCTTCCATTCCCCTGATGTCAGAGGCAGACTTCTGACTCAAGGACAGAAATTGTTGCTTTTTTCTAATACTAAGCACGAAACTTTAGGGTATTATCCCTAAAGCTACTCTACATCTCTTTTAGCTTAATTGTAGAGAATCTGCCTACTTATTTTTTACAGCCCCAATCTCCTGCCTGGTTTTTGCTACAGATCTAAAGAAGCATGACACATATCTGTGTGTCCCACAAAGCCTGTTTATATCTATTCACCCTCACTCCTCCATCTTGTCTAGCAGAAACATTACAAGTAACCACCAGGGAGAAAATTAGCCAAGCAAACTTTTTGTCTGTTTCTTTTTCTACTCATCAGGTTATTTGACTCTCGGTCTCTTTCCTTCACTTGTTGGTGTCCTGTTTTTGCAAATAAATTATGAGAACACTATGGCCCCATATACACAATTAGGAAAATCTGTTTAACAGCCATGCATCATGGAAACTTGGTTGTGGTTTCACTGGGTTATGTCACACAATTCGCTTTGTCTGTCTGGCAGGCACCAAGCTGTTTTTAAACTGGATGTTAACAAATTAGTTTGGGCTCCTTGAAAATGCTCCTTTCCTGTCGGGGAAATAATAAAAATGTTGGTGTCTTATCTTCATCTAAACAAAGCACATAGGTAGGGAGGTGATGCAAGGGTGGTGGTGGGGGAGATATTTCAGAGGTGTCATAGCAGATCCGCAGCTAAGGTTGTGTGTAGATTTGCTGAGTGTAGATGACAAATAGGGTATAGTGGGAAACCAGGACAAAGATGCTCAGTGCAAAACTTCTGTGGGAAGATGGAGAGTTTCAACTAGAAGCAGAATGAGAGGGCAGCCCAGTGTGGGAACGTGAGTAGGCACTGGTAACATCAATATAGCAGCACGCAAAGAAGACAATTTTCTGTTGTGTAGACTGGAGAGGAGAGAGAGTCGCAACGGGGAGGCCAGAAAGGAGAAGTTACAGTAGTCTATGCAGAGGCTGCTCTAGCTATCGGCAAACTAGGCAGATTTCCTTGGTAGCTGCATAGGGTAGCAGAATTGACATGGCTGCCCTGCTGTCATGACGGCGGGCTGGCTGGGCCAAATTTGAGAGGCATGAGGGGCGGCACATTGAAGCACTGCATAGGGCAGAAGATTGCCTTCCATGGCTTCTGAGTCCAGGCAGGAGCTAGATATTTAGCAGAGGCAACAGAGTGGAAGGGAGGGATTTAGAAGATGTTGTACAAAGAGAAGTGGCAGGGTTTTGAGAGAACTCAAATGTGAGGAGCAACTGAGGGAGGGTTGAAAATGATCCCTTGGCTGTGAGCCTACAGGACACCATATGATGATTTGTATTGTTTGCTTTATTCTGAATCAAATTGGATTTGCCCCTGTTCTGTGTATAAAATGCCTTTCATTGTGTATTAAGTGTGGGGCAAGTTCTCCTTCATATTATAACACTGGAGCTATAGTACAGTCATTTGGTGCTCTGGCTAGGAAGTTATTTCTAAGTTCCACTTCATCTCTAACAATGCTTCATCTTTGATCCCCTGGCTCTCATATGTAAGGCCATGACAAGATTGCCAAGTTTTGAATCCAAATATCCTGTACCTATTCTGACTCAAAGCTCTTAACTACTCTGCTTCAGTATAGTTATGGTATAAGTAACCCAAAAGGGATATGAAAACCCCAAAGTAACTACCATAAATCATAATTGTCTTATGGGATTTTCATCCATGACAGCATGATGTGCTTTGTGTTACGTCTTGACAGCATTCTCAATTGTGAGCCATTTGTTCTGAATGGGGAATGTAGGGTACAATCTCTCAAGATCCCATCCCAAAGGTATTATGCTTTCATACAACCTTGGAACAACTCAGCTCTAGTAACTTTAACCATGTAAAGTAAAATAATGCAGATACCTAAATAAGGGAGTTTCAATTTCCTCCAGAGAACTTTACTTTCAAATGTTCCTAATTGTCTTGATGCTATAGAATAATTTCTCGAGCAGTCAGATCCTAGGGGCAGTGTATAATGGAATTGGTCAATTTGTCCATTGAGAGTAATACTTGTCAATTTAGACCTTTTTCCCCACTATTTGAGTCATTTGTGACCTGATCTTGATTTGTTCAAATGCATTTGTATTCATAAATATTCACAGAACAGTTTGGGTAAACAATTTTCAGCCTGTGGTAGGTTCATACTGATGACTTACAAATCAGTCTCCATTCTTCATGTTGTATGGTTGTTCATCTAACTTACATGGTATTGCTTCTGTTTCCTGATTGGGTGACAGAAACTTTTTAAATAGGAGAACAATAAGTAGGAAATAATGGATCATAATAATTTTCCAGCATGAGTTTTTGGCTGAATAATTATTGATAGGAAATTGGAGATTCATGAACATTTTCATGAATTCTCATGGTTGTCTGAATACTGACATGTAACACTGCTCTACAGCCAAAATGCTTCTGAAATAAATGTAGTCAAACTTTACTAATTCTGGGTCACTGAGAACGAAAATGATGCTTAAAATTGTTGATTGGCTCTAGTTTTCAAGTTATGCTATTGGGTCAGTATATACAACCCTTGACTTGGGAATAGCAGAGGATAAGTGAGTTATAAAGGGAAGGGATCTCAATTTAAACCAGAAATGACTAAAATACATCTTTGACTGGATCTATGAATAAATCTATGACTGGGTTTGGACAGTACTTGCTTTTTAGGCAAAACAATGAATGATGCAATCTGAAGCTGGTATTTCGTCATACATGATATGAATTGCATCATGTTATTCCTAGAAGTCATGGATGATGCAATCATAACGAAGCTTACATCACTCTGCTGAACAAATTGCCCTATATCAGCTCTAGAAATCATACAGTGTCGTGCTCTCTTATTTGTCAGTGTTTGATTTTGCAAAGGGACACATTTCTGTTTAGCCAAAGTGAGCAGAGATGCCTCGTACTTGTGTGAACAGTGCAGATAACTTCTGCTATATTTGTGGTGAAATGACTTTTGCATCACAAAAGCGCAGTATAACCACTAAGGTTAAGAAAGCCTATCACCTTTATTTTAGCTGCAAAATTGGAGATCAGGACAAGAGGTGGGCCCCACACATATGCTGCAACACTTGTGCAACAAATCTTCGCCAGTGGTTGAACAGGAAAAGGAAATCTATGCCTTTTGCAGTGCCAATGATTTGGAGAGAGCCAACAGATCATACCAGCAATTGTTACTTCTGCATGGTGCCTCCAGTTGGGAAAGGTGTGTCAAAGAAGAAAAAGTGGACTGCATTATCCAAACATTCCATCAGCTATACACCCAGTGCCCCACGGAGAAGGACTGCCGGTTCCTGATGCACCAGAATCATTCTCACTTGAGTCAAACGAGGAAGAGGATGAAACTTCTGGTCCTGAACCATCAATGTCACAGGACCCATATTTTCTCCCATCCTCCTCCTCTGAACCACACCTCATAACACAAGGTGAACTGAATGACCTTGTCAGGGATTTGGAACTACCCAAGAGTAAGGCAGAGCTGTTGGGCTCCAGACTACAGCAATGGAATCTCCTGGCAGGTGATGTTAGGGTTTCCATGTTCCGTGACCGTCAAAAGGATCTTGTTCCATTCTTTTTCATGGAAGGTGATCTTGTAGTCTGCAACAACATCGATGGTGTGATGGCAGCCCTCAACATTGTTCACGATCCAGATGAGTGGAGTGTTCATTGATTCATCGAAGACAAGTCTTAAAGCTGTTTTACTGCATAATGGCAATGTTTTGCCATCAATTCCAGTTGGTCATGCAGTCCATATGAAGGAAACCTATGACAACATGAAACAACTTTTGAGGTGCATAAACTATGACCAACATCAGTGGCAGCTTTGTGGCGATTTGAAGGTTGTTGCTCTCTTGCTTGGTCTGCAGACTGGATACACAAAGTACTGCTGTTTTCTCTGCAAATGGGATAGTCGTGCAAGAGATTCCCACTACATCAAGAAAGATTGGCCACTCCGACAGTCATTGGAGCCTGGGAGGAAAAGTGTTCAGCATCCACCACTTGTTGAATCAAGGAAGATTTTGTTACCACCCTTACACATCAAGCTGGGTCTGATGAAGAACTTTGTCAAGGCCATTGACAAAACACAAGCAGCTTTCAAGTACCTCCCTGGAAAATTTCCAAGGTTTAGTGAAGCTAAGATAAAGGAAGGTGTCTTTGTTGGTCCTCAGATTCGTGAACTTCTTCGAGATGATGCATTTGACCATGCGCTGCGTGGCAAGGAAAAGACGGCATGGAAAGCCTTCCAGTTAGTGGCAATAAATTTTCTCGGAAACAACAAGGCAGACAATTACAGGTTGTTGATGGAAAACCTCCTCAAGGCATACAAAAGCCTTGGTTGCAACATGTCACTAAAGATACATTTTTTGCACTGTCATCTAGATTTTTTTCCACCGAACTGCGGAGCAGTGAGCGACGAGCACGGCGAGCGATTTCACCAGGACATTGCAACAATGGAGAAACGCTATCAGGGCAAATGGAGCCCATCAATGATTGCAGACTATTGCTGGACAGTGACAAGAGATGCTGCATTTAATGAATACAAGAGACAAGCCAAGAAGCGCCGAGTAGACATTGAATAGGACTAAACTATGTACATAATAGTTTTTTGCCTTTTTTTTCATAATAAATTATATTTATATAACCCTTTTGCTGATTTTTAAAGTGTTACATAAACAGGACAGGTGAAATATTATCATGTAAAGCAACCATAAACACATGAAAAGACCTAGGTTTACAATTTATGATTAAAACTCTACTATCTACACAATATACATAGACATAAAATGTAAAAACTTAAATAACTTAGAAACAGTAGCCAATCAGTTGTTTTAATTGTCATATTTGAATTCAGCACATCAAAATACATAATAAATAGCACATTTTATCTCTGAAGCAGACGACTTCTCAAAAATTGTAGACCAGTGTAATGAATAATAAGGCTCTATGAAGAGTATTGAATCAAATTCTGTTTTAGATTTATAAATCAGGTTCTCTATGTTTGATTCACTTCAGTATACAGCAAGTTAGTACTATGTCAGAACAGAAGTCCATTTTAGATCCGTGCTATCCATCTTTAAGCTAGTGTTTGCCTACTCCATAAACAGAAATTCTGTCAGTGGGCAGAAAGACTGTGGTTTTCCGTGTATGATTTTCTAATTAAGGGCCTGATCCTGCACCCACTGAAGCTGATGGGGAAAGTTCCAAATCATAAGGCTATTCCTATATTTCATTGTTTTCTTATGCCTGCTTTTACTGGCGCTGCCTCAAGGGCCCTCAATACATCTATAAACTTGGAGGTGTTTAATTTTACGAGATTAGCAAACCAAATTTTGCCAGTGCCACAAACCAAACCAAATCCACACTTTATTTGGAGAGAATCACTCTCACTTCTTGGCTCTTGGTGATGCTGGGTCCAAGAGCCATGCAGCTGCAGTGTGTTTAAATCCTCCACACTCCCCAGCTGCTGAGCTATGTGCTCCAGAAGATATAGGTCGTAGAGATTGAACCTACATGGTTGCTGGACCTTGCCACCAAGTTAGCTAGTGCTGCTACCTCCCACAGAGATGTCTCCTCTGGGTGGGAAATGGGGTGGGGAGAAACCAGGAGGCTTCCAAGGAAGAGATCTCCTTCTATTGTGATGCCTCTCAACATTCCTGCAAAGTTGAGGTGCCTCCAGAGAACGGGTGCCCTGACTGAGTGAGTGGGTGTCAAGGAAGGAGATGAGACAAGAAGGGAGGCAGCCACTACACTAGGTTTCCTTATCCAAGGATCTTACTAGTTCTTCCACTTATGTGCTCCTCCTACTCTTCTGAGTCAATGGCCATTAATTTGATGGTTAATTTGACAGTGGCAGAAAGACAAAATAATAAAAGAAAACAATTTGCAGATAACTATAACTTCATCTGAGCTTCAGCAGGATCAGATCCTGAATGCAACCACAGCTAGGGTTAGGAGGTATTCTCCTCTCTGGCTGCATTCATGACATAAACTGTAGCAGTGTCAGCACCAAAATCCAAAGTGACACAGGCTGCTCCCAGATCCTTTGCTATCCAAAATAAGACTCTTTTAGAGGCAGTGCATCTTGGTGGATAGTGCACTGGATGGAGAGCTGGTTTCTATTCCTGGCTCTGCCATTACCTGCTGGGTGATGCTGGGCAAATCATTTCACTGCTCTGTGCCTCAGTTTCCTTATCTGGAAAATGGGGATAATGATGATGGTCTTCATAAAGCACTTGGGGACTGATGGATGGGAGTTGCTACATAAGAGCATCATATTTTTTTTATTTAAACACATAGGGCCTGATTTTGATCTCACTTATACCAGATTTACATTGACTCCCACTCCTGATTTACACAGACAAAAATGAGATCTGAATCAGGCCCATTTCTTCCTCTCTCTAGTGCTCTCTTTGAGCGGAGGGGTATTCTTTGGATAAAGGGCCACTACTTATACTGCAGTGTCTGTCAGCTGGGAGTTTTACCAGAGTAAGAATTTCTGAATTTAACCCAAAGTAAGAGGTTTTTTAAATACAAAGAAGCCACAGCAGGTTTTTCTCTTAATGGATAGAAGTATGAACTGTAATTACTTTCATCAAGAGCTTCAAGAATAGCTGGTTTTTTACTGCCAGCACATCTGTAATTCATTTATATTTTAATTAAAATAATTCCATTTTTGTATTTCCAACCATTTTAAAATGAAGGAACTAGCTGTAAGATAAAATACAGGAGCTTCATTGCCCATATTCCACAGTAAAAGTAAATTAAAATTAATAATAGACGCAAGAGTACTGGAATATTACACTATTTAGATTCACAAAGTGTTCCCATGTATTTTGAAATGATCCATTCCCCTGAATGATTCATGAACCATCTGTCTAAGAATCTAATTGGATAGTTATTGAAAATAATGGCAGGTGTTTCAGTGGGTAATGTGTGCTTTCCCCTTACAGTTTGCTCATTGTTTGGCTATTGTTCCCTCTACAATATCATGTTGCATGAGACTATGATGCTAAGAGACCGAGAAGAGGAGCATGCAACTGGGAAGGGATAAAATGGTTTGGTTAAAATAAGAGACCGTTTCATCATTATGGAACCTTCATTCCAGATCCAAACTCAGCCTTTTCTGAGGCTTAGAAAAGTTCATTTAACTTTTATTATATATAGTTGTCTATTTGTGGGCTTTTCTACACTCTTGGGTTCCAGAGAGGAACAGAAAAAAAGACGTACCAAAAATTCTTCTCATGACAATGGTGAAATTGTTCCTGTGCCACCCTTAAATATTGGAAGCTAAACAAAAAGCTTGTTCACATGAGACAGCTGGCTCATTTTTTTTGCAGATCTAAAACATTTTGGTATCTCATATAAGGTTTCCAATAAGAATATAAATTTGTGGGTGCTTATCTGAAGCAAATTCAATCTAAATTACCATTTTACATATCACTTATCACTGTTTTCTTTACTCGTTATATCTTGTCTTAGATTGCAAACTCTTTGGTCTGGTCTACACTAGAGAAATTAAATTGGTTAAAACCCCTAGAATCATTGTAGAACACTTTTTGTCCATGTAAAGAGATCCCCAAATGGTTTGCAAGTAGTCTACTGACTGGTGTGACAGACCCAGGCCAGTGGGGTACAGGAGTCTAGAAGAGGGCAAATATACTGGTCACTGGCTGAGTAGTTTTCTGTTCCCTGAGTGACCAGAGCAGGGGCTGCACTAGAGTAATCAGGAACCTGCTAGAACCAATTCAGGCAGACAAGCTGATTAGAACACCTGCAGCCAATCAAGGCAGGCTAATCAAGGCACCTGGGTTTAAAAAGGAACTCACTCCAGTCAGGGAGGGGAGAGCCAGAGGAGAGGAAGTGCGTGTGAGGAGCTGAGAGCAAGAGGCACAAAAGCTGAGAGTGAGAGGGTGTGCTGCTGGAGGACTAAGGAGTACAAGTGTTATCAGACACCAGGAGGAAGGTCCTGTGGTGAGGATAAAGAAGGTGTTTGGAGGAGGCCATGGGGAAGTGGCCCAGGGAGTTGTAGCTGTCATGCAGCTGTTACAGGAGGCACTATAGACAGCTGCATTCCACAGGGCCCTGGGCTGGAACCCAGAGTAGAGGGCAGGCCCGGGTTCCCCCCAAACCTCCCAACTCCTGATCAGACACAGGAGGAGTTGACCCAGACTGTGGGGAAGATCACTGAAGTGAGCAAATCTGCCAAATAAGCGCAGGACCCACCAAGGTAGAGGAGGAACTTTGTCACACTGGTTAGAACAGACTACCTTTCAGTAGGCTTAATAACCAGTTAAAACTTAACTGGCTCAGTCTGCTATAGTGTAGTACCAGTGTGGTTGCAGACAGGCTGAAACAGTTCAGCTAGTGCCTGCATTACTATCTCAAAATATCCCAGAATTCATGGCTTCCGGGAGCTGAATCACAACCAGAAGGCATTACAACTGAGAAAAGTTTAGGTGAACAATAATATGGACACAGGGCAAAACTTCAGCAGATTCAGCATGGCTAACGTGGATGCATTGAAATGATTGTACTTAATCTGGTTCAAAACAAACCATCAGTTACCTGTGCTTCAATTCTCTTGTGCAGACAAAGCCTGTGGGACAGGAACTCTCTCTTGCTATGTGTTTGTACAACATCTGTCACAACTGGGCCCTAATCCTGCAACCTCTGAATGCGATTGCAATGCAAATAAATAATAGCTCCCCTTTTGTTTGTCTGGGATAAGGATTATTTTAGATGACCCAAAATGCTAAGATTAGATCCAGCTTTTTCAAAATTCAGGGGTGCACAGTTGGTGGCTATGGTTCAGGTTCTTCTCCAGAGCCCTCCAAAATAGAATAGGTTCAGTTCTCAGGGTGTCATAATCTGTGGGTATTTGGTTATTTAAACCCCAGACTCAATGAAAAACAACTGAAACTTCTGCATTTTAACCTGGTTTTGCATTAGTGTAAAAGCACAAAATGTTCATCGTTTTGATCAGAGATGGTATCTTGAAATCAAATACTTTTGAACTTGGGGGAAGTTCAGATCTTCATCTCACCTTCCCTGGTCAAGGGCATTTCAATTTTTCGCTGTGAAATCATAATTTGCCCTGGTTCGTTTGAGAGTGGACCCTAATTTACTCAGAAATTTTGTGACTCTTTCAAAGAAGCTGACCCAAGATTAGAGTCTGTAAGAAATCCCCAAAACGGAGGAATTCTGTAGCATTTTGGCTTTATAAAGATATTTTGCACAGCTGTAATAAGTGGCATGTTGTGTTGTACAACTGGAAAATGTCAGTATTCCCCTAAAAGTACTTATCTCCCATCTCTGAATGAGGCCAGAGGGAGAGGCACCAACTGGGGGAGCTCAGGCATTCCCTCAGTACAAAGGAAAGGGATGCCAGTCAGTGAATTCTCTTCACCAAGTCCAGGAAAGAGGGCTTCCAGGAGCTTCTTGTCTCTCTTTCCTTCTATGAGGTCAGAAGGAGTGCCTGACCAGACTGCAGCACTGATGCTCCCTTATCTGAGGGACTGCTGCTGCTACTCAACAACAGACAATAAGTCAAACAGCCTATTTGTCTGAAAACACTAGTTAGCAAGCTGAGTTTTCCCAGCCCTGGTGATAACTATATGTTAACCACATTGATGACACCACAAGGAGTGGTGGTGACTGCAGGATAATTCAGCAATGCTGCTGTCACCTGATGCTGGATAAGTCAAGTCCCTCATTACTACAGGTGAAAGCAATTGATTTAGTAAACCAAAAGCAATTAAGTTTTTCAGCAAAGATTAAAAAAAAAGTTCATTTCTGTGCAATTTAGAATCTGCATGTCTAAAAGCAGAATTCCACTCTTCCACGGACAATGAGGCGCAACCACCAGGAGTGATTTCTTCCTCCATCAGGAAATTCTGTCTATAGGGAAATAAGTATCAGACACCACTAGATAATGGTGAGTAAATGTTTACTTTTTAAAGTGGCAGCATAGGGAGCTCAACATCTCCATGATCAGATGTATACCCAAGTTTCAGATTGTTCATTTCTACTCTATTATGCATGGCAAAATATTGTCACCCCATGCTCATATGAGATTTCCAGGGGAATCTGCTTGCTGGCAGCAAACCTCGGAGAACCCTTGAAAATAGGTCACTTGTACGCTGAGTTGTCATTGTGCATCAGGACAAAAATTTACTAGGCTCCTGGCCAGGCGGTGGAAATGTGCATTTTGTATTGATGCACACATTAGTCTTTTCTTAGACTAGGGCTCAAAGATGCATTATAATATACAGCATTCATTATCAATGTACTGCAGCAGAGAGGTCTGGGGATATGTAACCACCAGCAACCAGTATCTTTCTCCATCTTTTTCTGGCCTACATGTCCCCACAGAAGAAATATTGCAGAATTTATGATCATTCACTAGTAAAGGTATCTGGCCACACCGTGTGGAACCCCCTTCTGCACAGCTTGATTTCAAGTCAAATTAGGTTATATAAAAATTTAATTCCATTTTTAACATCATCCAATTCCGATACACCAGACTTACAGCAGTTACACTGATCTAATAAACAAATCAGCAGCAGCTCTATGGTGAGTTATTGAGCTATGACCAACATATGATACAACTAATCTACAATGTTTTTATTGCCATAGATTGAGGAGCCTTAACATTAAAATCCTGGGAAGGATCAACCCTCTAATATTTTCCAAAGTACTGATGACTCAACCATCACCTTCTGAGTTACTGCAACTAATGTTGTGTGAATAACAGAGTGTTTGGTTCACTGGGATTTCCAAAAGATCAAAACCAAACTTGATTTTGGCTCAACCCAAAAATGAAATTTTTAAATGAACCAAAAAGTTGAGGAAAAAATCATTTTGGATCAAGGGAAATATTTCATTCAACCCAAAATGAAATGTTTCCTTTCAATGCTGAGCATTTTTTTGACGTTTTTTTTTCCTCCAAAAAATTAAATGGATGGAAATTTCAAAATCAGAAGTCATTTTGACTCAAAGAAACTTTTAGACATTTTTAAGAATTGTTATTTTCACAAACCAGTGTGACATTTAGACATTTTTCAGAATTGTTTTCACAAACAGTGAGGCAAAGCCTATCTGAATTGGTGAAATGTTTCAGTGTCACCAAATCCATATTTTTCACCGAAAAAAGTTTCAGCTGAAAAAATTCACCCTGCTCTAACTGACCCCGTCATGTCTCACACCTTTTGGCTACGAAGTTGAGTATAAAGCCTGATCTATTGTCTAATGTCTTTCCTTTAGTCTCCTTAATGAGAAGGTATAGACCAGTGTAGTGGTGATACTCTCTTTGTAAGGAACTCAGACACCATGGTGATGGGCATAGAATTAAAAACAATTTAGAGAGATTAGATAGGCTGGTAAGAGCTTTATTATATCAATCCAAAGACTAAAATTTTATATGCTTCCAGAAAGAGATACCACTGGTCCAGGGAAAAGGGAGCCTGAGGTTCTTCTGGGAACCTGGACATAAAAGGCCAGCAAAGCTCATTAAACATCAGGTGAGACTAGGGTGACCAGATGTCCTGATTTTATAGGGACAGCCCCAATTTTTGGGTCTCTTTCTTATATAGGCTCTAATTACCCCCACCCTCTGTCCTGATTTTTCATATTTGCTGTCTGATCACCCTAGGTGGGACAGACAACCAGTGATAAACTAGATATAAATGCAAATCTCCAGTTTAGAATGTAGATTCTTTCCAACCATCTACTGGAAATACTACCAGTTACAGTACATTTACAAACTCATTCTAGGACATGCCGGCAATTGCAGTGGTTAGCACTGGATGAAATCATGAGTAATTTCTTTTTCTGTTCTGCTAACAAAACAATTTTCTGATGTCAAATACACTTAGGTTTATCTTGCCAAGTAAATCTCCTTAAATAACTGTGTTCTTGCCAGGCCTGGAATATCCACTGGGCTTTGGCACTAGTCTCGCGGTTTAATAGCTCGGACATGTAGGACAGTAGGAATGTGTTACAGACCTTACATCAGATGTGGACCAGAGCTTTGGCTATTTCATCCTTCCAAGTTCCTCTTCTGGGATCCACCCAGATGCCCTACCAGCCCCTTTCCAAATCTCCTTAGGGTAGCCCTACATGTGGTTTCCTCAGCCCCTACACACACTGCTGCTGCCTTCTGCCCCTTTCCTCTCGGCTCTTCCCAGGTTACAGTGGGGGTCAAAATTTTTCTGAAGCCTCAGAATGGATTTTTGGCCTGGGCTCTCAACTTCCAAAGATGGTGGTGGGACATTTACAAGAAGCCAAAGACATCCTTTTGGCTTGTGTATTCCTGCCTCCACCTGTACTCAAAACTGCATGCAAGTGACAGGAATTCACTAAACCTAGTCTTTGTCCTGGGATACTTTTATCACTAATGTGGGTCAGATAAAATGAAACAGAAGTAGCCGATTATTTGGATACAATATTAAAAAAAACAAAAAAGAGCCCTTATCTTAGGCCTAAATATTGGTATCTGAGCCATTGGCCTCTGATTTTGATAATGGTTTATTTGTGAACAGTGTCTCCGATGAAACTACAGTGGCCACTTCCTATAATTCTAAAATAAATATTCTCTGGAGCTAGAGTTTTTCATTCAGTTTATTACTGCCCTTATCTGCCCCCCACCCATGTGCAGGTGATTCTGAGTTAGCAGAGAGAGAGACTGATTACTCTGAAAGTTGTAGTATAACTCCTCCATGAACAATCCATTTTATTTTCCCAGATAAAGTTATAACAGTGGATGAGAGGCAAAATTATTGCGCATTGTCATGGAATAAATATGTCTCTTCATTTGCTTAACAAATACCAGGAACTATGCCAGAGTACTGCAGTATGAACTCCTTTGCTCTGTCCATTACCCATGTTTGGAAAAGGCTATGACTTTGATAAACATCAGTGATGTGTCTGGGGTTGATGGCTTTGTGACACTGCTATAGATTCATTGGTCCACTGCCCATGAAAGTTTAATGATCACATAAATAGCAGGTGCTATCTCTCCCCTGCTGCAGAAAGCTATCAAGTAAATTTATCTCAATGCTCTACTGCCTCCTTGGGCATATTGCAGACTTTTCCATGGTCTTTTTGTTTTTAAATGCTTCATTTAAATCTCTGCTCACATCCACAACTGGGGAAGAGGGGTCACATGTCCCAGCTCAAACAATGAATGAGCTTACTATTAAAGGACAATTTGCTTTTTTTCTCATAAAGGGAGCATGTCGCAGCATTAAACTGCCTGGGCCAGCTTCAATGAAACCAGCCAATTCCAAGAAAGACTGTTCAGGCACAGAATAGGAGAAACTCTGAAGTGCTTAATTCACTTTTATAGCCTGAACTATTATAGTTTCAATGATCTGTATTTAATGGTATCAGCAATTGGGGTAGGCACACACTTGGAAACAAATGTGACTGAAACAAAAAACTAACAGACAACACATAACCTGCATTTATGTCAGTGTGTGTGGCATCGAGCCTGAACTAAGCAAAGCTGAATACTCTGCTATTCAGGTACCATCCTCAAACCCAACTACTGCAATATGTTTGTTTCACATAGGCCTAGCTATGAATCTGCCAAGTGTGATGTCCATGGTGTATTTCCTAGGCTGATACAACCGATATTGCATGTTATTCTTCTGGCTGGATTCTCAATCACATCTGAGCAGAGATCAGGAACGTGGAAAAGGGTATGATATTGGGGACTACATCGTGAAGGGCTGAGTTTCCCAGACATGGAAGGGCAGGACATTGTGATGCTCCTGTTGTTATGCATAACCAGTTGGAATTGGATATGGAATAAAGGAAATCTCTTGTTAGCACCTTAAATTCTGAGAGATCACTGAACATCACATGGTAACAGGAGTACAATGGAGCTAAGAAATACCCTGAGTTGGAGAATAGAGCAGATAAAAGCCCCACCAGCGCTTAAACTCTCTGGAAATGTGGAAGACAACCAGAGAAGGTATAAACAGCATCTTTTTTTACTATAGCTGGTTTTGAAGTACTTCATGTGTTTAGCCATTTTCAGTTAACTCAGGCAGAGGGAGCCAACTATGAAACTGTAGTACATTAATTTGAGAAATACTGCACTTCACGTAAAAAGGAGATATATGGACAATATGTTTTTAATCACTGGATAAAAAAGGAAGGTGAAACCATAGATATAAGGTTGAAGAATGAATCTTGCAATTGGGGTGTGGGGGGTGTGGGTGCTATCAGATAAGAGACTGGATCCTAGTTGGGATCTGGAAAAAAAGACTCAGAGAGACTACAAGGAGACCCAGAACTAACCATTAACAAAGGAATTAGAATTTGCCAAGCAAAGGATGTCATTCAGTCCAGAATTAAGATTATGGAGGAAAGAAAGTGCTCTGACACTGTAGATGCGATAGTAAATCCAAAATATAACAAGTATAACTCTTCTGCCGGGTGGAGTTGGCAGCAGCAAAGGCCGGGTTCAGTATCTAGGGGTTCCTTTTTAACAATACAACACAGAACCAGTTCGAGTCCACACCCAATAATCTGGGATAACCAAACACCAACTTTGGGCACCTCTAAGAGGCAATACTCCCCCACTTGAAAACATTGAGTCTGTGTATAACAAAGGAAGGGAAAGGAAACTGAGCTTTAATTTGGGAAAACACCAGAGCCACGATTCAAAAGCAGGTAACCACAAGCAAACACCCACTGATAAATAGTTTGGGACTTCTTCCAGGGATAGGGATGCTCTTAACAGAGCATAGAGTAGTGCTGAAAGAACCCAACCTCCCCACAATTCACACCCTTAGGAAAGTTCCCCTACCCCAAAAGCAGATGTTAAAAGAGAAGCTGCATAGGGTCATTGCTCTGGGAATCACAGAGTGAGTAGAAGAGCCAACAGGCTTATACTCTCTAACTCTTGGCTTATTTAAATCTTTGGAGCCTATATATAAATAGGTAAAACAGGAACATTTTCCACTACTTCCAAGGGGAGAATTTTTTGGGAAGATGGCTGATGCCAAACATTTTTATCATTGATGGTTCTGGGAGGTGCCCTTAGAAAAACAGAACACATGCTTGTGCACATTCAACATCCTTTTTGGAAGACATAGTTTCCACAGATTGCTGTTTGGGTTGTGTTCAGCACTCGAGGTGTTTCACCAGGTTTTTGAAGGTATAGAGCAGGGATCGGCAACCTTTCAGCAGCGGTGTGCCGAGTCTTCATTTATTCACTCTGATTTAAGCTTTTGCGTGCCAGTAATACATTTTAACATTTTTAGAAAGTCTCTTTCTATAATATATAATTAAACTATTGTTGTATGTAAAATAAATAAGGTTTTCAAAATGTTTAAAAAGCTTCATTTAAAATTAAATTAAAATGCAGAGCCCCCCAGACCAGTGGCCAGGACCTGGGCATGTGAGTGCCACTGAAAATCAGCTTGCGTGCCGCCTTCAGCACAAGTGCCATAGGTTGCCTATCCCTGGTATAGAGGGTACTAAGGTTTACACAGATGATGTTTTGATCTGAGGAGAAACAGAGGATCATGACCAGAGGCTATGCCAGGTAGCTTTGGAAAGAGCCGGAGCTGCTGGGCTAAAGCTAAACAAACAAAAATTTCAATTCTGTGTAACTGAATTAACATACCTGGGAGATATGTTAATACAGTGAGTCAAGTCTATCACCAACAGGCTTGCCTCAACAGACAAAGAAGAGGGGTACAAAGTTAACCTGGATCGTTGAACTATGTAGGGAAATTTGTGCCCAATCTAGCTGCCCAGACCAGCCACCTGAGTATGCTACTGTACAAAGATGTCCAATGGACATGGGGATTCTAATCTTAACAAAAAGTTTGAGAAACTGAAGAAGTTAAATAAGAGGCCTTAATCCTGAGGTACGATGACAGTATGAGCAAGACTAGTTGTCCAAGGAGAGTGTTGGCACAGTCCTCTTACAGTAGTCTAGTCAAAACTGGAGGCCAGTAATTTATATGTCATGAGTGTCATCATGCTCAACTAGAGAAGGAGGCTTTGGCCTTAGTCCATGGGAGTAAATGGTTTCATGTCTTTATTTATAGGAGGCCTGAAGCTGATCATAACCGAGCCACTGCCATTGCCAAAAGGCGTCTCGGCAAACACCCTCACACCCAAGAGAATACAAAGATTATTTTTTCAGCTACAAATATACGGTTTGCAAATTGGATATAGTTCTAGGAGAGATCTGGTGGTTGCAGATACACTCTAGAGCATTTAACACCAGTGCAAAGTCCAGAGCTAGATTTTTATCAGATTAAAAAAAAAAAAACCCTGACTGTTCTCAGACAAAATGTGGACTATGATTCTGAGAGCTACTGCTCACAGATAAGACCCTGCAGAAAGTAATTAAACCTATTAGAACAGTGTGGCAGGGAGAGTATATTCCAGACCCCTATTATCAGTTTAATTGGGAGTTCTCAGTACTAGATGGGATTTTGTATAAATGCATCAGGATGGTGATTCCTGAGGTGTTACAGAAAAAATGTTAAAAAGTGTACATGAAGGGCATTTAAGGATTGAATAAAATGTAAGACAAGGGCTAGAGATGTTACATACTGGCCTCAAATCATCAGCATTTTGTGAAAAGCTGTTAAAGCTTGTTACATGTGCCAAAAATGTAGGTCAAGTCAACCAAAAGTGCCCATGTTGGTGACACAGGAAAAATTGGACCCTGGAGCAAAGTAGGCATAGGTTTGTTTATGCTGCCTTGAAAAAACTGTATACTTGTTTCTTATTCTCACTTCCCTAAAATAACTTTACTAGAAGATATTACAGCTAACCATGTGACTGTTCATGTCAAATCTATTTTTGCTAGACCTGATATAGTAATGTCTCACAATAGGCCAGAGTTTAGTGGGCATGAGTTTAAACAGTTTGCAGTGAAGTATCATGAGTTTAGACACCTGAGCCCCATTATCCCCAATGCAGTGGGCTCATGGAAAACTGCATCAGAACAATAAAGCACCTATTGAAAAAGGATGCAGAGTCAGACTTTGAGCCATATTTAGCACTGTGAAATTACAGAATGGCACCAGAGAAACTTGCTGACAGAAAACTTGTAACAAGGATGCCTGACCTGTTCGACAGTGATGGCAGAATCACTGGGGACTTAAAACTTTATAAAGAGAAAGAAAAGGCAAAACAAAACAAAATTGATATGATTTGGGTTCACAAGAACTGCCACCACTTCATGAAAACAGTGCTGTTCACTTCTGTAATGGGAAATAACGCTCACCAATATGCCTCAGTGCAGCTTCCACCATGTGAGCCGGAGAGCTGCAGTAAGCAGTCAGTGTTATTGCAGCAGAGTGGAAGGACCAATACCACCGATGAGCAGAGATGCTGGAACAATTTGTACAGTGGGGGTGCTGAGAGCCGTTGAACCAAACTGTAAACCCTGTATATAATGAAAACCACTTCAAGCCTGGGGGTGCAGCAGCACACGTAATTCCAGCACCTGTGGGAGTATATAGTTGTGTGTCTGGAATAAGAGCAAACAAGGGCTGCCACATGTATGAAGTGAGTGCAGAACTGGCGTGGTTGCAGCAGGGCTGGCCCACAACATTTTGGCACCTGAGGTGGGGAGCTCAAATGACGCCTCCATGCCGCCTCGCTTAGGCAAAACGTTGAAAGGTCTCAATTCTGTCTTCTTCCTGTTCTGCTCCTTTCATGGTACTGCTCTGCTACCTACCCCAATAAAGGAGAATTAACAACTTAAAATGCTTTGTTCAAAAATATTAAATAACACTTTACTTTCAAACGGCTGAACAGCAAATGTAACTTTTCTTGTCTGCATAGTAAACACTGGCATTTTAATCTGTTTGAATAATCAAAGAGGTGCTTTCCGTGCCTTCTTGGTTGCAAAGATTTGAACTGCTTCCTGAAGGTCCACAGTCTGGGCCAGCTCATGTTCTATTGAGATGGTTGCAAAGCCGACCGGCCTCTCCTGTGTCATTGTGGAGCGTAGATGTGTTTTTATTAACTTCAGCTTGGAGAAGCTGAGTTCTCTACTGGCAACAGTTACAGGAAGTGTTAGAAGTATGCGCAGAGCAACAAAAGCATTTGGAAAGAGGGTGGTCATCTTATTTGTGCACATATATTCCAGAACAGCCTTTGGAGTTGATCCTGCTGAAATGTATCTTGAAAGGACTTTCAGTTCATCACCTAAATCACTCGCATCAATATCGCGCATGTCATCATGTGTCAACACTGTCTCTAGTACCCTGCACTGCTGGTGTAGGTTTTCTTCAGGTATAGTGAGGAGTTTTGGAATATCATACAACATCCCAAATATACTGCTATGTTTCTTGAGCTGCATGAAATGTTCTTCAACTGACTGTTTTGCACAATCTAGTACCTGGTTAAAGAATTCAACTTTGAATTGTTGTTTGGGGTCTCTTATCGGATTAGCCCGTGCCTCATAATCAAAATGTCTTCTTCTTCGTTGACTCTTGTATTCTTCAATGGGTGGGAAAATACCTTCAGCATGAAGTTCCTCTGCCAACTTCTGTGCATTCTTCAGAATGTTTTGAAATCCCTCATCTGACTGGTAAGACTGTAGGTATGACTTTGCTTTGTCCAATTGTTCCATTGCTCCAGATATATCAAGATCAACACCTTGGAGTCTCTTGCTTACAACATTTATTTCAAACAGTATGTCATGCCACAGCACTAAGCCATACAGAAATTTGAAATTATGTATGTTTCTGGTGATTCCATTTCCCTCTGCCACTGTTCTCCCACAAACAGTTCCTGTCATACCATTATCCTCCATAATGGCAACTATGGCATCATCTGTCTTCCCAATTTGGTGTTTGATAGGCTTTATCGCCTCCACTCGACTTTCCCATCGTGTGGCATGCAGTGGTTTCAGTGTCAGAGAGGATGTGCCCAGATGTTGCTTCAAAATTTGCCATCGATGAGTTGATGCAGAGACAAATACATAGATGCTTTGAATTACATTAAAAAATTCAGCAGCCTCACTAGAAGCTGATGCTGCATCACTGACCACCAAGTTCAATGAATGAGAACTGCATGGGACAAAAAAAGCTTGAGGGTTTAACTCTTAGATCCGTGTCTGCACTCCTCTGTTCTTTCCTCTCACGTTGGCACCATTATCGTAGCCCTGACCTCTCATGTCAGCTATCACAATTCCCGTATCTTCCAGCTTTTTAAGAAGCACATTTGTCATACCAGCTCATGTAGTATCATCCATGTCAATAAATTCTAGAAAATGCTCTCTGACAGTCACCATTGCAGGGACATTTTCACTAGGTTCTATTGTTGTTACAAAACACACCATTAAAGTCATTTGTTCCGTATGGCTGATGTCAGGTGTGCAGTCCAGAATAACAGAGTAATATCTTGCTGACTTCAGATCTGCCACAATCTTCTGTTTGACTTTTGTTGCCAGTAACTGTATGATCTCATTTTGAATTGTTTTTCCAAGGTAGTGGTGTGTGTACATTTCTTGGGTGGTGACTCTTGTTAGATGCTCCTGGAGTACAGCATCAAATTCAGCCATCAGCTCCACAATTTTAAGGAAGTTTCCATTGTTTGGCACATGAAGCTGATCTGAAGTGCCTCAAAGTGCTAGGTTTTGGGTAGCAAGCATTCTCACAATGGCAATGAGCCTTTTCATAACATTTTGTCAGTAAAGAGACTCTGATGCAATCTTCTCTTGATGCTGATCATCTATGGTGGCCTTTAACCTTAGTCTCATCTCAAGCTCTTTCCACCTATGGAATGCTCTCTGGTGATTTGCTGCCTTCTCATGGCATGCCAGATTTTTCCAGTCCTTTGTTCCTGTAGAACCCAATGTGGCTGGAACATTAGAATGGAAGAATTTGCAACAAAAACACTATGCAGCATCTGGGTTTTTGAGTACATAAGCTCTGGCCTCTCAACTTTGTTACCATTGGGGATTTCACACCAGTAATGTGTTGGATGGAAACTTCTATTTTCATTGTCTTTGGGTAACATGAAGTTTTTCACTTGCTGTGGCCCATGCAGTACAAGGAAGTCCCTCAGGCTACTGCTCAAGTGGGTCCACAGTCCTGGATCATCTAGACTTAAGGAACTAAACTCATCAGCAGCTGTTTCTTGTGCCTCCACTCACTCTTCTCTGATCTACAATTTTCTTCAGGAATGTGCATGGTTACATCTATTTGAGATGGAGCTATGGATGCTGCACTAGCTGCCAGGTCACCTGCACTCTGACTAACTGGAAGATCAGGCATCTCGTCACCACTCACATCCTCACTGGGGCCGGAAGGCTCACCGTGAACATTTGTGTCTATGTATCTCAGGAGAGCTCCTTCCTGCTTAGATAGAAAAGCTTCCTTTGCTTTCTTTCTTTTTTCTGAATGCTGCCCCAGAGGGGCATTTTCTTCTTTCACTCATGACTGCTGTTCTGTGCTAGCTATTGTGGCTCTAAACACTCAATGGAAGGGGACAAATAAGCAGGCTGGTAGCAGGGCCTGAGTGAGGGAAGATATCAGTGTCTTAAGGGCCTAACTGGCTCCTTCAGTTGCCTGCCTGTTCTCCTCAAGTGGGTTCAGGGAAGCAGCAGGAAACAGGAAGCTCCCTGAGAAGCTGGTGTTAATCAATCCAGGCTCCTGGGGGTGCTAGAGAGGTACATGAGAGGCTCCTCCACCTCTCTCTCTCTCCCTACAGCTCCTGCTGCTTTCTGTTATTCCCTCTCACCTTTTCTCCTGCCCGCCTGTTATATCTCTTGTGCCCTCCTTCCTCCAGCACAGCACTCCACCATCTCTGTGCATCTAGAGGAGATGCACCAGCAGCAGACACAATTTTCTACACTCTGGGTCCTATTGGCGTCCCCCTCCCCCAGTGTAGCACCTGAGGCGGCCACCTCAGTTCACCTCATGGTAAGGCCAGCCCTGGGTGGCAGGCACACTCTAAAGTATTTGACAAAAGAGCACAGTCCTGAGCTACTGGTGGCTGTGCTATGGATGAGGGTTCCGCTGAATTCATCTTTTAAGGAGAGTCAGAAGCTGAGTCTACTGTAAAAAGAAACTGTATATAGTAAGTATGGCAATACTGGCCCTGGTAAAGAAGCATTCCATTTCCTCATTGTGAGGCTCCATCAGGCCATCTGAGAAGACAAGACTATTTGGGAAGAGACAAAAGTACAGACAGTCAATGGAAAAACTCAAAGACACTGGGGGATGGGTTTATATAATGTTTCCAGGAAGAACAGTTCCTATTTTCCTGAGATCCTGGCACCATGGGGCGCCCTATGTGATGACAGGACAGAGAACACATCGAGTCAGCCCCAAGAGTCAAATGATCTGATTTACTGCACTGCAGTGGCTGCCGTTTTAAAAAAAACATTTGCCAACAGTTACCAGAATGTGATATCTGAGATCCTGTTCTACAGTGGGACCACTTCTTGGCACAATGGAGGCCTTCCTGCCATCTCTGAATCAAATGGGATCAGGCAGGGCAGGAAGATGGGGGCAGATGGCACAGCCCTGTTTTAAGGGGGTGTGACTTATAGAAAAAGGAAGAAGAGTGACAACTGGGTAGAACTGTGTTTGCACTGGGGAGGAATTTTAGGAAACAGATAGGGAAATAAGTGGGATAGAGCACATGAGCATCTGACAGACAAACCCAATTGCTAAGACTTGCAAATGCCTCTGAAAAATTAGCATCTGTGCAGCAGTTTCAGATGTTTTCTCTGCTCTCAGGGGAAGGTAAAGTGGTTGGCACCCTAAAAAGCCATTCCCCTCCACCCCCATTGCCTTTCTTTTGTGGCATTTCCATCCCCTTCAGGTTTGGCCCACTTGGGCAGCTCTGTTTGCAGTGTGGTAGGCAGCCAGGCATGACTACTGCTCGCCAAATTGATGAACTGTGTAAAAGCTCATGAGACATCTTGTCTCCTGATGGATTGCAATGAGCTCCAGCGTCGTGTGTCATGATCTGCCTTGAGGACTGGTTCACGTGTGGGGGATGGTGTGGGAAGCTGCACAGCCCCTTGGAAAATCATTTCTCTCTGCAAAGCACAAAACCCCCTAGACCTGCTAAGGATTGCTGATAGACTGTTCCCCTCCCCCACTTCCCTTTTCCCCTCTAAAGCAATCCATAAAACAGGGCTGGAAGAGTAGATTACAATCTAAAATGTAGCTCACACATGGAGAATTTACTGAATTTTTTTCACAATAACACAGAGCTAAGAATAAATACCTCAGGAATTTCACCAAGTTCTACACTTACAAGATGCAATAGGTGGTTATAAAGAGAGAGAGAATCTGCTCTGTTACGCCGGTGTAAATTCAGAGTAACTCCACTGATTTCAACAAAGCTAGTGCAGATTTAAAATGAAATCAGAAAGTGACCATCCATGCATTTGCCTCAGTAACCGCCCTGTGTAAAATCAAGTGTCAGCTTTTCCAAAGTGCATTTGAGTGCTGTGGTTGGAAACTCTACATTGTTTCCCTCTATGTGCCTATAAAGGGAAACTCAGTGTGGCCACCCTGTTCATTTTACAGGGATTATTTAAACAAGAGTCATATTTCTTTTATATGTACATGGTCTAGAATGAGATGAGCATTAATTAGGTGACATAATTAAAGGCAACATTGAAGCTCAGCCTGCATACTGTTCGTTTGTAAGTGCATTATTCTCACTAAACTTTATAGTAGATTATGCCACTTCCTCTGCCCAAACCAGTACAGACTTCAAAACATTTTCTGATGAACAAAATATCACAGTAGTGAATTAGCCAGAGTTTCCTGTAGAAACAGGAGAGTTTGAAATGTGACATCATTCCTGACTGATTCTATCACAATGTTCATTTCTCCACTGACTCTGGCTTTCTTAAGCATTATAGCCATTGGAGAGCAGCGGTCCCCCATCAGCATGCTGATTTTGTCTCCTCTCCTGCTCTGTGCTGCTATTACAGCACATCACTACCGGCTTGGGCTCCCAACACCATCAGACATAAACACACCCACAAACCTAGATTTGCCATGACAAAGCAATAACAGAGGAGCTGGACACAACTACAGCAGGGAGAGAAGACGGGTGGTGAATGCTGAAAGCTTTTATTGGTTCTGATCAGCTGCACAAGTGCCAAGAGGTGTTTGTTTTCCTTTTCTGAGCACTGAGATCAATCTTAAGAAAGATAAAAGCAGAAACCAAGAAAAAAAATGGAACTCCTTCTCAATCTCCCAACGGCTTCTGTGAGAGAAAAGCAAACAGAAGGATCAATCCTTCCTCCTGTTTTTTTCAGTTCTCTTTAGTTCTTTTGTGTGTGTTTACTTTTATCCTGCATATGAAAGAGCTGTTTGGCTTCCTTGCCTGCAGAAGAATTCAGGGGCTTGTTGTTTTCAGAGAGACTCAGTGTAGTTTGTGAAAAGGTAAAAATGTCAAGATGTATTGTGATAAAAACTACCCTGCTCAAGAGAGAGGGAAAGTGGCTACTGTCTAGCTCAGGTCCCCATTGCCATACCATCTGAGTGCCTCACTACCTTTAATGTATTTATCCTCACAACACTCCTGTGAGGTAGGGCAATGCTGTTATCCCCTGTTTACGGAGGGGGAGCTGGGGTACACAGATACTCAGTGACTTACTTGAGGTCACACAGAATGTTTGTGGTGGGGTAGGGAGTTAAACCTCAGGTTTCCCAAGTCTCAGGCCAATGCCCTAACCTCTGACTATCCTTCCAACTATCCTGTCTACTAGCTCTTTAGAGAGATGTTCAAGAGATTTAAAGGACTGGTATTGTTTTACTGGAGGGAGAGGAATTACAAAAGAGGAGTAATAATGACTGAAAGCCAGTCAAACACTTGTATGTGTTGAGTGAAGTTCATGTCACCCGAGCTTTGTATGTGGGCGAAATATATAATCTTGGCCCTAATCACCAGTTGCAGCACAGCCACTCAGAATTGTTACTCTGTGTTATTTGCATGGAGTAGTAAGAGAGCACACTTCCCACATCAAGGAGGGAGAGGAGTTGTTTAAGTGAAGGGCCAACATTGGCACAAGAACAAATGGATATAAACTGGCCATCAACAAGTTTAGGCTTGTAATTAGATGATGGTTTCTAACCATCAGACAAGTGAAATTCTGGAACAGCTTTCCATGGGGAATAGTGAGGGCAAAAACCCTAACTTGTTTCAAGATTGAGCTTGAAATTTATGGAGGGGATGGTATGTTGAGGTTGCCTACAATGGCATACAGGCCACCTGCAAATACTGTTAGCAAATATCTTCAATGGCTGGAGATGGGACACTGGATGGGGAGGGCTCTGAGTTACTACAGAGAATTCTTTCCCAGGTATCTGGCTAGTGGGACTCACCCACATGGTCAGGATCTAACTGATCACCATGTTTGGGGTCAGGAAGGAACTTTCTTCCAGGTCAGCTTGGCAGAGACCCTGGGCGATTTTTCACCTTCCTCTGCAGCATGGAGCATGGGTCACATGCTGGTTTGAACTAGAGTAAATGATGAATTCTTGTAACCTGACGTCTTTCAATCATAATTTGAGGCCTTCGGTAACTCAGCCGCCAGAGATTACGGGTCTATTACAGGAGTGGGTGGGTGAGGTTCTGTGGCCTGTGATGTGCAGGAGGTCAGATTGGATGAGCAAGATGGTCCCTCCTGGCCTTAAAGTCTGAGTCTATAAGGTGAGGGATTGTCCAGAGAGGAAGGATGGTCTTGTGGTTAGAGCCCCAGACTGGATCTGAGTTCAGTTTCTAATTCTTTCAAAGATGTCATGTGTGAACTTGGGCAACACCTTCATGTGTGACCTCAGTTCCCTTCTGTAAAATGGGGATCTTCCTTACTCGCATCCTTTGTCTCTCTTTTCTATTTAGCTTGCAGACTCTTTGGAGCAGCGACTGTCTCTTGCTGTGTGATTATACAGTGCCTACTGTCAACGTTAGAATCAAGACTCACAATTTGTCAGACCACTCTGTTTTTATTAGCGCAGCGCTCCGCCAATAACATTCAGATAATGTGAGTGGCCATGCAAGACCCAAACAGTCTTATTTATACAGATAAAAAAAAAGAAACACAAAAACAAAAAAAAAGAAAAAAAAAAAATTCACCTGGGCAATAGCATGCATCTACTCCTTCCTACTAACCTAACTCCTATATCTCTTAGCTTACTTCACCAATTGCCTTAAACGGTGCAATTGTGTGTATGTTAATGTCTTTCCTGACACCTGACTCCAGCATTTTCCAGCTTTTCTTAAAAGTAACACAACAGATTTTTCTAATCTCATCTATTTTTGTAACATAATTCATTCTACTTTCACACTACGCACAACGGGGCCTCTAGGTGCTACTGCAATACAAAGCTGTGACAGTGTACCCCATAAGGCTTTATGCGGGGGTGCTTACAAAGGTATATATGATGTAACTGGAATAGAGTTTTGCTACATATCTATGTAAAGGTTATGATCTACTGGTTATGTTCAGCCTAGTTGTATGCAGGCACCATTTGTGTGTTCAGAGTTATGAACATTGGCTGTATAATTGCTTGATTTCTAAGTAGCCTTAGTTAGAACATTTGGTCACTTCTTGGGAAAGGAATGTGCTCAATCAGGAAGCATTTAATAGACAAAAGAGCTTGGAAGACTCCAATCCACATAAGAAGTCTACCTGAGGACATTCAAGGTAGCATGTGGGTAATGGCTGCTCCCTGCAAGTCCTGAGTCATGCATGGCCAGGTGACTTGCCCATGTGGTTCCAAATCTCCATTTTGTGACTGGATTCTACACAGGGGGAGGAGGGGGTCTCCACCCACAAGAGAGAGTCTATTTAAATCCCTGGGAGACCCCTCCAAGGGGGTCTTCAGCTGGCTAAAGAAGGAGCCTCTCCACCCCCCCAGGATACTGAAAGGAAACTGAAACAAAGACAGTGTGCAAGGGGTGTGAGTGATTGCTGCACCCAGGCTAAAAGGAGATTAGCCTGTAAAAGGGAGCATTCTGGAACTGGTGACTAACTTATCTGTATTTAGTCTGATTAGACATAGATTTGCGCATTTTATTTTCTTTTGCTTGGTGACTTACTTTGTTCTGTCTGTTACTACATGGAACCACTTAAATCCTACTTTCTGTATTTAATAAAATCACTTTTTACTTTTTAATTAACTCAGAGTATGTATTAATACCTGGGGGAGCAAACAGCTGTGCATATCTCTCTATCAGTGTTATAGAGGGCGAACAATTTATGAGTTTATCCTGCATAAGCTTTATACAGGGTAAAACGGATTTATTTGGCTTTGGACCCCATTGGGAGTTGGGCATCTGAGTGCTAAAGACAGGAACACTTCTGTTAGCTGCTTTCAGGTAAACCTGCAGCTTTGGGGCGGGTAATTCTGACCCTGGGTCTTTGTTGGAGCAGAAAGGAGTGTCTGGCTCGGCAAAACAGGGTGCTGGAGTCCTGAGCTGGCAGGGAAAACAGGAATAGAAGTAGTCTTGGCACATCGGGTGGCAGCTCCCAAGGGGGTTTCTGTGATCCAACCCGTCACAGTCGTGTGTGACCTCAGTTCCCTTCTGTAAAATGGGGATCTTCCTTACTCGCATCCTTTGTCTCTCTTTTCTATTTAGCTTGCAGATTCTTTGGAGCAGCGACTGTCTCTTGCTGTGTGATTATACAGTGCCTAAGCACAACGGGGCCTCTAGGTGCTACTGCAATACAAAGCAATAACAATAATATATGTTGTTATGTTAGAGTAGCTCTCATAGCTGTAAATATCTCTCTGAAGTACATAGCAGCTGGGGAGAACAGGAAACATCTCTCATTTTGTGTCCTACATTCAGTTCAGAGCCAGTAACTCTTCTTTTCCTGAAGCTGAGGATGAGCATAAGCAGACAGACAGACATGGGGTGAGGGAGAAGCAAGAGAGAGGCCTGCTGTCCCCTTGCAGACACTGCATGGCGCTTGGATCTACTGCCCTATTTCACTTATCACACACATAGGGCCAAGTCCAGAGCTGGTGTAAGTGGGTTGAAGTGGTTACTTTGTGATTCCACACCAAGGAATCCTCACCTTTAAAAGTTGTCATTCACAGCTTATCACAGTGGTGCATCTTACTTTTCAAAGTTAGAGATGGCTGCTTTGTCTCTCCCCCATCTATTCTCTTTTGTTCCCCATGGAGTGACCTCTCTGTCCTATACAGTCCCCTCCCCTGGTCCCTCCTGGCTGCATCTCTCTTTCCAGCTCCAGCTCCCTGCAGCAAACTGCAAAGAAACAGCTGTTAGGGAAGGGCGCTTAGTGCCTGAGGCTGGGGTGGAGGCAGACAGAAGCAGCAACCAGGAGAAAAGGAGGGAGGTATTAAGATGCTCAAATGTCAAATAGGGTGCTTGAACCTACAACCTTACAACTAAGAGTCTTATGCTTTACCAACTGAGCTGCTGCTGGGAGAGGAGCAGCTCAGTTCAAAAAAATTGTCATCTGCTGTGACAACACAGTACCCGCACATAGGCAGTCACCTGGGAAACTGTTCTAAGCATACAGAGTGAGTGATATGAAAAAAGGCATGAAGTTGGGAGTGGACGGAGAAGACCAAAGAAGCATAGCACCAAATTGGGGTGAGGTTACTTCAGATTTGTGAAGTTTGCTTTCATATTGTTGTCCCAAATACAAGGGCTGGGCAAATTTCATAAACAAGTCTGTGAAGTTTGATGGAAAACACATAACAGTAGAACATCAGGAAATGTGTCTGATGGCGTTTTTTCCCTGCAGAATATTTAGACTTTTTATTATTATTATTAAAAAGTTTTGATGGAAAATTTCTGACTAGCCCTAAATGTCAGTCAGTCTAAAGCCGAGACAATACATTTGTACTAAGAGGGCCACCTGAAAAAATGATCATCTCATAAGAAATTTACCACGGGACTGTGCGGTAACCAATGTAGGTCTTTAGAAGCAAGTCCTGTGGTGAACTTCCCATGGGCTGATTACGCTTTTTGGTGGTCTCTACTGTGTTTCCTTCATTCCTTTATAAATGGCAATGGTTATTATTCTTATATAGAATGGAATACAATGCAAAGTCTTTTTTCCCTTAGTTACTCCCCAGAAACACGTAACCAAGAACTAGCTAAACACTCAGCATCTGGGAATGTTTCCTTGAACTTAAGTCTGTGTTGGTGTTACTAAAATATAGAGTTACTCTGACCTGGCCTTTTTGTAAGCATTACAGTTTACACGCCCATGGGGATTCAAACAATTATTACATTGCTACAGCTAGAAGCTTATAAAGCTTGTAAGTAAGTATTAGTGACAAGCCTAAACAAACAAAATAGAATTTGGCTTCCAACACTGAATGTTTCCTTCCAACAAGATTGCTAAATAAGTCCTTCGCAGTATTCTTAGCCCGGGCAGTGGAAAACGTTCCCTATGAAAGCTGGTTATTCTATTGGAGAGCTAACTTTATCCAGTATTTAGCTGCTGTTCAACTCTGGAGATGGGCTATATAGAAGTCATTAGCGTTTGAGATGAGAGAGTACCAAGTGCCCCTGGAAAGGAAAATGATGTGAACTGCTGATGGATGGATGGAGGAGTAAGTGGATGAACAGCACAAAAGAATTAATCATACAGACATTCTACATTGTGCAGGACTGTTCATTTCTAAGGCAATTATAGTATAACTGAATGTCTGTATTAGAGCTGGGCAGGTACTACACACAGTGAGGCACAGGAGCATTATTTGAGGATTGCAAATGAATCCTATCCACTTTTGAAGGGTTTTGATCCGTGATGTGCTGGAAATATTTTAACAAGAGGCTTCCATAAGCCAGATACCCAGGTGTTTTGCAAAGGGGCGAAGGAGAGGGGGCCATGAAAAATCTATTCATCAGTTTGCCAAGAAGCAACATCTCTTGGCAAGCTGACTTCTGTGTAATGCATTTTGTTGCTAGTGTTTACGCATTGATTCTGAAAATATTCTGAAGATATTGATAATAAAATTAAGTGTTCCATTTGTGCCATTTGAAGTGTGCTCATGTGCGCGCAAATGCGTGATCGCGCAGGCTTCTGGGAGGAAGCAGCTGGAGGTATCTTTCCCTGGAAAGTATTTTTGGCAGGACCTGTCGTTTGGTGTTAGCTGGTGCATTCTAAAGACAAGCCAAATTTATCTTTAGAAGCGCCTGACATATTGTTACGAATGGTTAGGGAGAAGTGATCTCAGGTAGGGATGAGTTAGCAGTATCCAGAGATGAGGTGAACTCCCTCCAATTTCGTTTTAACATTTTTAACAAGGGGTTCCAGGAAGCCCCCTCCAGCCCATCTCTATTCTTGGTTAAACCAGCACCCTGGAGTCAGTCTTTGCTTACATTAGCCCTTTTCCAGTGTGTAACAGGGCACTCTGGGCTGGACCAGCCACCTGGCAGATAAAGGCAGTGCTGCAAGACAGCTCCACCCCACCTGCCATTGGTGAGTGGAGTCCCCCAAAGCAGATGGGGTTGGCCAGGGAGTTGGCAAGTCCAGAGAAGTCAGGAGATGCACTGATTCAGTGCACCTCCTAGGCATCCTGCTCAAGCATGGCTCATAAGGAGGCCCAGACACATCTTAAAGCTGCCCTGCCCCATTAGTTAACATTTCTTGCCAAGAATGTTGGGACACTGGCTGGCACAGAAGGTAAAATGTGCACCTCCTTGTGCCGGCGAGGTTGAACTGAGCCCATTATCTAATAAAAGGTTGTTGTTTCTTAGCTCACGCTTGGGATGAAAGTTCACAAGTGGATTTTCATTTCCTCCTTAGGCCCCCCTCTTTGTTGTGCAGCCAGGGGCAAGCACCAGCTGACCCTAAGAATCTGCAGTAGAGTTCTAGAAATGTCACAGAACACACTCTACCTGGTTGCAGCCCTACATAGAACTAACTGCACAATTCTCAGGTGTCCGATTCCATTATTCATCACTTCCTATGTCAACTTGGGAGAGGGGCTTTCTCTGTTTAGGAACGGTGACCTGATCAGAAACAGAGAGGGTATTTTCCTTGAATGTTACCTTTGCAATGGCATGCAAAATCTCACACTTCAGTCATCATGGGGAGCCAGAGAGACAACATGTCTGTGTTAACATTGGCAGCTCTGTAAGATAAGCAGCATTTATTGCCTTTGACATGCTTTTTCACGGGACTACACAGAGATGACAACACGACATAAAGAATTTCAGTGACTGAATGGGGCCAGAGAAAATGGGTTTTAGTTGGGAGAATTAGTGAATAGAGAAAAAATGGCAATTCATTACATAACTCTGGAGGAACAGGTTTTTCTACATGCTGGTTTTATAATGCATAGTAGAGTTCCTGGGGACAAATATGAAGTACATGGGAGTTCCTAATATATCCATTGTCCATTTTCCAAAACCCGTCATGATTAGAATTATTATTATGCCAAATCCTGAAGTCTGTGCTCAGTTTTTATTCACATCTTACTGAGACAAAACTCCAATTGGCTTTACTGAAAGTTAGGAAAGTGTAAGGACTTCAGCATTTCACTGTTATTATGTATATATAGTGAAACTGACATTTACACGGAGCCTTGTTTTATGCTGCCAGTGAAGTCAAATGTGTACAGTCTCTTCAATTCCTACCCTGTCCTACATTTCTCATCATCCCAGGACAGATTCACTTCTGATTTAACTCCACTGAAGTCTACACATATCTATTCAAACAGAGTGTTATAGGAATAATCAAATACAAAGCTGTCAAATTAAAAAACAATGTTCTTTCCTTTCAGACTACTAACAGCATGACAAATGTAGTTACACCTGGGATAAATCTGATCCCAAAATATAAAATAGGGTAGGAATTGAACAGATTGTACACACTCAGCTTTACTGCAGTGGCATGGCGTTTCTGGGGGATGAATTTGTTTAGAAGCATGCAACATCATTATGGATAAATACATTATCTGCAGAAGGAGGCCCATACAAATAGAAGTCAGTGGTCTGAATTTTCAAGTGACCAGTGATTTGGGGTGCTTCCATTTTTGGGTGTCCAACTTGAGGCACCCTGAAGAAGTTTAATTTTCAAAAAGTGCTGAGTACCTTCTCTGTACAGATCAGGCCCCTTTAAAGTGTCTCACGTTGGACACCCCAAAATGGAGGCATCCCAAATCACTAGTCACCTTTGAAAATGTAGGTAATTAATATCACCCTCCTTCCCTACACACTTTGTTGCTACAGCCTAAGAGGAAGGTAGGATTTGTAACTTGGATGCTCTATGTTTAGTTTCTCCCTATCATTGTGTTTTGCAATGGACACTTGTAAATATCCACGATCTGTGAGTAAAAAATTAAAGTTAAAAAACAATCCCAGCAAGATACATAACTCAGGTATTGCCACACATGACCATTTAATAATGGGTTCTATGAAGTTATGCTTTCCATGATATTGTCAACCTTCCACTTTCTCCTATAGTTAATTATAACATTCAGTAATGCACCCAATAGTGGGGTAGAGACACAGTGCAGCCCTATTTCTATTAGATTTCTTCTCCTTCTCCCCCTGGAGGGACAGAAAAAAAATTCCAATTTAATCATCAAGGACTGAGTCATCCAGTAAATAATTCAATTCCTCCTCTTCACATACTGAGCTGGTTGTATAAACAAACTCAGCTTTTTATGTCAAGTGTGCAAATATGTTTCCCAATGTTTTGTAGGCAGAGAACATAATACAACAGCTGAAGAGCCAGGAGACATAAGGAGCGAGAGAGATTATGAATGCAGGAAGGCATCTTTTGAAAAGTGATGGTTTAGAAATATTGTGAGCGCTGCAACAGAGTCCTGGAATCGGAGGAATGTGAGACATTAAACTGCCAAATCAGCCAGATCCCAGAGGGAGGGGTACGGAGATGTGACTGCAGTGAGGCACATACAGTATACATCCCTGGTAAAAATGGGCACTTTTCACTATTATTTCTCCCTGATGCCACTATTTGTAGAAATAGAACCCTCTGCTTTGTAAGATACAGCCATCCCAAATGAACGCTGTATTAATGAGATCTTGTGGCCTACAAATACTGGTGAACCTCATGATGTGGCACCCTCCAAGAGCCTGAAGTTTGTAACAGGGAACTAAGGCTTTCGATGTGTATGTGAACCTTCTTTGACCCCTTGAGTCTGCAAACCTCAGCTGGAAACAACGATCACAATAATCATTATTTTCGTTAATGAATATCAGCCTCAATATGGAAAGAACGGCCAGTTGCCAAGTACAATCATCTTCAATTTCAGCTCCTTAATGTATCTGCCTTGTGAATGGGGCTGAGGGCTCCATAATTTCCCTTTGGGATTAAACCTGTGTTGATGACAGATGGGTCCAAGCAGAACTGTTCAGAGCCAGTTCCAAATTTCACCAGAGAGGAGAGTTCTGGTTCAGGCCTATCCTTAGTGCTAACTGGTGTGTGTGTGTGTGTGTACACCCCACATTTACACACACACAGACACATACATAACATAGCTTTTGTTGAATGTGATGCACAAATATCAAGAAGATTCATGGCAGTTTGTAGTCTTGCCTTTCATCTCTTACCTACTAGTACATGCACTCTAATGCAGGCTACATTTACCAAATACTAAAGGTCACGAATCATCTGCTCAATTAGGAAAGGAGAAGTCTCCACCTACCACAAAGGAAAGTGCAATATAAATCGAGAGCACCCTCTTGTGTGAAATTATAAATGGAACCTTAAAGGAGAAGGACTGACTGCCCTGTGAACGTTGGACAGCATAATCTAAGGTTTGCCTGGACCATAGACATCCCAAGACTCTGCTGGAGCTAACTAACATCCCTTGCATTTTTTAAAATTTGGTGTGTCCCTCCTCTTTTTTTTTTTAAGGTTCTATTAGTCTTTCTTGGTACAGATAACTGAAAATACAGTAATTGGGAAGTAAAGATAAGCTGAAATGTGTAGTGCAAAGCACAAAATGATTTTGTCGTCATTTATTTCTCATCAAGCAATATCACTGGATTGTGAGCATCAACACAGGCAGTGAGAAGATCCTGAAAAGATCCATGCATTGAAATGCATATTTAAAATATTGCCACGCCTCTGATTTTCAGGTTAAACGGGTTGCCTCTGCTGATTTTTCTATGTCCTGTGTGTCTCTAAATATATTATCTGTCAAAGACTAAATGTTAAGTTGTATGTCAACAATGTTAGCATGAAATATTAAGAAGTTTAGAATTTAAACTTGTTTTAATTGAACAAATATACCAGGTAAGCTATTGAAGTCTCCTAAATAGCAGTGAAGTAAATGGACAATAAGCCACACACATGTAGATCACATGAACTGGTACAGCTGTGATTGAGATGTACAGTTTGATGACAATTATGTGTCCATAATAGAGCTGCACATCATGTCCGCATATTCAGGAAGTCTTCTGAATTCATCATTCCATGAAAACGAATTGAGAGAGAACATTGTCTGATTCTCAGAGCATAGAGTTCATATCTCAGCTTCCTCATCTTTAAAATGGAAACACTACGTCCCTACTCACCAGGCTGCTGTGTAATTTAATGCATTAAAATCCGAACAGTGCATTGAGAACAAGCACTACAGAAGTGCAAAATGTTAATTATTATTGTTTGGGGACAAAATCTTACTTGGTTGACATTCAAGAATGTGGAGGTTTGGTTTGAATAAGCACTCAGAATCTCCTGTGATCTTTTAAATTATTCTAAATTCTTGGCCCTGAAAAAAGGAACTGGCTATCTCATGAAAACAGTTTCTGATTTGTGTCATGTAACAGCTATGGCAATAAAAGGAGGTGTTATCACGAGACTTTCTGTGTATTGCACCTTCAGACATAGAGGAATTTGTCCAGCTGGGAGACAATTGTCATTATGTGTTTTAGATGCAAAATTTTAAAGTGAGTTCCTCTCTGAAGGGGAATGTGTGTGTGTTCTTCCTTTGTTGCTTTCCTTAATCCAGAAGAATACCTGCTTTGCTCTTCGTGCGTGTGGGAAAACATGAGTTTGGTTGAAAATTCAGGTGATAGGGATTATTTATAGCCTAGCGTTTGAACCAGGGTACTGGGAGTCATGATGTTCCTGACTGTTACTGTCTTGCTCTTGAACCAATCTAATTCTCCCTGGGCTAAACTCCCCTCCCGTCCCCACTGCCTCTGTTTCCCCATTGGCAAATGCCGTCAGTAAAAGTTACCTCCTTTTGTTTGTAAAGTGTTTTGTGTGGTTTGGATGAATGGTGCAAACTTTTATTATTACTGCAAGTTATTTTACAGTACAAATATCAGCCATCTGTGGGCCTGATACAGTCTCCTGTAGGGATGACAATGCTAGAAGAAAATTCCCTATACTAATTACTTTACTTAAGGAGTGCGGGCACAGGAAAAGATCTTTAAAACACATCTTCAAAGCAGAATTAAGGAATGACATGGTTGTTTCTTCATACTTATCCCAACTCACCGCCTTTCTTCATTATCTGTTTCCCCCCCGCCCCTCGCTTTGTTTTAGCAATGGTTCTGCTGAATATTGATGAGACTATTGTTGGTCCGACCACAAACACTTGTTTCCAGATAATTACTTAGCACTATATCAGTGCTTAACAGCCCTGACTTTCCTGACTGGAAGATGATGAATTAAAAAGACAGGCATGGCACTGATTTATTGCCAAACGGGTAAAACCCAATAAACAACAATGACAAATTGATTCATTGAGTGTATCCCCTCTATTTTGTTACTTTTTAAACAAGAATCATTTTAATGATGACTGAGCTAGGAGGAAAGATGCAAAGCAGCATCAAACTCGCGGGGTAGGATTTGGACAGCTAAATTAGTAGTGGGGACAGGGGATGAATATTCAAACTGAATATAGAATACCTGGTGTTTGGAGGCCGTTATATTATACTGAATATTTACACAGATTCCACAGTGGCAATGCCTTCTTCAGCAGCTCAGGCTCCATTCCAGCAGACAGCAACATTGTTTGTAGGGTGGCCAGATCTTCAAGGTGGAGAAATGGGACACTTGTCCTAGGGGAAGGGAGGGCCCAGTTTTGGGTGGGTCAGATGGGTGTACACAGGAGGGTTTGGGCAATGACTGCCTCCACTCTCCTCTCTCTCCCTTCCTCAGTCCTTTGTCTCCTTCCCTCAGAAACAGGCTGCCTTTTGTTCCCCCACAACCCACCATATCGTACAGAAGGATGGAAGTTGTTCTAAATCTGCATTTCGGGGCAGTATGGTTGATTGGCCAAGACTCTCATAGTACTGCCTGGAGCCACTCTGCACACAGTTGGCAGACGCTCCTGCAAAGGATGCAATCCTGAGTTTCCTTCCCATTCCCCAAAAATGCTTTAGGCACCTTCCTCTTCAAAATTCTAACACTAAGTGAGCACCTTGTCCACAACATTCCTCCCCCTGCCCCATAACATCTTGGGTTGTAGGATCTTCTCCTGGGATCTCAGCACTGCAGCTTCCCTCCTGAAAGATCCCCTTGCAAGAGCTGAGAGTCCCTCTCTTTTCATGGGGTTGAAGATTCCCTCCTGTCGGATCCAGATCCCAGGGCAGGGACTGTTCTTTAGGAAGCTCAGGGAGAACATCATTTTTTTCCCCAACTGCCTCTAGCAATTTCAATCTTCTGTTTGATGAATGATTAGTATGAGTGCAGTGAGAAGATCTGCTGGTGAGCCCTCCAAAACTGCCTGCTACTGGAGCAACTAATCTTCAAAAGCAAGGGTGGAGGAGGAAGGAGCACCATGCGAGTTCAGAAAGCTATAGATCAGTGGTTCTCAAGGCCAGTCCGCCACTTGATCAGAGAAAACCCCTGGTGGGCCGGGCTGGTTTGTTTACCTGCCACATCCACAGGTTCGGCCGCTCACAGCTCCCACTATCCGTGGTTCGCCGCTCCAGGCCAATGGGGGCTGCGGGAAGTGGCGCGGGACAAGGGATGTGCAGCCACCCTTCCCGCAGCCCCCATAGGCCTGGAGCAGTGAACCACGGCCAGTGGGAGCTGCGATTGGCTGAACCTGCAGACGTGGCAGGTAAACAAACCAGCCCAGCCCACCAGGGGCTTTCCCTGAACAAGCAGTGGACTGGCTTTGAGAACCACTGCTATAGATAATCTTTGTGTCCAGATGTAATGGAGTGTGACTGCAGACAGATAGACAGTCAGTCAGTCATGGATTCCAAGGAAGGCCAGAAATGAGTATTGTGGTTATCTAGGCTGACCTCCTATGTAACATAGGTTATAGGACTTCCCCAAAATAATTCCACTGATAGGTCTCAAAATACAACTGCAATTAGGGAATCATCATCAAGTGGGTGGGTTTCTATTGAGGGGTGTGGGAGGGGATTGATTCTTGACCCTGTGCTATTTAACATTTTTATCAGTGACCTGAAAGAAAATATAAAATCATCAGTGATAAAGTTTGGGGACAACGCAAAAAGTCACAGTCAACATCCCTTGGATCTTCAACACCAAAAGCACGAGTCCCTGCCACTTGAGCTAAAGGACTGAGGATCAGATTTTCAAATGTATTTAGGTGCCTAAAGATGTACCTAATGGGATTTTGAAAATCACCTCAGCCCCGGCCAAAACAATAGGAGTTTGGTGTCTAACATGTTTAGGAGATTTTGAAAATCCCCCTAGGTGTCCATTGACATCTTTAGATAGCTAAATACCATTGAAAATCTTGCTCTGACTGACTCCTTGATCTAGGAGTAATTAGTAGAGTCCATTAGGCCTACTCCCTAGATGGAGACACAGTCATGCCCACAAAGCCAATGCATTAAATACACACAACCCTATTAGATAAGCACCTGAAACCCAGAGGGTCAGATATGTCATTTGGGGTGCAGTTGTGCAATGAGTCACAGCTGAATACACTGAGATGCCACAATTGTCAAAAGGGATAGAATCAATTTAGGCCTTTCAACATCAAAACCTCCACCAATTGAACTAAAGAAGTAACTTTTCCACATGTGATTAACTAGAAGGCTCCACGTCACTGGGACTAGAGGCTACAGGGAGACTGGAGTCACGGGCACTAAGCTCTTATAAACACAATTTTGAGTGGATCAACTGCTTTCTATAGAGATACAGCGTGGCTTGTGATGTCATTGAGTTCTTTGGGAAAGTTAGCAAATACCTGAGATTGTGTAGTTGATATGCCTATAGATAAGTATCCTGTCCCCCTTTAGTGATGTCCTAAGGCATACCCAGGGTTAGAGAATCAGAGGAAAAATCTGGGAGAAGAGTGCCTCTGCTTAATTGATCTGGCTGGCTGCAAGGAAGGCCAGCTGAACCTTATTATAAACAGAGATGGTGGAGGAAGGTTGGGTCCTCAGCAAAATGCAGACACCTGGGAGAAAAGAGCAGTTTGGTCCTGTGTGTGTATATATATATACACACACAGCTAGTCCCCCACTTTTGGGGTGATGTTTGGGCTTAAGGAATTGTTCCTCTTATTAGAGAGAGAAGCAAAAATTGTTAGGGTTAAAACCATTTGGCTAGTTTGGTCATGTGTGTTATGGTTTTTGTTTTAGGATTCTTTTTATTTGACTTGCCTTTTACTGATGGTTTAGCACAAACTCTGAGCTAAGGATTAGAATAGCATTTTATATTTCAGAAGAGACAGACTGAGTTACTCTATAAACTGTTACTTCAATGGGGCCAGGAATTTGCCCTATTTCTTTAGTATTGTAAAAAGACACTCTCAAGTAGCTTTAAGCCAAAAGTGTAGCCTGAGCTCATGGTGAATATCCGGCACTTCTAAAAGTAATCTGGTGGGTGGGTGTGGGGAATATACTAACAGAAGACATAAACACAGCCAGTATAGTGTTCTCATGGCTTCTCCTCAGCAATAGTCAACTAACCAAATCTTGTTCTGAACTTGATGAAGAAATTATTGGGTGAGGCTCCCTGGTCTATATTATTTAGGAAGTCAGATTAGTTGATCATAATAATCCCATCCGGCCTTGAAATCTGTTCCCAGTGTTGTTCCTTAATCAGTGGATGATATTTGTTCACAATTCAGTCATGTTATCATTTCAAATGTAGTTGGAAAGAGGGTGAAGAAAATGACAGTATTTGCAAGATAGGAATCAAATCAATAGCAATTGTATTTTAAAGATGTTTGTACTTCTATAATATTTATCAGAGGGCACTCTTAGAATGGCTTACCTGACTAAATGATAATGATATACCATGCTGAAGATAATGGGTGGAAGGGAAGTCTATCCAAATGCTTTTCTTGCTGTCCTTTAACTGACTAGCTTGTGAGCATTCACAGTCTTCCAGGAGACAACCTCAGAGGAGGAAATCATTTTAGGCTATTAGAACCTGTAAAAACATGTTAGCAAAATTCACAGTTGGTGATGGGAGAGATATAAGAGGTTAAATATTGAGACACTGAACTGTCAGCCTGAGCATTTTTGGTGTGGCCTTACTGAATAAATTTTTGCCCTTCCCCACTAAAAAAACAAAACCGAGCCCAAGTTGTTTATACACTGCACAGGGCTAAGAAGTGTGGGAAGAACTAGTGAGATGATTCTTTAAGACATGCCTCAGTTTAACTCCAGTTATGTAAAAAGTAGAGGCAGGATCTTTGGGTCCTTTTACTTCCTCATCCTCCCTCTAGTCTCTTGCTACAACAAAAGTAGAGCCAAATATTTACAGCTCAGCAGGGCACAGATAAGCTGGGAGACTGGGGATCCTCAGCTGCTGGGGGGGTTTGGGGCATGTGCTGATGAACTTTGCACTCACATAAAGCCTGATTCACTGTTGCCCTGCACCTTGTATGGGCACTTCCATCAAGTGCCAAATGCTACCAAATCACAACCGTGGCACTCTGCATGGAAGGAGAGATGTACACATGGAATAGTTAGGAGCTTGCTTTGCGTATGGCTTAAGTGTACATGAAACCTTGTTGCATGTGTTCAGACAGACCTTACTCTCCATGGGACTTGGTGGTTGTTTGGAGGGAAACCTCTGTTCCAGCAACTGGGGCTTTCGCAACAACTCTTCAGTTTCAAGCAAGCATAAGTATAAATACCAAAATGTTAAATGAAAATCAGAGAAAAATGTCAAGGAAGTTAAAGCCAAATGGAGGACCTCCCCCACCCTCCCAAAAAAAGGAGTCAACAGCTTCTTGTTGAGAAAGCCCTCATCTACTCTTCACAGCAGTCTCAGGAGTTCTCACAGTTTCTAAACATTCTACAAGTATCAGAGGGGTAGCCGTGTTAGTCTGGATTTGTAAAAAGCGACAAAGAGTCCCGTGGCACCTTATAGACTAACAGATGTATTGGAGCATAAACTTTTGTGGGTGAATGTCTGACGAAATGGATATTCACCCACGAAAGCTCATGCTCCAGTACTTCTGTTAGGCTATAAGGTGCCACAGGACTCTTTGTCGCTTTAAACATTCTACAGAAATCCCAGTTTACACTGAGGAAATTACCTTTTAATATCTTTCATGGTCTTATTGTATTAAGACACACTAGAGAAAACGACTTTTGCCTCAAAGTGCAGTAGTTACAGTGCACAATCCAGCAACTGATTATTCCAAAGGGTGAGCTGAGATTTGAACAAACTAGAACAAATATTTTCCTATACTCGTTTTTTTAAAAAGAATTGTTTAGTAACAGGTGCAATTTATCACTGTTCAGGGATGCTGTCTGTTAAAAGTTTAACAAATATTACCACCTGCTGGGCATGCTGTATTAGTGCAACTCATAATAATGTTTACTACAACACAGAGAAGTAGTTTTTCCTATTTTATGAGCCTGAACCAACACATGAAAACCAACCATTTCCCAGCCCCTTTTCCTGGGGAAATTTGGGGAAACTGAGATCTGGATCCTGATCTGAACTTTATGATCTAGATTTTTCTCTGTAACTGGGGTGAATGGGAAACTTGACTCCAAACAGATCCAAGCTTTGGAGATCCAGTTCAGAATTCAACATTTGCAACTTGAGCCCATCTCTTAAGTTTTTACCAAAGGTGTTTCTTATGGACCAGCTCAGTTAAAATTACATGTTAAACATTTTCTCTTTCTGTCTTACTTTTCATGGGGGAAATTAGTATGAAAGTGAATCATTAGTTTGTGTATTGCTTCTTCAAAATCACCCTGTGCAGAAGTTACACAGCAGTTCTGTATGTATCACCATTTCTAGGTATACTTTTCAATTTTTTTTATGGGATTTTAGTTTTCATTAAAAATGCCAGACCAACAGCCTTGGAGGCTAAAGCTCTCTCTAAGAGCATAATACAGGCCAGGCATAGTGAGGCTCTCTACACCACCCCACCTGACCTGGAGGAACTGAGAGGTTGGGGGCAACCAACATGTCAGTCCTTTTGTGATGTAAGCTCTCTAGCTAGAAGCTGAGCCAGATCACCATAATCATTTCAGATAGGCTATTGAGCTAGTCCCTTGTGGTCACTGGTCTGAGCTAGTAAAAAAAAATTCTGATGCAATCTTTTATTGACATTCCAGTCGTGTGTCCCCCCCACTCCCAAAGAAATTTTTGCAAACAATTTTTTTATCAGCAGATTCTAGTGACTGCTGACCCAAGGATGATTTCTACCAGTGATCTAGAGCTTACAGGCTTTATTTTTCATTACTAATCCTGCAACCACACCTCCCAATTGCAATGTAGACATACCCTCAATTCTCCTGTATCTGTTTTGCTTGCACATTTACAGTTGGTGAACAGCCAATTGTTTTACATTTCAAAATGTTCACTGCACAAAGCAAATTTGGTTGGTGCAAAATTATTATGATGACTTCCCTGTATCGTAGGTAGTTTCCACAGTCCCCAGTGGACACACAATGCTAGGGCCGTAGGAAGATATGGGCTCTGCACTGAGGATCTTGCAGTCTGTTTATCTGGGCTATTCATCTTAGTCCCCATCACTTCCATGACACTCATCTTCCTGTTGTGACTTTTTGCAAGTGCTACCATGTACAAACCTGTCTAAGCCATTTTCATTTGCAAAGACAGCTGGTTTGTCACCCTGGTGCAAACAGAGGGATGGCTCTCGCTGAGATGTGAGGCAGAGTTTGTCTTCTAAGAAACACTGCCTTTCCCTATAACACACACCACAAAAAATTAGGTGTCCTAGGTTATCCTGACTGTATAGGTATCAGAATGAAAGTGAATTGGAAGTGATTAAAGGCTTGCTCTTACAAATGCGTAAGGACCCATGTAATCCTACTGAAGTCAATAGAGCTCCTCTTAAAATGTGTATTTGCAGGATGGTTCTGTTAATGTTTATGAATAGAGCTGAGCAGTTTCTTTCAGCAGAATAGTTTATTTGATGCAAAAGTCACAGCTGACCTGAAACTAATTACAGATTTTACATGACTAGTTTTGGCCATTCATAAAGCAGCCTGAGGAGGAGGTGGCACCACCCCTCCACACACCCCTGCCCCCCAGCCCTATCACCTTTAGCTGAGTTGTTTGGGCACTCACTTAAAATGTGGGACACCCAGGTTCAAAAGCTCTGCTCTGGAACAGCCCTGAAACAGGCTTTTCTGATTTACCAAAAATTCCGATTCGGTTCGACCCAAACCAAAATTATTTTTTTCAGACCTGCCAGAGAACCAAAAGATCAATTATTTTCCCAGTTCTGTTTATGTAGTATGTTTGGTTTCCTACACCCAAGTCCTCTTTATCCACAAAACAGGCACGTCACAGACATCAGCAGCTGAAGTTTCCCACTGTGTCCTGCCTATGTGCTTCCTACCTTCCCCAAAGAGGCCACCTCACACATTCAAGCTCTCTTGGTGCTCTGTGACAATCCTCCATCAACAAAGCCTCATAGAAAAGCTCATGTGAAATGGGAAGATGATGTCACCTGACTGCCAGATCTGGGCCTACTACGGAGCTCATCTCATATGGTGACTTGTAGTGAACACAACGCGTTTTCACATTGAAATGAATGGAGCCCCAAGAAGCTTGTTTTATCTTTATTTCAAATATATCTACTGTGTCAGGTCACAGAGGCATGACCTGGACCCTGGTGAAGAAGGGATAAAAACTCCATCTCGGCTTCCCCTTCCTCTTGCACTGGTGCTTGGGACACAGGAAGCCTTTGAGAAGAAAGGGCTTAATTCCAGACTGGGGAGTTTTTCCTACCTGACTTTCTGGCTTTGTTAATTTATTCTACTTTCTTGCTTCCCCTGAGGAAGAAGACATTGCTGACTGCAGCCATTCTTTCCTCTGCTGACTCATTTCTCCAGCTTACATATGGGAGACAAATGCATAATAATTATATTGCTGTTTGCCAAATGACAGTATGTTACTGTGATGACACTTGTTTTGATTAAGGCCAGATCTTTCTCTTGGCAATTAATGGAACCATGGAGTACAGTGATTAACAAAAAATCCAATTTCTTTTTCTGTAAGGATTTTCATGCAAGTGGGTGGGTAGGTTGGACTGAGTATTAAACAGCAATGCTGGCATGAGGTTTTGAGGGAACCTAAATAGCATATGAGGGCATCCAGCTCCGACGGTGTCACCAGGTCTTCTGGTTTTCATGTAACCATGTTGCTCCTGCCTTCCTGCAACTCCCTCAGACTGGTTACCTGACCTCTCCCCACCCCTCACCTCACACACATGAAGAGGTACATCTGTTTGCAAGGCTCTGCAGCCTCTGATTCCTCTAAATGCATTCGGAAGCCAGGAGGTGGAACAAAATGCAGCTTTCTATGTAGAGAATAAATGAGGGCAATTGTAGAACTCACACTCTGCTGCAGGTAAAGGGGGCCAATGGTTCCAAGGATGGGGATGCCAACCAAGGCACCATCCCAATCCATGTGTGCCCTTGTAATATCAGGTCCCTGGTAGCGTGAGGCCCAATGCAGATGTCTAAGGCTGCCGGTGATGACAAAATAAACAAATGTCCTGGGACTGAGAGCTGTCAGTAGTAAAGTTAACAGTAACGTTATGGGAATTTCTTAAAAAAAACAACAAAATCTGAAACCAGGCAAAACTTTAAGGTGATTAGTTTTAAACCAAAAACTTGGCCCAGGTTGGTGATTTTTTGGGGGTTAACCTGGGCTATGTTCCTTTATAAGCCCTCTTTTCCCCCAGAAGAGATCTATGGTTTTACTCGAAATCCTAATGGCCAACTAACTGGGTTTTCTCCAAGTTTCACATTGAGGTTACAAGTCCATCTGAAACCTGTCATCAAAAGCAAAATTTATGCAAGCCAAAACCAAAAAAAAAAAAGAGTTAATCAGAATGGAACCTGCTGCAAACCATAAACAACAAGCTTTGCATATCTCCAGTGATAGTCTCCGAGCCACATGGGAGAAAACTGAGAGGGAAAAAAAACTAGAAAAGGAAAAATTAAGGCTTCCATTATTGCTAGTCAAATGTCAATCAGTGTTTTGGTTTGGTTGATTTTTTGTGAAAAATAACTATTTTGTGAAAATAGGAATTTCCCCAGGAAATGTCCATTTTCGACTAAATTGTTTGGGCTTTTGACCAAAAAAAAACCCAACCCCAAACAAATCCTAGAACCTGTTAACTGAGAAATGTCAACTGCTTGGGTGAAAAATCTCCAACAAAAAAAGGCCAAAGACTGAAACGTTTTCAGTGTTTTAATGTAGCTCCTCCTCCTCATGTCACTCCCAATAAAATGTAAATCAAAAATTCCATTAGCAGAGAAGAACTTGATGTGATAGATCTGGGGTAAAAGGCATGGAAAGGGAAGTAGAGACGTCTCAGTATCTCCTCCACTGTACGTCCTGGCTCCACAGTGCACCTGTAGATGACTTCTATAGGGTGGGGAGCAGATAGGGTTAAGTCAATGGTCTCTGTCTGGCATTGTCTCACCCCATTCCTACAAGGATATTTCAGTATAACAATGATTGTCTAGTCACTAGTCTGATGCTGTTCTTCCTTCACTATATTGATTATTACTAGAGGGGAGTTTCACGGCAAGCCAGGGGGCGCATGGCTCAGGGCAGACCAGAGGACGTAATGCAGACATTGGGCTTTCACACAAATGCCATCATCTGCAGATCTTGGGACATCTGCACGCTTTGGAGTATCTCAAACCCATGTGAGTTTCCCGGCCTTTATGTAGCTTTTCTTCTTGTAGGAAAAGAGATGGCTAAGCATTTTTTCTCTGTTTTGTAGTTGTTTTGTCTCAATTAATATATGTATGTGATGTACTATGCAAAGTGTTTTGAATACCCTCTAGTGGCAGTCCTAATTATAGCACTAACTATCACAGGAAGTGATTGCATGACCAACATTTTGAAAAGATGGATGTTTGGGGTAAGATGAATAGGGACAGACCATTTCATTCTACAGAAATACACTGAAGTGGGAGGGATTTTTGGACAGACAGAGGCACAGCATAGTCAATATTAACAGGAAGTTGAGTGTATCTCTTTGGGGGTAGAAGCATAGTGGGTTGTTGGCAGTGAAGTTCAAAGTTTGTCTTTTATTACCCCTCTTCCCCTATTCGTACAATATTGCACCGAGAAATATTCATAGAGTTTAAGGCCAGAAGGGACCATCAGACCGTCGAGCCTGACCTCCTGTATATCATAGGTCATTAAATTTCACCCAGATACCCCTGTATTGAGCCCAATTATTTGTGTTTGATTAAAGCGTCTCTCCCAGAAAGGCATCCAGTCTTGATTAGAAGACATCAAGAAATGGCGAATTCCCCACTTCCCTTGGTAGTTTGTTCCAGTGGCTAATCACCTTCACTGTGAAAACTGTGTGCCTAATTTCTAATATGAATTTGTCTGGCTTTGGCATCCAGCCATTGGTTCTTTGTGCCTTTTACCAAGCCCTTTAGTAACTGTTATTTTCTCCCCATAAAAGTACTTGTATACTAATCAAGGCACCTCTCAATCCATTTTTTGATCATCTAAACAAATTGAATGCTTTAATTCTCTCTCTCTATAAGGCATTTTCTCCAGCCCTCTAATTACTTTTGAGGATTTTTTCTGCACCCTCGCCAACATTTTTCACTTTTAAAATGTGGACACTAGAACTGTATGCTGTATGCCAGTATTGGTCTTGCCAATGCCATATACAGAGGTAAAACCACCTCAAAAAATGTTTAATTGTTAAAAGAAAAAAACCACTACCTATGAGTGGTAAAAATTACAACTCTTATAATCACTTCTATTATCTTCTCCCTAAGCTACTAAGGGTTGATTTATAGCTGTCAAGAATGTGTGTGAAAATATTTCTGGGAAGCCATTATTCATGGAAGCTGGGAATTTATCACTGTTTACATATTTTTTAATTACACCAAAAGATTTGACTTTCACTATAAAGAATTTAGTTTTCTGGAGGAACCAGCTGAGACAAGCTGAAACTTGGGGCATGGAGAATTTTAAGTTTCTGAAAATTCCAGTAAAGAATGTTTTAATTGGTATTAAATATACAACAGCATGTGTTCTCTCCAAGTTATGATGATATGTTTGTTGGTACACACAGAGATGACGGATAATGCCCTAGAATGCCATTCCTCCTTGCATGTTTGAACGAGGATGTGTTACATTGCATAGCATTGGTGTTTGGCTAGGGAGAAGTAGAATTTAATATTCACCTCTCTAGTTTGGGGACCAAGAGTATATCTAAGCTCTTTCAGTTGGTAACATTATCCGTGACCCTCTTTGAAATCCCCAAAGCAACTGTTAATAGCTTGGTCCCAGGAAAAGCGATACTGTATTCCTAGCTCTTGTGTGGGGCCGGTTGCCTAGCGTCACAGTATATTTTGTGAAACAGTTGGCAGACTGATCAGATTTGCTCAGCTAAATGAATTAAGCAATCATACAATACTGCAGAGAATATGAGTGAGGAATTTCCATATTATAGCTCTTGATACTCCCACCTCGCAGCCCTGCTACCACAAATATAAGGCTTTGGCTGAGCAGGCAGTAATTTGATATTAAACAAGGTTCTTATTAAGCAGATGCATTGAAATAGTGCAGAGTTTTATGTTGCATTAGTCAACTAAATGCTTTTTATTAGTGCTCATTAGGATGAGGGATAACTCAGTGCTGAGGATTCATTAGCCAAAGATTGACCCTTTGAGGTATGGTAATTAAACAGCTACAAACTTGAGAATGGGAGCTGGGCCACACACAGCAAATTCTGAGAGTCAGCTGCTTGTCTGCTGGGTGGGATCACTGTAAAATAGGTCAGTAAAGAAATTTAGAAATTTGGGGCTGAACTGCAGGATGGAATGGAATTTGTTTCTCTCTTTCTCCAGGAGTTAATTTAACAAAACAGTGGCCTGTGAAAGAAAAACAAAACACGTTTCAACATTCAGTCGAACTAAATGCATATATAAATAAATGAAAATAATATCCTTTTGCTTTTAAAGCAACTTATAGTTATAATTATAGTTATAATTATATATTTAACTATAGTTAAATTCAAAGACTAGATAAAAGCCCAAAATATTAATAATTCTAACCAGTTGCAAGTTTGATTTTTTTCACAACCTCATTTATGCACATAACTCAGAGAACTAAGATCCTGTGGGAAGCAAGTCTAAGGGAAAAAAGAGTTCAGGAGAGTTGGCAGTTTTTAAAGAGACATTATTAAGGGCATAAGAGTAAACTATCTCAATGTGGAGGAAAGTGTGGTAAGAGACTTAACCAGGAGAACTTCAATGACCTGAAACTCAAAGCCATACAAAAAGTGGAAATTAGGTCAATTGATGAAGGATGAATATATATTTTAAAAAAAAAAAGCATGTAGGGACAAAATTAGAAAGGCCCAGGCACAAAACTAGATTAAGCTTGTTAGGGATAACAAGAAAACATTTTATAAATACATTAGAAGCAAGAAGATGACCAAGGACAGAATAGGCCCATTACTCAACAAGGCGGGAAAGACAAGACAAAAAAAAAAAGCATCAGCAATGACCGAAGTATTAAATGTCTTTGTTTGTTTGTTTTATTTTCACCGAAAGGTTAGCAGTGATCATCATTGTAAATGGAGTAGGAGCTGAGGCTAAAATAGGGGAAGAGTAAGTTCAGAATTACTTAGGCAAGTAAGATGTCTTCAAGTCAGCAGGGCCTGACAAAATACATCCTAGAATACTTAAGGAACAGGCTGAAGAGATCTCTGAACCATTAGTGATTATCTTTGGGCATGGCTACGCTTGCAGACGTAGAGCGCTTTGAGTTAAACCAGCCTTCGGAGAGCGCAGTAGGGAAAGCACTGCAGTCTGTCCACACTGACAGCTTCAAGCGCTCTGGTGTGGCCACATTTGCAGCACTTGCAGTGGCATTGGGAGCAGTGAATTATGGGCAGCTATCCCAGCATGCAAGTAGCTACAACGTGCTTTTCAAAAGGGTGGGGGGGTTGGGATGGAGTGTGACAGTAAGTGTGTTGTCTGTATGTAGGGAGAGAGAGAGTGGGTTTTGGGGGGTCTGAGAGCATGTCAGCATGCTGTCTTGTAAGTTCAGACAGCAGCAGACCCTCCCTTTCCCCCTCCTCTCTCACACACAGCATTCCACAGTAATGGTTGCTTTGTCTCCGAGCAGATAAGCATGCCGGATGTCAGAAATGGAGCTTTGAAAGGGCATATCCGTATTCCTGCAGCAATTCAAAAACAATGACAAGAGTGTCCACTTGACTTAAGGGGATTATAGGACATTTCTGGAGGCCAATCAGAGCATAGTAATGCAACACCTCATTCACACTGATGCCCGAGTGTTGTAGCCAAGGCACAGCAAACTTTATTCCACTTGCCAAAATGGAGTACCAGGAGCGCTCTAGCTGCGGAGTCAGAGCGTTCCATGCATTGCCAGTGTGGACAAGTAGTGAGCTAGGGCGCCCGGGGCTACTTTAATGCACTGTAACTCGCAAGTGTAGCCAAGCCCTTTGAGACCTCATGGAGGATGGAATAGGTCCCAGAAGACTGGGAAAGGGCAAATATTGTACCTATCCATAAAAAGGGGAATAAGGAAAACCCAGGGAATAGTCAGCTTAACTTGGATACCAGGAAAGATAATGGAGCAAATAAACAATAAGTTTGTAAGCACCTAGAAGATAATAAGATAAGTAGAAAGGTGGGTGTGGTAATATCATCCTGAATAGCTCTGTGTAAGCTTAAAAGCTTCTCTTTTTCACCAACAGCAATTGGTCCAATACAAGATATTACCTCACCTACCTTGTCTCTCTAATATCTTGGGACTAGTGTGGCTACAACAACACTGCATAAGGCAATAAATAACAGTCAATAATGATTTGCCAAGAACAAATCCTGTCATACCAACCTAATATCCTTCTTTGACAAGGTAACAAGCCTGGTAGAGAGGGGGGAAGCAATACATGTGATATATCTTGACTTTAGTGAGTCTTTTAATACTATCTCATGTGACCTTCTCATAAGTAAAGTAGGAAAATATCGCCTAGATGAATCTACTATTAGGTGGATGCACAACTGATTAGAAAACTGTACTCAGAGTAGTTATCAATGGTTCACAGTCAAGGTGGAAGGGTGTATTGAGTGGGGTCAGCCTGGATCTGTCCTGGGTCTGATTCTATTTAATATCTTCATAAATTATTTGAATAGTGGCATAAAGAGTACATTAATAAAATTTGTGGATGATACCAAGCAGGGAGGGATTGCAAGTCCTTTGGAAGACAGGATTATCATTCAAAATGATTTGGACAAACTGAGAAATGGTCTGAAATAAATAGGATGAAATAAATAGGATGAGTCATGCAAGTGGACTCCTTCCATCAACTGAGCGTGCAGTGCAGAGCACATGGCAGGAAGGGGATAAAAACCCCAAACAAAGGGAACTAAGTATCAGAGAGGTAGCCGTGTTAGTCTGGTTCTGTAAAAGCAGCAAAGAATCCTGTGGCACCTTATAGACTAACAGACGTTTTGCAGCATGAGCTTTCGTGGGTGAATGCCCACTTCGTCGGATGCAAGAGTGGAAATTTCCAGGGGCAGGTAAATATAAGCAAGCAAGAAGCAAGCTAGAGATAACGAGGTTAGATCAATCAGGGAGGATGAGGCCCTGTTCTAGCAGTTGAGGTGTGAAAACCAAGGGAGGAGAAACTGGTTCTGTAGTTGGCAAGCCATTCACAGTCTTTGTTTAATCCTAAACTGATGGTGTCAAATTTGCAAATGAACTGAAGCTCAGCAGTTTCTCTTGGAAGTCTAAGGGAACTAAGGATCTCATCCGCTGCTTAGACTGAGGGGCAGGGACAGAAGGTGGGGGGGAGAGATGGTTCTAGGCATAATCAAGAGATCCCCAGCTGCTTAGCCTGAATTAGCCCTGAAAGGACAAACTGAGCTTGCTGATTATAGAAGCCTATGTCACCATTTGAACTTAAGACTGTAACTCATTTGTGTATCCAATTGCTTGCATTAACCTTGTAAATAACTCCTTAATTTCCTTTTCCTATTTAGTAAATCTTCATATAGTTTACTATAGGACTGACCCAAAGCACAATTGATTTGGGGTAAGTGACTGGTCTTTTGGGATTAAGAGTAACCTGAATATTGTTGTGACTCGTGGTATAAGGAGCCATCTATCAGAGAGATGCTGGGTGGTAAAACAGACTGGAGTCCCCAAGGGGGACTGTCTGTGACTGTGTTAAAGTGCCTGCGAAGTTTGCACTTGGTGCAGTTGGTTGGTGAAATCTAAGGTTAGAGCTCACAATCAACTTGGGGTTTGTGCGCTGTTTAACAGTCTGCCCTCAGATTGGTACTCATGCTCTTGCGTCACAGTTGGGAGCATCACAGTTGTTATAAAGGAGAGGGTGAAAAATTGTTCTCTTTATACACTGAAGACAGGACAAGAAGCAATGGGCTTAAACTGCAGTAAGGGAGATTTAGGTTAGACATTAGGAAAAACCTCCAAACTGTCCAGGTAGTTCAGCATTGGAACAAATTGCCTAGGGAGGTTGTGGAATTTCTGTCATTGGAGGTTTTTAAGAACAGCTTAGATAAACACTTGTCAGAGATGGTCTGGATAATATTTAGTCCTGCTCAGCACAGGGATTGGACTAGATCAAGGTCCCTCTAGTCCTACATTTCTATGATTCTGTTCCTATTGAGCTCAGTAGTAAATCTCCAACTACTTCAATGGGAGTAGAGTTAGGCCAATGTTGAGTGCTTTTGAAAATCCCATCCTTTAGGTCGTGCTTCCTGGTAGGTATAATGAGATTTTCCCACAATCAAATTAATTCTTGTCAGTAGTTTAGTCTCAGGGTTTGCCTGGAAATGCGGTGGTTCTCCTCAGTTGTGCCCAGTTAACTGCCTAGCAGCCTATAAGCCAGTCCTGAGACAGACAGAAAAATCTCCTATTTCTTCAAAACTAGAGAGGGGTATGACCTCCAAAGTGTGGCGCTAGGTCAGCATCAAGGGTTTTGGTTCATCCCCCTCTAAATTAAGAACCAGCTTCAAAATCTAGATCCAGATTTCAAATCCATACTCAAATCTAGGATTAGATTTGCATTTATATGGATTTGCCTGAGATAATACAAAAAATTACTATATCATCACAATCCAGCCACAATTACAACTGAAACAAGCAAGCTGTCAGGTCAGCCTTGTACCATCAATTACTCATGCTTCTAGTTCTGTACAGAGCCAGATTAAGACCCTAGTGCCCTAGACACACACACACACCACCACCACCACCACCACCACCACCACCACCACTGGCCTCCACTCACCACTTGGAGAAGCATAAAAAACATCATGGGGTTCACCTTTCCTCCACTTAGGAGAGGCTGCAGGGGATCCCCCAGTACTGCTTGTTTTCTGAGGCTCCTCTTGCTGAAGGAGTGGATGAGGAATGTGGTTTTGGAACTGTTGGCTTGAGAATTCATTGTCATTGAGACAACCTGTAAAAGTTGGGCCATGCTGCTTGTATTTTGCCCTGTATTATTGACAGCATGTGGTCAAGTGTGTTGCTGGTGTAGCTCAACTGACTTTATCAGAGTTACACCAACAAGAAATCTGGACCATTGTCTGCAGAGAGATGTCTATCCTGAGAGACCATGGGGCAATGGACTTCTCAGTAATACATGTACATATTTTACTATTGCCAATTTAAACCCTTCCTGACAGTGATCAGCATCAAAAGCCCATGACTTTTTTCTCCTCTACATCTCTTGGACTTATCAAAAGGCCAATCTGTGGTTATAGTGATGAGAACACAGGAACTGCAGCAAGGTGTGTATCTGGGAAGAAAACACAAGGCATTATCCCTAAGCTTCCATTGGTGCCATTCTCATTTGAGTGGGAGAAACGTACTCAGTCTCAGTTCTGCGAAAGGGAATGTCTGATTCAGAGGCTGAATGCAGTTTGAGATACTTGAGCACCTGCAAAAGAGGGCAGTAAGTCTGTTAGGTAAAACTGGAGGAAAATGTAAAAGTTGCCAAAGGTGTGAGGTTTACTTACAGGGAGTCATGAAGCCAACAGTCCCATGGAATTGCTTTGGAAATGCAGAGCTAGATAGGTGTACAACCATAACTTCCTGACTATAGATAGGTCTTTTACGATCTCATCATTTATAATTGCCATAGTGCAAGTGGTGCACAAATCTGTGAAAAAAAATGAAGTATGGATATAATCACTAGATAAATAGAAAAATATAAAATTTGGCAGATGTACATTTTACTTTTGTAATGTATTTTCTTGAGAAAAATTCTGCTGTTCTTGACTGGCAATAAAAACCTAATGAAATACGTGTTTGTAGCTACACGCACATGCACAACTCTGTGGCTGTGTCCGAGCTGATCTATCTTCAGTGATGCTACGTGCCTGTGGCTTGAATTAGCATGGGAATGAAGGGAATGAGTGAGACCCAGACAACATAGTAATAGCTAAGTGAATGGAACTGCATGGAACTAGTTTCTCTGGTTGCAGAATGTCTACAAATGGATCCTGATTTCTTCAGATTTATATCATTATTCAAAATTATTCGAGACATTTTTGCCATCAATTTCAATTTCAAGTTTCTAGATTTAATCAAATTTTATTATGAATTCATTACTCAATACTCCTATTTGAGCTGCATTAGTTGGCTGTCATTGATTCTGTTTCCATAATGGATGACTAACTCCCTTGCACAATCAGATGAAGGGCTTGAAGCCATTAGGGCTTTGAATCTCAAAAGAAGAGAGAGAAGTTTAGGGTGACATGCAGTAACAGACAAACAGGAAAAGGGAATTTTGGAAAATGAACTACAGCCTTTATCTTTTGGGGTCATGCAGACTACCTGAGATGTTTTTTTGTTCCTATTAAACCTATTAATATAGGTGCAGAGTTGCAATGTCATTTTCTCTCATTAAATTTACATAATGTAAATTGCATGCATAGTCCTAGCTATGAACTGTGTAGACAGATATCTGCCTGGCTCACATCCTCTGTTCCAGGATTCTGGCATGGGGGTCTGGGAACCATGTCTCCCTTCTGTCTTATGCTTTGGCATCCCATCCCATCTGAAATATACTCAGAGCATTGCATTTACTGGTGTCTACTAGTCTATCATCACCCCAGTTATTGACACAAAATAATCACATGTGTGCACCCTAGTTGTGACAAAAGTGGTCAGACTTGCGTGGCTCATTAAATTTGTTCTCTGCTGAGCAGTTTCAAGAATCCTATCCTTTGCTTTAAACAGTGTTCCATCCCATATAAAATATACCACTTCTGGTGTGAGGTTAACATTTGTTAACCCAAAATATCCATGGTAGTAAAAATCAGTCATTGGAATGTTAATGGAAAGCAAACACAAAGGGGGCTTGAGCACATCTAAGGTAAATTCAGTTTTAAATTTGAGTGAATATGTTTGTGTTGCGTGAATTTGCCCAACTCTAGTAGTAACCTCTTCTTAATTAATTGCTAATCTGCTTTTTAATGTTTCCCTTTCTGGATCCGTTTTCTCACTCCCTTTCTTCTGGGTACTGGTATTAGAAGTTGATCCTGTTGCATAGCTGGTACTAAAATATTGACGTGATAAAACTGGATAGCACTAGTCATTCCACTTCCAAGTACTTTTCTGGGGGTACCAGTACAACTCCAGCAAAACTCTTGTGATAGCTGGTGCGTCACATTACCTGATTATAATGACAGTGGATAGTAGCAGTAGCCTAGCTGGTCAGCTATTTCAGTGCTATTTCCCTTTGCTACCTGGCACCCTGCATACAACACTTTTTATATACTCAATTATTTATGGACTCATAATTATTTAGCATCAATATGTCAATGTTACAATGCCCTGGTTGGCCATAAAGGAGCAACAATCTTTCTTTAATTAAAATTACATGGTCTGTGTCAACTTTCTTTGGACCTAACCTTTTAAAACTGAGTTGGGTGTTTGAATTCCAAACCAAATATCTGTGTTTTAAGCAAAGACTAAATACAGAGCTCTCTTTCACTGAGACTGGTCTTGGAAGCCAATAATTTTATATGTTTTAGGGAGGTTTATATTATACAGGGGAGTTTACAATGGACTTCATTGAACAGTAGACCACAGTGACAATATTATTTTTTTTAATATAAGCAGGACCTAATAAGGAGGAAGCGATGTATATAATTCAGTCTGTAAGTGTTCCTGGCTAAAGACAAAAGCCTAAGATGCATCCCTGATGTTTCAGAACATGCTGACTCTTGTGATCAAGCTGGTAATGAAGGTGAATGGGTTTGGTTTTAGAAACACAGCTGTCCTTTCTGAAAAATTATTGTATCACTTGGCATTGTAGCAATATACGGAAGCAGCATGTAATTTAATTACTTGACCACCCTGGGAGTTCCATGAACCAAATTAAATTCTGGCATAAGCAGATGCAACTACCGCTGGGAATTGTACCCGCTTATGCCAGGGCTCAATTTGGCCCAGTGTTTTTCCCTTCTCCCCAAAAGCTTGGAGCTTATGGTGATCCACTTCTCGTGCCATTCAGTGCTTGGAACTGTTGGCCTTTCCACACACAGAGCACCCCAATACTTTGTGCAAAAATGACTTCCATTTTACATTAAGGAAAACAACATCAAGGAACAGCAAAAGTAAAGTCTCCATGTGAGAGTGCCTCTGGGAACAAAATGACTTCTGATCATTGCACACAAGGGCAAAATTTTAAGGTGTAGTGACCAGAAAACAAAAAGGTATCAATTTCACAAGCTACATACAGCACAGGGACAAACGGTGTCCATTAGAGAGAGATAATTGACCTTCACAAAAGCTTCCAACAGCCGCATTCTGTTTGTAAGAACACAAATGTTGTTTGTGATTTTGTGGTCCTTTGAGATAGGGAAGTGTTATCTCCATTTTACAGACGGGGACACAGAGGAGCAGAGAAGCTAAGCCAAAAGTTTTCACCCCCGAGTGCCTAAAGTGAGGAACACTTTGACCAAATTTACCAGCTCCAGGTGCCACAGCAAATTTGTGGCAGAGATGAAGACGTAACTCTGGCTTGCCTTCCACCCTTCTAACCCTGTGCTTCAGTTACTGGGGCATAGTGGGAGGCCAGCAGGACCGAATACAACATCCCCTTATAAAAGTGAGCATTAGCACCATGGGCAATTCAGTTCTCAACAAACTTTTTATTTTAAAATTACTCACTGCTAAATACAGGAGCAACAAGGTTTAGAAACTCTCAGACTTTACTAAACAGTTATGCAGTAAAATTCTGCTGCCAACTACACACAGAGCTCCCACTGACTTCAATGGGAATTGCCCACATGTAGCTAAGGACAGAATGTGGCCCTAAACTGATTAAGGACTGAGGGAAATGAGGGTTCAGCTACAGGTTCCAGTCCGGTTCAGTGTGGAAAATCCTGAACTTGAAGCCAGACCTTCCAGGCAGGCCTTAAAGCAAGCAAACAAATAAACAAAAGCAGTGCTCCTCCCCTGCCAGAACTTTCCAGTCTCATGCTGGGATTTAGGAGATCCCTCCTAACTGAAACAAAATTATTTTTAAAGTAATCGTTATCCCACCCAGGAGAATACTAAACACATAGCTGGCGAGTGACCAGGTCTTGGAACTCAGCCACCTGGGCCAAGTGTGGGATTGCACACTAAGGGGAAAAGAGCAACAAGTGACACCATGGACAGTTTGCTGCAAGAGCTTTAAGAGAATCACCCAGCAGACCCACAGTGGTTTTAATCTCTACTGCTAAAGGAGCCTTATAAAAGTCTGCTTTCCCTGTGCAAGTCATTTCTTAAAAGAGAGTAAAATATCATTAATTTTTTCCATTAGCATCCATGTTATAGGATGGGCAGTAGATTTTGTGATTATATCTGTCACCTCCTCAATATGTGTTGCTAGCTGCTGGTGCAATGTGTAAAGAGTGCTTATAATGTGGCATTCTACTGTTACCGAGTGGGTTACCCATTTAAAACACATACCGTACCATAGAAAATAGTCTAACCAGCTGAAGTATTTGACAACCAAATTAAGTATAGATATGCTGTAAAATAGCCAACTTGCATATTGCTGCCACCCTGAGCTGCTCAAAGTTCAGAATTATGAACCAAAAATGTCTTGGCTTTTCACATGCTGTTCTTTTGCATTTGGAACAGTGGGTAGCAGACTGCTTTAGCAACACAGCACTTGCATAAACAAACCTGAGGGTGACTGTGAACACAATAATAAATATGTAATTTGTGCAACCCTTTGAAAGGGAAAATAGTCTGGCTGACTCCTAGACTTTAAAAGGTGCTGAGCACCAATAGCTCCCATGACACCAGTATTTGTAAAAGATGTCTGCCCCTCTGTGCTGCTTGGAATTGCCCTACAAACATTTGGGAGAAAAGAAGTTTTTGGTTAAAGATTCCATCCCCCATATCTTCCATTGAGGGTTGAGAGGGGCTCCCACTCTGTCTCTGAAACATATGAGCCGTGTGATTCCATCCCACTCCCTGGTTTTGAATGTTCCCACACAAGACTCTTTACAAATATTTTTGTTTCCCATTTTTACCCTCCTTAGACAATTCCCTTCTGAGTGCCATCAACACACAGCACTGCATCCAAAGCTAGTCTCTTTGACTGCTCTTTCAGACCTTACACTCCTCTCAGCTAGCCTTACGGTGTTGCGTTTGAGGGTAAGGTGAAACCATTTAAAATAATTTTAAGTATGTTTATTTTTTCTCCTGATTCTTCCACTAAATTTCCCCTCACATGGTGCCCATTCCACATTCTGCAAGTAGCCAGTGAGGACACTTGCCTCACGAATAGGGGCGCCTGAACCCACTCCAGCTTGTAACTACTCAGATCACATTGAACTCAGCCCTTGGACCCTGGAATGATAAAAAAGCAACTGATATTGAGAGAGAGAAAAGCCCATCAGCTTAGATACTATGGGCTAGATTTTAACTTTACAGTGTGCCCTTAGTACAGGGGGTCCATAGCAGCACCTCCCCAGCTGCCAACAAGGGAACGAATTCTCCCTCAGAGTCAACATTCCCTCTCATGCTCCCTCTTACTCTGGGGAAGAAATTACTTCACCACTTCCTGTGGAGAAGCTTCCTCCCTGTTGTGCACCTGACCAGGGGTCCGATGCTCTATCCACTTGACTGCACTACTTGAAGTGTATAAGCTGAGCATGCTTGACAAGTGTTAATTAACTTGACAATTCCATAGCAGCATTCAGAAGATAAGTACTATTCACCCTCATTTAACAGATGAGGCAAAAATGAGGCATGACGAATTTGTGATTTTCCCCCAGGAAGTCCGTGGGAAGATTAGAACCCAGGTCCTATGCTTTAATTAATCCCAAGGCCATCCTTTTTAGAGCTTTGGCCTGATGACTTGCTGGCCCCATGGGGTGTGGGAATTCATTCTTGCTTGTGAGTTGCACAGCTCCCTGTTTTTTAAAAATCTATTAAAGATATTTGTTCAGAAGTGTCTGTTTCAGTCAGTATTGGGTGCTGGTTCCACTTGGGCTTTTAAAATATTTTAATTGATCTCTGCACTGTATATTCAATGCTGCTTTAGTAGTTCTATTAGAACGATACAGTGGCCTGAGTGCCGTGAGGTGGGGATAGTTTTATAAACTAGACTGAGAATTTCAAAGGCACCAGACTCCAATTAAAATTGAATGGGAGTATGCTACCTTCTAGTTAAGCCTTTGAAAATCTCCCAATCAATTAATAATTTAACAAAGATACAAGGGGAGTTTTGAATGGGGAAGTCTGCCTTCCATCCAGTACCGAAGTGCATTCACTGACAAGCCGCACACAGGTCTGACACGGCATCATCTGCGAGCAAAGTTTAATAGTGTGGTTTTTATCATTTTGGTTTTGGGGCTCCAAATAAATAGGTATTTTGGAGGAGGTGTTTCTATCTGGGGCTTTACACACCCAGAGCCTACTATGCATCCAGAGCACCCCTAAAATGGACTGCCTGCTTGTACTGTTAATTGCTGAGGCTGGAGAGAATTACCGGTATATTAATGGTCATGACAATGTGTGGGTATTAATTAGGAAATTATTACATGAATGATGATTGATTCTTAACCTGCGGGGTTATTGCTCACTGTTTTCTTATGCGTGAGGATAAACAGCGGTATGCTAAAGCAAGAGTCACTCTATGGTTGGGTGAAAAGAAGAGAACTCAGTGGGTATGTAAGGGGCAGAGCACATCTTATTAATGACACACTGAATGAAAGCTAGTTTTTTCATCAGACACACAGGCTGTATGTGAAGCTGTTGTTGTCTCCTATGCTACACAGTTTAAATCCCGGTGTCTGAAATGCAGCTTGTGGTATAGGTACAGTAGTAGTACACAGGGAATGCAGAGGAGTCACTATTTTCCCATATGTGGTGAATCCTGAACTAAAGATTATAATGGGAGTACATCCCCTGGATCCCGAGTGGACTTGTACAGCCTGCACTGAGGCCTGTGCTGCCACGAGTTCACTGCTATGCTAACTAGGTTATGCCTTCCCAAACTACAATCACACCTTCGATTGCAGTATAGATATACCCTACCTCCTGTAGCCTATGCCCTGTCTCAAAGTATTCCCAGGTGACTTCCAGAATAATTTTTGTTTGGCTTTTAGTTAGACTAGCTCTTCTAGGTGATCAGGTCACTTCAAGTAGGGTTCATTGTATTTTTCCAATTCTGGAGACAGCTAAGGGAATAGTGCGAAAGATACAGAGGAGTACTGTGTTCTGTTGTGGGTTGTATAAGGCACCCATTGCTGTAGTGCCGAGAGAACATGAAAGGTTTCAAGTTAAAATAACAGTTGGAAAGTGAAGAACTTGCCTCCTGCATTTTGTCATAGCTGCCTTTTTAGCCCATGAACTCCATACTCTGTCTATCCAGCTGCATTTTAATGTCCACAGTCTTTTCACAGTAGAATCTCATGAATGTACACTTCATTAATCCACACACTTTATAATTGGCATGTAACAATGGCTTTTTCAGCAAAGATTAATCAGCGAAGCGCTGAAGTGAATTTTGGTATCACTTAGACTTAATGCGCTGCATTTACTAGTAAATGATGAAATACAAATTAAAGCTAAACTACAGTTGTCAGAAAGGAACAAAGGACCTTTGGTGATCCTGCTTATCTTTGATTTTTAATTGTGTTCACTATGAGTTGTTAGTTTCCAAATTCAGCCATTCCCAATAGTCTTCACTGTCAACTAATGAGGTTCCATTGCATATTTTAAGATAGAAAATTGACTGAGACATGTTTGTTGAAAGAACATTAAGGTACTCTCTCACATAGTCTCTCTCGCCCGCCTCAGATACAAGGATCCAAATCAATAAGGCCCAGGGGTGTGTGATGTCTTCTAAAAACCTGGGCTCAACAGTCTTTATCTCCTTGAGCATATGCTGGATGCTCTAAATATTGTGGTCACCTGTCCTGTTTCAACCTTTTTTTTCCATGAATTTGTCCCAGCTCATTATTTTATGTAGAGATGGACTCGTGCCACAAAACTCAGGCTGTGAGCACCCCAAAGAACTCTGCTTCAAGACTATCTTTGATTTTGATACAAACTGAGGGGGTCTTTTCTTCTCCTAAAATGTGGTGACCAATGGGAGAAACAGATGGCCATTGAAAATAAGTTCATAAAGAGCTAGTCAGGCAAGTGAATGCATAAAAATGTCCCTTTACACCTCATCATTTGTGTGCCTTCCAGTCATTTCTGAATAGAGAAAACAAGCTTAACCACATTTAGCTTTCTAGGACCATTGCAGCTTATCTACCAGGCCTTATGCATCAGCCACAAAATTGTCAGCTACATTCTGCTTGCAGATAGATTATTACTAGTGGTGATATAAGAAGCAGACAACACAGCCTGATTTTTGGTCCTAGAGTTGACTTGGCAGTGTGGGCAATTAGAAAAACAAGTGTGAACTGAACAAACTTTTTTCAGCTGTGATTGCACTTCGGGGGGTGGGGGCGGCGGGTTGTGTGTGTATCTTTTTGGTGTGTAGGATACAATATGGGCTGAAAGAGAATATTCTTGTATAGAGGCAGCCTGGTTCAATGGATAGAGCGCTGGACTGGGACTCAAGAGAGGTGCTTTCTGTTTCCAGCTTTACCATAACCTTGGGCCAATCTCAGTTGTGGGGGCTACTGTAATACAAATAATAATACTTTGAAATCCAAATTCTTTCTCCATACAGAACCACAGGGAACACAATTTAATTCAGGACCTCTCTGCATTCGAGTTTAAAACACAAATTGCTGGGTTTCCCAGGTGGGGGGTGGGGATGTTAAGTCTCCTGTTTTGGTTCCTCATTAAGCGCTTTAAATAGCATTTAAGAATTGTTGGGATGTTGCTTTGGTCTGTTTTCTAAATAATTTACTGAACTCATGACCTTGAGCTTTCAAGGAATTGATGTAGCTGTGCTGGAACTCTCATGACTTGAACTTGAGACTAATTTGCACACAGCTGCAGTCTGTCCACCATCAACAGCGAACCATACCAAAAACTATAACTAAATAAATAAACACCCTAGCCCCAAACACGTAACCATAATAAAATGAATATGGCACAGTTCTGAGCTGTGGCCACCAGGTGTCCATCTTCTCACAAGTAGCTTTTGCTGATCACATGGAGCTATATATACAGCACTTACTACTCTTTTTTTTCTTCAAAACAGAAGTGAATTGTCTTCAAGTTTGCTCTAACGGGCTTACCTCTGCGGATACAGGCTGAGAGCTAGAAGCATGTAACTACCCATGTGGGCAATTGTTAACTTTGGTTTTGTGCCCACCCCCTCAAAAAAGTGCTGAGAATTTACAGGAGTTGTGTTGGGACACAAGAGAATATTGTACATCCAGATTGAGCCCTCTCCTCCCCCTTCTTTGTCTGGGAAATACTGAATTGTGTTATGTTAGTCTAGCTCTTACTCCCTTTTAACCCTAGCATGTAAACAGAAGTCTGCAGTGCAAAACCAATCTAATTTTGGAATGGTGTGGGCCTTATCATTTCATTTGGGTTGATGATGTTATGACGCTTAACTTGAATAAATAGCACTTCTCTCCCTTCTCCCCATCAATTGATCAGACTTCAATATCTTAATGTGGGACTATACACTCATCATCATTTCCCCCCTTTTTTGTCCAGGGATAATCCCTACATACCAACATGGTTAGTAAAGAAGGAGAAGGGATTAGGTTCCGTCCTCTAAATATTCCTTCCACTCCACAACACACACTCTGGTCAGCCAGGTTCATGCAGCTGAACAGCAACTTAAACGCTGAAGTAAAATTTCAGTTAAGCTCAGACAGCTTGAACTAATTCCAGCCAAGCAGCCCACTTCATCTCACCCCCAACAAATATAAACTGAAAGACACTCTCTGTTATGTGTATTAGAGAAGGTTTCCCTCCTCATTCCATCTAGCCATCTCTATTTATCTCCCTTCCCTCTGTCCCTGAGGAACAGCTGTCTAACTGCTGGAATGTTCACATTCATATAAATCTGAGACTGTATTTAATATCTCTTTTCTTCATTTATTTCCTTTTTGTTCTTTCATTCTCATGTTCAATGCTGTCTTGTTTCTTTTTCCCTTTTTCCCTTTGCTGTTTTACTATTCTCTGTAGAAGTCTTTGTCGAAGTGGCTGGATTAGTATTTTAAGACTGAGGTTTTTGAAGAGCCTAGATTCTCCAGCAGCAGGTATTAATCCTGACAGTACTGATTCAGTCCTTCTTAGGTAAGCTCCAGGCTGTTTACTGTAGATGGGTTTTTTCTGGATAACTGATCATTCCAGTTGCTCTGCATAGACATTAACAATCCCATGGATCTTTCCATAGGGAATAGGAATTTACTGAGCTGTGTGCTGGTTATCTACCTAGTTGATGCCCTACAACCTGGAAATATTATCTCTCCCTGCTTCCCCTCCTCCCCCCTCAGGTATTATAGTTTGTGAAGTGCTTTAGGACTGTAAAATATTTTCTTGCATAATTTTTTTAAGGTTTTCCTCCTCTTTAACATGTAAAAATGATGCCCACAAACAGCAATTTTGCTGTTACAGAATGAATTACAGATTTTTCAGTGAACCTCCATTCTTTCAATGAAGACAATTTTTAACAAAAATGAAAAATTTTGTATTAGAAATTTTTCATAGGAGGAAAAAAATGAAGAGGATTTGGTGTATAACTATGAGCTGCATGGTAGAAGGCACGGGAAGACAGAGGTAGCTCCCTGAATAACAGATTTCTAGGAGACCCCTTACTGAAGGCAAAGTGAATTTTGAATCCCTGTTGGGATTGAAAGGTGATGGGTAGCTCTCTCTGTATGAAAGAGCTGAAGTTGTTTGTCATTTTTCAGGTCACTGGCTTGAATAATTTTGCACTGTAGAGCAGGGCAACACCATGTGTGCATCGTGTCTGGTTTTTGTTTTAATTATGCTACCCATAGTCTTCTACCAGCATCCCCTTTTAAAAATAAGTATTGGGGATAAATAAGTTTGTGTTGTGTCTGAATGTGGCTGGGCAATACAGATACTCTAGGACAGGGCTTCTCAGCTGGTGCATTGTGAGTGAAGGCCTGCTGGATTGCACCGCCTTGGTTGAAACAGAAGAAAAATCCCTGCCTCACTAGAACCCGGAAGGAATGTTTGTCTCTCCCCTGCTACTGCTGCTTCCTCTCCCTCCTGCCCACCACCCAGTCAAGGAGCAGCTCCTCAGTCTCCATCTTACCCACAGCCCTACCAGTTCTTTGCTCTAGGGCTGGGGAAGCAGCACTTCACAGCCTTTTGAAGTGGTGCTATCTAGGAACTGGGGACAAGGAGGGGTGAAAAGGAAGCACCAGCTGCCCCATCCGCCCAGTGGAATCATCCCTCCCAGTCACCAGCCAGCTCCTCATCCCACAACACCCCCAAACCTCCCATTGTTTCTTCACATGACCCAAATCAGCAACAGTACGGCCGTTCTTATGTTCTTATGTTCTTACACAGAGGGTGAACTTTTCCAAAATGCTCAACAGTGGCCTAACTCCACTCCCACTGGAAGCAATGGGAGCTTTGCTTTTTACTACAATGCAAGCAGTCAGGCCAAGAACAGAGTTAAGCCAATGCTGAGCATTTCTGAAAATCCCATCCATAGTGTCTTTTATGTCTAAGGATCTCAAAGTTCTTCACTGACATTGTGAGGTTGATTCTGTTCTCATGTAGCCATTTTTAAACCAGTGCAATTCCACTGTCAATGGATTCACTCCTGATTTGCACCAAAGCAAATAAGATCAGAATCAGCCTCTGACTATTGCAATGACTCCTGTAAAGGTTATACACATTTTGCAGCTAGGGAAACAGAGGTATTGAGAGGTTAATTAACAATATTCTAGCTGTATTAAAAGTAGGCATGCAAGAAAAGAAATGGAGCAGACAATTCTTATTGGCTGGAAGAAACTCCTGGAGTCAGCAATCTAAGCAAGGTACATAAATTTAGAGAGGAGTTGAACTATTCTCTGTATAGTTGGACTGATAAGCTTTGCCTGGGGCATCATATTTCCTGTGTGCATGTGCAGGACTTAACAGTGGCATGATTTTGCCTTCTGTGACTCCTTCTCATTCCAGGACAGCTCATGTGAAAATAGGAGATCTCAGAGTGGCTTATTTTGGTTTCAGCAATAGCACATTCACTAAGAGGAATAGATGAGTCACAAATTGGTTCTTTCTTGTCACATTCAATGCATTTCTCGCATGGTTGTTTTTTCTCACCTTCTCAGATCTGCCTTGCTTCTGCTTCACATCTCTTTGAATTTTCACATTTTAGCTCTTCCTCTAATTTTCTCAATAGTTTGTCAAATGCATCTCAAGTCTTTCTGGGACACATCTTCTATGTAGTGTATTTACATATAGTCCATTGATGCTGCACCTGTGGTTGTGGTACCAGTAAGCTTGGTGGACGCTTACCTATAAAACATGGTCTCTTCTGTAAGTCTCTTTGTTTCAATCCTTTCTCATGCCATCTCAATTTTCATTTCTCTATCTGGTTATTCCTCAAAAAAAAATTGTTGGTTGAAGACAAAAGGAAAGGCTGGAGGTATTAAATAAGACACAGCTCAGTAATAAATAAGATGTTTTGTATATCACTGTAAGACACTAAACAGATAAGGTTGAGATAGACAATGTCCTTGTGTAAATTTGGAAGAATGTTAGGTTATCCAGCTACACATGTTACCTGCTTAATTCCAATTCAAATATTCTCTTCTCATCTCCTAAAACCAGCACGGTCTTTCCCATTGCAATCATATCCACATAGTCATCATGATACTAGTCACAATGGGAGAAGAATATATTGTATCTGGTCTAGCAGGTGGCATAGGTGTGTGTATCAGAGCAGTAGGATTGGCAGTAAGTAGTTGGAATTAAGTACCAGGTTTTTTTTAGTGTGTTCCACGTGTCTACTCATGAGAAGGTAGGAGGAGGCTAACGAGAGTAGTGTTAGTAGGTGGTGTGTTCAGAGGCAGGCTGTGGATTTTGGTCTTAATTGGATATTTCCTTGATTTTTGAGGATTTGCATTGGGGGTAGAGGAGGATTACAAGCTGAAAATCAATAAAGTTTTTGGTAGAGTTCATTTCCTTAGTATTATAAAAGGATGTAAGTATCGGGAAAATGCAATGAGTGGAGAAATTGGATGCTGGCCCAATTTGTAAATGTTCGCACCAAGAATATGACTTTCTTCAGCAGTTGCATAGGTATTTCTGTTAAACGATGCCATCCGTAAACATAAGAGCATCATACCAGTGAGCCAGCAGCTGGATTTTGGCTTTTTTATTTTTTATCTGTAAGTGTAAGTCTGAAAACATCGGCCTCACAGTAACTTTTTCAGTGCATTTTGTTCTGTTAAAATGTCACATGAATTGGGCATGTTTTCTTTTACATCACCATTCTGTTCAAATACGTCTGCTTCATGCTGGAGTTCTTTGTTGAGGTCATCATTATGTTAAAAAGGTGGTTTGCTTTTGGCATGTTAATTTTCATTGAACTACATAAAGTGTAATTTTTAACCAAAAAGGCCCCAAATCCCCACATTAAGGGGACTGTAGGCCAAAGAAGCACACTGAGGATTTGTGAGTATAAATTGAACATATCGTGGTTTATGTGATTTTGTCAGTAGAAGGGCACAGAATTCGGAGAGACACACAGCACTGCAAATTTTAAGAAAAAAGTCTGGTTTTGAACTTAAATAACCATGTGACGGAGACACTGTTTTTCTCCAAAGTACCCTCCAAATCCAACATTAAGAGTATATAAGGGATTGATTTTTGCTTTTCACTTTTAGTAACAAATTTAGCTGTCTGGGGGCTAGACAAGGGAAAACTGTCAACTTGAAAATTAGAGAGAGACAAGATAGGTGAGGTAATATCTTTTATTGGACCAGCTCATATCCTGAGACTGACATAAATACAAATACACTGGATACAACCTGAAAATTGTGATAAAAGCATAAGTATGGATTTGAAACATGCCTCCACAATATAGTAGTAACCACAACTATAGCTGTGACCATAGAGAGGAGAGATGGAAAAGCCCCAACTACATTGATTTTTTCTTCCTGAAAGTGTGACAGTCCTCCAGAGAAAAGATGCATTCAATCTTGCACTGATTAGAATATCTGATTACTAGGGTACACTGTCCAGTAACTGCTCCCTTTGATAGAGCTAGGAGTGAGTCAGTATCTCCATTAGTTTATAATTGAGATGTAAAATAGTATTTATGTTTTTATTAATATTTTATATGATATATAAATTTTAAATTTATATCAGACATTAAATGAGTGGTGTTGCTCAATGAAACTATTCATCACGATTATTTTAAAACTTTTTTTTCCCTAAGAATTGGCTTGGCCATGTTCTAAGATATTGTATGGATGAGATTAGGGATTCAGACTCATTTTGTGCTGGCATTATTGCATTATTTATAGCAATATAAATAAAATGGAAATCTCACAGGTAAATTTGGTAGCAAAGTTCAAATAATCTGAAAAGAAACAATTAAAAAGGACAAGGCATTTAATTTGAAAGTAGCTACTGAGCATGTGCAATAACTACTTTTTCCAAATAAATTTCATACAGTTTTATTACTTGACCAAATCAAGAGTTATGTGAGTTACTCTAGCCAAGCTATAAAAAAATTCTTCTGTTACCTTTATGGGAACACTAAGGTGGTATTAATGCAATAAATCAATGGTACTGTAAGATATTAGGGATATGAGTACCTTATTTTGTATGACTGTGTATGACTCTATTGCTCTGATGCCACATGCCAAAATATTATTTTAACAGGCAGGTTAGTTACAGAATAAGATATGGGCCAAAAAAAGAGAGGAAATCCTAGACAAGTAGGAGTCTGGTCTTTCTGTATTACACCATCTCTGAGCACTATGCCTAGTGCCCACTCAGGTATTTTCATGCAGCACCTACACCACTGTGGGGATATTGCGTAGAATTTTGAGATATGGAATATGGCTCAGGGTATACGTGAGGTATGTGCCGCTTGGATAGTGACATGATGAAATCCAGAGCCACAAAGGAAACAAGGATAGTTCAGTTCCTCCACTCCAGCGACCACTGCCCATAAATGTCCAATAAAGTGCTATTTATAGCAATGAGATTCTCTGAATAATGTAACCAATCACCCTCATGTTTCTTAGCAACCTATTAGATGGGCATCTTCTTTCCAAAGACACCCCACTGACATAGTCCTTGCCAGGGAATGGTGACATTTCTCTTTTGTGTTGTCATAAGCGTGTCACTACCAAGCACTTTATAGAATACGCAAGAAAGTTCTCTGTCTTAAAGTCTCTCTCTTTGAGTCCCTCTAATCATCAGCTACATTTGTCTTGCATTTGTCACATTCTTCATGTTGGATTGTGGGATTATGTTAAAGAAAAATAGAGAAACCATTTGTCTGAAAATTATCATGACTAATTTTGTCTTCTGTTTTCCTGAATTCAGTTTGTATGAGTAACAGTTCTGAGGGAACCGTCCAATTGTCCCTTTGAAAAAAACAACCTCTTTGAATTATTTCAGCATCCTCTATTTTGATTATGTACGTGTCAGCTTATTGTTAGTGTGATGGGGAGATATGGGGCTGTTGTTTTCCTCTTGGTATTATACAAACAAGTGGGTGATGACTCATGAACAGTGTGTGCAGTCAGTCCATGTTTCAGATGATAGGGGACATTAATGATTTTAAAAAAGCATTATCTACAATATTCATAAGCTACTCCTATGGAGTAAGGAAAAAAAACAGACATTGAATTAAAAAGAAACAAAATCCTTTTCTCCTACCAACACTTAGATATTGCACCTCTGCAAGGAACATGGTATTCTTTATTAATCAATTTTTATTGGGATGTAAGTAAGAGGAGCTGTGTCTATGAGAGCCATCACCTTTCTTCCTATGTTCATGGCATCTTTCCTTGGGTCTCCAACATTTCCTTGTGAATATCCAGCTGTCAATTTAAACTCAACATGGGCCTAACTGAGCTCCTCATACTTCCTCCCATGTCCACTCCTCTCCACCCTTTCTCTACCAGAGTGGACAACACCACCATCCTCCTAGTCATTCAGGCACTGGTGCCAGAATCCAGGAAGCCAGGGGGGCAACCTCCTTCCCCCACACTTTTAAAAGTGGAAGGGCCATGCCCTCCCTTTTTTAGCAAAAGAAACATAAGCACAAAATTAATGTCCCTCACAGAATAATGGATTCTGCCAGGGAGGTGCTGCAATTACACCTTTTGCTCACCAGAGGTTGCTGCGGCACCAGAAGAGAGGTCAGCTGGCTCACCACTGGAGCAGACAGCTGTGGAGAGGAAGCGGGCACTTTCACCTTGGGCCCCCACTTCTACAAAGGTTCCAACACCCTTTCCTCTCAGGCCCATAATCTGAGTCATGTTTGACTCACCTTTCTCTTGAGCCACATCCAGGGCATGTGTAAACTTTACTGTTGCTTCCTACATAGCGTTTGAAAGATCTAAGCTTTGTCCACACCAACAAAAATCTTGTCCAGGCTCTTCTCATGTCTTGACTACTACAACCTCCTCCTGTCTGGCCTTTAACTACTGAAACTTTGCCCCACTCAAGTCCTATTCAAACTGAAGCATTCAAGAACACTTTCCTGCCCTCTCATTCTGACTACATCACACTCCCTCTTCGAATCCCTCCATGGGCTCCTCCTCCTTCATCACATCAAATACATGCTTTTTTTCCTTGCCTCAAGGCCCTTCACAATTAGATCCCACCCTTCCTATCCATGCTGTATGTTGTTGTGTCATCAGTTGCCCTCATTTCTCGGCCAACAATGTCAGCCTTGACTGCTTGCTGGCTTGCTACAAGACCATCACTCTTTCCTCCATGCCACTCTTTATGCATGGAAAGCCTTCACCCCAAAAATTAGTAAAGTCCAATCCTGCTTCAGATTCCTCCTCAGGACTAATTTCTACCATGCCTACAGAACACCACTAGCTGTTCATGGCTGGGCAACTGGCAAACTGAGATTACTGCTACCTAATAGCTTATTTCTCTCCATTAATGACCACAACAAAGCCCATTATATCTGCAAACTGTGTACATAACTAGTCAGTGGGGAAAAAAATGGTTGTGTTACTGATCCTCCCTTCCCTAATTCGTTTCACCCACTTTACATCTTGTCTTAAAGTAAGATATTAGGTATTTGGGCAAGGGAACTGTGTTATAATGTGTGTCAAACAATGCCTAGCATGATGGGGCCCTTACCTGTTTGGGGGTCTCTTGGTGCTACTGTAATACAAATAATTAATACATTGAAAATATCCCACAGATATTAAGAGTCAGATGTGTCACCGGTGACTTCTCCTTATGCACTTGCAGATATACTAGGATAACTGTTGGTAGGAGTTTATACCTATGATTAATGGGTCCCAAAATCAGTTACTAAAATATAAATGCTGAGCACATTGAAAGGAGACTAGCTGAAAACTAGCTAAAACTGTGTTGAAGGATAGCACCTGCATACCACAGCGTAGTGGTACCTCCAGTGTTGAAAGTTAATTGACAGAACTAGGAGAATATGAATATTTATTCTCGCCTCATCATGCAAGATGGTTCTGGGACTATTTCTTCACCCTCTAGGAGTTTTGGCCTGCAGGACCAAAATTCTAACATTGCTGGTTGCTCCTGTAACACCTTTCTGACAGAGAAAATATCACAATGTGCAAAATGTTGGAATAACTTGAGAACCACAAAAGAACCTGTGAATCTGTCTCATAGAAGAGGTTTTGTTACTTGATTACTCATTCAAGTTAGGTGCTTTTTTCCGCTTTCATTGGTTAAATGATTTGACCACAGCAAGCAGTACAAGACTACAAACCCACTGCAGGATGTCTGAGTTATATGGAAGAAGATAGAACAGGAACTTGCAGAGAGAACAACCAGGTGCAAATGTGGCTGAAGTAGAAATATTGGTGACAGATGTTCTTCCTGGCCTTCTGGAGGAGTACACACCAGACAGCATCTTCATCATGTTGTTTGACATCTCCCGCTAGAGGGAAGCGAGATATTACGTGATGACTTTTTCAACTGTATAATACAGCCAAAGGATGTAAGTGTTGCAGCACCTCTGCCTGTAAACACCTTCTCTATAGCACAACCTATCGGCAAGGGGATCATAAAGAATGCAAAGGATCTTTAGAGGAAACATGCACCGGAAGATTATGCTGTTGACTTGTGAGGCTTGGCAGCTGCCCTCCTTATAAACACCTTCTCCATTGGACAGACTATTGACTAGTGAGTTGTAAATAATGTAAAGGATCCAAAGGTGATTCCACTGGAATAGCATAGGAGGCAGAGGTCCATCCCCTCTAAAAAGGAGGTCTGCTGCTCCACCTGACATGTATGGTGACATTGGTACCTCTCCAGAGGTATCACATACTGCACCTCTCTATCTTCTTTGGCAAATTCATTTGTATATTTTAGGTAAGAAATTGATAATAGCCCTAAAAAAAACCAAAAACTTTTGTTCCTAAATTCAAAATCCCTGCAGCAGGGCAGGACAAGGGAGGAAGAATCCTGCTCTATAAGCAAATTCTTAGCTACCCCAACTATATGCCTATTTCAGTCTTGGAAATGACTCTGAAAAGGATATTCAGAAAATCCATAAATGGGAAAGTCACAGCTTGAGTTTTACATCTTTGTAGTGTGCCAGCCTGACCACATTTCTTCTATCACATACCCTACCGATGAGGATCCTTAAAGAGTGCCAAGAAACTGTAGAGGAAACATGCACCAGAAAATCAGTACAGGCCTTGCCAAGCATGAGGGATCTACTAGTGTAACTGCACATCCATCAGTCATTCTAGATGCTTCTGTTTGCCTGTTTCCTTGGGCCTGCAATTATCATCTATCTAAGATTGTTGCTGAAGCACACCATTTAGATTTATTTTGGTGATAAAATCTGACTTCTCAGTTGATGTGTTAAGAACCTTTGGGAGGGCAAAGGAAAATCTCAATTTAGTAAAGTTATTTTTTACGGGGAGATTAGGTTTTCAAAGGCACAAAGGCATAGGTAACTCATTACAATTGACTTTCAATAAGAGTTGGACACACAATTTCTTTTTGTGCCTTTGGAAAATCTGTCCAGTAGTGATTAAATACTAGTTGTCTTGCAGGTAGATGGGTGAAGACTGATTGGATTTTGATACAACAGAGACATTCCAACAGATTTAAACATTTTATTAAGAGGATGCTTTTTAAAAAAAAGTGAACGGTAGAGTTTAAGCGTAGAAGTTTCTGGTGATCAGGGAATAACGTATTATCAAGATTATCGAGGGGTGTGAAGTTCAGGTTAAGATTGGGTGGCATAAGGAATACATAATCTGCAATATCCCCGATTGGAGGTGAAAGGTTGGCGGGTCAAAATAGAGACATTGAGATATGAGGGTATGAAGTTCATATAATCGCTATGTTCGGGTGTGGAGTATAATGAGTGGATGGGTTAACCCTCATTTGGTGAGATTTAATGTTCAGTGAATTTATGGTTCCAGTTCATATGGTCCAACAGACAAAGTCTCTTGGTCCCTTTCTTATGGTCAAAGAATGATCTCACTCTGGCTCACACCTCCTGGTACTGTCGGTGGCCGGTGATGTGTTTGATGTAGATGTCCCTGGACCATCGGAAGGTGTCTGAGACCATATTGAACAACATGGGCCGTATGAAAAAGAGAACAAGACACAATTTATGTACCATCACCAATAGCTTCTTATGACACCCAGACAAAGAGCTGATACTTCTAAATCCTACTAATAATATTCCAGTGTAGGAAAAACTTTGTCAAGATAATGTTCTCTGCTTCTAAAGAACTAATATCTAGAGCTGAGTAAATGATTTCTGTAAAGAATTTTGCCTCCTTTTCTTTTTGCATATTTGTCTGCAAACAATTTAGGATTTTCACGGGGGGGCGACTTTCCAAGAATTGGTGAGAAATTATTCATTTGTACATGTTTTTTATTTCCAGCTATAGAATTTCATTTGTAATTAAAGTGATTTTGTCATTTTCTACTGCAAGCTTTTACAAATGGATTTTTGTTTTCATTTCACTTTGAAATTGTCTTCTTTTTTGGTGAAAGTGGCAGCTTTATAAATCTCAGGATTATGCTTCGGAAGCTTTTTTATATTATGTAAACTGAGTTCCTGCACAGCCTGCCACTGGTAACTAAAGATCTCATGACATTTTTATAAGGGAAAGATTCTTAACAAGACCTATAAGAAAGCAGCAAAATACTTTTTCATGAACATTAGCGCAAACATTTATTACTCCATTTCAGGCAATGTTGCAATTCCCCGCCCCCCGCATACACCTCCCATCAACAAATCTGAAAAGGTAAAAAAGTCACTTTATCATTAAAAGTGGAGGGAGGGAAGACCCATGATTTGGCTGAGACCAAAATGCTGCCATTTCATCTCACTAGTCAAAGATAAAAAATTGCCCAAAGACAACTTTGCAAAATGCTTCACTTTGCCACCGAAAGACTGTTTGCTTCAGTTATGATAAAATTCTAACCTTGCTCAGACTCACTATTTTTCGCAAATACTTGTGAAAACTTCATGTTTGGCACATGGAAATTGAGAAAATAAGAACTGATCCTTGCATAGTTCTGTTCAGAGCAAATATTTCCAAGTGGCCCCCACCTTCCCTTCCTCAAACAACAAGACACTGCCAGGGTCGGGGGAGGGCAGGGCAGAGAATCAATAATTCCCACAAACTGTTTGTATGATATTTAAGGGGGGGGAGGTCCAGATTCAGAATCACTTTAGCAACTGTAGCTTGTTTTTGTGTTTTTCTGTCATGCTGACTCTGACAGACATGAACTGGGTGGCCAAGATTTCATTTCAAGATGCCAAAACCAACAAAATGAACGTCCAACACCATTCTAAATTTTACATGAGACCAAAGTTCACAGTTCGCTTGCTGCACCTCTGGGGGCTTGATTTGAGTCTCATCCATGTGGTTAAGCAGTTCTCACTGTTTTATAATAGGAAAAAAACCTTGGCAGCAGAAGGGGGTGACATGAGCACTAAAAAGAAAAACTCAAGTTGTGCTCTGAGTTATACAGTATAACCCTGAAAGGATGAGAACAGCAAACTAGCGCTAGAATGAAAACATTTATTTTGGATTATGGAAGAGAAGGTGGGCTTGGGGCTCTGAGTGGTCCCAGTTAATTAACTGTTAATGGGCTTGTCTCAGTGTTCTACACGCTGCCACAGCAAAGACTTAACCAGGACACCTTCATGCTCCACAGGCTGAAGGTGCCAAAAGGCCAAGCCAATAGAAGCCATGCTAAGCTTGTCTCAGCTGGAACTTGCTCTTTGCATATTTTAAAGGAAGGGAAATGTTGGGTCACGAAGACTCTGACAAAAGAAAAGTGTCAGAGGAGAGAGAGATCGAAATCTTCCCCCGCGCTAAAGGAAAAGGGCAAAGGCAGAACAGGAAAAATGGTCTTTCGCAAATAATTCTTACTAGAAAGTCTCTCTTGAAAAGGAAATGAGGTCAGATGCCACAAAAATATCCTTAGCAGCTCCCACACTGTGCACCTGCCCAAGTCACATCTGAAGACATGGGATTCTCCAGATACACAGCAATTTTCTGTCTGGATGTTTGTTTTCTATTATTTTATTTTTGATTCAGAGAAACAACCATGCAAGAAAAAAAAAAGGAAAATTTTTGGGAGCAAGCGCCATGTTTTTCTGCTCTGCTGCAAGCTGCATCTGGATGGAATATAAATTGGCTGCTTCTCCTCTAACGGAAAGGCTTCTTAGAAATTTCAGTACAGATTTAAAACTAAAAGTCCTAAGAAATAGTTACAGTGCTGGATACACTACAAAACTAAGTTTGTAAGTGGCACTGCCTTAATGCTAGCACACAAAAAAGCATGATTAAAAATCAGCATGAATTTATAAGGCGTGCTGTGTGATGTATGTCAATATCCCAAACCAAGTGAGTTTTGCTTGGTTTTGGGGTTGCAAACAATTGTGAAACTAGAGCCAATTGGCTGGCCAGAAAGTTAGCTGAAGTTTGTGAACCATTCAAGCAAGCCTCAGCCAATCTGGGCTTGTTTCACACAGTAGCAACGTGAGACATGATAAAACACAATGGTTTTGTCTGTAAGTTTTGGTTTGACATTTTGAGTTCAAACCTGAAATCCACCGTGTAATGTAGGAACCCAGTGAGTCAAAACCTAAGAAACGGTTAGCACAAACCTTTACCAAGCAAAACAGCCTCATTTGTACACAGCTGTCCTTCTAGGCTTCTGTGTTTATTATTAATTTAAGAAATTATTAGTATTTTTGCCTATGTGAGGACAGCATGAAATCTGAGAAAGGACTTCAGGATCTGGCCAACTATTAATAATAAATGTATTATTATTAGCCACTGCTACTAGCATGCTCAGTGCTGTAAAGAACTTAAGGATGAGACACAGTGCCTGCCCTGACTACCTTACCATCTAAGAAGACCAATTTAGTCAACAATTAAACACTCAGGGGCAAACTATAGTTGGCCCTGAGCAAGTGTCCTTAAAAAAAGGGGTAGGGGGTAGTAGAAGCCCTTCCCTCCTGCCACAGTTTAGCCATGTAGGCGGGAGCTAACATGTGGCTGTGGGCACTGAGGTATGGGAAGAGGGACATTAGTCAGTGCAGCCTGTGGGTATGCCTGGGCATGCTATGGCCTGTGTGTTATAGTTTGCTAAACACTGCAGTTCAAGGGAAGCACACACTGAGGGTCCTCAAGGAAGAAGAGTGTTCCAAGGAGCCTCAGAACAGGGAGTGTGTCAGGTGTAAGAGACAACATTGCAGAAGGCATGAAGACAAGTCAGGAGTGGTGAGGTGTGGCATGCTGGAGAAGTGGAGCGTGTGCGAGGAAGGGGAAAGTAGTAGCAGCAGGCAGGTTTTCAGGGCTGTGGATGTGGGGATGAATCACAAACTTCCTCATTACTTTCAACCAAAGCTGAAATTAGCCAACTTATTTTAAATCATAATGGCCTTTCTCCTGGACATCAATGTCCTTCTCTGACTCTTTCTACTACCTCTTACGACTGCAGCCCCAACAGTTCTACTGTACTGGGAGATTTGGAAAGGATTTTGTACTAGGTAAATAGAAACCTTCAATTTGGCTTCTGTGTGATCAAAGAAAATTCCAACTCTTGTTTTAATTCTTCCTCTAAATTTACTAAACTACTTCTGCTCTCTAGTCCACTGCTGTTTTGGAATAGGAAAAGGAAATTAAACAACTAATTTTTAGGCTTTAATTATGCCTTATTGGTGTTAACACAGCTATGTGCAGAAGAGAGTTGTGATGCTTAAAAAATTCCTGTCTTTGCTATTATGAGTTTATGAGAAAGGAAGCCCAAGGAAGATCAATACATCCTCTGCGTAGATTACAAATGGCTCATGACGTATGTCCACAGGAGCTGTTTTTAGTGAGGATATTCTAGTTATTATGGATTTGACATGAACTTGGCCCAGTGCCCTGAGGGAATGCAATGTAGGCATAATTTGGTCTTCCTGTAATTGTCTATTTAACTTGGCAATCCAGAGTAATTTTTTCCTGTGAAATGAGACTGAGACGTCACTAAACCAGTGGTCAGATTAATTAATGAGACATAATAATACTCCTAATAAAAGCTCATGATATGACTCCTCTTCCCTCCCCTTTCCTCTTATTCCCCACTGTCCTCCTACTGAGAATGCAGCTTCACAGGAATCCATGAGTCACACTTCATAAAAAGTTTCTTCTTTAGTTGACGCACACAATACAGCAGAGAAAAATAATAAGTGCAGAACCATCTGTTTGATGGAGTCCTTGACATTTTATTTCATTTCCCCTCATTGCATATTAGAGGAAGTAAATAGAAAAAAAATTGCTAATTATACCACTGTTTACTGATCACAGAAACTACTTTTATTGTATTTATCAGAAATACTATTAAGTCCTAGACTTGTAACTTTAACATCCTTCTTTTTCTTTTTGACAAACACACAAGCACACACAAATACTTCTTCCCGTTTATCTAAAACTTTTCATCCCAAGATCTTAGAGCGCTTTACGAAGGTGGATAAGTATCCCCATTTCACAGATGGGGAAACTGACACATGAAGAGATCCAGTGATTTGCCTGAGGACACACGGTAAGTCAATGGCAGAGTCAGAAATACAATCCAGGGTGGAAATCCTGATCCCATTGAAGTCAATGGGAGTTCTGCCAAAAGACCTGAGGTCAGGAGTTCATCCCAGATCTTTTGACTCTCTTTCTGAGCTCAATAGAACCTGACAAGAAGACAGAAGGGAACTACTTCACTGGAACTTTGCTACACTGAGTAGCAAGCAGTGGTATACTGTGTCTTTTACCATTGTTGGATGTCAGTGCCATGTAGTAGATTCTGGACTCAGGCAAAGTTATTTCCAATAATATTGGCACTGTGACCATTGTGTATAACCCATATGTCACTACATGCCCTTTTGAAAAATATGACCTTTATAGAAGATGTGTGGACCATGGTTTCGGTCTATTAAAGACTTACATCATACTCAACACATTAGACAATGTACTCCTTGTGCCATCTTTGCCCTGCCGGATCCCCCTGAATCCAACTTGTGTGTATTGCCTTATGGCTTAAAGGTTTGGACAGTGGGACCTGGACAGTTCAGAAGACTGGTAATGGAATGCAGAACCTCTCTCCTCTAGCTCACTGGTTTGATTTTGGCTAATGATTATAGTGAGTGACAGAAAACTCCTACCTTCTGATGGTGCTTCATTTAGTAGCTTGTTTGAAAATGAGTTGATGATCTTAGTCCCTTTGCTAGTAGGCTGCTATTTATATTACAAAACCAGAGCTGTTGGCATTAATTGATCCTCTCAGCAGAGAGACCATGAATCACATGGCCATGAAACCGAATTAATCTCTCTCCCACTAGACCAAGTCAGGGCCATGTGAGGGCAGCTTGGCCTGGAAGTAAAAGATTCATAACAATGTAGGATATAACCTTATCCCAGGGGTGAAGACACTGGGAAATGCAAAAAGATTAGTCCATTTTGAGGAGCAGAGTTGAACGGTGAGGGAGTCTGTTTCTGGTTATTTCTTTGGGTACAAAACAAGCAATTTTTCCATTTACTGGCTGGGCCAGATTTAAATTACTTCAGTAACTAAACATCCATCAATATTCTGTCAGTAGCCATGACCATCCTGATGGGTTGGAAATCACTGTCTCATCTCTAACATCAATTTATTCAGACCATGCAGACAGGATTATGTTCCATGGGCAGGTAAAATTCCCAACACAGAATATGAATGAAAAAGAAATACTTACATACTGCTAATCTACAATAAGGCACAAATTGGCTATGAATAGTACTTATCAAATGGGCTAATCCACTACGTGAATTTGAGCTGTCAGAATATTTGCTGAAAGGAACTGTGACAATTTCCTGCAATAGTCTTGAAAGACCTTATTGTATTAAGTTTATATATTGCTATGGGCTGGGATTGGATGTAACCTCTCTAGGGGGAGATATGACAGATATTGCAACTCTGTGGGATATTTTTGGGGTCACTTGTTGTAAATTAATGGTTTATGTATGATTATGTTCTACTCCATGGGAACTAAAACAGATGAGGGGTGATTAAGGCAAATCAGCCAGGTTGTTACCCCTCCCTCCCCCCACAAGAGGTATCATGACATGGGGAGGCTTGTATATACTAATTCAAACTGGATTCTCCAGAGGCCAATAAACAAAGAAAGGACTTTGGGATAAATAGCCTGGGCTTAAACTGACTCAGGGCCTTCTTTCTGATCCAGCAAACAGACAGGACCTTCTGTCCAAGGAAGGACCCCAACCCTTATGGGAGGGTTGGAAGGACTTGACCTACTAGGGCCCCGAAAGACTGCTGGGTCACCTCTGGTAAGCCATTAGCGTGTTTTTAGAAACATTTATTGTTTTAATATATTTTCTCTGTAATGCGTTTACCTGCATAATACGTATGCTTGCTTAGAAGGAGCTGTGTGGTAACTTATAAGCGCAGGCAATACACTGGTCATAGCCTTGGTAGAGAAAGCTAAGTACAGATGCTGGCCTGTTTAGACACATTGGCTTTCTGAGGAGACCGCAGTGTAAATCCTGGGATCTGTATAGCCTTAAAACTCCCAGTCAGGGGGGGTGTAAAACATGAGTCTTTGCGTAAAAGAGGTGCCGGGTACAGGTTCAGTTACCCTGAAACGGTGAAAGAAGCCATTATAAATACCTAGCACAAGAAAAACCAATCACTAGAGAGAAGTCCAAATGACAAAATTCTTCATTCTGACCCTGGTGTAAACTTTCTCCAGACTTGGGAATGTTCAGAACTAGCTGGGGTCCTTTTTTACTATTCAACTACTGGAAATACATAGTTTATAAGACTGATTTTAGAACTTGACTCCTTGAATCTGAGACGTGAGGGTGTGCAAAACACAAACCACCAACAGACTCCAAATCACATTTTTTTTAATTTTGCTACAATAATTTTAGTCTCTGTACATAAACACCTGTTTTCTTTCCCCAGAATGTATTGACTCATTCTATCCAGTAGTCTTTAGCAGTTTTCCATCTGCAAACTATTTCTTAACTATGATTTGTATACACAGAGGAAGCAATGATTAACCTCGGGTTGGTTGTGGTTACCTTGGAATTTGACTTTTTTTATGGCTTGTTGTTCTTTATTTTGCTAATGTTCTACAGATCCATAAGAAGGAACACATGATGCAGACCTATAACTGTTGTAATTGTGCTTTGGTTCCAATATTCTCCCTATTCAGGCATTTGTTCAGTTATTTACTTTCTATAATCGTTTAGAGCAAAATTATAAGGTGTCTGGTTTTAGAGCCCTGTCTTGTACCCTTTATGCTTACGTAACTCTTACTTAAAAAAGGAAATGTTGGGTTCTCAAAGATTGGAGAATGCAGCCTTGGGAAATGGAGGGCCAGGTTTTTCTAAGTGTATAATAACACAGAATTAATTAGTCAAAGTGTTAGTGCTCGAGCAGCTGTGCAAAACAAAAATCACATTAAAAAAAGAAGCCGTGGCGGTTTTATTTTTCAATGAGTTTGCAAGAGAAAAAAAGGAGTTCTGATCATAGCTATTTCACAAGTTTATTTTCTGTCTTTCTCAGTGACTCAGATTACTTCTCTCTTCATAAAAATGGGTCTTATACTTTTTTCATGAAACTGACTCGCAGAATTTGCAGAAAAGTTGTTGACTAGGCAGAATCCTCATTGGCTTCTTCCTGTTGTGGAGAATGCATTTGACTGCTGACTTCAACTGACAAACCACATTTGTGGAGAATTTTTAATAATGAACTAAAATAGCACTAATCTCAGCATATTTTATTCTAAGGCTCTCATGATCCCCTCCACTTCCATGGGCAAAGAGGAGCGGAAACCCACCGGTCCACGTCGGGTCTTGGAGTCTCCATGAGGTTCTAGCTCAATAGTTTAGAAAGAGGCAAATTGGTGGGGGTGACCATGCTGTCAGAGTCTAACCCCAAGAAAACATGGTGCTAGAAGATGTTGTGAAGACCAAGACTATAACAGGGTTCAAAAAAGAACTAGATAAGTTCATGGATGATAGCTCCATGAATGGCTATTAGCCAGGATGGGCAGGAATGGTGTCCCTAGCCTCTGTTTGCGAGAGGCTGGGAGTAGACGGCAAGGGATGGATGACTTATCCATCTGTTTATCCCCTCTGTTTATCCCCTCTGAAGCACTTGGCATTGGCCACTGTCAGAAGACAGGATACTGGGCTAGATGGACCCTGGGCGACTCAGTATGGTTCTTTTTATGTTCTAAAGAAAGTTTATTGCTGGCCCCAAAGCTGGTATATTTTCATTTGTATTAGAAGATTTAAGTTGCAAACAATACGATGTACCAGAATTTTAATGACTCCTCCATCTCTCTATCCTAGACCCCTCAGGTGGACTCTTGCTTTCCTTCTCTTCCTGAATGTGATCTTCCTCCCAAGTCAAGCATCCCAGCCCAGCAGTGATCAGTTCTGCCTTGCTGCCCTATTGCATTACCTGTCACACATTGCTATTTCTCGGCCCCCTCTGATAGAGACACTGAGATTTGAAGGCTCTACTGATGCTGTCCAACCTGCTTGTGGTATTCCTAGAGCGTATAGTATCTAAGTGCTTTACTTAAATCTTAAGCTTCATAGAATCATAAAAACATAGGCCTGAAAAGGACATCGAGAAGTCAGCAAGTCCAGCCCACTGTGCTGAGGCAGGACCAAGTAAACCTAGACCATCCTTGACAGATGTTTGTCTAATTAAAATCCTCCAATCATGGGGATTCTACAACCTGCCTTGGAAGCCTATTCCAGAACTTAACTACCCTTAGAATTAGAAAGTGTTTTTTCCTAATATCAAACCTAAATCTCCCTTACTGCAGATTGATCCCATTACTTCTTGTTTTACCTTCAGTGGACATGAGGAACATGATCACAGACCTCTCTATAACAGCCCTTTACATATTTGAAGACTGTTCTCAGGTCCTCCCTCAGTCTGCTTTTCTCAAGACTGAACGTGCCCAGGTTTTTTAACCTTTCTTTAGAGGTCAGGTTTTCTAAAGCTTTTATCATTTTTGTTGCTCGCCTCTGGATTCTCTCTAATTTGTCCACATCTTTCCTAAATTGTGATACCTAGAACTGGACACAGTACTCCAGCTCAGGCCACACCAGTGCCGGGTAGAGGGGGACAATTGCCTCCCATGTCTTACATACAACACTTCTGTTAATACACCCCAGAACGATATTAGTCTTTTTTGCAGATGCATCACATTGTTGACTCGTATTCAATTTGTGATCCACTAAAACACCCACATCCTACCTCCTGGCCACTTATTCCCCATTTTGTAGTTGTGCATTTGAGTTTTCCTTCCTAAGTGTAGTACTTTTCACTTGTTTTTATTGAATTTCATTTTGTTGATTTCAGACCAAGCCTCCCAGCTTGGTGACATCCGCAGATTATATAAGCATACTCGCCATTAATGACTTGGATAATGGAGTGAACATATTGAATAGTATCGGACCCAGGACTGACCGCTGTGGGACCACACTAGATCCGTGTTCCCGTACACTCACCCTAAATAATACTAGAAATGGATTGGGGAGAAAAAACCTCTGAATCCAAACAAGGATGGGCCCACTGGGCTTGTAGTTTCAGCCCAGCTATAAATAATGCCATTTGGCTTGGTTGTAATTGTGGTTAAAACTATTATTTCCAGCAGGTCAGGCTAAGGTATGTGAGTCTCCGGTATGTGAATTCTTTTGATTATTCTTTATAATTTAAGTCAGCAAAGAATCCTCAGTTGTGTAAAACTACACTGAAGAAGATGCATTGTTTACCCCATGGTATCCACAGGCTCAATATAAAGGTAAGACAAACCAGATATGAAATCCACTGGGACACCCAGAGGAAAGTTGTATTTTAGAGCATAATTTTTCATTTTGTATTACTGGGGAGGAGGGTGGATTTCAGCTAAGTGTGAGCTGTGTGGAAGAAGTGAGTTTTATTGGTTTTCTAGACCTCTATTTTTAAAATTTCGAGATCACACTTTTATGGCAGTCCAGTGGCTCATTTCCAAGAATTTGGCAAAAGAGGCTGGGGGATGAGGTGCAACACCTTGGATAGTGAACCCCAGACAAAGTGTTGGAGGAGGGAGAGAAGTGATGACAGCTCCCTGCCATTTGATTAGTAGTATTGGCTTGTCTTCAGAAGAGGTCACTTTCCAGTCTTTATGCTCAATGGAAGCGATCCACTAACACTGCCAACAAAAGAGAAATGAGTAGGAAGGTGGGAATGGGGGGGTGTTTTCATTTAGTCACAGAATTATTCAGAACACCATGCAGATCAGCTGGATTCCTCCCTCAGCTGGATAAGAGCTAATATGTCCATACAAAAAAATGCTTCATTTATAAGAGCTTGATTTGGATGTGTTGGTATGGTTCATGGTTTTGACATTTTCCTAGATGTGAGCTAACATAAGCAAATACCCTCTTTGATCTTTTGCATGCAGCTTTGTGATATTATACATGCAGCTCCATGCTTTCTTTTACAGATGTCGGAATCAGTCGCCACATGGGATCTCCCAGAGAAGCTATTTTGTGTATTTTTAAAGGAAAATGACCCATTTATTTTGATGGAGTTAATGTGGAGATGTTGACCTTTATAATCAAAGCTGTTACGCTGCAAACGTTCCAAATATGTTGCGTGCTTTGCTAACGCCACTGACATTTTGTGGATGATTAATAGTGTTTATAAAGCACGTAAAAGAGTTTTGGAAGAATAGGTTATAAGAACATTAGTATGAATTTTATTTGGAGATTAACATGATAAATACACAGTTGGGCTTGTTTGTTCTGAGCAAGGTTATTTATGATGGTAGAAAAATCAGAAACAAATGAAATGAGGCATTTGATTTTTCTCATAAGCCTAAAAAAATGCTAAGAACATTGGGTTGTTATTGATCCAAGATGCACGTGTATACTGCCATTTTTAAAGGAGGGCTGATCTTGTTAATGTAGAGGACCCCAGTTTTACAGCAATATTGGGCCGGATCCTGCTGCCATTGAAGTCCATGGGAGTTTTACTATTGACTTCAGTAGAAACGTCATTGGACAGTGACTGTAAATAACCTGGAGGAAAGTTCAGCATTCAGCTTTTTGAAACATGCAGTATCTGTAAATGTCTGGACAGCAAGTAGAAAACATGTAGGACCCCCCTCCCCCATTAGTGTTACCACTAGGCAATGTCCAGGACACAGGAAGCAGAGCCAGACACAGGTATGTAAGGTAAACAACCTGTGGTTCAGATGCAAAGCTTGTTGAAGTACATTCAAGCTCTAAGAATCCATTTTCTTTCCCTCGGATTTAACTTAAGTGCCTCTACTCTGAGATACTAGGATAGCCTTGTTACTCTAGGGTTGGACTGTCCCCTAGAGACATAGCTTGGAAATACTCTGTACGTTCACTTAGTAACTAGCCACAGGACTTGTCGATTGTTTTTATCCCTTCTTTTTTAGCTGCCCTAATAAGGAAGCCTCCATTTGGTGGTGGTTGTTTTTTAATTGTTTTCCTAAAACATAATATAAATGGTCCATTTGCTCACAGAGCTAGAGCTGAAGGATTTTCCCAGGACTTCTAACCTAGTTCCTCCTGTGAGTGGTGTAAGGGGACATGAGCTACAGTGATTTATTAGGTTCACATCTCCCTTAGGGGGTAGGTTCAGTGAATGGGCTTGGGGGTGGGGGAAAGTTCCTTGTTTTAGGAAGAGACATGGAAGAAGGAAACAAAATGGCTAGTCACTGGGACTTGAGTGATATGAGGTCCTGAAACTTGAACTTAATCTGGAGCACAACGGGGGTCCAGTGAGGGAGACAAAGAGGCAGCTATATGGTCAAAACAGGTGAGAGAAACAATTCTGGTGATGGCATGTTGGATGGACTGAAGGGGTAATGTGGATATCAAAGAAGAGGTGATTGCAGTAATCAATGCATGAGTCAATGAGGACATGGATTAGATAGGATGCTATTTAGCTATCAGAAAGGAAAAGGGAAGGAGGAGACTTTTAAAAATACCACGGAGGAAGAAATGACAGGATCTGGACACAGCATAGATCTGGGAGAGAAAGAAAGAGAAATCAAACTTAGATTATCAGCTATGCCTGCCCACACAACACAGAGCAAGATTTTGCCATTATAAGTTTTAGCACAAGTAACTTGAAGTCTGCTTAAACTCAAATTGAAACAATTTTTTTTTCATACTTGAATTGTTGATTTTTGGCCAGATCTTCAGCTGGTATAAATAGCTTAAAGCTTTTAGAAGTGATCCAAAGTGACTTTTGCTTCCAATTCCTTCAGACTTTTTCTCCTTGGCATCTGACCAGAAAAATACCCTGGAATTGTCTCATTTTCTGTTTTTGTGTGTGTGTGTGTGTGTGTGTGTGTGTGTGTGTGTGTGTGTGTGTGTGTGTTAACTTATGTGAGGGTGGCAGGTGATGAACCCAAATCACTTGTATTTTGGAACATACAGAAAATGTTGCAGATGCTTCATGGAGTTGTGACTGGTCTGCCACTGGCCTTCAGCATTCTGTAATCTCAGTATCAGCTGAATGTGGCTTGGTGAGCACAGCATGCACCAGTGCAAGTCAAAGGGCATTTTTGAAGGCCAGGACTCATGCAAATGCCCTTATATTCTATAAAAAAAACGTATAGGCCCTGATTCATCTCCTGTACACTGGGATTTATACTTGTGTCACTACTCCTGATTTAAATTGGCGTAGGTGAGATCAGAATCAAGCCCTCTCATACTGACTAGGCCCCAGTCCTGCACACCAGTCTGTACGGATGGTCCTTTGTGCCTGTGAAGAGCCCCATTGAAGTCAATAGTTATGCTGGTATAACTCCTCCATGTGGACACACTATTCTGGAATAAGAATGATTTTATTCTGGAATAAATTTTATGCTTCCAAAAATGACAATTTCAAGTGGAGTAATTATTTCAGAATAAAGTCACTTATTTCAGAAGAGTATGTCCACATGGGGGAGTTATACCAGCACAATGAGAACAAAAGGATTATTCTGCTCTAGCTATGGTGGTCAATTTTTCCATGGAGGTAAGACCCAAGTATTCTAGAAACTAATCCTAGAAAATTGATTAGCAACCCTGGAACTGAAAATTTGTGGTCTACAGGAGTTTCATTAGCCCAGTTTAGACTCTAATCCTGCAAAGAAAACGGGGTGGACCCATAAAAATAGGCGTAAATTCAATGTGTGGCCAATTTAAGGCCCTGTTATACTGTCAGAGCATTGTAAAGGAGCTATGTTATTGATGAGAATCAGGCCCTGTGTTTTCATCTTGAGTCTATCTTACTGCCACATACTTGGTGGGGGGGACACCCACAACATTCTATCCTCCAGTTTTTCACAGAGCCAGAACTTGCAAGCGATACTCAGTACTTTGGTCGTTAGTTCTGACTTAGCTGCCATGCTGATTTAAGAAGGCTCAGGGGAAAAACAAAAGCATCTATAAAGGCATTCTAATTTTTAACATAAGCTTGGGCTTTGATTGTAAAATGTATCTCATTTGGTCATCTTGTTTTTTAAACTCAGTACCATTCCCTAAATTCATCACTAGCTGCAGCTGCTCAACATTTGGCACCTGTAGATTTACCCCTGAGAGGCTGCAGACTGAACCAGAGGATTTTATAGGCATCAAGGCTAATGGCTAAACTTTCAAGATTTGTTTTTCAAATAAATGCACTTTTTTTTCCATATTATAGTTCCAGTGAGCCAGAGAGGTAGAATGGTTAAAGGTTCCTTATGTGAAACCTACCACAAGGTCCTGTAACTTAGGGATCTAAAGAGAAACAGATTGAACTCCCTTGATGAAGAATCTTTTTTTAAAGAAGAAACATTTAATGAGTGTCTCATTCTGGCTTTAAATTCTTGGGCCGTTTTCAAGCACAGGATTTCACTTGCTCCTAATGAAGGAGAAATTCGGTTTGTTTGTTTTTTTTCTCATAGTACATGCTACATTTTGAAGAAGTGGAAGTTGTTTTTTGCCTTTATGTAATATTTCGCTCCTGTCAGGGCCGGCTCCAGGCACCAGCGCAAAAAGCAAGTGCTTCAGGCGGCCAACGGAAAGGGGCGGCACGTCCGGCTCTTCGGCGGCAATTCGGCGGCAAGTCCCTTAGTCCCTTTTGGAGGGAAGGACCTGCCACCGAATTGCCACCGAAGAATGAAGTGGCGGCAGTAGAGCTGCCACCGAAGTGCCACTGATCGCAGCTTTTTTTTTTTTTTGCGCCACTTGGGGTGGCAAAAATGCTGGAGCCAGCCCTGACTCCTGTAGATGTTTTCTCTGTCAGTCTGATATTTGAAGGCATTTAGGGTGGATACCTTTATAAACTTTCTCTTTCTCCTGGGTGTTCTGGATCCTATAAGGTCCCCATCTTTCTCACACAAGTATACTGTTTACAACTGTAGTGAATGGAAGAGGTGTGCTAAATATTGTTTATTTATCAAGAGCCATTAGAAACTAGATGGTACAAATGGTTTTGAAAATCAAATTCTTACAGACTTTAGGGGTGTTTTGCATCTGAACTAGGAGCCAAATTTGGAAGTATCCCCTTTCTCTATAATGAGCTGAACCAAAACCCTCCATTTGAAATCCCTTGGAGGTGTTCAAAATCCAGATCTGGTTTCAAACTGTGTGGATAGGACTCATATCTAATAGAAATGTGAACTCTAAGAGCCACATTTCTCTAGAAATGTGAACTGAAGAGGAGGAGCAAATGAGGAGAAAAGACAGAGTTACTACAGAGTCTACAGACGTGAACTGGGGCAGCTAAGACCAAAAAGTTCAGACTAAAGTTAGAGACAACAATTGGACCTGTAGGTGTTCAGCATCTTAGAAAATCAGGCCATTTATTTAGAGTGGATCTTCAAAAGCACTTTAGTGACCTAGGAGCACAATCCCACTGAAAATCAATAGTCCTGTAGGCAGCCAAATATATATATAGGTGTCTAACAGTAGGCACTGAAGTTCTGAACATTTTTGTGTAGGGAATTTTCCCCCTTAAAAATAACCCTCTAGAAGCTGTGTATTGTAATGAAAAAGCCTTCTATTTTTGTTAAACAAATACCTTGTATGGCATACTTGGGGGCAGTGTGTATATAATACATATGTACATGTGTGCACATGTATTTATTTAAATTGTATCCATTTGTCTTTTCTCTTACCCTCCCTCTGTTTTGTCTTTTTAGAGGGCAAGGCCTTTGGTGCAGTGACGGTCTTTTGTATGTACCATGCTGAGCACCACCAGAAACTACTGATAATAAATTATTGTAATTTAAAGTTTTTATCTATTCCCCCCCTCCCCACTCCTGCTCTCCAGGAGTCTCAACAACCAACCAGCAGATTTATGCTTTGTGAAATCACCCAGTATCAGCTGTAAATGTCTTTCAAATAAAATACCAGGGACCTCACAGGAGGTCATCTAGTCCAATCTTCTGCTCAAAGTGAGACTAAGCCCCAGATCCCTAAATGGCCCCCTCAAGGATTGAGTTTACAACCCTGGGTTTAGGAGACCAATGGTCAAACCACTGAGCTATCCCTCCCCTTGTGTCTGGGCTGCAAGACAAATTTTAATAACCACAATCTACAAGAGCATATTCACTTGGCAAGGTCATTCAGTAGTTTCTCATTTTCAACAAAGCATTCAAATATGGTCTAAACTCCTGCTGCCATGTATAGCCCCAATATAAACATACTGATGCATCAGCCGTGGGGAATTTGAGCATGTGTGTGTCAATTAGGACCATACCTCTTCAGGTTAATCATTGTGGATGAATTATCTAATGCACGTAGTGGTTTTTTCCTGTTCACACACTGTAAAAGAATCTATCCTAATATATTTGGCTATTTGTAAATATTTTCCAAAGAGTTTGGACAAACAATTTTCTGACTAAAGCTTGGGCACAAATTGTTCATTTCCACACTCTCCTGTTTCCTATTTGCAGCATGAGATTGGTCAGCTACGTCACATGGTACTGTTTCCATTCCCTAATTGGATGACTGAAATATTTAAAAGCGGAGAATAATAAATAACAACTAATGAGTAGTGAATATGCATCTTCACACCTAAATTCTCTTGATTACTTGAAAGTATCAATAAAAAGAGCAGCCATTTCCCACACAAACAAAATCTTGTTCACAGGAAAGATAGCAAATAAGAAGGGAAACAAATGTAGCTATCCAGAACCCCCACCTATGCAGGGCTGATGTAGTTTAAATATTTACCCAGTTTTAATTATTGCCAACATTTGCATTATAAATATACTACATTTGATATCTTCCACCAATAGTGCAAATCTGGTATACATCCTGCTGCATAACATTTTGGAAACAAACAGCTGTCGTATGGTAATATTGACTTTCTGTCTGTCTTGACACAGCTGCATTGAACAAAACCTTGTATAACTTAAATATTAATTACTTTAAAGTACTGATTTTGCCAAGGAAATACTACTGTGTGTACTTTTGGGATTTGTTGAAGTAATTTGTAATTGCACTATAATGAAGAATCTTTATCTCCTGTGTTATGTTATTTACAGCCTTCCCCTATTACAGTTCCCATAGCAATTTCAGATTTCACCTACAGATATAGCCTTCACTTCAGCGCATAGTGGTTATGAAATATTGTAGTATTTTCTGTTTATCTCTTGGCTCCTTCCTTAAGTTGGAGCCCACCTGCAAACAGAGCTGCCTTGTCTTTTCTTGGTGCGCCAAGATCATTAGATGATTTCATTATGTAATATGAATTCATCATGAACCATTGCAACTAAAGGGAGAATGGGGAGGGGGAAACTATTATTAAGCAATATATTATGAAATGTGCCATGAGGACTTCCAAGATCTCTTCAAAAAAGATCCCTAATGAATAGAGCTTCCCTCCAAAGAGCTGCAACACCTGTTGCTTTTTCTGGGAGAATGACCAAACTGCAACCCCTTGTTGGAATTCTCCCTGGAAAATATTTGTCATTGTTTTTAGGGTCTGTCCTATGAGATTCCTTCGAGGAGAAGAGTTGACTCTGTCTAAGATTAAAATGAAAACACTGTAACTATATTTTGCACTTACATAGAATCTTGCATCTGAAGAAATATAAACAGGCTTGACAGCTCTTCGGCACTTTAGTTCATACATATTAATTAGCTTAAATTGAAATTAATGTGAAGTGATATTTATTATAGCAATGCATGTAAGTTGTAGGGAAATTATGTTTATTGTAGAGATACATCTAAGCAATAAAATTTGCATCTGGACTTTGAAATACCACCTGCCCTCCCCCCAACCCCAACCCACACCAAGTTATTGGATGTTCAGTTTGGTGCTTTGGTGAGGACCATCTAGAGCTTCAGAGAAAAGCAGAATGACAGTCCCAAACTGTCTCAGCCCATTGCAGAGTTATATATATTGGAACTTAGGTTACAGTGAATTCATCCTTTGAAAAGTATGAAGGTTCTACTGTATTATGAATCCATTTTGCTTGCACACTCAGTTCTGAGTTATGTATGAGATATTTCTCCTATCAAATTTCTCTTATATATCCATCACCACCTATAAGCAAAACCTACATTAATTAATCAGTCATTGGCAAATCAAGGCCAATATCGACTCAGGGCCCTTTTCTGCAATATTTGTCTTTTTAGGGCTTTTTCCCCTTATCAGCTTTTTAGAAATCCTGCCAGCCTCGAATAGGAATACTTCGTGTCCTGTGGCAAACTAAACACATTGGGTCTTCCTCTGTGCTTAGCACATTTTTGGCACTCTTGCAATCTAAATAAATAGTAATAGTAATCCCCTTGAAAGTAAATGTAGGTTAGGTCCATGTGTGTAAGATTAGATAATGAGATTTACTCCCCTCCCAAGGGAATTAATTGGAAAATGTTCCATAACAAGTGTATGAAGTCATCATTAGCTCCACCCCAATGTCAGCAGTAAATATTACTGCTTTGGGGAGTCTGTGTCTTACTAGGAGTTTTTTGAATAATAGTTCAACCTTTTTTATGGTTGGTTAATTTACTGATATTGTAATGGACTTTGCTTCATGTCTTCTCATCCACTATTCATCCCAGTCCTAGATCAGGAGGGGAGCCCAGTTTAAAGTAGCCTTTCGATGCTGGGGTACTCAGACGCTCATGGCTGCTACAGGAGGCAGCAGATTTCAGTGAGGGAGTTAAAATCTGCTTTGTGTTAGGCTGAAGAGGAAGTGGAGTCCAATGGGTTTGAGAAGAGAGGCAAGTGACGAAGATAGGACGTGAATGTGAAGTCCTCTGGAAATGGTACTTGTGATCCCCTGGAAAGCTTTTTTCACCCCTCATGCAGCTAGAATTTTCATCTTCTGAGCTCAACAGGTGCAGCTGTGGGATTCCAGCCAACTTGGTCAGCTAGGGAGAAGTACAAAGGACTTTAGGGGCCCAATTCTCCATTCACACCCGTGTAAATGAGGCTCAACCCCACTGCAGGCAATGGTTGGAAAAATAGGCATAAATGAGAGAAAGATCATGCCCCGGGTACTAAAGCTGATTATAAAAGCCTTTCTCCTAAGGAATTTATGAAGTCCATCCAATCTTCTGAGCAAGAGTTCTGATGTCAAGGGAAGTCCTGCATGAGGAATGAAGGTAGAAGACTTCTGTCACATTTGCAGAAGAGGGGATGAGAGATTTATCTATGTCAGTTATGGTGGCTCTTGCATGCCTCTTTGCAAGTGTATGCCTAAAGATGGCACACCATTTTGTGCTAACAATGAAAGTTTGCATTCTTTTTTAGCCAGTAGCAATGAATTTTCAGAGAGAGAGAGAGAGATCTGAGCCACAATCTGTCCTTTGAACCCCGCCCAAAGATTTGGGGTGTTTTGAAATTCAAATTTGGGTCTGATTTTTGCAGATGGACTTCATCTTTATGGGTCCCACTATTGGCAGAAAACAAAATGCTGGATCTGAGTTACCCCCAAAGTTTGGGGGCATCTGCAAATCTGGATCTGAATTTTGAGGCAGTAGCCCTTCACTAAGCTTCTTTCATGCCTGTCATTTCAAATATACTTGGAATAACTCCTAGAATATACTTTCTACCTGTGTTAGTTACTTCATATTTATGTGCAAGTGGTTCCATTTTCTCTCTCTTTTTATTCACTTTTGCTTTAAAAAATTATATACTAAGCAATTAATACCCTGGAGCCTTATAGAAGGCGGTAATCAGTGTCTGGGTTCTCAGGATCATTGTAATGAGTTACTTTGAGAGTCCATATGTGGCAGGTGAAGGATACACCATGACTTGCAATACGATATATTTGTCTCATAGGAAGACTTGATGACTCATAAGACGCTGAGTTAATGTCAGGGTGTAAACTCTTAATCTGCACCTGCAGTGTTGGTAGAGCACTCAGAATCTGCAATTTGGTAGGCCAGAGACATCCCTAGCTCTATTAATGGGGATTCTCTATATCCTAGTAAAGAGGAGAAGAGAGAATTGAGTGCAGGTGGGAACTGAAGAGAAACAGTCAAATGAAAAATAGTCCCATTCAATTACATCACATAAAGGCAGACAACTAAAAAGTGACAAATTTTATAAGTGCATTGTAGAGATGCAGACGCACACCTACGGCACCTCCTGCTGGTCTCTCAGGGAATTAGCTCATTCCAGCTCTGGAGCACCCTCTGCAGGCCGGTGATTCGCCTGTCCTCTAGCCCCCATATCCCTCCCTGGACCCCAGTGCCCCTTTTACCTGGGGTGCTGCCCCCTGGCAGTAACCTCTCTCTCTCAGGGTCTCCCCTCCCCAGGAAACCCCCAGCCACTAGCCCCACCTTGCCTTAGGGTATGGCTACTGCCAGTCATCATCTAGCCCCCATGCCGTGGGGCAGACTGCAGTATCAGCCTACTCATCACTGGCAAGGCTGGGTTTGGACCTGCTGCCTTTGCCTACCCCTGGGCTGTCTCTGCAACCCCCAGTACCCATTTGCCTTCTGCTAGGCCACAGCCTGGGGCTTTCCAGGCTGGAGCTCCCCAGCTCCTCTGCCTTTCCCCAGCCCTGCTCCACTCAGGTACTCTGTGTCTAGCTCCTTGTAGTCAGGCCCTTCTCTCTCTACAGGCAGAGGGAGACTATTTGCTCCTGGCTTCCCTGGCCTTTTTATACAGGCCAGCTGTGGCCTGATTTGGGTGTGGCCCAGCTGCGGCCGCTTCCCCAATCAGCCCAGCTTTTAGAGCTGCAGCTTGCAAGCCCTCCCAGGCCCCTTTTTAAACCCCTCAGGACAGGAGTGGGTAACCATCCTGCTATAGCTTGTACACAAAGGCTGGAAGTTTAAATACTAAGATGGATGAACTTGAGTGCCTGGTATTAAATGATATAACACATCACAGAAACTTGGTGAAACAATGATAACCAGTGGTTCCTGGTCATACCAGACTACAAAATATATAGGAATGACAGAGTAGGTCGTGCTGGTGAAAGAGTGGCACTGAATATGTGAAAGAAAGCATAGAATCAAATATAGTAAAAATCTTAAATGAATCAAACTGTATCACAGAATCACTATGGATAGAAATTCTATGCTTGAATAATAAGAGTACAGCAGTAGGAAGATACTACAAACAGATACAGATCCTGTGACCAGGATGGTGGTGATGATTGTGAAATATTCTGGGAGATTAGAAAGGCTACAAAAATAGAAACTTAAATAACAATGGGGTATTTCAATTATCCCTATATTGACTGGGTACATTTCATGATGGGATGCTGAGATAAAGTTTCCAGACACCTTTAAAGGCTGCTTCTTGGAGCAGTTAGTCCTGCAACCCACAAGAGTGGAAGCAATTCTTGATTTAGTCCTAAGTGGAGCACAAGCTCTAGTTCAAGAGGTGAATATATCTGAACCACTTGGTAACAGCAACCATAATGTAATTAAATTTAATGTCCTTGTGGGAGGGAAGATACCAAAGAAGCCCACCACAGTAGCATTTAACTTCATAAAGAGGAACTACACAAAAATGAGGAAATTAAAAGGTACAGTCACAAAAGTGAAATGCCTGCAAGCTGCACGGAAACTTTTTAATAACACCATGATAGAGGCTCAAATTAAATATATACCCCAAATTAAAAAACATAGTAAGCGGACCAAAAACTATTACCATGGCTAAACAACAGAGTAAAAGAAGCAGTTAGAGGCAAAAAGGCATCCTTTAAAAACTGGAAGTCAAATTCTAGGAAGGAAACTAGAAAGGAGCATAAACTTTGGCAAGTCAAGAGTAAATGTATAATTAGGCAAGCCAAAAAAGAATTTGAAGAGTAACTAGCAAAAGACATAAAAACTAACTGCAAATTTTGTTAAGTACATCAGAAGCAGGAAGCCTGCCAAACAATCACTGGGGCCATTGCCGAGTCAAGGTGCCAACTCAAGGAAGACAAGGCCATTGGAGAGAAGCTAAATTAATTCTTTGCATTGGTCTTCACTGAAGAAGAGGTGAGGGATTCTGAGCCATTCCTGTTAGGTGCCAAATCTGTGGAACTGTCCCAGATTGAGGTGTCAATAGAGGAGATTTTAGAACAAACTGATAAATTAAACTTAATAAGTCACCATGACAAAATGGAATTCACCCAAGAGTTCTGAAGGAGCTCAAATATGAAATTGCAGAACTACTAATAGTGGTATGTAACCCATCATTTATATCAGCCTCTGTACCAGATGCCTGAAGGATAGCTAATGTAATGCCAATTTTTAAAAAAAGACTCCAGAGGCAATCCTGGCAATTACAGGCCAGTAAGCCTAACTTCAGTACCAGACAAATTGGTTGAAACTATAGTAAAGAACAGAATAATCAGACACATAGATGAATATGATTTGTTGGAGAAAACTTAAAACAGTTTGGAAAGGGAAATCATGCCTCACAATCTATTAAAATCCTTTGAGGGGAGGTCAACAAACGTGTGGACAAGGGTGATCCAGTGAATATAGTGTTCTTGGGCTTTTTGATGGTCCTTCATCAAAGACTCTTAAGCAAAGTAAGCAGTCGGGATAAGAGGAAAGGTCCTCTCATGGATCAGTAACTGGTTAAAAGAAAGGAAACAAAGGATAGGAATAAATGCTCAGTTTTCAGAGTGGAGAGAGGTAAATAGAGGTATTCCCCACAGACCTGTATGGGGACCAGTGGTGTAGAAACATATTCATAACTGATCTGGAAAAAGGGGTAAACAGTGAGGTGACAAAATATGCAGATATAAAATTATTCAAGATGGTTAAGTCCAAAGCAGACTGCGAAGAGTTACAAAACTGAATGACTGAGCAACAAAATGGCAGATGAAATTCAGTGTTGATACATGCAAAGTAAAGCACATTGGAAAACATAATCCCAACTATATATACCATATGATGGGGTTTAAATTAGTTGTTACCATTCAAGAAAGAGATCTTGGAGTCTTTGTGGATAGTTCTCTGAAAACATCTACTCAGTGTACCACGGCAGTCAAAAAGACAAGAGAATGTTAGGAACCATTAAGAAAGAGATAGCTAATAAGACAGATAATGCCATTATATAAATCTATGGTATATCCACATCTTGAATATTGTGTGCAGTTCTGGCAACCCCATCTCAATAAAGATATATTAGAATTGAAAAAGGTACAGAGAAGGTGGAACAATTTCCATTTTAGGAGAGATTAAAAAGACTGGGACTGTTCATCTTGGAAAAGAGATGACTAATGGGGGGATATGATAGAAGTTATAAAATCATGAATGGTGTTGAGAAAGTGAATAAGGATATGTTATTTACCCCTTCCCATAACTTAAAAACCAGGGGTTACCCAATGGAATTAATAGGCAGCAGGTTTTTAACAAACTTAAGGAAGTACTTAGTCACACAGTACACAGTCCACCTGTGAAACTTGTTGCCAGGGGATGCTGTGAAGGCCAGAAGTATAACTGGGTTCAAAAAAGAATTAGATAAGTTCATGGAGGATAGGTCCATCACTGGCTATTAGCCAATATGGTCAGGAATACAACCCCATGTTCTGGGTGTCCTAAGCCTCTAACTGCCAGAAGCAGGGAGTGGTCAATGGGATGGATCATTTCATAATTTCCCTGTTCTGTGAATTTCTTCTGAAGTATCTGGCATTGGTCACTCTCAGAAGACAGGATACTGGGCTAGATGGACCATTGGTCTGACCCAGTATGGCCGTTCTTATGTTAATTGGACAATATTAAAATTGTTTGTTGTGTGAATTTAATACCAAGTTGACAACACTAACCCATCCAAACTGCTTTGGCAGGGCAAATACTGCCCTGTCAAGATACCTCCACCAGGATCCCTCTTGGAAAGATGAAAATTCAGTTTCTGTGACTTACTCATTTATCTCTCTGCTAGGCTGTCAGTTAGTGACTACTGTGGTGATGGTTTTGTGATACAGAGCACACTTGCCCATTAGCAACTGGATTGCATCCACCAAGCTAATTTCACGTAGGCTATCAGGTAGCCATCAGATAGTAACTGACATTCAGTCATAACTAATATGGCCTGGATTTTAATGAAAACCTAGTGCTGAAAGGTTCTGCATCTCTTTACAATTCCCCTGAGTGAGCCAGTCGCTGTGGGGCAGGTAATTGTGTGACTGCTTCCTTCTGGTATCAATAACCTAACAGTTCCGTGGGTAGATCAAAGATGTATGATATTATTGGTGGTAACAACAGCGCTTTCACTTGCTTTTATATGATTGTGACAGGAAAATAATGGGAGGCTAGGTGATATAGTGAGTTAATGTTCAAGTATCTCAGTTCTGGTGAGTTGGGGCCAAATATTGTATAGGACACAAATGAAATGAGTTTATTGGTCTTATGTGACTTTTAGAGCCTGTCTACACTAAGCTAAAACCTGTGGCTTGGAAAGCCTTGTGCTTGCAACTACTGTACAATGCCTTGTGTCCACACATGGAGTATCAGCTGTCCCAGACATTTTACTGGCATTGTTCGAAGCATCTGCAAACAGACCTTCAGCTCAGATTGAACCAGTGCAGACTACAGTGGATTCTCCCAGCATAAACTGTAAACCACAAGTCCTGCATCCATCCCCACTCTACAGTTCCTCATATTAGGCAATTATCCAAAAGTCCTTGCTCTCAAGAGCAGCACTGGGTGCTGTGAGTTGGTGTTTCAGGGCTCCAAATTACTGTTACATCTGTTATAAAAATTCTTATGTATAGACCAGCCAAAATTGTTCTGCCAAAAATCAGTACTAATGTATAGTTACACAAGCCATTGGAGGAACAAGTGATGCACCAAATCATTTCATGCAGTCAGGCCCCCCGACTTCATTTTACTGGCGAGGCAATGTGGTTCAGCGGACAGGACGCTGGACTGAGGCTCAGGACAACTCCCCGACATATTACTTTACTTCTCTGTGCTTCTGTTTCCCCTCTGCCTCTGGTTGTCTTAGGCTATACAGTCTTCAGTGTAGAGACTCTATGCTTACATGGTGCCAAGCTCAACAGGGCCCCAATTTCAGTTTGCTCCTGTAAGTGTTACAATAATAATTGTACTGTACCGTAACTGTATTGTAATAATATAGTAATACAAAGAATTCATCAAGAAACACCATTGTATGCAAGCTTTCAGCAGCAAGTGTATTTTGTAACTTCTCTTGGCTTCGTTCTAATTCTGATCATTCAGCCATTCCTCTCTGGTATCTCCATGCAAAAGCCCTTGGTTGCAGAACAGAATTTGCCCTATTGTCTCTATGCCCGGGAAAAGCTAGAGAAACAGGAGGAAAGAAGGAAATGATCTTCCAAGCAGCTTATCTTCAAGACAAAAGCAGGAACAGTTTGGACCAGCCCAGGCACTCAAACTAGCATTCTGGGATCTCAAGTACTGTATAGACTGCAGACAATCATGTGAAAGAAGCATTTTTTCTTGCAGAGGTCTTGGGGGTGGGTAAATAAATCTGACTTGTGCTCTTGCAAATCAAAATGCCTTGCAGACAAAAGTGTAGGCTATGACTACACTACAGGCTAGGAGTGAGATTCCCCTGCTTGCGTTCACATAGCTCTCCTCGAGTTAGCATGAGTATAAATAGCAGTGTAGCTGAGGTACAAGGGTAGCAGCAGTGGAGGAACAGCTGAGCCATGCTGAGTACATATCCCACAGATGGGTTTGTACTTGGCACATGCGCTGCTGCTACACAGCTATTTATCACACTCGCTCAATGAGCGCTAGCCTGAGTACGTGGACACAACCAGGGACTCTCATCCCTCATTCATAAAGTAGACATAGCCTTAGTTTGATTTCATCCACTAGATGAAGAAATTGCCTATCCCAGGCTGCAGATAATTAAAAATACATTTGGACTAAGACAAAAAAAAAAGTAAATGTCTGTTTATCTTTGCTGGGATTCAAAATATCACCCAACCCTCATTAAAAACAATATTCTCCAAGAGCAACAAAGTAGTTATTGGGCCTTTTGGTAACATGAGGAATATAAAGGAAGCTGAGGTACCATAACCTAGTTTCAGTGAGTGCTGCCACCTTCCACGGCTGAAAACTTTTGGCATGCTACCAGAGGGAGGTTAATTCATAACTCTTTTTTTTAACACATGGTTCTTCTTTCGTATGGCTTGTGTAAATCAGCAACTACAATTCCACCTGAAGTTGATAGTGCCAAATGGCTACAGCAGGAGTAGCAGAATTAATTGCAGTAATGCCTCCTTCAGATTTATAAACTGGGCAGTAGGTAGTGATGTTTTTGATGATCTGTTGTGGGGAACCACACTCGCACACCGGGGAGTCCTTGATTTTCCATTTGTGCATTAGATATCTGCATCTACTATGGTTGGTTCGAATTTGGGTCAGAGTTGCCCAAGATGACTGTGGAAAGTCAAAACCAGGAACCTTCTGTGTTGGCTCTGGCACAAGGTGCTTATTTTTTAAGTCTTGTTTAGCCCAATCTGCTTTCCAAGCCTCCTTCTGATTGTAGCCTGATTGTAGGAGGCTAAACAAATTTTCCCAGAAAGGCTTGTGGGACTTAAGACTTACAGAAGGCATTGTCAAGGTCTTGGTGGATAGGAAGACATCCACTTTCCTGGATCCACTGAGCTTCATGGAATGTCACAGCAGTTTGGCATATCAGCAGGGGAGCGATGTTAGACAGAACAGCCATGGTGCTGGAATTGACTTAAGGGTGCCTATGATGCACTGCATCACTGTATTCAGATGGGTATCCACAAGTCGCGTGTGGCTACATCTGCTCCTATTGTCCTATTCAGATGGATGAGCTGGGTATAGTGTATGCAACACCCACAAAAAAGGTTAATTTGCTCATGGAAATAGCTTGAATATTGCTATAATCAGCAAATTATCAGATACACCTTCTCAATCACTTTTGCACAGAAGATTGGTGGAACAAACACCAGAGGAAGTTTGTTTAGAAAAATTGATAGAGTCATAGATTTTAAGGCCAGAAGGACCATTATGATCATCCAGTCTGACCGCCTGCTTAACACAGGCCCTAGTGTTTACCCAATGATTCCAGCATCTAGCCCAGCAAATTGTGGTTGAATTAGAGCATATCTTTTGAAAATACATCCAATCTTCATTCAAAGACTCCAGGATTTACCACAGCCATTGGTAGTCTGTGTCAATGGTTAATTACCCTCAGTGTTAGAAATGTACACTTTATTTCAAGTTTGAACTTTGCTGACTCCAACTTCAAGCAACTGAATTGTATGTTTTGCCTGATAAGTGAAAGAGTCCTCTAGTATCAGATCTCTTATTCCCATGGAGGTACTTACAGACTGTGATCAGGCCTCCCCTTAACCTTCTCTTCAAGATGCTAAATAAATCAAGCTCTTTCAATTTCTCACTCTAAGACAGGTTTTTCAGACCTCCAATAACCTCTTCATTTTTTCAACATCCCTTTTGAATGGGTGGACAAATTCTCTCAGTTGTCAGAAGATCAGAGCTCACACTAAGCTGATGTATCTAGCTGGCCCTACCAGCCCACTGTGGCTCCTTGGGTTGGGGCAAGGGGTGTACCTTTGCTCTCATGGTAAGTTGGAGCAGGCAGAAGACCAGGGGGATCACTACAGATATAGAGAGTTCTCTGCTAAACAGTAGGAGGTAGGAAGCCTTCTAGTCACTGTAGGATTTCACTCTGATATCCCTGACAGCAGTAAGCAAAAGCTGGAGAGGTATGAAGGAGAGTGCTCCTGAATAGTCATACTCTGGATGGGCCTAGTCAATAGGATGCAGTAAGAATTGAAGGAGCGGTGGTCAGAAGTCCTGAAGAGCTGCATGCTTGGTTGGGCCGATCTGTGGACCACAGCAGCAGCCAGCTATTGTATGGAGAGGGAAATAGAGATACACAGGGAAAGTGGGTGAAGAGAAGGAGGCAAAGCTGCTGGGTAACCAGGGAAGGGAAAAAAGAGAGAAGGTTTTAGTGTCAGGGAAGGGGGCTCAGATTGTGAAGGCCAGAGGGGGGTGAGAGGTTGGGGAGGGGGGGAGGGTAACCTGCGAGAGAGAAAATAGGCATCTGGAAATAGGAGAGGAAAACATTAAAAGGAAGGAAAGATTTAAAAAACTGTAAGGTGGTGGGGAAATAAGGGAGATATGAAAGGAGCAGACTGAATGAAGATGAAGAAGAATGACCTATTTTCTGTCCCAGAGATGGTCAGGGCTGCACAATATTGACCCACAGGTCAGCATTGAGTTATGCTGATGAAGGGAAGTATGCATCGGTGGGGTCCACACCACTCCTGTCCCACATGTTAATAAAAGTTTTGAGTCACCACGACCCATTTTTTTCGAATGGAAGGATATTAACCTCAATATCCTAAGTGAAGTCAAACTTAAATAATCACATTTGATTGACAGAATATCCTCTCACGTCTGTCCTAAACTATTGTGTAGTGTCTCTGCATAGTGTTGACAGGTGCATGCCAGAGGTAGCTGTGTTTTAGTGGCGGGGGGAGGCGAGAAGTGATCCTTGCATATTTATATAAATGTGTAACATCTTTAAGAAGTGCTGTGGGAAGTTTCAGGGTAAAAGGTGCTTCATTAATGTTAACTTATCATGAAAGCATGTTTCTTGTATGGAATGGCAGTGTATTCCTCTGTGTATGTATGAACTCTCTTACTCTCTTGCTCACTTTGACATTAAGCAAGATGGAATCTACTTTTAGTATTTATAGAGGTCTGTAAGTGTATTTGGCACTACTAACTCCTACCAAGCAACAAGCTCCCTGTTGCACAGTACTTAAGAGCGAACTCTAAGATAACTCTTTGCCTGTGTTTAGATCTGTACCTATGTTTCAACTCTAGTCTATGTCCTAAATGCTTTTCTGGATTGTGTTGTAATTTGCTTATAATTGGGTCAAGCCCTGGGGGTCCTTACTCTGTTTTTCCTCAGTCCTCAGGCGAATCCCTAGTGATTTAAAAAAGATTTGTCCCTTTATTATTTTAACATTTATGGCCTTTACTCTTCAGTCTAACAATGAGCTTATTTTACTTTTATGTAATTTATTTTCCAATCCTCATTTCCGAGCAGTTTTTAATGTGAAGCAACAACACATTCTTCTTGGCAGGTTGTTTTAGGGAACATGTAAAGCGGGACAGAAAAGGTGCTTGCAGTGCGCTGCAAGATTTTGAAGAACTCCTGCACAGGAAAACAACAAAGGAAGGTAGCAGGAAACAAAGTATTAATTTCGTGTTTCACCATTAGCTTGCCACCTGTTAGCCCTGATCATTACCCAGAGCACAGAGGGGAAAGGCTAATCTGTAGCACATTTATATCAACAAACTTGAACAAAAAGCTGCCTAATTATCCCATTGAACCTGTGTCAGTTTTAAACTCAGCTCCTTTTCCCAGGTTGGCTGTTTGCCAAGCCCAGCAAGCTGGTGTCCATAAGCTGCATGCTAGTGACAATGTCCTTTCATTCCAGGAGCAGTATAATTGCCAAAAGAAGTGTACAGACTCATTATTTTTATGGTCATATTTCAGATGAAGAAGTCAAAGGTCAGTGCAGGGTTTACTTGGCAGTGTATAGGAATTCATTTATTTAGAAGTTAGACTGCATCTCTGTGATCACACAGTGTGGCACCCAAAATAGCTGTGTTTTTTCCAATGCTGCCCAGGATTGTCATAGCAAAATTAATGAGGAAGGAAACAAAAATAATGGAGGTGGATCTAAATATGGCTAAGTATTTAATGGCCCTATTATATCTATTTTACTGCTGCTGGTACTCCTCAATTGCCAGCTGGATTTAGTAATTTGGCATCTCAAGGCTTTGGATTCTTTCTTCCAGGGTAGGGAAGGCTTGAGAAGACCTTGGGGTAGGTCTAAGTCATGAAGTTGGGATCTGAAATTGGATCCAGATCTGAACTTCCCCAAATGTGGGTTGGTTTTGGTGCAGTGTTTTAGACTGACTCGTTGCAAAGTCATGCCATTTGGATCTGGGTCTGAATTTCCCAATGTTTGGGGGTATTTAGACTCTTTAGTTCAGTTCAGTTCATGGCTAAAATGGATCTGAATCACAAAGTTCAGATCTGAACCAGAGCACACCTGGAGACCATAGATTGTCCAGATCTATTATCTTAATTCAGGCCAATCTTAAATCAGGACATTGGACTGTCTATGTACGCCTCAGCAATACAAAATAAATAAAGTTAGAAACTATAATGTGACTTTCAGTTTGTGTACTTTAAAAAAGTACACCCTTTTCCCTTTAGGCCAGTCAGAACACTCAGTAGTGACATCTTCTGGGAGAGTCAGAAGAGGAAAACGGTCAAATCCACTGTTGAGTCTCCTTCAACTAGAAGGATTTACTATTTTAGGTAAATGCTGGAAATTTGATTGTGTTGTACAGTAGCGTCTCTCGGTATGAATGAATTCCATGCTTAGATTTCAAGCCATTTCCACCAGCATTTCTACGTTAAGCTGCCTTTTTTGTGAGCAGCCAGTCCAACTGGAGCAAAACCCTGATAATGGGACCATGATGTGAGGAGTAAAGATATTGATGTTCTTGCTGTATCTGCTGTGTTCTGACATTCCATTGCAATGAATGACCTTTCTGGTGAAAACTGCGGAAGGGACACGTGCAGTTTCTGGCAGCTGGAAAGGGGCATATGTCTGCTTCTGAGCCAGCAGCCAGGCTCTTGCTATCAATGCTATGGTTTAAGTCCAGTTCCAGTTTTGCCCTCTCTTTACTCTTGGATGCACAACTCTCCTCACTGCTAGGAAAAGATGGGTTTTTGTACATCACCTCTTTTTAAAGCCTTCATCTTGAACTCAAATTAACAGGACCAGTCTGGATTAAATCCAAGCATGTCTCGTAGTGAGGAAAAATAGTTAGCAGCTGATAGCAGTTTGGTGCCAGCATGAAATGTTTGGTTTAATCCATTGCCTTCTTCATGTCACAAAATCTACCAACCTCTCACGCCCAAAGGTGATCCATCTGTGGTCAAACGGAGTCACATAATGATGGCGGTGAGGAAACCTTGCACTGATGCTTCCTCTGTTGTTTATTCATGCACAGGTGCAATGACTTCAGTTTCCAGGGCTGTTGAACTGGCATATTTCACCAGCACTAAATTAATACACATTATATATGTATATATAGACCTCTTCTGTGGTAATCTAGACATGGGACTGAACCATCCACACCCAGCAAGCTTTGGTGGGAGAGTTTTAAAACAAAATTTGCATGTGGCACCTCCTTTTAGAGTGGTATGAACCACCACTTCAGATACAGACACCGCAACATTTGGAATGTTTGAAATCAGGATCTAAATGTTACGGCTTGGCCCTTTATCTAACAGTAACCCACTGATATGTAATAAACAATAATAAGGCTATATCCACTGTAGCTAAAGGAAAGGAGGGGTTGGAGGCTGAAACACTTGTTCAATTCGTACAAATGTCAAGGTGGGGGAATGTAAAAAATTATAATGAATATGAGGTGGGGTTTTTCTTCTTTTCTTTTCTTTCTTTTTTTTTTGGTTTCTTTGGGTTTTTTCTTTTAATGTTTTCCCAGGTGCAAAAGGCTACCTTTTAAAATATGGCTGGGTTACATTTACTATAGTAAAACTACAGGAGTTAGGTACACAATATAATAATAAAATGCTAGTTTATTAAGTCAAATAGTAAAGCTACACTCAAACGAGGCTCTTACCTATTAACGTGGGAAAACATGTTGACTGTAGCTTTATAGTTTCTTAAGCATCTGCAGTTAGTTACTGTACATTTACTATCTACATTTTCAATAAAGTCTTCTGATTAAAAATCCAGCTACTTATCATTTTATTGGATTTTGAGTCAACCTGTCTCAGGGTACAATTTAGTAAGCAGTTTGATCTGAAATGGAGAAGAATGCTTTGAGAGATTCAACTGCTATTTTTAAGTACAAGTAATACTGAAGGTGTCTGCAACTGCCAGTTGCTAATGCGGGAAAATATTGCATTCTAGCAACGCTGCCAGAAAGCAGGATCAGAGCCATAGGAGGCCTCAAGCCAGTGTGATGACACAAGGCCTCCTGCCACATGAATGGCCCTTGTGCCTCTTGTAAACCTGGGATCCAAGTGGTCTGGGGACCCAACCACCATTTTATCTATTGAGGGGAGGGTAGTCACACCCCTATCTCTGACAACTCCACAAGGGGAACCCTATACAGTTTCGTGGCCTCTGGGTGGATATTGTCACACAAGGATATGATCTGATCTACTTGTATTTGACTAATAATAGGAAAGAATAAGAAATATAGCAGCAGATTTCAGCCACCTTCCCCCTCCACACACCTCCTTTCATGGGGATAGCAAATAGCTATTCCTCCTTAGGGATGCAGCATGCCCCAGCCATGTCTCCTCCTGCCAGGACATGTCTTGGTAGGTGTCAATCCCCAGCTGATTGTTAAAAAAGCACCATGAGAATGACGCATGAAGGTCAGAATCACAGGGCAAGATCTCACCAGTAAATAATAACAAATGTGAAGAAAAGAAGGACATCAGTCTCAGAGCTGTCAACCCGGTACTGTCTCTCTTTTGTTTGGTAGATGTATTGCATGTTTCAGACTTAGTGCAGAATTCAACTAAGTTCCTTCTTTAAAATCCTGACTACCAGATAATCTCTTATATGGTCCCTCTCACTGATACCTAAGTCACAATGCTCTGTTTGTTCCTACATGGCCTTTATAAAGTCTTCTGTGTTTTCCCTGGACCTTTGCTTCTTTTGGTAAAAGCATGCAGGCTGTGTCATTTTCTTTTCATCTTAATTATATTGTAAAAGCAGCAAGGAATCCTGTGTCACCTTACAGACTAACAGACGTATTGGAGCATGAGCTTTCGTGGTTGAATACCCACTTTGTTGGATGCATGTAGTGGAAATTTCCAGAGGCAGGTATATATATGCAAGCAAGAATCAGGCAGGTATATATACTTGCCTCTGGAAATCTCCACTACATGCATCCGACGAAGTGGGTATTCACCCACGAAAGTTCATGCTCCAATACGTCTGTTAGTCTATAAGGTGCCACAGGACTCTTTGCTGCTTTTACAGATCCAGACTAACATGGCTACCCCTCTGATACTTAATTATATTGGTTCAGAATGGGTCCATTTCTGACACTGTGTCATGGGACAATGGTAAAGACTCAGTTGTTTTCTTTTAACACTGAACAAGGAACTTTCTTAGAATAAAGAAAACAGTCTTATCCCTTCTCTCTAACCGCTTCACTCTGGAACTTCGGCTACAACCTTCCACAGACGACCTCCTGTCTGGCTTCCTGCTAGAGGTTTGAAGAAACAGTACATACAGCTTCATGGGAACCTGTAAAGTACCCCAGCCTTGGAAGTGGTAAAGGGGGAGACAACTTGGTCTCCTAGTGGTCTCAAGTTATTGGCACCATAGAGCTTTCAGTCAGCACAGAGCAACTCTTACTCTACAGCGCTGCTGCATATCTCAAGCACTACACAACACACCAGAATTTGAAACCTGCCCCGATGCATTGGGCCCCTTATGGTTGCAGGTTTGGCACCATTGTCTAAATTGGTTCTGGTCTTGAGCTGCAAAGTTTAGATCCAGATCTCAATTTCTCCAACATTCTGGGTGTTCAGCCCAACATAGAGAATGGGGATAAGCAGGGACATTTAATCAGACTCTGAATCTCCCATTGCATAGGAAGGTTTAGATCTGGGGTTTCGCTTTGGGCCTGTTTCTAACAAAAAGAAAGCTACTGGCACTGTGACTTCTGTAACATGATTGTAAATAAACAGAAAAAGAAACTAATTTAAGCTAGTATATTATTATAGGAATTTAAGCCAGTTTAACTTTGTATTTACATACACTCTGACCTGTATCCAAATTCAGTTGTATAGTCTATTCCAGTGGTTCTCAAACTTTTTTTTTTTTGCGGACCACTTGAAAATTGCTGAAGGTCTCAACGGAGCACTTAATGATCTTTCCAAATGTTGTTTGTACCATTAGCTAACTACTGTAGAGCGCTTTGCATAAAAGTGCTATACATATATAAAAATTAAGGTTTTTTATTCTACAAGTAAAAGCACACAACTCATATTTTAATATTTTACCTTCCTAATGCTATGGATGTGCCCTCTCTCCGCCCGCCGTGGCAGCCCCCGAGCAAGGGCTGGGAAGGACGGGGGTCTCTCCCCCACCACAGCAGCCACAGAGCTGAGGCTGGGAAGGAGGGCCGTCTCTCCCTGGCAGCCGCAGCCCTGGAGCTGGGGAAAGTTGCCTCTTTCTCTGGACGCTGCAGCCCTGCATGTCCCAAATTCCCCACACCCCCGTCTTCTCACCCCACTGCCCCCTCCTACCTACTCCCTATTCCCCCCCAAGGCCACCACCTCACCTTACATGTGTGTCTTTTCCAGGGTCTAGGCACCCAATTAGTGGAGCCATGTCTGTGCGGCTCCACTAATTAGGTAGGTAGCCTAGGCACGTACCTTAGGGGGAACTATCCACAGACCAGTGGTGGTCCACGGACCACAGTTTGAGAACCTCTGGTCTATTTTATGAATTTGGCAACAGCTTCTTGTTTGTTCTTAACAGTCATTTCAAGGAACATAAATGATTTAAACTCATTTCTACCAATTGTTTCCCAGTTTCTGCTCCTTGCTCATATTGGATCACAGCCCTTAGTGGTGGTGTGCCTTGTTGTTTGATGAAAATAAAGATTAGCTCAATGCCACAAAACAAGAGAAGCAACCTAATCTTTGTCAGACTCAGAACGAAAGCTCAGTGTCCTGAGTACATAAATGCAGAAATGGTCTAGTTGCTCTTTGAAAACACTCAGGGTTGTTTTGTTTTGGTTGGTTGGTTGGGCTGTTTATTTTTTCCATTGGTTGGCTTTCAGTACGCTAGTCATTCTAGTGACAGGCAAAACTCAAACTGGAGGCTTCTTTCTCTCTGATTCTTATCTGACCTCCAACTTGTATAGCAGGGGTGGCCAAACTTACTGACCCTCCCAGCCGCATACAACAATCTGCAGACATTGGAGAGCCGGAGCATGCCTGCCAGGGCTTGGGGCTTCAGCCTTGCAGGAAGGGGAGACTTGGGGCTTCAGGGCTCCAGCCCCATGTGGCATGCCTGCTCATGGCTTCAGCGCAGCTCCTACTGAAGCCTCGAGCCCTGGCAGACATGCCCAGCAGTGCTGAAGCCTGGAAAGCCCCCTCCCTGCTGGGCAGAAGCCCCAATTCCCCCTCACCCCCCAAGTCTGGTAGGCAGAGAAAGGGGGGAGCGAGGTAGGCGTTGCGAACCACCCTTTAACTGTAAAAGAGCCACATGCACCTCATGAGCCGCAGTTTGGCCACCCCTGTTCTATAGAAACGTGGCTGGAAATCTCACAAAATCAGGCTCTTGTGAGATTTCTAGCAAGTATAATATGACAAAAATGTCCTTTTCGGATTATTATGATGTTTCTGATTCAGTTCAGATCTCAGACGTACAAAGGTGCACAGAACAAAGTTAACCAAGCTTAGCCTGTAAGATTTCTGGGGAAGGGACTGTTACTCACTATGTTTACATAGCGCCTGTCTCAATGGAGTCCTGACCTGCCAAAGAACTTTCTGGACCTCACAAGTAGTAAATAAGATTTTAGGTAAAACTTAGTGTCAGTTTTTATTGCAACTAAAACAGGTTACCTGTCCCTGTTCATTTCAAATCTTTTAAGAATGTTTATCAGTATCTTACATAAAAACTAACTCAAAGCTTAGCTGCAACCAAACATTTTGTTTGCAAGTGCTTTAAAATGAAGGGAGAGTGCTGCTCATTGACACCAGTAAAAGCATTCGGTAAACAAACCTTCACTTCCTACATTTCCTTAAGACTTCAGATCCTTCCCCTTTTTTTCTCCTCCTAATGCTCTGCTCATTAACAGGTTCATTTGATTCTTTCCTTGGGAATTCACCACGGTTTGCCCTCTATCTCAGGGCAAATAGTTTATAAGTGACCTGCCGGATGGTGTTCATTAACTGACTCAGTCCCAAAGGAACATTGATAGAACCTTAATTAGGATGTTAGGGGGGAAACTTTGAGTGCTCCAAGATGGCTTGAGGAAGTTAGATGAGAAATCCTAGCTGTTCATCTTCCTGGGTTCAAGGCAAAATGGAAAGGGAACAATAACAAAAACCCAACCAAAAGCCCCACATAGGCAGTGAAAATCTAAAGCAGAAACTATAGGCTGGGCAGTTACAAGCCCTGAAATATTTGTTATTGGTAACTTTAATATTCATAAACTTATTACAAACACAATGTTGAACTCGCCAGCGAATGATGATAAAGAGGAGTACGAGAAGATCAAACACTTTCATTTCCTTCTCCCTCCCCCCTTTGTGTACAGGTACATATATATGTACAGCACCACAGTTATATCCATTGCCTTGGGGAAAATATTTAGTCACATTGGCCCACCATGAGAGAAAAAGGTTATATGGGGTCATAAATATTATTGTTGCACCACTTGACTGGGCCAACTAATTCCTTATAATACACAAGCTTTCAGGCCATAATATTCCATTCCAATTTATTTTTATACCTGAAAAGGAGACCATTTTGACTTGAAACCTTTTTCTTTTTGACCCAGTGTAGTAAGGTCAAGACTCACTGGCACAGCGCCTCCTGCTGGTCGTCTGGGAATTAGCTCTTTTTTAGCCTCACAGTGCCCTCTGCTGGGCCGTGGCTCGCCTACCTCAGGCCCTGTGTCCCTCCCAGACCGCAATGCCCTTTACCTCAGGGTTCTGCCCCAGCAGTACCCCCACACTCTGGGTCTCTCCTCCCAGGGAACCCCCAATCCTCTAAACCCACCTTGCCTCAGTGGCTACTGCCAGTTGTCATCTAGGCCCCGCTCACTGAGTCAGACTTCAGTCTGTAAGGGCCACTCATCATTGGCAAAGGGGTAGGACCTGCTGCCTTTGCCTATTCCCGGGCTGCCCCTCTGCAGCCCCAGTACCTTTCATAGCCTTCCTCAAGGCCTGCAGCCCGGGCTTTTACCAGGCTGGAGCTCCCCAGCTCCCTTTGCCCTTCCCCAGCACTGCTCCACTTCAGGTACCTTGCTCCCAGGCAGCTAGCCCTTCCCACTCCAGGGCTAGAGTGAGACTCCCCTATCTCCTGGCCCCACAGCCCTTTTATCCAGCCACACCTGGGGCCAACTACCGCACCAGCCTCTCTCAGCTGCTCTTAATCCCTTTTACCTTAGAGTGGAGCACCTGCCCCACTAGACCCCAGTTCTGGAAAGTGTCCCTGTGCAGGACAGCACTTAAGCAAGTACTTAAGTCTATCCCTATTCAGGTACTTAAAGTTAAGTACGTGCTTAAGTGTTTTACTGAACTGGGGTCTATAATTGTATTTGTTATTCCAATAACAAGTATCATGGTATGTATCTTTTTCACACTTCTTGGGTTTTCCCAAGATGTAGCACACTACTGTGTAATAATAATACTGTAATTTAATATGGTTACATCAGGATTATTCAGCATAACACAGAACAGATGGTGGAATCCTGGAAAAATCTTGCGTTGTCACACAGTTCTGACAGGGTATGAATTTTGCTCCTATCCTTTCCTCAGAGGAATCTTCTTTAACCTTTAAAGTTCTTTTTTTTTAAGTTTGTACTTGTTCTTATGCCAGCTTTATATTTCATTGAGGTGTGTGTTTTGCAGGATCAAGATTTAGCCCCATTGAATTCAGCTGATAAATCACAGTGAGCTAGAAGTCTGAACATAATACTCACAGTCAAGCAACCCTGAGTTCCAGTCCTGGCTCCAACAGCGGAAAGTCACTCTGTCTGTTTACTCATCTACAGTGGGGAAAAAACTTACCACACAGGGTTAATGAGAGTTAATCAGTAGATCTCTGTAAGGTCTTTGAAGACTGAACGTGCTAAATAGGTTAAGTATTATTAATGAATCTTTTACTATTCTGTAGAAGTGCATTGGCTTTGCTTATATTACAGTTTTCAAATACACTGCTGTAGTAAGCAATGCAATAGTGTTTGATGTATAGGCAAGGTATAATTCAATTTACATTGTACCAGCCATGACCTCCATGTTCATGGTGACTATCAGAATAGTGATCATGATACAAGCAGGGAGGTGATGATTCAAATAATACATTATAGTATAGGAGTGACTATAGGCCTGATCCAAAGCCCGGTGAAATGAGTGGGAGTCTTTCCACTGGCTTCACTGGGCTTTGTACCAGCCCCTAAATTAATAGCTAAAATCAAAGCTTGGTGCATGCCCATTATAAACTCGCTGTTTCCAGGAGACTGAGCACACTCTGACTGATGAATGCTCACGTAGTTGACAAAAATTGCTGGATCATCTCTCCAGCCAACCTGTCTTTGGAATGCTTATTTCTGTTCAGGTTCACTCTGCATATTATAGTACCACAACCATATCAATTTCCTTATGAACAATGTTTGTGTGGCAATACTGGGTCACATAGGGAGGGGGGGTGCATGGGAAGCTATGTGCTATGGAAATGACCACGACACCATCTTACCACTGCAAATGCATGGCTAGATAGTATAAGGAAATACTACATTTTGATTTTGTGTGTAGGTGCTAGGCCTGAGTGCTATTAGTCTTGTTCTTTCATAAACATTGTATCCACCTATACAATATTAGCGGGAACTTAATGTAACTCAAGAGATCTCTGAATTGTAGTGATGTTATCCCATACTCCTCATAACTAAGGGAAACAGAGCAACAATCTACCATGTTTGTTTAAAAAACTACCATGTTTGTTACCTGATTTGTTTTCAAACTACCATACAACAAGATGGTTACAAAGACCCTGGCTACACAAGCCATCCAAGTCATGTAGTTATTTGGAATACAAAAGCATATAAGAAGAGTGTGTCAAGGCTTAATATTATGTGTTTTGGTTGTAAATGTTTGACCCCTCTTTCAAAAACACCTATATAGTGCATTAAATCTACTTATATATTATGCTTTTTCCATAAGGAAAGGACAAAATACCAGAACAGATTGTGAAGAGAGGCTAAATCATTATATTATCATTCCTCCATTTCTGATACAAAATTAACCTTTCATTTGTCAGTTACTTAGTTGCTTATTGTCCGGGAAGAATATGTGCATTTTAATTTCATCCATCCTGCTGTTATCAGCATTGAACTTTGCGGATGTCACCATGATATAATTATACTTTGGTCTTGTATTTCACCTTTTATGTGAGGCTTTCAAAATGCTTTGCAAGCCTCCTTACCACCTTTGTATCCGGCACATTCTGAGACAATTATTGCTCTGTTTGACTCCTTGGTTGCACTGCTAGGGCCTTATAAATGTGTCAAAGAAATGACTGCACGTTATGCATTATAGTCTAGAGAGGAACATATTTTTCAAAAAATTTCCTGTTCTATTGTTGTACAATAAATGGCCCCATAGAGAGAAAGAAGCCAGCCATATAACCTCCACACCTTCAACCTCTCCAGCTATTACTAACGTTCCTCCTTCTCCACCTCCTTCCTCTGCTTGAGTCTGGTCTTCTCAGATGGGAATGACCTCCCCTGTGCCCCCCACTCCTTTTTTGTATTTTTGAGACATGCTATACATGAAACTGCAAACACCTGGCAGATATTCCAGGGAGCAATCAGTAGTGCACCTCCTGCACTGAGCAGGCATCTGAACTGAACCTCCTTTTAGGGATCCCAGAGGTCCTCTCAATCAATAATCCACGTATTTTTTATAGGTGCTGGATTACAGGGATTTGCAAAGGGGGTGATTAAGTAATGTTTCAAAGAGCAGTTACTACTAACACCTGCAGCATTAATAAGGATCTATTAATAGCAAGTGCACAATTAAGTAATAATTCCTAACTCATAGAAAACCCCATGATTTATGCCTCCCAAAACAAAGAATACTTTCCATAGATCCAAGTGGATTTAGATGGCTGTGACCCAACATCTGGCTGAGTGATGACATCTCAAATATGCAGACATCGTGCGGGGACCCAGAACAGTTAGCTAGAAAAGGGATAATAATCATGTTGCTTGCATCGCACGCCACCTGCGTGTTCATGCTGTGTGGAAATGGTTTCCTGTTCTGAGCTATCTCAGGTGGTTATCTGCAGGTGCCCCAGTGAGGGAATATGAGTGTTGTCAATCATTGTCTGGCCATTTGGGAAACCAGCATTAACTGTTTCACTGATGTGAAGAGGCTAGGCACAGAATGAATGGCTGAGCTGCAGCCTAACCTACTGGGATGAAGCTAAGGACCTGGACGCACAAGGCTGATTAAACATCCCATAAAAACTTTTGCCTCATACGGAGAGAAAACCGAAAGCCCCTTCTAAGACAAGAAGGGGAAATCTTTGTCCTCTCTCTCTTGTTTTCGAGCTTCCTGAAGTGAAGATCACTTAGGCTAATAGTAGATTTACCTGCCTATAGTACCTCTCATTGGATCTATAGTGGCTTCTGATGCACACAGAACCATTGGATGGCAGCGCTCGTCCATCAGTCTCCGAAGTTCTTGGTCGGCAGTGTATGTTGCCTGCCTTGTGCCTTTCTGTCATCCACCTCTTTGCCAAAGAACTGGAAACTGTGAAATAGCAGTCTTGCTCACTCTTGCTTTTTAGCTGTACTGGAGACATCTATTACTGTCCAGCTCATTCTCTCTCTTTGCTGAGTGTGAGCCTCATCTAATGGGCACATAGTAATGGGCACGTTGTAATGTATGTCTAATAATGGGATTTTTGTTATCCTAGCACTACCCGCCTCCTGCAACTGACAGTGCACAGCAGACTGCTGCATCCACATGGTGCGCCATGGGGGTCAATACGGTGGGTGCTAGTTCCACTGTCACCCTTGCTCAGGGGTTATACCAGAGTAGGACAGTGGTCACTTTTGCTGGGTAAATCAGCACATATCCTGATTGCATTCGCCACCTGGCCGTTCCCATTTTGGGGCATGTTTTGGCTTCAGTGGGATTACTCTAGAGTTAGTCATCCTCGCTAAGAGCAGACTGTGGCCCACAAAACATTTTAGTAAATGCTCGTAAAACTTCAGCACAGAGCTGAGCGTAATACAAAGTAACCCTTTTTAATGTTTTCTAGGTCACTGCCAAGACATTCTGTAAGTATTATATAGGGCGAGAATGTAACTTTTGGGGACTGAAACCTGGAGATATAATTCAGGCAAAACTCCGATCCACTGCAAAGGGAGTGCTATTTGAGTGATGTCTGCCAGGTTAGTCACTGAGGTCATTTCCAAATCCAGCATTAAGGGTGTGTTTATCTACTCCATGGAAAGCAACATTTAATTTATTTTTATTTTTTGGTTTCTTCTTAATTCCAGCATAAGATTGGGGCCTGATCCTGCGAGGACACTAAAAAAGACACTATTTTTTGCTACCACATTTGGAACTTCAATGAACAGTCCATTTCAACTTGCAACGTGCTGGTTAGGTGCTTGTTTTCTTCTTCTCTAGCTCTCAGAATAATGTTAGATTTATTATAGCACGGCTGGCTGTCTAGCTCTAAATTCTGTTCAATGCCAAGGACTGGGTGAAGCTTCAGCGTGATTCATATTTGATCCAAAGTAGTTCACCCATCACTCACTGAAACTACTGCTTCCTCTCAGTATATTTTAATAATCATGCTCTTGGAAATATTCAGATGTATGTGCTCAGCTCCTATTATTAATGGAAACTCCATCCATACATGAGAGCCAAATTTAGCTGTAAGCATATGCAGGCAGATGTATGGATTTCAGCACTTCAGTCAAAAAGCACAATTTATGTTCAGTTATGCCTGTGTGACTTCACTGACTTCATTGGGGTAGCAGGGGTGAAACTGAGGGCATAACTGGACCCTATAAGGGGATTTGTTATGCTTTGTATTCGTGTCCTGCTCTCTCTGTGTGGGTGGGTGTGTGGGTGTGTAATTAGCTTTACCAAGGGTTGCACTATGCTAGATATGGGTCTAACATTGCCCTTGGAAGGTCACAAAACCCACTACCCTGCCTCCAACTTCCAGGTGCATGTGAGGGAAGGGGTAAGAAAACTATTCTAAACATTCTTAGTGGGATATAGGGAAGTTTCTTTTTAAATCCATACCCTGGCAAACATTCTCACTTCACCTTTCACTTGTCAAGTACCATATATTCCTCACATTAATTGGGCTACCAGCAAATATACAAACAGCAGGGACACTTAGAATGCAATAAGAGGACATTTAGCATGAAACAATATGATCATGACCTCAAGCTTCCAGATTCAAGTTAACAAAGCATAAGAAATATATTCCACTTTGTCTGATAAGCATCTCAATGTGCTCTATTTGTCAAACAAATTAAAGGATGCTAACAAGGATTAGGGAACAATCCAAAAGGATTCTCGTAAAAATATTTTATAGCCTTGTCAAGCAAAATTTGCAGATGGCTGCTAATGAGACTTTGGCAGTGTTTTTTTTGGAGGGATTAGTTAAATGTTTGTTATATTCAAGTTGTTACCAGGGTACTGCTGGCTGTAGAACACATGTTAGCATCTGTTATGTATGAACTGTATCTTTAAGAATTTGTAGGTGCTTTCTATGAAGTTAGTGCACATCTCAACAAACAAACAAGGCTGGAATTTTAAAGGAGCATTAAAGATTTAGGCACCCAAATCTCTTAGGTGCCTTAGATAATCCCACTTTAAATAATGGCCACACTTTTCATTTATTTATTTGTTTGTTTGTCTACCCAAAAGTTACATTCCTTGTAGGTCACAAGACACACTGCCTGTTGCTTGTCATCATAAGTAATATGCTGCTAGCCAGAAAGCTGGAATTTGGCTGGTTGATCGTCACTGGCTTAGAGGACAAGCCTCTTATCTAGAAGGCAGAGAGCGTTTTCCAAATTCACTAGCTTGAAAGAGCCAGCTAAAGTTTATCAATCTGCATGTATCTCATTTTACCATCTTTGGAGCCTGTTCATTTTCAGCCCTTGCCTTTCTTTCATGGAAATAAAATATCCTTGATTCATTCACTCTCTGGCTCTTCTGTAGTACACGCTGCCCATTTGATGTATCTGCTAGTCTAGGAAAGACTAAGCTTGTGTTTTGCATGCAGTTGATTTTTAGCTGGACTGTCAGATATTGAAACACCAGCCTACAAGATTACTAATAAAATAGCTGACGGTAAGTGGGATGGTAATTCTGCCAGCTTTTTACATTCCTCCCAGAAAAATTAGGGGCACATATTTTTCTTACTCTGGTAGAAAAATGCACTGAGAGACTGTCACCCGGCTGCAGAGCTTAAGGTTCTATTTTTATCAAAATTTCCTTGGACTGTAGTAGCAAGTCGTAGCCATAAGCTAAGACCTGAACGAACCAAACTTTAGGGAAATCTGCATCCAAATCCATACTTTGTAGACCATCTGCACCAGGAAGGCAATGAACGGGAGAAAAGTGGGGGCAACAGACTCAGACCCTGGAGAAAGGAAAGCCAGAGTGTACTGCTCTTTAATGATTTCCTGCTCTCCTCTTCATTTGTTAGGGCTGTTTTCCACTACCGAGGAGATCGACACTGCCACAATCAATGCAGGAGGGATCGATTTAGTGAGTGTAGTGAAGACCCACTAAATTGACAGCAGAGAACTCTCCAGTTGACCCCGGTATGCCAGCTCTCTGAGAAGAGTAAAGTAAGTCAACCAGAGAGTGGCTCCCATCGACTCAGCACCATGAAGACACCGGGGGAAGTCGACTGTCCACCTAAGCTACGTCGGCTCCAGCTACGTGAATAATGTAGCTGGAATATTGTAACTTAGGTCAACTTACTCCTGTAGTGAAGACAAGTCTAATTGGAGAAGTAGCATTAACTGAAAGGAAGTTGGATCCAGCCCTCCTAAGAAGAGATCTTTGTAAAATGGAGTTTTGAGGAGCAAAGGCAGAATTAATTCTAGAGGACCTGTCAGGATTCCCTCCCCACTCTGAACTCTGGGGTACAGATGTGGGGACCCGTATGAAAGACCCCCCTAAGCTTATATTCCACCAGCCTTGGTTAAAAACTTCCCCAAGGCACAAATTTCTTTCCTTGTCCTTGGACGGTATTGCTGCCACCACCAAGTGATTTAAACAAAAATTCAGGGACGGGTCACTTGGAATCCCTATTCCCCCAAAATATCCCCCCCAAGCTCCTTCACCCCCTTTCCAGGGGAGGCTTGAGAATAATATACCAACTAATTGCCTTTAATGTAAGTACAGACCAGACCCTTTCTTTTTAGGACACTGAAATCAATCAGGTTCTTAAAAGAAGAACTTTATTATAAAAAAAAAATTAAAAGAATCACACCTGCAAAATCAGGATGGAAGGTAACTTTACAACTAAAACAAAAGATAATGTAATGCATTTCCTTGCCTTACTTGCAATTTTTGTAATCTTAGATGGATTATTTCAGGTATGTTTCCAGGAGATGTTGTATCTGGGTCGGGAGAGAGAACAAACAATCCCCCCCTCCCCGATTTGAAAGTATCTTCTTTCCTTATTGGTCCTTCTGGTCAGGTGCCAACCAGTTTATTTGAGCTTCTTAACCCCTTACAGGTAAAGCGATTCAGTACAGCTGCCAAGGAGGGATTTTATGCTACTCTTTTCTTTATATTTGACAGGACCCATCCCTAGAATAAAATACTTTTTAAAAAATGTATTATTAAGCCAAGTCATTAAACCTGTGCTTGAGCAGGTCCATTTTTACTCCTCTTATTGCTTTTGCTTCAGGCTATTGCAAGGAATAGGAGCCAGTGGCCAGGTCAGCAACAGTGAGCAGGAGCTAGTATATCTGGGCTTTATACCCAACTCAGCCATTGATTTGCACTATGGTTTTAGACCAGCTACTTGACCACTTTGTGCCTCAAAGAATAGATCTGTGTAACGGATACAACACCTGCCTCAGTTCATGTTAGTAAAGCACTTTTAGGAGCAGCTATTGAAGTCAACAGAACTGTGACATTTTACATCAGCTGAGAATCTGTCCCTTTGATCCTTAGACAAACATATTATATACCTAGGTGAAGCAAATCCAGATTAGCTCTACCAAAGTTAATGGACCAGAACTCACCTGGTGTAAATGGGCACAGCTCCATTTCCTTCTACAGAGTTTCATTCATTTACACCAGCTGAGGAGCTGGCCACCTGTTGTTACTCTGGCTTTACACCTAAGTAAACAAGTGCACGATTTGGCCAGCTTTATGGAATGAGCGGTACAATAAGATATATTTAAAGGCTGCAGGACGGCTCAGAGAGAAACATGCTCACTTTAGGAACCACCCATTGAATTGAAATCCACCCCTGATTTGGAAGGAACATGTGTTTCTGGCAAAACATTTCACATTACAGCAGTTTATTGCCTGAAGACTCCTGCAGGTACTTGGTTTTGTTCTGCAAGTGCAGCCTTTTGCAGTTATAACAGCTGCTTCCTTTGTTCCTGTTTTTTCAAAATCTGGCTTTGCTTTTTGCAGTGGCTCCTCCTTCTCCCTAGTGGGCTCTGGGAGACGAGAGAGAAGGTCAAACAACATGATATTTCCTATAATCCAAACCAAAGTTTAAATTGGAGTCTTAAGTTCTGCTTGAATTACAGTCGATGAATTGGCATTCATTGCTAGAGCAAGAAAGAGTTATGTACTATTAAAGAGACACTACCAAGTAAATGTTATGCCCCAAATTTAACCTCCTTTCAAACTGTTATATGAGAATATAGCTTAGGAACACCTTTTCTTGAAACTTTGCTTGTAAGGTGTCTTTGTATTATATTTCAGCAAATAATCAAGTAAAGTTACAGAGAGATAATCCAATGGGAGTTTTATTTTTATGTCTTTTGCATAGCAAAATGCTTCTCCATTTCTAGGCTCAGAATTAGAAAGGGACCTGAGCTGCAACATTCAGACTTGGATTTCAAACCCCCTAAAATTCAGGGGTGTGTGTTTAAAACCTTCTTATTCAGAAGTATTAACAGATCCTGTTCTCTTTCTATCAGCATCAGAGGTTAATATTGTAACAAATAAATCCCTTGCCACCAAGGATGTTGTGGTTGGTATTATGCCATACACCATGGTCACTAAGAGCATTGCAACGAGAGGAGGTATAGAACTCAGATCATACTGCTCCAAGTCCTTGTTGTTTGAGATAAAGGAGAATCTGTTCGCTGTTTGCATTGTAGGGTTTATAAAACACAGGCAAGAATTTCTATTCAGTCATGTGCATAAACACTAATCTGCCCAGATCCCTCTGCCAAAAGTATAATGCACATTTTACCTCTCTCACTCATGTTCTGTCTTTTTTCATCCCATATTTTCTAAAACATATATGAATTTTATTTAAAATTGTCCTGCACTGCACCAGATTCAGATCTATTGCTCCAGTGTAAACATGAAGCAATGGCATAGTCACCAGTGGAGTTACATTGGTGTAAATCTGGGATATGTCACAGGGTGGCACTGGCCGTTTAAGAGAGAAGCGAATTGCATCTGGGACTCATCAGCTGTCTCCTAGTTGGAGAGAGGTTCTGGGCCTTATAAAAGGGAGTCTGGATGAGTCAGGCCTGAGAGTCAGCCAGGAAAGGGGCAGAAAGAATGTGGGGTTCTCAACCTTGCTCCCTGGAAATATGGAGACAGGCAAGAAGGTCTGGGTAGTGGGAGAAGGAGACTTTGGACCAGGGCCACTGTGGCCACTGTCTAATACAAAGAGCAGGGAGCTGGGAAAGACCCACGAGTGGACAAGAGTGGACAGATGTTGTATGAGTTATTGCTTCATTAGAGCTTTTGCACTCTAGTAGGGGAGCCCTCCAGTTTGGAGGATAACGGAGACTGACAAAGAGCTTGGTGGAGCCCAAACCTTTTTGAGTTATAGTATTAGACTTTATTTTGTGATTCGAGATGCCTATATTAAAAAATTAACCCGTTGCACATTCTAGTCTGTGTTGGAGAAGTATTCTTGAGGAATCCCAAGAAGGGAAAACCTAGGGTGGAGGCAGCTGCAGTGCCATCGCACACCAGAAGAGGGCACTCCAAGATGGCAACCCTATGACAGTATATGAACTCAGAATCTTGCCCTCTGAAAGACTGTCAAAAAGAGTCACTGTTCTGTATCAAAGGTCTTCTGCTGACTCTCATGAAGCAGGTTATTAATACACCTTATTCCCTGAACTGGGTTGACACTGGTGAATACCGACAGTAAAGATGGGCAAAAAAAATTCGACCAAAACTTTTTCACCAAAAAAGGAAAAAATGATTCAATCAAAGCATCTCAATTTCATCTAATTGTTTTGGTTTAAAATTGGAAAAAAATCAAAATTTCCTTTCCATATTTTCTAAATAACAGGTTTTCATAGTTCAATTTGACATGACCTTTTGTTTCAAAATTGCCTTCAAAGTTATTTTTTAAAACAAAATGACATGTTTTGTTTGACCTAAAACAATTTTTTTAACTCTTCAGTTAGTCACAAATTGTTAATTTCAAGTCATCCTACTATGAACTCTTTTTCAATTTTCAGAACTACTAGTGAACTGAAAAATATATTAATTGCACGACTCTACACACAAGTAAATGTGTTAATTTCAAACCCCATTTCTTGGCCTGTATTGCTAAACTTTTCAGAGACCAACATGGGCAGTGGGAATGAAAACAAATTTGTTATCTATTTTATAAATGCACTCAACCATGTCCCTTTAAGAGAAGAGAGATTTTCTGTACAGTTGCTTGCTAATCCCTAATATATTTTAATGTACAGCAACCCAATATTTCACCTTGGCCATTCCTGTATAAAATGAGATCAGAGTTGGCTGACGAAGTACAGCACAGTAAAACTGCTGAAGAATAACTGCTGATAATATATATTCACAGCTGATAATACTAGTTAGCACTTATGAAGCACTTTGCTGTCCTCTTTCAAATCACTTTACGATGCATTACTGTAATATCCCAATATGCCTGTGAGGGCAGAAAGAAGCATTATTATCCCCATTTTAAAAGCCACTCAGCAACTTGGCGGCAGAGGCAAGAACAGAATTTAGGAGTTCCTGGGAGCTATTAGACAACACTGTCTCCTTTAAGCCTTTGTGATGAGGATTCTAATCGATTCTTATCTTTTTTTTAATCAGGATCATTTATGTTTAGACTTTAGTACAAACCTGCCTGCTAGAATAAAGACTCTTCACATATTAAATACAAAGGAAGGTATGTTTCATCTGCGGCATGTTGTTCGATTTGTTTTAAGCCTGAACATATGAAATCTGCTCTTTCTGCCAAGAGTGTTATGGCTATCTGAGTGAACCCCTTCCACTCTAAATACTGTTCAGTAACACTAAAATGAATTGCCACTGTTGTACAGTCACTGTAGTAGTGACAGTAGACTTCCCAAAGGCTTGGAAATAACCTTCAGTTCATATAAGCCGCCAGTATTTCATGTGCTAAACCAAACCACCTGCATCTGCAAAATGGACAGAAATCTCAAGCAAACTGATCCCTCCCTCTCATGGTATTTCCTCTCCTCCTGATCTGGCCAGAAAAACAAAGAGGTTTGTCACTCCCATGCCATAATGATGCTTCTCATCCTGGAAGTGCAGAGGCATTCGAATATTAAAAGCGTATTGAGAGAAAAGAGTTATTGCAAACTTTCTCTAGGCTTCAGATCTGTTCAGTTTGTGTTTTGATGAAGGTGAGTGGAGCATTTTTATTTTATCCAGATGTGTCTGTTGGACCATGGAAGCATGGAGTGCTACGTGCATAAGAGATGAGCAATGAAGGGAAGGACAAAGCAACCTGGTCTGTATTAATGAGGACACTGATGTGGTTATGCCACCACCAAATGACCTAGTAGCAGGAGGGAGGCCCGGGGGATCACGTAGCTAAGGAAAGGTTCTTGCTCAAAGCCATTTCTCCTCATTCTTCATCCCTGTTCCACCCATATTTTTTTTCCTCTGCCCAGGCAAGGAAGGGAGCAGGTGCACAGGGAGCTTGATACTTATAGCCACTCTGCGTAGAAAACTATGCTTAAGGTTTAATCTTGTTTGTTCCCACCTGCAGCCTCCCCTGGTAGGAGTTTTATAACCTTGTGCCCTAGGATTATGATGCTGGTGCCTTTCATCCCAAAATACTTGCACAAATGATGCCATGGAGCACCACTGAAATGCTACTCCTTCTAGCTCACACAACACTGGATCAGTGAAGGAGGGAAATTTGGCCAAAGGCTAGTTTGACTCTTGTGAAAAGTGCCATGAGATCCTTAATGTCCACAAACAGCAGACAGTACCTTTTAAGGCCTCACCTGAAAGACCCACACACGGTAAGGTGAATGGAACTTAATTTATGTACCTTGGAAGGATAAAGGGCTGCGTCAACCCTGTGGTTACAGGGAAACGAGGAACACCACACTTGCAGGTTAAACCACTAAGCCATCCCCTCTAGCTAAGGTGATGGTACCATAATTTACCTTCCTAAATGTTGTTTGTAGCCATGGTATATGCATATAAAATATACATGTTACTTGTTAACATCTTAAAAAAATGTGATAGGTTTTATAAAGACAAAATGTTCAACAGGTCTCAAATGTTTTACCCTGCTGCTGATTTCTCTTATTTGTTCTTTGAAACTAACTCAACTATGACCTGCAGTACAACATCAGACCTGCATAAATAATTTGTAAGAAATAATATTACATATCCGATTAATTTTTCAACTTTTTCTGTATGTGGACTATCTAAGGGACAGTTGTGGTTTTCTCAGATGTATTTGCTTGAAGTTATTAAGCAAAATGTTTAGTTAACATTATTTACCTGATAGCTTGCCATTCATTACTCAAGATTCAAAATTTGAACTGTTCTTCTTATTTATTGTTTGTATTGTGGTAGCACCTAAGAGCCCTCTGCCTGGACCAGGACCCCGCTGTGCTAAGCATTGTACACCAACAGAACAAAAAGATGGCCCCTGCCCCCAAAATATTTGCAATCTAGTTATGACTGGTCATGTAAGTCACATGGTATGGCTTCTATTCGTGGTTGTATAAGTCACATGGTACAGCAATGCATCGTTGGATGAGCATAACTCTCATATAGTCAGGTCCCTCATGTGAATGGTTTCCAGAAGTGACTTAAAAATTTGTCGTCTATGACCATTGTTGTAGAATGGAATCGGACAAATGTGTATGGAAAAGAAAAACAAAACAGGAATGTAAATATGCCTGAATCAAATTTGTATTTAAATATGATTGAATATTTACACAAAATGTTTTGTATAACTTGCCAGGCTCTAGTCCTAACTTACAAGTTCCTTATAGTCAATGTCAAAACTGCCATTGACTTTACTGGATCAGGCCCTAATCATTTTGCTCTTTACATCATAAAACATTGATGGTGTCTCATGCCTGAAGCATCTCAAGGAGGTTTATAGTAACATTATAATTAAACCACATTCTGCCTGAAGTTTGTTAGAAGCTAGTGAAATAAAAGTAAGGAAGGTGGGAATGAGAGAGATTGTGAAGTCAGTAGGTAATGTCCATAAGTGGGTACAGCAAGCAGCACATAGACACACGGAAAGACATCTTGGAGAGAAAGAGAATGAGCGTGTTTTCCCCCCTCTCCTCCAACCATCTTACCTTTTTAAATTTCCTGGCATTCCTTACATTGAACCTCAGCCTTAAACATTCTCAAAATCTAGTAGTGCGCATTTCATTTAATTTTCCTTTTCTAAGATACATTCCACTCTGGCCTGTTGTCTCAGTTATTTTATTTCCTTTACAATCCCAGAATATAGTAATCTAAATTATCTAAAATGTGGTGCAGCACAACACAGATTACTGCCTGGTCTGTCTTTCTGGAACTTGGAAACACAAATGAAAGCTGGGCAAATAGTTCTGGAAGGAACTCAGATCAGCTGTACTTGAGCCCGAGGAACTGAGTCCATTCAGATTTAGTGGCATAAGCCCAGGTTCTGGATAGCAAGAGGAGAGACTGCCTCAGAAGAGCCTATGGTCTAGGATCTAAAGCTCAGGCAGTGAAAAGCATCTGGAGACCTTGTGCTCCAGAAGCTTAGGGTATGTCCATACTACCCGCCGGATCAGCTGGCAGCGATCGATCCAGCGGGGTCAATTTATCACGTCTAGTTTAGACATGATAAATTAACCCCCCCCCCCAAAACTCTCCTGTACTCCACTGCCGTGAGAGGCGCAGGCAGAGTCGGCGGGGGAGTGGCAGCAGTCGACTCACAGCAGTGAGGACACCGTGGTGAGTAGATCTAAGGCCTGTCGGTTTCACAGTGCACCACTGACCGCTCTGGACAGCATTCTCAACTCGGATGCACTGGCCAGCATCATCACAGGTGACCACGCACAGCTCATCAGCACAGTTAACAATGCAGTCTCCTGAGAATAGGTAATGGATCTGAAAATGAAAAAGTATTTGAAAGAATTTCTAAGGCTATGACTGCTAAAGGCCACAGCAGGACTCCGTGCAGTGCAGAGTGAAAGTTAAGGAGCTCAGACAAGCCTACCAGAAAACCAAATGACTGTGGATTTCGAGGTGGGGTTGTAATCTCTGCCATGTCTGAGGATTATGCAGACGGGAAGATGAAGAGGAAGAAGAAGAGGAAGACAGCAGCCAGGAGCTTTTATCACCAACTATTGCAGAGAATGACGCCTGGAAGGGAGCTCTGGAGTGTACCTTTGCAAATAGCAAACAGTGTTTTTAAGCAAGCCTTTTTAATGATTGATTTGCCCTGAGGACTTGGGATGGTATAGTTACTTAGAAAAGTTTGTTAACATGTCCGGGATTGAGAGGAAATCCTCCAGGGAAGCCTTTGCAGAAGGTTTCTGGGCAAGGCATCCTTGTTCTGCCCACCGTGGTAGGACACTTTACCATGCCATGCATGTAGCAAGTAATCAGGTATCATGGGACTGCTGGCATTCAAGAAGCATCCGCTCTTTATCTTGTTCTGTTATCCTCAGCAAAGTGATATCGTTCAGGATAACCTGGTTAAAAATCAGGAATTTAAGTAAGGGGGCCATTTTTTCTACTGGGTTCGTGGAATGCAGCAGCTTAAAAACACTTTCCTGCGGGGAGGAGGGGTGAAATGCCGATGATCTTTTCTGTTTGGTCACGGACAAGCAGTGGGTGGGGAGGGGGTTGTTGATTAGCAGGAGCTAGCGTGGTATTAGCCATGCGTTGGGGGGGGTAAATCACTGAGACAGTGGCATGCAAGCTGAATCCTGATGCCTGGACCTGTGTCTGTGAGATCTGTAACCCCAGAGATGCAAGCAGTCACTATTAAGATGAAAATGCTTGTAGGGAAATCACATGTGCTATGTAAGGTGAATAGTGCTTTTCACTGTGAAAGAGTATAACCATTGTTCTGTAAAATGTATCTTTCTAAATATTTATCTCCCTCATGCAGCTTCCTCCATCCCAAAGGCTAGCACAGATAAGGCGGAGGAAAAGAAGACGCGAGATGAGATGTTCTCAGATATTATGGAAGTTACACGCAATGAAAGAGCTCATCTGAATGAGTGGAAGGACGTGGTTTCAAATTACAGGAAAGAGGCCAGTGAACGTGAGGACAGGAGGGATGAACGTGAGGACAGGAGGACAACCGAGAAGAGAGGTGGCGGCAGGAAGACCGGCAGGAAAATCAGCGGTGGCGGCAGGAAGATCATCGGTGGCGTGATGCAACTCTGGGGCTGCTGCGTGATCAAACTGACATGCCTTGTGGAGCTTCAGGAACGGCAGCAGGATCACAGAGTGCCGCTGCAGCCCCTGTATAACCACCCTCCCCTCACCATGTTCCTTAGCCTCCTCACCACTCCACCCCGTGGACAGCCCAACCAGAAGGATGTGAATTTTTTTAATGGCCTTCTCCATCCCTCCTTTCCTCCTCCCAAAGCACACCATAATGAAAAATAAAGAATTAATGCTTTTAAATGAGAGTGACTTTATTTGCATAAGTAAGCTGTACTGAAGGGGAGGGGAGTTGCTTACAGGGACTGAGTCAATCAAGGGGTTGGGTGTTCATCAACAAACACAGCAGTCACACTGTACCCTGGCCATTGATGCCTGGTGTGCTCTTCTAATCTCCCTGGTGTCTGGCTGCGTAATCAGCGGCCAGGTGATTTGCCTCAGCCTCCGGTCTCCCTTACTCTCACAGAGATTGTGGAGAATACAGCAAGCAGCAATAACATAGGGGACATTGGTTTGGCTGAGGTCTGCCAAATGCACATTCCACCACCATTCTGCACTTGCTCAGCCTGTAATTGAACAGATCCTGACCACTGTCCAGGCTGCCTGTGTATGGCTTCATGAGCCATGGCATCAAGGGGTAGGCTGGGTCCCCAGGATAACGACAGGCATTTCAACATCCCCAACTGTTATTTTCTGGTCTGGAGTAAGTCCCTTGCTGCAGCACGTTTAAAAACAGTAGTGCTTCTGAATACGCGAGCATCATGAACCCTCCTGGCCATCCCACGTGGATGTTTGTGAAACGTCCCTTGTGATCCACCAGTGCTTGCAGCACCATTGAAAAAGATAGGGATATGGGTTCCATCCCCACAGTTAGGGAATCCCATTGCAGCAAAGCCATCCACTATGGCCTGCAGTCACAACCTTCGTAGCAGCAGCTTAGTGATTGCTTTGGCTACTTGCATCACAGCAGCCCCACAGTAGATTTTCCAACTCCAAATTGATTCCCGACTGACCGGTAGCTGTCTGGTGTTGCAAGCTTCCAGGGGCTATCGCCACTCGCTTCTCTACTGTGAGGGCTGCTCTCATCTTGGTATTATGGCGTTTCAGGGCAGGGGCAAGCAAGTCACAAAGTTCCATGAAAGTGCACCTGCAACACAATGCGGTCCCACCAGTCAGTGCTTGTTTCAATGGATAGAATCTGCCCCATTACCATCAGGATCTTTGAGATAATTCTGTGTCCACGTCCTCATCACTGTCAGGTCCTGGTTCATATGGAGCTGAGCAGGGTCCATGCTTGCTGTGCTGAGGCTGTACCCAGAACCACTGATTTTTGCCCCATCAGGCACTGGGATCTCAACCGATTTAATGTGTTTAGTGAATAGTCTCAGTATGTCGAAGCTGAAGTTGCGTAACTTAGTTCAATCTCCCACCACGCCTCTCCCCCCCCCACCCCCCACCCCCCGTGTAGACCAGGCCTTAATCCTGCACCTGCTAAAGTCAATGGCACAATTCTCATTGACTTCAGAGGAGCAGGTTCAAGCCCCAGCAAAGCCAATCTATGAAGCACAAGGAAAACCCTGCCCTGCCAGCAACAAATTCCTCCCATTTCCTTCATGTGGTACCTCAAACCAATGTTCCCTGCCAACATTCCCTGTGCATTGTTTCTTCAACAGAGTTTTCAGGACTCATCTATCCAAAATAATACACCTTGACCTCTTTACTGAAGCCGTGGCAGGGAAAGGAGGTAAATCGCCAAGAAGCATCAAGAGAAGGGCAAATGAAGTAGTTCCCAGAGAATAAGCTGTGCTCCAATTGATTTCAGCACTGTACTTCAGGCCTTCCTTAGGTACTGCACATCAGTGATATGCTGATGTACTAAGCTTAGTGTGCCAGCCTACTCAGACCTGAGTGAAGACACTTCCCAATAACTTAGGTGGAGAACATTACCTTATGTAATTTATTGTCTATATATTGTGTTCAAAAAGTTTGAACTGACTTTATAGGAAATGTGCTCTGTTTCAACAGCACAATCAAGATTGTCTTTATTTTCAGGCAGACTATCAAGGTTTTTTAAAAAGAGATGTTTGTATCAACATAACTGAGTTTGTTTTCCTGGCAAACGTTACTGTAAGAAAAAGATTACTGTGTTGTGTGTATTTCAGGTAACCCTGTGGGACCAGGAGCATTCACCGTGTCCTTTCTCAGTAAGCATATGTGACTTCTGTGAACATGTTGGGTTTAACTGTAACTCTAGGGACCTGCGTGTATGTGAAATACACACACATATCCAAACCACAAAAATAAAGAATGGCAGATTCCTGTGACCTAAGGCCCTAAAATACATTTGCTAAAGGGGATTAAAGAGTGAGTCCAGCTCATATGGGGTTTTTCTGACACTTCATGGGATGACAAATTACATCTGAAGCTATGATTCTGACCTGGACTGTCCATTGCTCTGGATCAAATATTGAGGAGCCATTCCAGAAAACCACCTTTTGTCCCAGGAACTCCTTTGGAGACACCTTCCAATCTCTTATCTTTTCAAAAGTAATAAGTTTTCCCTTAAAGTTGCCTGAAAAATCAGTCTGCTTTCCATCACAACATTGTTATTACATTCAGACAGAGAGAAATTCCCCAAACCCTTCATGCAAAACTGGAGCTAAACTAGTTAACTGGAAAATGTTGACCTCTCCCCTGGTTCCAGTTGAGATTGGAAGTGCTAGCTTTCTGCAAGAAAAGCTGCTGTGATGTTTCTTCATTAGCTGAAAGCAAGACTTATGGAGAGGTAGGCAACTGTGTCTAGTGATTAGTACAGGAAAGAGATAGGCAAAGCCACTTTGTGAGGTTTTGATTTTGAAAACCTCTTCTGCTGCATTTTAGTTCTTCAAAACCAAAACTCAGGAGTGCTGGGATCTCAGTCCCATATTGCCCAAATATACAAAGCTTTGGATGATGCTGATAGCTGGCTCTGGATTTGGCCCATAGCTCTTAAGGACTGTGAGTCTGGCTTCTATTAACCACTGGAACCATTTACCACAGGTCATGATGGAGTTACCATCACTGGCAATTTTAAAATCCAGATGGGATGTTTTTCTGAAAGATCTGCTCCATCTAGGAATCTTTTCAGGGAAGCTTGGTGGCCTGTGCTATACACGGAGTCAGACTAGATGATCATGGTGTCTCTTCTGGTCTTGGAATCTATGAGTTTATTCCCACTGGCTTGTTGTGCAAACTCAGGCAAGTCAGGCTGCCATTCTGTGCCTGTTTCCTCATTTGTAAAAGGGGGACAATATGGCAAAAATCCACCATGCTTCATACCGTAGCCATTTGGAAATCTTAGGATAGATCTATCTCTCTTCGGTCTTCATATAGCCCCCAGTACCACAGCACCTCAAATGTATGTGTCCTTACAGCACCTCTCTGAGATAGAGGGGTGCTATTATCTCTATTTTACAGATGGGAACTGAGGCATGAAGACTTGTGCAGGGTCAGACAGGAAGTCTGCAGGGGCCTAGGGATGTGAACCCAGGCTTCCCAAGTCCTAGGTTAGTGCCCTACCCACTAGACAATTCTTCCCTTAGAGGTCAGGGTGATTTAATGCAGGTCAGATGCTAAGAGTGAGTATTAGCAAAATAGGGCCTGTGACACACAGTTGAATGTTTCTGCATCCATCCTTGGCAGGACAGTGGTACATGTACACACATTATCTGTCTCATTACAGGACTTACCTATCTCACAGGTGCGTTATGAGAATTATTTAATTTTCACTTGTGCTTTGAGATCCTCCAATGAAAGATGCTCTCTGCATGCAAAGAATGTGCTGCCATGAGATTCCCCACTCAATACCTATATTTTTGGAGGTGCTCCATAGAAGTGCCTTTAATCAGTCCATATCTCCAAGGCGTCTCAGGTTCACCCATCACTAATTAAGCTGAACACATGTATGTCATTGTAGAGAGGAATTTTCCAGTGGCAGATTGATAACTTCCAATGGGCTTTGAGCTGCCATCTATCTGAGTTACAGCTGTGTGATTCCTTATATCGCGATCCCTAGATATTAAAACCAAAGGCTCGATTTACCCACATGGTGCTAACTTGTTCATGTGCAGCAAACTACAGAGAGCTGTCAGCAGTTGAAAGGTCATCCCCGGGCAGGCTGTGCTGTGTAAATGTGTTGCCCTGCCTGCAGCTGTTGAGAGATCAGGTTTCAGAATCACCTGCTCTGGCTGAGAATACAGGAACTTGCCTGTCAGATGCAGCCCAGTAATTACTCCATACTCATCTGCACCTTCCCTGTCTGCATCCTAATTGAGGTTTAACAGCCTTTGTCCCAGCTGTTTGTAAAACAGGCTTCTCACATCTGAGCATCGAGCCAATTAACATAACATCTGGGATAACTAATATTAGTGAGTCCTTTACACTGTGCACACTTTCTTGGCTGCTCATGCACGCACAGTATACCTCACTTGTAAAGGCCTGATCCCGCGGTTAATTCCAGAGACAGAATGCCCATTGATTTCAGATGGAGTTCCAGGAGTAGGCCCAATGAACACACAGCTGTACGTTTAATTAAAAGAATCTACACAGGCTCCATACACAATGTTAAAATGTGTCTAGTATCGTCAAATCAAAAAATCAGTCATAAATGCTAGACTATGTTAATGCCAAATATAAAGTTTCAATCTTGGGCTGTTTTTACTATATTTCTGTTCAAAGAAATGTGATTAGAATATTTTGACAATGGGCAGTAAAGATTTTTGTTGGTGTTTATCCCCACTCTCCTATAATTCAAAAACATTAGAACAGTATCTGCTCAAAATTAGAAAAAAATAAAATAAAAGTTCATCTTTTGGCAGAGACAAAGCATGGAAAATCATAGCCACAAAGTGAATTTTTCAGAAAGTGTATCTTTTGTTCACTCAGGGTCGCAATCCAAACCATAGAAGTAGCTATTAGCATGACTTCTAGAAGAACAACCACTTTACAGATTTTTGTACTTAAGGATCACGTGTTATGCTGTAAGTTTCTGTGCAGATTTGATGAAGAGGTGGCCCTGAACCAAAATCCCAGATCTGAATGTTCCCAACAGCTGTGCTGGATTTGGGTCTAGATGCAGCTTTACAGCATTCCCCCTCTCTCTATAATTGGCCAAACCCAAATCCTAGATCTGGAGATCCTTGAATTTGCTCTAAATTTGCATTTGGAGGACTGTCACTCTGGTCTGTGTTTCATTTTTCTCTTGCTGTTTACAATTTGAAGAGAGATCTAACTATGTTAAGTGGGTATTATGTGAAACTACGTGAAGCAAGACTCAGTTCCCTACATAGAATGATTCTTCTAAGTGTTTGCTCCAGCCACCACTGCCTTTACTGCTGTTTTTCAACTACAGTGTGGATATTATACAACTGTTGGCTATTGTTTAAAAGAACATAGATATAAGCTCCAAAAACTAGGTCATTATTGCCATTAACAGTGGCCTATGAAGCAATAGGTATGTCAACCTCTGCTTTTCCTCAAGCCTTTTTCCAAAAAAAGTCTTTGGCATTTAATAACAACTGATTTTTATTATTTTTTAATTATAATTTTGGCCTGTTCTGCAGATTCACAATACTGAATGTCAAAGAAAAACATGAGAGGTTCATAAATAACTATACTCTTTCTGGTGGTTCATAAATTGTGAATTTGGAAGTCATTTCCACTTAATAAGGGGCAGATTCTGATCTCAGTCACTAAAGTTACTCTGGATTTACACTGGAGTAACTGAGGTCCGGGTCTGGCCCTGTGCAATGAAACCATAGACCGTTTATGTGTCAGAAATGCTAGTCATGAGCTACAGGCATTTGCTGATCAGTCTTTATTTACACTTGGATCCCAAGTACAAACCATACATGCCACGTGTAGTCAATGCTAGAAAAGTATATTTCTCTTAGAAATCAACATGTAAAACCATAAAAATAACCAATCCTACTAACGTATGTACTGTATCTGCCAGTGTTATCTTTGAAGACCTACCAGACAGAAATAAGGCTTTGACCCCTCTTGCAGAAACCAAGCTGTAAGATGCATACCTCACTCCAGAGCTATGACATTCAACCAGCACTCCGCTTTAGAAACAGTAAATTGAATCAGGCATGGAAGATTCTGATTGAGGCAGCCAGCAATGTCATTTTTGACAGTTGTCGTCTCTCATTTGCCATGATGTTGTTCCAAGTACAGTACTTCTACATGGGTCTAATTAGGGAAAAAGCTCTCTGGCCATATGAACCAAGTTGTTTTTACTGGAGAAAATTTGATGCGTGGTTTTTCATAAATGCTACTGAAATCTCTCCATCATTTAAAACAATAGCATATTCTTATATCACTTTCAATTGTATTCAAAAGGCTTCAATAATATAGCTCAGGCTGGCAAACCTGTATAAAAAAACCCCACCCATCTTGAATCTGCACCCAAGTCTTCCTATCTCCCCATTCCCCACATTTTTGGAGGTTCAAAAAAGTTCAGATATCCTGTAGCCCCTCTTTTCAAACCACACAGTAGGACTCCTGCCTTAACTGTTTGAAACCACCTTGTAGTCTCAGCAGATCTGGTAATTAAATTCAAATTTTCACATTTCACCTTTGACTCAGATAAACTCCAGAGTGTATCCAAAGTTGGAAAGAGAAGGAGAGAAACAAAACACCAAAAGAGACTTGATTCACGTTATTTGTTCTGTAGAGTTTCAATTTATTTTCTTTTCATTTAAGAGGGCAAGAAAAGCAGCCTATCCAGTTAAATTTCCATTTCCCCACATTTGTATGCATTGGCAAATATATTTACCCTGCTTCTTGGAATGAGACCTTGTAATTAATGACTCCTATCATCAGCATGGAATGAAATTTTTCAACCAGGCTAATAGAAACTTAGAAAGACATTTTCCACTAGGGATGCTAACAACCTTATCAATAAATAATCCCTAAATATATTTTCTTGATTACTAGAGACTAATGACTATTGTCAGAGATAGGTCTGAGCCAAACACTCGGGGCAGTGTGGGGACATTTGGAGGTAGATCAGGATCCAAATTTCACTACTGGCTCTTTGTAATAAACTACAAAAACAAACCCTCAATCTAAATGCCCATTAACCTTGGGGTATGTTTGGATCTGGATGTAGATTTAGATCCAGCTATTAATCATGTGCCAGTCTCTGGTTATTGTATTTTGCCAACCTCATGGTCCTTGGGCCTGGTGAGCATTCTATCAGTGGGACCTATAAAATTCTGGCTCAATTGACGTCAATGGCAAAACTCCCATTGATTTCAACTAGTCAGGATTTCACCCTAATCTTTCAGTCCTCGCATGCACTTAACTGGGGACCTCAGTTATCAGTGCACCCAGAAGCACCAACTCTACATGAGGATGTAATCACAGCTGCAGGCAATTTACACTGTCTGATGCCATGCCACCAATCTAAGTATCACCTTTCCCAAGAGAATGACATAAAAACGATGGCCCCACCTCCAGGCTTCCCATGCCATGAGTAGTTTGAATGCTTAATGGTATAAAATCCCAATGATTTCTAGATTCATAGTTTATTGAAGAAGAGATCTGTGAATTCCTGCAAGTGCAGGGACAAGGCGACTGATGTCATAATTCCTGTGAGACAGCAGAGTAAGACACATTACCTCCTGACTCCATACCCTGGCCTTGATTACTGCCATAAAACAAGGCTTGGACCACTTAGGATTGGCCCATGGCACTGGTGTTCTTCCATACCTCAGCATTCGCTATTCCGTAACCTTCTTTGACCATCACAGGCCTCCCACCAAGTCCCCCAGCATTTTTTCTGCTGTTTCCTTGTTTTCTGTGTGTGTTGTAGCAGACTTGATAAACCACAACATTTAGCAGTCTGCAATGGGGCTTCTTATCATTACTGTGGACTGAAGAAGTTCTAGCATAAATACAGGTCTGACTAGATTACCAGTGAAAAACATCACAGCCTTTTCGGGCCTTTTTCATAACAGAGAACTCAGCTTTTCTTTTCTTTTTCCTTTTTGTTTTTTAATTAATAGCTCTTAATAAGAAACTAGGCAGAACAAACTGTCCACTAAGGCATAATGTCTTGCTCTTAAGAATAGCGACATTCCACCGGGACTTAGAAAAAGATTTAGCTGTGTCGTGTACAGTGACTCTGAACACCTTCCAAACACTCTGCTTCGGTGCAACTTGTTCATTACTTGATTACTAAAGATCATGTGCCCTGTTTTAAGCATCAAAACTACAGTCCATTAATCTTGAGAGAAATTTTACTTCCAGTTCAGAACTCAACTTGAAGGGGGGAGAAAATGGCCATAGAGTTTTCCATTTTCAGGAGAATGGCATGCTCCTCTGGGAGACAGTAAATTGAAATTAAGGCTGTTTCAGTTGGCCTACAGGATATGCCTGCAAATGTAGACATATTGAAATGGTGAAAAAGTCTGTTTGTGCCCATTCATATAAAGTGAATGGGTTGTAATGTTCTCCAGCCCTTGGGAACGGTGGCTACACTGAGGAAAGAAGGCTGGAAGAATGAGATGGATTTGACATAAGTATATTTAAGTGCGTTGAAGGCTTTCTCTCCTCCCTGCGGTTTAATGATATATTCCACTGGGATCTACAAGGAAGAAACAGAGTGAATCCCTACAGCTTTTGTTTTTAAGGATAACAAATCTTAAAACAGGTGTGAGCACAGACAGATCTTCTTACTTGTGTTTAAGTTCTTTTCAGCCAGGCAGCTCTCTGTGTGTATTATTATCATTCCACAAAGTAAGTGCTGGGGAGTGAGGACTGGAGAAAGGGGTGGAGAATAAAGGCTGGAAAAAAAATAAATGACTGCAAATGAATAATATGAACTAAGTATGCTGGTCATGCTCGATGAAATTTATTATACTGTGGTTACTCAGAAGACATATTAGCCAGAGTAAAAGGAACACAAATACGAGGATTCAGTGCAGGAAAATGTCTTGTTGGCAAAGTCTGAAATCTGTGAATAGCATGACAAGAGACCAGATTGTTGAACAGCTTCCATTACTGTGAAGGAAAGATTAATTTTCTTTTAGTAGAATACCAAATCGAGGGAGCTCCTCTTCATTCTCTTCTGGCCTCATTTTTGTCTCTGTTCATTTAAGTGGTGGCTCTCTTCCAAAACTCTTGTACTGTTGTACTGCCACCTAGTGGCAAGGATGCACAAGAGGCAGTTGAATAAAGATGGCTACCTAAATTTTCAAAAGTGACCAGTGATTTTTTTTTTGAGTGCCTCAGTTTGGGGTGTCCAAGGTAGGTCCTATTAAAGGTCCTGATTTTTCAGAAGGAAGTTGCTCAGCACTTCCTGAAAATCATGCCTCTTTAAGAAATTTCAAGTTGAATATCCCAAAATTAATCACTAATAAGTAGGAGGGGAAAGGTGTGTGGAGCCAAGGCTCTGGTCCATATTCACTCCCCACCCACCTTCTCCTGGGAAGACTTTAAATGGGCAAGTAAGTCCAGGTAGCCCTTGTAGGGAGATAAGTGAGGTTCCCTCTCTCTCATACTCCCCTTTGGGATTGCATAGCTCCTAGGCTTTAAGGCAGTGCTCCCCAACTTTTTCGTCTGTCGGGCGCCAGATGAAGGACCGTGGCGGCGGAGCACCCGCCGAAATGCTGCCGAATTTCTGCAGCATTTTGGCGGCGACGCCTCTCGATGACATCACTTGTCAGCGGCAAGCAGCGTCATCGAGAGGCGTCGCCACTGAAATGCAACAGAAATTCAGGGGAGACGCATCTCGATGACGCCGCTTGTCAGCAGCAAGCATTGTCATCAAGAGGCATCGCTGCCAAAATGCTGCAGAAATTAGGGGGCGACGCCTCTCAATGACGCCGCTTGTTAGCGGCAAGTGGCGTCATCGAGAGGCATCGCCACCGAAATGCCGCAGAAATTCAGGGGCGACGCCTCTCGATGACGGCGCTTGTCAGCAGCAAGCAGCGTCATCAAGAGGCGTCGCCGCTGAAATGCAGATGGACCATCCACCGAAATGCAGAAATTCGGCGGCATTTCAGTGGATGGTCCACGCCCACGGGCACCGCATTGGGGACCCCTGCTTTAAGGCATATGAAGTTACTATTATAATTTGGAACCTAAACTCAGAATTTCTGATACAAATTTTTACTGTAAGATTACAGCACAGTCTTACATAACCTCAGTGGCAATGGAATAATCATTGACTGCATTAGGAGCAATTAGCTCAGCTTCCAGAGTTCCCAATATGGCTCTTATCAAACAGAAAATAAAATGAATTTCCTTATTCTCACTCTTAAGTATTTACTAAGGTTGGAACTAAAACCAAAATTCCAGAGCCAGACATCCCCCACCCCCCGCTCCCAAACACTGGGGTCTTTGAGATCTAGCACCAAAGGTTACAGCTTGTACCCATATATTTCCACTCGTCTTTAAAAGTCTTCTGGCAACTTTGCAGAGGTTCCTCCTTTGTTTGTAAAATTTCATACCAAACTGTAATGGCTTCATCAGGAGTTTTTCATTTCAGTTATAATAAAAGAGGAGATAGAAATCAAAGACAACTGTTCCAAGGGAGTGGAGTCCACAGTGCATAATTACCTGTCCCTCAGCCAAGGGCAGATGCTTGAACTGTTTCAGTTCTTTTATTACTCTCTTGAACACAGCTAATGAAATGTTGATACCAGAGATTCCCTCTCTTGGTTTCTCCTTGCTTTTTCCTTTTGTTCATCTGTTGCACACGCAACAAGAGTGCAGCAATCTTTCCCTGAAGATACCCTAGCAGCAGTGCTCTTCAATAAAGGGATTTTTCATTCCTTGAAAGTTAACACTATGTTAATCCCATGGTAGATTTTCATTGTTTTGCCATGAGCTACCTAAGAGATTTTTGGCTATGAATTACAAAGGCAGAATAAGACAGACCACCATCATTCTTACCTTGAGCCAGATTTGAGTGCAACAGCAGGAAGTGTGTGTTACAGAAGCTAAAAACATCATTTATCAGATGAGACGCTACCTTATATGGGTAATAACTGCTTAATTAGTTGGTCTCAGTCCAGTTGTTTACACAAAAATAAAGCAGGCTGATCACTTAAAATACATTGCTGTTGACACAAATGGGAAGGTTATTTTGATTCCAGGGCTCTAATGGGGATTTTTCTTAGCCCATCTAGAAGTGGACCTCAGTTTCATTCCTCTGGTTTGTTTCAACAGTTGTCTCCATTACATGCTATAATTCCTTCATGCAGCGTTTTAACCTGGCATAAAAGCACTAGGTAATTCAAATATCTATATTGTCCCTGCACCCTCTAATGGTATTACAATGACAATTTTATTACTCTCATAAAATTTTTGCAGCTTCCCTGCGGCACATTGTAATTTCACCAATGGTTGTAAAAGGTCTTAAATTATATTTGTATAAAATTGAGATGAATGGGTTTTCATATTAATGCATTTCTCATTGGGTAATAGGGATTTTTTTCCTTTCCTTTTGCCAAGTGCAGAGAAAAAGCAAGTCAGTTCAACTATTTGTCAACTCCCATTAGAAACATTTAATACTAATAAAATTTATGGATTTAGTTTCCAAAGGATACTGCCAGAGAAGTTTATGATTACTAAATCAGTATTTAAATACAACCAATGTTCGCCTTTTAAATTTCTTTAAAGTACTGTATAACTCTTTAGGCTGGATCAGTGTTGGAGGAGCCTTTGTTTAATGCAAGCTTGGGAAATAAAAGACAATTTGTTACCCACAAAGAAGCAACAACATGTGAAATGTTCCATGCAAGTTTCTTAACAAAGGCATACAATGTAACTTCATGGAGTTCATTCTGCTAAATTAAACTAGAAATAGTAAATTTGATTAAATATCTAAGTATCCTCTTGTATGTCTCAAATAAGTTAGGATAAGTGGGGTTTTGTAATTTGTTTGTGGTTGTTTTTCAAACAATGCTGCCTTCACAGTTTTCTGATGGTTTTGAAAAAAAACATTTCCTGTAAAGGAGTGAAGCAGTTAACTGAGAAATTTTGGGTTTTTTTGTGAATATTGTTACCAGTGTGAAGTTCTCAGTTGGGTTGATCAGTTATCTGCATAACAAGTCTGAGCAGACTGGGCATGCAGCGAGATCCTATGAACTGAAATGGGAAGATAGTTTGATTTGGCTGGAGACCACACAGCTGTGATTTAATAAAAAAAAAATATCTTCAAAGAAAGGCTAAATTCTGCTCTTAACATCCACAATACTAAGAAATATTGGAGGGAGGAGAGGTAGTGGGAAGAAAGAGAAAAGAAGATTCTTATTTATATTACACTTAAATGCAGCATAGTTTCAAGAGAGGAACAGCTTGAGCTGGGACTTCACTGAAGAAGCAAATATAACATATGACATGCTTTACTTCTACTACTCCTCTGAGTTTCTGGATTCTCTAATTTCTGGATAATCCACCTGCAAGGCACTAATGAATTTATCATTCAAAACAGAGTAAATGAATATAGGCTTGAGTACATGAACTTTGACAAAAAAAATCTTAGCCAAGATGCTCCTGGGGTTTACTGACAAATCTATGAACTAAGGAAGTTTTTGGTTATTTTTAGGAAAGAGACCCTGTTGAAGACTTTTGCATTTTCTTTGTTGACAATAACATTTACTCAGCTGGCTGAAGCTTTTGATTGTTGGTTTTGTTTTGATTATTTTTCTTTTGAATAATAATTCCAAATTATCTGGCTAATGTGCTTCTCTCTCTCTCTCTCTCTTTTTTTTTTTTTTTTGGTCTTGCATATAAGGAAAAAAATAATTGATGCTATGGATCCCTTGAGGTTTATGTAATGCCTGGGAGACAAAAATCAACATTGCATTTGAAATAATATGCTTGAGTGAAAAACAAAAGGCTGAAGTCATGTGTCTGGAATGAATGTGCTTTAATTAATGGATTCCAATGTATTATTAACAAACAGTATCTCATAAATATGATAGGTTTTCATTTTACACCAGTGTCCAACTAGGTCCAAACAGTAAACCATCATCTTTTATTTAGCTAATGACCCTAACTGATACATATCTCCCAAAGAGAGAAGTGTGTGTGTGTTGTGAAGGGATATGGAGAGTGGGTGGCAGAAAACAAGCTGTGAACACAAGCATACTTTTAAGCAGAATTCTTGTACATAATATATAGAACAGAAGACCGTCCATCACAGTTATTGAAACTGTGACCAACAAGCCATAAAGCTGACAAGAAAGAGTAGGAAATATGACTTGTTAGGTGGGGGTAGACCAAAGAGGGAATTATAAAAGGAAATTTTCATGACGAATTAGTTTGTGTTTTTTGTTTTCATTTCTGACACATGGAAGGAAATGCTATATGTTTTCTTAAGGAAGTGCAAATTTCTCCACTTCATCCATTTTAAATCCTCAACCTTAGGCCTTTTGTACTGAAGCATAAAGTTTGGAAACCTTAAATGGTCATAATGTTTCCCCATAGAATTTGGCCTCAGAAATCTACTCACAGTTCAGTAGGGCTAAAAAGGAAAACCATTTTACAGCACTTTGGCAGTATCCATTTAAAAGGGAATTCATATGGAGCATCAATTTATTCTCATGGTTTCTTTACCATATTTGATGAAATATAAGATGCAATTGGAACAAGCGGCTAAAGAAAAAAGGTCATAAACTTTGAAATGGTGTTGTAAAACACAGTGTGTTAACGTGAAATAAGTTACAGTCTTAAAAGAATTTACAATGGCTTGCTCATATAATAGTAATACAATAGGCTTGCAAGGTGCAGATGTTTGCTGGCAAATCTGGTATTTTAATACACGTTTCCCTTCAGTGAAGCTGCAAGATTTGGATCTGGATATTAATAACTCAGTGACACTGGAAAGCAGAGTTGAAGGAAAACTAGTAAAAGGAGGGAATCAATCAAAAATAGAAAGCTCGGCAACATGCATTTATATGACACTCCAGTTTTTCACGCATGGAAAAAGCGTTAAGTTTGCAAGTTAGTCAAACAATTAACATCCTTGTTTTCCCTCACCTCACTCAATGGGTCCAGTCCTGTGACTCAAGTGGGTATTCCCACTGACATTCCCACAAATCTACCTAAGTACAGGTTGAAGGATTGGTCTGAATAAAATAGAACAATGATAATCACTGGTAGAGACCAGATACATACTCTATGGGTCCACCTAAACCTTACTCAAGTGAGTTCTCCTTACTCGTGTGAGTAATGTCTGAGGCGTATGTCTGCAGCCCACCAGCCGATTAAGCCTGCTGTGAATTCGGATTTCTCCTGGGGCTACTCTAATTTATGCCAAGGGCCACATCAGCCTCCAGCCAACCCAGAAATGGGGCAGTGGCAAAGTCTTTCACTGTTACCTTTGGCCCTGTCTGCCTGGGCCGTGCTTCCTGTGAGGTGCAGCTCAGAATCTGGCCCTTCATGCAACTTTCAGAAAGGTCAGGACTTCCTCTTTGCTTAGCAAAAGAGATTCGTTTTCCTCTTGGTAAAAAAGTTCTTTTATGCTGACAATAGCAACATGCACTAACAGTCTATGTAGCAGGGCTGCCCAGACTCTGTCAGGGCCTCATTGACAACTAGTTGGAGCCAGAGGTTGGCACCTATGTTACATATCTAATACATAAAGCACAAGCAAAGCATCATCATGTGTGATTGTACCTATATTTTTCTTATGAATCTATAGTGCAATAGCATGTAAAAACCCTCCCTGCGATCAGGCGCAGTGTACAAACATACAGACAAGCCCTGCCCCAAACAGCTTACAATCTAAATTGACCAAACAGACAAGGGTGGGAAGAAAGGAAGGATTATTGTCCCTTCTGTACAGATGGGGGGACTGCAGCACAGAGAAATTGTGACTTGCCCAAAATCACAAAGGGAGTCTCTGACAGAGCCAGAAACTGAACCCAGACCTATGGATGGAGAGAAATTACTACTTATCTAACTAAAAGCATTGCCTAAGAACCAAAAATACTAGTTTGGAAAGGTTAGGGGAAAGCTCTGTAATAAATCTCAAGGTATTGTTGGGGCTATCACATTGTATTTCATTGACAATGGGCAAAGGTATCGCTCGCAGGGCTCTCTGCACTGCAAAAGACTGAGCTAGCACTGTGCAGGAGAGGTAGCCATGCAAGGGGCTCTCTGAAACCCCTGAATATATTTGTGCCAGCTGCACATAACCTGCTGCTAGAAGGGCCAGAAAGGTCATGGCGCACACACTTGTGGAGGTGCATTAGCTGAGAACACTTGGAACCCTGGATAGGGGTAGATGCTGCTGGTAGGCTGAAATAACAGCTGAGAAAAGCCCCAGGAGCTGCTCACTGCTTTTGTGTGTGTGGATACTATTTCCTCCATCCCTTCTTAGTTCCCTACACAAAGACCATTTGTTTCACTCTTTGCTTTGTGTGGGGACAGGTGAATTTCACCTATTCTGGATGCCGGAACCTCTCAGCTTTGCTCTGTGGTTCTCTCTCTCAATGCACTTACAAGACTTCACGCTTATTCCATAAGTAGTTGCTCTTAATAAGGAAGCAAATGCAGCATTCTGCAGTCTTTGCAATGGTAACCAGGAGCAGAATCCACAGGTTCTTCCAGAAATGGTTCTGTTGATATCATAAACCAGAATGAGGCATCATGAAATGTTCACAAAGGAACTGAGGACAAGGCTGAGTTGGAGCCTCACTGTTCAACCAGACACTGTGAATTACGGAGTTATTTACAATGGAGTGGGAGGGGAGAACCTGTGAACAGGTATTAGGCCTGGACTGACACTTCTGATATGAGCAGAAAGGCAGCAGAACATTTAGTGACAGGAGGTGAGATGCTAACGAAACACTGTCATGGGTGGTAAGCCACAAAAGTGACCTTGTTTCCTATGCATCTGCAAGTATGCAAAGTCCTTGTCTTTCTTTATCTCTTTTAGTTCTTTTAAAACATAAGCTTTAGCCCTGTTGTTATCCTGGGCAATTATAGGAATATAAGAATGGCCATGCTGAATCAGACCAACAATCTATCTAGCCCAGTATCCTGTCTTCCTAGAGTTGCTGGTGCCAGATACTTCACAGGGAATGAATAGAACAGGGCAAATTTTTGAGTGATCCCTCTCCTGTTGTCCAGTCCCACCTTCTGATAGTCCGAGCTTTAGGGTCACCCAGAGCACATGGTTGCATCCCTCACAATCTTGGTAATAGCCATTGATGGACCTATTTTCCATGAACTTAACTAATTATTTTTTAACCCACTTATAGACAAGCAAAAATCAATGCTCAGAGTCACTGGCAACCCTATAATAACCAATAAGTATGCATCGCCGGCACTCGTGAGCAACTTCCATAGTGGCTAGCCAAGTGTGTGTAGCCCGAGAATTCATTGATGGGTGTATCACAGTGGTTTGCCCGGGGGCCTGGATTACAGATTGAGTCACATCTGGGTTGAATCAGGCGACTCAAGATAAAAAGAGCAGGAAGATGCAGTAAGGGGGAAGCCCCAGGAGACTATAGTTATGGCTGTAGAGAGCAAGGATGCTCCTGCAGAGCCTTGGGTCAGCATGGAAAAAGCTAAAAAGGCAGGAGAGAGCAGGAGGAAGCTCTCCAAGCAGAGAGGCTTGGGTGATACCTATCCAAGCAGGGATGAGCCTGGAAAGGCCAGCTGGAATGAAGACACTGACTTTGTGTTATTTTGAATTAATCAGGAGAGAGACACTGACTTGCTTGGGGCCAGAGAGCCAGTATGTATTGGTGGACTAAATAAATGGGTATCCTTGGAGGGATTGTCTGAACCACCTTTGAATTGTGAGTTCAAAGGGCCCTGAAGAGGGGGAAACAGAGGCATGGTGCTGCAGACTGACCTGTGACCATGAAGGAGTGCGTGGGAGGCAGCCACATGATATTACAATGGGAAATCATTGCAAGTGTGTATGAGAAAGAGAAAATATTAGTATGGGGGGAACTGATTTTAATTCTAAGCTTCTAAAGGGTGGGGGGGTTATTATAAACCACAGTGATTAATGTTTTTTTAACTGGTAACAATGATAGTGTTCTTAAATAACATCCTATTTCATTGTCTGATAGCTGGGATTTTAAAAGTTCTGAATAGTCAAATGTGAAGGGGGAAAATCTGTCTTAAAACCCTGGAGGCCCAGAGCCTCAGCTAGTGTAAAGCTGCATAGCTCCACTGACAGCAAGGAAGCTATGCCAACTTACACCAGCTGAGGATCTCGCCTCAGTTCCTGCATTCGTACAGACCATACCTTTTTGCCTTGAAAACATCTTGCCAAGTGGAACTAAAACAAGTTGCTAGGAGATCTTTAACTTGTTTGCATCCTGCAACTAAGCACATTAGTCTAAGAATAGTGTTGACTTACCATTGGCAAGATTTTCAGTAGGAGTTGCACACAATGTGATTGACAGCATCCTTTTCCCAGGGATGTTGGATTAGAACAGAAAGGTAATATTTATGTAGCAGCTTCCTGAGAAACATGGGCTTGTCCTAGCATTTGTGTATGATAAGCTGTCAGATAGGCGTGCACGAGGCAAAGCAGTCGTCCTTCAGTATCCACCAAAGTGAAGCTGCTTGTGCTTTTAAGGGCTGTCTTCTGTATGTCCCATTCAGTATGTTCCCGGAAATATCATTCATCTGATTGGGACTTCTCCATGAGTGGAGGAGGGAAAATATATTCTTCATTGGTGCCAAAACTTTACTCAGCCAACGGCCTCATTCATACATACGTGCATAAAATGGAGTGTACTGCAGTACAAAGACAGGGGTAGCCAACTGTGGCTTTCAGCAATCATGCAAACACCTCCCCCCCCACGTGACCTGCTCTTTAAAGTGGAAATGCAACTCATGGTGATTACAGCATTAAACTCTCCATTGTACCCTCACTATCTTAATGCATTGCATACTGTGTGCTATAGCAGTGGTTCCCCACCTTTCCAGACAACTGTACCCCTTTCAGGAATCTGATTTGTTATGTGTACCCAAAGTTTCACCTCACTTAAAAAGTACTTGCTTACAAATTTAGACATAAAAATGCAAAAGTGTTTACCATGCAAGTCCAGGGGCGGCTCCAGGCACCAGCATAGCAAGCGCGTGCGTGGGGCGGCAAGCCGCGGGGGGCGGCCTGCCGGGCGCTGTAAGGGTGGCAGTCAGGCAGCCTTCAGCGGCATGCCTGCGGGAGATTTGCCGGTCCCGTGGCTATGGCAGCAATTCGCTGGTGGGTACACCGACGGCACGGGGACTGGCAGATCACCCACAGAAACGCTGCTGAATCCACGTGACCAGCAGAACCGAAGGCCGCCTGACTGTTGTGCTTGGGGCGGCAAAAACCATAGAGCCACCCCTGTGCAAGTCTAAAATAAATCGCGACCCGCAGGTTGAGAAACACGGCTATAGTATCAGCAAAGAATCCTGTGGCACCTTATAGACTAACATATATAGTATATACAACAGTATAAACATGTCATTGTCTGTATGAAATTTTAGTTTGTACTGACTTTGCTGGTGCTTTTTATGTAGCCTGTTGTAAAACTAAGCAAATATCTAGATGAGTTGACGTACCCCGTGGAAGACTGCTGTGTACTCCCAGGGGTACGCATACCCCTGGCTGAGAACCTCTGAGATATAGTTTTTGTGGGCCTCACCTCCATATAAGGGTAGAGCTGGCCAAGATTTTTTAAAAAGTTGACACAAAACAGGAACTTTGTTTACAAATTGTTCATATTTGTATCCCTTTTGCTATGTTGAATGTGAGAATGTTTCCACCAAATTGTAACCGGTCAGAAAAAGGGAGGGAGGGAGTAGTGAAAACTTTCACAATTATTTTTCCCCATTTCCTTAGTCAAAATTTGAAAAATGTCACCCAGCTCTATCTTTGAATTGAATTAAATGTCAATATTGGCAAGACAGAGAGAGGAAAGGGAGGATTATCATCCCTGTTTTACAGATGAAGAACTGATGTGCACAGACTGAGCGACTTGCCCAAACTCATACAGGGAGCTGGATCTTGACCCCAGATCGCCTGAGTCCCCAGGGTAATTCTTAGGTACAAGACGTCCCTTCTGTGATGGATGAAGAGAAAGTACTACTTGCTGGCTGAGTTCACCAGCAATAGCAACATGCTGTTCGTCAACTTTGTTCTGATTATTAAATTAAGATAAAGAGGACTGCAGAAGAATATCTGTAGATTGCACTTTACCCTCTGGGCCATACTTGGGTGCGGCCATGTACTGCATCCTTCACAACAGTCTCAGAAGGGGTAAACGTATTATTTTATAACATAAAGCCTCTTCTAAGTGTGTTTAATGTTTAAAAACATGGAATGGGAACCAAAAATACTCTTCTAGGTAGGAAAGGAAATGTTGAAATGTTCTATAGTTGAGCTCTGGAGAAAAGCACTTCATGATATTTTTGACTTCACTGTTTTGTTTTGTCTTTTAATAAAGCAACTGTAGGAATTTCTAAGCATTATTTCTAGAGTGAACCCCAATGTGAATCTGATACCAGAAGCAAACATTGTACAAAGCCTATTGAAGGGATGAGAAAAGGGAAATCAATCACATCAGTCTTGATAAGGAATAATCTCAATTTAGTACTACATTTCATAAGGTTGTTGGTTGTTTCTTTGTTTTGTTTTCCTGAGGTGTATTTATGAGTAGGAATTTTTTGGAGGCAAGTTGTCACACAACCACAGGTCCAGTCCAGTGCTCTCCCGTTGCTCTGTAACAGTCCCTGGGAAGACCCCTTTAGAGTGTTAACCCTTCTTTGGGTCACACTCTCTCGCTGGGGTAAGCCCTTTGACACCGCTGTCTCCTGGGACTGCACCTCTGAGCCTGCCTCACTCCATGAGCTCCCCTCAGTGAGTCCACTCTAGGAGGCTTCCACACCCCCGACCTCTTTAGACTGGAGTGACTCTTGGCCAGCGTTGTAAAACAGAAGGGTGATTGGAAGTCTGTAACACAGCATAGAAAGTTCTTGGATATCCTTGAGAATAGAAAGTTACAGTACAGTCCAACTGGGTCTGTCCTGAGTCTGAGTGGGCCCAGACCCCTCTTTGCCCCCAGTCCAGAAGCATTCTTCCTTCCAGCGGACCATACTATATCACCTTCCCCAAAACCCCTCCTCCATCCTTTGTCATCTTTCCTGGGCAAACAGATCACTTGGTGGCTCATTCTTCAGCCCTTTGTTCTCCCACTGGCCAAAACTGGCTGGCTTCCAAGTTGGGGTGGGCCTTCAGATCATCTGTTGCTAAGTTATAATGTGTCCAGGCCATTGTCTGGGATGCAGGTTACTAGGTGGGGTCAAACCTGGTCCTCTGCAACAATAAACACCCTTTCCCATCACCTAGTTAAACATGCAGCTCATAGGAGAAACTGAGGCACACACAGTAGTCATACAAAACATTAAAATAATTCCCCACTTCGTCACACACGTCTACACTACAAATATACAGAGGCACAACTGCACCGATGCAGCTGTGCCACTGAAGTACTTCTGGTGAAGACGCTCTAAGCCAATGAGAGAGAGCTCTCCTGTCAGCTTAATAACTCCACCTCTGTGAGAGGCGGTAGCAGCTCTCCTGCTGACATAGCACTGTCTACACCGGCACTTTGGTCGGTATAACTATGTCACTCCAAGGTGTGGATTGTTCATACCCCTGAGCAACATAGTTATATCAAGGTAAATTTGTAGTCTACACTGGTCTACACTGCGGGGGGATCGATCTAAGATACACAACTTCAGCTACAAGAATAGCGTAGCTGAAGTCGACGTATCTTAGATCGAATTAAAATTACTTACTTTGCATCCTCGTGGCGCGGGATCGACGGCCATGCCCCCTCATCGACTTTGCTTCCGCCTCTCGCACTGCTGGAGTTCAGCAGTTGACAGGAGAGTGATTGGGGATCGATTTATCGCGTCTACACTACACACGATAAATCGATCCCTGATAAATTGATCGCTACCCGCCGATCCGGCGGGTAGTATAGACATACCTTTAGTTACAGTTTTCATCCTGGTTCCTGGGTGGAAGAGAAGTAATGGGACAAATGACCCATAAATATCCTTGCATAAATACCTGAAAGTGGAACTACATGCTGGAGCCACGTGGAGGGCTGTGTGGGACAATCTCAACCCTAACCCTAATACTAACCCTAACCTTAGCCCTAACCCTCTATGCTACTGAGCGTTTTTTGGCCAGTGGGTGTAGCAGCAGTGCTTGTGAATTACTGTGGGCTCTGGGATTCAGGGGAAGATAAAGTGATGAGAATAGGACAAAAGGATGTACATCAAACATAATACACCAAAATAAATCTATGTGGTGGATCAACCTTAAGCCCATGGATTTCTTTAGGGAAGTGGAGTGAGAAGAGTCAAGCATAGTGTGAGAGTCTACTGTATACATAGAATATATGTGTTTTACATACCTCTCTATATATAGCTGATTCAAGAAAATGTGCATTCTAGTCAACAGAGACCTATTTTTCCCTTGTGCAGTTCAGTCCTGAGGTCACTTACACTGTGAGAATGCCAGCACAATATTTCTTTGTATTGAACTTGCCAAAGCACCACAACTCTTCACTGTGTTTAAAAAGGGGAAAAAAAGAAACCACAAGGAATTTTTATTTTCTACAATCCCATTCAGAAAGCAGGAGAAACTGCCAAATTATATGATAGAACCTCCTGCGCAATAAGCCCAGCAGAGCTGTAAACTGACCTTCTTCAGCTTTTTAATTGTAAATCCAGATGCCTTTATCCTCAAGTCTTTTAAATGACCTTTCACTTGAAAGTCAATTTGTCAGTCTACTTACAGAGTCTGAAGAAATCATCAAAGCCACCACACCAAATAGTTCTGAAAATGTTGTTCCTGACTCAACAGCAGTGTTGCTACACTTGTTTCCTGAGGCTGGGAGCTTGCATCCCACTCCTGCCAGCAAGTCTTGAATAAATTCCATTTTTCAATCAATGACTGCATCACAAGGGCTATCCTTTTACTAATCTCTTGGTATACATTTGATGGCACTGGGGAAGGACTTGAAGGAAGAAAAAGATACAGGAGCAAAGCTATCTCTGGTAAGCCATCATCTCAGCCAAGTGACACCATGGATGAGTTTGGTCCTTTATGGAGCTGAATTATTTGGGATGCTATGAAGATAAATAAAATGTTGAAATAATGCACCAAAAAGCTTGAATAGAGTTACACCAGAGACTAATTTGGCCCATGATTTTCAGCTAGCGGGAGCAGGATAAATTTAAAAGGACCCAACACACAAACAAGTAATCTGATTGCAGCATGGTTCTTCTAAATTCAGAACTGATGTCTTGCATTGATCACCTGGATAGGCAGAGCAAGGTGTCCCAGATAATGGTAGCTCCAGAAAAAAAAGCAGTCGCAATAGTGGTTACTGACAAACATCAAAAGGTTTGTCCAAAAATCAATGTCTTTCTTTAAACCACTCAAGCCTATAAAACAGGACTGGAAATTTCCTGGGGAAAGGCTCTTTTATATTCCTGATGCTTCCTTCTTCTGGCTGAACCAGAAATACCTCAAAAACAGTATATTCGTTGGCAATTTGGCACTACTGCTTGTTGTCCTGGTTAAAATCTGGAACTACAAAATCACAATAAAACAAAAAATAATAAGTTATTTTCTTTTAATCCTAAGAGCTTTAGGTATCATCTTGGAGTAGAATTTCAGGTTGGTTCTTATTGGTTATCACCTATGGATTGGTTCTACCAGTCCTAATAGCCGCTAGTCCCACATGTTGATTATAATTTACTATTAGTTTAGGTGTGGACAATGTGTCAGTTCTGTAGAAGCTACAGAACTAGACTCCTTGCACTGAGGACGGTACTGCCTATAAGACAGGCACAGGGAGGAGAAGATGATCTGAGTGGACCAGAGAAAAGTGATTGTATTTTTTAAGGTCTCACTTGCTCCTCTTCCATAAAGATGGCATGAAAAAGGCATGATGGGAACTGCTTTTCATTAGCTTTTACGGAGGATTTGAGTGAGGAGTGGGTGGAGACTTGATGCACTGGAAATGAGCATTTGTTCTATTTATAGGAAGCAGCAAGGAAGATGGCACAAAAGAAGGAATGGGGAAAGGAAATTAGGAGACAGTAAGACTGGCAGCACCAGCAGAATTAAGAGGGTCAGGAGAGAGAGCAGAGATGGTAGGCCAAGATGGAGTAGAGTTTCATGGTTCCATGCAGGGTGTGAAGGTGAGGGTGAATGAGGGGACATGTTTGTGGTATGGAGGATAGTCAGAGTTCCCAGCTATTTGGAAAGTTTAACATAGAGTCTGCTTGATCTAATTCTCCAGTTATTGATGGGAATGCCTGAGCCTGGATCAGGGAAGGGGACTGCAAGAATGGCAGTCATCAACAGAGATGGGAGAACCAGGTAGTATAAAGCAATATCTGCCCTGAACCATCATCCAGATCTCAGATGGAACTGAATTCAAAACAATTTCAGGTTTGAAAAAAGCTTGGTAAATTATCATTTAAAAGAGAAAAAAACAAGCTTCCCTATATCTTGATTAAAGTTGGAACTGGAAGCAGAAATATAGAAATATCCTGGGGGAATTTGTCTCATATTTCTGACTTGGGCAAAACCAGGAAGTATTGGAAAGCTCGTGAGTCTGTTTGTGGGATATCCAGTTTGGCTTCTACACAAAAGGTGTTCAGATGTTGGATAAACTTCTGAACTTCAGTGCTGATCTGAATTAGACCTCTGACCCAGTACAAATGTACACAAACATAACAGAAACTGTCCTTAAACAATCTAAGCATAGAGGACAGACAAGAAGTAGATGCTACTTTCCACTCAGTTATTAAACTCTCAACTGGAGTATCTATGGTGCAGTTAGGAGGTGTGATTGCAGCATGCTAGATCAAAGCTAGCTCAGATATGTTTACACGCACACCTCCCTAGTGCAGTATAGACACATTCCACAACACACCCTTACTGATCTGTATATGAGTCTCTGGAGTCTAAGTTCATTTCACTTGCATGCTAAAGAGCTGAAAGAAGTTGTACGCTGAAGCAGTTGTGTACTATTTTAGCTTGCACCCTCCTATTAGTTGCTTTCCTTATGCTTTTGTCACTTGGCCCCATGGCATGTGAGTTAAACCAATATAGACTTTAGACTGCTCTACCCTCAGATTCAGTGAACCAAATTCAAAAGTGATGAGTAAGGGAGAATGTACACTACACATTAGTAAATTACAAACAGTCCTATGACTGCTAGTCATAGTAGTCTTATTGTTACCTTGTGTTTACTCTGCTTGTTCATAGTATCCACTTGTTGTCTGTCCTCTATACTTAGGGTACATCTATACTACCCGCCGGATCTCGTCTAGACGCGATAAATCGATACACAAATCAACGCCCATACTCCACATTGGCAGGAGGAGTAAGCAGCATCGACGGGGGAGCTGTGGCAGTCAACTTGCCTCCATGAGGATGGCCAGGTAAGTCGAACTAAGATACTTCGACTTCAGCTACGCAAATAGCATAGCTGAAGTTGCGTATCTTAGATCAATTCCCTCCCCCACCAGTGTAGACCAGCCCTTAGATTGTATAAGGACTGTTTCTGTTATGTGTTTGTACGGTGACTAGCATGGTGGGCAGTGCAAATTATAATTATAATTGGTAAATATACAGGGTTCTAAGTAAAATAATTCTAAGGGAGTCTAGGGGTTCGATTTTGAGTTGACCAATGACACTTCTTCACCAGTGTAACTCCATTTATTTCAATAGGAAGCTACTTCCAATGCACATACATGTCACTTAGATCAGAATCAGGCTCCAATAGCTGTAGCGGGAATGGAACACACATTCAGGGGGCCAGAAAGAGATGTAAACTATACCAACTTGGACTCCCATTGGACTTCCCGCTAAATTTGATTTCTTGACTTTATATTTCGGACAGCTGAAGTCACTCCATATTACCTCTCAGGTTCAGGCAGGTATACAGATACGTAAGATGAATTCGGTGAAGAGTTGCTAAAAAGGTAGATTTAATGAGAGCTATTTCCACATATCGTGATAATTAAACTTTTGAGGTTATCACAGGCCTCTCAATTTTTTAAAGGAACTTTTCCTTTCTTAAAACGATATAGCAAGAAGCAATTAGATGCAACTTATAGAGAGACACTGCTTCTATTCTGTCAAATACTGCACATTCCACAATACTTGCTCATCCCACTTCCTTCCCTATGGAGCTGCTGCCTGACTTTCCCAAAGCCGATATTAATATCACAGACCATTATAATATAGTTATTTTCATGGAGGCCTGGGAGGAAGTCACGTGGCATTAATTGGTCCCCAGTGTCCAGAAGGTCTCCATTTAACTTGTTGTTTTTACTCACATAAGCAGCAATGAAGTGGAAAAGCTGAGGAAGTAGCAGTGATTGTTTGAAATAAGACATTTTTTTTAGTATCTGTTTTGTTAATGAATCATTATTCCTCTGAATTGGATGAACATGTGTACAAGGTAAAGCAAAGGCACATGCACACACATGCTTCACTCTGTCTCACCACTTGCAAGCAATCAAAGGTATACGGTGCTGATGAGTGTCAAAAATCCTTGGGCCTTTCAACTGTCATTTTAGGAACAAGCTCAAACTAGCCGTCACTGATGTTTGCAATTAGTTCTTTCAGCATGTTTGATCCACTAGGAGATTTAAAAAAAAAACCCCTACTTGCAGAAGATTTCTGCTCCTATCACCTGCCAATTCAAAGAAAATATAGCTTTTCCATTGGTGCTCCCTTGTACAAATCATATGTGTCCAATTGTCAAACAGTGGGATCCAGAAAGGCTTAGCAGTCCTGAAATAAGCTTGTGTGTGTAATAGGGCTTTGTGTGTGAATGAATATATGAAAAAATTGTATAGTATTTACGAAAGAAAGTATGATTTTTGTGGATGAGGCACAGAACTGGGACCCAGGAGAGTTGGAGTCATATTTTGGTTGTGCCATAGATGTTCTGTGTGACAATCAGCAAATCTCTTATAGTCATTGAGTAATTATTTGCACAGAACCAACAGTGTGCATGTAATCTTTTTGTTAGAGCTGGTCAAAAATTTTCCATCAAAAAGTTTTGACTGAAAACACTGGGTTTTCAACTAAACAATATTTTTCATGTGTCTGCTTTCTGCAAAAATTTCAAATTTAATCACAAATCTAAAAGTCCAAAAATCTTGGATGAAAACTGAAAATTTTCAGTGCAGAAATCCCTCTATAGTGCATCATGGGAGTTGTAATTTGAGTGCCTCCTGCTCCTTTCTCCTTTATGGGTCAGGTTCCCATCTCTCAAGATTCACCACAGCCAGGGACTCCCAGGATGCACCATGGTGGCTCAGCAAGAGGGGAGACTGTGGTGCATCATGGGAGGCCAGGCAGCCCGGCCTACACAGGCAAACTGGAATGGGGGGAAGAGGCAACCAAATTACAACTCCCATGTAGCATCAGGACAGCAGTTCCAGATCAAAATATTGGGTTGTTTTTTGTTTGGTTGGGAGTTATTTTGGCCAAAGATTTTTAGTTTTCACCAAACAAAACAACATTTTTCTGTGGAAAATGTTGACACTTTTTTTTTTGTTTGTTTGCATAGAAATTTTCCATGAGAGAGAAATATTTTCTAAAAAGCTATACTTTTGTGCCTCAGTTTCCTGTCTGAATCTGAAAACAGCCTGGAAAAAAAAGCTCTGGAAGGTTTAACATGCCCTATTTATCTCTCTGGGCTAGAACCCTAAAGATGACAAGTTAAATGTTGTCATTGCTTTTGAGCATACTGCCAGACATTTTAGCAGTAGCATCCAGTGTGATTATCCCACAATGAAACTACTTCCCATACTTCCGATGTTGCCAAAATCTCCAACTGTCCCCCATCCAGCACCCAAAAATAGCTCCAGTGTCACCCTTGACAACTTCTTCTGCCATGCAGTCATGTATTGGAATGAAAAAATCTTTGGTATGTTGAAAACTGATCATTTGTGGCAATGTTAAATAAATTGAGTTTAATATCAACACAAATAACACAGAGGACACTGCACTGATTGCATTGAGTGTCTCATATAACTCAGTAAAATCCTACCTTTTCTAATCTAAAGAAAGCTGCCGGAGAAGCCAGCAATTTTGCTGCAGATTTTGGGTACACTTTGCCGTGCATTAAGAGCCACAATACTGGGAGAGTGTTTCTTTTTCCTCAGAGCTGGAACTATTGGAAGCCTTGCAAGAAAAGATGTTCTTATTAAATTTCCAGCCATGTTTTACCAACCCAAGAGGTTTGGATAGTTTGGAGAAGCATCCATATTTTAGGTACTTAACCAACGTGACTCATCTCAAACCATTTAAGATCTTTCATCACTAGAATGAATTCACGTGTTCCATAACAAGGTGCCCATTAGTATCCACAACTGTGCTTGTTTGTTTGTGTGCTGTATCTATTTAGTCACTTCTAACAACCAGATATGACCCCTATTACCGAAGAATATGAGCCCTTCACAAGTTTAAAATGTTTTATTCCTTATAAGACCTCTATGAGGTAGCCGAGTACTGTTCTCAGCATTTTTATAGGTAGCCTCTCCATGCCTGAGTTCTCGACATGACTTGCCCAAGGTCACATAGTCTGTGGCAGAGCAGGGAATGGAACCTGAAATATAGGCTAATGCCCTACCCACTAGATCATACTTCCTCATATTTTTGTCAGCTATTTTCAGCTTTGATGAAAGCTCTGTGGCTGGAACATTGCTCGTTTCCCCTATTTTTCTTTGTCATTCAAGAAAAGGTAGGTCTACAGTGCTGTCTGAAGTTTTTTGGTGTTCCTGCTGAAATGAGCCATGAAACAATTCTGGTTTTTTTGTGATATTCATAAGTAAAACATATGTTTTTTTACGTGCAGAATTTTATTTTTAAAAGGATGTTTATTATTTTCCTGGGAATTATAAGGCAATAATACATAGTCTGCCAAAACAACTACAAATGAAAGTAGTAATAAATGAGGATTCAACAAGTCTTGTTGAACAAGGCAGAGAAAGAAATCTGTCCACATTTGCCTATATCCATAAGCACATTGTCATAGTCCAGCTACATCTTTGTCAGTATCCTTTTGGACAATCTTCAGAAGTAGGTAGATAGGTCTTATATAATGATGTTCAGAGGTGAAAAAGAACATGGGATCCAGAGCCTATTTCCACAGGACATTTACCTTTTTAGGTCACAGTTCAGCACAGCACTTAATCGTGTGAGAAGTCCTACTGACCTCGTGTGTTGTTACTGTTCATATGTTATTTACAGAAGGCCATAATTGTCCCAATATCCAGTAGAAGATCTTTCAGTTCTGTTATAGAAAGGTACCATAGTACAAAATGTGTTCTGGGATTTTTGCTGAGAGTAATCGAGATACTTAAGCAGAAAATGTAGCAGCTTTGAACCATCTGATCACTAAGCATTAGCAACAGCCTTTCTTTTTCTAAAAATATGAAGCAAAAAATGATTCATTTTCACCCCCATAGTGTAGCTTTTTACTGAAGTCTCATCTATATATCTTATACAAATCAGGCTAATAATTTCCCAGAAACATCTAACTTGTGTATTAGTCTTGGACTTCTAGTTCTCCTTTTGTCATAACATCCCTGCTCTGTATTTGTTAAACAGAGCTTATGTAACAATCCACTTTAATTTTTGCCAACCAAAAGCACGGTATATTTATTTATTTGGTTTGGTCAACAGTGAGAATTTTTTCACACAGTTTTCTTTGGAGAACCTAGACTCTTGCTTAATATACTACCGTATTGAGCAATGACGTCTGTTGTGTGAGAGATGCATATATATAAAAATCACTTCATTTATTACAGAGCTTCAGCAGTGAGATAGTTATCATTTTGTTAGGTTTCTTTTTACAAGACCAACAAGAATGGTTTTATAAAGCTGTCTATGAATTAGTTGGTTTTTTTCCCTCTGCCCTCTGCTCTCCCTGTCAGTTTGTGACTCGTGTTTGGAGCTGTACAAAATGATCACAAATACAAAACCATGGGAAATGTAGTGAACGGCTTCCTATTTTGCTGCACTCTCAGTTCCTCAGCTAGAGTACATGGATGCAGCTTCAATGATGGATATATGCCTATTTTCACCATTGGAGGAGCTAGCCCTTGAAATGTAGACCAGGTCAGTGGTAGGTTAATTAAGGTTCATGAACTGTTTGAGTGAACATGGCCCCATTTTCATGTAAATCCGGGGAAACCCATGTAAACCAAATAAACAACAGTGCCAACACTATAAACTAGGTGAAACTTAAATAACTTGGGCTTTGAATTTAAATGTTTAGGAAACCCATATGGATCAAAAGTGAAGAATTTATGTGAAACACAGTAAAGCAAAACTGCCAAGATTTTCACAGCTCTAAGACCAGCTCATCTATTGTACATCAGTATTTTTATTACTGGAATTACAGCAGTTTACACTTACTGGGAGATCTGGCCCTTACTTGTGACTAGTCCATTGTGTACAAAATCTCTGTAAAATGAATGTCCATTTTTTGAAATCAGAATCAAACATATGTTGAAAAGAAAGTGTGATGGGGAATTGTAAACCCCCCTGTGTTAAAGAATGAAGGATGAACAATATTATTTTAAAGTAATGGCTATACTATTTTCAGGAAGCTTTACTGGACACATCGCATTTTGAGGCATTACTTTTCGGTCTTATAAAGAAACTATTTCTGACAAAAATCCCCACCTTTTTCTTGCTGTTTCATCACAGTCTCAATTATGGCGTTGGCCAATTTCAAATGTCTGTTTTCTTGATGTTGTCGACAGTTAAAGTGATATGAAATGTGACAAAATGAAGCTAGCTTGTCTTAGGCTCATTTCTTACTTTCTCCAGAGTAATTATGATGAGGCAAAAAAGAAAATGAAACATGATTTAGGGAAGTATCTGTTACAGTTATACTATGGTTTGATTCGCTGTCCTAAATAAAATTACTGTATTTGTGTTTCATTTAATAACAGAACCAAAAAAAGGGAACCACAAAACAAGTTCCTCTGACCAATGTTTATTAGGCAGCCTTTGCTCCCTTGCAATGCAGCTAAAATATATTTGCACATTGCTGCATGTCTTTATATTTGTGTCTGTGAAGGGGCCTCAGTGCCATAGGAAATAGAAGTCAGACACCTTCAGCTTGACACAGTGGCAGTGTCCTCAAGTCCTCAAGATACTTACATTCACCACTGCATTTCTTGCACGCCCAAAATAAGCATTGGCTTCAGAGCAAGCTGTGCAAGGAATACAAGAGAATACCCCAAATGGTGTAAGAAGGACAAGACCATTGCAGAGAAGCTAAATGAATTTTTTGCATCAGTCTTCACTGCAGAGGATGCAAACTAATACACATTGGAAAACATAATCCCAAATATACACACTAAATGATGGTTCTAAATTAGCTGTTACTTCTCAAGAAAGAGATGTTGGAGTCATCATGGATAGTTCTCTGAAAACATCTGCTCAATGTGCAGCACTAGTCAAAAAAGCAAACAGAATGTTAGGAACCATTAGGACAGGGATAGATAATAAGACAGAAAATAACATAATGCCACGATATAAATCCATGGTATGCCCACACCTTGACTACTGTGTGCAGTTCTAGTTACCCCATCTCAAAAAAAATATTAGAATTGGAAAAAGTACAGAAAAGGACAACAAAAACAGTTCAGGGTATGGAACAGCTTCCATATAAGCAGAGATTAAAAAGACTGGGACTATTCATTTTAGAAAAGAGACAACTAAGAGGGAGGGGGAATACGATAGAAGCCTATAAAATCATGAATGGTGTAGACAAAGTGAATAGGGAAGTGTTATTTACCCCTTCACATAACACAAGAACCAGGGGTCACCCAATGAAATTAATAGGCAGCAGGTTTAAAACAAATGAAAGGAAGTACTTCTTCACACAGCACACAGTCAATTTGCGGAATTTATTGCCAAGGGATGTTGCGAAGGTAAAAAGTGCAACTGGGTTAAAAAAAGAATTAGAGAAATTCATGGAGGATAGGTCCATCAATGGCTATTAGTCAAGATGAGTAGGGATCAAACCCCATATTCTGGGTGTTCTTAAGACTCTGACTTCCAGAAGCTGGGATTGGATGACCAGGAATGGGTCACTTGATAAGGTCCCAATATGCAGTTCTCTCTGGCCTTCAGAGGGAGATGAGCACAGGATTGTTGAACCTCCAGATCCACCAGAGTCTGCAGTGTGTCTGTTTGCTGCCTGAGAAGCACAAACCTCTCCTCCTATACATCCATCTCCTTTTTCTGCCCCTTTCTCCTCTCCGCCCTATCCCTGTCAATGCTGTCTCCAAGGGTGCTCCTCCAAACCCTGTGCTCCTTATCTGGAGTAGTGGAGGCTTGCAGGATCTCTTGGAACATGTCATCCTGAGTCCTCTTCTCCTTATCTGCCTCAGCCATTCCACCGATGTGGATGGAGACCCCCTCAAGGCCACATTTGCAGCTGCTGAAGATGTGATACACAGAGGCACCATTGTCAATGTATTCACAGTTTAGGACACTGAACTCACTCCCCTTGCTCCACACAAGTTGTAAGCACTACATCCTCACTTCTCCTTGGGACTGAGTAAATGTGTATAGGGCAATGGAACTGAATACTGGCACCGTTTTCCACAGGTGGTGGTGATTTTAGCTGATATCTCACTCTAAGTCCTGAGGGTAACAGAGGCTGAAATAACAGCTCCTGCAGGCGTCTGGCTTTTGCCTGGGACCATATGCTGCTAGCCTGTGTGCTGCAATGGTTGCTGCTGAAGCAATCACTGAGTGGCATGGGAAAGTGTCCTACTGCAGTGAAAGAAATAAGGCAGCCCTCCCCAGAACCCTTTGGTAGAGGATTGCAGACTCCCTGCAGGAAAGTTTCACTGAGATGTCTATGGCAGATTCACGGGACATCCTGGTTCATGAAAACAGAGTGTTCTGCAGGGCTCCCTCTGCCTAATTCTAGAGGGGGATGAGAAGTCGATAACAACTCTATCTCAACTGGTTGTTTCACTACCTCTTCTAGTCTAAGTAAAAAAGAGTAAATCACCAGATGTGTCCTGCTACTTTGGAAGTTCCAGTCCTGTAATTTCAAATCACTTACCAGAGGTTCCTTCCCCTGCAGCCCGTGCTGAACTATAGGGACTGGCTGTACTCGGCTGGAGTCAAAAACATATCCTGGCTCGCTGCACAGCTGGATTCCTCGGTCACCTGACCCCCATACTACTCCTCCTCTTCCTCATTCAACACCTTCTCCTTGCTGCTGCTGGCAGGGGCCTCCGACTCGGGCTCCTCAGAAGTATCTAGGGGGCTCTTGGAGTGGGAGTGGGGTCTTGTCTGAGGACAGCAAGCAGCTTTTTGTACAAACAGCAGGTCTGTGGCTCCACACCAGAGGAATTGTTAGCCTCCCTTGCCTTCTGGTATGCCTGCCGCAGCTCCTTGGCTTTCACACAGCGCTGCCACTGGTCCCTCTTGTAGCCCTTCTCCTCCATGCCCTGAGCAATTTGCTCATAGATGTCGAAGTTTCTACAGCAGAATCAGAGCTGTGCCTGTACAGCCTGTTCTCCTCACAGACCCAGGAGATCCAGCACCTCCTATGTACTCCAGGCAGGAGTTTGTCTGCAGTGTGAAGCTACTATGATCTGCTCGGCAGTTGATCGGTATGCTTGAGAGTTGCTAGGTGTGTTCTCTAAGCTGGGCAATGAGAAAATGGAATTTCAAAAATTCTCAGAACTTCAAAGGGGAGGGCTGGTTCCCAGCCCAGCTGGCTGCTGGACAATGCAGTTCACAATGGTGACCAGAGCGGTCAGAGTGGAGCATTGTGGGACACCTTATTCTGGAGGCCACTAACAATTGGTGTAAGTAACACAGTGTCTACATTGATACTGCGTTGACCTAACTTTGTCGACTAAACTCTATGCCACTCGTGGAAGTGGCATAGAGGGGCAGTTATGTCAGCGAGAGTGGAAGTTAAGTTTAAACATCTCCATAGTTAGGTCATTGTAAAGTGCCTTGCATCAACCTAACTATGGAGTATCAAGGAAAGATTCAACTACCAGCTCAACATATCCAGAATGACAGTCAAATATGCTTTTGGAAGATTGAAGGGACACTGGCAATGTTTACTCACTAGCTTAAAGCTGAATGAGAAAAATTCCCCTATATTTACAGCTTTCTGTTGTGTTCTGCATAATATCTGTGTGGCAAAGGGGGAAAAGTTGCCACCAGGGTGGAGTGTGGAGGTTTAGCAGCTGTCTGCTGCATTTGAACAGCCAGACACAAGGGCCATTAGAAGAGCTCAATGTGGAGCTATGAGCCTGAGAGAGGCCTTAAAAGAGTGTTCTAACAGTCAGCCACAGTAACGTCTGTGCTGAACTGTGCTGTAACTGGCCCTGAAGTTTTAGGGAATGTGAGGTGTTGTGTAGTGCTTGGTTTACATTTATAAATATCACACTGTCTTTTAATGAACCTATGAATTATGTAGTTCTTACTGTGCATTTATAATTATTACACTATTTTCTACTAAACCTATGAGTTCTGTGGTCCTGTTCATTACAAGTAATGTGTGTTTTGAGTAGCACTAGGCATTCTGTTGTATGTGTTATGAAGTAAAGAGGAATTCATATCCAAGCGTATGGTGTAACAAAACCAGTGCAAAGAATAGTGTGCAATTAAAAAACAAGAAAATGCAAATGTATAAAATTAACAGAACAAAACTTTAAAATTAGGACAGTAGAAATCAGTCCTGTTCATTTCAGTCAGTGTCTGCCAAACATACACCAACCATTACTCTCACAGGTGAGTGAATATGAAGCTGTGATTGTCCTTACTGCCCCCAGCATGGAGTGATGGGGTAGGGACATTGTCCACGATGCCATGTAGACTTTTCAGGGAGGGGAGATCTCCATTGATTGCAAGTCTGTGATTGTTGGACCTGTAGGCCAACAAGACCCTGCAGCGTTTGTGTGCGCTGCCCAAGGAGCTTTATGTCCCGGTGCATTTTCTTTCCTCCTTTTGCCGCTGGGACTCCTGGCCCTTTCTCCTGTCCAGGCTGTCTGCTATATTCACCCTTCAGGCCCAGTGTTCAAGGTTCAGTGCAGCCCTGGCTTGCAGGAACTGAATGAACATGTCCTCCGTAGTCTGCTTTTTTCCTCTTCCTCCTCAGGGTCAGGTGTTCTGCTAGTGTGGAGGGGGCACTCCTCAAGACCACAACGGCAACAGCTACAGATAAAACAGACAGATATATCATTGTATTTACAGTCACAATGGAAAGCGGAAGACGTTTCAGAACTCTCTTCCCTTATTCCCATCAGAGTTTTAAATAAGATATGCTTATTGATACTTCAGCTTTCAAGTGCCTCTGCATAGCACCTCTCTTCAGCAGCAGCAGCCATGGTGAGTGTGTCCCGCAAAGGGTGAGAGAAGGCCAGAGGGAGAGGAGTGCAATTGTGTAAAACAATAAAATTTCAGCCCCCATTTCCACGGGTACAAATATAGGGCAATAGTGCTGAGTACTGATACTGTTTTCCACAGGCAGTCGTGCTTTTATCTGCAGTCTTACTCCTGAGGGTAAGAAGGTCATAAAGAGCACAGCTGCTGCTCACATAGCCACCCAGGCCTGTATGCCACTAGCCTGTTTACTTCAATAATGCCCCCTGAAGTCATCACCGAGGGGAGTGGGAAAGTGTCCTACTGCAGAGCAAGAAATAAGGCAGCCATTCTAGAAATCTTTGGGAGAGGATTGTAGACTACCTCCACGGAAGTTTCACTGAGCTCTCTTAGGAGGAGATCTCATCCCTATGTATATAAACAAACTGCTCCCACCTACCCCTACAGGGAATGAACGATAGATACAAACTCTACATTTACTCATATGAGTAAAACAATGAAAAGTAGGTATCTGTGTGTACTACCTTGGGGTGGCGTTCAGCTGGGTGCCCTCTTCACGTTTAAACATTTTAAGGGAAAACACATGTACACACTTACCCAAGGTTCCTTCCCCTATATCGGGCTCAGCTGCACGCAGCTGCCAGGACTGACGAAACTGCAGTGGAGTCTTGAAGATCCTCACTCATGGCATAACTGGACCTCTCTGCCACAGGTCCCTTCTCTTTCTCGCTGTTCACTCCAGGGGTCTGTGTCTTGGTATGCTCAGAGGTCTGAGAGGAGCTAAAGGGATATCCACCAAGTGTGGCATTGTAAAAGTGGCCTGTCTATGGCTTGGCACCAGATCGAGCATTGGCTTCCCTAGCCTTCTGGTATTCCTGCCACGGTTCCTTCACTTTCACATGGCACTGCTGCTGCTCTCTGTTGTACGCCTGCATCCCCTGTGCAGTCTTTTTCTAGATAGTCACATTTCTAGAGCTGGTCCATATAGGGCTAAAAGATCCAGTACCTCTTGTCTACTCCAGACAGGAGTGCATCTAGCACACATAGCCAGTATGGTCAGCTGGACTTTTGCAAACAAGGGAGAGCTGCTAAGTGTATTCTCCAAGCTGGGCAAGCAGGAAAGGGCATTTCAAAAATATGTGGGGATTTTATGAGCGGGGCCAGCTTCTGGTCTCTGTGCCCCCTGGACAGTGGAGTTCACAACTGTGACCAGAGCAGTCACTGTCAGGTATTGTGGGACAGTTTCTGGGGGACTGTTAGGGTTGACATAGATCATGCAGTATCTACACTTGGCACTGTGGACACAGCCACAGCAGCAAAATGAAGACAGACACATGCATGGAATTAAGCAGCAAGCCACAACTTTTAACACAAGGGCGGGGCACTACCCGCTCATCACCCATACTCTCCTATACCAGGCATTTAATTGGTTCCAGTGCAGGGATTACAGGGCTCCTTATTATATAACCCGTAACTGGCACCAGGGTTACAGGGCTTTTTGCCATATAACCCATAATGTGGGATAGGATCTCCTTAGCCTAGTCCCCAGAACTCAGTTCTCTCTGAGTCCTAGCACCCTCTCCCCTACAAGGGGGCAGGGCTGCCTGGGGGGGGCAAGTGGGGCAATTTGCCCCGGGCCCTGCAGGGGCCCCCACGAGAATATAGTATTCTATAGTATTGCAACTTTTTTTAAGGCAAAAAAAAATTGCTTTGCCCCAGGCCCACTGAATCCTCTGGGTGGCCCTGCAAGGGAGACAGAGGGCACAACTGGGTGGCAACATCAGCCCACGAAGGCCACAAGTTCTCACCCTACCAAACAAGCCCAAAGCCCATTTTATTCCCTTAACTGCACTAGAAACCAGCCACGAGTTGCAATGTGTAAGTAACACCACCCCGTACCTCAGCTAGGTACCACGTGCATTTCTACTTAACCCACTGTTGCTTGCAGGTGCTGGAAGGAAAAAAAAAAGCTCCTGCATCCTTCACCACGTTGACTCATGGGAGGAAAAAATTCCTTCCCTATCCCCAAAGCAGGTAATCGTCTCGACCACCAGCTGGTCAATGGGTGCCAGAGAGGAGCTATTGTCTCTTGGCAAGTGCCTCCCTCCTTTGCTACTGGGACTGTTCCCCTTTCACCATTGGCCCCATCAATTTCCCCCACCCATTGAGGTAGGTGCGTGGCAGTAGTTATCTGTGTAGCTGGCTTGAAGTTTTGGAGCTTAGTGCCCAGGTATCACACCCGGTAAAGGCTAATAATATGAAGCGTAAGATGAGTATTTGAGTACGTAAGGTGCTATATGAGTGCTAAGTGTTAGTATTATCATTTCTCACAGAGATGGTCAGGGAATGTTAATCCTAAAACATCTGTATTTAACATCAACAACACAGTTCAGACTTTAACAAACATAATTCAAAGGCTAACACTTGTGAAAAGGATTTTTAACTACAAGTTACAGCTTGTTCAACAGGCCGGTAGTCATTACATTTTACTTGTCTGGATGGAATTTTTTGGTTCTCTGATGTAGAACTACAGGATTTCCTGCTCCTGATCATTCATCTTTGTTTCATGTGACACTATGAAGGTACCCACTCTGACTCCTACCCAGTTCCGGCCCCAACAAGCAGTGCTTCCAAGGATGACATTCTACCACTAGCCAATCAGCATTTCCGAAGCTGCCACTAAGGATGGTTGAGCCAGATTGGACAAAATAACAAGTTAAAATGAACCTTTGTGTCATATTCAAACTAAATATTTTCTGAGCTTCAATGTGTGTTAGTTAATTCTCAAATCCCCATTATTTTTCATTTTTGTTCCTCTTTAGACTTGGGTTCCAGTATGACTATACACAGAACGCATTGGGCATATCATGGGAAGCCCTGCTCTTAAGAGCTTTCCAGCCCAGTTCTGGAGATTCTGATGGTTTGCTTAGGTTCAGATAAGCATACAAGTCAGAGATGGGCTCAGACTAAAACCTGGGATCCACACACCCCCAAACTTTGAGAGAAGTTTTGCTCCAGGTCTAATCTCTACGGTACTTCTTAGAACCAAACCCAGACCCAGTGCCAGATACTTGGCTGCCACTGAAGAGCTCAAAAAGCAGCTCTGGAAAGGGTTGTAAAGTTTACCTTTGTATTCTGCCTATCTTAGGCTTGTTGTATGCCAGACTGGTCATCTGGCATAAGAGCATGAAGGCTGCTCTAAATGACACCAGCTGCCAATAACCTCAGGGTGCCGATACAGCAGCTGGGGCTCAGACAAGCATAAGGGATCCCCCTCTTTGTAGAGCCACACCCCCTATCCCAGCAACAGGAGGAGTGGGCTGCACTGTGGTGATCCTCCAGTTGCAGGTTTGTGGGCCACAGAACTGCCACAGCACAAAACCATGGCCCAATTATTTTGAGGTTCACCCATTGCTATTTCTGCAATGGTTTGGTAATGCCCTCCCAGTTATCATCTGGCATTTTCTCTGGCTCTGGTTGGGTGCCTGCAACCAACATTTACAGTAGAAAAGGATCCTAACTGAAGTATTCATCTTATGGACTAATTCTCAAGTTTCTGAAGCTTTTCAAGATCTACAGTTCAGGTATTAGAAAAGAGGGAAATTGCACAACTAGGAAAATTGTTGAAAAAGATACAATGTTTGGCTCCTTCCTTCAGCTCCAGAATGTACTGTGTGTTCCTTGGATACTGGACAAGTTTTTGGGCAGTTCCAGATAAGGTATCCAATAACTCTACTCTGTGTCCCCACTTTCCTTGCCCTCATTCCAGAGAAAATTGGATATGTGCCTCAGAAATAATTTTATTGTGAGGCAAGTTATGAAAATGTACTCCACTATATTTTCATTGACCTTTAAAATGAACTCCCTAATTAAGTGTGAATGGGAAACTGCCTTGGAGCAGGTTGTCTTGGATTTTGGACAGGAAAGACATAGTAAAGTTTATGAACTTGATATGCAGGCTGAACCAGCCAAAAGTAGAATTCCGCCTTTCTTCCATATACTGCAGAATATGTATTTAATATGGTACTGAAAAATATGAAAATAGGAGATTCTTAAACCATCTGTTTGTGCTGAAAGTAAAAAAAAACATGCAGGGGGGTTATTCCAGATGAAAAAGATTTTAGAAGATTAATTATTTGTGCAGGGAAATGTTTATCTTCTTTTTAAAGAATCTTTTTTTTTAACTGATGTAACAATTGTAAGACACTACAATTAAGTCAAAAATGTGAGGTTCCTATTGCCAGCGGAACTTGTTTCTAGTGAACTTGGATGTGGGGAAACTCGCTATAAAGAGAAGAAAGCAAGTCTAAAATTACTTCAAAATGCTATCATGCAAATTTCAGTTCTTGTTGGAAGTGAATCTCTGCTTATAATATTATAAAAGAGTGTGCATGTGTGCTAATAAATTATAGGGGCTTTGTTGGTTTAAACATAACGGACTAAATTGCACCTCTGCTTTATACAGCTGCAGCTGAGGTTTGGGGTAGCAGATGGGGTGTAAGGAGCCTCTCCCCACTCTTATAAGACCTAAATAAAGGCCCACAGATTAAAGCCCCTGCTCGCAGGGGAGCTCAGGGATATGGGCTAATCCTGAGATTCTCAGCAGAAAGGAAATGAGGATCAGGCAGAGTCCAGGTTCCACACACACACCCCATATGCAGGCCAGCATTTTGCATAATTTGAAGGGCTCTCACAAATTAGACCCTCCCTTCCTGCTGGCTTCACTCTTACTTGATTCAGCCCATGTTGTTCCAGGGAAGCATGGTGCCTGTATGAGGTGCAGTGCGTCTCTGTACTCCACCTCTGGAGGTGCTCCCCACCCTACAGGCTGTGCCTAGCAGGTGCAAACCTTAGCCTCATATTAGTCTCCTAACCCCTGTGTTTCCTTATCTATGGTACAATAACTAGGCCATGTAAAACTTTTGCCTAAAACACCAAACTCATCCTCTAATCAGGATGGATCCTGTTGAGATCTTGATCATCAGCCCGGAAGGCATAAGTGTTCAATTCAGGGCTCCCAAACACCCCACCGTTCCCCCTGTCCCCTACTCAGCATCCTAAAATATTAGTCCTACATGGTCCCTATTAAAATGCTGACATGTTCTGTTTGTCTGTAATTTACACTATGGGAGTATATGTGCTATTCTTAAATACTTAGGGGGAACAAACATTGAACCTTCCCCCACCATATCCCCCCCTCCTCAAAAAAGGGACTAAATCAGTGCAATCCAAAGGCATCAATCCATAGCCAAGAGGTGGTGGTGCCTCCGGCCAGGCGCCAGGTCTGTGCACAAACATTGGGGAACATGTATAAACAACAACATTGCTCATTACAGCACAGCGCATGCAAACAAGAGCCCCCATGTTTGGTTTTTTTACACACTTGACTTTACAAATTACACTTGGGCAACAGCACAGGCTTTCAGCTACTCGCAGAACTAATAAAACAGCCTATCCCGAGCATGCACATAGATTTTTGTCTTGGAGTCTTTCGGATAAATTAATTTATCTAAAGCATATACCCGTGAGCTGATAGGTGGCCCTATTTCTTCTCTCCCTTACACCGGAATAAATCAGTTGTAGCTCTATTGAAATCAATGGACTTACCCCAGTGAGAATCTGATGGAAGATCAGAACTGGGCCCACAGTGTTTACTCTTCAGTGTTCCCAACCAAATATGCACTAGATGTAAATTGAAGACTATTTTGTCCCCTTTCCCATACAGTGACATGCGGTTAAGGAACACAAATATGAAGCCTCCCATACACACCCCCATAATATACATCTGGAAAGATCGTCTCTGATCAGAAAGGAAAATATTGTGGAATGACTAATTACATTCCTTTAAAATCATTTTTATGGGAGGTTTTCCGCAGTGTAATATTCCACTGTGTAGTTACTGCTGAGTGGGTCTCCATTAACATCATCTTCTTTTAGCTCCTCACCTTACTCTTCAGGTATTGACCAGTACAGTGCAGCTTTCATTGCTAGCAGTGCCAGACTGTGGGGTGGTAACAATGAAGGGCCAGTTTCCCCTTTCACTTCTGCAAGCAAAGAGGAGCAAAAAATAGTGGGTGATTAGAGCTGACCAAAATATGAAGGGCCTGATTCTCTTCTCACTAATACCAGTTTCACACAATTGACGTAACTGGAGTCACTCCTGATTGGCACCAGTGCAAATGAGAGGAGAATCAGGACCCACAGTATCATAAGATGGAGAAACTGCGGGTGAGAGAGGTCAAGTGGTGGGCCCAGGGCCAGAAAGTAAGTCAAGATCAGGACAGAACTCAGGTTTCTGGTCCCCTGCCAAGAGTTCTGCCCACAAAAGCACACTCACTGTCTGTATACACAGTATAGCATATACATGTTTGCAGTACTTCTCTTTGCATGAAAGGGTTGAGAAGGGTACATACATCAGCGCACATGGCATATCCTGGGGTTTAATGTGTGTAGGGCACATAAAAAGTGTTGTGAATTCAAAAGGAGTGGGCCATTTCTCTCCAGCAAAGATTTAATACCTGTCCTCTAGAAAAAGAATGCATGTGATCCTACAAAATATTGAGTGTCCTCAATTCTTATGATGCCCAGCACCTTGTAGCATTTGACCCTAACTCTCTCTCTATATATAACCTTGCAATCTCCTTTGTGCAGGAGGGAGGGTGGGGGAGATGGATGATCAACACAAGCAGGAGAGGCCCCATAATGATGGCACTGCTGCATGCTCAGTAACAACAGCACATGTATTTATTGGAAGAGGGTACAGAGGCAGCTTCCTCCTGCTCCTGGTGCTGCTGACTCAAAAAACCAAAAGCAAAACAAGAAAATAACAAACACAAGCACAACCTCTTGCTTTCACTCGGCAGGAAGCACAGCCTCGACCCTGGCCTTCCTCTCAGGCTTACTTCTTGAATCAGGGCAGAGTCTTTCCCATCTGAGAGGAGCCACAGTCTTTAGGGGCTGTCTTTGGATGTGCCTCACACACACAGTCTGTGCAGAGGATGCCCTCACTGAAAGTCAATAGTACATGCACATGCAAGGGATTTGCCCTGGAAGGGGTATAAACAAACAGCATCCAGCCTTGATTCTGCAACAAGATTTCTCCCTAAAACCAACTTCAGTAACAAATGTCATCGTTTGTTCAAGCCAGTCAAAATATAACAGACAAGATCATCGGAGCTCTCCAAAGGCCTGTCAAATAACTTAAATATAATCTAATGTACATTGTTTGTTTATTGACACCTAATTCAGGGTTGCATCACTAAAATCCTTCCAAGGACACTGACATTTTTTCCAGTAAATCTGTTTGATATCATACCTTGACTTTCTCTCTCTCTCTCCCCCTCCCCGCCAAGATTTAATATAAAGAGATTCATGACATATATGGACCAAACACCTACATAAAACCCTGGGGTGTTCTAAGTCCAGGAAGGACAATTTAAAAGGGCTTATCTTGTAGGTAAGGCCCAGTAAGCTGACTGCTTGTAATAGCTGGGAGTGCAGCACAATTTTAAGTTTGGGCTGCTCCCTTGAGTGAGTCCTGTACGTCAGGTATCATGAGTGCCTGAGAACACTTGCTTAATAAACAAAGAGCCCGGTGACAGTCTCTCCATTGAATTTTTCACCTCATAAATATGTCACCTCAGCTCCATGTTCTTTTTGAGAAACTTTCCACCAACTCTGACGAGATGGAACTCTCCTGGAAATATATAAAAAGTTAAAAACAGAGCCAGGCCTGCACTTTTCACTGTACACAGAGCTCATTTTAGGCTGAGATATATGGCCCTCATTTTCCTTCTTCATTTTCTTCTTCAGCAACTGGTTCAGGAGTCAAGTGCTGCCATGTGGGAGACTGGAGTTCATGTGCTAAGCTTAGCCCTGAATTCTTATAGCTTGGAAAGCTGTGGCGGAAGCAGTGAGTAGTGAAGAAGTGGTTAAAGTGGAGTTAGAAAATCTGAATTCGATTCCAGGCTCTGTTACAGATTCCCTGTGTGACTTTAGGCCCAGATTTGGAAAAGGTAGTAGTTGGATAGATTACTTGGTTGTGGGAGCACATGAGGTAGCTAGCCAGCCAACTGCTAGTGTGTGCAGCCTCTATTCATTGTCATTATGTAAATCTGTGGTATGCCCTCTGAATATTGATCTTGCATCCTGAATATAGACCTCAAATACCATGTTCAGTTATGGTCACAAAAACGGTATAGCAGAAATGGAGATGGTTCAGATGGGCTACAAAAATAAGAGGTATTGAAAGACTTTCAAATGAGGAGAGACTGAAAAGACTGGGTCTGTTTAGCTTAGAGAGGAAACAAATAAGAGGGGACAAGATAGAAGGATTGAACATAATGAATGGTACAAAGGATGCTCCTGTTTAATTACTTATTATAGTGCAAAACAAAAGGGACATTCTTTGAAGCATGTGGTACAGGCCACGGTCAGAGAGAGGACGCCAGTCTTAATGAACTCTTGCTTGGATCCAGCATGGCAAACCTTGTGTTTGTTATGCTCTGATGCACCCCAGAACAGAAATCCTAAAACCCAAGGAAATTAAAGGAAAACACACTGGTAGGTGGCCAATCAAAACATGTAATAACCATGAACCAGTTAAGTCAGCAACAATATGAACAAAACATAACAACAGTCCCAATGGCAGGTATGTAAGAACAGACTCTGAGTAACTGCACACACCCAAGGCTATGTACACACACACACAAGGGAACACCAATTGGAACACTGAGTTCCAGAGCAGGAAATGAACAGGAGCAAGGAGCAGGAGAGCAACACACACAGCAGTCATCACAGTGTTCCTGTGGCAGACACAAAAAATGTGATGCCCAACATAGGCTAGGTTTGGGCCCAGCTGAAAATTTGGGCCTTAACTTTCCTGTGCTTTGGTTTCCACATCTGTAAAATAGGGTTCATAACTACCTACCTCAAGGGGTACTTTATAGCTTGAGTTTTTGTAAAGTGCTTAAAACTCTTGTATGCAAGGTTGACATAAATCCAAAGTGTGCATGTGTATGCTGACTTAAGAGGGTTGTAATTAAATATATACTCACACACACTTATAATTGCAACCCACTTGACTGAGTCCATCTGGACAGAGCTCAGAGCGGCTAGGATAGACTGCATCTATATCTCATTGGGTGAATGACAGAGAGATTAGTGAAGGAAAAAGTCAAAAAAATAAGGATACCCAAGAAAATATAGGTTGTCTGAACCTCAACTAGTGAAAATATTTTAACTGCAAGTGTGTGTCTATCTGTTTAATGAACACAACTATTTATATGGTTCCAATTACAATAGTATTTTTTTTAGAGAATATAATGTAATAATCAGTGCTCCCTCACAACTAGGCCCTTCTGCAGGTTCATTTTCTTTGCATTGCTTTCAGAACCTGCCCCACCTGTATCTGTTAGTCAGCACAACTGATACACACAGGGTTCTGTGTATAAAAATGAATCAGTCATAGTCTTCTGGCCCTTGTCATGTTGTTGTGTCTAATCTTGAGTATACCACATTTGGGCTGTGTTTTGTCTGCTGGCTCCCAGGTTATCAATATGTTGTGATCCTTATCTATACCAAATCAATAGAGCTAGTCATGGAGTATACTTCTCGGTGTAAGGGTGCCAGATTAAGGCCATTTGTATTTTTCATAAGAGAATGACAGGAACTCCTTTTAAATATTGCTAAGTATGTTCTCTTTGGGTGCAGAACACCCGGAGATGTTATACTGCAGTTGTTCATATGTTATGACAAAGCCTCCTTGTACATGAGCTGGCACTGTTTCCCAGCTCTGACGAAGAGCTCTGTGTAGCTCGAAAGCTTGTCTCCCTCTCACCAGCAGAAGTTGGTCCAATAAAAGATATTACCTCACCCACCTTGCACTGTAAGATATTTTATCAGTCATTGTGTATGTACAGTAATAACAAACTCAGTCAAGTTTTATAAAGGAAATTAATACAATAATCAGTCATCTAAATATTAAACAGTTAATATCGAGTACAGAAAGTCTTCCCTTCTCCACTGCTGCTTTATTAGCAGTTACTCACATAAGTAGTGCCATTGAAGTCAATTAGATTATTGATATGACTATTCTGAAATGCTCATAGTGTAAGGGGCTCACAACCTGTCCATCAGAGATTTTGCAGCATAAGCTATTGTCAGTAGAAAGCAGAAAAGGACCAGAAGAAAAACACCTGGCTGGGAATTGGAACTGGAATCCCAGAGACCTCTTTGTCAATGACTGCTGATGAAGACTGAGGCAGCTAAGAAAGCTCCTGAACCAGAAGCTCTCCCTCTCCCCTTCTCCCTCTCCCCCTCGAACAAAGCTGGTTAATTTTAAGTGAAATAAATCCAAGTACTACATAGTTGTAAACAAAACACTAGTGCATAGCACAGGAATTTAGAGAATAAAAGGTTTTACAAAGCAAATGTAATAGTGCAATTGTCTCTCTGAGGCCTCAGTTTAGTGGCATTTAATTTTAGCGACTTCCACTTTTGTGGCCTGATCCTGAGCCTACTGAAGTTGTGTTCCTACTAATTTCAATGGCAGAGGGTCAGGTTTGTAGTGATTTGATTTCCAAAAGCCAATTGCTATGGGTGCTGGTGTGTTTACCCCTCTCTGATACTCACAGGGGCTATCTGGTTATAAAAATTTGTTCTGTAAGCAATACTTTTATTGCCTTTGACATTTGCATATACAGCTGAAGGTACACAATGTACATACAGCTTGTGACATTGCCCAGTGGTGGGCAGACTGACCTGCTTATGCATTAAAGAGGAAGTTTTGATTCTTTGACTACATCTGAATGCTACAGATGGCTGTTTTGTAACACAGATCATGACAAACTGATAATTTGTACAGCTGGTCAGATTTTTTTTCTCTGCAAAAAATGTAGACAAAACCAATATTGTCTTTTTTTTTAATCAACAACTTGCTGCAAAATATATGGAGTTTTCATTTTTAAATGCCCCCCCCAAATCTACCCAAAAATTCAGTTTTTTTGGTTGCCAAAATCCCCAAACAATTTTGACAAAAGTGGGTTTTTGTTCAAAAAATATCCATTTAAATCAAAAAGCCATTTTCCATCAAAAAACATCTTGAGGAAAAATGTTGAACCAGCTCTAATTATTTGGATTTGGCGCCTGATCTTGCCTTTTTGAAGGCAATGGGAACTTTGGCACAGGATAAAACCCACAGTGATCAAGATGGGAATTTCCAAACTGATCTTCTGAAGAAGATTTCATTATATGAATACTGAAAGGCTAAAAAGGTGCTGTTGTGTACGTGGCAGGCTGGTCGAGTTCCTTTCTGAATTGTTACTTAATGCTTCAAGGTGCCTAGAGCTTTGTCTTTTTTGTTATTCAAATAGAAATAAAAGATATCAGAGATATTTGAATTGCAATATAATGGAGAAAACAGAAGCCTACAGAAAAACAGAAGCTTCTGAGCACAACCATTGATACAATGACAGCTGAGCCACCCCTCAGCAGAACTACATGACAGAGCACTCCCCTATCAGGGTCAGTCCCTTTCTGGCTTTGGAACAGTACAGCTGAAGATGTGATATCTATTCTTTTCCAAAGCATCCCATACCAACAGTACTGACCTTTCCCCAGGCTTCCTTCTCATGGATCACTTTTGACCTACTTCTCTAAAACCACTAATCCATGACTAGTTCTGAATGAAACAGAATATTAAAAGAAATTTCCTCTGGAGTCCAATAAAGAGCTTGAAATTCTTCCAGTTCTACAAGCTTGCTAATCCTTAAATTATAGATTTTTTTAAATCTGGTCTAAGAAGGTCTCTGCTTTCAGTCACTGATAGACATGCCTTAGCTTGGTGATCATTTGCACCAATGACAATTTCACAAACTATATTGTCAAGAGTAACCTTCCTGAGTAGACACTTTATACAGTCACCATGGGAAAAGGAGACTGTCCAAGATTTTTAATAACGGGTGCTTAAAGGTAGGCTTCTTGGCTGGGACTTTCAAAAGAGCCTAAGGGAGTAAGGCATTAAAAAGTCAATGGGAGCTGGGGATTTAGGGTGTGATCCACAAAGCAACTTAGGCACCCGAACTCCAAAGTTAGGCACCTAAGTCCCTTCACATGGCACCATTGCAATCCACAAAACACCTTCTTGGCTGCTGCCTAACCCTATAGGTGTTGAAACTCATGTGGCACCTACCTTTCCACTGCAAAAACTCCCTAGGCACCTAAGTTTTAGATCCAGGAGGTATGTGCACTGCTGCCCCCACTCTAATCATCCAGATGCCTATCTCCCATCTAAGACCCAGAGGACTAAGAACCAAGGGAAGATAGACATTCTGCTGCCTAGTGGTAGGGGGGACCCAATCCAGTAGGCAGCTTCTGAGCAAGCCTACTGGATTAGGTCCCATTCTAAATCCCAATGATGTAGGGATGCCCACCTTAAACTTTTATCCCAGTGGTTAGAGCACTTACCTGGCACTTGGGAGACTCAGGTTCAATTCCCCTTCTCCATCAAAGAGGGAGAAAGGACTTGAACAGGGCTTTGCCACCTCTCAGAGTGTGTGCTATTCACTGAGCTATGGGATATTCTGATGTGAGGCTCCCTCAGTCTCTCCTGTTGAAGCTGTTCCACTGTAGATAAATAAAGGAGAAGTGATTGGAGCAGGGGAATTGGACCTGGACTCTGCCACATCTCAGGTCAGTGCATTAGCCACTGGACTACAGAGTCACTCTCGCTCTGGCCAAGTGACAGTGGAAAACTCATTGCACCAGAAAGAAAGAACAAATTATTCTATATTCCCTAAACAAGGGAGCAAATGCACTTTGCTTCTTTTCCAAATACTATGAACAGTATTATTACAATACTATTACAATACTATGAACAGTATTTCTACAGTTACAAGTTACCACACAGCTCTTCACAAGCCAGCACATTTATTCTTAAGGTGAAAGCATTATGGAAAAAACATACTAAAAACAGTAAAAGAACCTACACACATGCTAACAGCTTACCAGAGGTCAGCCATCAGGCTTATGGGACCCTCATAGGTCAGGGCCTTCCAACCCTTCCACAATAGTTGGGGCTCCTCGGGACAGAAGGTCCTGTCCCTTTGCGGAATCAGGAAGAAAGCCCTGAATCAGTTTAAACTTAGGCTATTTGTCCATAAGTCCTTTCTTTCTCTGTTGGTTTCTGGAGAATCTAGTTTGAACTAATATATGCAAGCCTCCCCAGGAGATGGTACTTCTCTGGGGAGGTTACAACCTGGCTGATTTGCCTTAATTACCACCCAATGTTATAGTTCCTGGAGGAGCTGTGGTAGCCCTCCCCCATGGAGTAGCACACAATCATACATAAACCATTCATTTAAAACACTCGACCCCAAAGGTATTGCATGGGTTTACAACAGCTTATCCCAGAGAAGTTACATCCAATCTGGGCCCACAGTAATACATAAACAATACAATAAGTTATTTCAAGGCTATTGCAGAAAATAGCCATATCTGCCACAGGTATCTAAATAAGCGGCCCAATTTTTCCAACATGTTGTGCACCTAGCAGCTCCGACTGAAGTCACTGTCTGCTGGTGGGTGCTCAGTCCTTTTAAAAAGCAGGCCAGCTATTTAGATGCCTCAAGGTGGATTTTTAAAAAGATCTTTGCCAGTATTTTTGTCCCCCGGCTCATGACTCTGTCTCATTCTTTTAGAGATCTTCCAGACTGAACCTTTCACATTTCTTTTGGGGACCCCCATCTTATTTTCTGAGTAGTCTTGTGATGTTTTTGTTTTGATTTGGTTAGGAGATTTCATAAGGCAGCTTTATTTAATTTAAGGAAGTTACCACACTGACAGCTCAGGATGTGTTGTGAAAGGTGTCATGACTTGGAAAGTCTGACTCCTTATCGGAATAAAAAGTTATGAGTACTGCGCTTAAAAACCCACAGATCCTGCAGGGAACAATGATGAAAAAAATCAGCAAAAACCTAGTCCTGCCTTTGCATTCCATGTTTTTTCTATTTCTCCTCCTCTATCTTTTTTTACTAAAGTCATTTGCTGGAAGATTAAGGCCTCAAGTCACCCTTCCTTTATGCTAGCTTCTACCAAAGTAAACAAGGCTATAGGGCTGATTCTGATGGCATGTCTGCCAGGGATGAGATTGTACTTGGAGAAAGCAGCCAAAACCTTCCATTTGCAAAGAGCCCTCCAGGGGTAGTGGCAGCTCAAAGAGTGACTGGGGCTGTGTCCTGTTGTGGCTTTGTTTGTGAGAATGAGTGATGTCTTCTAAAGGCTAGTCTACAGACAGCACAGGTGTCCTATTTCTATTGCTAGCTAAAGGAGTTCTGCTTTTGCTCCTGTGCTTGAATCCATTGTATTTAGAGTTAAAGGACAAAGACCCCAGCCCCAACTTCCCAGGTGTGTGTGTGTGTGTTTGTGTGTGTGTGTATGTAAGAGAGAAGTATCAGTATAATAATCGTGTTTGTTTGGAAAGCATCTATTTGTGATAGTTAGGGCTGCATTCCTTTAGCCTATCCCCTAAGCATCTTCTGGTGAGGATCCAGTGGAAACTAAAACTACCTTTCAGAGGCATATTACTGCCAAGGCAAGGAGCCAACGGAATCACTGACTGTCCTCCCAGGTAGCAAATCATTCTCCTTGTAGTTTGAGGTATTGCCAGAACCATGAGGTATAATTTGCTCCTCCTTGCACTAATGGAGATGATTCCAGACCTGAATCTTTATTTCTTAGGTCTCACTTTCTCTTATTGGTGGTCCCTGCTTAGGAGATGATATGCAAGTATTTGTGCTCTCCAACTGCAGTGTTTGTGGACAGTAGGCATGGGTTAAAATAACGGCAAACCTAGGTTCTGCCAGTGATTCCTCACTTAGAAAAGGGATTTGTAGAGGACATGCTGCTGGAAAGTTAATACAGCCTCAGGCTTTTGTCTTTGCAGTAGGTGTCATGGGAGACATCCCACCCAATTACCACTTCCCACCCACTCATGGACCTCTTGCCATGCAGAGAGGTCTTTGAGGAAAGAGAACAGTGTTGCTGTGGAGGCAGCTAATTTTTCACACACACACACGTTTCCATTTGATAAGTTGTTGATCCACACTGCAATTCAAAGGGCCCCCATATTATTAATCCTTTTTCAACGTATCCTATAAAGAACTTGCAGTGACAATTTTCATATGAGTAATAAACTAGAGATAATCACTTGTATGCAGTGGTGTTGTAGATGGGCTGGTCCCAGGATAATAGAGAGACAGGGCGTGGGAGGTATTAATCTGTTGGTGAGAGAGACAAGCTTTTCGAGCTCTTCTTCAGGTCTGTGTAGAAAAATAGCTCTCTGTAAACTCAAAAGTTTGTCTCTCTCACCAACAGAAGTTGGTCCAATCAAAGATATTACCTCCCACACCTTGTCTCTCTAGATAACCACTTATCATTTAAGCACAGAGTTAACTGCAGAACAAGACCTATCTGCATGGTATTCGCAGAGAGGTCTAGGAACAATTGACCAGTGGCCTTGATCTTTCTTAGTTGTGTACAGACTTTAGGATCCTTCATAGTCCCTGGCTTCACAATACTTTCTGACCATACAACCATATTCTTAAAAGAGAAAAAAATGAGGAGGAAAAGTCCAGTATCAATACACATCAGCTAGGGCCCGTGGTGTAGACAAGAACTGTACTAGCTTCTAAGCACAAGTCTGCCAGAACATCTCAAGCCAACTGTAACAGTTCATCAATTCGAGGAGCTTCTCTCCTGGACAGAGGCTATCAATTGTGCTAACTTACATGGTGGTTTATAAATATCTCAAAACAAAACCCTACCAGAACAAAACTCTATACTGCACACATTATGATGAGAGAAAGAACAAACCTAACCTGACAGATGTTAGTCTACTAGAAGTCCCTTGGGTACTATGGAAGAATAGAATAGAGTCAGTGCAAACCTCAATAGATGGGAAGATAAAATGAAATCCTCAAATTCATTGTAGTTGTGGCCTAAGTCATTGGAATACTAGTGCATTTACCCAATGTGCCACCTAGCCTAAGTGCAATTGTTCCCATATGGTATGTTCTACTTCTTAATTATCTCTGGAGCTTTTGCATAGTTCCCGTTTACATTAAATCTGCATACCTAATCTCAGATTCTCAACCTCCAGTATCAAAGTCAAGTAATCCTTAAAATATTATTTTTCTGGTTCTTGTATGAACATGGAATTTACCTTGTATCATGCCATCTATTTCACATTCCTGTTTCTGGCAGTGACCAATATCCTTGTCCTTCTCCCACGTATTTTTTGTTTGTTTGTTTATGTCTAATTAGATTGTAGCTAATTGTAGGGCAGACTGTAGGGCAGGGACCCAGGATGAAATCCTGGCCCCACTTACGTTAATGGCAAAAATCCCCTGGACTTTAATAGAGGTAGGATTTCATTCTTTATCTTTCTAGTTAAAAGTGAGTAACACACTTTTGAGCATTGTAAATTAAATACTATATTTTGGGGAATAAATCCTTCCTGACTTCTATAGGTGATCATGTTGTGCTCTGATGCATGAGGTTTGAATACTCTCTTCTTATCTTGCATAATTACAGCCGTTTTACTAATGGTCATAAAATGATCCATCACCTTTTTATCTCCATCCGCAGTCCTTGGTGGCCTGCTGAGGCAGGGAATTCCACAGACTGACTACATACTGGGTGAAGTCCTACCTTCTATTTGTTCTTTTACTTGTGGTTCTGACATGTCTTCTTATGGATCACCCATGATTAAACAATGATTCAGTGCTGACTCTTAAAAGAAAAAGTAAGATGACCAGTTTATAAATTCAAGATAAGTCCATTTCCTCAGGTGATGCCTTCAGTTGTGTGGCAATAATGGAAAGATTAATAGTGGCACAAACCTTAAATGATACAGCAGTATATTTTATTGACCTGAAAGCATAAATCTTATAAATGTAATATTAGATCTTTAAAGGGCAGGCATTAGGAAAGTCTTTCGGCTAGTTCAAAACACTGTCTCCTTTGAGTTCTTACCCACCTCTTTAACTGTAGTCATTATTCATAGCAATGGAAAGGCACTATCCTGAGGAAGTTGCACAGGCCTAAGTTAAAACTAGTGTCAGGTCAAAGCCAAGTCATCTTTAAATAAAAAAACAAATTTATTTCTAAGGAAACTAATTATCCTCTGCTGATAAACTAATTCTAGATCCATATGGGATCGGAATGAGAGCAGACTTTACTTTCTGTTCCACCCGTGCTGAAACTCCTTGTACATTAAATACAACAGGTGCACAGTCTTGCTTGTTTTTCTTCCTTTACTCCTAAGGAAATAATAAACCAAATATATTTCTGGAGGATGGTTTCTGGGGTGCCCTGTGAGCAAACTGAAAGGGAAAATGGATCAATGAGTGGCCAGTGGGGACAGTAAATCAACTTACTAAAAAGGGAGTTCAATGTACTAGCTAGGCCTCAGGAGCACCGTCCAAGGAAAAGGCCCTTGTCAGTCAGAGCCTAACATTAATGTCAAAGCCAGCTGGAGCTGGCAGCCTGCAGCTATGAGGAAATGATTGAGCTGTCTGTCAGTTGCTAGTGATCCACTAGAGGCCATTGTGACACAAAGTAAAGGGTGCTTTAGAAAGCAGTGGGCACTCTTTCTATTCTGTAGTCTTTTTCAAGTTTAAAGGTATGAGGTTGGGGGGGGGAATATTAGCTATTCAGTATTTTATTTCTCAGGAAGTTGTGAAATTTCCCCTGTATCATAGAGGAAATTCTGTTAGCCAGAAACATTTATTTGATCATGTTATGGGTATTTCAGCTATGCAAGATGAATGCTACTGTCACTATTTGAACAGGATATAAGGTAATGTCCACTTACAATGTAATCTAGAAAAATACCCCAAGTTTTTCCATAAACATTTCTTTCCCTATTTGTTCTCTTTTGGAAGAAGCAATTGCTTAAGGATTTTTTGAGGGGACTTTTGTGCCTATATTTAAAAATCAGTTTGACTCAGTTTTTCACTCTTACTAGTGAATAAAGAAAGAGTTTAGAGAGGGGATTTAGGAAAGGGAAATGCATTTCTGCCCTAGTGCAGGGCCAGATATCAGATCTTAATCTTCTCGCTGGTGCAAGGCAGAATATTGCCGTTCTTGCATCCGACATACATTGTAGTCGTGTGGGAAAACAATGGAACACTTCTCTGGAAAGCAGGAGCTGCAGCTCTTTGAAGCTGTACCGGGCTTTAGGAAGTTAAGAATAGGTCCAGCAGAACAAGGCCAGTGGCTAGAGCTAGTCCAAAGGTGCAAGTTATCACCATATCTGTGGTGGACTAAGTTTTCAAAAGTGACTCATGATTTTGGCTGCCTCAACTTTGGGGTGCCCAACTTGAGCAACAATAGAAGGGGCCTGAGTTTTCGAAGTGTTGAGCCCTCTTCCCTCTGAAAAGCGCTTCAAGTTGCCTCAAGTTGGTCACTGTGACCCAAGAACACCTTAATGCCAACTGGCCAGCGGGTAGAAGAATGTCCTGATTCTGGTGTCTACATTCTGATTCACCAAAGAATGTCATGTGAGGTCTTAAGTGAGAGCTGGGGTCACATTGGTCAGTAATATCATTGTGACATGTAGTTACAGATGCTATGTAAGGAGCTATGCATGTATACTGAAAATATGTTCTTAGAATCTGTATCAAAGTATGAGTCACCAGCAGAGGTGAAAAAAAATACAGGTTTTTTTCTGTTTAAGAAGAGATGTTAATTCATGTATCTCTCTGTCAATATGTAAATTAAATATTTAAGCTAACACAATGCATACCTATTTACATATGAAGTCAGTGAAGATATGTGAAGTCAACAGGGAAGCATTTCACAGGAAAAATAAGTCATGGATGGTTATCCTGTCACTGAGTACAGGCAATGAACTTGGGAGGAAGGGTATAATCAGAAGGCAAAGAAGACACCCCCCCTCATTCCTCTTGAAAGGCTGCAAAAAATATTAGGTGTGATTAAACTTCTTTAGAGAGGAGGTTAACATGTTAGTTCAGTTTAGTCTCTAGAAAGCATGTTATGATTTTGGTTTACATGTAACCTTTTGTTTTCAATATCCTTAATATCACTTAAATCTTAGATATATTTGTAGTGATAACAGGAATAAGTTCATTATCAAAGTGCTGTGATACAAGGTGCTGGTCCAGAGCTGAATGGTACAAGCAGGTATGTACACTGTTCCCTTGGGGACAGCAGACCTGGTATTTCTGTGAGTGTTCCGTGTATGAGGAGCTGAACATTACAGGGGCGTTCTTCAACAGGGATGGGGGTGTGCCTATTGTTAACCTACAAGGCAAAGTACTAACATAGCCCAGAGAAGAGTGCTTGATTGGCTAGAAGACTGGTGGTCTTCTAAGCGCAAGCAAGACTCCCTCACACAGGAGGCAGGAGATAACAAGGTGACTCCCAGTCCTAGCTACCCCGAGAACTGTTACAGTCACTCAACAATTAAGGCAGCCATAAACACTGGTCACTTTTGAAAATATAGGCTGATGTACATAAAGGAACTATATACATCTACAATGCTATAAATATAAACTAATAATTATTATTATTACTCTTATCATTTAAGAAAGATTGTTTCCAAGAGATTCTCTAGACTCTTCCATATATTCACTGTATGTCTGGTCGGTAATAGAGAGAATTTGGGTCAATAAAGCTATCCTTCCCATCTATCTGTGTACTTATATCATCTCCTTAACCATCATATCTGATTGCCTCCCAAGTTCTTAATAACAGAAATAACAAGGACAACTCCTCTCTTATTTATCCTTTCTTCATGGACCTTGGCAGAAACAGCTTGATAAGGTTATAGAGTTTTGTTTGCATTTGTTTTTCTTTTTGTTTAATATAACCAAGTTGCAATAATCCACTTGGGAAGTCAGCAATGGTGGATTGCCGTGGCCATTTCTTTGTCAGCTGGGGTAGGCCACAAGCTTCTGAACCATCTCAAATGGAAGCGGGCACATTTGTTGTCATGTCTTCTTGAGCATCTCGTGAGGTCGTCAAGGCTGCGGTCTGATTTAACAATCTGCCTGCGTTAGTGCCCTGAAAAATGCTACCTTCTTCCCATCAGCATTATGCCAGTCTTGCATGAAAAACAGCTGGCTAAAGTAGAATCCAGGAAAATGCTGACTTCAGCTCACCATTGAGAGTGCAGGCCAATGCTGTTGGTTATGTCTGATGTGCACTTGATGTAGAATTATATCCTCTGCTTGCATTTCAGCCTGTGTTGACTCACCAGCTCTTCACATAGATGTTGAATAAGATGAGTGAGAGCATCAGGCTTTGTAGCACTCTGCAGAGGAGGGCTTTTGTGACTGTCCATAACAAACCACTGGGTACACCTTGAAAGGAAGGAACTGAGCCATTTCAAGGTATTTCCATTCATCCCTGCAGCTTTTTGGAGGTGGGACAGTTGTATTTGATGATTAGCAGTATCAAGTACTGCCAAAAGGTCCAATAGGCCCAGTGTAAGTGGCTGCCTCTCTCCGTGGGGATAAACTCTGCACGCAAGTAATTTAGCAGAATTTGGCTAATTGACTTCAGAGGTAGCTACATCTACTTATGCTAAGGGCTAGTCTACACTTACCAGCCGGGTCGACGCGGTGAGTTCGACTTCTCGGAGTTCGAACTATCGCGTCTAATCTGGACGCAATAGTTCGAACTCCGGAAGCGCCGCGGTCGACTCCGGTACTCCACCACTGCAAAAGGCGGTGGCGGAGTCGACCTTGGAGCCGCGGACTTCGATTCCGCGGCTTCTAGACGGGTGAGTAGTTCGAACTAGGGTACTTCGAATTCAGCTACGCTATTCACGTAGCTGAACTTGCGTACCCTAGTTCGACCCCCGCCCTTAGTGTAGACCTGCCCTACGACTATATCATCCTTGATTTCTTTCCTTTTTTCTTTTCTATAAACGTAATAATCCTCATAATATTAATATTGTCACACCTCATGTTTGTTATCAAAGTGCTGTGATAAAATGATCCTGGTAATGGGCGATTTTTTTGTAGGAATACTTATGAACTTCTGTTCTCATGATGAGACAGAGCATCCATTTGCAGTGGGATTTATGGAGCAATACATCCAGGAACAATTCCATTTAAGTCAATAGCCTTATAGTGATGTAAAATAGGTGTAAGTGCAAGGGGTGTCATGCTTCCTGTGTCAGGGACAATGTAAATATTACCTCCCTTAGCTGAGGAACTTGGAAACACATTCATTTTTTTGAAAGTATGCTTTGGGAAAATGTGACAGAGCTTCTTGCATGTCTCAAAGGACTGATCCCACCTGCTTTTAAGGCTATGCAACTCCAGTTTTTGTGTGTGTGTGTGTGTGTGTGTGTGTGTGTGTGTGTGTGTGTGTGTGTGTGTGTGTGTGTGTGTGTGTGTGTGTGTGTGTGTGTGTGTGTGTGTGTGTGTGTTGGGGAATTTGGTCATAAAGTGGCTGTCCAAAATTTAAAAAAGCAGGAAATCCTGATTTATTACCAAAAAGGCAAATCTCTTGTTTCTGAAATATAAAGGTTGCACACACATTTTGAGACTAAAACACTCTGAAGTGTGGGAGTGGAGTTGTGTGTGAGAGAGAGACCAGTCTAGAGGGCAACGCTACATTTTTAAAATAGAAAAAGATCAATTTTAGGGCCAAAATGTAGAACTTGGACCTGATGTTCTAATATAAGCCTCTAACAGTTTATAAACTAACATGAATCCAGCAATATAATCCAGTGCTTTCCAAAAACTGAGAAATAATAATAATGTAACAACATCATCAGGTGTATTTTCTAATTTCTTTAGGGACACATTTTGACAGGGTCTTCAAAACCATGCCAAAAATACATTCTCACACTCCCTTTTGACTGTGTAAAATACCCTGCATTTACAGTCAAAGGTTGACATTTACGCTCACAACAGATGTACTTAGAGCTCACTCCTGCAGCCCTTTCTCAGTGGGACTGCTCACATAAGGATCAGGCCCTTAACCATAATTTCCTGCTTTGGGCCTGATCCTGCAAACATTTGCAGTGAGTGTAGGTTTTATTTTCATGAGCAGTTTCATAGGCTTTAATAGACGTACTCATGGTACAACCAGTAGCAAATGTTTGCTCGATTAAGCCCTTTCTGAAAATGTGAATAATTACCATGAAGGTTCCAGTCCTGGATGGGCACACCCTTGTGCATACACAGTACCCCAATGACATTTTTCTGGCTGTGTGCAGCCTCACAGGTCTGTCAACATGGAGCTCATTGAAGGATTGGGTGGGAGGCGAAGAGAAAAAATGAAGAAAGATTCACGCTCAGGTGGAAAAGTTTCAGTAACTTGGAAAAAGCTAGGCAGAGAGAGAATAGCTTTGGAAGGGCCAGGAATAGCCTTCTGTCACAGAGCCTCTGGCTGGCTTTGGGGTATCCAAAGGGGCTCAATGGAATAAAGAGAATTTTTTTTTAAAGACAACCACTGACAATAAGTTGTTATTGTTGTATCACACCTCCATCCAAGGGCTTTAGAGAGATTTACCATGCTAATTAAGTATGCTTCACAATAACTCTGTGAGACAGGCAGTTATTGTTATACTCATTTTGCAGATGGGTAAGCTCGGGCACAATGATTTGTTTAGAATTCTCTTGCACCAAATCATGGAATGAGTGAGTGGCAGAATCAGGAATATAAAGCAGGAGTCCTGAATCCCAGCTCCCTGCTCGCTTGACTAGAAAACACTGCTTCACAGTACAAAATGCAATCAAAGTGAAAAAAGTCACACGTCCTGAATATGAAGGAAAAGAGACATTGTTTTGTTGACATTGTTTGAGGGTGTTTGGATCTGGCCTCATCTCTGGTTCATTTCTTTTAGGGCCACATGGAAATGCCCAAATACATAGATGTACGGCTAGACTTTGGAGTTGGTTCTATACATCATTAATCTTATTGAACAGTGGCTGTATGTTATATTCACTGATGCTCAGTTGTTTAATTCATTTAGCTAGCATTTGGCGTTCAGTTAAAACCCCAGAGGGATTTAGTTGTGTTTATCATTTTGCAATAAATATTCAGAAGGCTGGTATCAAAACAACTTGTCCTCAGCTAGGACAGAGCCTCACCACCACAATTTTCGGTGACTTCAGCAGTACATGTTATGACAGACAGGCCTGATATTTGATAAGTGCTACTTCCCTATTTTTTTTTATTGTCTTTTTGTGCCAAGAACTTTTGCTTCTTTTTTCAGCATCAAATGCAATTATTTTCCATCATACTGAATTTTAGCATGCCTTGAAGTGGGCTTTTCCAGGTGCTATGCTGAGCTGTGCTATGTTACGTGGGAGTCTTTTATGCGCTGTGGGGAGTGCTGCTTGCTTCAATCCTACTTGGAATTTGCACAGCTTTGAAATGTTTCTCAGAATGACTAAAAGAGTGGAACCAAATAAAAAACCGCAGAGATATTTGTATCTTAAATGTGCTTCAAGTAACTGCATTATTACCACAGCACCTCCTAGGCTTCCCGTTTTTGTAGATTGCACATTGTCACCACTTCCTAAATGGCTGTATTTATTTATTGAAAGTCTACAGGTTTTATTTAACATCTCATGTGAAAAAACACTCCTTATCCCAGCCATTTATGTCAAGGTCTCCAAATGTGGGTGCCTAAAGTTACCCTAAATAAGGATTCAGGTGGCTATATGTACACTTCAAGCCCAGGGTATGACTCCCACCTCAAAGAGACATACTCATGCTCTCTCTGGTCAAGTCAGTATGCTAAAATTAGAATGTAGCCAGGGCAGCACAATCAGTAGGAGGGATTAGTACATGCCTAGCAGAGACTCCAGGCATGTATTCAGGGCAGCAAGGCACTCCCTCCACTCACACTGACACGGGTATGGTCTATTTTTAGTAAGCTATCTTGATGAGAGCTAGCACAGGTATATCTCCTTGAGCTGGGAATCACAATCTCAGCTAGAAGGGTAGACATACCCTAAGGGCAGCACCTAAATAGGTGGTCTCATTTTCAGAAAGCCAGTGAAGAGTGCTCAGCATCTGTGAAAATCAGATCTCTCATTTATTAATGTGCCTCACTTTGGAACTAGACCCTCAGTCAGCAAGTACTTAAGTTAAACGAGCTCAGGCTCGATATCTAACCATAGGCACTCAAGTTTGAAAATGTTGGTTTCTTCCCTTACATATTCCAGCCATTTGTAGAACCTAGTATCAATTGGGGGAAATGTTTGGAAAAACTATGGGTGGTTAGAAGCTCTCTGCTAGAAAAACTAGCAATTTCTTCTCTCACAAAAGGGTTCTGGCACTAGTCCAGTCACTCTTTTCTCTGTGATAGAGACATGCTCCAGACCCCCTGTTCTGAACACTCACAAACTTTGGAGACATTAAGTTCTGGGTGCAGACTTTAAGGCTAGTTGACTTCTGTGGAGCTATGTCCATTTACACTAGCTGGGGATCTGCCCCTTTGTGACTAGTCCCCATCTCACTGTAAGGGGCCTCTACAGACATGTCTAGTCTGCAGTATCAGCCATACCCACACAGTTCAAAACATGCCGGAATCTATGCCAGAATCTTTTTAAATCTGAATCTATTTGCTCCCATTTTATCTTTTAAAGGAGCAAAAACTGAACAGTAAACCAGAAAATCAACATCTTTACCTCTTTCTTTTTCTGGGGCCTGATCTAAAAACTACTGAAGTCAATGGTAGTCTTTCCCTCCAACTTCAGCTAGCATTTTATAGTTTCCTGATAGCTAAAAAATGAACAGAAGGAAAAGCAGAAATCCTCTCTACCCTGGTCATCACATGTAATCTCTCTGATAGTGGTTCCTGTGCCAAGGGCACATATGAATTTCATCCCTAAGAGACAACGTAGAGTAATCACACTGCTAGGCCCCAGTTTAGCAAAGCATATAAGCCTCTGATTAAGTCCACCATTGGACAACAAAACATGTAAGGACATGCTTAAGTTTAGCATGTCTGTACCTTACACATTTGCAAGGCTGTAGTGTAACTGTCATGGACTAGAAGAGCCTGGAGTGACAGCACTGTAGGAGTCTTGATTCTTAACCAAAGTCAAAGGGCTGGAAACTTAGTAAAACTGTTTAAATAATAAAAAATGTTTACACAAATTATTTGCTGAGTGGTAGAAAGAGGTAATAGAGTCAAATATTTTCAGAATAGTTGTGGTTTAATGATAAAAAAGAATGGGCCAGATCCTCAGCTTGTGCAAATGGGAGTAACTCCATTGATCTGGCCTGTTATTTGCAAATAATATAGTTGAAGATTAAAATGACAAAAATTATCAGACTTAATATTTCCAACAAATAATTCAGCTACTCTAGAATTCAGTAATAATATTCATTGCAGAAAGCTCTTTAACTCTTATTGTGAAGGTGAATGCTGTAAGCAAAACCTAAAGTGTGCGATCTCTCTCTCTCATTAGACTTTGGAGTATTAGTGAAATTTCTAATCATCATCTCATGACAAAAGTTTCAGGGGACTTATGAAAATGCAGCAAAGAATGTCCTTTTCTGTAATTTACTATTTCCTGCAATTCATCAAACCAATTTTTTTTGGCTTTCTTCAGGAGTATCATATATCACAACTCTACTGCTTGTGACCCTATTTCATTCTGACACTGTCCTCTCTTCGTGCATTCTCTATCAATTAGCATTTTATTGTGAAAGCAACTTAAAGATGACAGTAAAACAAGAATCAAGTTGATAGTGTATAAGACCTATGCTGTGGCTCAGTGTTAATTATACTGGAGCTGCATTAAAAGGGTTACCTAAGAGAAATACTTACAAATTACTGGGCTCATTACAAGGGTAAATGGGTGAAATTATATGGCCTATGTTATGCAAGAGATCGAACTAAATGATCACTTCCGGTCTCAAACTCTATGAATCTATGCGATCTCTCTAACAAAAATTAAGCAAAGCAGAACAGCAAAGTTGTAACAACTGAATTGAAGAATATCAGCCTATCAAAACAGTAATTGATACACACTAAGCAAAGCAGAAATAATGGTGCCAAGACCAAAACAAATGCTGCATACCAACATGTAAATTCTGGGTAGGAGTGCTCTGGATAGGGAGAAGAATCTACATGGACATACTTTATGTGCAAAAACCTACCCAGAAGTGCTAAGAACACACACATTTTTGAGTGATATTCCCATTAAGTTAGGCATAGATAAGAAATAATCAGGAGTCTGGTGAGCATTTTTGTGCTAAACAATTTAGTATCATTTTTTTCTTGAAAGTAAAACAAAATGTTTATGAAGTTAAAAAAGGGGTACATGGGTACTGGTACCTTAGGATGTAAGGGGAAGTATATATGTGCATCTGCACATGTGTTTTGTATGGCACTTACTTCTGCACATTGTTAGTACTCTTAGCTCAATGAGCTCCATAAATCCAAGGGAGAACCCATCTACATTAGAGTTTCATATAAACCACTTATCTTTTTAAAAAACAAGCAAACACATTATCTATTTAACTTGTGCCTGGAAATCTCTATCATGCTACACAGGAACTATCTGGAGAGAGGCTGTAACCTTCCTGCTAAAAGGAAAGTTGGTCAAGTGGTTTGGGTGCTAGCTGGGGCCTTGGGAGACTTGCATCCAGTTTCCTACCTCTCGCACAGGCTTCCTGCATGACCTTGGATAAATCACTGAATCTTTTTCGTGTGCCTCAATTCCCCCTCTGAAAAATGGGGATAACAGTGTTTTTCTATCTCACACAGGGATGTAGTGACGATAAATGCATTAGAGAGCATTAGAGTTATTATGGTAATGGAGGCCATATAAGTACATAGATAAGAGTCTTTAAAATTGCTTGCCTCTTCACCCTTCCTTATCTCTTCTAAATTAAATATCTTACTATTATCACTAGCTGCACTTTAAGTAAAGCAATAACCAGATGATTTGAATGCCCATATTTAATTTCCCTGAAAAACATCTATACCCTTCTAACTCCGAATGATTGCACTCTAATACATAACACAACACAGCTATTGGCACTGTTCACAAAACCAGTTCCCTTTATGAGTCAGACAAATGAAACACAATCTAACTAACCTGACTCTCACGTACAAAGGGTTTTAGGAACTTACTTGACGCCAGCTGGGAAATTACCCAGCTATGAGTGGGCCCTTCACTCAGCTCATTACCCAGGTTAGATGGCAACAATCTGATGGAGGCTTTAACTTTTGCACATTTCTGGTTTTATAAAGAGGAAATGACACTTGATTAAAGCAGTTATAGGAAAGAGGAAACGTTATCAGATGTATATTAATTACACAGCCATTCATTGCTAAATATAGTGAGGTAGCAGTTTTATAAAAAGTATTGTAATGGTTCAGGAAATCATGTCATACATGCTGCAAACATTCTGTGCTGAAGCCCTTCTCAGTCCTTACAACTCCCATTGAATTCAACTGAATTCATTCATTGAATTCAATGGGAATAGTGCCTGAGAGACACCTTCATGGCTAGCCCCTATTTGTTTTCTAATGAGGAGAGCAGGAATGTTAGAAAAACGCCACAAGCCTTCTGAGGGTCATGTCCTGCCATAGACTTTTGTAGAACTCCCCATTGAAGTCATATGGGCTGTATGTGCCAAAATAGATGGGAGAGAGATGAAAATAGGATAAAGTTGTTAAGGAGGGAAACTTACCTCATATTTATTGCTCCACCTTCAGCTTCCCATATTATAAGAAACTGCAAGTTTCCTTCATGCCTCAGAGATGGCAAATTTACTAGCTATTTCTTTAGAGCCAACAAGAATCATTAATGGTCTTTTCCCTTCAGAGGTGGGCTCCGAAATTAGCAATTTCCCACCCATGGCCATTCTATGGCAGACTTTATTTTCTGATATTGAGAAAGAATGGGGCTGCGGTTAGCGCACAAGCCTAGCACTTGGATATCTGGGTTGAAGTCCTTGCTCCACTACAGACTTCCTGTGGGACCTTCAGCAAGTCACTTAGTGTCTCTGTGCTGCAATTTCCCAACTGTAAAATAGGGGGTATCTAACAGGGGCTTTGTGAGGATAAATATACCGTATTAATGATTTTGAGGTGCTCGTATACTGTAGTAATGGGGACCGTATATATACCCTAGATAGATTTCATGCTACCATCTCCCATTTGATCAGTAGATCTTCTGCCCTCCTCCTTGGTCTCAGATCCCAAGGTACCTGTGGCCTGGTTACTTTTCATGGTAGGAGGGAAGAAGCAACAAAGATAGAGAGGCACGACTCTGTAAAAATGGAAAACATCCTTTTTTTTTTTGGCTGATGTGACTAGAAAACATTCCTGTTAGAATGTCGTACGCATTCATGTCATGGGAGGTGGGCTTTTATTTTCTTTTTGTAATTAACAGTTTAGTGCTTGATCTTGCAAGGTAAAGTCAATGGGACCTGAAGATACTTGGCACCTCACAGCCTCTGCTCCTTAGTTAACATGTCTCCATACCGTTACATGCTGATAGGCCACATAACACAAACGTTGGTGTTTAGGCTTCAGCTTCACTCCACAACCTCCAGCCACTGACTTTCTCTCTCTCTCTCTCTCACACACACACACACACACACACACACACACACACACACACACACACACACCCCCATCTAACAAGAACAGTGATATCTGCCTAACATGCTTTGTTGTGTGGGATTATGAGGTTGGCTAACAATTGGTATTGCTTTTACTACTAACATTCTGCTGCAATAAAAGATGATATTTAGTATATGACTGTATCATTTACTGCTCTGTCAGCATTGGTCAAACACCACTTGCATTTAGTGTTTGGCTAAGTGCTGAAAGAAGGAGATATTTGGTATGCACCCTGATGCCATCCCCTCAGGACAGAGGGGTGTATCCTTATGCGCCCAAAGGTACCACACACCATCTACATTTTCTTCCTCACAAACGAGGCTACCAACAGAGCCTGTCATGGATAAAGCTATCTATGAAACCCAGCCATTCCATCCCTGGCCAAAAAAGCCATAGAGTTTTCTGAACACAGGGGAACTCCTGGGAACAATATTCTGCTTTCAGAAGTGAATGTCATGCCTGAAGAATTGGACCTGACCTACAGGATGGATAGCTAGACAATTCCTAACACCATACATGTCCTGGGAAGTCCTTGAAAAGGGAGATTGCTAAGTTGTAAAGGGCAAACTGCTATACTGTAAACGTGAACAAGATAAAAATACCACACATGCATGATTTTTCCAAGCCTCTGGAACTTCAAGGGTAGATAGACTCATTTAGTATAATTTTGCATCTGTCTGATTATTTTTGTGTGTATTTAGGACCAAATCAAGGGCAAAACTGACTTTGACTTCCATCGGAGAAGGATCTGGCCCTTAACAATTAGCATCTAGGGAGGATGCATTGAAATTAATGGTTATTGTCAAAGCACGTTGGAATTTAGAGCACCTTTGTTACTCTAAAGCTTGCTGGGGTAACCAAGTTGTCAAAATTGATTTTCTTTTCCTCGCTAGACATATGTGCATATTTGAATCTCGTTATATAGGGCATGGGGGAATCACTTGTTAAATTTCAATAGTGTTTCTTTAATATTGTTTATGTGCTAAAGTCAATATAGCATTTTTTTCTTTATTAAATAAAATATTGGAGCAGCTTGCCATGCCAGGAGCTGCCACGTCAGGAGTGGTTGGAGGTGTCTCTATGTACCAAGTTTTCTTGAAACTGTTTGTCCCTGGTAAAGATGAAGCTGTGCATTCCGGGTTGCAGAATTCCTGCAATATGTATTTTCCAAATAGTTAAAAGATTTATCATCATGAATGGATCCTTTTTGAGAGTCTTGATCATATTGTCTGTAATAAAGCAAACAGGACAAATAAAAACAACAGTCAGTCAGGAGCATTTTTTACTTTCTGTATTTTCAATTATCATTGCAAGTGAAATGAATCATTTTTTCATTTGGAAACAGTTTTACTTCCCTTTTCCCCTCTGGACACATAATTTTGATTTATAAACATGGCAATCCTGAGCAAAAGGACGTTTTAAGCACAGTATATGCTCTTACTAAAGCCTGGGCTTTTGTTTTTTTCTGAATTTTTGGAAAATATTTTAACTAAACCAAAGGCCTCAATTTATAAACATAGTGAAGAGTTCCGCCAGTTAAAACGCATTTTTAACTGGGATAAAACTGTGTCCCAATATTAAGTCTTATAAATCTTCTCTGCAGAGCTCTGTACAGTCCAGCTACTGCATGCTTACTTTATTAACTATGACTGAATAAATCAGTTTTCCACATCACCCCGATTCACTTTGCTCGTGATTTTATTTGGTGTCTATCCAAAAGGCTCTGATCATAGACAGAAGATTATAAAACCATCTCTCGCACTGAAAACTATTTAAGAAACAAGCAATGGAATTAACTTCTTTTAGATATTATTTTACACTGTGCATCTGAACTTGGGGATATGCCTTTTTCACAGAGCTCGGTTCCGTTACACAGAGCATTCTCACAAGACTGCAGAAGTCATGAATTTAAAGGAGTGTTTTTTTCCCCATCTATCTCTGCTTAGCCTGAGTTTCTGCAGAGCAAAATCTGCATATTTTAGTTGAATCAGGCCTGTGAGCGACTGGTGATGTCTCTATGTAAAAAAAGACTTGTTTTGAAATAATTTCCTTGGTTTCAAAAGGTTCCACAGTATCAGTGAAATTTTATAAAACGTTGAAAATTGGCAAAAAAGATTTCTGCCAGGGTTTATATTTTTATTTTTATTTTATTTTGCCAGGAGTGGGTTCATAATATTTGAGTACACCTTTACATTGTGCCCACCCCCGCCAGCCCCCACTATCAACAGTTATGCACCGTCTTTGGCTTTAAGTAATGATCATACACTGGGAAATATTTTATATATTGGAATAAATTATACTAGAACTAAAGATGGGCTTGCATCTCAACTCCCCCAGGGTGAAGAAAGTGATTGGCATCAGGTTATCTAGATCAGAATCTTCCCTTTCAGGTTGGGTCTAGGTCGAATTCAAAACTGGAAGGGGACTCCAGATCAGATACAGTTCCTGCTGATGGAAGTCACATACGGATAGCTGCTCTTGCAAGATACACGATCTCTCAGGCGAACAGCTCATGAAAGGTCGATGCGATTGAATCTGAACCCCAGCTGTAACCCTGGTTCAATTGCCAACCCAAACTCCAAGCCCTAGTCTAAACTGCAGCCAATCCAAACCCGAACACAGGACCCTTGGCTCATCTCAAACTGGCACTTAGCTATTTCTCTCTCAATACTGGCATAGCAAAAGTGTGCTGGTAAATTGAGCTCAGGATAAACATTTATTTTGAATTAACATTTTGAAAATGGGACAGGACCAGTGAAATCACCCCAGGATGCGAAGGGAGATAACAGAAGTTATTACAATATATACGAGACAACAGGCAGATGAGTTTGTTTGCCACGTCTCTCTCCTTTCTTTCCTCAGTCCTAAACTTATAGAGATCCATGGCATTAATATTGACCCTCCCATATTGTATTTCTTTTTGTTTCCATTCAGGAAGTTCAACACTCCTAAAAAATGCTGCCTTTACAGCTCTTGAAACTGAACTGCTATGCTTATTCTGCAGAGGTATCATGTGACGGGGGGGCATGTGGGGTCATGTGCCCCCACCCAGATTTCTGCCTTCCATTTAGCACAGAGTTTTTCAAATTGTAGGGCATGCCCCACAGGCTGACAGCTGTCACCTTCTGCCAGGAGCTGGCAGATCAGTAGCTGGTGGGAGCCTCTCGGGCCTGTGGCTCTCTGTGCTGTGGGAGCTGGGGCACTGGCTGGCTGCCTGGCAGCCCTCCCTGCCCTGCTCCCTGAGCCAGGTGACCCCTACATGCCCAGGCGCTCCCCAGGCAGGGTGAGTGGCACAGCTCCAAGCTGCACCCTGACACACTCTTGCCTCTAGGATCCCAGCATCGGCTGGCGACGCCCCATGGAGCCGACCTCTGCTTGTGGAGCCTGGCTGCCATAAGCTGCTCCCCAAGGCACTTGCTGCTGCACTGGCACTCCTGGCTGTGCTGCTGCTCCTCCAGAGGCGATGCTTGGGGCAGTTATGTGCCCCCCCAACCTTTAAATTGTGCTGCCCTCCTATCAAGAGTTCTGCATCGCCTCTGTTATTCTGTATCACGTTAATGGAAGAATAATGTCACCCTTGCCCATGTGTCCCACAAATCATCCTTGAACTGTTTGGGGGGAATCACCTTTTGGGGTCAGAGGGCATTGTTATTTAATTACTATCAGTATCACCTGGAGATCCCAGCCCCACCATGCTAGGTGCTGTACAGATATACGAGAAAAAGCTGGTCCCTTCCTTGAATTGCTTACAGTCTAACTATAGTTCAGTCTCGATGGCCCATTCAGAGAATGCCAAAAGGGATGCTGTTGGTGGCAGCTGAGATGGTGATTTGTGTGACATGAACGCTTTGCCCCAGGAACTGGATAGATCTCACCAACCTATTTTACACAATCATTAGATAGGAACAACATTTGATTGCTTTGAACAGGTGACACTAGAGTTATAATGCTCTCTACCCCATTATCAGTCTGCTCTCATCTCACTGCCTATTATTGTGTGACTTGGAGTGAACTATAGAATGAATCCAGGAGAAGTCTTCTAGTAAGATTTTGCTTTGATCACAACAAGGTACTCTTCTAATAAGCAAATACTGAACAGATAGATACTATATATGTAACTAATCAAAGGTTTTCCTATAATGCACATCGTCAGAATATCAACATTCTGATATCACAGCTAATAAAAATCTTCACCTTAAATGGATCAGCAAAAGAAAGTCCATCATTTATTCCTAGGGACGGATAGTGAGAAGATGAGAACATTGTAACCTTGAACTGAATTATCTATCTGGCACTAGCCCAGAAAAAAATACAAGAGTAATGAGAGAGAAATCTTGGTTATGTCCAACTTTAAAATCCCATGGGGACGCAACAGACAAGGCGCTGGGCTAAATAGCTACCAAAATAAAACTCTGGGTAAGAAAATAAATAATGATATTCTGCCACGGAAAATGACCATTGCATACAATGAGGCATGCAACACATGGTAGGGGAAAGGAGAAATAGTACAGAAGAGTATCAGGAATACATTAAGGACCATGATGATAGCAAGTAAAACAAGAGCTACAAGAATATGTGAAGACAAATGGTAAAGGAGCAACAGCAGCAGATGTTCTCCCTTAAGGACATAAATGAAAACAGGAGTCACTGACAGAGAGATGTTGCACAGGAGCTTTTCAGGACAAATACATCTTTATCAGACAAGAAACACCATCACGCCAAGCATAAAAGTAAAGGAGAAGATCACAGACCTCTTGTTAATGGAGAGAAGCATCGGAGCAAATAGCAAGGCAGCGGAATTACCTACACCTGGAAATGACCATTCAGAGCTACATCTTGTGTCCCCTCCCACCCTGGGCAAAGAGGTCCTGGGATCCATGGGAATCAGTACGATTAACTGCACAAGGCAAAGATAGGATACATGAAGCCCAAGTGCACATCTCTGTCATACCACGGAGCACATATCTAGTGCGACATGGAGTTTCATGGAAGTGGCTGGAGGCCAGGGAAAAGTCTTGGCAATAAGGTCACTGGAACTGCTGCTAAGTAAATTCCATGGGCCACTGTCTCCCACAGAGTGTGAGTTCAGAAGCTGCTGCAGAGGTGGCTGAGGAGCAGCTGTATGTCCTATAGAGCGTTCTTGGATGAAATATAGCATCAGCATCCAGGTGCAACACTATGCTACCAAGGCTGTAAGGGTGGGATTTTCAAAAGCACCTAAGAGACTTCAGAGCTGAAGTCCCAGTGCAAATTGTGGCTGTCCACACTAGGGGTTTGCCCCAGTGCAGCTAGAACAATGGCTGGAATTGGGACAAATCCCCAGTGTAGACAAGATCTTAGCCTTTAGAATGGGTCAATATTCTTTGATATGTCCAATATGCCTAACTGCCAAATGGAAAGGAATTCTACTCAGTAGTGTATCAGAATGATACCAAGTTGTGTAATGCAGCGTTACATTGATGTAGAGGTAATGCGGACAGATTATGCAATGTAGAGGCGTGTCTCTGAGGCACAGTCCCTTCTGGGGCTAACCCTGCGGCAGTGCAATTTATGCACCACCCTTTGCTCGGGGCTTTGCCTAAAGTCAAAATCTAGCCATTAATGCGCAGATTTTAATCAAAGGGATTTTAACTAGTTAGCAATGCTTTTGCATGATCAGAATCCAATCTCACTTAGACCAGTGCAACTCCATTAAAATATGGGGGAGCTACCTCAGATTTGCAGAGACCTAACAGATTTCATTCTGGTGACATTTTATTTTAATGATTTTTTTTCCTCTATTTGTCTCTAATAAACCTGTTTATAACAAAGACAATCGAAATCTGGCTATCATAGCAAGGGAGATAAGGAACCTCTCTTTTGACCTCCAAGCATGATTGGCATAAGAGAAGTATGCTAGGTGCTCAGGCTGAGGCATGTTAATGGTGGGGCCCTGTCCCAAAAGGTGCATGGGGAAAGCCTAAATACCAGGATGAAGTCAAGGCCTCATGAGAGTTACACTAGCCAGGGGGAGGGATAGCTCAGTGGTTTGAACATTGGCCTGCTAAACCCAGAGTTGTGAGCTCAATCTCTGAGGGGGCCATTTAGGGATTGGGGGCAAAAATCCATCAGGGGGTTGGACTATGTGACCTCCTGAAGTCCCTGATATTCTATGATTCGTGAGATTGTTCAAAACAGCTATAGCTAGCTGCTCCCCTTATTGTTTTCATACCCTTCCCTTTACCATTGCTCACATTCACACAGTAGGTTTTCCATGTATACACCAGGCCCCATGCTCCTATTTCATCCCACCATTGTTGCACACCACATTCTTCAGGCCAAAGGGGACTGGGCAGGATTCACTCCAGAACTTGCCAAGAGCACTTCTGAAACCCATTTAGACTAAAGCTCTTCCATCCCCCCCAGTGCTAAGCACATTACCTCCACAGTGCCCCCAGCCTCAGCCAGCCCAGCAAACATGTTCTGCTGTGTTATTTTACTGTGAAGTAAAGTATCAACTTTAGCTTCAAGCACATCCTGTATTTGAAAAGTCTGATTCCCCCTTAGGTCAAATTTAGTGCTAGTAAGTTCTGTTGGAAAAAGAGCTCTCCTAGAAGTTACAGTGCTAACAATAGGGTGCGCCCAGAGCGCTGAATTTACACCTGCAATTCTTTTTTTTCCGTAGAACATTTAAATCTGAAGTCCATTCAGGGAAACTACAATCCAAATAACTTTCTCATGTTGTTTCTGTTTTCCTAGGTTAGGAGAATCAGTTCTTGTATTTGGGCTACTTTTTTGTGTATCAAGAGGGAGAGAAAGGGCTAGGATTTGACTAAACCGTTCAAATCTCATTTAAATGCCTCCCAACATTTAATCCAAACTGTCAAAACAGACCATGTACAGCATGAAGAAGATAGGGTTTGGCATTTGTATTTGGCAGCCTCTCCAGGCACCTCTGAATAGACCTTCCAGATGAGGCTTTTGGTCACAAAGTTTGCAGAGGTGTTAAGTACAAAAGCATTCCTGCAAGGAAAAACTATTTTCCCCCTGACAAAGTTTTCTGTGTGTTTCTCAAAATGACGTTTGCATAAACTATTAGGGGAAGAGTGAAAATGGAGACAACAAAACCTTCAGCAGGATTTCAAGAACACTGATGAATGTAATACCTAGGCAGAATTACCCTGGAAACTGTTCTGCTGTCTGTACAGTACATACCGTACCTGGCAATGCACACATCTGTATTAAGTACAGGATGCTCACCAAACTTTATAAATACAGCACAGTAAGTCTGATGAATGTTAGAGTTTGGGCATATGTTTATGTTAAAAGGATAAGTAACATTTTCAAAAGTTCCCAAGTAACTTAGGAGTTTAAGTCCTGTTTTCAAAAGTGAGTCCAGACCACAGCTCCTGTCACTTTTGAAAATGGGACTTAGGCTCCTAAGCCACTTAGGCATGTTTGAAAATTTTATCTTCTATAACAAGAGAAAAAATGAACTAAAAAAAATCACTCAGACCCTAATCAAACATCTGAATGTGACAATGTGTTGTTGCATGCCACCATGTATAAGAGTTTACTGATTATTTGGGATGGAATGTTCAAAAGAGTCTAAGGCTACACCATCCTATGAAAATCAATGCAAAGTTCCTGACAATGGTAGATGGCAGACTATTATTGGTGTTTGTTTGCTGTTCTTTATGAATAAGAGTTAATGGGGTTTGGTGTGGGGGAGTGGAGGCGAGTTTTGGTCTATATTTAGCATGTGGTTAAATCCAGTCTTACTAGTAAAGGGGACATCCTTTAGTGTATATATATTCTATTATATAATTATATCTAATTATGGTTGACCTAAAAAGTTCTTGGGTATCCCTCTTCTAAAGATGACGTTAAGTATTTTGATACATCACCAGTCACAAATGTAAAGTCTCATGGTGAGTGAACCACAAAAGTTTCTGAGGTATGAGGGCATGAAGAATCTAAATGTTTGGATGCTTTATCCAAGCCAAACCTTCTGAGTCAGCAAAACTGGGCATGAAGCTTCATCACCACAGGCTTGCTTGAGGCGTTATGACATTTTCGTTCTGACTCCCAGGTGCAGCACGGGGTATAAATCTGACACAGGGTTCAATTGATGAAGAATAAAAGGGTAGGAATATAATTAATGCCAGTCAACATGGGTTTGTGGACAACAGTTCTTGTTAAACACAACTGATTTCATTCTTTGAGGAGATCACAAGTTTGGTTGATAAAGGTAACTGTGTGGATGTAATATACTTAAACTTTTGTAAGGCGTTTGACTTAGTGCCACAGAACATTCTGATTAAAATATTAGTACTATACAATATCAAAAGAAAACACATGAAATGGATTAAGAACTGGCTAACAGATCTCAAAAAAGTAGTTGGCAGTAGGGAATCATCATTAACTGGAGGTGTTTCTAGAGGGCTTCCACAGGGATCAGTACTAGACCTGACACTATTCAACATTTTCATCAATGATTTGGAAGTTAATATAAAATTTCTGCTGCTAAAATTTGTGAATGACACAAAGATTGGTGGAGTGCAGAATAATGATAAGCTGAATAATGATAATGATTGTACCGAGCAATCTGGATCCCTTGGTAATCTTGGCTCATTCAAACAAAATGTGTTTGAATTCAGCCAAATGCAAAATTATACATCTAGGAACAAAGAATGCAAGCCCTACATACAGAATGGGGGGGACTGTATCCTGGAAAGCAGTGACTTGGGAAATGATTTTGGAGTCATGGTGGACAAGCAACTGAACATGAGCTCCCAATGTGATGTCACGGCAAAATGCAATCCTTAAATGAGGAGTAGTGATTAGGAGTGGTGATGTGATTTTACCTCTGTATATGGCATTAGTCAGACCGATACTGGAATACTGTATACAGGTCTGTTTTAAAAAGAATGTTAAAAAAAATAGAAGACTGCAGAAAAAAAGCTACAAAAATGTTTGGAGGGCTGGAGAAAATGCCTTGCACTGAGAGGCTGGAAGACAGGAATTTTTATCAAAAATAACTAACTAAATAAATAAAAGTAAGAAGTGACTTGATTACAATGTATAAGTACCTTCACAGGGAGAAAATACCAGGTACTAAAGGGCTCTTTAGTCTAATGGAGAAAGTCATAACAAGAACCAATGGCTTGAAGCCTAAACCAGACAAATTCAAATTAGAAATCTGGCACAAATTTTTAACAGTGAAGGTAATTATCTATTAGAATAAACTGCTACCAACCTGCCCCACGGAAGCCATAGCGCTGAGGCCCCAGCCAACGCCCAGGCTCCCGCTGATACACAGGAGCGGTCAGAGATGCTGGGAATAGCTCCAGCTGAGCAACCCGAAGACGTCCCAACTACTGCCACCAGAATCACAGTAGGAAGTAGCCCCAGGGGGGACTAGCTATAGTCCCAGTCACAGCGTGTTGCAGTTGGATCCCCACTGACCTCAGTGGCGGAACCTTCTGCCATTACTAGGGCTCTGGGCTGGGACCCAGTGGAGTAGGGAGGGCCCAGATCCCCCTACCTCAGGCCTCCACACACCCCCAGGGGGTGGCCCACTACCCTGTGAACCTGGGATGCCTCATTGACTCTGGCTGTTAGGCCTGCCTACCCTGCTGCCCAGGGACTCCTTGTGGACTCTAGCTGCTAGGCCTGCTAACCCTGTGACTCAGAGACTCCGGCCAGTAGGCCCGGGTACCCTGCAAACCAGAGAGCCACTATTGACTCCAGCCACTAGGCCTCAGGACCCTGTGAATCAGAGACCCCCTATAGACTCAGGCGACTAGGCCTTGACCCTGCGAATCAGAGATTCACTATTGACTCCAACCATTAGGCCTTATTGCCCTGTGACGCAGGACAATCTTATCAGTGTAAATCCACCAGGCGCCCTACCCTGAAGAAACAGGTGCTCGAGGGACAAGGTGTACTCACCTCGCACTGGACGGGGACCCCCACCTTGTCACACTCGGGAAGAACAGACTAAGGGGGTGATAGGTATGTTATTATAGAAGCATCCCAAAATCCATTTTGGGGGTAAGAGTTCCTGAGCTTTCAAATAGGTTCAATTCAGGTTCAGTTTGAGGGACTGTAGGACAAAGCTCCTTGTGGAAAGAACAATGTCTTTTTACGTCTCTGTAGTGCACCATGCCCACTCATGTAATAATAACGGAAGTTAATTTTCACACTGCCTCAAAACTAAGATTCTGCAGTGGCTGTAAAATTGCACAGTGGATGTTTCTAAAGAAGTCACTTGTGGAAGATACTGTTGTGACACTGCAAACCTGAATCAAAAATAACAGGAGTAGACCTGCCTATGCTAGGGATAACATTAAAATATTCAGCTTTAGCTTCAGTTTAAGTTTTGACTCCCAGAATTATTGTTCTTTAAATCTGAACTTCTGGAATTCAAACACCAACAGTATTTTTAAACCACTCTGCAAAATTACAACTCCCTTGCCATTATATCACATTGTATTTGCACTCCCCTGTTAGAGTTTTATGAAAAATGACAACTCCAGTTAGTCTATTAGATAAAATATATTGTTCATACCCCCCTGCAATATCTGAAATCCCGGCCTGATGCCTACAAGTCATATATTGCATGATTTATACTGTACACTCCCCCAGTTTTTGTTTATTTTAATATACACTCCCCAGATATTGTACCGTACAGAATTGTATTGGTTTTCTTAAAGTAATTGCAACATAATAAATATATTTTACAAGACATATTGTAGAAAAGATGGAATATGAGTGGGTTTATCATAGGCAAGCTAAAGCAATACTGGCAGAAAAATATAAAATGTATTATACAGTACCTCATCAGCTGTTTCTGTGACATTTGAGGTTTCAAGTAAAAGAGATTATGGTTTTCTTTTTCCCTGCTGCTACTCTTTCATACTTATATTGGAAGCTGATTTCAGGAAATCACTCAGCATATGATCATTTCAATTATATCTTTCCATTTCACTGGGTAACTGTTATAAAGATGTTGACCAATTTTGTGCCATGAGTGACTGCACCACTGTGTGAAACACTTGAATTTAGAATTGTTATAGGGAAGATAATAGAGCATCATGGGCTAGAAGGTTGACAGCTGACAGTAAATTCCTTGACTGAGATCCAAAAGTCAATAAACCAGACTTCAGTCAAAGGCATTTTTTAAAAGTACCAGTCATTTTGACATGATCAGCATTTGGTTGTGATAATCTAGTTCTGTATATTAAACTGGGTGGAGTGCATATTAAATAATATGTGCTTTTACAAAATATCATGTGTTACACTCATATTTCACAGTAAACACACTCTTCTCAGTTTCATATATTTCCTTTAAAAGACATCTTTATGCAGATTTTTATTCAGGAGCTTTATACATCTAAGATCAAGAGAAATGTTTCATTTTTGTTTTAATTACAGCCAGAACAAAGGCCTATCTTTAAGAATTAAAAATGCCCCTACAATTTTTGAAAACCAGACTCAACAACATTTCACTAATGCATAGGAGCTAAAAGTGAAAATGAGTATAAACAAAAGTAAAACTGATCAATTTAGTTTCATTGGCCATAGTCAGTGAAATGCAAAAGTAAACAAATAACAGAAGTGACAGAAAAATACTTTTTTTCCAATCAGTTTCAGGGCCTGACATTACTTCCAATGAATTCCATTGGAAATTTGCTCTTGTAGCTGGACTGGACACTATATAATCTAAGGCGTTATTATAAGATTGTCAGGAAGTTTCCTTTTAAATATATTACTTTTATATAGATTGTATCCTTTGCATATATTTTTAAAAATCCAGATTCTGTAAACTTAATCTAAATATAAATAATAGGGAATTATTATTTGAAGGTAAATAACTACAAATGAGTGCATAGATAGCTATCCTTACATAAAGGATACACTTTGGGAGTTCAATTATAAAAAAGGGAAGCATATATTTAATATCAGATTATTAATGGGGAGGGTAGAATCAGTTGGTTATTATATAATCCTACATTGGTTTGTTGAAATTAATATAAAACATAGTCAAAGTGACTATTTAAATTCTGTACTTCTAGTTATCAAACAGCACCTTAATTCAGCAGTTGGCCTGATGTCTAATGGTAGCCTAAGATGTTATGTGCTGGTGATCATTTGCTTCAGAGTCTGACAGGACTGGAAGTGTAGTGCAGAAGTAGTGGTTCATCTCCAGGGGATGGACTCCTTTATGTCTATGTGTAAGGATCTCCTATGGGGTAATAGGTCTCGTAAAGTGGCTATGAAGGGTGATATATGGTGTCCTTGTTGGTCAGATCAAAAATCGCTGATAGGTACCTGACAGAAATGGTTTCCATTTGCCAGCTGAGTGACACATTGTCATCTGTCTTTAATGTCACCAGTTATTGCACTGAATATCAGTGTCATGAACTGATATGCAACCAATAGTCTGTCTCCACTAATATTCCCCTTCCTTTCCTACATACACACCACGGGGTCAGTCTGGTGAGATCCTGAGCCCACTCAACCAACACCTTAGCCCCTCAAAGAGCAAGTGAATAAACATATCACAGCTTGGCCTCAAATCTCCTAACCAATATACATGATACAGCTATGGCACCATCAGGCTAGCTTGCACTCTGATATTAATAGAGATTCTTTTTGTATTTGATTGCTGCCAGAGCTTAAAACTGTTTCTACTTTCCTTCTCACATCCCTATGAGCTAACCACATACCCTTGCTGTAGCTGTCCTGTAACTGCCTTTAAAATAAAAAAGGATCAGAAATCCCCCAACTAATTTTATCACTTAGGGAGCTGGCAAGCAGAAGTGTATGTGCTGTAGAACTGAAACAGGTGTGGTTTGTGCATTTTCCACATTTGGTCTTGGCAAAAAATTGAACATAGAATATTAATGACTCAACACTGATAACGTGCCTTTGGAATCTGTTATCTGAAATAAAAATTCTTGGCCCAAATTCCTCACACAGAGTAATCCTGCATGCAGTCTATACCGATAAGGATTTTTTATTTATTTATTTATTTTGGTAAAACATATGTAATGACTTATATGGGGATTTTAGAGAAGGCTTTTGTTCTTTGTTTAGCATGTTAAAAATAGCTGTTCCTACCTGACAGCACTGTGGGCTGTATTCTGCCATCCTTTCTCAGTCAAATCTCCCATCGGAGGGCGGGCGGGGGGAGGGGTTGAGTGTGCACGTGTGTTTGTGTGTACTACACAAACTGATCATGTACAAATAATAAAACAACAGTTCTGGGGTAACATTAATATAGAGAAGTAAAGAGCAATAATTTCTTAAAGTAAGAAATCATATATAAGCCAGCTGCTGCAGTCAGGGGAGGCTGGTAAGATCTGCAAATAGGGGTGGCTGGTAAACCAGACCACATGTTATCATCTTCCCTGGGTTGTTTTGTCCTTTTTCTTCTCTTCTGACATTGCATTATGGAGATCACTAGAGATAGGGCTGGCACTGCTCAACATGACTGCTCTGGACTCTGCCTCTGGGACAGACTCGGCTCAGTATTTATCGTCTATGCCCCTGGCAGCATGATCTTTAAGAAAAAGAAAAAGTGGACTGGTGGGAAATATTTATGGGAATCCGTGAATATTTGGACTCACTGTGGCAGTGTATGTAGCTGGCTCTGCCTTTCCCTTGCCCTCTGCTCCCCTTCATCATCCCAGGTAAGCCTCCTGGAGTAAGATTTTTTAACTCTGGGGAATTTCAAACTCTCCATTAAGAACATTCAGGCAAAGCTTACTCTGTAGTATCTGTACCATATGGTAGAATGATGTTATCCCCTATGGAAAATGTTACTTACTCCCTTTCTAAAACATTTCTTTCAAATACCTCAAGACTCATTTCTTCTGTCACACCTGTAAGAAATTGGCCAACAAACAACAGATCGGTTGATATAAATCAAGATACATATACACACATACATGTGTGCACATGTATATGTAATAAGGAAACAGAGATATATAGATAAGTAATTTAATTTTCTTAGATGTAAGCAACAATTTAAAATACCCATGCCGAAAGCTCTAAGCACCTAACTATTGATCAAACTTAACCATCCAGCAGCATTAAATGCATGCATACAGATAACAAATTAACTCAGCCAATCAATAAATCAAAGCAACAGAAAAATCCCTTGCACATAACTTTCCTCCTCTACCACCTTCCTCACCAGGAGCGGTCCTCACGATGTGGCCACCCAGGGCAGAAAATGTTTTCAGCACCCACACCCCTCTTCCAAAAAAAGGCCAGCCAATCAGAGAGGAGCAAAAACAGCCAGTCCATCGGGTGGAGGGGAGGGGAGCATAGCATCACAGCAGTGTGGTGACACCCAGGACAACTGCCCTGCATGCTCTAGAACCAGCTCTGCTCCTCAGCCTTCCATCAAAATCCCACAGAGAGTGATTACACATGTACATACAGCCTCTGCATGGTGGCCAACATTTTCTAAGTGACTAGAGATTTTTGGAAATCGGTGGAACTACTTGTGTGCTTGAAGTTCGGCATGTGCTTAAAAACTCTACTGGAGAGGCCTGATTTTCAGAGAGAAGGAGCTAAGCACTTTCTGAAAATCAAGTGGTGTACTCACAACCCAAACCACTGGACATTTTCAAAACTCTTGGCCAATGTATAAACATTTTACAGATTTGATTGCATCCCCCTTCCCGACCTTCATATGTTGCTGATTTTATGAGTATGTAAGGTCTTACTGCATCTTCCTGTCAGTGTGGACAGTGCCAGCACAGTGTGACTGCTATCTGGGTGCAAATAGTAAAATCAGAATAATAATTTGATCCATGAAAGCACTAAGACAAAATCTGATCTATTTCTTTTCTTTTGTTTTTTTTTACAGTAACCAAACCCGCAACAGAATCATAACATCTCTACTACAGGTTTTTTATGTGCATGCAATAGAAGAAGTGAAACAATAATGGACCCCAATCCACAAATAAACATCCTTTAGAATATTATTCATAGCGCACATTGCCGTGAGCATTGAGACAGATCCTACTTTTGTCTAAAAGTTCACAGATCTGTCCTGTCAACTGATATGCTTGTGGTTACACTATTCCGTGAACCCCCTGGATAAAACAGTGGATCTAAACCCCTAAATGTGGATCATGTTACACATAGCTTATATTTTGAAACAAGTTCTTGCACCAGAAAAACCCAGAACTTGAGGGAAAGGGAAAGGGAAAGGTTGAGCCATTTACCTCTGAAATCTAGAAAATACATAATATGATACATGGGAAAGAAACTTTATCTCTGGATCAGAGATCTGGGGAATAATCTGAGTCTGGATCATATTTATTAAGGCGTAATGCAGTGTAGTTGTAGCCGTGTTGGTCCTATAATATTAGAGAGACAAAGTGGGTGAGGTAATCTTTTATTGGACCAACTTCTGTTGGTGAGAGAGACAAGTAGATCACATCATGGGACGGGCCACCCAAATACCCCAAGAGAACCTGTTTCAATACAGAAATAAAACCACCTATCACCCCACACTGGAGCCCATATAGGGTATCATCAAGCAACTGCAACCCGCACTTAATGGGTCTCCATCCTGAAAGCAGTCTTTCCTGAACCTCCACTTCTGGCCTTCAAACAGTCCTCCAAAATCTCTAAGCTCATCATCAGAAGCTAGCTCCCCACAGACCAAGACCAAGTGGCATCAAACATTTCCAGAACAACAGATGCAAAACTTGTAAGCATATCTCCATTGCTATGATGATCAATGCCCCATCCCCCAACACACCTTCTGAGATGCATGGGTCCTATCACATGTGGTGGACCTCATCCAGTGGATTAAGTGATATAACAACTATGTGAGTGAAATGAGACAATCACTGCACTTTCAAAAAAGACAAAAACACCATAACACTTGTGGGCAAACACTTTTCACAAAATTATCACTCTATATCTGACCTCTCAGTCCTCATCCTCAAAGGAAACCTGCACAACACCTTCCAAAGACAAGTCTGGGAGCTTAAATTCATAACTTTGCTAGACATTAAAAATCAGACTTAATAAAGTCACTGGATTTACAGGTTATTATAACAAAATGTAACCCACTACTTGCCTTTTTTGGTCCTATGGCTGCAGAAGGGTTAACTGATCTCTTACAATGCGTGTTAACTACTTATGCTAAACAATCTGTTCTACCTTGTATTTAGCTCTGACACTCTAAGTACCTTTCCCAGACCCGAAGAAGAGCCCTGGGTAAGCTAAAGAGCCTGTCTCTTTCACCAACAGAAGTTGGTCCAATAAAAGTTATTATCTCACCTACCTTGTCTCTCTATCTCTAATATCCTGGGACCGTCACTGCTACAACACTGCAAACTTTAAAATGTTAACATTCTGCACAGAATTTGGTTCATATTTATAATCCTTGGTATCTTCCTTAGACCTACATTTCCTTTGTACCTTCCATACTTTTAATCTTGAGTCCCTTGTTTGCATTTTCCAGTGACAGTACTTTACCTTTGCTTGCTTACTGTAAACTTCACCTCTGTAGAGAAGATCACCACAAGCCTATACACGACATAAGTCCAGTTTCAGCCAGTTGGTAGTGAATTACATTGGGATAGTAAATGATATGGATGGGAATATCCCAGTTGAAATTTAGACCACCCTTGCTTCAGTCCATACAATTGCACTAACCCTTTTCATATGTTGGACCAAAAGCATACACTGGAAATATCCTTCTCCATATATGGCCAAGGGACATAGGCTTATTCAAAGGCAGTGCTCAAGAAGGGTGGGGCTGTGCCAAAAGCCTAATGCAGTGCTTTACAGCTACGAAATCCAGCAGTTTTTGCCAGCTGAGGCAGGATTTGATTGCGCGGGTGCCAAGCCGCAGGGCCACACACAGGCTCCATGGCTCAGCACCCACGCAGCCAATTTAAAAATTATTTTTTTAAAAAATGCTGAATCAGACACTAAGAAACTGACCAAAAAACATGCACGTAAACTATAATTTTTATTATAAAAACTCTGGTTGGGAGCATGGATACAGCAGAAATCTGCAGAGGGGGAAAGTATTCACAATGCTAACAGCAACCTAGAGTTCATGTTGTTTGACCGCATTAGTATTCTTGGCTGCTATGGTCTTCTGACTAATTTAAGAGGGTTTAAGGTTAATAAACCATAGTTGCATGTTATTATCTGTGCAGTTCATACACTCTAACTAGCGATGCCATTTAGTCACAGATTTATGAGGATTGCCATAGTAGTATAGAGGTTATTTGTTCCTTAGGAACATTTGCTGATGTGGGGGGAGAGTCTTGATCTCCTAGGCTTTAGTTTGACTACACCCAGTCAGGAAATGGCTTCAGTTCACAGTGGGGGCCAAAAGGAAGTGTGGAAAAAAATTCCCCTCCTTCCCAAGAGCTTAAGATCTCCTCCTCATCTAAGTAGGGTGACCCTACGTAACAGAATCAACTCACTGCTAAGCTCTACAGAACACATTAAAAGCATCATTGGCTTCAATGTGATCATCTGAATTGAGGCTTAGGGAAAGTGCTGCTGGGTGGAAAAAGGGATGGCAAAAATAACATGTAATCCCATGTCAGAGAGGTAGCCTTGTCCTTTAACAGACTCCACAATTTTATTACATTTAAAAATAAGGAAAGAGACAAAGGTGGTTTTTTTTAGTCTCTCTTTCCTTCAGGGCTTTAAAACCATATTCTAAAAGTCCAAGGATATTAATCTGTCATGAAAAGTTTAACAGATGATGATATAAATGACAAGAAAATGATCTACAACAGAGCTAAGCCACAGAATAATTATTAATTTTTCAAGCACTGGCTCCAAAATATTCTAAAGGAGTTTCCTTGCTTTCTATTATGTCAGGAAGAGTTAAAGAAAGAAAGGCCTGTAGTCAGTTACCAGCCTTCCTCATCTTCTCTGAGCTGAACTCTGGGTACAAAATCTATATTTGTAAGACACCCTCATCTACCAGTTAATCAAAGCCCTGGAAATTCAAGGAAACCTGTGTTTATGGAAATCTGGCATTTCTGTAAAGTTTTGAATGAGAGCTAAATAGAGCAGTTCATCTTACTGAAACTAATGGCTTCTGCCAAGTGGTTTTGCAGTGCTGGGTCTTCTGGCACAGTCAGCATCTAGGAATTCATTTATGAGCTGGGTTAGCTGGAGACTCTGGAATTCAAATTTATGTCTAAGACTTAGTGGTTTGTTCCTGATAGGTCTCTGAAAAGAAATTGTAATCAGTTTACCAAACTCTGACTCCATAATATGCAGAATAGAAAGTTACCCTTTTTCTGAGATTCGTGTTTTTCCTCCCCAGTAAACATATGCAGTACAACCAAAGGTGGCTTTTAATCATCCATTCATGCTTACATTTGAAAAAGCTTTGTCTTTGTGCTCTGGAGTCAGCTTCCAAAGGGCTTGATCCTGTGCCCAGCAAAATCACTGACAAAACTCCCACTTGATTTCAGTGGTGCAGGCTTGTGCTTTAAATGAAGCCTCCAGTGGTACGCAGAGAGCAAAGAATTGCGCCATTTGTCATACAAATTGATTTTATTTCGATTGGTATTTGCATGAACATGCACAGCCAAGTTCTGCTAGGGTATGTCTACACTGAGCTAAAAGATCCACACCACTGAGTCTCAAGAGCCTGGATCAATTGACTTGGGTTCACAGGGCTCGGAATGTGGGGCTAAAAACAGCAGTGCAGACATTCGGACTCGGACTGGAGCCCAGGCTCTGAAACCTAGTGAGGTGGGAGGACCTCAGAGCCCAGGCTACCGCCTAGCCCTACCATCTGCACTGCTATTTTTAGTCCCACAGCTCGATCCTGAGTCAGTTGACCCAGGCTCTGAGACTCAGTGACAAGTGTTTTTCTTTGCAGATAGACGTACCCTTAATTATTCATTTAATTTTCTTAGAAGATTTATGTGTCAAGGAGCTGGCCAGCAAATTAGAATATGGGCTTTTTTTCTGAGTGATATAAACATAAACACTGTTAGAAAGAAATGAACAGGAATTGTTCTACCCTTTCAATGCAGCTATAAATTTGCTCCTTTTTCCCCCTTTTAAATCTCTTTCAAGTATTCATTGAACAAATTAACAACCTGGAATTGTGCCTACAGTTTTTGTTGGCTTTGGGTTTCAGGGAGTTACTCAATAAACAAAAGTCAATGGATTCAAACAGTAACACGGTAATTTAAATGATTAATCAAGTGTTAAAACTAGCTTAACCTCTCCTGTTTTACAAACTCTATATCACCCTCACTAAACTAATAGAGGAATAAGACACCCATCTGGAAATCTCATCTGAAATATTAGATTGAGAATCAAAAATTCAGCCAAGAAGTGTGGCTTGTAGGGATATCCTGTCGGATAATAAATTGCATTAATCTTACTTAAATTTTCCATCTAAATCATGTCTTGAGACCCTATTACACTGAAGGGAATGTGCCTAGCTTTAAATGCATTGTGCTACTGAAAAGGTTATTAAAAGTGGAAAAAAACAGATAATGACTTTTCTTGTTTTTCTTCTGACTACTTTCCTCAATATTAAGGAACCCAAGTTACATATTCTGGCACCTAATGAAGAAACTCTACTGTCAGCTGTCAGCATTTATGTTTTCTAACAGAAGATAAGAAACCTTCATACTCAGAACACTCAAGGCAATTATTTTTTTTATTTATATTTTTTCCCTTTGGCCACAAACTACGTGCATGGACAAAAATAACCTCAGAGCTTTCCCAACATCATCATAGCTAAGTATTTTCCTTCCCTTGGTCATTCAAAAGAGTTTCATTATACTAGCTACAAGGAGTATGAAAACAATATAGAAAACTTACTTCTGGGGTTTCCTTAGACCTGTATTTGGGGGTGGAGAGGACAGTGGTTATAAAGCTCTGTCCATCTTTTCTGCTGCTGTCCACCCTCTATTGTCTGCTGGTGTCATTTGCTAACTATTTAATGAAATAAAATATGTTAAAATAACGTGCACAGTGATTTAAACTCATTAACCCCCAGGAAATTGAAGCTATAGTCTGTGACGGGTTGAAACACAGAAATGCCCTTGGAAACTGCCAACTGATGTGCCAAGACTACTTCTGCCCCTGCTTTCCTGCCCTGGCAGCTTAGGACTCCAGCACTCTGTCTTGTTGAGCCAGACACTCCCGTCTGCTTCCACACAGACCCAGGGTCTGAACCACATGCCCCAAAGCTGCAGACTTATCCTGAAAACAGCTTACTGAAGTGTATCTGTCTTTAACACTCAGATGCCCAACTCCCATTGTGGTCTAAACCCCCAAAAAATCCGTTTTACCCTGTATAAAGTTTAAACAGGGTAAACTCATAAATTGTTCGCCCTCTAACACACTGATAGAGAGATACGCACAGCTGTTTATCCTCCCCCCCACCCCCCCAGGTATTAATACATACTCTGGGTTAATTAATAAGTAAAAAGTGATTTTATTAAATACAGAAAGTAGGAATTAAGTGGTTCCAAGTAGTAACAGACAGAACAAAGTGAATTACCAAGCAAAATAAAATAGAACACGCAAGTCTATGGCTAAGAAAACTGAATACAGATAAAAACCTCACCAGTTCCAGTAAGCTTCCTTTTACAGATTAGTCTCCTGCTAGTCTGGGATCAGCAATCACTCACACCCCCTGTAGTTACTGTCCTTTGTTCCAGTTTCTTTCAGGTATCCTTGGGGGTGGAGAGGATCTCTCTTTAGTCAGCTGAAGACAAATTGGAGGGGTCTCCTACAGGCTTAAATAGACTTTCTCTTGTTGGTGGAGACCCCCTCCTCTCTCTTATGCAAAGTCCAGCTCCAAGATGGAGTTTTGGAGTCACATGGGCAAGTCACATGTCCATGCATGACTGAGTTTTTACCAGCCAAGCCACATTCCTGTGACAGCTGAGATGTGGATTGGCATCTTCAAGTTCATTGTTGGCTTAAGTGGTTTTTGATTGGGCACTTAATTTGCACTTTTCTCAAGAAACTGACCAAATGCTTTACTAGGCTAGTTAAAATCAAGCAAGTAGACAGCCAAGTACAAAAGACAACTTCAAGTACAAAAATGATACATGCATACAAATAGGATTAATAGATTCAGTAGACCATAACCTTTACAGAGATATGTTACATGGCATATGTAGCATAAAACATATTCTAGTTATGTCATATGTACATTCATAAGCATATCCCATAAAGCCTTATGGGGGGCACCATCACACATTCATCATCAACAGTAATAGGAAAACCAAGATCCTGAGGCAGGAGCATAACTCCGCTCCATTGTGCTCATCACTGAAGTTCACATAGGGCCAGACCTTGAGGTCCTTACTCAGGATTATCCCATGCATGGATCTTACATGAAAGGCAAGATGAGCTGCACTTATGCGGCACTGTCTTCTTCTGGGGGTTGATAACTGGCGTGTGGGGAGATAGCAGGCAGGGGCATGGACGGTTTGAGGTGGGGGATGGGATTAAAAAAAGAGCATGGCACACCCTTTCGTCGCTCCCTCAGATAAGGAGGTATCTGCTGAAAAGTTAATGCAACCTGACACTGTGTTAACTGTTGAGCAGATCCCCTCCATGCCTTCAATTTTGACTCCATCCTAACCCAAACAAACTACCAATGAGTACAAACTGGGAAAGGAACTTGGGCTATGACCCCTAGTCATCTATCAGGGGCATTAGAAAAGTGGGAAATGGAATGCGCTATAGGGCAGGAAGTTGCAGTCACAAAGTTCTACATTTTTGGTGTGCGGAGAGGGGAAATACAGCTAACATGCTCCTGGGATGGATAGACAGGCGAGTCTTGACTAGGAGTAGAGAGATTATTTTACCTCAGTATTTGGCACTGGTGCAACTGCCGCTGGGACAGTGTGTCCAGTTCTGGTGCCCACAATTCAAAGAGGATATTGATAAATAGGAGAGGGCTGAGAGAAGAGCCACAAGAATGATTAAAGGGTTAGAAATCATGCCTTTTAGTGATAGACACAGGGTAGGTCTATGCTGCAGTTAGACACCAGCGGCTGGCCCATATCAGTTGACTTGGGCTCGTGGGACTCTGGATGCAAGGCTGTTTACCTGAGGTGTAGACATTCCAGCTCAGGCGGGAAGCCTGAGCTCTGGGACCCTCCCACCTCACAGGGTCCTAGAGTCCAGGCTCCAGCTCGAGCCTGGACATTTACGTTGAACTTAAACAGGCCAGCAGCCCAAGCCCTGCGAGCCCAAGTCAACTGGTTACTGAATTGCGCTATCAAAAAGGTTATTAAATGTGGAGGAAAACAGATAATGACTTTTCTTGTTTTTCTTCTTACTGCTTTCCCCAATATTAAGGAACCCAAGTTACATATTCTGGCACCTAATGAAGAAACTCTACTGTCAGCTGCCAGCATTTATGATTTCTAACAGAAGATAAGAAACCTTCATACTCAGAACACTTGAGACAATTACTTTTTTTTTATTTATATTTTTGGCCAGCCACAGGTTTTTAATTGCAGTTTAGACATACCCTCAGGAAGCTCAATCTATGTAACTTAATATAGAGAAGGGTAAGGGGTGACTTGATTACAATCTGTAAGTACCTACATGGGTACAAATATTTAATAATGGGCTCTTCAATCTGGCAGAAGAAGGTGTAACACAATCCAATGGCTGGAAGTTGAAGCTAGATAAATTCAGAATGGAAATAAGGCATAAATTTTTAACAGTGAGAGTAATTAACCACTGGAACAATTTACTAAGGGTTGTGGGTAGATTCTCCATCACTTGACTATTTTTAAATCAAGCTTGATGCTTTTCCTAAAAGCTCTGCTCTAGGAATTATTTGTGGGGAGTTCTATGGCCTATGTTATATAGAAGGCCAGACTAGATGATCACATTGGTACCTTCTGGCCTTGGAATCTTTCCAATGAATAGCTCATTGCAAGCAGTCAGCAATGGGGCTTTGTGTACTGTTGAAAACATATATATACTGCCACGATTGCCAGAACTGCCCACATATAGACACTATTATAATCCAGCATGTCAGCAACCACATAATTCTGAGTCAGTATGCATATTATTTCCACAGTCTTACATAATTTTATGCAACACGCTCTGAGTGTCCATAATACTGATGTGCAATATGGTTCCTCTCATCGCATGAAAATTTGGCATTGGACGCATGAAAGATTTCAACAACTTTTTTAGTATTTCATCTCAAATCCTAACCCTTGCTACCACCCAAGTAGCCAAGTGACACTGGGCAGCTTTCCTAGTGGTAGGAAGGAATCTTCTTTCTAGGCCATGGAACACCCATGGAGCCACTCAGCCAAGGCTTCTTCAGCTCAATGACTGCACTATCTTCTGGAAGATCTCTTACAATCCCCACAGGAAGATCCAGGTAGAAGCTGGTGCTTCAGCCTAGCCATCTCCTGCCCTGCCCATGCCCTGCCCCCTCCCAGTCCTTGATGCTGCTGCACTGGAAGCTCACAGCAAACAGTGTCGTACAACAAATTTTCTCCACAGGGGCATTCTGCAGCCACAGAGGAGTGGTATTTGCTCCTAAAATTTCATTCTTGTTTCCTGTACTTTTCTGAATTTGCCACTATTTGACAAGTTCATTCATTTGCATGAATTTTGTGAACATTGCAATCATTTGCAGACATTTTGGTGAAATCTTGCAAACTTTTCTAGGAGCTGCAGAACAACTGTTTCAAAAAGGTGGTGGCAGGGCCGCCCGGGGGGGGGGGGTAAGTGGGGCAATTTGCCCCAGGGCCCCCCATGAGAGTTTTTTGGCATCCCTGGAGCGGGGTCCTTCACTCGCTCTGGGGGCCTGGAAAACTCTCGTGGGGCCCCGGAGCTGCTTCTGCTCCAGGTCTTCGGCGGCGGGGGGTCCTTCAGCTCCGGGACCCGCCACCGAAGTGCCCTGAATACCCGCGGCAGGGGGTCCTTCCGCCCCGGGATCCGCCGCCAAAGTGCTGGGTCTTCAGCGGCAATTTGGCGGCAGAGGCCCCCCACCGCCAAAGACCCCAGGCCCCCTGAATCCTCTGGACGGCCCTGGGTGGTGGAGGAAGTGGGGCTAGCCTTACTATAGTCTCCAAAGCCCAAATATGCCAGGTCAGTTTTCAATGCAAATTGTTTTTGCACAACTAGAAAAAATAATGAACCCAGCAAATTCTTCTTAGGAAACCAATTGCATCAAAATCAACAAGGCAAGCTTCCCACTCTTTTCTCTGGGACTTTTATACATATTTAACTGTTGTGAAAAGAAAATGCTTCAGTTTTATTCAAGAATAACAAAGTTTTAATATGTTACTGCTAACATATAAATGGATTAGAAAAAGTCATCTGAGCTGAAAGTTTCTAGTCTTTCTTACAGGACTGTTATAAATGTCCCATAAGCAAGGATTATACAGCCAAAAAAGTCCAAGTTAAGGTTACCCTTAAAATAAGTCAAAACATTGTTAAGGTAAGAAATGCACAGTTGCAGCAACACCTTAACTTTGCCTTGTAGTGATGCCATGAGGAGAAAAAACATGAAAAAAATGACTTTTTAAAATCAGTTTAATCTCCTCTGGGATCACAAACCCTGATATGCATTAATCATAACTGTATGACACTACATTAATGTTCAGGGTTTCTTTTAAGTACAATTTTAAAGGAATTTTCTGGATTTATAATGCTTGGTTTTCAGATAATTACAACATCCCTGTAAAGAGTTTTACCATTAAATTACTTATATGTGTTCTCAATTTTATTTCCATTTGACCATAGATTTTTGTCTGGGAATTTATAATAGAGGTAGGCTCCAGATCTACATCCAGCTCTGAACTTTCCAAAGTTTGGGCAAATTCTGACCCAGAATTTGGATTTGACCCATTATTAAGATAGGTCATGCCATGGAGTTTGAATCCAGAGATAAAACTTTTCCAAGTCTGGATCCCGAGTTTTGTCTTGGAGGACCATCTTCAATTTTAAATGGCCAGATCTGAAACAAGTAAAAAAATACGTTCTAGACCAGGATTTTCTATGCACTGAATTCACAGGTATTTAGTATTGTACTGATGTGTACAAAAAGTCATTATGAAGAATAGAAAAGCTATTGCTCACATTTAGTAGGTCATTTTGTGAACAGTACGCCCAGTTATGGCCCCAATCCTGCTCCTATTGAAGTGAATAGTAAAATTCCCATTGACTTCAATGGTGCAGGATCACGCCCTTTGTTAGCAGTTCTGCTCATGGATCTAGTGCAGCATTGGCCTATTTAAGTAAACTACAAACCTCGTATCGACTCCCGTGTTACAGAACCAGGCCTCATGCAGGCCTAAATATCTCATCTGGTTTTAACGCTAAAAGCAATTTGTTTACTTTTTGGATTGCATGGTTGCAGAACTGTGTTGTTCAGGATCAAAGTTCTTTCATCTAGACATTGCAGGGGGGGAAGAAGAAGGCGGCAAAAGAAAAGGTTTTGAAAGTAATGAAACCCTGACCATATTAAAAAAAAAAAATTTTTTTTCTGTAAAGAAAATAATTACATCCAGGCATCCAGTCTGATCACAGATGCCAAGTTTTTGCTTGATTCAGTTTTAAATGGTTGAAATATTATTTCTAAATACATAGATTTTAAAATGGAAATTTTGACAAAACTTTATCATATTATTGCTATCATAAAAGATCACCATTATTATCTTAGCGGTACTATTGCACTGCTGTTTTAAATGAAGATACAAAGAAAGTAGAAACAAATTTTAAAAAAGGAAAAGAAACTGACCTCTCTCTTAAACTTCAGAGTAGCTCTTCTCTGTAAGTATTTATTGAAATGTGAAAAAGTTGGGGAACATTATCCCCATCAAACAAACTTTTAAAGCATCAACTAATACTACATTTGTTATAATAAACAAGTAAACTTATCTCTTCGCATAAATCATTAGAGGTTTAAAATGCTATTCCAGACAACTCTGTCTGGTATTTCTAGGGCACCCCTCATTTCAATAGCAGGGCACTGAATTCAGTAATTAAGAGTGTCATAGATTTGTCAAGAGTGGACTCTGGCCTTCACTTCTCCATGTTTGGGCAGCATAACTTCTCTGCCTCTTTCTTGTGTTTACTGACATTTCTTGTATTTCATTATGGCAGGAAGACCTGCAGACAGTGGAGAATGATCCCAAGCCTAAGCAATCTTATCTGCTTGGGGTACAATATTAGCAGACTTAGGAACTATAGTTCAATTAACCTCAATTGAAGTGTGGTTGTGATAATAAAAAGTTACTATGTAGAAATACATATTCACCTTCTGAATACAATTCACTTTCTAAACCATACAAGCTCCATGCACGTGTACTTCACTGAAACTATTCCTAAACATTACGGTGCTGGTTGTTCTGTTTTAGCAGTTCCAAACAGCTACACTACCAACAGTGGGCATTTATTACTACTAATAATAACAATAATATAAATCTTTTATATAGCATTTTTATCCACTGATCTCAAAGCACTTTAGATAGGGGGGTATGTCCCATGCCCCTACTATGTAGATGCGCACAGAGATGTTGTGACTCAGCCAAGATCACACAGCAAGAGCCAGAAATAAAACTCCTGACTCTCAGGCCTGCAAATCAGGCTGCCTCCCACCAGTTCAATTCTGTGTAAGATTAATACACTACCAATAAATACTAAAACACATTTTGCAGCACTTTTCATCTTCAAGGCATATAAACCTGATATGTTACCTCTTTAGGTGGAGGATTTATTCCATTCTGTATATTTATCATTTCACTGAGATTAATTCTGACACTTCCTGAGGAATTTTGGCTAAAATACAAACACAGGCTCTGCTGGTTTGAGCTGATTATGTTCTTTTAGCTTAACTAGTAAAGCACTCCTGAGGGCACCAGCCTCTAATCCTACCATTTAGGACTGATTTTAGCAGAAACTGTGTCTGAATCTGGGGCATACAAAAGTGAAATAACTAATCAGGCTGACTAAAGCAAAGGCATAGTGCACACAGATATGATCAATACTGATAATTATTTTGTTGTGAAACGCTGAGCAAACTCAAAATCTTAAAGGAAAATGCATTTGAAACCACCAAGCTTCAGCTGATTTCATGCCAAAGCCATGCAAATCCATAATGGATTGCAATGAAAAACCAGGTGTATATGCAACTGGGGCTAAGGTTCACGCCAAATCTTAGTGACCCTCAGCCAGTCTTTCAACAAACCTGATTTAGTGATGGAATCCCAAGCTAGCTAAGTTGCAAGCAGTTTGGGGCATGATTGCAAACATTTCACCTCACTCTAGCTGTAACTGTTCATTTTCACAAGCCATCCTCCAATCACAGAAAATCTGGTCTAGAATTTTCAAACTTGTCTGCCTAAATGAGGCAGTTAAATGAGAATGACTTGATTTTCAAAGGTGCTAAGCTCCTGCAACTCCCTCAAAGTCAATGTTCACTTTTCTTTCATATGTGTAAGTATGGCTTTGTGGCCTGAGTTTGAAAGTTTGGGTTCTGTTGTTTCAATGGTTAATTTTTTGAAATTCAGTAAAGACAAATGCAAAGTGCGACACTCAGAAAGGAAAAATCAAATGCGAAACTAAAAAATGGGGAATAACTGGCTAGGCTGTAGTACTGCTGAAAAGGATCTGGGGGTTATAGGGAATTACAAATTGAATATGTCAATAATGTGATACAGTTGCAAAACAGGTTAATAGCACCCTGAGGTGTGGGGCAGAATAGCTCAGTGGTTTGAGCATTGGCCTGCTAAACCCAGGGTTGTGAGTTCAATCCCTGAGGGGGCCACTTTGGGATCTGGGGCAAAATCAGTACTTAGTCCTGCTAGTGAAGGCAGGGGACTGGATTCAATGACTCTTCAAAGTCCTTTCTGGTTCTATGAAATAGGCATATCTCTATTTATTATTAACAGTAGTGTTATATGAAGGACCTGGGAGGTAATTGTCCTGCTCTGGTTGGTACTGGTGAGGCCTGAGATGAAGTAATACCTCCAATTATGGATATCACAATTTAAAGAAGGATATGGACAAATTAGGGAGTCCAGGGGAGAGTAACAAAAATGATTAAAAGGTTTAGAAAACTTGACCTATGAGGAAAGGTTAAAAACTGGGCATGTTTAGTCCTGAGAAAAGAAGACTGAAGTGGGATCTGATAGCTTTAAATATGATGTAAGGGCTCTTATAAAGGTAGGACAAGAAATAAATGGCTTAGTCTGCAGTAAGGGAGATTTAGGTTAGATATTAAAAAAAACTTTCTAACTATAAAGATAGTTAAGCACTGGAATAGGCTTCCAAGGGAGGTTGTGGAATCCCCATCATTGGAGATTTTAACAACACATTAGACAAACACCTGTCAAGGGTGGTCTAGGTTTATATGGTCGTTCCTCAGTGCAGGGAGCTGGACTACAGGTTCCTTCCAGCCCTACATTTCTATGATCCTTCATAGTTCTAGTTGTCTTTGTTTCAGATGAGCAACCAAAAGCTGGATGTTAAGTAGAACTTTTCTTTCTTGAGTCTTTAAAATAGGGCTTGAAATCTTCACAGCACAAGTTTATTCGTGAGATTTCTTGTGCTTATTGCAGCTGGTTGGAACTGAATATGGAAGTGCAGAAATATGCAAAACTGAGAGAGAAAATATTTAATCTGACTTTTCCGAACCACAGAACAGTGAGCGCTAGTTTGGCATTCAGATAAATGTTTAGTGGGCTCTTATTTTATCCAGACCAGTTCACTATTCCCTAGTCCTTGATGGAAGAAATCCAGGACTAAACTCCTGGTTACTGAGCACCCCAAATTTTGGAAAGCCCATATCCAACTTTTACTATTGGTGCCCATTTTTAATGGGCTGAACTAAAACCCAGGATCCAAACACCCTTGAATTTTGGAATGTTCTTAATCCAGATTCAGATTTGCAGCTTGGCCTATTTATAGCCCTAAAATTCCATTAAATGGGTCAAATTCATCTCAGGTATCATTCCTTCGAAGTCAATGAAGTTTCATCAAGGCCTGAATCTTTATGTGGATTACTTAGTATTGCTGCAGGGTTTACAGTCTCTTACCCTAGGCTTCGTGCTGAGGTCACCAATGAGGTCACTTTTTTAGCAGTGACCTGCCAACGGTAATGAAAAGTTTTCCTTTGAAATATGTGTCAGACTTTACACATGGCCAAAAGTACTTCTCACAATGTGAGCTTTCAGGCTGCGGCACCAAACAACATATATGTGGCTAACCACTCCTCTGCTGGGCCTCAGTGGCAACTGCTCCCCTGCCAGCATTTCACTGGCATTCCAAAGAGGTCAAGGATCTGCCAGGTAGGGCTGGCACCACTTATGAGGTTAATAGACTTAGTCTATTAAGGCGCAAGGTGCAAACCCTCTGAAGTGAAACAGAACGTGGCACTATAAGATCAATACTTACTGAGCCTCGTGCAGATGAAGTCCTTCCCACACCTCACCCCACAGTTTTATATGGTAGTGGTTGAATCATTCCCTTCACATAAGCATCCCAAAGTCACAGGATGGAATATTCAAAAGCCCCTAGGTGATTTAGGGGTACAAGTCACATTGACTTCCAAAGGGACTTGTGCTTCTAAATCACTGAGGTGCATTTTAAAATCCAACTACTTATCCTCTTGGTCTGAAAATCTTATGAAAACAAGCAAGTTAAGTATAGAACTTCCGTTCATTTCAAAATAAGAGCACACCAGGTGCAGATCAGCAACAAAACTATGGCATCATTTCGTAGTTTTTCTGCAGCAAACACATCCCTCAATTTTCCAGGTGGATTATTCATTCTCTAAAGAGTCACACAGAAGGTTTTCTTGTGAGATCTCCAGTACTCCCTGTTTTAAGCCAAGTCCAAAATACTTCTTGTGGCACTTCCAGTCCCAGGAGACAACAGGAAGTGCAGGCAAACCCAAATTTAAAATAAATATATAAAATTTAAGCAAATATTTTTGAACCTCCAAAGCAGGTTTAGGTTTTGTTTGATTCAAAATAATAATAATACTTAGCACTTATACAGTACTTTAAAGTTTCAAAGCACTATACAAACTTTGCAGACCTACAGTGTGGGCAATGGTTTGGATCAGTTCTTATTTGAACTGAAACAGCTCTCTCATACACTCTGGAAGTCAGAGCAGAGGAATTGGAGTCATGTCTCCTGGGTTCTGCTCCCAGCTCTACCAGTGCATTTTTGTGTTAAATTAAGAAAGGCACATAACCTCTGTTCCTCAGTTTACCCATAAGGGAATAATAGTGTTTCCCTAGTTCACAGGTCTGTCATGAAATTTAATTCAGCAATATTTGTAAAATACTTCGAGATCCTTAAATGAAAGTTGCTATGCAAGTGCATACTATTCTAACTCATTGACTCAGCTGATTAAAATTCAAGACTAAATCGGGAATGAAATACAGAGTGGGCAAATTAATCAAAAGCTGAGAAGAATCAATCCATACATGATCGAACATGTTGTTCTAAAAATGGGATTAATAGTTAATTAACCCACTACTCAAAAGGCTGAAGATCTTAAAAAAGGCTATAGTAAAATACATCAATAGATGAGACATGTCTGAAGAAATTCTGTCAAGTTCTAATATGTATCTATTATGGCTTGTACTCTCTTTCCAGGACTTGTTTTTTCAGGAGTTGGCTTTAAAGCTTTGCACAGCTACTGGACCAATTTATGAACTAAAGACATATTTACAAGTTCAAACCACTTCAAGAGCTAATTATATTCTGGACATGCTACAATATTTGGATGCCAGGAAAAGTCCTTATTCTTTTAAATGAATGTCTGGTAGCTTTCTCAAGAAGATCTCATTTCATAAACTCCAGTTACAACAAATGAACACGTTCCTCTTTTTGTTTCCTCTTTTTTTTTTTTGCTGAATTTGAGAAAAATAAGTAAATCATACCACAATGGAAAAAGTACATTTCAGCAGCTTGTCATCAACCCACCCCTCACCTGCTGTCTTTTAGTAAACAACACCATTATTAAGAGGCTGATCCTGCATTAGCCTGTGCAGCGGGGAAAAGGGGGAGGGGGAGACTTTCTGCACACCAGGGCCCATTGACGTCAAACGGAGTCTTTCTGTTGGCTCTAGTAGGTGCTAGACCGGGCCCAGTAGTAGGTGTTCACCTGTCAGTTCACACTTTGCATGTGCTCCTTATCCAGCCTGTATGTCGCCTAAAAGTGTATCATAGTATGTAATGATCAAAAAGGAGGAGCATGGTATGAGCAGAAAATGAAGAAGGTTGTTGGTTAGTCTCCTTGTATGTGATCCTGGTCTCATGTACACTCACATGCAGGCACCAGTTGGGGCAAAACCAGTTACTCCTGCCAAGTTTTGGGAGTACGTGATGATAGGCACCTGAGCCAGCAGATGGTCAGCAGGATGGGGAATAGTACTAATGATCTCAGTGGAAACTCAGCACCTTGCAGGACACGCTCAGAGCATTGCAGGAGTGGGTGTTCCATTAGACATACCAGTGTGCACCCACAGAGATGATAAATAAAGGCCACTGAAGTCAGTAGAAAAGCTCCCATTGACTTCAGTGGGATTTGGATCAGGCCCAAGGTATAGGACGGGGACAGTGAAGGTGAGGGTTACGTTATGTATAGATCTGTCTTGAGCTTGTTTAACTTAATATCGGCAAAGAGTTCTGTGGCACCTTATAGACTAACAAACGTATTGGAGCATGAGCTTTCATGGGTGAATACTCACTTCGTCGTCCAGACTAACACGGCTACCCCTCTGATATTTAACTTAATATGTTCATATTCACTGCTGATGATGTGTACATAGTGTGTACCTGTCAATGTACATCTGAAAATTATATATTTTCCATATTTAAAGCCATGTTTTTCAAGTTTTACTTCTCACAACCAATCTTTGCTGTCCCACAGTTGTTATCACAGTTTATTCTCAAGAGATGTTGCCACCTCTTTGATCTCTACACCAATATATACAGCTCTAGAGCACTGTGTTTACATAGATTAAAAGAAATCCTAACCCTACATGTATACACTGATAACCTTGAATTTGATTTGTGATTGAGGACCTGAAAATGGCTTTTTTGTTATGGAATTTTAAGTTTTACAACAAGCCAGATGTTGTAAGCTTTTAGACAGCACTGACTTTCCTTTGAATACTATTAGATTCTAATGTAAGATAGGATCTTAAACAAGTGGTGCCACTGAACTTCAGAATGGCATTTAAGAGTATTAATTTTAGTGATACCCTCATAACCAATTCTCCATTCTATGGACATGGCCAATATGTACCACTCTTACAGTACAAGAAAGTCCATTGTGGTATTGCCATTGATTTATTTAGCGTTGGCTTGATTCTCCGACCTACCCAATCTCTGCTCTGTATCCGAGAATGTACCTTTTACAGCATAACAGAGTGTTTTGCCTATAGTGGTTTGAATACTCTGTAGTAATAGTTCTAATTATCACATTTCTCGATACAATAAATAGCTGGTGACCTACACTACCCAGAATCCTTAATAGGAAGGTGGATTTGTTTATGAAAAAGAAAACATGGCAGATTGTTAGCAGCCAGTCTCAATACCTAACAAAATTATAAATGCCATGTGTTTACAAAAATCCAAAGTAATACATTTGGGTTTGTTGCCCTAACACTTTCTTAGGCTGGTTGAGGCATTGGATCACTTTCTATAGTTATTCCTACAGAATCAACAAAACTGATTCATGCCTCCCTAATTCCAGTAAAATACTGACAGTGGATATAGCCAATTCAGCCCTGTACCATTTCATAGTGTCATGAATGGAGGGGGACTGGAGCCGCATTGCATATGCACACGCACCATTGCCATCTATTTGGTGACAGACTCAGAACTACTCCGCTGTGTGTCATGAACCATAGGCTGCTATCAGTGATTTTCCTTTTGCTCCGGTGATAGGGCCCTGGCTGCTGGAGCACAAGGATCTGAGTTCTATTACCACAACTGCCCAGAGGTGCAAGTGTCTGTGACGTACAAACCACGGAGGGCTCTGAAGTCTTAGGTGGACAGGAGTCTGTTACATCATTAAAGAGGATCGAGCTTGTACCATTGGCACTAATCTGTACATTGTGCTGCTTAACACAGATCAGCTATGGCAGTGTCATTTCCAGGGAGGCTGTGGTTATTTTTAAAAAGCCACAAATACTGTTGTGAGGCTTTCTTCTACACATTTATTTCTGGAAGCCGTTAGACAGGTAAAGAAATCATGTCACTGCAGGCATAAAAATATCTTATCTGTTGCCCAATTGTTTCTATGAATGAAATGTCACTGTTTACCAGATTTAAACTTGGGTTTTGAAATTCTATGGCAAAGGGGGGATGGGTTTACATCCAATTACATAAAGTCTTCAGTTCTGAAGCAGGCAGGTTTGTTTTTTTTCTTACACATAGTGAATAACGAGTGAACTGTTTATGGTCTGAATCAGTGCATGCGGGTGACATACAGTAAGTCACAAGCGCATGGAAACTTACCTCACCAAGAGGAGATACTGTGGTAACATTGAACAGATTGTTTTCCACCTGGCACTTGACACTTAAGCCCTTTTCAAGTGTCTGACCAACTCCATGTGCTTCGGAAACCTCCTTGCCAATCCCAACAAGACTTGAGAAGATCACAGAAGTTTTCGCATAGTTGGCTGCCCCGACATATTAGACAGTCTCCTTATAGGATGTTTTTATTTTTCAGCCTATATCCCAAAAAATCTGATTTTCTTGGACACAGAAACCTAAACGCGGGTGGGCTCACTAGCTTCTACATTCATTCCTTTCCTACCTGGCCTAAGTAAAATTCTTTAGGCTAGAATTCAGCCTTGACCCAAAATTCCTCAGAGTGCAATTTTACAACCCTAATTTATGTTGAGCAGCTCTTACTCACATATATGATCAGCTCTTCAGCTGGGGTAAACTAGTAGAGCTCCAGTGATCAGCCCCATAGTCTTCAATGGGCTTATTTCAATGTGACCCAGGGTTGCAGAATCAAGCTCTAAGCTTTAGTTTATGTATCCCCTATTAAATACCCAGGGCATGTTTTTAAAAAACACATTATTACAAAGATACCCAAGTTCAGGGCCGGCCCCAGACCCCAGCGCGCCAAGCGCGCGCTTGGGGCAGCATGCTGCGGGAGGGCGGCAGGCGGCTCCAGTGGACCTCCCACAGGCATGCCTGCGGAGGGTCCGCTGGTCCCGCGGCTCCGGTGGACGTCCCGCAGGCGTGCCTGCGGGACGTCCACCAGAGCCGCGGGACCAACGGACCCTCCGCAGGCACGTCTGCAGGAGGTCCACCGGAGCCGCGGGACCGGCGACCGCCAGAGCGCCCCCCGCGGCGTGCCGCCCTGCTTGGGACGGCGCAATTCCTAGAGCCGCCCCTGCCCAAGTTGATGTCATGTTAACTGTAAAAAAACACTCCCTTAGAAAAACTCACATCTTCCTCACTCAACCCATCTCCTCGGGGAAAGCCAGGCAAAGAGAAAGCCTTGGTACTATTCACTGAAGGTCAACAAAGGTGAGTTCTTGCTCCCATGAATGCCTTGCCCAAGTAGTGCCCCAACTGATCTCAACTGCTGGATTAAGACATGCAGATACAACCCCTAAGATACACAAGACTCCTGCTTTAGAGAGCTAATGATGTCAATTAGTGTCTTCAAAAATAGCCATTTCTTCTTCAGATACCCAAGGGAAGAGGTGAACTCTAGAGCTTTCCTAAATAATAATAGTAGTAATAATAATAATAATTAATAATTAATATTTCTTTCCAATGTCTTTATCCCAAATTCCTCCTGTTTTCTTGGACTTGACTGTGAAGGCTGATGGCTGATATTGGTGTGGTGTCCATTCAGTAGTGGGTGCAGCAAATCCACAAAGAGACATGATTTGGTCTCTGCTTCCACTTTTACTCTCTAGGGGAAGGAAGCTACACCAGCTCTTTCCCTAATTCAGTGTACTTACTCCTCTGTGCCTTTTTGCTGCACTGGCCAATACGTTGAGGGGCAGAACCAACGTTCCAGGACCTGCCTGCTCACTCCCCATCCACCTGTCCAGAAGGAGCGGTATAAGACCAAAGGTGACTGCTTTTCCAGCCCCCACATGCTGTTACCCCTGATACAGGCAACACGTGCAAGGAGAAAAGGAAATTCTTATGCCCCTTATTCCTCTGCATGAGCATGCAGCAGTTTGCCCTCTGAATATTCCAAGGGAAGAAAAGATGACCAATTAATTGGCTTAATCTTGACAGCTAAGGAAAGAGCAGTCACATGGGTGAACTCCACATAGGGACCCTCTCTCATTTCCACTGTCTCATCCTTCTCCACCACTGAACCAACTGAGTGAAGGGCTGCTGTTGAGCTAGAGAACTTGCAGGTGGTGTCCACACGTCTCTGGAGTAGGACATGGTCATGCTAACTCTGCTGCCACTACTGCTCCCACTATATCCAATGTGACTGTGATGTTCTTCAGCCAAAGAACATCTGAATCCCAGCATACAAGAAACAGGTTTCAGAGTGATAGCCGTGTTAGTCTGTATCAGCAAAAAGAATGAAGAGTACTTGTGGCACCTTAGAGACTAATAATAAATGTGTTAGTCTCTAAGGTGCCACAAGTACTCCTCGTTCTTTTAGCATACAAGACAGTTTTTCTTTCCAACGCTGTGTTACTGGATGGACTCAATAACATATTCCTCAGCCCCCTCTCTCACCACTCAATAAACTAGAAGAAGACCAGGCTCTATTGCAAAGATGCCAAAAGCTGAAGGGCCTGCAGGTGCTGCATGGGAGACACTGAGTTTTATGTCTTGGTGCTTATCAAATTCCAGTTAAAGAAAAATTGCTTCTAACTTGCAAGAAATGGCTGAGAATCTCATATCTGCTCAGAATCATGGAGTGTGCCTAGTGAACGCATAAGAAGTATGAAGCTTGGGACCAAAGGTTTGATTCAGATAGTTCCTCTGAGAAGGAGGTGGACAATGAAGCAGTAACCTTCCTTATCAAGGCAAATCCCAAAGGGGATGTAGCCTGCTGGCAGATCGAATGCCACCTGTATTGATCTCTAGCAGAGTCCTTAAGGTGGCCTGGCTAGATGTTCGGTCTATGTTCATCATTGATTATCTTATCAAGTCACTGAAGCTCTCGGTGCTCACATGATCGCCAGCCATGTAGTAGCATTCCTTAGTCAATGCTCTTCCTAATCCATTGGAACACATCCATACCAAGACAGCACTGAATCCAAACCGGTGCAGATGGAGGCAGTTGCTGGGTTCAGCTCTGTATAGCTTCATTGCGGATCTTGTCCTGCCACTTAACACATAGCAATGGACAAAAGCAATGAGAATCAAAAAGTCAGTCTGCTGCGCTTCGTCCTTCCTCAGAGCTACTGTTTCACTATTGTACAATGAAGTTGGTATAACCATAGTTCTATGGGACCACAGCTTTGTAGCAAGCTTGATATCACAACACCTCCACAGAGGCCACTGATGGGCATGGAACATGGAGGCAGCTGCAGCCTTGTCTTATTTTCAAGTAATGCCATCACTGCTAACCAGCTATTTACTAAATGCAAGAGAAGAGTTCAAGAAATCCTTAGCTCAAACTAATTAATGACGTTTGGTTTCACTGTTTCCGATGCACATCTGAAATGAACGTCCCAGCCTTTTAAGATGTACCCATCCTAACTCCAGGGCTAGCACTACCTGGAAATAAGACATTTACTGTTTTTCCTGGAGACAAGGTGGACTGAAGAAAGTTAGGGATGATTGACTGACTAAATAACAGGTGAGGAGAGCCCATACTGTAGAGTGTCTTCTACTGGGACTGAGCCGGTGCTTTTCCAGCCATTCATATAACTGATAAATGCTATTTTTGCTCTGTAACCCTTATGAGTCATGTGTTCTTAAAGGGTTACATTATAAAGACCTCAAAGGCATGTGCAGTCTGTTTTTCCTTACCTTCCGAAAGGCAGCCACTCTGATCTTCCTCGCCAAATGCGGCAACCACAAGAAGTGCAGAGATATCCATATGAGGGCTGTACAATGCACTTCGCTATCACATGGTGGTGGACTAGATTTTTGTACTAGCTGTTTTGAGGAGTTACACTCACATACTGACATATGTTTAAATAATATAGAATAAAGGAATTGTATTTCATTTTAGAAACCAGTACAAGAAGTTGATGTTTGGTTTCTTGATTACTGTGTTAACAATAAACAAACAATCCATCAAATGGGAGATGTTATCGGTGCAAAATGAAATGAAAGGAGGGTACAGCTTCAAGATTATAAACTCTTTGGACCAGGGACTATCTTTTATTTCACATGTATACAGCACCCATCACAACAGAGCCCATATTGGGGTCTCTAGGTGCTACTGCAATCCAAAATTATGAAATATCCATTCTGATGATTGGTCATGATCCCAAAAGCGAGCCTGATCCTGAAATGCTCGTCACCTACACACACAAGTAGTCCTAATTTGTAGCTGCATCTATACCAATGGGACTCTTTACATAAGGATTGCAAGGCTGGTCCCAGTGTTTGTGCAAAAACAAAACTAGCAGTTTCATATACACAGGAACACTGAAAAACTGGACTTGCTACAAGTTAGTGAAAGGCCAAGGAGAATCCTATTTTGCCGGTGCAAGTTCCCCATCATCTCAGGGTTGTCAATCTGGCACCATCAATAAACAAAATGCAGTTCAAATATAAGAAGAGGCATGATGAATTCAATAGTCACAAAATGGGCTATGCAATATTTGGCAAATGATTGTGCAGTGTGTACAATTCCTGGCAAATGTCTTCAGTTCTTCCAAAACAAGGGATGGTTTGCCCTGTGCATGATTTCTTTTGCAAAATGTACCATAAAAATGTTTCTGTTTTCCTGCAGGCATTTTGTGAGGCAAAAGCCAATGAATTTCACTCAGCTCCAATTGCAATCTCTGCCCACTTTCCCCTGCATCTCCGGGTCCTCTTCAAAGCTTGATTCCAGTCTCCAGATCCGACAATGGGATTTTTTTTTCTCAGGGAAGGCTCTTTAAGACCTCTTTGCTGCAACAGTTCCAGGAATGTAGCTGTGGGAGAGAGAGAAACCCCAGAAGAAGGATGAAGTTCAATTTTTAACTAAAATTATGATTTATGGGGAACAGCTGAACAGGCTATGTGAGCGTTCATTTAAGTAAATTTAGAGGCAACAGATGATTTAGTAGAGTTTTATACACTTACTAGTTTGCGAATCTCATACACCACATGTGGACATATTAGACCCTTTTCCTACTTAATTTTAGTCTTATCACTGACTCTCATTGCTATATTATCTGAGCACCTCACATACTTCAATTAATTTATTCTTATAAAACCACTGGGAACTAAGGCCTCGCAAGATTAAGTGACCTGACAAAGCTCACTTAGGAAGTCTGTGGCAGAGCTAGGAACAGATCCCAGTTTTCTTGCATCCACATCCCAGTAGCTCAGTCACAAAATGATCTTTTCCACCCACTATCTTCCACTCTCAGTCAGCCCTTGTCATTCACAAAGAGCCAGGTTCCAGGTCTTTTATTGGTCATTGGCCCCAAATTAGTCTCTTAGGCCCATCTTTTAGTAATGTAGGAGATAATTAAAGTACTGACTTAAACAGTGTGAAAACATAGTACAGTACTAATACTACAGTACAATAGTAATATCATACTACAGGCTTCCTGGCCATAGAATAGAAGTGTAGACTTGTATTATAACAACTTTTTTTCTATTGAGAATATATATTCTATCTGTCTGTCTAGGTATTTATGTGGCTCCATCTTCATAGTGCCTCTCCAAAACATCAATGATTTTAGCCTCCAAATATTACTAAGGCAGGGAAATATTATTATCCCCATTTCACAGATGGGAAACTGAGGTACAGAGAAGCCTATCTGACTTGCCAAATTTCACACAGAAAGTCCATGGCACTGCTGGAAATTGATAGTATCCATTTTTACACTCTACTCTTTCTGCACCAGCACATTGTTGCTTTGCTGGACTTCACAGCACTGAAAGAGAATATTTTAGTCCGCCCTCAAATATTTATCTTCTCTTCTTTTTTTAATGGGACCACTTCTGTTCATACTATTTTACTTACGTATTTATTTTAACTTAAATAAAGACCCCGTCTGAACCCTAGGCCCTTGTACAACTATTAACACTTACAATCAAGGATTTATATCCTTCATAGAAATAAAGGAAACATTATAGCCTAGAGCCTCATCACAAAATATTAATGGCGTAAGTAGCCAAAAAATAACTGAGGGGGCTCTATATAAATATTAAAACTGCTATACCACACTGGGCTAACCTGGTCTGTCAAACCTGCCTTGCCCCCCAGAAATGCTCAAGAAAACAGATTAGCCTGGCCCCATAACATACTATTCCTCAGACATCTTTCCTCGCCCGTAAATTCTAAAATATGGATTTAAAACTAGTTTTTAGCTCCTTTAATCCAAGAATTATCTTGACTCCGACCTAAACAGTGTTCTGTATAGAAAGAGGGTAAATTGATACCATTCTCTTTTCATTTCCTTGGGGGGAGGGGTTGTTAGTTTTATTTTGTTTCATTTCAAGCATTTTTCTATCTACATGATTATCTACATGGCTCCAATACCATAGAATCTGTGCGCCTCACAATCTTTCATATATGTAGCCTCACAACACCCCTGTGAGGTGAGGAAATTCTATTATCCCTATTGTACAGACAGGACCCGAGGTACAGAGAGCTGAAAGACCAGGTTTTTAAAGGTATTTAGGCACCTAAAGATGCAGACGGGCACCTAGTGGGTTTTTCCAAGTGCTAAGCACCTAAATCCCACTGGGAGCTTCTGAAAATCCCACTAGGTTCCTAGCTGCATATTTAGGTGCCTAAACACCTTTAAAAATCAGGCCCTGATTGATATGCCCACGGTCACTTAAGAAGTCTGTAGCACAGCTGAAAATCGAATCCTGTCCTCTCAAGTCTTACACTAGTATCCTAAACACCAGACCAGCCTCCCTTTCCAAGTCAGCCTTCCTAGATATCAGCCCTATACAAATGTTTGAGAGTTACACAGGGAAATGGCCAACAACCAGAAAACGTGGCCTGTACAAAGTTCCACCAATGATTACAATAAAAACAAAGTCCATTTACTTTTGATTTAAAAATCAAAATTTAAAATTCCTCTCTTAATTATTTAAAGTGCATTCAAATGTACAAGTGACTTAACAAAGCTACGAAGATGCCTTTTTTATTATTTATTTATTTATTTATTGTCTTATTGCCTCTCTTCTCGGCACTTTCAGTAGATTTGACACTGAGTTGCACTTAGGGTGACCAGACAGCAAGTGTGAAAAATCAGGACAGGGGGTGGGTGGTAATAGGTGCCTATATAAGACAAAGCCCCAAATATAGAGACAGTCCCTATAAAATCGGGACATCTGATTACCCTAGCAGCACTCAGTTAAAATCACTGAGAGGTAAGTGACCTGTTTCTTTTAATTTGATAAAATTGTCCAGACAGATGTTAACTTTCTTTCCTTGTTTCCTATTATTTCACTTATCATGAAGTGGGAATTTCAAACAGATAATGTTACTCTAGTTTCCATGCACAGTACTATTGAACTTGGAAGTGGTACTTTGCAACTTGGAATGCTGTATTCACTGATGACAACAGGTACCTATATAACAAGCCCTATGGTAGCAGTGCCTAGTGGTCTTGACTCTTTTTCAAGTAGGCATGTGTATGCCAGTGTCAGAACTTCAGTTCTTCCTATGCCATTAGCTGCAATATGGTGCAGACCTAAAAAAACACATCAATGATCCTATGAAAGGAAGATGCAAATCCTTTCTAAGATATGATTGTACAGCTTAGGTTTTATTAGAGAGAGGGTCAAACTGTGACACTCTGATCCAGATTTCAAATATCCCAAAGTTCATTAATATTTGGAGGCAGAGCTGGTTCAACCCATTATACAGAGAAAAAATCGGAACCGAACATAAAATTTGGACCCCACAAAGTTCAATGGTGTGGAGACCCAGGGTTTGTATTTGGGTCTATCTCTAGGATTAGCCTTCCCTTGTATCTCTGGATGTTTGAATCTGGGGTATATGACTACTAAAGGCTTCTCTGTGATGCCTTTAGTTGCTGTACACAGAAAGGAACCCAGAAATGGTTTAGGAAGGACAACATCTGGAAAAGCTCCTGTCATTAGAACTCTGATATATTCAGAAGCATGTGACAGATGACAATGGAGAAATACTGTTCAAAGTGCTGTCCAATGGGACCTCAGTGGAAGTGTTATTGTTAAGGTGGGTTGGGTATGTGTTTTTGCAAGTATGTTTATGTGGTATGCACATTTGGAGCCCAAACCCAAAGTCCTTGCTCAGGCAAAACTCTAAGTGACTGAAATGGTAATTTTGTCTTATACAGACTGCTGGACTGGGCTCTTAACACGTGTTTGTATGTTCTCAGTATATGTTCCGGGTTACGATTATGAGTATTTGTTATTTGTGTATGCACACAGACTATGCCTGATCTTGCAGCCCATAGTCAGGTAAAACTTCCATTGACTTCCATAAAGGCTGTGCGATTAGACCCACCATATATCAAAAGTTCAGAACAGTACAGTACAACTAAATTATTCCAGTGCCAGACGAATGGGTCTGACTAGCCTAAGCCATAACGTTTTAATTATTAATGTGCACTAATAAAGAGGATAAAGTGTCTGTAGAACAGCGCATTTCAGAGCTCTGCTAAAGATCATGCTTATTTTAATTTAGAAGTTCAACTTGAGGAGAGACAATGCTGGCATTGTGCTACAGTGATTTAAAACGAGTCTGTCTTGAGGATTTTCCTTCATCCTTATCTGTAATAATAGAATTTTTTAAAAGAGAGAGAGAGCAGCAGTGCTGGAAAATATCTTTCTCAGAAACTGTAGCAGACAGGTCACAGCATTTTTAAACAATGATAGTAACATTTATTATATCAAAGCCATTTTATGTTTTATTTGGAACCCTGGCGCCTTTTTTTTTTAAAGTTCTCATAACATGACAGTAATTACTGCCATCAAGATGTTCCATAGAAGAGACTAGGCCAAAGTCCAGATGCTGCTTTTTTTCCCTCTCCTCACCTCCCGGCCCCCCCTCCCCCACAAGAGTGCACATTACATCATGGTGTAGTTTATTTTAAAAGTGCCTCAAGAATGTAATGATAGTAATTGTAGACAAAGGGAAATTAACAGTGAGCACCACCGGTCTGCAAACTCCATTTGCAAAGCAGTCCTGCTCCTCGTCGGAGGACCTTCTTGTTAGCAGAGACTTGAAAATATAGTTTGTGTGATGTGTTAAATAAACTTTGGGCTAAAGTCATTTTCATCTTGGTGCTGTGTATACACACTTCTTCTCGCTTGTTCTCTCGGTGAAATGGAAATGACTAGACCCTCTGAAGCAAATGGGCTGGATGTTCTCACATTAATATTACCAGGATGTAGGTCTGCTGCTTTGATGCTGCTCCTCTGATGTGGTATTTTAAGTGGTGGTATTGGGTTTTTGCCAGCGAGCACACACGGTGCTGAAATTAAGGAAGAAATTGATCAGGTGCGGTGTGCCTCTCCACACCGACAAATCCCTTCATTCTATTCAGTTTGTGGATTACATCCCCTTCTTTACTGTTTTTTTTTAAGTGTTTAATGTCTAGAAGAGTCGGCATGATCTGTAACTTTCTGGTTGCTGTGGCTCAATCTGCAACACCCAGAGCTAAGCAACTGCCATTGACTTCAGTGAGAAGTAAGCATGCTCTGTATTGCCTAGCAACACTAAGCACCTGGCAGTAACAGGCTTTAAAGCTCCCATCCACCCCAAAGCTGCACAACATCATCTTGATTTCATCACTTGACTGCACAACAAATTCACCACCTTGAACATGCCTTTAAACTAGCAAATCATCATCATCAGATTGTATCTTTATGCCAAGGCAGGAGGATGTCCTTCATCTGTATCACTGCATTGCATTGCATTGTGACAATTAACATCATTGGAATTGCTTGCACATGTGAGTGGTTGCAGGATCAGGCCTGACGTATTTATGGGATATCATCATACTATGGTATGGTGTGATGATATCTCAGCACATCACCATTGCATCGTGACATGATGTCATCATGACATATTTACATAGTGCTGCCATACTGTATTGCAACATGATGAATCCTCCCACTGCCCGTCACTGTATCACAGTCTAATGATATCAACTCATAGGGATTTCACCCAGGATGTTATAATGAACAAATTTGTCCTGCAAAACAAATACCAAGGTGGCAACCCTGCACCAACAAAGAGCAGGAGCAAGAAGCTTGTATTGATGTGAGGTTCATTTCTTAAGCATGTTAAGGTTTCCATTAAGCTTAGGTTCATAATTCAGTATAAAGTAGTCTTCATCACCTTGCCAAATCTAAAAGTAACACAGCTTCCTTGCAAATAAAGCACCACCCAGATTGATCTCTGACAAGGTGCTTATTATGGTCTGGTTGTATATTCCATTTATGTCCATCATTGGCAGTCTTGTTGTGCCACTGAAGCTTTGGACACCCAAGGGATCGCTGGATGTGTAGTGGCATTCATTGGTACACACACTTATGAATTTGTTGATCTTCCATTCTACTATCACCTCCATACCCAGAAATCCACTAAAACCAAACCAGTGCTGATGGAGACAGTTGCTGGGTTCAGCTCTGAATATCCTCATTTCTGATCTTGTCCTGCCACTTGATATGGAGCACTAGATGAAGATAAGAATCAAAAACTCAATCTGATGTTCTTCAGCCTTCTTCAGCACCCACATTTCACTTCTGTACAACAGAGTTGGTCTACTTGTGGTTCTATAGATCCATAACTTCAAAGCAACCTTGAGGTCACAATGTCACTACAGAGGCTGCTGGAGGGCCCAAAACATGGCTGCAGCTGCTGAGATTCACAGTTTCTAAAGCCAGAAGGGACCCTGGTGATCATGTAGTCTGACCTCTTGTATAACACCCACCACAGACCTTCCCCCAAAATAATTCCTAGAGCACATCTTTTAGAAAAACATCCACTCTCAATTTGAAAATTGCCAGGTATAGAGAATCCACCGTGATCCTTGGTAAATTGTTCCGCTGGTTATTTACCCTCAATGTTAAAAATTTACATCTTCTTTCCAGTCTGAATTTGCCTTTAGATTGTGTTATACCTTACTCTGCTAGATTGAGGAGTCCATTATCAAATATTTTTCCCCATGTAGGTACTTACAGGCTGTGATGAAGTCACCCTTTAACCTTCTCTTTAGTAAACTAAAGAGATTGAGCTCCTTTAATCTATCACTATAAGACATGTTTTCCAATCCTTTAATCATTCTCACAGCTCTTCTCTGAACATTCTCCCATTTATCAACATCCTTCTTGAACTGGGGATTCCAGAACTGGACACACTATTCCAGCAGCAGTTGCACAAGTGCTAAATACAGAGGGAAACTAACCTCCCTGCTCCTGCTCAAAATATATGAGTGTCCACATCTTTCAAGCATCCTCCAGCACTGTCTATGACATTGTCCAAATATTTGGGCAAGCTGCCACTTGGTCGATGTTCCATCTGGACAGGTTAATACTGAGCTGGTTGTAATTTGCAGCTGGAAGCTGCTTGATGGTACTGGCCAGGGACTTCGTTTTATCCAGATTGAAAACCTGAGCAACGCGTGTTGCTCCTCTTCCAACCAGATCAGCCATCAGCTGCAGCAATTTCACCAAACTGAGCTAACGTAACAACGTCATCAGCATATTCAAGATCTCAAAGCAGAATGGTCTTAAGCTCAATGTCCCAACAGCTGCCTTCTCAAGCTTATGCACTAATCAATCAGTACTGATACGGATCAATGATGATGAGAGAACATCATTTTGCTGAACTCCTGTAGAGATAGGAAGTCATGCTGTGTCTCTGCCATTGACTCAATGCATCTTCCTGGAAAAGTATAAAATTGAAATAGTGGAGATGTATAAGATAGTGAGTAAATCTGAATTTAAAAATGTGCATTCCTTTAATGAGGTGCAGTTTAATGGGCTTCAGAGTAGGGGACTGGGCTATATGACCTATCAAGGTCTCTTCCAGTCCTACATTTCTAAGATAAGAGCAGCACTAGAAGTGCAGACACTATTATTAAGCACTGAAATACATGCCATTTGTCAAAACAAATGTCTCACCAACATGCCAAGAGAGATGTTACTACTGCTGTAGAATTTTTATACACACTTAGAGAGACAGAGGGTGAAATCTGGTGCTCAGTGTAGTCCATGGGAGTTTTGTCACTGACTTCACTGGGGCTAGGATTTCACTCTGAGTATTTGAGACATTCCTCTACAGCAGTAATGGCCTGGGGTGGGGATTAAAATAACTATTCTGTTTTTCTTTGCCTTCTCAAGTGTTGTAGGTAGCTGTGTAAGTGTTAACACTGTTTTCTCTTTACTGTACTGTTAAGTCCTTACACTTACATGGTTCTTAAGCACTGCAAAGGTCAATTTTTCCCATCAGTGTCAGAAAGATCTTTTCTTGTCACTGTCCGCAGAAATACCATACGTGCCTGTTAGCATATGATCCCAATTCTTCTTCTTTTTCATTAAACTAAAGAAGGTTTATTCTACATTTCCATAAGGGGCCATCTTAATTTTTCCATTTTCGTTTCTTAAACAGGAAACCTCTGACCCACTTCTCTGCTTTCTCTGAGCTCTATGTTTATAGTCTACTCCCATCACCAGAATTCTTCCTACATTTTTCCATGTACTATTAAGACCAAACATTTACATTCATTCTGAATTACTCTTATTTTACATTAAGGGAAACAACAAAAGATGAAAGAACAAAAAGTAAAGCCTCCATGAGAGAATAGAATGTGCACATCTTCTCTGCACTGACAGCTGCCTGGAAATGAAACTGCCCTCCAAAGTGGACGGTCCCTGACCAAACAGGTGTGCTAAAACCATAAAGGTGGAGCAAACAGGAAATAGTCTTATTAGTTATAAAGCTGCATACTCCACTGTTCACAAAAGTAAATGAACTTCTACATTAGAATTCTTTGTCTGTTTCAGTGATTAATAATATATTGTAATTAATCTGCTTGCCCGTTAGTGGCGACCTTTCCTCAAATCCTGGCTGAGATGGAGGGATCCAGCCAATGGAGGGGACTGTGTTACCCATTTCACCATCCAATCAGAATTCTCCATAATCCTCAGAATACAGGAAAAGGGAGTAACAGAATGTCAGGAGGGACCAAGCTTGGGAAAGAGCCAGAGGCGGTGTGAGGATGGGAACAGCAGGCTGGAGCCAGCAGCCTGGAAACTGGCTGCAGAGGGAGGGCCAGACAGCAAGCAGTCTGAGAGCTGGGATGGGAAGGCTGAGCATCAGGCAGAGATGAAATCTGTGGCTAGCGGGAGGTCAGCAGTCTCTGCAGCAGGGCGATACAAGCAGCATGCAGGAGGACTATGTGGAGCAGCTTAGAAGACTCTTACCTTTATGCTCCTCTGTCAGGCTGCCCCTAAGGGAACTATTAGTTTGCTCTTTGTTGTTATTGTGATGTAAAGTCATTATGTCAAAGCCATTTTCCTCTGCCTCTCAAAATATGCAAAGTTTTCTGAAATACTATCGCGAATTTAAATAGAATTAAATAAACAAAACAATTTAATAAAAAACTGTAAAAAAATAAACACTAACACATTAAACCGTGTAACACCCATGGTCCGAGGCTATGGTGTGGTAGTGAGCATTGCACTGTGGCCAGTTAGTTCCCGCAGCCCCCCGCCTTCTCCCCTCCCCCCCCCTTCTCCCCGCCCAAATTCATCGGGTTGAGAATTTCTGCAATGTCGCTGGTGTTCCTTCCTCGCCAAGCGTCTCCTCAAAATGCCTCAGTCACTCCTTCCAAGCATCCCATGCCTTCTGCAAGCCATGCATGGCATTCATAGCCTTTTGTTTCTGCCTTTAGCCCTAGCCTTTGCATGTGTTGTCAATGCGCCTGTTGCTGCTGTCATCACACAGCAGCAGCAGCACAGTACAGCTTTTCAGCACAAGTGCTTTGCATTCTGCATAGGGCACCATATACCATATTGCATGATATAATATTGCACATATTATATTGTGGCTATTTTTCCTTTTGTAATTTGCACTGTGCACTGATTTGCTAATGCTCCTGCTGCCCTGGCTGCCTCTGCTGTGGCTGTAAGCTGGTCAGAGTGACTCCCTCTGCTTCAAAATTCCTTTTGGATCCTAAAAAATCCTCAGTCCCTCCTCAACCTAGAATAAGTCCCCTAGAATATGGGCAGTCCCCAGTCCCCCCTATCCTATGAAGATCCTCCCTGTAGATAGTAGAGAGAACCTACTGTGTATCTGATGCATCTGAGAAAAAGAGCAGATCCTGTCTAAATTATGAGCAGTATTTGCTGAGCTGTATTGCCCAGGTGAGGCTGCGTTTCCCCCTCACCCCTCCTCCGCTCTTTTCTTCCCCCCCCACCGTTCCCCACTGTCCCGTGAGCATTGATGATGCAATATAAAGATAAGTAATAAAGTGGGATGATTTGAGTGAGATTTGAGTGATGAGATGAGTAGTGGAGCAGAAGCACAGGGAGCAGACAGGGAGAGAGAGACAGGAGGAGTGAGAGGAGGGCACTTGAATCTTCTCTTTCCAGGGGGGGGGGAACATGGCTCTTTGGCACAGTTTCTGTGGGTTTGATGGCTGACATGATCAGTTTCAGTTATATATAATCAAAAATGATAATTATTTCGTTCATTATGAAAATTACCAGAGTTGATCATCCTAACAGATCACCTTGGGTCTGCATGGTTGCCACCTTGCACTGCCCCTGATGATGATTGATGCTGATGATGATGAGGACACCACCCATGCGGCACACCCACATACACCCACCAGGCGCACCAGCATCGGGATGTTGCGCAGCAGCATTCAGTGCAGATGGGCAGAGCAAGATAAAAAGATAGAGAAGAGTCCTTTCACTTGGGGGGGGGGTGGGGGTGGGTGGGGGGGGGCGGGTGGTCTGCGGCCATGCCCCATGCCTGACCATGACACTGCACTGGATTTGGAGTAGAGCCAAGTTTGAGCAAAGACAAGAATGCAAATACTTTTCGAGGGACTGGATAGTCCCAGTCTGATGTCTCCTCCCATCCATGTCCATTTTTTTTTTTTCTTTCTTCTGCTGTGCGTGTCGCACGAGCAGTGCGCTGCGCTTCTGTCTGGCTTTTTGTCTTTTTTTTTTTTAATTTTTTTTTTCTTTAATTTTCTGTAATGATAGGCCTGATAGAACAGATTTGCCTGCCCTTACAGCGTCATCGCATCGTCTTTCTTTTCTTTATTTTTTTTTTTTTTTTTTTTTTTTCATGCTCGCCCACCCGAGCTGATCGAGCACCACGCTGGGCAAAAATAAAAAAATCTTTTTCTCTGGCCCTTTTCCTACCTGGCCACTGCATCCGAGTCAGATTCAGATTGCTGTCCATCTGGTCAGTGGTGCACTGTCCGGAGGTCTCGGCCGGTCCACATCAGCACCAACCCTACTAATCCATGTTAATTAATACCGAGCATACCGTACTTCTCTCGTTAGAGGAGTACAGAAACCGAAAGTAAAGAGCTAAAAAATCGATATATATGGCCTAGTGTGGTGTGGTTGTGGCGTTAAATCGGTTTTAAGCTCCTAAAACCGGTTTAAACGCCTAGTGTAGACCAGGCCTAAGAACCCACTGAGGCTTGAGCCTAAAAGGTTTAGTCCTTGGAGAACTTACAGGGCTTGCCTCTGAGCCCGTGGCTCATCCAGCTCACTACCCGCCATCTAGTGGGGACAGCGGACTTACCTTACAGCACTCATAACAACTCGCTCCTGTGCGGTCAGCTGCAGTACTCAGTACTCAGTATTGCCCAAATGGGTCACCAAAGCATTTGATAATTCCAGAAAGAGACGTGTCTGATAGCCATAGCTCAAATCATACTAGTGCAAGGCAGTGTCTCCGTTAACAGCTCACACAAAAACACAGCTGGTTCTTGTGTCTACATGACTGTGCAATGTGGATACTAACGGTCAATGGTGCATTCTTGAGCCTTTCTGTCTGGACTCAGTGTTGTTAGCTGGAGAAACAGCTGCAGATCCAAGGCTGTAGCTTGGGGTATGTCTACACTACAAAATTTGTTTGATTTAATAGAAGTCGATTTTTTAGAAATCAATTTGATACTGTCATTTGTGTGTGTCCCCAATAATTGCATTAAGTCGGCGGGGTGTGTCCACAGTACCGAGGCTAGCGTCGACTTTCGGAGCATTGCACTGTGGTAGCTATCCCACAGTTCCCACAGTCTCCGCCCCCCATTGGAATTCTGGGTTGAGCTCCCAATGCCTGATGGGGCAAAAACATTGTCACGGGTGGTTCTGGGTACGTCATCAGGCCCCCTCTTCCCTCCTTCCCTCCCTCTGTGAAAGCAATAGGAAAAAATTGTTTCTCGCCTTTTTTCCTGGGTTACCCGTGCAGAAGACATACCACGGCAAGCATGGAGCCCACTCAGCTCACTGTCACCGTACGTTCCCTGGGTGCTGCTGACAGACGCAGTACTGCAGTACTACACAGCAGCAGCTCCTTGCTTTTGCAAGTTGGCAAAGACGGTTACCAGTCATACTGTACTGTCTGCTGCTGTCATGGTTGCTCCTGGCCAGCCTCGGTGAGGTCGGTTGGGGGCGCCTGGACAAAAATGGGAATGATTCCCCAGGTCATTCTCTTCTTTAAGTTTTGTCTAATGGAGATTCAGTCCTGCCTAGAATATCAGGCAAGCTTACTAAAGAACCACAGATGCAAACGGCCACTCCGGGTCAGAGCCCCAGACATCCCGCAGAAATGATGAGCTGCATGCCATTCTAGGGGGTGCCCCTGCAACAACCCCACCCATTGCTTCCCTCCTCTCCCACCCCTCCCAGGCCAACTTGGCAGTTATCCCCCCATTTGTGTGATGAAGTAATAAAGAATGCATGAATTTGAAACAACACTGACTTTATTGCCTCTGCAAGCAGAGATCAAAGGGGGGAGGTGAGGGCAGTTGGCTTACAGGGAAGTAGAGTGAACCACTATTCTGCACTTGCTCTGCCTATAGTTGGACTGCTCCTTACTACTGTTCAGGCTTCATGAGCCATGGGAGCAAGGGATAGGCTGGGGTAGGATAGCCTTTGGGATGGAGGAGGGAGGCTTGAAACATTTGCAGCTGTGGGAGGAAAAAAAGGGAGAGAAGTATTTAAAAAGATACATTTTACAGAACAATGGGTATACTCTTTCATGGTGAACAACACTATTCACATTACATAGCACATGTGATTTTGGTACAAGGTAATTGTTTGCATCTTATATTGAGTGCCTGCAGCTTTGGTGTTAGAGATCAAACACACCGGGCAACAGAATTCGGCTTGCAGGTGGCCACGGTAAGCCATAACCTTTCAGCTTCTGCAACCTTCTTAACAGCAGCGCCCTCCTTTCCCGTTCCAAGCAAAGCCCATTGAGTTGTCCATTTAGGGCTGCAGTTTTCATGTTAACGTGCAGCAGCAGAAACTAAACTAATCCCCCTACATCCTTTTCTCTGGGATTATCGCTTTACCCCTCCATCCACTGCACTGCGTGGCTGGTATTAGAGAAGATCCCTGCTAGCCAAACGCAAACAGCTCAGCGCCAATGGCCTCCCCTCCACCACTTGGCTAACTGAGGGGAGGATTTCTTCTCAGTCACAGGCAAACAGCCCAGTAGGAACGGCCACCTATAAATGTCCCCTTAATTAAATTCCCATATTTCAACCAGGTTACCATGAACGATATCACTCTCCTGAGGAGATAAAGAACAGATGTTGCTTTAATGCCAGCAAACACCGGGACCATATGCTGCCAGGCTTTGTCATGCAGTGATACCAGATTACTTGCTACTAGCATGGCATGGTCAAGTGTCCTACCATGGGGGACGGAATAAGGCTGCTCTCCCCAGAAACCTTCTGGAAAGGCTTTTGGAGTACCTCCAGGAGAGCTTCATGGAGATGTCCCTGGAGGATTTCCACTCCATCCCCAGACACGTTAACAGACTTTTCCAGTAGCTGTACTGTTTTGGCATTCCGTCTTTTGGAACAGAGTTCTGATAGCATGGATTTGTCTCCCCATACAGCAATCAGATCCAGTACCTCCCGTACGGTCCATGCTGGAGCTCTTTTTCAATTCTTGGACTGCGTGGTTACCTGTGCTGATGTGCTCTGCATGGTCACCTGTGCTGATCAGCGCTCCACACCGGGCAAACAGGAAATGAAATTCAAAAGCTTGTGGGGCTTTTCCTGTCTATCTGGCCAGTGCATCCGAGTTCAGATTGCTGTCCAGAGTGGTCACAATGGTGCACTGTGGGATAGCTCCTGGAGGCCAATACCATCAAATTGCATCCACATTAACCCTAATTCGAACTGGCAATGTCGATGTCAGTGCTACTCCCCTCGTCGGGGAGGAGTACAGAAATCCATGTTAAGAGCTCTTTATGTTGACAAAAATGGCTTTGTTGTGTGAACGGGTGCAGGGTTAATTCGACTTAGCGCTGCTAAATTCGACCTAAACTCGTAGTGTAGGCCAGGCCTTAGTTTCCCATGTATTGGGAGTACACCTTTAAAACTGGTTGCCAGATCAGTAGCCTGTTTTGAGACAAGGAAATCATCATGTTTTGGAAAAAGAAGGAGTTGAAATTCTCTGCTTTCCCTGACTCGCATTAATTCCTTCCCTTCATGCAAACAGTTATATGGCATATTGATCTATCACAGACCACAAGGAAGTGTGGTCCAATAGACTGGGAAGAGGACTGAAAGAAAGGAGTCCTGGTTCCTTTTCCTGACTCTGCTGATAATTCACTGTGTGACCTTGGGCCTCATTTTCCTTATCTGTAAAATGGGGATGATGATACCTTACCACCCTTGTGAAAAGTTTTAAGATCTACAGTTGGAAAATATTATAAGTTCTAAGTATTATTGAGTATGTCACTTAATAGCTAAATAATCCTGATTTCAAAATACGTCCACACTTAACAAGTTAATGGAAAAGTTTGGGAAGCTAAAATGGGTAAAAAAGAATTGTCTAAAGAATGATACAGGATTAGACGATGAAGAAACTCCTACTTAAATACTTGCTGAGTTGTTGTGCAAAGATATGGAATTTCCTGATCCACAGGGAAAACCCCCATGGATCACAGAAGACCATTTGTTCTGAAACATGTAGTTCTTAAGGTCAGGGAACAGATATAAAGTAAGTAATCATGAATAAACAGCTCTTTTTTATACAGCATATGAGAATGCAGCTCAAACACAATTTTCTTCTTGACTAAGATCACTTCAATAAGATTTATTTTATTAAGTCAAAAGCCTGGAGAAGAAAAATCGGATTGGGTCCACTATGATTAGCTACTGATGTTTTCATAGAATGATATAAATTAGACATGGGAAAGACTAGATAGCTTTTTCTAGTCCATCTACATGCCAGTACAGCTCTGGTCACTTAGTCATTGCTTCATCACTACCAGTGCAAGAATATCATCTAATCCCTGTCTCTATTAATGCAGACATTTTATCTAAACTCTATTCCTCAACATTTCTCCAGTCCAATTTTAAATGAGGCAAAGGATGGGACCTCCATGCTTTCCCTTGGAAGATTAATCGACTCACGAATGAAAAATGCTATCTAATATTCAACTTAAATTTCCCTTTGTTTAATTTTCATCATATTACTTCTAGTTATAGTCTTCTGAATCAGCTTAAACGAGCACTTGTTGTAGGGAGGGGATAAAGTGAGGGGACAATTGATGGATGGCAGGAGAGAGAGATCACTTGATCATTACCTGTTAGGTTCACTCCCTCTGGGGCACCTGGCATTGGCCACTGTCGGTAGACTGGGCTGGATGGACCTTTGGTCTGACCCAGAATGGCCGTTCTTATGTTCTTATGATGTTGGCTTCTTTTTTAATTCTCCTCCTTTTTTCAAAATTTGAATATTAAAAATTTTGAAATTCAAAACATTTTGATCAGTTGTTTAGATGGTCAAGAAATGGGGACAAAATTTCTCAAAAAAAGTGTCAACATTTTTCCTGATCTCTCTCTTAAGTTTCAGATTTGGAATTTTGCAATAAATAAATAAATTTCAAAAATTGTAAACAGTTCTGTTTTAAACAATCCTCTTCTCAACGTGCTATTTACATTCTTCACCTACTGGTAGATGGTGACTACTGGCCCTTTTAGAAGCTGCTTGGCCAAACATATACATATGCTTAGTTCTATTAATCTGTCCTCCGCGCTGCATGTTGTTTTAGGTGTAGATGTTGTCAGCTGGTGCGGGAGCCACAAAGAGCCCTGCACTAAAATCTTACAGGTTACAAGTCTTCCAATTCACCAAAGTATGGTTCCATCCTGAAAAGTGTCCATGTCAAAATGGCATCTTCTTGCTGAGCAGATCTGATACCTGTGTGTGTGGAGTCATAGCTGACAAAAATATGTTCTTCCTCCATTTGGCCCTGCAGTGCCATCAGAAATGTATTGGATTCTGGACATTCTTTGGCTTCTTCAAGAGGATTATTTCCTGAGTCACACTAATGTCATATATAGCCTTCAGAACCTTTATTACTGACTCTGATGAAAAAGAAGGGAAAACCCCACTTTGAGAACCCAAGATGAATTTGCATGTTTAGAAAAAATAAGGATTTTAATTTGAAAACTGAGCACATTTGATAGGGAAAACGTAGAGAAATAGTCATAGAATCATAGAAATATAGGGCTGGAAGGGATCTCAAGAATACATCAAGTCCAGATCCCTGCGCTGTGGCAGGCCCAAGTAAACCTAGACCCTAAACATGGAACCTTTTTTACAGATACAGTTTGCATCTTTTGCGGTCCTATTTACAGTGATGACCTATTTAGCACAAAAAGAATTGTACCTTGCATTTCCTGATGTGGTTACATTTTCTATATATTATTTCCATTTATACCCAGCTATAGATGCACATCCTAAAATAATATAATGCTAAAAATCATGTCAACTCTTTTTATGCATTATATAGGACTAATTTTAACACCAGCCTCAGTCTTTCTCTGCTCCCAAAAATACTACCATTTAGAAATGCCTATACATTAATTAAATTGAGACATCTAAAAAAACCCTGCTGCATCCACAAGTCAGCTACTTACATTTCCAACTGACACTAATTGTACCCACGAATCATAGGTGCAAAATGTTATGCATCTTTTCAAAATCTGGCCCCAGGACTCCTTTTTTTTATGGCAATGAAAATTAATGTCACATCGAAGAGTGCAGAGAGCCATCTGTGGAATTTATTAGGCTCACTCTACCAAATGTCCTACCAGCAGATCTGCCCCGATTTATTTGGAATAAGTATAATTAGAAAAGAATTCAGCTAAATTTGGAAAGAATGACTGTCCATAACTCATCCTGTCTGAAAGCAATACAGCAGAAAAGAAATGAGTGGAATATTCAGCTGAAGAGGGAAGATGCAGTTTCTTCATTCTGAGCCTGCCAGAACTGCTACATGATGCATTACAAGCAGTTCAGAAACTCTTCTTCATATAGGCAATTTAAAATTTCTGTATGAACTCTTTTTCTGTTACAAAAAGGCCAAATTCTCATCTACAGCTGAGGACTGTACTGTCGTACCGATGCGGTATGGGGCACATTACACTAGCAAGGGGCTCCTTAACAGCTTTAATTCTCTGGGCTCACAACACAATGCAGGTGGCTGGTGCAAAGTTGGCTTTAGTTTATCTTTGCCTTTTCCAGTATTGGACTGGCTGTGCTCCAGATTTCAGTTAGAGCAGCCTGAGGGCTGCTGTCCCTTGTACCAGCAACCAAGAAGCTAATGCAGTACAGCAGCTGGGGATTGTTGGGATGCAAGGAAGCCTTACGCATGCCTTCTTTCTCAGCCACACCCGGTACCACAGCTAACTGAGGACATAGGAGCTGCTGTGCTTACACAGAGATCCTCCTATGGCCAAATTGGTTTAGGTCCACTATCAGCCTGCAGTACCCCACATGATATGGGAGAATCTGGGACCTTATATTTTTAAAGCTGGAAAGCATTTGGTATGTCACTGTGTTATGAGATATATACTGAAAGTATATTATCATTATATTAGGAGGGTATCTGTTAACTGCTCTTGTTCTACATGAGGAAGACCCATTGCTCAAAGTACAACAAAAGTGATCTGGAAGATTCAAGCACGTTGGGCCAAGATCGTTGAACTGATCTTGGGCTGTTATCTGTAATGAGGTTCTGTTTCCTTCTGAGGTAATGAACACAAAGATCCTTATTCTGATCTCACTTGAACCATCAAAATTGGCATTAACTTCACTGAAAGCAATGAAGTAACACCAGTTAGACCAGAATCAGGCCCAACCTCTTATTTTACACTAATTTTTCCCATGTCCCTAGAATCTTGCAAATGATCTACAAATCATGTGATGACAAACTCTGATCCTCCACTGGTGTCCATTCGCATCAAGGTCCAAATTCTTGTTCTCACATTCAAGGTTGTCCATCACTTTGTCCCACCCTACATTTCTGATTTTGTCTTCCCCACACACCTCCTCTCTAGAGATTAGGTCAACCTCAACACCCCTTCCATCCTCTGTGCATAGAATGCCCTCCCAGTCACTATTCACCAAGCACCAATCTCTTCACATTGAAATCCCTCCAAAAAACCACTTTTTCTATGCCAGGGTTGAACAGAGCTCCCTCAATGTCAGAGTGAGCTGCTGGCAGGGAATTCTCCATGAGAGGCCTTCAAGTCTGAAACTCACTACCCGCTAATCCCCCCTTGGGGTGATATAGCCCAAATTTGTGAACCTTCAAGATTGATTTTTAAAGCATTGGTTTCGTTTGTTTGGTTTTTTGGTGGCGGGGGGAGTTGGAGTTGTTTGAAGGATATTTTTGGAGAATGATGGGGAACTTTTCTTCATTTTTCCTTTAATGAATGGCTGATTGCTGCTGTATATGGCAGGGATCCCAGTTGTTTTGTGTTTATATTTAATTGGGCTTTTAAATAATCATCAAAGGCATCTAGACAAGTTTTAATAAACATATAAAAATAAATGTTAAAAGATGTTCAGATACGATACCGGGATAATCAAGTGATCTCTTTACTGTAACCCATATCCTGCCTCTTCTCATGCCTCCGCATTGTAAGTTACTCTCACCCATTGGGTCACATCTAACTGGAGGCCCATATCTTCCATTTTAGTAGGTCTGATTTCTACTCCAGTGGCTCCAGTTGCATAAGTTCTTCAGTGCAAGGACCAAGTCTCTGGATTTTTCCTGTAAAGCGACTAGCACATTTTCAGGTGCTGTATAAGTAGCACAATAATTATAATGGTGTATCCCCACTGTTGCCTGCTTCCCTCCTGCTTGTGGGCTGATGGAGCCTTCCTGCTGCTTTGTTGGCCATTTTTTCCATTTTTCTTTTCCAAGGAGAGGCTTCCTCTGAATTTCCATTCCAAATGATTACTTTGTGGGCAGAGGAAGCCCACTTCAGTTCTGAAATCCTAGTGATGCCCCTGAATCAAAATGCAGAAAGGTACAGTGCAAACAAGGCATAAAAGTTAAAAGGCTAATTTAATAAGTGAGCATAAAATATAATTTACACTTAAACAATTGGTATTTATGATGTTCCCTCATTCCTTGCATGGTGAACAGGCCCATTTCTGTGTACTTAATCAGAACACATTTTAAATCACATTGTATAATATACTTTGTGGCAATATGTGATGGCCAAAGTATATAAAATATGATGAAGTTAAGAAGTTGCAGCTGAACTAACAATATATTCTCCTGGAAGGGAGACATTAAATAAATCGTGAATGTTTTCTGATAGCCAATTAAAGTTCTTTTAAGAGCTTTCTTGCATCTGTCTACATTCTTCAGTCATAACCCTTTAAACAAGCATTTGCAACCATAAATATTGCCTAAAATACCAAAGAATTAGTAACTAAATGTGTCTCTTGCAAAGAATAGTCAGCACATTCAACACAAACGTCGATCATTTCTTGTAAGGAAGTTATATATTTAAAAGAGCATTGGACAACAACACCGATTTTTATTTCTGGGGTATTCATGTATGCCTTTTTCTACCAAGAGACCACAGATTTGCATAGTGAGAAAAGAACAAAGTTGCATCCCTGTGCAAAATGATGAATGTTTGGAAATTTCCCTGAAGGCAACATTTACCAGCTTTACACTAAAAAGACATTCTCACTGAAATTTCATTCCAGAATAGGCTTTTGTAAAGAGAAAAATCCAGTGTTAAAGCAAACAGTATTCCATTTACATTATTACATAATATAGTCATGAATGGAGTGAGGAGATATAATCTGTAAGCCACTAGCACAAAGGAGTAGGAGGCAGGACTCCTGAATTTATACTAGGGTCTGCCACTAATTTTCTAAGTGACCTTGGACAAATCACTTATGTCCGATTTTTGAGTGTCCACTAATTTGGGTGCCTCACTGGTTGCATGCATAACCTAAGACTCCTGGGACCAAATTTTCAAGAATGCTGAGGACATGAAGCTCCAACTGAGTTCACTTGGACTTGTGGGGGCTTGTTGGGGGTTGTCTGTGTGCTCCAGGCCAGCAGTACCAGCTAGTGATGATACTCCAAGGCATGATGCCTAAAGGCAAGAGTCCAAGGGTTGATTCCTCTGGCTGTTATAGTTCAGAGGTAGAGTCACCTACTGGCGAGAGTCCAAAGGTCACTCCACCTAGCAGCTACAGTTCAGCGATAGCGTCATCTACTGGCAAGAGTCCAAAGGCCATGCCACCTAGCAGTTACATTCAGGGATAGTGTCACCTACTGGCAAGAGGGGAGAGGGATGGGAACCCAGGCCCACCCAATCCACTAGATTCCAATCCAGAGCCCTTCAAAGCAGTAGACCTTGTACTGGGCCTTGGGCCTGACACTTCTAAACGTGCTCCCTGGGTCACTTTCTACTTTTGTTCTAGTCCCTCCAGCAGCATCTTGGGCTGAACTTGGTGTCTGTCCCGTGTTTCTCACTGACCCGTCTCCTGAGTTTCCTCCGCAGCAAGTCGTCACCTTCAGCTCACGCAGTCAATGGCTTTCCAGCCGTGTGGCTATAAGCCCTGGTGGCTTCCCAGCAGGAGGCTGCTGCACCCAACTGCTCTCCTCCATGGTCAGCCCAGACTGAGCTAAGATTCTCCCTTTTAAATGCTCCCTCCACTGGGAGCATGCCCAGCAGAGGTGAGAGGGGTGTGACCTCTTGCACCCAGAGCAGCTCTTTAACCCTCCCCTCACCGGTGCGGGGTTGATACACTCCGTCACAGGGCTCAATACCTCTGAAAATAAAATCTAAGGCCTTGATCCAGCAAAACACTTAAACATGTGATTAACTTTAAGCATCTGAATAGTCCCATTTAGTGACTGATTTATTTGGGACTAGTCACATGTTTAAAATTAAGCATGTACTTAAGTGCTTTGGTGGATTGGAGTCTAAGATCTGTCAAGTTGGCCAACCCAAAAACTGAGCCATCCAAAATCAGAGGCTACTTTTGCAAATGTTACCCTTAACACCTCTGTGTCTTGTTTCCTCCATTTATAAAATGGAGGTAATATTACTGGCCCCCTCCACTGGAATGTTCTGAAGACTGATTAGTCCTTCTAAAGTTCTTTGAGATCTTTAGATGAAAAGAGGCCTAGAAATTCAAAGTATTCTCAGATTGACTGGGAATCTGATTCTCAACCATCTTCTAAAATTGCAACTTTGAAGAAAAAAGTTTATACAGGGATGGGATTAATACATTCTAACGAAATCTGATCCCACCCAAAGCTTTTCTCAGATGCAGAATCATTCCAAAGATATTTTCCTCCCCAATTTTTTCTATATGCACATTGGCCAAATTCCTTTTTCAGTTACAACCATGCAAATTCATGAACTTCTGCAGGGCTGCATGGATGTAAATCACAGTCAAAGCTGTCATATTGCTATTTATTTATTCATGTAAAATATTTGCTTATTGGCCTAGCTGCAGCACCGGCTCCAGGCACCAGCTCAGCAAGCAGGTGCTGAAGGTGGCCAAGGGGAAGGGGCGGCACGTCCAGCTCTTTGGCGGCAATTCGGCGGCAGGTCCCTCTCGGAGGGAAGGACCTGCCGCCGAATTGCCACCGAAGAAGAAAGCGGCGCAGTGGAGCTGCCGCCGATCGCGATCGTGGCTTTTCTTTTTTTTTTTTCTTTCTTTCGCCGCTTGGGGCAGCAAAAACCTTGGAGCCGGCCCTGCCTAGCTGTATGAGATACACAAATTGTTTTTGTCAGGGTGCCAGACAGTTAGTCATCAAACAATCATGCAACAGCATATTTCAATATCATTCATTAAAGCAGAACCTGTCTGATTATTGTCCATCTGAAGTGCACTATTTATAATTTGCCACCACCATAGTATCTGGGCACCATGTACAAATTTAAGCCTCACACATAATTTTATCCATAATTAAACCTGCTCTTCATCATCCCAGATTCAGACATTTATACTTGGATGGAATTTGTGGAGGATACTCATTCTAAAACATCAGACGACTATTTTGATTTTAATTCTGATCAGGCATCTCATGGCCTCAAGCAAGGATCAAAAGCAGAAGCATCAAAATGTAATGTGAAGCATTTTTCTCAACCAACTGAAATCTGGAAATTGCAAATGCCTCAGAGGCGACCCCTGTTCTCATGACAATTTCAGATACAGATGTCTCAGAGAGTTTGAAATCAACTCTATGCTAGAGCTAGTTAACTTTTTTTTTAATTCAGAAATTTACATGAAAAATAACAAAAATCTTTCAACATATTTTTTTACACTTGTTCCCTTTTTTCAACCATTAATAGAGCTGGTTAAAATTTTGATTGATGAAATTTTTTACAAAACATTTTGCCAGTCTTTTTACCAGCCAAAACTGCGCCAAACTGCTTTTGTTCACCCACCCCAGGTTCGTAATCATCAGTCTAGATTCAGGAAAGTTGACACAAAGAACTGTTAACTTACAATTCCCTACACCCTGAGGACATCACCCTTCCTCAAGGTTTTCCACCAGAGGGGAGCATCTTTAGGTTAATACCAAGGCTCCATGTGTGCCCAGTTGGTGGAGGCTGTTGAGGGGATGTGCTGACTCAACACATTCTTCAGCCATTCCATGCTCTCTCCCTGACCAGCACCACTCATGGTGCGGACCCTAACACAGAGCAGGTTATGGTCTCTTTCCATAGCCACAACCTCCTCTAGCACACTTGACCCCGCCACAGGCCTTATCCAGCAGATGCCAGAGTAGACCAAGGGCTGATATTGGCCGTTCATGTAGACTGCAAAGGTCAACAGTGCAAAGGATGTAGATTAACCACTCTCCTGCCCTCTCCTGGGACAATGTGTCTGAATTAATTGCACACGTGCATTTATATCTCACTCCCTGACAGAAATCTGGCTTCCTGAGAGCAAACACATTAGAGCAAATCCATTTCCCCCCACCCCCTTCCCCTTCTTGGCATCAGCCTCTGTGCTGATATACCACTTCATCAGGTTCTTCTTTTATCACAAATCCCCTTTTCTTCATGGTATTTGCACTCGCCTTCCCGGGCAAGTCCAACAAGAAGATTTCAACAGGGGAAACCGAACAGATATTTCGGAAGGACTTCGCACACTGTCACCGCCTCGGGAGGCTTACATGCCGCCCTTTGCAGAACTTACAGCTCATTGGCTCACTGTGAGGAGTTTCTCTATCTTGATTGAAATTGGGGCAGTTTAGAAGCAACACAAAAATCAGGAACAGAATCACAACGATGTTTGTGAAATGAAACAATCCACCACCCCCCTCCGGCCCCCAATGACCATATTTTACCTGTAGGAGCCCTCTCCCCTACTCCCACTCCACAGTCCAAATGCCTCCCCAACCCCACCTCTCTGCTGGACTCCTGCCTAATTCAAAGGGTGGTTGGTAATCCTCCTCCTCCTTGTGTTCTTCAGACCCCCGCATCCTGCTTCCCGCCAATCCAACCTCACCCACTCCTCTACTCCCATGTACAGACCCATTACTAAACCCCACAATGACAGATCTTACCTCTTTAAAATGCAAAAGACCCTTTGGAGCTGTGGCATACCTCACATTTCCAAGTGCATCACAAGACAGGAAAAGCTGAGTGTACACTGGATCATCTCTACTCACGCAGAGGTCAGCACAGTAGCAGAGCAGTGCTAGGGCCTCCTGCGGCTTGTCTGATGAAGCCAGAAACTAGACCTGTTGAGTGGCTCCCGAGAGGGTCTTACAGTTCAGCTAAGCATTTAAACCTTCACACACATATCAAAACTTTTTAAGGTTCACCCATCACAAATATGCCTTCAGCTGACTAGCTATGTGGCCCCGGACAAGTCCGTTAGCCTTTCTGTGCCTCAGTTTCTCCATCTGTAAAAGGCAGACAATAGGAGTTGCCTGTTAGGAGGATTACTTAAATAATGTGTGTACGACACTTTGAAAGTGTAAAGCATGGATCAGTGCTGAGCAGTGTTTTTATGTACATTGCTTGTGAAATATGGTACCACCCCCAATTAAAGAGCTTCATCCATAAAGGAGATGTTAATTCCACTCCACTGGTGCAGAAGCTGCCTAAACTGGTGCAGGCTAAATTGGTGTCACCATGTGAATCTCCTGGCCAGGGGACAAAAGTCTGAACCATTTGGACTATCTGGAGAAAGGAACATAAATAGCAACTGCACCTTCATCAGCATCCTGACTGGCTGTGCTCGAATAACAGATCTGTCACAGCCATTTCCCTTAAGCCACCACCATATTCCCAACACCAAACACTCAAAAATCAAGAGTCAAAAAAACAACAACCCAAATTGACTTAAAAATCATGAGATTTAAAATTTGGGTTCTTTTTGTGTGCCATCTGACCTGTAACCGCCAGAATCACGTTTCCAAGCTTTTCTCCACAACCATGAGGAAAGAAACATTTCTTTTTAATGAAAGCTGAGGTGCTCATGTCATCAAATTATTCCAGGAGCTGGGACTTTAAGAAACAGCCCAAACATTCTGACATTCAGGATAACAATGTGAGAGTTACAGGGTTTTTTGTTTGTTTGTTTGTTTGTTTGTTTTTTAAGAGTACTGGTTAATGTCAGTGATGATAGAAATTGTGGTTAAGACACTGCACTGAGACTCAGGACGTCTGAGTTCAATTCCTGACTCTGCTACAAACTTCCTGCTCACCTTGGGCAAGTCACTTATGCTCTCTAGGCTCGATCCTGCAAGGAGCTGAGCTGAGCCCTCTGGTTTGCAAAGCACTTAAGCATGTGAGACTGTTTAAGTTGTGAGATTGGGGTCAGCATGCTTAGCAGCACCTTGCAGGATTGTGCCCTGTCTGTCTCCATTCTCCATGTGTAAAATTGGGATAGTACTTCCTCTCTCTTGTCAGTTCTTTGGTGCTTATTATGTGATTGTAAAATGTCTTGCACAATAGGCCTCCCCAGGCTTGTCTGGGGCCTCTAAGTGCTACTATAATCTATAATAATAATAAATAGATTGTATAATTGTAACCCTAGTGTTAGCTTGAAGCGGGGACATTTTGGAGTGTGGAAACATTATATAAACTGAAGAACCACAAAACTTTTACATTTATAGACTTGCCCATATGCTGTGTGCATTTCATGAACATTTTAGGGAACATGCACCAGTGGAACTCTAAATGCAGCAAAGGGGCCGCTGATATAAAACTGAAAAACAATATTTGCTAATTTACAACTAATAATTAAAAGCCCCTGTCAAGGATCCAAGCTTCCAGCATGTGTTTAACATTACTTCTGAGAAGGTCATTGCTAACTTCTCCAGGAAGGGAGTTCCGGAGAGTGTACTGTAAGTGCATATAGTTTAAATGAGCAGCCTCAGTGCAGACATTTTGTAGTCTTCAGGGATGCACAAACAATTCTGCCTCAGCAGAGCAGAAACAATGCCCTGTATTCACAAAGATTACAGGAACTTCAATATTGTGTGGAGGGGGGAGCGGGGAAGTCTTGAAATGTGGATAAATTGGTATTCACCAAGTGCCATTCCTTAATTTACAGCAGTCTTTAACTTCAGGGGCAATTGCCAAGGTGCTCATAAAAAGAGAAATGATGAATATTCAGGATGTCTTTTGAATCCATTAAGCAACTGAGGATGAGGTCTCCATATGTACAACTTCAGTTGTTTTCACATGCTGGTAGAGAGAGTGCCAAGATGGCGTCAGGAAGAGAAATGGCTCCTTAGGTTGCCAGTGGGGCGAGAGGACAGAAAAGAATATGTATATTAAGCATGTGGAAATGAGAATTTGTTTCAGTACTGTAATTGAAACTAAATGTGCCTTGCACAGTACTGTGTTAGCCTGGGTTTCAAAGTGATCTAGCGTGTGTGGACAGGTGTACTAATTAACATAGTATGGGTGCAAATGTTGTAGTAGAAATGAAATGATTCACATTCCTAGATCATGCTCTCCAAGGATCTCAAAGCACTTCACAAACTATAATGAATTACGCTTCACAAACATCTTATGCCTGTGTTGCAAGATAGGCAAAGTGTTGTTCAGAGAGGTTAAGTGATTTGTCTGAGGCCATCCAGCAAGTCAGTGGCAGAGCAGAAAATAAAACCCAAACCTCATCACGCCCCCATCCCCTGCTTTCTCTCCTCAACTATGCTCGTGCCTCTATCACCAGCTAGGCAAGGAATTAAGGGAAGTTACAAGTGGGTTTAGAGAGAGGTGAAGAAAATATGTTCTCCATGGAAGTTACATCCCTCCAATGAGGCATGTTTCCAGTTCATCATGAATCACAGAGAATCTCAAGATATAGTCATCAGTGGGTGTCATGTACCAGTTTGTATGCATGTGTATCATACACGGCCAAGTCTCTCCAAGAATTTCTGTCTTGGATGTGATCACATTGCCCTCGTCTGACTGGGTCACAGAGGCTACAAGAATGAATAATACCACAACTACCAGAGATTCTTTTTTAGCTTCCAGGGTAGGGCAGCCTGTTGTTGGTAGCAGAAGTTCCCAATGGCATGAGGTGTATGCAACCACAAGAGGTGTAATAATGTTTAACAGTGACATTCTGAGAGGCTGCAAAATCAACACACTGGTACAACTGAACTGAGGTTCCTTGCATCCCACGAAGTGGGTATTCACCCACGAAAGCTCATGCTGCAAAACGTCTGTTAGTCTATAAGGTGCCACAGGATTCTTTGTTGCTTGAACTGAGGTTAAGTGCCTGTTATGATTTCCCCCCCAACAGACTACTTTATAACTTCTCTTAAAGTTTGGCTCAATAAATATTTGAAATGGTTCTGTACCAAAATCCTCAACATTGTTTGGATCTTGATCTGGATCACCTCTTATGTCTAGAAGCACTTTGGACCCTTTTGAATGGGGCATCCTAAACTCTGCCAGTCTAGGAAAAGGAATTCCCCCCCACCATCCCCAAATGCCAACATGTGTAGAATGGGGGTTCTCAAACTTTGACATAGTGTAGGCCACATTGTATTAGTGAGATTGTTTCATGAGCCACCTGCCCTCTCCTTCCAAATCATGTGAACCTCCTTCCCTCCCATCCCTGATCACAGAACATCCCGGTGGCAAGTACAGCAATTGCTTACACTGGGAAAGTATTTAATGTGTTTTAGCTCAGATTAAATGCTACTTAGTTGGTGAAAGCAAGGAGGAGAACCAGCACCACGTACCAGCCAGCTCTGTGCAGATCACCAGCAACCACACCTAGGGCACATCTGGTGTAAATGATGTACTGGTTCCACTCTCCTCCCCATGACCAACTGAGGTTTCTACCTCAAGTGTAAAAGGCAACAGTATATAGATGTAAGCAGAGTCAGGATGAGCTCTACCCTGACATTTGGTGGTGAATTGTGACAAGTTGTGGAAAAGAACTTCAGGGGCTGATCTTGTTTGCATAGGAACACCCACCCCGCCTAGCATGAGCCTACAGCAGCCCAAATGGTCACTTGGGCTGCTGTGGGATCCCCAGTTTCTCTGTTATTGGGGCAGGAAGAATAAAGTATTGTTACCCTGATTATGGGAATCAAAGACAGTGGAACTGTTTTATGACAGAGGGACTCACCATCAACTAAGTAGCTCTCGCTAGACAAGGGATGTGGGTTCCAAACCCCAGTGAATTGAGAGAGGCTGGGGATAGGCATTTTTATCTCATGGTGTGGGTGTCTTGGGAGGGCCTTAAACACTGATTGCACCTCCTTCTCTCTCTCTCCACTGTAAAATATCAGAGCTAATTTTGATTCTATTAGGAATCTAGTTACAGGCTGCTGAGCTGAATCCACTTTGGGTCAATGGTGCACCAGCAGTGGGGCTCCCCCTACTACAAGCTGAAATCATTAAAGAGCTAAAAATACTAAGAGCTGAAATCACTGAGTGCTGTGTTAAGTAGTGGGGGGCCTGACAAGATATTGCTGGCGGAGTGGAGAGGTTTGTGGGATGGATGGTGGAGCGGAGCAGCTGGTGGAGTGGCTTGCGGTGAAAGCTGCAGCAGAAGCCCACGAATAGGAGGGGCAGTTGGCTTTGGACCATGTAAGGTGCCCCTTAACACCCCACCACATTTCCACCCAGGCTGGGAGTTGAAACTCTGCAGATAAACTTTTGAACCCTGGTGCACTGACGAGGGACGGAGACTTTTGGGTTGTTGGACTTTTGGGACTTTGGGTGACTTTTGGGTTGCTGGACTCCAAAGACTTTTGGGTTGTTGGACTTTTGGGACTTTGGGTGACTTTTGGGTTGCTGGACTCCAAAGACTTTTGGGTTGTTGGACTTTTGGGACTTTGGGTGACTTTTGGGTTGCTGGACTCAAAAGACTTTTGGATTGTTGGACTTTTGGGACTTTGGGTGACTTTGGGGTGCTGGGCTCGAGAACCAAAAGGAAAGGACATGGCCCAATTTTCGGGGCGGGGGGTCTTTGCTCATGGTTTGGTTTATGAACCTTAGTTGTGGTGTTTTCCCAATTTAATGCTGATGTCGTTTACCTCATGTTATTAAAGATTTCTGCAACACCGAGACTCTGTGCTTGCAAGAGGGGAAGTATTGCCTCTTTGAGGTGCCCAGGGGTGTGTGTAAGATTGTCCCAGGTCACTGGGTGGGGGCTGAAGCCAGTTTGCATTGCGTTGATGAGAGGGAACCCCTAGGTACTGAACCTGGCCCTTGCTGCTATCAACTCAGCCTGGCAGAAGGGTTACATACATATCAAGAACAATTGATATTCATTATTTGTTTTAGTTACTTACTTAGCTGTTGTTAATACTGTTGGTTTTTCGTTGGCACCTATGAGTATCCCATCCATTTTAAATGGACAAATACCATGTAAACCAAATGGCTGACCTAATAAAATTAAATGCAGGCCATGCCCCTATTTAATCCATGGCTTATCCAGGAGCAGACTTTGATTTTTCTGAATGTATTCATTCTTCATAATTGCTCACCACAGGCTTGGGCTCAGATATTTCAGCTGATGGAGGCGCTCATGGAATATTACCTTTGAAGGCAAGTGACACACAAACCCCCTTGTTCACAGGTAAATATGAGTATTTGCAAGAATAGCCAGGCCTCAACATTAGGCTGAACACAGTGCCATTCGCATGATTGTTCCCAGGAAATCAATCAAAAAGAGGTGCAAACAAGCAGAATGGAAATGTTCCAGAATTGCTTTCCCACTATTTATCGAGCTATAATCACCGGGAGCTCAAAGAGGCATGAACAACATGAACACATGCGTCGTTCTATGTTTTCCCACAGTTTCTATGGTTAATAATATGACTAATGGAAATACCAGAGATCATCCAACAGGAGAAAGTCTAAGAGCTACAGCTAGATTTTGGTAACAATGGATGACTGAATGAAGCATTTTAAGGATTCTATGACAAAATAATTCCACCCCAGTCACCACCAGAATTAAGTAGCCCTGAATGAGACTCTCACACTCAAACATTCAGAAATCATCCTCTATCCAACATATTTAGGAATTCACTAAAGTGGATCATGCTGGATTCTGGAGAAACGAAGGCAGCATTGAAGCATTCTTCAGCTGGTGAACTCCCATCTGTAATGATATGATTAGCTATGGTCTGAGAAGGAAGCCAGCAGTGTCTGCATTCCAAACCACAACTAAGATTTTCTTTCACATTTCATCGCATTGCAATGAAAATTAATTTTCCTTCATTGTTTTATTCTCGTGAAGAAGAGGAGATTTATTGCTGGGGGGGACCCACTGGGCACTTAGCTGAAGGAACTCTGTGAAAGAGGCTCTAAGAATGGGAGTCTTGTCTGTCATCTTACCCTCTAAGTAATATTAGTATTTGGACTCTTAGAAAAATGCTCAAATATTACATTATATTACTCCATTACATGGAGGAATATTGCAGAGCTATTTCTGTGTATTTACCATTGTTATAAGTGGAGACCAATGTTGCTTACAGTCAGGATATTATTTGCCATGATGTCTACATGTTCAGTCTAAAATAATTGGTCTGAAAGGCCAAATTTCCCACCACCCTCAGCCTTGGCCTCTGATTTTGCACCCAGAAAACAGCATACAAGTATTTGCACCTGCAAATATGAACGCACGGCTTCTTTTACAAGCATTTGTGTGGGCAAAATTGTTGTGTGTGTGTTTTTGAAGGTACAAAACCCCCTGGCCATGCATTTTGTGGGGACAAATAAAAGGCAGCAGCTAAAGATGTGGCCCTAAAAGTTTCTTTTCCCTTCCAATGAATAGGAAGGTTGTCTAATTGTCTGTTTTCTTCCATCTAGAGAAGTAGCATTTTGAAAACATATAGATATCATTGCGATTTACTGCATGCTGCAGGCACTGCAGTTTAAAGCTAGGTTGTGCCCCTATTGTCTGTGAATGCTTTTGGATTTGTTGTTGTTGCTGCCATTGTTTGTTTTCATCTTTTTCTGAGTCATATTCTGTTCCCATTCCATAAAACTATTTCTGATTAGTCCCCTGGACCCAATGGAGAGGACAGATTTTCATTGCTAACAAGCTAAGCAATTTCCATTTGTTTGTGTGGAAGGTGCAAGCAGAAGTGTTTGTGCATTTCTTCCTTAAATTTGAATTTAGTGCTGATGAAGTAGTTAGGAGACTGAAGCCCTCTGCGTTTGCACTGTACAGGAATAGCCCTGTCAGCAGCAGTGCCAGCTTCTTCACATTGTCCTGCCAATGTGCTTCTCTTCTGACATGGAGGGAACACCTCCAGGAAAGGGGCAGTAGCTTACTCTTCCATTCTCACTCCCCTTCCCATGCTTCAATGCTTTGAGTCTTCTCTGGAACACTTGTATATGGAAAACTTCATGGAACAAATTTAGAAAGATGAAGGGCTGAGCTTGACCCTTTGAGGTTTGAACAGGAAGTTTTAGGGGGGGTAATTCGTTCAAATTTGGCTGTTTAGACCACAGAATCATCCACTCAAACACAAAGGGTTATCTGATTCCCTTCTCACTTACATTGGTGTCACACTGCTGTAACTCCATTGACTTCACTGGAATTATGTCTAATTTACATACACGTTAGAAAGGAATCAAGTAGAGCTGGTAGAAATTTTTTCACTGAAACATTTTTTGAGGGGAGGGGTAAGAAAGGGGGTGTAAAATGGCTTTTTAACCAAAACCAAAAATTTTCATGGAAAATTGTTGTTTTGGTCAACATTTTCTTGGGTTTTAGTTAAAAAAAAAGGGAAAACTGATTTTGTTTTTGTTTTTTGGGGGTACGAGGATAAAAGCTTTGGGTTTTCAAAAAAACAAAACCCACACTATTTTTTACTAAAAATGGTTTTTGAAAATTGAAAATTGTTTAGTTTTTAGTTTCATATTTTTCATCAAAAAACTGAAATATTTCCATGGGAAATTTCTAGAAAACTGATTCAGCACAAAATATTATTGGTGTTTTTCTATCAGCTCTAGAATCAAGCCCAAAGGGTGTAGGACATTTTCAATTTGTCAGCTGAAAATCTACCATTACAGAGGTTGACACAACCTGTGTAAACTATAAGTTTGCAACAAGTGTGTAACATATTTTTACACTGTGTGGTACAGTGAGTCACAGAACAGAAAATAAAAGTCAATGGGCTGCTGGCCCCAGTTCCATATTTTAAGCAGTTCAGATAAAAGCTAAAAAAAAAAAAAAAAAAAAAAGGTGGGGGTGTGGGGGAAAAAATAAAAGTTAAAAAAAAAAAAGATTTAAAGTAGCAGCCACACTGGTAAATTTTGAATACCTTCAAGAGGTTGATGTATTCAGCACGATACAGAGAGGTCATCTAGAAATCATATATACCATATGGACTACAATGGATACACTTGAGTCCTAACACTCTGGAGTGGGGTAAGGAGGATTTAGGAAGGACTGAGAATCTAGTCCTTTGTCTTAATTTTTCACAGACAGCTATTTGAATTAATGCCTTCATGAAGAGCCCAGTTCAGCAAACCCTTAAACATGCACTTAATTTTAAGCGCATGCTTAAATCTCATTGACTTACAGTTAATTTTAAGCACATGCTTAAGGCATGGGTGGGGGTTGCTGAATTGAGGCTGAAAGAGAGAACATTAAACCCAAACGTTAACAAGTGCAAAAAGAAAGGCCAGGAAAGCAAATGGTTTTATGACTCATGGGCCACCTTTCTGGAGTTAGGTCTGATGAAGTTCACTGTTGTACCATGATAATACAGAGCACAGTTTGAATGGGAGTCAGCCCTGATGTGGTTTGAAAATATGGCAGTGTCTTCACTAGATGGCAAGGCACATGCTGTTGTACAATATAAACCTAAAAGAACAAGGCTCCAGCTTGATCCTGCAATACTGAGCATCCCCAGCGTCCATCAACTTCCAATGACAAGGAAGCTCCTAGCACAATGAAATTCCAATCCTGAAAAATGTCACAACTTTTCCTGTCCCCCTGGGACAAAAAGTCAAAATCTTGAAAGTTTTTGCAAACCAATTATCTGAAAAAACAAATCAGTTCGGGTCAGTTGAATCATTTCATTTTGGTAATTTTGTTTTTCTTTTTATGGGGATTTTTACAAAAAACTACTATAAATAACTTACATTTCAAAATGAATTCCTTGTGATCTGAAAAATGGAACTTTTCTCATTTAAAATTTTTCAACAATTTTGAAAGTTTATTTCCAAAAAATTTTTGCCAGGGGAAATTCATCAAACTGACCTTTCCCTGCAAAACATTTTGGTTTTGATGAATCAGCATTTTTTGACAGCAAAGCATTTAGTCAAAACTTTCTAATAATAATAGACTTCAGTGTCAGGTGCCAACGCTCAGCACATTGCAGGAGGATCTCAGTAGCCTGCAGGAATAAGAGGTACTTAATTTGTTGGACATCCCCTCCCCCTTTCTGCCTCGGTTGGAGGTGCGTCAAAGTTAACAAACTATTTATTTCTTACAGTTATTTTTTACTTTATCAGTAAGGCAGCCTTTGAGTGAACATATCATCATGCCCTGTGTATGTTCACCACCCAAACCATAGATCTGGTGGCCACACTTCACAAAGGATGTCACCAAATTGGAAAGAGATGCAAGAATGATTTGAGACCTGGAAAACATGCCTTACTGTGAGAGATTTAAGAAGCTCAATCTATCTAGTTTATCCAAGAGAAGGTTAAAAGGTGACTTGATCACAGTCTCTGAGTACATAGCTAGGGAGAAGATTTCTGAGAGTAGACAGCTCTGTAATCTAATGGACAAAAGGCAGAACAAGATTCAATGGCTGGAAGATGAAGCTTGACAAATTTAGACTAGAAATCAGGCACAATTTTTTAACAGTGAGGCTACTCAAGCATCAGAACAATTTACCTAAAAGTGGTGGATTTTCTATCACTTGAAACCTTTAAATCAAGACTGGCTGTCTCTCTAAAGGATATGCTCTAGCTCAAACAGAAGTTATAGGCTTTATGCAGGAATTATTGAGTGAAATTCTATGGTCTGTGTTAGGCAGGAAGTCAGACTAGATTATCATAATAGTTTGTCCCTGCTGGCCTTCAGATCTATTAATCTATGAATCTACTGTGAAACAACCTTTGACATTCCAATATTGTAAAATGGAAATAATATTTCAGCTTTCCTCAGTAGATCTCAAAGCATTTTACAACTATGGGTAAACATTAATATCCCCATTTTACAAGAAAAAAAGGGAAAATGGCTCTGTCGTTTTCTCAAGCTCACGTAGCCAGGAATAGAATCCAAATCTCCTGATTCACAGATCCATGTTCTGTTTGCTAAACCAAGCTGCCCTGCTGATTCAATATAGGAGGATTTAGTGTGGGAGATCATGTAAGTTTTTTAAAATAAAAATCAATAGTAGGCCCAAAACTGGGGTGTTGTATTCAATTCTGGTTACCCTAAAGGAGAGAACAGAAAAAGAAGGGATCCAGGGATGGTGATAGAAATGATCAGAGACATGGAAAGACTTCCATATGAAGAGAGAGAGAGAGTAAGACGACTGGGACTACTTAGTTTAGAAGGAAGGTATGCTAAAGGTACACAAAATAATTAAAGGTATAGAAGAGGCAAACCAAGCATTTCTCTTTCATAATACAAGAACAAGGAGACATTCAATTAAATTGAAATGTGACGAAATTAAAACTGATAAAAAAGAATATTTTATACTATGCATAATCAACCTGTGGAACCCACTGGCACAACGTAGCACTGAAACCAAGAGTTTTAACAGGATTCAAAAGAAGTTTAACTTTTGTATGACTAATGAAAAAGTCCATGGTTCTTCTTTGAGTATTCTCCATGTGGATCCCACTTTGGTGCACATGTGCCTTGTGCACCTGGGTTTGGAATGTTGGACACCAGTGTCTGCTGGCACAAACTTTAAATGTACTCATGTCTTCTATCCAAGGGCACAGAAAGCCTAGCAACCCAGAACTAATAGTCCTGTCTTACCACCACTGGTAGCAAGTCATCACAACATTACTTCATTGGTTCAAATTTGTCCAAAATTCCTTAGATTGGGCAAAAATGTATTAGGATTAATTCCAACACTGAGTTAAAAATTTAAGTTAGAAATTTATTTTCAATATACTAGTTCTTCAGTCAAGTCATCGTCAATACCGACCAGAGCTGAGCTGCTAATCCTGCCCCATGGTGCAACACAAGTACCTTAGATTCAAATACTTCCTGTCATGTGACGGCTTAATATCCATAACAGACAGCCACAGCCATTGGGTCTTCTGCCTCAGAGAGGCACACATCACGAATAACGCTCTTCCTGTCACAGTTTCTCTAACAGAGTCCAGCAACAGAAAGACAGGCTGCTTCAAACTCTTCCTTCTATAGCAATCCATGAGGGTGCCCTCAGAGCCAGAGAATCCAGAGGCCTCCAAGTATGGCCAACAGGCTCCTGAAAGTGAGAAACAAACATTTTTAATTAAGGGATATAGCAATAAACCTTCATGCCTCAGGGCATAAACCAACCACTAACTGAAAGGGGTTAGGAAGAAATTTCCCCTCTGTGCTAGTTATTCCATAGTTATACACTGCTAATTTTCTAGCATCTTCTTCTGGACCATTTTGTTGTCGACCACGGTCAGAGGCAGGATATCGGCGTGATCTGATTTGGCAATTCCTATGTGCTTGTGCTTCATTCTTTGTCTCTCTTTTGTCTTTCAGATTGTAAACTCTTCAGAGCAGGGACTGTGTCTTCTTATATGTTTGGAAGGAGCCAGCACATTGTACTAGTCCCAAAATAATAATAATAATTATTATTATTAATATTATTTATTGTTACAAGTGGTATTAGGGGCTCAGACTCCATGGAGAAGAGTGTGGTATAAATGCCAAGATAGCGGGCAGAGAAGTTAATAGGGCAGCAGAAGCAACACAAGCATCACTTGTCTTAAGTAAGATTTTAATACTTTAAAAGCTGTGATAAATTATAAAGAAAGAATTCTAAATGTAGGATAAACGGCGGACTCGTATTCTGCAGCTTCTTCTAAATGGAGGAATTAATCCTACTTTTGATCCCTTTTTTATTGCTCAGCTGAAATGTCAACATAGGATTGTTTTAAAATATGTATGGCAAGAGAAAAAGAAAATCTGTGAATTATACAACAATTAGCATATGTGCTTTCAATATCCCGCATATTTTCTTTGGTCAGGGACAGCAGAATGGGAAATTGAGCCTAATTTGCTTACTGCTAAACAGCACCCTTTAGTATCTAGTTTTGCTATGTATTAAAAATCAAGTCCGCAGCCAAGAATGCTAGGAGAGGAATTAAAGACAAGAACACACAATAACTTTAAGTAATGGCTGAGAGATTTAAATAGCACACATCAGCAGAAAAGAATGGGGAAACCTACAGTGCACTGACTTCATTGATACCCCATTTATCAGCAATTACTGACTCCATTAAAGGCAGAGTTTACAGCAGACAGAGAAACAGAGCCTAAAATATGTCCCAACAGATGGACGGAGAGTGTCAGTGATGCCGTATTTCAAAGGCATCTGCAACTTTGTTATCATTGTACATGGAGTCAGAAAGACAGCAAAAAAACAGTGGAGTAAGGGCCAGCAAATGATTTACTTGACCCTGCATGGGCAGAACTGACAGCAAAAACCTCATTAATTCCTTAGGTCATTCTGGAAGACATTAATTTGGTTTGGACTCAGGATGAGGGGAGATTTTCCAGACATATACCAGGAATTATGAAATCTCTATAGCCAGAGGAAAGTATGTCCAAATCACTTTCGGCATAAATCAACCTGACTTTCTGAAGAAGGATAATATGCTTAATCAAGGGAGTTATGGAACTTCTTGTACTTATTAGACAGAAAATAAAACAGTATTTTATGTGATTATCAGCTTGGGGAAGATTCTCCCCTCCCCACCCCATCCCCCTTTTACTGCTGTCCTGCTTTGCCAGCATGCCAACGATGAGCTGGAAAAAATTTGATAAGTGAATAATTTGTGAGGACCACGACAGTAATTTTTTATGTATCCACACACTGTATATACGTATTTTTGGTCTTTTCCCTCAATGCTGCAGACTGCCAGATATCTTCACCTTCCTCCCCTACATTTAACTCGTCCTTTCCCCGTGCAGAAAACAGCTCAATGAATGACAAGGCAAGCAAAGCAGTGAGAGGTAGAGGGGCTTCTTTATATGGGGCAAGCCCTGGGGCCATTATTCTGTTGCTACTCTGTCTTACTCCAGACAAACTCCCACTGAAGTTAATGGGAAGTCTGCCTGACTATGGACTGAGTGATAAACAAGGGCCTAATTCAGTAAGCCTCACTCATGCTTACTCTTGCCAGGAATGCTGTCCACTTTAATTACTCAACAATTATTAAACCGACCTGGACCCTGATTGAGAACTTTCTTAATTTACCCCTATATTTGTAACACTTGGAACCAAGCAAGAACCCTGAACATAAGGGCATGAGCTGGGCAAAACCAGAACCAAGATCTGAACTCTCCTGTATTACTGGCCAGGGGCTAAAGATCCAACTCTCAGTTTTGTAGCTTGAACCCATCTCTAGTTGCTTGTTGCCTCCTGTGTGCTGGAGCATGGTTAGCATGAAAAAGGAGCTAGCAACGAAACCAACTGAAAGCAGGAAAGAGTCCCCTGCCCATGCCTGCCAGTACAAATGCATAAACCACAGGCACATAGAGTATTTTCCTTTGTACAAGTTGCATTCATCATGTTTAGAGAAGGGTTATCTCTCCCTGAAAGGAACATGCATTAGTACTTTTTACTCATTCAACACTGGACACTCCCTATCAACAATAGCCCGTCTTAAGGGGAGAAAGAGGGAAATTAATCATTGGACGAGACAATTTAAAGGAGTTAGGCTATAAAATGGAGTTCATTAGGAGGCCATAAAGTATTACCATCTAACCAGCCATGCTTTCTGCCAACCCTCCACCCCCAGTCAACAATATCCACCACCTATGCAGCAGGAAGGTCACCTACTTCCTCACTTCTTACTGCACACAATATAATCAGATGAAAAATTATTTCATCTAGTGTGAATGCTGGATCAGGTCTCTGATATATATAGCTATGTAAAGTGCAAAACTCAACTCAGCCTGAACTACAGAGCTGCAATTAGCACTCCCATAAAAATGATATTTAGCTATTATATAGCACTTCTCAGCCATAGATCTCAAAGCCAAGTACAAAAGAATTTATAATATAATATAATTAATATTCTATAGGTTGTGTGTTGTGATAGATATGGAACTAGGGCAGCTATGATTTGGAAGGCAGAAGACAAACCAAGCACACTCATCCATCCGAGACATGCCAGTGCCCATCCTGCCTACCTGGTATGTGCATCTCATTATGATGACGGAATGTTTTTTGATTACTCAGAAATGTATTTAGTTGGCTAATAACACTGCTTTACTATGATAACAATACATTCTTCTCTCTAAATGTTTGTGAATATAATTATTGGGCAAAGCAGTTATGCACAAACAGTGGTTGCAAGTGTTGGCCCTAGCAATGGATCAGGACAAGAGTTGAGTCAAAATAGGAAGGCAAATATATTAATGTTCCCAGTTGATGGATTGCACAGTAATGTACATCTGGGCTTCTTTTGATCCAGAACAAGCTACTTTTTCAGAGGCAAAATTACAATTCACTTCTTCATGAAGATGTTAGCTTGTGACCTTAGCTCAGCGCACAACTCTAGAATCTGATACACATGTAATGTTTCATTTGGGAAGTCACTGCTGCCCAGCAACAGCAAAAGTAGCACAAGAGGCAAGCAACTCTGCTTCAGGCAGTTGTGTGCCTCCATATCATCCCCATGCATTCACTAGGCGGTGTCATAGTCTTCTAGTGATGGTCTGATGGCTTGTGATATACAGGAGGTCAGGGATGATTTGGTGGTCCCTTATGACCTTAAACTGTATGATTCTAATGATAAGTACAAATAAAAGGCATTATCAATAAAAAATAAGTATTCAGAAATATGTAGGTTGTAGGAGGAAGCCAAAAAATTATAGGGAGCATTTAATTCTGAGAGTGGTCGTTGATGAGAATCATTTATTTGTGTGGCACCAATATGTCTTTATTAAAGGGGCACTGTCAAATTAAAAATCAGCAGTCTGATTCTCATTTACACTAAGGCCACTTGCCACCATGCTGGAAGTGTAAAGAGGCCTTAAAATAGGAGTAAGTTATATTCACACTCATTTTAAGGTTCATTTACACATCTAGAAGGTTAGAATGTGGTCTCAGTGTAAATGAAAATTAAACCTAGCCAGTTTCACTTTGGTTTCCAATCAATTTCACTTTCAGGGTCTCCTACTAAGAGAATACTACACTACTTAGGTTGTAAACATGGCAAGGAAATGTTGGTCTGTTGCTGATCTTATTTTTAAATTATTCCCTTGGAATTTGTTACAAATCATAGACACATTTTCTACTGGTCTTAAACATTGTGAAAGCTTATTTAATTTAAACAAAACCTGAATTTTGAGCCAAACTTCACTTCAACCTCTCCCTTTAAGGAAAAGTACTAATGAAAGGCACATTAGGACAGATTCATTCCATTTTTTTCCTCCAGGGAGCTATTTGGCCCTTTATTACTGAGAAGTTGTCTTGCTTCAGTTTGCTGGGAACAGGCTGCAAATGTGTATAATCATACTGTGTTCTTCACATACTTTTGTGGCTATTCGGAAACTGTTTTGTACTCATTTCTAATCCTGGAAAGACTTTTTTTGTAATGTGAATCCTTGCAGGATGACTCACTGGGACATTAACTGTATCTTCATCTGTTGTTACAGCAATTAGACTGAAGTGATTTTTGTGGCTATCCATGAGCTGTATCTGAGAGTGTTTCCTGCTCTGAACACACCACTAAAGCTCCGATGTGTTAACTTTAGTGATTACTCAAACTAGAGTCTAGCCAATGAAGTTATTATGGTTAAATTATGTGTCTAATTCTTATTTCACTTACATTATCTGCAGTGGAATCGCTCCTGATTTACACTAAGAATGGGCTAAATTAAATAAATGTGTTGTGCAACAATGATTAGTATGTAGAATAACATGTCGTTCTGTGTCTTTTGCAATCTAGTTTATAACTTTGTAAATTTACTTACATTCTGATTATAAACACTTAAAAGCTTTATATTAAAATTGTAAAAGAATAATATCTTTGTAGGACAAAAATACTCTTAGTTAATGTTTTAGCCCTGATTCAGGGGGAAAAATCCTTATTCAGGAAGGGCATTTAAGCATATGTGTTCATTGATGTCACTTAGCTTGTTGTGGGCATGTGCTGATGTACTTTTCTGACTTGGAACCTTAATTATTATGTGGTACATGACAATAATGATTTAAACAAGGGGGTATACGTTTTTAATCCAATATTTAGCTAAATTGCATGTTAGTTATATATGTATAAGTATATTTGCATATATATGTTTTTCACTAAAGAATATTAAAAAAGGAAAACTAACTAAAAACATAAACATGTTTTCTTGAAGTTGCAGACTCTGTAATGTTTTATGACAAATACGTTTCTAATTTTTATCAAAGATGGGCAATTTTTAACCTTTTTAAGAGAATTGAAACAGTTAATCTCTTTATTACTATGCAAAGGATTTTTTTTAAATCTCATATGTAAGTTGTGTGTGTGTGTGTGTTTGCCCCTGTAACTACACTAGAATTGTCCTGATTAAACATATCCCAGTTCAGTAGAATACACTATTGTGCACATATATCTGCTACTTCATCTTCTTTTTTGCCACTTCCCTATTCAGAGTCAGCAACTTTTAAAGCCTTCTTCCAAAACTCATGATTGTCTGCCTGGCTGTCATGCAAATTGGTCTCTGTAAAGTCTGCTGATATCCAGTCCATACACTGAGTCTTTGTCTTCCACCTTGGTCATTTTCATCCACGATCATTGCAAGGGCCATCCTACCAATATGACATAATATAATATTTATAACATCGTACACCTGTGTGCCTATGCTTTATCAACTCAGCTGCACTTGTTTTCATTTAGAGTGGATGTTTTTCTAAAAGGAATGTTCTAGGTCAAAGCAAGCCCCCCCTATTGAACTTGAAGTAGTACAGGGAAATCCTATGGCCTCTATTATGCAGGAGATCAGATCAGATGATCATAATGCCCTTAAAATCTATGAATGTATTATTTGTTTCTGTTCTTTTATTTCTGTAACATACTTCTATTTAAATATATAAAAATATATATAATAGCTTAAAATCTTTTCCTTTACATGGTGGTATCTAATTGTTCAAACAGAATTGTAGATTTTCTTTACAAAATTTTTTCCCCTTTAATTAAAATATTAGTTTACTAATTTAATAACATTATGGGGCATTATTTAACACTACATTTGGCATGTACATTAGCAAGGCAGACTGATACCGGCTGCCCTGTGCTGCAGGCATAGGGAGCTAACAAAATGTATTTTTTATATAGGATCTTAAGTACGGAGGGTCACAAAATGCTGTACAGATGGTCAGATGTAAGCCTAGGAGAAAATGAAAGCTTTGAGGAGGGATTTGATGTAGAGAGGTCAAGAGACTTGGCTCAGAGAGAGAGGGAATGTACAGCACACATGGCCACATGGTGTGGCCTTCCAACCTGTGGACTTTCATAGGGAAGGGACAGAAAGGCGGTCAAGACTACAGTGGCCAATTGGCTGTATAGGAGGAATGGTGAAACAAATCCTTGGAGAGGTTTGCAAGCCAGGACAGTGGTTTTGAATTGGATTCAACAATGGAAAGAAGGTGACAGAGGATGGAAGCAATGTGATCCCACATCTTGGATTGAAAGAAAAGTCTGGCCACCGAATTCTGGTCCTCCCTGCATGTTAAAGGAAAGGGATTTAGAAAAACAATAAAAGGCGTATTTGTAAGTGTTGAGATGGGAAGTGATTAAAGATTTCATCAGAGCTGAGGCCAAGGTAAGGCTGGATTCTGGTAATGCTCGAGAGGCGATGACAGACTTACAGACACAGGAGATGTAGGCAGGGAAAGAAAGCTTGAGTTCAGTAGTAGTTGTAGTAGTGTAGCACCATCTCAGGCCAGGGCCCCACTGTGATAGGCACTGCACAAATGCATAGTGAAAATCAGTCCTTGCCCCAAAGAGTTTATAACCTAAATAGACAAAACAGATAAAGGCAGAGGAGTAAACAGAGGCACAAAGAAGTGAAGTAATTTGCCCAAGGTAGAAAAATAGGTGAGTAGTACTAGAATGAGAACACAGGTCCCCCAGCCCAGACGGCTAGTCACTAGATCACGACACAGCCACCTCACCGATGAGACTGTGAGTTGAGAGCAAGATCAAGGTCTGAGTTAAAGAGCATGATAGTGAGGTTTGAAACAAGGAAATCTCCTCCTAAGCTCTTCTCAGACATTTATAAGGCTCTCCTCCTCTTGCTCCTTAGTGAAGTCTGCTTTCGGTCAGCTCTGGTTATATTTCAAACCTATGAACACGTCCATTTTGTAAGATAAAAGCAAACAATGCCAGAGGCAGAAAAATCTATTGCCTCTCTTTCCGTTTATCTCAGCACCAAGGGGCTAGAGATATGTGTATGAAGAAATCTACTGTGTATCACCAGCTAATGAATGAAAAAACATCAAGAAAGAACAAGACAGAATGAGGGTCTTTTATTGCTTACAAAGGCAGTGTGTTAGATCAAGAAACTGGGATTGAGGACACCTACACTCTCTGCCAACTCCATCCCAGTTAAGCAGAATGTTTGCTAATTCTGTTCCAATTCATCAGCATGCGTTGCCATTCACAGTTATTCATTTACAATGTTGTCAACTCTCTCAATTTTTTCATGAATCTCACAATATTAGGTGTTTGATTTAAAACCCCAGCTCCTGGAGGCAAGTGATTTAGTGAGACTTTCAGCTTTCGTTTTTTAAAATTAATTTTTAAAGTAAATGTTTAGCCCTTGTGGCTGTAGAAAAAAAGCTTGAAAATGTGACCCAAATGCACCCTAAAGGTTCAGAAAACAGAAGGCAAATAAAAAAGAACCCAAAAGTTTTTATTCTGATAAAATAGTGAGGTTTTTCATTCAATCTCATGATTTTTTTTAAATTCCTGATTCCTTAGTTTTGAAGCTTTGGGGCTGAAAATACTGTGATTAATTGGTTCCCTGTAAGATATCTCAGTAAAGCAATTGTCTTTATTAAACACATCTGAATTAAGCAGAATACACTCTAGTCCTATAATGCAGTAAACCAAAGGCCAAAGGTTTATTTTATTTAACTGCAGTAATCAAATAGCACACCCAGAAAAACCTCGACTGGTTACGTTTGTACCACAAACACTGTTTTTCAGTGTTCAGAATGCAACAGCCACAATTGATGGTTAATGTTGCTGTTCCAACTCTGAAGTTTCCTGTTGTTCAGAAACCTCTTGTGAGTAGGAGAAATGATTTATTGATGCCCCAGCCTTGGAAAGGGAAAGCAGGACAGGACCAGAAAAGGGAAGGCAGTTTTATGCAAAGTAAACTGTGAAAGAAACAGGATATTTGGTTCCTGAGAAGCTGTACTCAAAGAAATCAGCCTGAGTTTAAAAGAGTAATGTGCTCTGCGTGGTTCAGATACTGCTAATTATGGGTGATACAGAGCATACTTACTAACTTCATGTATATGGATGTGTGTGTAATGTTGCCCTCTAATGGTAGGCCTATATGGAGGGATCTACAACTAATGACACTTGAGAGTTCTCCTTCAGCTTAAGTAATAGAGGCCGGTGGTTTGGAATTGAAGTAACAGGAGTCCTGAATCCACAGCTATGTATGTGTGAGATTTATCCAGTAGTTGTAACTGCAGTTAATATAGGGATCCAATATATGTGCATGGATGTTTCTTGTAGGCAAAGCTGTTGTGTGCGAGTTTAGGGCCAGAGCCTCTTAAACCAGCCCTACAGTAGCTGATGAGTATTCCCGCAGTTAGGGGGAATCCTGGCCTGGCACTAGCTACTGTAGCAGGCTTTATGTCAGCTTCTCCTGGGTCAGGTGGCAGGGAGGAACTGACTGGAGGCAAGGTGAGCGTGTTCTGAGACATTGAGGGTACATGCCCTCAGTGGGAGGGGCTGGAGCACAATCATCTCTGCCGATCTCTAAGAGCCAGCTTGGCCCCCCTCCCTTCATCTGCGCTATGCATGAGCTTGGGGCAGCAGAGGACTGCACCCTTAGCCTTCCTTATTAGATTGGGTTCATCTGCAGTGACCTAACTGAGGGTAGGTCTATACTTACCTGCCGGGTCGACGCGTAGAGTTCGACTTCTCGGAGTTCGAACTATCGCGTCTAATCTAGATGCGATAGTTCGAACTCCGAACGCGCTCCCATCAACTCCGGAACTCCACCACCGCGAACGGCGGTGGCGGAGTCGACGGGGGAGCCGCGGACTTCGATCCCGCGGCGTCTGGACGGGTGAGTAGTTCGAACTAAGATAGTTCGAGTTCAGCTACGCTATTCGCGTAGCTGAACTTGCGTACCTTAGTTCAACACGCCCCCCTCAGTGTAGACCAGGCCTGAGATCAATAGTATCGCGCACCAAGAGTAGCACTAACTCCAAAGTGTCCTTCTCCGCCCAAGAGATGAGAGCGAGATAGTCCTCTTCTAGCAATAGACCTGCGCTCCAAGGCCTTCAGACAATCCCACCGAGCTCCAGGGTGTCAGCACAAGAGCATGCAGGAGATCCCATCTGTAATGCTGCTGAGAGCCAAGGGGCCCTCCTCTGACAAGTGCACTATATATGTTCACTGGATTTGTCTTCATTTTTTCCCCTTTTTATGCAAAAAAATATGAAATTTTCTCAAGCAAAAAAGGACCATTTGTACATGCAAAAATTAATGAAATTTAAAATAAGAAGACCTTGTAATCTGAGCATGCAATCCTGTCTGCATTGTACCTGGATACCAGCCTCTCTACCACCATCAGTTCTCTGTACTATACTATAATCAAGCTGAGATCCGTTTGTTTTTTCTTGTCTCAATCTAAAATAAAAGTCATTCAGATTGAGAGCCTGCTATTTTTGTCTGGACACACATAACAAAGATCATAGAATCATAGGACTGGAAGGGACCTCAAGAGGTCATCTAGTCAAAGAAAGCTTCTAGTCATAGGACTGGAAGAGACCTCAAGCGGTCAAGCTGTGAAGGAAAGCTATCAGGTTGGTTTGACATGATTTGTTCTTGACAAATCCATGCTGACTGTTACTTATCACCTTATTATCTTCTAGATGTTTGCAAAATGATTGCTTAATTATTTGCTGCGTTATCTTTCCGGGTACAGAAGTTAAGCTGACTGGTCCGTAATTCCCCGGGTTGTCGTTATTTCCCTTTTTATAGATTGGAACTACATTTGCCCTTTTCCAGTCTTCTGGAATCCCTCCCGTCTTCCATGACTTTTCAGAGATAATCACTAATGGCTCAGATATCTCCTCAGTCAACTCCTTGAGTATTCTAGGATGTATTTCATCAGGCCCTGATGACTTGAAGACATCTAACTTGTCTAAGTAATTTTTAACTTGTTCTTTGCCTATTTTGGCCTCTGATCCTACCTCATTTTCACTGACATTCACTATGTTAGATGTCCAATCACCACCAACAACCACAACCAAGTCAGTAGTTTCCAGTACAAATTCTCATGTTAAGCATCAAATAACCATCATTCTGATTCAGATTGATTGTCAGTGAATAATTCAACACTGTTGAAGTTACCTCACAGATGAGACTATGAGTTGAGAGTTCTAAACTTCATTTAGAAAATATCATGAACTATGTACATTTGGCCCTTGTCAAGAGTGAATGGAAATCCCCTGACAATGAGATGACAAACAACTCAGACTACTATGGGTGGCAGAGAATACAATTAATATGTGAAAGTCACTTGACTAACATAAAACCAGCAGAATCACTAGAGCTCCATAAAGAACACCAATTGTTTTTCATGGAAATTTCAAACATATTTCATTTTTTCCTAAACTTACCACTACATTTAGAAAAAAAACCAAATATTTTGATTTTTCAATCTTCTTAGCATATGCACAACGTGCCTCAGGTGGCATGCGACCGGGATTCATCACCAAATTTGGTCCGCCGGTTGGATCATTAGCTTCCCCACAGCAGGTACTGATGGGGAGCACTACATGAACACTGATCCTGCCCCCCAATTTTTCAATTAAAAACTGAAGCCAAGACCAAAACATTTGGGGGGCTTTCAGTCAAAATCTTTAGTTTTCTATAAACACTTGGTTTGCTTTATTGTTTTTGAAAACCAAACACTTTACTGAAAAATGAAAATTTTAATTAAAAAATAGTTTCTGTTTTGTCATGAAAATACCAGAATATCTCAACCAAAATGAAAATTTTCCATGATAATTTTTCTTTTTGCCACCATTTTTGGTGGGAAAATAATATTCTAACAGATCAGTTTTGACCAACTTTAGTGATTGGGCTTTATCCAGTGACACATGAAGGATGAGGGGAACCGAACTTCACTCTTCTAAACTGGTACAGCAACTGGGGCCATTCTCAGCCACTTGAGCAGAGTTGTTGTCCCAGTCATCCAGTCCCAGCCTCTGGCAGTCAGGGGTTGTTAAGCACTTTAGAATCATTTGGGATGAAACAATAGGTGGGACTGGTGACGTTGCCTATTATTGAGATTTGCCCATCATTTTCCATTATACGACACTGTTTTCAATTGGTTATAGCTTTGCTAAACTTTAACCATTTGGGCAGAAATTTTCTGCGCTGGGTGTTTGCCTCTGGCTTAATATTTTTATTTATTTATTTATTTATTTTAATTTTACCCAAAACTTGTCAGTTGTTTCTGAGAACAAGGCTAGGGAAAAATACATTGTCTTGCAATGTTAAAAATTTCTGATGACCTTTTCTTTGCGAAGCTTTACTGCCCCCATGCTTTGAAGCAAGGACTTGAAATTTGTCAGGGGAGTGATCTGCGTGTTGAGGACATGCTTTTTGCAGTTCCTGTGAAAATCCTCCCACTTTGGCCAAATAAACCTTTGAAAAATTGTAGTCTGCACGTGCTCAGTAAAGACTAATTAGATCTTCACAGTTAAATGCACCCCAAAGATTCCATCCAGACTGAGTGTGCTTCAGCCCAGGGCTACAGAAAACTGATCAGGACTTTCCCTGCAATTGCTGCTGCTGGCCAGGACCAGGCACCATAACTGAAAGTGGGGAGGCTGTCTCTCCTGTGCTCTCAGTGATTCCTTCCTGTGTGAAGGAGGAAGCTGCCTGACTGTGATGCAGGGGATAGAGCCAGACCTGAGAGGAGGTACAAGGGAAGTAAATTAATACAAAGATCTTGGGGGGGAGTGGGAGGAGAGTGGTGGAGTAAGATGGAAATTGGGACTGGGAGTTGGGATGGGATGGGGGAAGACTGGGATTGCCTGGTCAAGGAGACTGGAGCTGGAAGGTGAGGCAGGGGAACTTGGAACTGACTGTGGATGGATATTGGGAGGGAAATGGGAGGGATTGGGAGACAGAGGGTGGGGACCACTGATGTGGAGCCATGGTGCATGAGGAGAACCTGCCACTGACTGGGCAAAGAGACTGGGACTGGGAGGGGGATTCTGGAGAGGGAGACTAGAACTGGCTTGGGAAAGACTGGAACTGGGACGAGACACCCAAGGAGTAGAGATTGGAGCTGGCAAGGGGTTGAGAATGGGGTTTGGATGAGGAGCCAAGGGTGGGGAAGATACAGGACTGGGCCAAGGACAGGTTGGATGGGATGGGGCAGAAGAGACTGCCCACTAGAGCACACTCCCCTCTGTAGCATCGTCTCACCATTCTTCTTCTATCCGCAAATATCTGTGAAACCCACTGGCAAAAGGTCCCATCCCCCTCTAGTGCTGGTCCACAAAGAGATGGGCAAACTACTAATGGTATCAGTTAGTTCCTAGCTCAAGGGGCAGAGGCCTGTGTAATGGCTCTAAAGGTTCCAACTCTGCTGATGACCCATGTGTATGTCAATATAATGCCCCACGATGGAATTTCTGTTTTCTTAGTTTGCTTTTTTAAAATCCTAGGAAATTACACCCAAAAAACTGCATTAAAAGTATATTATTAAGGTTGCCCAGACAAGCACTCAAAGTCAGGAAATGCACATGCAACCTAAATTCAGCCCCCTGGTGCTTATGCATTATGATAAGGTCTTTATCGACGTGATGACATGCTATTTTTCCACAGGACCTCTGCCTCATTCAGTGTACAAGATGGACTTGCTCTGGGGACGAAGCAGGGTTCTGTAGTGAAGGAGGTTGTTATCTGTTGACCTGTGTCTCGTTGGACAGAAGTTGGACAGTGTTTACTGAATGAGGCAGGGGATTGCAGGAAGAGAAGGACAAGGCAGTTGAATGCTGCCCTACGGAACTGGATTCTATCCCTGCCTCTGCTACAGTGTTCCTATGTGATGCTAGTCAAATCACTTACACCAAACTTTTTATGGGTGGTCACTAAGGTGCCACAAGTACTCCTGTTCTTTTTACGGATACAGACTAACATGGCTGCTACTCTGAAATCTGTCACTAATTGTGTGTGTGTGTCTCATTTAATAGGTGTTTGACTTGAGACTCTCACATCTGATTTGCAGAAGTGTTGAGCACTCACAGCTGCAACTGAAGTCAACAGGGAGCTGTGCTTTGAACATATTAAGTGCTATGTATTGTTCCATATTATGAAAAATCAGGTCCTAGGCATTCAAAATTATTGGATATTTTTGCCTTAATTTCTGTATGCTTCAGTTGTCCATCTGTGAAAATGGATACAATGTAAAGATGTTGTTAAATAAATTCACTAAGGTGTGTGAAGCACTCACATACTACACTGATTAGAACCCTAGAAAAGCCCAGGAGGCAATTAATAATTCTGCCCTGCCACCCCCACCAACATGATACAGTTCTGCGGCGATCTGGAAGCCTACTTTCGCCGTCTCCGACTCAAAGAATACTTCCAGGACAACACTGAACAGCGCACTGATACACAGTTACCCTCCCACCAACAGCACAAGAAGAAGAACTCCACATGGACTCCTCTTGAGGGTCGAAATGACAGTCTGGACCTATACATTGAATGCTTCCGCCGACGTGCACAGGCAGAAATTGTGGAAAAACAACATCGCTTGCCTCATAACCTATGTCGTGCAGAACGCAATGCCATCCACAGCCTCAGAAACCATCCTGACATTATAATCAAAGAGGCTGATAAAGGAGGTGCTATAGTCATCATGAACAGGGCTGACTACCAAAAGGAGGCCGCCAGACAACTCTCCAATACCAAATTCTACAGGCTACTTCCCTCAGATCCCACTGAGGAATACACTAAGAAACTGCACCATCTACTCAGGACACTCCCTACACTAACACCAGAACAAATCAACATACCCTTAGAACCCCGACCAGGGTTATTCTATCTACTACCCAAGATCCACAAACCCGGAAATCCTGGACGCCCCATCATCTCTGGCATTGGAACTCTCACTGAAGGACTGTCTGGATATGTGGACTCTCTACTCAGACCCTATGTTACCAGCACTCCCAGCTATCTCCGTGACACCACTAATTTCCTGAGGAAACTACAATGCATTGGTGACCTTCCAGAAAACACCATCCTAGCCACCATGGATGTAGAGGCTCTCTACACAAACATCCCACACACTGATGGAATACAAGCTGTCAGGAACAGTATCCCTGATGATGCCACAGCACAACTGGTTGCTGAGCTCTGTGCCTTTATCCTCTCACACAACTATTTCAAATTTAATGACAATATATATCTCCAGATCAGTGGCACCGCTATGGGCATCCGCATGGCCCCACAATATGCCAATATTTTTATGGCCGACCTGGAACAACGCTTCCTCAGCTCCCGTCCACTCACGCCCCTTCTCTACCTACGCTAAATTGATGACATCTTCATCATCTGGACCCATGGGAAGGAGACTCTGGAAAAATTCCACCATGATTTCAACAGCTTCCACCCCTCCATCAACCTCAGCCTGGACCTATCTACACGGGAGGTCCACTTCCTAGACACCACGGTGCAAATAAGTGGTGGTCACATTAACACCACCCTATACCGAAAACCTACCGACCGCTATGCCTACCTTCATGCCTCCAGCTTCCATCCCGGGCACACCACAAGATCCATTGTCTACAGCCAAGCACTGAGGTACAACCATATCTGCTCTAACCCCTCAGACAGAGACCAACACCTAGAAAATCTCCACCAAGCATTCTCAACACTACAGTACCCACACGAGGAAATAAGGAAACAGATCAACAGAGCCAGATGTGTACCCAGAAGCCTCCTACTGCAAGACAAACCCAAGAAAGAAACCAACAGGACTCCACTGGCCATCACATACAGTCCCCAGCTCAAACCCCTCCAACGCATCATCAGGGATCTACAACCCATCCTGGACAATGATCCCACACTTTCACAGGCCTTGGGTGGCAGGCCAGTCCTCGCCCACAGACAACCTGCCAACCTGAAGCATATTCTCACCAGCAACTGCACACCGCACCATAGTAACTCTAGCTCAGGAACCAACCCATGCAACAAACCTCGATGCCAACTCTGCCCACATATCTACACCAGCAACACCATCACAGGACCTAACCAGATCAGCCACGCCATCACCGGTTCATTCACCTGCACGTCCACCAATGTAATATATGCCATCATATGCCAGCAATGCCCCTCTGCTATGTACATCGGCCAAACTGGACAGTCTCTAAGGAAAAGGATAAATGGACACAAATCAGACATTAGGAATGGCAATATACAAAAACCTGTAGGAGAACACTTCAACCTCCCTGGCCACACAATAGCAGATTTTAAGGTGGCCATCCTACAGCAAAAAAACTTTAGGACCAGACTTCAAAGAGAAACTGCTGAGCTTCAGTTCATCTGCAAATTTAACACCATCAGCTCAGGACTAAACAAAGACTGTGAATGGCTTGCCAATTACAGAACCAGTTTCTCCTCCCTTGGTTTTCACACCTCAGCTGCTGGAACAGGGCCTCATCCTCCCTGATTGATCTAACCTCGTTATCTCTAGCTTGCTTCTTGCTTGCTTATATATACACCTGCCCCTGGAAATTTCCACTACTTGCATCCGAAGAAGTGGGTATTCACCCACGAAAGCTCATGCTGCAAAACGTCTGTTAGTCTATAAGGTGCCACAGGATTCTTTGCTGCTTTTACAGAACCAGACTAACACGGCTACCCCTCTGATACTTGACATTAATAATTCTGTCTTCCAAGCAGGCAAATGTGCAGTGAATAAGGCTTGGGTCCACACATTGAACAATGAGAACAACACAATACATTCGGAAAAAAAACGAGGAGTCCTTGTGGCACCTTAGAGTCTAACAAATTTATTGGGGCATAAGCTTTTGTGGGCTAGTGGGTTCTAGCCCCCGAAAGCTTATGCCCAAATAAATTTATTCGTCTCTAACATGCCACAAGGACTCCTCATTTTTTTTCCTGATACAGACTAACACGGCTACCACTCTGAAACCAGTCACAATACATTGAGCAGCTGTTCATGTGAATACTGTTCATTCTCTGCACTGAATAAGGAAATGAATCTGGAAAAAACAGTATATGATATGTAATTAAAACATTCCCCCCCGAGGTGGCCAAATTAAGGTGGCACAGGCCACCTTAATTCTGGCATTTCCCAATGCTTGAGTGCTTGACTTTGCAAACTTAATAACAGTCTTTATTATAGATTGTGTGCGTGTAATTCAAATAAGCTGTTCATAATATTTAAAGTATTATTAGTGTTGTTATTACTCACGAACGTGCTAGTGCTCTCTTTTCATCACTTGTAGAGTGAAAACTGACAGATTTCTTTTTTTAAATAGTTAGGAAGAAAAACCTGTAGCATTTCTCCACCCTGAGAAACCAAACTGATGAGGTCTAGCTGAAGTATTTCCCAAATAAATGCATGCTGAAAAGCCTTCCAGAAATACAGCTTTCTACAGTAATAATTGAAAACATAAGTGTCTATCACTAGTGAAGGTAAGATCATCTTGGGCCATTATTACAGAATACTGGGCTAATAATCATCATAATTCATAAATAAATACATAGCTCTTATGTAGTGCTTTTCATTTGCAGATCTCAAATAGCTTTACAAACTGTGAGATCAGTGCTTATAAACCCAGCTAACTACCCTCTGCTTACTCGACTGTGTGCAAATATGCCAGCCCTTGTGTTGACAAGAATAGAGTTCATGCTGTTAAAATTTAGGTCTGGAATGTTCACAGTTTTCCCTGTCAAAGGGGATGGACTCCTCCCTCCCCCCACCAACTTTAGCTTGTTCCTGTTTTCCTATCGAGGCCTCACACAGAGAAGGAGATAGGCTGTGGCGTGTCCCTCGTTTACAGGGTTTGGCATGAAGGATTGTGGACCAGTTGCTTGTGTGATTAAGATAAGTTCTGTTGTCCAGATCAGCAGACTATCTGGCTTGTCTATCGTTTACCACTTGATTAGTTATAACAAGCTCTGGACGAGTGTGCGTGTAGGAGTTGTACCACTTCATTTGTTGGGCCAGTCGGGCTTGAAGACCACAGTGGATGTAGCAGAAGCAGAGTCGAGTACACATAGCGAATGCATGGAGATAGCAGCAGTTAATTAACTTGGTGTGTTTATTTGGAAAGCAAGCAATACAAATCAATGCCTCACTCCCCCTGGAATCCATCACATTTCAGTTTCCTCCCTACTCTTAAAAACACCACAAAGCTTTTCCATTTTTTTTTTCAAATATATATATTTTTAGAATAACTGCTGTTGACTGCATTTATTATCTTTCCCTTTAAATACCTTACTTTCACTTTTATACACAAACACACACACACACACACTCATTTATTTGTTGTACTTTAAGGTAGTGGCAGTCTATACTGTGTTTATTAGATTGTAATAAAGTTTATTCTGTTGTACAGCAACAAGTACAAGTGCTTTTCAGGGTGGAGGATGCTATTTAAAGAAAATCACTAGCCGTAGTAAAGTACAGAACACTTAAAACACACCCTCACTGAGAAGGAAATGTATAGAACCAAAGGAATGTCAGGGGTGAAAATCTTGTTTGTCTTCAACAGTGTCCCATTTACAGCAGGTTAGTTAAAGGTCAGTCAGGGTTCCTACTATATAACACAATTAATGTTTCGTTTTAAGGATTTGATGCCAGGTCTTCCAATTCACATTCAGTTAAAAGTTGTCATAAAGGTGTTAGCCCACATCTTATGGGCCAAATTCTCCTCACTCTTGCACTAGGTCAAGCCCTACTGTTTTATTTTGCTTTTTGGACTCATTTGGAAAAAGCTAGTTGTCTCTGCAGAGAAGGACTTGAGAAATGAGGCCCGTTCCCAGCCTCTGTAGCTTGAGCAATCCTGATCAGCCTCCCCCTTCACTGGCCAACCACGTCCTTACCTTGCTTGGACTGGTTGGTGATGTGGTTGGCCCCTTGGGCACAAGGCCATCTGGGTTTATATGGTTGTGTCTGCACCCCTCTTCCTTTTGATGGCTATGGTGCATCACAACCCTGGACTGCCTCTGCATGGGGTTCTTTAAAGTGCAGCTCAATGGGCTGCTAGGGTATAATGTGTGAACTCCCCAGTGTGAGACCTTTTTTGGCAAAAAAGGGAGGTTTTTAATTTTATTTTTTTCCATAAGAGATGATGATCACCTCTCTCAACCCTGGGTTATGGAACCATGAGCCAGCAATACGTCACCCTCCCTTATGGGCGTAAATACATCAAGCAGATCATGCCCTGCCAACCCACACCCATAGATGTGTGCATCTCAACTATTTGGCAAGTCTTTCAATGAGCCTTTGAAATGAGTTCAGTGTGTTAAGCAAGTAACATGTCCTAGTCATGCTCTAGAGCATACAAAGGTTGTGCATAAATGTTCGTGACTGTTGGCTATAATCAGTCCTCGGGATGGGCCCAGCCAGCAAAGTTCTGGGGTGTTCCTATGGGGATTTCTAGTGGAGGCCCATTTCTGATCAAATCATTGTTCCGTCTAGCTTGGAACTCTTCTTTCTCCAGCAGTGGCCAATCGTTTTTAACATCTGTCTGAAGAGCACATACAACAATATGGGCCAAATTCACCCCAGGCAAAACAGAGGTCAGGGGAATTACCTCAGGGAGGAATTTGAACCTAAATACTGTATTTTAACAGTGACAACATTTGCAGTGGGCAGGGAACTGTAAGAGCTTTATACGCAAAGAAGAAAGTTGTGCCGCTCCCCCACAGCCTCCTAAAAATAGCAAATAACACACCTAATAAATGTATCAACAGCCCATGAAATTGACAGCCTGAAATTGAAGACCAGGCCTGCTGTGTTTGTAGAAATAGTATGTAAGAGTCTGAAGGTGAATTAGAAAAATAGCAACTGACATTAAGTGTACAAGATTAATTCCACGCAGCTTTAATTGAGACGGCATGAGCAAGCCAGAGAGAGCGGATCCAAGCTTTGTCTGGCTCCACAGAAACTCCACCCACCACAGCGCTTCAGCAGGATATCAAGTTTCAAGCATTACATCACCAGAAAAACCTCCCTTTGGCTGATCGTGCCCTGAGAGCCGGACTCTGATGTTTTCAGAGGCCGCAGCCTGATGCAAATTAACCCTTTCATGGATGACACATCACATAATATTGTCCAGGAATTTAAGAAAGGTGGAAATCCTCCAAAATTGCTGCCCTGAATTAGTTCCAGGTTCACTATAACCCCGAAAGGACCCAAGCTGTGGCCACCCTGGGACTTGTAGGGTTGAGAATGGGTATGGCTCAGCTGTAATGAGTATAAAGTGGACGCCTTTGTCAAGATGCCGGACACAGACAGGACCCTGTAGTTCTCACTAGATCCCAACCTGAGTCCAGCATGCACTGCCACGTGCACACAGGGTCTCCCTAAATTCTGCCCCAGACAAGGCAGACGTGGAAGGCACTGCTGGCCATGCTACAGCATGGCCTTGTGCATTTTGAAAGTATTTTCCCCCATAGCCCAGCAATCCCGCTCTGAAATGCTGGCCATGAGGATGGGGTCACTAAAGAGTCTGGAGGGGGTCACCCTCTCAGGTCTGAGCATGCTGCCTCCACAGCGCTTCCTGCCAGCCTAAGCAGCAAGGCACTGATGGCGGGGGCTGTTATTTATATTTCAGAACAGACCCGTATACTCTGCCTAGGCTGCAATCCTGAAGCCTGTAAAAGCATTAAACAGGCCAGCCTGACCAGGAGCCTTGCTTGGGTTTCCTGGCTTAAACAAGAAAGTCCTTCTCATAAGCAAAGGGATAAGCTCTTCTACAGGCAATATTTCAAAAGCCCTGCTACTACTGAGTAAATAAATGTGTGTAGCAGATACAATAAACATTTTCTTCTGTTCTGAAATCAGATCTGCAGATCTCAAATCCCTCTGTGCTGGGCGGACTGTAATTGCAGGATATGTTAAATTTTCTTTATAACCAGCCCTGATGGTTGTTAAGTGACCACACCGCCCAGTACAGCACCCCTCTCTGGCCTGCTACTATTCGTAATGAAAACCAGATGTTTGTTTAAAGTTAATAATCAATACAGCACTCATCCTCGAGTCAAGTAGGGCTAAACATTTGCTTAGAGAAGCCATGTAAAAGTTGCGATAAGCAGCGGTTCCTTGCAGCACACTGCTTTGGCTATTGCTTGAGCCTGAGATAAACCATTTGAATTCCACAGAGCAAATGGTGGAGAGAGGAGTTTGATTTGAGTCTCTGAAAGTAACTGACACAACTAAAACAAATGCCGCCCCGTGGCCCCATCCACAGCTTCTCAGACCTTCTTTTCCCTGAGCAAACACCACAGCTTTACGCTGAGGCTATACGTTTTATGGGTGAATCAAACTGGGGACACGACATTATAACGTTGCTTTGTTTTGAACTCTGAGTGCTGTGAAATCATTTGAGCAAGTCCTCAAAACACTGAGCCAGCTTTCCCAATCCCAGCAGGCAGCAATAATCCCTCAGGCCAGAGGGTTAGGACTCCTCACTCTCGACACAGGGAGTCGAGGGACGATTTGTGATGTCACCTTCTGACTTTGCAGGCTCTGTCATCTTTGTGAAGGATAGAAATGGCAAGTAACTCAATCAAGAGCGAATTCACATTGTTGATCAGACCAACAGGGAGTGGCAGTTTATCAAATGGCCAATAAAAATGCTCACTACAACTCAGTGTACCTTAGAAAACACCTATAAGGGATACACACATGGAGGAGAATTATATGTAGTTTTGGGCCCCAATTCTGTAAAAGGTGCTGAGTACCCTCTGCTCACTCGGAAAATGATGGAAATTGAGGGGTTCTTGGTGCTGCAAAAGATCAGACATATGGTTAAAATATTTCTTTTTAAATACATATTTTTGAAATCACAGATTGAATTGTAAATGTAAAGGTTTATTGTAGTGCAAAAGACATAGGCAAACTTCCTGGCATTTAGACCCAGAGGTCTTTTTTGGGGGTGATGTCAGTATGGTGTTAGTTTCCCTTCTAATACCTAACTATGTTATGGATCTGATTACACTGGAATTTAACTCTTGATAAGGAAACCCAGCAGGAGACTATCTATTAACCTTGGGAATCCATCAGGTGGAGGTAACTAGAGACAGTGTACTGTGCCCCCATTTAACTGGATTAGTCTTAATTGGGACTAGAGCTGTGATTTGCAAATTACATTATGAGATTGCTCTGATGTTTCTGTCAGGGTCATATTGACCATCGTTTGCAACTAGAGGGATGGCCACTGCTTTAGTTAGTTTTGTGTGCATTGGCACAAATGACTATTAGTGTCAAAAGGCCATAGCAAAATGTGCTATTCATTCTTCACAATTTGCCATTCAGAATTATCCTTTTTAAACAGCATCAGACAACCAATCACTGAACACAGGCAATACCATGTGATGTAAGTGAGTAACCACACATCACAAATCCAGAATAGTGAACAAAGCAAATAGTTCATGTCTAGCCCATGGGTTGGAATAAACTACTGAATGAACACAAATAACAGATACATTCACATAAATCAGCAGTATTTTACAAATGATTCATGAACAGAAAATGAAAATGGGAAGCAATTTAGTTTTGTGATAGTGAATGTCCACCGCTTAATTTGGAAAATACTAGCAATCATTTTGCCTATAGTAAAATTGTAGCATTACCTCCAATAGAAGAGGCTGGGGAGCAGTAGCAACTGAGCTGCAGTGCTCTGAGATATTCTGCCGGTGTAGGACAAACACAGACAAACTATCTCAGGAAGCTCTGCAGGGGAACATGGTGTTTAATGCTACTCCTATTGGTAAAAAGGACATTCTGCAACCTCCCCGGTGAGTGCCTGCTGCTCGATGCTAACAGACACTCATGGTGGAGCTAGACTCCAACCCAGCTGGCCACATTCCCTTCCCCAAGTGTGCGAGCCAGCCCTAAAATTAGTGCTCAGAGAGGCTGATTATTCTCTGGCTTCAGTAGCGTTACTCCTGGTTTATGCTGGTAGGAGCATATATGAGGACCAGAGAGTTCTCACGTTAGCATTCTGCCTGGGTCCTCCTTTTGAGAGCCGAGGAAAAAGGCACTTATGGTGGCTTCTTCCTTGCCACTGAACCTATGTGAGAAAATCTGGATTTTTGCCGTTAGTGGTAATCCAGTTGGTCAGGGTCAAGAGGTTAAGTGGTGTATCACTAGTCAAGGATAAAATGGGACTTGAATTCTAAACTCTGATCTTTTGATAGGGAAAAATGTCATATAATGTAACAAGAAGAAATGGAAATGAAAGACAGTGGATATTGCTTTCATTCTATTATTTGTATTTAGTCCAGCATCTTTATTTTTTCTTCTTGTAATCTTTATTTGGCAAGTTCCATGTGAAGAGCCAAGAATGATGCCCTTGTCCAATATGCCCATCACTGTGGAGTCTGGGCTCCAGTGTGGGAAAAATATAACTGCAGGTAGAACCATAAGAGGTGTTGGAGGAGTGAGATCTTTGAAAATCACGGACCTACTTTTCATGGCCAAGCTGTGCTCTGTCCTGGCCTGAGTTCGTAAGGATGTTAAGAGCCTCCATTTTCTTTCAGACTCCATAAAGGTTCTAGGTACACTAGAAGTTCTTATGTGCAAGATTTTAAGTCTCATCTGAAAGATTTATTATATTATGTAATAATAAATAGTAATGAAAATGCATCTGCTTGGTATAATGTAGTTAAATCAGGCTCTCATCCTGCTGCCAGTGCTTTCAAAAGAGGAGTCCCATTTTCAGCCCTTGTATGGCTACAGACCGTACTCTTGGAGAAAAAAGGACTGATTCTTATCTTACTTACATCAGCTTTGCCCCAATATAACACCAGTAGGTTCAGTGGAGTCACTCCTGATTTAAGAGAGGGCTATTTGTATGAGTAATGCCACTATCAGAAACAGGATATGAGACAAGATGGGGCCCTGGTTTGATTCAATACAATTCCTGTGTACTCTGAGCCACACCTACCTCCTCTGAGGCAGTAACCACCTCAGACATACCAAAAAATCTGTTATCTGCAGCAAGAGACTCAGAAACCACAATATTTGCTCTGAAGGGAAAGTCCAGAAGACCCAACTAAACACATTTAAAACCCCCTTCACTAAACAGAACACTCCAGCAGAGAAGTAGATCGCATCCTGAAAAGGGCAACCCAAATGCCCAGGGAGAACTTGCTTCAATACAGAACAAAAGAAAACCACTAACTATATGCCCCTAGTTGTCACCTACCACCCCACAGTGGAACCCATCATTTACAACTGATATTTGATAGGGAGCACCACATCCTCAAAGAAATCTTTTCTGAACCCCCTCTTCTGGCCTTCAAATGATCCCCCAACCTCGCCAAGCTCATCATCAGAAGCAAGCTCCCCACAGACCAGGGCACACCAACCCACAGCAGCACCAGACATGTCTCCACTGCTACAATGAACAATACCTCCCACAACACACCTTTCGAGATTTCTGAGTCCTACACATGCCTATCACAACATGTGGTGTACCTCATCCAGCACATCAAATGCCCCAACAGAACTATGGGTGAAACCAATCACTAAGCTCTCAAATGAACTCAAACAGAAAAGTCATAAAAGACAAAACCCAAAGCATTCACTCTGTATCTGACTTCTCAGTCCTCATCCCCAACAGAAACCTGCAGAACATGTTCAACAGGCAAACTAAAAATAATAACTCTGCTAGACGCCAAAGACCTTCAACATAACAGGGACACTGGTTTTATGGCTCATTACAACAATTTGTAACACACCTCACTGCCCGCTAGTCCTTAATTGCCCACTTCATTTTAAGTGGTCTCCCACAACATGTGTTAACTCCTTATGCTTAACAATCTGTTCCAACTTGTATTTAGTTCAGTCACTCTGGTTTCCTTTCCCCAGGCTTGAAGAAGAGCTGAAAAAGTTTGTACCTTCCACCAAGATAATTTGATCCAGCAAAAGATACCTATCTTGTCTTTCTCAGGGAAAAAACATAAAATTGGTAGGACTTTCTCCCCCATTTTTCCAACTTTTAAGAGGACACTGTAAATTACAAAGTAAACAACATTTGAAACTCTATGGATATGTCACTTGCCTGTGTCCTTTAACTATGAGAAATAACAGCAATCTGGTCGGAGAGGGAATGTAAATTTACCATAAAGCAGATCTTTCCCGAAGTACATCATAGAGTTTGATGAATGGAATGAATGAAATAATGGAGGGTCCAAACATTACACAACAGCTATATTTGTGCTAACCAGCTGCAGTCATATGCTGCACGCAGAAAAATCCAGTGCATTGTGACAATGCTGCCTCTGTGGATTGGAAAGATGTAAACAAACATATTTACTTTTATTGGTTTAAAAATGGATCTGTTATTCAGTATCAGGTTTTACTTGGAAGGTGCCAAGTCAGCAGAGGGTGAAGGGGACCATTTATTCATGAAGCCAGAAAATCTTCAGTATCTTTTCCAGTGAAATATTTTTTTTACTTATAATCATTGATAAATGTTTCTACAGCGCTTAGAGATCCTTGGATAAAAGACATCACATTTCATTACACCCCCCAGAAGGGAGATAAGTATTATCTAAAAAAGTCCCAATTTTACAGTGCCGGGGCAGGGAAATCAGGGCCCCTGGTGCAAGATGCTGTCTGTATCTCTAGTAAGAGTCCCTGACTCAAAGAGCTAATTCCCCATTATTAGCCCCATTTTAGAGATGGGAACTGAAGCACACAGAGGTTTAAGTAACTTGCGCAAAATCTCATATGATATCTGTAATTGAACCTACACATTATGTGAGCCACATAAGAGCTGGCCAGACAATAGGAAGATCTCAGAGGCGGCTACCCAGCAATTCATGAAAAAGCGGGGGAGAAAATAGGCAGAGCCATGGTTCCACCCCCTGGAAACCAGCCAACAAAGAGGAGCATGCTGTGTCCCTGAAAGGCTGTGCAGGGCCGCCCAGAAGATTCGGGGGGCCTGGAGTCTTTGGTGGTGAGGGGGTCCCAGGGTGGAAGGATCCCCCGCCATGGGTCTTCAGGGCACTTCAGCAGCAGGTCCCAGGGCGGAAGGACCCCCCACCGTGGGTCTTTGGGGCACTTCGGTGGCGGGTCCTGGAGTGGAAGGACCCCCTGCTGCCGAATTGCCGCCGAAGACCCGGAACAGAAGAAGCTCTGGGGCCTGGGCGCCGCGAGAGTTTTCCAGGGCCCCCGGAGCTAGTGAAGGACCCTGCTCCAGGGGCCCCGAAAAACTCTCGTGGGGGTCTGGGGCAAATTGCCCCACTTGCGCCCCCCCTCTGGGAAGCCCTGAGGTTGTGTCAGACTGTGTTTCTCCCCCCTCACTGCTGGGAAGTTGTCTTTCTGAAGCAGAATGCCTCCTGATACTCCTCCTAGACTTGTGCAGCTCAGCCCTGCCCCTTACTACGGGCTGTGCTTTTAAAGCCCAATCTAGCCAGTGATGATGCATGGAACACATTTTATTAACAGCATTTCCCAAAAGCTGATCCCCATGCCTCATAATGCTAGTATAGTTGTGTAGCTGTGATGAGTTAAGGTTCAATTCCTGGCTGTGCCACAGACTACCTGAGTGAGGTTGGGCAAATCATTTAATTTTCTCTGATGATGCCCCATCTGGAAAATGAGGGGAACAATATGGGGTAGGTGCTTTGATACAGACTGTCTCTTACTGCATGTACGTACACCAATTAGCCCCAGAGGGCCTTGATCTCTCTGGAGCCTCAAGGTGCGGCTGTAATACAAATCATAGTAGCAAAAGATGGCAATAGTAGTCACATTTTTATTAATATGAATCTGCTGAATACCAGCGATGACAAGTAAAGCCTTGTATTTCCATTTTGCACAGTAGTTCGTAGCTGTCTGTGTCATCCTTTTGCATTTTGTTCTTTGGTTGAGTAAGAAGAAATGCGAGCCAGACCACAGCACCTTTCCCCTTGTTTATCTTTATCTGGGTCAGGCCGGGGGTGTTGATTACCTTTTTTCAGACAACTGAAATAATAACAGCAACTTTCTGTTATTTTTGTTGTGAAAAACTGTACCATGAAAAACTTCAGTTAAAAAAAAAACATTTAATTTGAAAGTTTCTGGTTTTTCAATGCAAACTAAAACCAAAAAATGTTCACTGTTCAAAACCCAAACAATTTTAGTATTTTCATTGAAAAGCTCCAAGATGTCTGGGAACTTTTGTATTTTTTTAGGGGGCGGGGGAGAATCTTTTCATTTCTTCTTTTTTCACAGAGAATGTCATTTTCTGAACAGATAATAATAACAATAATAAATCTCTCAAGTGGCTATGATACAGAATATGAAAAGATGGGAGAAAGGAAAATGCTGAAAAGATGTTAGAGGAAGAAAAAAGGGGAAGAAATATGGCAAACAGATGTTGCTCCTCATTTTTCTTCCTCTTTTTTTTTTCTTATATGAAAAAAGATAAACAGAGGAGCTAAAAATAAGTTATAAATGTTTGCACTATTTGGTAAATCCATAGTGCATGATTTTGTCAACTTTTTTTGTTTTTTAATCTCTTGTCATTGTTTTATTTATGACTATGTACTTTAAATTAGCTGGGGCGAGCTGTTAAATTATTAAGAACAGCAAAATTTTACCCCTTTACACTGCCAGAGGCAACTATCCAACCTAGTATCAAACATTCACTAGCAACATTCCTCATTGTAATAAAGGTTATTTATGCCCCCTGACTGTTAAGTGCTACTAAACACAAAAACAAATAACACCACAGTATTTGCCCAATACATTGGTCTCATTGCCTTACATGTTGTTTGCTTTTTCCTTTGGCTGCATTTTTATTAGCTGTAAATTGCATAATTGATTATCTTGGTAGTTGTACAGTTTTGTGGTGAAATTGAGATTTATCGTCATTAAGTGTGGTTATCACTGTTTACACAATGACGCAAACTGTCTGAAATGTGTCTCAGGCTTAGTGCTGATCTCTAACCTCCGAAGAAGATGGGACTCTCCAGACTAATCCTGATCCCAGCCCACAGCACAAGTAATTGGGCTGCAAGTGGAGAAAACCATTATAACCACAAGATTTGAGAAGTAGGAGAGGAATCATCACACCGGTCATTGTGGAGCTTACAAAGGCAGTGACGCAGCATATGCATTATAAAGCAACCATCCATTTGGGTGTTTTATCTATGCCAGTTAATAATGACTAATCTGTTTCCCCTCAACCTCCTGAAATAAACTGAAATTAATGTTACTGTAATAAACAGGACTATACCCAAAGGGATGATAAGGGGCCTGTTACCTCCTCCCTCCTGCCACTCCAGTTGAACTCTAGGGGCAGTACAGACTACAGACATTTGCATTTTGCTGTTATCATGGGGGGCTACATCCTGAGGTCCTGGTTCATCCTAACCTCTGTGAATCTGCCACCCTCAAAATCCTAGAAAACCCACTGATTAAAGTTGCAATGTCTAAAACAGAGGCCTTAACTCATAATGCAACAGCTGGCTATGTGATTCTGCCTTGATTTCTCAGTATGAAGCACACATTCCACCATATGGAGCCTCGTTCACATTTTGTTGGATCTCAGTGGTTTGGGGTTTGAAGAACCCTTGGTAGAGTCCAGATCAAGTCAGGTCAAGTATTTCTATGAAACCTGCAAATAGCTGAACCAGAGGCCTCTCAGGGTTGTCTCTGTTTTTGCTGGTTCATAATAATGTCATCGTGAAAGATTAAGATATTGCAACTTGGCAAGGAATAATGATAGCACAATAAATCCCTTCGCCGGGGTATTTCCTCTTACCAGTTACCTGCCTGATCATTTTAGGCAGGTCTGAAATGAATTTCAACATTTTTCCAGGTGCTTTTCTCCCTGAAGTGAGATTTCCTAGGAATCGTCAAAGAAGGAAAGAAAACAAAAGAAGTACAGCTAAATCTGAGCTATTAGGACCTGAGCCGCCTGTTATTAACGACAGCAGCGTAAATCAGGTGTAATTCCACAATACTAGTGTAAAACTGCCATACATGAGAGGAGAATCAGTTTCTTTGTCTTCTTAATACAATATTCTTAAATTACTCAAACAAAATTAGGCCCTGATCCGGCAAACGGCTGCGCATGTGCTTAACTTTAAGGCTTTTGGTAGTCCAGTTAGAATCTCAGTACAGAGAAAGAAGATGGGAGATTTCAGAGTAGCAGCCATGTTAGTCTGTATCCGCAAAAAGAACAGAAGTATTTGTGCCACCTTAGCAGGGGCGGCTCTACCTTTTTGGCCGCCCCAAGCAGTCATGTGCGGGAGGCGCCCCGGAGCCGCGGGCATGACTGCAGAGGGTCCGCTGGTCGCGCGGCTCGGCTGGACCTCCCGCAGCTGCAGACGGTTCGCAGGTCCGGCGGCTCCGCTTGAGCTGTCGCAGGCGTGCCTGAGGGAGGTCCACTGGAGCCACGGGACGAGCGCCCCCTCCGCAGTCATGCCTGCGGCAGGTCCGGTCTTCACGGGGCTCCGGTGGACCTCCCGCAGGCATGACTGCGGCAGGTCCGCCGGCCCAATCTGCCGCCCTCCCGGGAAAGGGCCGCCCCACGCGCGTGCTTGCCGCGCTGGGGTCTGAAGCCGGCCCTGCACCTTAGAGACTAACAAATTTATTTCAGTATAAGCTTTCGTGGGCTACACGAAAGCTTATGCTGAAATAAATTTGTTAATCTCTAAGATGGGAGATGTGATTACTCACATGCTTAAAGTTCAGTGTGTGAGTGTTTGTAGGATGAGGAGCTACATGTTCATTTTGGATGCATGTGGGGGGGTATATTTATCTCCTTGGAAATATCAGATGAACACTTTGAAATAAAATATTCTTTGATATGGTTAATTCTAATTTGTATCTACTTAGCCTTAGAGAGAAACCATTTTTTTAAACAACTAAAATCTGTTCTAAAGCCTGGCAAGTTTAAAAACACCAAGATCTGTGATGTCTAATAGAAAAAGAGTGGTGGGCTCAGAAGTGGGGGAGAATAATGCAGCGGATAAGCAACACAATGCCATAGTGGAGAAAACTATCTCCCATTGAATACAACCAGCTGGATGTCTGGATGCTTCATAAAATTTTATTGTGAAATGCACAGATGATGAGCCCAGCTGCAAAACATTAGAAGTGTTTCTCATGATCTCCCAGAGAATTCTGGGTGTGTTCCCCTTTGACACTATTTATGTACGCTTAACCTAAACTGATTTCGATGGAGTCATCAAAATTGTTTCAAGGTGCAGTCTGAGCTTGTGGTTTAAGGTTACTCTCCTGTATCTTATGTGGTGCTTCTCCTCATACAAAGGACAATAAAATGAAGAAGTGGTTGAGAGCATCTACCAAATTGACTGGTGTGGCTGGAACAACTCAAAAAGTCCCTGTGATTCACACACACAAATATTAAGAAGTGGATTAAACACTAGCTAGGAAATTCAGATTTAAAAATCTGCAGCCCATTCCATTATACTTAAGCATCGCGGTTTGTCTTCAAGCATTAGATCAGATTCTCCATTGTTTTATTCCAGTGTCACATGTTTGCAAATCCATTGATTCCAATGGAATTGTGCTGGCTTAAAACTGGAAGTACCACAGTTGAGAATCACTGTTTTCACATAGAGCACACCTGATCGTGCATGCACATACGCATGTGCAAAACTTTATATATATGAGACACCTATCAGATTCAGTGCACCTACTCACATGTAAGTATTTCCAGGATCAGGGCTATAGGATGCTGTACTTACGGGTGGTAGATAAAATAAGAGACTACTCAAAATATCACCTAAAATTTTAACAAAAAAATGTATGTTTTGGAGGCTAAGCAAGACTTGGTTACATTTTTATTTTTTGCCAAACTTTGTATCATGTTTCCTAATTTCAGTTGGCAGAGGAAGTATCAAAATACTCTGAGAGAAAATGATCTTTTGGATTGTAACTTCCAACCAAAAAAAAAAGGTTATTCAAATGGAGTGAAGGTCAAGGCTAGATATCAGTAACTTAAGGTTTAAAAAAACCCTACAAGAGCATTGTGATTATCCAAAAAATGAACAAAGCAACCATTAGAAAGCCAGCTAACTCATTTTCATTTCAACTTAACCAACAGTTTTTAAAATATGGCTATTCACAGTGAAGGCACCAAAGCAACCTTAACTCCAGCCCTGTGACAGCCTTAGTAAGTCTTAATTAGAACAGGTCAAATGCATCATTGCAAATAGTGTTATGTGAAAGTATAGTAGTATTACAATGATCAAACTTCGTAAACCAAGGAGTATTGGAAAAGTCACAATTTGTGATTTCTAACCCAATGGAAACTTTTTAAAGACACCATAATAGAGGTTGAACATAAATGTTCGCTAATCACTAATGTGATGCCAATTTTTTAAAAGGGCTCCAGAGGTGATCCTGGCAATTATAGGCAGTTAGCCTGACTTCGGCACCGGGCAAACTGGTTGAAACTATAGTAAAGAACAGAATTGTCAGACACATAGACAAACATAATTTGTTGGGGAAGAGTCAACATGGTTTTTGTAAAGGGAAATCATGCCTCACCAATCTACTAGAATTCTCTGAGGGGGCCAAAGCATGTGGACAAGGGGAATCCAGTGTATATAGTTTACTTACATTTTCAGAAAGCCTTTGACAAAGTCTCACACCAAAGGCTCTAAAGCAAAGTAAGCGATCATGGGATAAGAGGGAAGGTGCTCTCATGGATTGGTATCTGGTTAAAAGATAGGAAACAAAGGGTAGGTATAAATGGTCAGTTTTCAGAATGAAGAGAGGTAAATAGTGGTATCCCCCAGGGGTTTGTACTGGGACCAGTACTATTCAACATATTCATAAATGATCTGGAAAAAAGGGTAAACAGGTGGCAAAATGTGCAGATGATACAAAACTACTCAAGATAGTTAAGTCGAACGCAGACCGCGAAGAGCTACAAAGGGATCTCACAAAACTGGGTGACTGGGCAACAAAATGGCAGATGAAATTCAATGTTGATAAATGCAAGGTAATGCACATTGGAAAACATAATCCCAACTATACAAATACAATGATGGAGCCTAAATTAGCTGTTACAACTGAAGAGAGAGATCTTGGAGTCATTGTGGCTAGTTCTCTGAAAACATCCACTCAGTGTGCAGAGGCAGTCAAAAAAGCTAACAATGTTGGGAATCATTAAGAAAGGGATTGATAATAAGACAGAAAATATCATATTGCCTCTATATAAATCCCTGGTACACCCACATCTTGAATACTGCATGCAGATGTGGTCTTCCTATCTCAAAAAAGATATATTTGAATTGGAAAGGGTTCAGAAAAGGGCAACAAAAATGATTATGGTATGGAACAGCTTCCATATGAGGAGAGATGAATAAGATTGGGACTTTTCATCTTGGAAAAGAGATGACTAAGGAGCGGATATGATAGAGGTCTATACAATCATGACTGGTGTGGAGAAAGTAAATAACACAAGAACTAGTGGTCACAAAATGAAATTAATAGGCAGCAGGTATAAAACAAACAAAAAGAAGTATTTCTTCACACAACACACAGTCAACCTGTGGAACTCCTTGCCAGAGGATGTTGTGAAGGCCAAGACTATAACAGGGTTCAAAAAAGAACTAGATAAATTCATGGAGGATCAGTCCATCAATGGTTATTAGCCAAGATGGGCAGGGATGGTGTCCCTAGCCTCTGTTTGCCAGAAGCTGAGAATGGGTAACAGGAGATGGGTCACTTGATGATTACCTGTTCTGTTCTTTCCTGCTGGGGTACTTGGCATTGGCCAGTATTGGAAAACAGGATACTGGGCTAGATGGACCTTTGGTCTGACCCAGTATGTTTGTTCTTATGTTCTTAATTTCCAAAGTGGTTTTAGATAAATCGGGACCGGCCTTGGAGTTTTTGTCTCTTTACATAGCATTTTTCATCTGAGAATCACAAATTTCTTAACAAAGTGAGCTGAGTATTAATACATTCATTTTACACATGAGAAACTGAGGCACTGAGAAGTGGAGCGTTCTGCCCAAGGTCTCTGAAGCAGTCAGTGACAGACCTGGGATTAGAACCAGATCTCCTGACTACCAATCAAACAGGAAAGACTGCCTCCCAAACTTAAGAAAATATAGGTTTCCCTATTGCTTCCTACATATTTGCAACTGAGTTGTGTAAAGAAGGAATTTCAATTATTTTGTCATGTGAAATTAAGGGATTAAATCCTGACCCCACTGAAGGCAATGGCAAAACTCCTCAAAGGGTCAGGATGTCACCCCTAGATTATTGTTATTTTAATGAAGGTTTTTACACAATGAATTTCAGTGAGTAAAGGTGGTGGGATTTAGCCTTTAACAGCTCAGGGCCTGATCCAAAGCTCAGGCTTTGACTCAGGTCATTTCTTCTGCTCTCCATTTGTAAAGTTTTCTCTGTAGCTGTACTGTTAACACTGTAGCAAACCCACCATAAATAGATATAAAAAGGAGTTGCTGTCCTTGCTTCAGACCCAATTATTAAATTGTAAGTGCCCTGGCTTTTTATGAAAAAGTTTAAATATGGAAAGTATATTCTGTCTTAATCGATACATTGTATTATTGTTCATACAAAGGTTGTTTTAGTACAAAAGAGTTTCCACAGCCAGTCAGATTCTAATATTTATGTGCACTCATAGCACTTGAAAACTGCTAAACATATTACTATTATTGTTATTATTATTATTTAAAATTCACTTCCAGGCTGAGACTTTGTGTGTGAAGATTCATCTGGAAGTGAATTTTATGATCATGTTCTCAACTATTGAAAATAGGAGGTTATGGAACAGCAGTTGAAATGATAACAGATTTTTAACTGTAGCAAAGCTAGTTGGCACCTGTTGAATTGTTTTCCGGCTGTATCCTTCTCTAATTTATAACCCCTTTCCTTGTGAATGTAGCAGTGAAAAAGAGCAACTGAGCAATATTATTTGTAAAACAGCTTGGTTTGGAAACAGGATCATGTATGAACTCAGCCTGATAATTTATGAACTCATAGCAAAGCGAATAACAGGGCTGGTGTAGCCCAGGGAAAAGGTACTGCAACATGTTAACTCATTTTTCTAATGTATTTACTAAATATAAAATCTTATTGACATTCAGGTTTGTGGGGTTTTAAAATATGGTTCAGGTCAGAAAAGTGATCATAAAAATGACACCTTCCTATTTAACAGATCTGCTGTCTTTCATGTGAATTCTGACACATCTTCTTAGTGTACCAATAAAAATATTCTCCCACCCCAGCACCACCCTTTTCTACTCTGTTAGTAGTGTAGAACCTGCAAGACTTTGGACGAAGAAGCTGGGTCTCTTCCTGCTCATGGATCATCAACGATATTGTTAACTAAATTCTAACTGCACAGTTTTGATCACCCGTGGGAGAGCTTAGCTTGGCTTTCAGATCCTAGGCTGAGTTTGCAGGGCCAGCAATAGAAAAACTCGGCCACATTTTCTACTTATGTACCATCTCCATCAACTGCAGCAAGGAATTTGGCCCATCATCTTTTTACTTCTAAAGGAGAAAATCTGATAAGGGGTCCTTGCACAACAGTAAAAATCAAACCTCCCAATAGCATTTTTACTAGGGCACTTTTCAGGGTTGACACAATGGTTCTGGTGCCAGTCCTAGAGACTGGAATCCTTCAGCTATCCACATGGCAGGTGCAGCAAGCTGGCAAACAGGTGTGCCCTGACCAAGATATGTCATATCTTGAGAGTTCAAAAGGCAGTTTTAATTCCACACCTATTCTGTCACAGATTTCACTCATATTAGTGCCAATGACACATTCAGTCTTGACAACTCCTTTGATGGCAGATGCCACATGTGACATAACTGTTTGTCTATCAACCTCACTACTAGAGAGCTGAGACAGGATAAAGCCTTTTAGTCACTATTATTCAGGGGGAGGAGTTGAACTAGCGATAGAGAGCACGAGAAGAATCTGTAGCCACACACAAGCCCCCACCCCATGACCATGTAGTTCTTGATGTGCCTAGAGTGTTACATTCACCTTCCCAACCATCTGAGCCCTCAGAAGCCTTTCTCTTTTAATTATTTATTTTTAGGAGCATCCTGAACAACAGGTGGACGGCACTGCCAATGTATTTCAATGGGTTCTGAGTCATTTTGTTTATTGCTCAAAAGTAACTCAAAATTGCTCCGGTCTATAAAAGAAACTTCCTTGTGAGCTGTCAGTTCAAGTCCTGTTGTCAACAGGCTAATCTGATGGCTGTTTGGGGGTGCTGGAAATAAATATTTTTTGGAAACCTGTCAATAAAGTGGCTTTTTCGTTTTGTTTTTGAAGTGAGTCCTATTGCTCACCATGGAAGCTGCTAAAATCATCAGTGCTGGAAGGTTTTCTAATCCCTAATATTACATGGGAAGCAGCCATCTTGATGGCCTGCTGACAAAATGTGAGACCCAGGAAGGGCAGCTAGGCTGAGACATTCACATTTGTTGGAAAATAATTTATGCTGCGTTTTGTGTGGAAAGTATGACAGCCAGATCCTCAGCTGGTGCAAATCAGCATAGTTTCATTAAGTCAATGAATCAATTACACATGATGAGGATCTAGTCCCAGGGCATATATTAAATCATTAGCACATCAAGACTCCCCAGAATTTCAAATCAATAAGAGAATTTGCCTTACAACAGCCTTCAAAATTCCCTGGCTCTAGAAAGTAAACATTTCAGTTGTGGCAAATGAAACATATTTCCACTTTGCATCATAAGGCAACATTATAATCAGGTAAGTGTTAACTCTTTATTGTCAGCCACTGTGTGCTGATATAACCTTCCTTGGTCTCAGACTATAGCACTAGACTAAGTTTCCTGCTAGGACAGAAAAAAAAATGGCAGCTGTTTTTGAGAGATGCAATGCAATTCAGAGTCATAGAAACAAAGATGCATCTCTAGGAAAACTGGTTTGAAATAATGCCTAGTCTTTTCTTATTTACTAAATATTCATTTGCTCTCAAGTGTATTTGAAGCATTAATTCAATTTGCTTTTTAAAATAACAGCAGGTTTGCATCTGATGGAAGATTAAAGATTGAAAATTGTTATTTGAGACACATTTAAGGTTGTTGTGAATCATGATAATTTATGCATCTGGAAAAGGCCATTAAATACCAAAACAGGGTGACTAGGGAGGCAGTGCTTCCTAGTGGATAAAGCACTGAACAGGGACTCAAGAGACCTCAGTTCTACTCCCAGCTCTGGCACTGGTCTGCCAGGTGACCTTGGACCAGTCATATCATCTCCCTGTGCCTTATTTTCCCATCTATACAATGGGAATAATCAGACTGACCTCTTTTGTAAAGCACTTTGAAACCTACTCGTGAAAAGTGCTTTTTATGAGCTAAATATTATTATTCTTTATTTTATTAGCATAATGGATATAAAATGGTACATTAATTTAATGCACAAGCCTTAAGCCAAAATTGTTAAACTTGGATGACTAAAGTTTGATACTTAAATGCTTCTTTAAGCTCCTCAATAAAAGAAGTCTGATTTTCAGAGCGACTGAGTACCCACAACTTCCACTGAAATCCAAGAGTGTTATAAGTGCTCAGCACTTTGAAAATTGAGCCATTTTTTATTTAGGAGACATGTGCATTGGTTTAAGTACCTTCCTGATCAAGGATGATTTCCTGCTTAAGGGCCCCAAAAAGGGACTTAGGTATCTAACTTTAGGCACCCATGTTTGAAAATTTTGGCCATAGTTTCACCTCTGAAGATCTGAGCTCATATTTGACTGTGGTCACAAGGAGAAAATGAAGTTGTTCAGCTCAGTTCAGTAGCAGTAAAATATAATAATTACAGTGACTTTTACCCATGGATCTCAAAGCATTTTATGTGACCACACAGGGCCTGATTCTGCAATCCTTACTCAGGCTGAGTAGCACTTACTCACACAAGTTATCCCAGTGAATTCATAAAGTAACTATGGGTTCAGTGTGATTATTCCCAGGAGTAAATATTACTCAGTGTGAGTAACTGGGCTGAAAAGGCGAAAGCCATGAATGGCAGAGCTGAGAATGAAACCTCGCTCTCCTGCTTGTAGTGCGTTAGGTACTGGACCACATTCTCCCTCCCAGGGAGGATAATCTGGGACCAGGGCTGGAATGGCAATGGTGTTACAGATCCGTATTCAAGTGTTTAGGTAGATCCTCCCAATGACTGTTTTAAAGCCCCAGTTAAGTATTTCCTCTGCAGTAATTACAGTGTCTGCGACTCTCACTAGCCAGTGGTATTTGCCTTTGCTGCACTGTGGACATCTCAGTGGTAAGCCCCAAACCAGTTGTTTGTACTTCTCAGTCACCTTTATTTGTTTAAGAGCTTCGACAAGGCAAACACTCCTGATGCCTTGTTTATTCCGGGGCTTTCACTGGAGCTTATTAAACTCATGGTTACTTCATATAAGCTGGAGATAGGCATTTTTCTGCCGGCAAGTGTTGACAGTAAGTAACAGACACTCTGCCACAAGGTAACATGTTTATATACTGGTTTGAATGCCTGGGGATTTTATCCCTGTAAAACTATCACAGATAAAGAAGCTCCTATCAGATAAGTGACTATAATAAATGACCACAATTAGTCCTCTGCTGATGAGACTACTTGGTGGTCTCTCTGCTCTGTTTTGGACAAACCCCAGGCTCAGCTTCCTTCGTGTAAACGGAGACGGGGACCATTTAAAATAAAAGTAATGTCTCCTGATTTCTTGGGATGCTTTCCAGAGTATCAGTGTGAATTAATTAAGAAGTAGAACTGAACTTGTCTTTAAAAGAATTAGAGGTGGGAAAACCAGTTCCGAAACAAAATAAGAACCCGACCAGGACCATCACATGCTGTCTTTCCCCATTTTCAGACTCACGCTTTCAGCCCCAACCCAGCACTGGAGCCCCCATCTGTTTTCCTCTGACATCAGTGGGAGAGACTCCCATTTACGATGGTGGCAGTTAGCCCCACACACCGTGTGGAAGAGCATTGTCCCAGCAGGTGCTCAGGATGCCTTGTCCTGGAACTCCCCAGCACACAGAGGGAGTGTGTCCACTGCTGCACACCTTAGAGGGTGCAGAGCAGGGGGAGATGTGGGTCCATGGACCTGGCTTCTCCTCACCAGCCCAAGAGGGCACTAACAGGAAGCAGGGCCTGCTGTCAAGGAGCTCAGCTAGCCACTGTGTTGCTCCAATTTTACACCAGTGTGACTCCATTGACATCACTGGCAATACACTGGTGTAAGTCTGGAGGAAGGCAGTGGCAAATCAGGCCCGAGGACTTCAATTGTGGCTAGCGCTGTGTGGAAGACCCTCCTCACACCCCACTCATGCACACCCTGTCATGGGGAGACCACTCTCTACCCCTCAAACGCAAACCAAACCTTGGTTATGGATTTGAAAGGTGTGACCACATTTGTATTCATTTATTTACTTAGCTGTCTCTCCTCCAGTTTCTAGCTGGGCCCAAAACAGCAAGCTGTCAGGCAAGGCTCTTTCCATATTTCTTCTTGTGACTTTGGATCTCAACCAATGACCGTTAAATGTCAATGGAAAGCCTCCCATTGACTTCCCTGGGCTTTGGATTGAGACCTTGAAGCAGCCCATGGTGTCAGGAAGGCGCCCGCCAGTTCCTTGTGAGAGTTTCATCCCAGTTGTGCAGATTCAAGGGGCTGGAGAATTCAGATTAACTTGGAAGAAGCATTCAGTGCCGTGGCCTCTCATCTGAACCAGTGCTGAACTCCAAACCTTCCACAGGCCGCCCATCGGTAAAAATAACCACTCTGGGATGACACGCAGGGTAAGCAGGAATATATAGGTGAGATGGGGCATGCCTTAGGATACTATTGCACTGGCGACACTGAAGCTTCCTTTCTCTTTGTTAAAGAGCCCTTGATTGTAAAATATTTTCATGTCACTCCATGAAGTGTTGCTGTAATCACTGTTTTAACAGCATCTCTGCTTACACCCAGCAGGGCCTCATTACAGCATGGACTCCAAAATAATAGCCTATAATTTAAGCACTTTGCTGGGAAGGTCTTTAAAACACATTTATATCCTTGCACGGTTTAGTCATTTATAGAATAACATATATTTACAACAGGTTTCTTTTAGCTATATATATAACTTAAGAATGTGCTGAAAGGGGGCTGCTATGACCTTTTAGAAACTTTAAATGATGATAATAGAAAAGCTGAAAATGACTGGTAGTAAAACCTGGGCTGTAATCCTATTACATTATTTTTCATCTGCAGCAATCATTTTGTTTATGTAGTGTCAAAATGGCACAATCTAGCATTGCTGAAGATGTCTCCAGATCTGGTGGTGGTTGTTTTCCACACCTCCCTAACATTTTCTAAGCCTTCTAGTAGGAAATGCTCTCCTTTCAAAGTATGTTACCTATCGGGGTTTACACTTCCACTTGATTTAATATTTCCTAATGATAGTTTCAGAGGAAATTGCACCAAATGGCAGTGGAAACCCCCCAGGAATTAGATGCTTTGTGCAGCAGTAGGATTTATGGTGCTTCTTTGTATTTCTATTGCCAGGATATCTCATAAACTCAGGAAAGCTACACAGGCATCAGTGTGTTTACCTTTTCATGAGCCTAAAGGTGATTTATTTGACCTTTGAAAATAGGATAATGCTTCTTGCTGAAAACACTGCTCGCTACAGATTAAAAGAAGACTGTCAAATAGTTTAAACCCCAAATTTGAGCTGCCTTAACTGTTAGAATTTGGTGAGGAATGTTCTCCAAATTCTGTGAGAGAAAGCAAATGTATATTGTGTGTATGTGTTAGTCCTTGTCTCGGTTAATGAAATTCATACCGATGGAACTATATTGATGCGGTAACATACTGACATAAGATGCACCATTGTAAGCACTGTTTTGTGCAAGTTCAGTATGTCTATATTGAGGCTTTGCACCATAGTAACTATTTTAGTGGAGTTACACTAGTGTGAATTTCTTCAAAGGAGACAGGGCCTCAGAGCTGAGCAAATCATTGTCCCTGAATAATTTATTCAGCATATTTCCCCTTTTGTTATTTACTCTTTGTGAATTGTTCCTGAGCAGAAGGTGAAATTCTCAGCTCCAACCAGTATTTAAAATGATTCACAAATTTCAGCAAGTGGGTCTTCGCCTGCAGATCATTTGCAAGCAGTTCATTGTGAAAATCTGCAATTCGCATTGGTGTTAGTTAACTACATAAATCCCACTGCCTTGTTCCTGATCGCTAAATGAGTGACTCAGGTAACTAACCAACACAGTCAGAGCTGCAAATTTTACAACTGAATATACAATTCCAAATCCATTTTGGGATAATATTCAAACATTCAAGTTTAATGTCACATTTCACAAGTGTTCACACAGCAAAGCTCAAGAGCTTGAAGGTTCTCAAAGAGCAAACATGAGAGATACATACGCAGGAGCAAACCAAAATTCTCTCCTGAATTTGATTGAATACTCACAGCCCCTTTTTCCCACTATTCATTCATCTCAGATGATTGATGGACAAATGTTTGTGTCAGCCCACTAAGTTAATTTACACGTGCCACCAACTCTCATCAGATGTTAACAACTTTTGGCCCCTACCAAGCTAAACCAGGTCACTTGAAGATGATAGGCACTGTGCCCTAACATGAGTTCCTGAGCTACCCACAATATGGTTGTTGAAAGTCAGACTACGTTTGTCGAGTATGTAGCTGATTACTTGGAGTATATTTTGTCCTAAAATATATTACAGCGTAAGCCCCATCTGTCCTCCATGCACACAGCACTCTCTGAAGAAAAGTAAAGCTACGTGAGGAGCCTAGAATTCCAAGTATATTTGCTCTTCATTTGTTTATTTCCAAGACCAAAACTTAGATAGTAGGCTAGCTAGTCAAAGCGACATCCTCGTCAAAAACAATTGCTATTTCGCTTGGTCACTATTGTTATATACAGTGTTGTTGTAGCTGTGTTGGTCACAGGATATTAGAGAGACAAGGTGGGAGAGGTAATATCTTTTATTGGACCAAGATTTTGAAAGCTTGTCTCTCTCACCAGCTGGTCCAATAAAAGATACTACCTCACCCACCTTATCTCACTTGGTCACTCTCCTTTGTGGTTCTGGTATTCTATCTGTTACCCTCCCATGCAATATTAGCTACCGCTGTTAACAAAGTGTCTGTAGTATAATGCCTGTAGGTTATACCTAAAACTACTAGTATTAAGGCTGAGCCGTTTGATACTTCACACACGTTTATAGATTAACTCACATGATTTATTAGCTGGTGCATTTCTTTTCAGTTTCAAAAGATCATATGGTTATAAATGAAAGATCCATTCATTTTTTGCCCACAGAGCAAAAATACAGCCTTTAATTTAATCTATCTTAAATGAGTGAGGTATATAAAACATTATGAGGTAAAAATGCCCTAGATATTGTCTGAATGTAAAGTAATTTGTGCACCAATTTATGTCAATAAGTGGAAGATTATCAGTCAAGTCAAGTACCAAGGTTTGACTTGGGTTTACAAGGAGAGTTTCACATATATGTGGGTAATGGCAAACTTCCACATTTCCAGGGAGGAAGAGAAGGATTTTGGTGGTTAGAAGAGGAACTCAGTCTTCAGTGAGATCAGGGCAGAGACTGAGGTTTAAATGGTCTGCTCAAGCTCTGAAATATCTTCCTCACCCACAAAAAGGAAATGGTTTGACTTAATCTCACAAGTTTTCTCTCATTTGCCCTGATGATTATTATTCATTTATTATTTATTTCCTGTATGTGCAGGAAGATGGACAAAGTGATCTAATATAAAATCATTGGCCCATATCATAATAACAGATTGTCAATGGAGAACCCTTCTGACAAATCTGATGACATGGTACCGCCTATTGAAACTAGAGTTGGAAAAGATGTGGCATGCGGTAGCCCAAATGCTGCTGCCTTCACTTCCTCCATTGCTAACGCCAAAGCACGTTCATAGGGGATCAGACAAGGATGAACTCGTGAGATGCCAAGAAAGAAACACTGGTTTCCCCACCAGTAGAATCGACTCCGTTCACAAAGGACACCGTATCCTCCCTCTTTTCCTGTCCCTACTGCCCCAAACTTTTGTATCTAGTTGCATAGGCATTGTTGGGGCAGAAGTGTCTTTATTTTGCAAGGGTTTGTTTTTAAAATGAACTGGTTATTGAAATTGTGGCCCTGGACTTTGAGCTCACTATTGCACTGTTCTAGAAATGCCTACTGAAATCACAGCCCAGGAAAACACCAGTCACCTTAAGGGAGAATCACTGCAACAGACCGAAAAAACCTGGAAGCAGGAGCAGGGGAAGATGGGAACATGTGGTTCAAGGTCTTCTTGTATTTTCCTAGGAAGCAAAATTATCTGTTATACAAGTAACTCACACAGTTCCAGCCAGGCCTACACAATTCCAGCCCAGCCTTGTTTTCTCCCTCTTTTCTTTATCCTTCTCACCTTTCTGTATAAAAACAAAAGTGAAACATTCTGTTTGGCAAAAGCAGATACATAGAGGAACATTAATGCCAGCTGTTGATCATATCAGTGCTTGTGTGGGCTCAAACAGGTCTCCATGCTCATATCTGTTTCCTTGCAAATATTGACACTCACTCAAACCTATCCAAAATAGCAACATGAGTTGATTTCCAAGCTATTCCATGACATGGAGGGGAAAGGGATAGCTCAGTGGTTTGAGTATTGGCCTGCTAAACCCAGGGTTGTGAGTTCAATCCTTAAGAGGGCCACTTAGGGATCTGGGGCAAAAATTGGTCCTGCTAGTGAAGGCAGGGGGCTGGACTTGATGACCTTTCAAGATCCCTTCCAGTTCTAGGAGATTAGTATATCTCCAATTATTTAAAAAAAAAATTAAATGCCACTCCACTTGAATACCCCAGTGGCACTGGTCAATGGCCCATGATATCCTGAGATTTTAAAAAGTGGTAACCAGATTGGTGCCATTCCCTGCCATCTAATGAGATGAATTGCCCTGGTGTATGGGCTGAGCTAACACAGGGAGGTGAATTTTACACTTCCCACTTCCCTCTTGGTTGAATCTGAGCCTTTGGGCTTGATTTTCAGCCCAGTCTTCACTGATAAAAAAAATTGATTTATTTCATTCAGAACTGTGGGGATATTATTAAAGACACTTAGATGGCCAAGTATCTGATTGCAGGTTCTCATATATCTAAGTGACAAAATTGTGCTTGTAAGGTTCTTTTGCACTCCGAGTTTCACAGGTAAAAAAGAAGGCTGGGTTTTCAAAACCTGGCACTTTAGTGTCTGATTTATTGGCCTTCCTGTTTTCATCAAAAGTCTCAAGTTGCAATCTGACACCAAATTCCTATTCTACTTATAAACTTTTTGTGTCTGACATTAGTCTTCATCTTGATACAATCTGCAGTGACAAGCAGCAGATAATGATCATATTTTGTGGCTATTTGCACCGCCTTTGAGTCTGTTCCTGTTCAAAAAATGATGAGTGAGGCCAATCTGCCTCCACTTTTAGCCAATCCCTATGTGCCATGTACCTTGACAAGTAGGATTAACTGTTATATTCTGTTCTTTATTTCCCTTTCTAATGGAAGCCAAGAGATGGGTTTATGACTTACATTAATGATTACTACAGCCTTGCTAGCATCTACATGACACATGATAACCAGTAGATTTTTCCCAGATTTCTCGTAGTTCTCTTTCATGTATCTCTGATTCATCCGATTTCTGCAACAGCAATGTTACTAATCTGAGCTGGGTGTATACTGCGAGAAAGAATTCATGAATATTTGTTCCAATAAAGGCTGTGCATTACCTTCAATGGCATTCACTTTTCACAAACAGAATCACAGAAATGTAGGGCTGAAAGGGACCTCAAAAGGTCAACTAGTCCATGCCCTTGTGCTGAGGCAGCATTAAGTATACTTAGACAAACCCTGACAGGTATTTGTATAATCTGTTTGTAAAACCAGTGATGGGAATTCCATTATCTCCTTAGGCAATCTATTCCAGTGCTTTACTATGATTATAATTAGAAAGTTTTTCCTAATATCTAACCTCAATCTCCCTCACTGCAAACTAAGCTGATTACTTCTTGTCCTATCCAATGTATCCCCATCTTCTTTATAACAACCTTTTACATATTTGAAGACCAGGGGCGGCTCGAGGCACCAGCGCAGCAAGCGCGTGCCTGGGGCGGTAAGTCATGGGGGGCAGCATACCGGCCACTGTGAGGGTGGCAGTCAGGCTGCCTTCAGCAGCATGCCTGTGGGAGATCCGCCGGTCCCGCGGCTTCGGTGGCAATTCGGCGATGGGTATGCCAAAGGCGTGGGACCGGCGGACCTCCCGCAGGCATGCCACAGAATCCGCGTTACCAACGGACCTCACACAGGTGCGCCACCGCAAGCTGCCTGTCTGCCGTACGTGGGGCAGCAAAATACATAATGTCGCCCCTGTTGAAGACTGTTATCCTGCCCTCCTCAGGCATCTCTTCTCTAAACATGCCCAGTTCTTTCAAACTTGCCTCAGAGGACTTCTTTTCTAAACCTTTAGAAACCATTTTTATGGACTGTCTCCAAATTGTCCACATCTTTCTTAAAGTGCGGTGTCCAACACTGGACATAGTACTCCAGCTGAAGCCTCACCAGTGATGAGTTGAGAGGAACAATCACCTTCAGTAAATTCCTGTTAATACAGCCATAATGTGATTTGTCTTATTTGCAACAGCACCACACGGTTGACTCCTATTTGTGATCCACTATAATCCCCAGATCCTTTTCTGCAGTACCACTGTCTAGCTAGTTGTTCCTCATTTTAAGTTGTACATTTAATTTTTCATTCCTAAGTGTAGTACTTTTCACTTATCTTTTTTGAATCCATCTTATTGATTTCAGAACTGTGCATCACCTTCCCTTTTGTTCATTTTTTTTAACCAGTAATCGTACAAGTAACATTTTGCTCACCAGAATGTTCATTGAAAGGGGAAATTTCATGAATACTCCTGCAGATGTGCATTTGAATTAATAGTCACAGCAGAAGCTTTCCCATTGCCATCTTGAGAGGTCTTTGTGGGTTTGGGAGTTATTCAAGCAGGCAGTAGAAACAATGCCATGTGACCTAGGTGACCAATCTCACTGCATGAATGGTGAATTATGAAGAGTGTGTGCTCAAAGCTAAAGTTGTGGTTAGTAGTGCACGATAAATCAACGGGTTTAAGCCTGGCTATTTGTTGAATTATTTTTGAATACCAAACAAATTCATAAACATTCACGTTTGTTCACAGATAAACTTGCAAGCAGAAAAAGGAACAATATTCACTGAAGGAATTATTACTGTGAATGCTTCACCAAGGTTTATTAGTAAAATATGTCATGGGGGAAGTAACTATTGTGGTAAATTTATTGACAGTGTTGGAAAATCCCTTTGTATCACTTCTCTCATTCTCTTCACTTTTCCCTTTTTTTCGATTTGCATTGAACTTGATCCTCTGTTGATGTGGAACTCTACAAATTCAGAAGATTAGAAAAGAGTATTTAAAATTAGGTTTGACAGATGGCAAACAAAAAAATGATAAACAGGTTGGCTTTCCACCAATTATTTAAAAAAATTAGAAAAGATTCTGAAAGGAGGCAGGATGAAGCACCTGAAAAGTTGTCCAAGTAAGGCCAACATAGTTTCAGTCATGATGAGTTCAGATTAGCAACTTGCTGAAGTTCTTTAAGGATATTACTGTGTGGGAGAAAACAAGCAAGGAAATTAAATTGAGCCAAATTCAGAGGTGAGTGTAAAGGAGTCTAAGTTGGTATCACATCTTTTTCTGGCCTCCTCAATGTGAGAGCTACACCAATTTGGATGCAGTTGGACTCCTTAGATTCACACCTAGTAGGTAACTGCATCGAGGATGCTGTCATTTATATGCTGTGGTGGCCAGAAGAAGGTGTAAGTTAAAGCAATTTAGACTCACTTATCCTCACTTCTGAATTCTGCTCAATCGATTTTATATATTTAGTTTTTCAAAAAGCATTTGGCAAGGTACAACATCAGAGAGTAATGATTAAAGTGAAGAGTCATGGAATAGGGAGAATATAGGATGCTAGATAGAAAACTGTCTTAAGACAATCAGGAAATAAAGAATAGCCATGGATAGAAACTTGTCATATCAAAAGGGACTCAGCACTCAATGGACCCCTGGTAAAAATCTGGGTGAGGATATCTGAAACAAGATTACAAAATTTGTAAATTAGAGGCATGGCAAATAATGAAGAGCTGTGTAACAAGATTCAGAAAGGTCTACTGACAAAAAAAACTCTATATAGAGCCAGGTCATTATTTATTATTATTATTGTTATTATTATTGTTATTATTATATTTATTAGATAGGTAAGTGAATCAGCAGATGACAAATGTCATTCATTGTAGGCAAAGGTAAAACAATTTGTCTGGTAGCAAAGAGTCAACCTCAGTATGATATGTTAAATGGAACAGCCGTACAGCATTCTGATCAGGAAAAAACATTTGGGAGCCATTGTGGAAAAAAACATGGAAACCATCAGCTTAGTGCAAAGCAGCAGTAAAAGTAAAAGCAAGTAAAAGTAAAAGTTTCTATATAGAGCTTCATTTAAATCCACTGCGACTGGAAGGAAAGCACTGAATGTTTTGTTGTTGTTTTTGTTGTCATTAGGGTAATATCTGTAGACTACAATCAGCAATGAGGACCCAATTGTGCCAGGCAATGTACACACATATAACAAAAGGATGGTCCCCACCCCAAAAGGTGTATAATGTACATATATGACAAGGGATAACAGCTAGATACAACAAAAAGTCTGGAGAAGCAAAAGGTACCAGTGAATCCATGGGCCTCCACTCACTTTAACATCAATGGAAGATCATGCCTTTAAATCAAGAACCTGCCTCTTAAAGGGCCCAAGTTGGCAAAGCACTTAAGCCCTTGCTCAATTTTAAGCATGTGAGTAGCCCCAATGATTTCAGTGGAATTTGGCCATGTGTCTAAGGATAAACACATGCTGAAATGTTTTGCTGAATAGAGATGCTTTCCTGAATCAGGGCTTTAGCGTTCAATAGAGGTGGAAGGTTCTCAGCACCTTATAGGCCCTTAGCAGTGGGGCAAGATTAAGTAAATTGGGCTCAGACTCATGGGAAAAGAGGGAAATGTGAGGTGAGCTAATGGATGTTTTGAACAGTGTGATGGGGATTAATAAATATAGTTAAAAGTCACAAATTAAGATAATTGACATTTACTTACTGCAGTCAAACCCATTTAGTTCATCCCCAGTTGGCCACAACTTTTTTCCCATTAAGTAGGATTTTCCAAAAAGCCATTGACCGCCCACAGACAAAAATCAAAGCATGGGGGGTTTTCAGCTCTTCACTGATAAATGTGCTATATTGCTAAAGAATAAAAACATTTGACTTTTTTAAGATGAAAAGGTGTCCAGTCACCTTTTAGTGACTCCCCTTTACAGCCAGTGAGCACAAAGTCACAATCAAATGGGGGGTAGGGGGGGGAAGGCAGAGCATAAATCCTTTATTTGAGATTGAGGCTGACGTTCATGGCCACGTGACAAGCTGATTTGTAGTGACTTCTCATAGCTTGTTTGAACTGCAGACCTCAGCCACATTTATGCCGTGTCAATGCAGATTTAAAAATTCAGTCTGAACATAAAGTCCTCGATCTTGGGCTGAGGCTGAGGAATGTTCCACACAGGTTACAGCAAGTGGACAGGTTCGTGTTTATGTATAAGTGGATTAGGGCACTTTTGCACCCTCTGATCCTGGGGTTGTCAAGCATTGTGCTGGCTCTCAACATAAATTAGAGCACCCTAAAACTGCTCCAATTGTGCTGGCTGACAACAAGGCCCAGGGAGTATTCTAGTAGCTGTGAATCAGCCAGATGCATAAGTAACCCTTCTTTCCCCCAGCCATGCCCCATACGCTAACAGCTGGTGTAATGCTTCCTGCAACATTCAAAAACTCATTTACAAGGAGGAATCATTTAGCTGTCAGCAAGTGGCCGGTGCGGGGGGGGGGGGAACCAGCAAAAATTTGCTCCAATATATAAGAGAATTAGACCCAATATATTAAATTAAAATGATGGAACAGACTTCAGCCACATTGGCCCCCATTTGTGGAAGGCATGCATACACTTAGCTTGGGTATTCTCCTCATGGTACCTTTTTGAACGAAGGGCATGATGCTGTAAAGTGCTGAGCGTCTCCGGTGAGATGCTGAATACCCTCAACTCTCATTGACTTCAGTGAGCACCCTGCAAAGCAGAGAGGGGATTTCCAAAGGCGTTCAACCTGCATTGAATCACAATGGGAGTTGGGGCCTAACTGCTTTTGGCTCCTTTGAAAAGTGCAGCCTAGGACTATCTGAGTTCATTAGTGAGGTGTAACCAGCTGTGTTATCACCTTGTGATATTTTTATTGTTACTTCAATGAAATTTAATTGCACACCACTTTGGGGAGGCTTTGATTCCTTTGGGATCATTGTGGTTTCAAAAGATCCATGTGTATTTCTTTGGATGGCTGCTTTTGATATTAGTTTTGGCAGCAGATTTTGCTTTAAAGAGTTCTAGTAACTCAGAAATGATCTGCAATTTGCTGACACTGTTCATCAGCATCAGTTATATTACAGCACCGGCAACTGTGATTTGCTTTTTATTTGTAAGGCAGCTGTTAGTCACAACCTGAATTTCATTATCAAGTTTTATTCCCCCATCTGCCAACAGTGTAGCTCATTCATATGTCTGGATTGCTTTGAGGAGTATATTTCATCGAGGCATTTGTTGTCTTCCCTGGAAGAGTGAATGACAGCCCACACTAATACCTTGGTTTAACATCTGAAGGCACTTTTAGGTCAAAATGCTCTTGTCTGAAAAGCCCAATGAGTCCAGTCAGACACTTCTCCAGTCTGACGTATCTACTCCTTGAATTAATTTATCAGTTTTGTCTGAGCCCGAGCCTCTTTGCGTTGGAGTCAACTCAGCTGTCTTTGACCCTTACCCTGCATCTTTCTAAAAAATATGCTCTAATTCAACCATAAATTATAGTGGGTGCACCTAAAATTTTCATCAGCTCTAGTAGCATAGGATAAGAAATCTCTCTTAAACCTTTACTATTTCTAAAACCAGAAGGAACTTTCAACGTGCACTCAGTGTCCTGGGCTCAATCATGTTCACTTGCCTAGTAGAGAAGAATGAGTCCCGGCACTTCAGACATTACTGGGTGAAATTCCATGGCCTGTGTTCTGCAGAAGAACTGGTAAATGATCAGAATGGTCCCTTCTGGCCTTAATCTCTATGAATCTCTCCTTCCACTGAAGTCAGTGGCAAAATTCTCATTGGTGTCAATGGGAGCACAAGCAGATCTTCTGTTTGGTGCCATGTTTGGTGATTCCATGGGGCTATATGAAGTCACTGTATTAACCCTCAGCCGCTCCTTCACAAGGAGCTGAAGTTCTTTTATGAGGTTTCATCCCCCTCCACTCTCATCTTTTCCAGTGATAGCTGAAGCAGCTGTTGCTTCTTCCTCAAGCGCACATAGGTTGCCAGAAAGCCTCAGGGGCCCACCTTCTAATTTCCATACTTGGATGTAAATCTGTATACGCATCATATTTTCTTGAAACAGTAGTCGTGTAGTGAGTCCTACCTTCTGCACAAATGTGATTTAATGGCTTCCTCAGGAACAGTGAGCTCAACATTAAATTGTAAAAAAAGGTACACTTTTTGGTCATTAATGTAATCACTTTAAACTACTCAATATGTCCTATATACGGCTTATTGTATAGCATTTTATAGCATATTACTGCACCTCCATTTATGCCATAAACTGTAAGCACTTAGTGAAAAAAAAAATATTAACACTTAAAACTAGGACACAATGTGATTTCCTTAGCAAAAGAGGAATAGCCCACAGGTTGTAGTACTCACCTGGGATGTGGGGGGACTTGAACTCGGTGTCTCCCACATCCCAGCTGAATACTTAACCATGGGACCAAAAGTTATGAGGAAGATTCTTCTCCCCACCCGCAGACATTTTGTGCGAGCTCAAAAGCAGGGCCCGATCTGATAGGCAAGGTGTGAGCACACTTGCCAGATTGGGCCGTGCAGGCAAGTTAGGCAAAGGAACACCTACCTTTCCCCAGTCCATGTATCACACTGGATCTTAGGCTTCTGGATACCTAGAGCGGGGCAGCAGTGCACATGCATGAAGGCAGAAACATAGGCGCCGAGGGAACTTTTACTGCACTAATTCTGTAGTATTTTGGCATCTTAGACTCACAAAAGGACTTGTCCAAAGTGACAGGTTTCAGAGTAGCAGCCGTGTTAGTCTGTATCCGCAAAAGGAACAGGAGTATTTGCGGCACCTTAGAGACTAACAAATGTATTTGAGCATAAGCTTTCATGGGCTACAGCCCGCTTCATTGGATCCAAAGTGACTGGCCCAGAAACAAACAAGGAGTCTATTACAGCAGGGAATTTTACCCAAGTCACCGAGTCCCAGGTTACTGCTCCAAACACTGGACCATCCTTCCTCTGCTTCAGGCCCTTGAAACTGATTAAGTTATTCATGAAGTAATAACAAAGTTATTCAACAAAAGTTTGTCTGACTGTAGCCCTTTACTTTTCCAATGGGTTTTTCAAAATCTGATAAAGGACTTAGGAACAGTGATAACATGCCTGTCATAAAAGTGATGGTTCTGCCCTCCTTATATATTATTACATTCATAGCTGCAATTAACAAGGATATTTCATTGTTTGTAAATTATGAAATGCAATTAATTGATTTATAGTTTAACTATTCATATTATATGTAATTAGATAAAGTATATCTAAGGCTAGGTAACAACTGGTTACTATATTATGAGAATTTTATCATAATATTATGAGTATATTTTATATTTGTTTGTTTTCTACATATATATATACTAAATTAATAAAAAGTTAATAAAAAAGGATACTTCATTTAGCAGAAGAGGCTGGAATTTCCCTCCCCCCTACATACTTCTTCTCACTGTATTGGTTTCTACATCCGGTGTTTGATTGAGTGATTGATTTAGGGGAGAGTTTCATTTAAAAAAAACAGCTGGTTTTATCTTCAGTGTCAAATGTTAACAGAAAAATCTGTTCAGTACCATATAGTCAGATTGCAAGAGCTGTATGGGATGGCTATGGAGGGCAAAAATCACGCAATAGCTATGAGTTAGCTCTATGGTAAAGTGTGCTAATATTTATTGCACCATATTGCTAAAGAGTTTGGAAGACAGTCAGATAGAAAGCATGACATCATTGATAATAGGGATTTGTGGTTTGTGGGTGGTAAGAATGACGATTATTTGCTGTTTCAATGAGTGACTAAATGTTGATCACAACCGGACACGAGTAAAGCTGCTGCCAAGAAAGAATACAGCACTTTCGGCTGATAGCAGTGTGATCTGCTGGCATAAGTGTCAGCTCCTAGCAAATTATCTTTGCAGGATTTTCAAAAAATAATATCCATTTAGGGAGAAAGCTATGGGCTATTTGTTTAACCCTTTTTCACTCCATGATCACTCAACCTATAGAGCTGATAGCTGTGGGTTCAAGTATCTCTTTAGCTCCTATGGCATTCTAGAACTTCATCCTACTATTAATGGACCATGTGCTTCTTGTGCAAAACATGGCTAGATTCATCCCTTCCATAGCTCCATTGATCTATTTTCAGAGTAGCAGCCGTGTTAGTCTGTATCCGCAAAAAGAACAGGAGTACTTGTGGCACCTTAAAGACTAACAAATTTATTGTAGCATGAGCTTTCGTGAGCTACAGCTCACTTCTTCGGATGCATAGAATGGAACACACAGACAGGAGATGTTTATACATACAGAGAACATGAAAAGGTGGAAGTATGCATACTCTGTATGTATAAATATCTCCTGTCTGTGTGTTCCATTCTATGCATCCGAAGAAGTGAGCTGTAGCTCACGAAAGCTCATGCTACAATAAATTTGTTAGTCTTTAAGGTGCCACAAGTACTCCTGTTCTTTTTCCATTGATCTATGTAAGTCCTTGCTACTGGGAAACCACTTGCATTTGAGTCTTTTCACCTGCTCAAGTCCTTCTGCTTGGGTCCTCGTTACTGGTGTTCATCCTCCCACTTTGCTCCATCCACCAGAGTCTGAGGTCTAGCTGTAAAGGGCTTCCTCCAGACTATGAAGTGTAAAGCAGTTGCTAGACTGCAGGCCCCCAGCTAAGTTTTTCACTGCCTATAGAATAACTTTCTGTCAGAGTGCAGTAAAAGGTGGCAGCTATTTTCCTAATATAAAGAAGAAACCTGCCTTCCATCTCACAGCAAGATGTAAGCATGAAGCTAGGAATAATTTGAGGTGCATATGCAAGTCAAAATGTTCAAGTTTAGTATCTCACATGGAAAAGCTAACATTTCTAACACTTTTAATAGATGGTTTGCCCTAATAGCAAATAGAGATCATTAAATCAAAGTACATGATCCTCAAATTTTGCAATCCTTTCCCCTAAACTCACAATAGCCATATGGTTTTTGGGAATCTCTCAGGCAAAGACATAATTATCTTTACATTGTTTGCTGTGTAAGTGTAATTAGGATACTATCTCTGCTTTTATTTCAGCAGATGGTTCCACACCAATACTTGGTGCGTATGTTGAGTGCTCTTTTGTTGAGATTTCGTAGCTGGGGGTCTCCAAATACAGTCAAATAAACCCAGCCCTTCTGCACTAACTTTTAAAATGTAATCCAAAAATCAGAGTTCCAGATGAATGATACCAATCAAACATGTCAGCATTTGAATCAAATGATAAAGGTACATCATGAAAGATGCATCTTACTACCAGAAGGATTCATTTCACATGGCTAAGTGGAAACAAACTGGAAATATCAGTCAACAAGATGGAGGAAGATGTTTGTATCTAACAAGAGTGCTGAACTCTGCAGCTGCAGGACAAGTTTTGGGTTTCAGTAAGGATTGGGGCATCCATGAAACTTCAGATGAAATTCTGGGGGAGAAACAGCAAGTGTGATCAGTCACATAGGATGTTTATGAAGAAGTCAGCAAGTATCACTTAATTATCACTCTCTTGCTCAGCAATATAATATTACACAAGAACTTAGGTATTTTCCTATTGAATCAGACCCATGGTCCACCTAGTCCAGAATTCTGTCTTTAGCTGTTTTAGATGAATTCACATGTTCAAGGGGGCAAAGATTTGGTATATTTACTATATGAAACAGAACAAAAATCAGGCTATGAATTCTGTAATTTGTTTATGGAAATTTTTTTTTATTTAGAGTGCCATCCCCTCTTAAAGAAAAGTCAAGTAGGATAGAACCATAGAGAGTCTTCATTAGAAATTTTATATAATATATATTTAGTGGTCCCTGGAACCAAACTGCTATGCATCAATTCTTGTTTTCTTGGTTTCATGTAATTAGTATTAAAACAAAAACTTGGAACCAAGAAAGGAGGTCTATGGCATAGCCTAAACTGGATAAAAATGCAACATTCCTGCAGCAGCATCAGATTAAAATAAATCTTCAAGGAAATGCACACAAGACCCACTATTAATATCACACAGTGAATATTTTAGGAAACTTCTTGTAAAAAAAATTGCAAAAGAAAAAACATCCACTTAACATTTCTTTCCTACAGTAGGAATCTAGGCTCCTTGTGTTGATTTGATTCACTTTTTTGCTTACTATTCCACACTGGCCGTTTTAAACAATGTCATTGAAGGAATATTTTCCTGCTATGCTTTATGTAAATTGACTTCCAAATAATTCATCACAATGATAACAATTTTTAAAAATAAGTTGCAAAATCAATTGAGCAAATGCAATCAGTTTTCCACGATTAAGTTAATTACTTATTGCTTTTTTTCTGTTTCCATTTCTGAATCACTCTCAGTTGTCTGGATAGTATAATGGAGTGAAACTTGGCAATTTTTTTAAATAAAGATCTGTGTTCTAATTCTGGTTTATCAATGTTCTATTATTTAGGCCCGAATCCTGCAAATGACTAAGCACATGCCTGCACCTGAGTGGAACCCCATTGCCTTCAAAAGCACAAAGGTGTGCCCACAAGCAGTCAATTGCAGGATTCATCCTACAGTCAGGTTAATTGCTGCAGACTCCTGTGCCATTGGCTACAGTAGATCTCTGGACAGAGGCAAGAGTGTGCACTAAAGGCCCATTCCTGTGAGGTACTGAGTACTGTCAACAAACACTGAACTCCGTGGAAGTCTAGGGTGCTCAGCACCTCACAGGATCGGACCCTAACATATCTGATTGCAGGACCGTGACCTGAGATTCTGGTTGCATCACTGCCATTGTCACTTTCCATTCAAATGTAGGTGCTGAAACCCATAATCAGTCTTGGGCTTTTGAAAGACTGGGATTGGAGCTCCACCATGCTTTAGCTTAAGCACAGCCCAGTGGACTAGTGCGGCTAGGGTGTGGAGCAGCCCAAGAGGCACTGCAGGTTAGAATATTGGAAGAGACGTGGTCGGTGCACCAGGGCCCAGCATAGTGGTTCATCCCTCCAGATTAATGGGAATTGAGGCCACACACTACCTCACAGGACATGCTCAGTACTCTCCAGGACAGAGCTTTAAATTAGTAAATGGAGGAGGAGTCCCTAGATTTGAATGTCTGGGGAGCCAGAGCTGTACATTATTCAGGGTGAAAAGCCCTTCTCTATAGAACTTGCTCCATCTCAGCCTGAACCTTGCAGCCATTGGGGTAGAGCATAACACCCATATTTTTCATGAGGGGGTGATTACCAAGGTGGCATGCAGTTAAATAATACATGCAACACGCCCATGGGCCAACAAGTTATAAATGTTCTTTTTTTATTGTTTGGCAACCAGAAACTATGAAGCAGGCGCTCAGCTGGTGTAAACGGAAGCAGTTCCACTGAAGCCAATGAAGCTAGAGCTACAATACAGCAGCTGAGGATATGGCTTTATACAAGAGGCTCCCATAAATTAAGAAATATATATATACACTAAATAAATAAGCATGCCAGTGATTGGTAATCACTGCCTCTAGTAGGAAATATAAGCAATGGAAAAGTCACCAGCCCTGCTCTTTTATTCATTCCTCAGATTGAATTTCTTTCCACATCATGTTTTTATTAATTATTATTGACCATTATAAAATTTAAAAACCTCTTTTTCCTTTTAAAATGTAATATTGGCCACCAGTGCAGAGGCTGATAAAAGAAGCTATCCTACTCCAATGATCCTAGAGGTTTCTCTGATGGATTTTTTAAAAGCTTTCCAATGCAAAAGAGAAATGAAATCAGCAGGTAGGAAGAAAGATGCAAAGTGAAATTCAAGATGCTAGCTAAGATGGAAAGCTGCATTTCTCCGGAGGTCTTATGCTTCCCTCCTTCCGGAAGACAGGAAAGAGCAGACTGTTCATGACAGAAAAGAGAAAACTTCTGGGGGTCTTTAGGGGAAACTCAATCAAAGAAATTATTTTCCCACAGACCAGGGCCGAGCAAACCTTAATGGCTTTTTTCCTGATTGAAGAATAAATCATCTATTAATTTATGACCTGGCCTGAATATGACAACCCCCCAAATGCTTTCCAATTCTGTCACTATTTGTGCATTTACTTTTCGGTTTGGTTCTCCCCCACTAATTCCGTTAATGAGAGAAATAGTCCTCAAAGATCTTTGCATGTTATAGGTAAAAGGTGCCTAATTAAGAAAAAACAAAAGCTCTTGCCATGTGTTTCCACCCCCCTCCCTCCCCCCCCCCAAAAAAAGGATGAAAGATAAAAATTAAGTGTAAGCACATGGTGAGTTGAGAGACAAGTCAGGTTTTTTAGGCGCGGCCATGGGACCATGTGCAGGTTATTGCAGATGGATGGGAGACTGAAAAGTGAGCAGAAAGGCAAGGCCGTTGAAAAGAAGCACGAGGAAGCTGGTGTATGAATTTTGACACACAATTGCTGATGGGACATGCTATTAACTGGACCTCTGTTGAACTGATGAATGATTCCGGATCACTTTGTTTATTTAAATGGAAGCCAACATTTTAACAGCAGTAAAGAGCAAGCTAAATAATTCGCCACGCAGGCTATAAATGCAAGTATGATCTCCCAGTCTTCTGAAATATATGGGCTGTATTTAAGAGACTGAACCCCATTGCGTCTTGATTTGTATATATACATTGTTTAGGCAGGCGGTACAAGTTGTAAAATAAGATGACAATATTAGCATCTTCCCTTGGCTTTCCTTTGCAGAAACAGCAAACCACAGAGGGAACACCACTCAAGCATTTCCTTTACGCTCATAAGTTAATCAAGAAACATCAGGGGATAAGACAGTTTTATAGCTTTCCAGTCAAATGTGGTGCAACTTGCAGACACCAAGCGATTTTACAGTTCCTTTTCAAGAGTGTGGCAAAAAGTTTGAGCCCTGCTTGGAAGGCTGGCAATATTTTTGCAGGAGAAAATAATGTGTTTGTGACTTGCTACCCTGGCCACCTAAGAAAGACCAAGAGAAGGTTTAATATGTGCGAGGTGAAATAAACTCATTATCAAAAAAACAATCCAAAATAGGTGTTCGATCCCGGCCGATTCTTTGGGATCTGTGGGAGTTGTTATTCCTCTATTTGTCAGTCAAGGAGAGTCAGTCCCCACTTAATTCTGCCTAAAGAGAATAAAACAGGGTGTTTTTCCCCAGTATGGAAGGTGAGGTTTAGAACGTGTGATAAGTTGTGTAAGTCCCCTCCCTATGGCGTTCCTTAGGTCTTAATACTGCAACGGATACTGCCATCGAGCTGGTTTTAAACGAGAGGGGGAAATACAATGGGAATTTCATCTCTTTTCTTTCCCCTTCAACCTTTCGTCGAAGTTCTGACATTTGAAAAACATCGCGAGAAGTCCGAAAAGTGAGGGGGCCGCTCCTTCAAATGTTGTCAAAAAATGTTTCCCCGTTTTGTAGCAAAATCTGATGCGTCATCAACATTCAAAATATTTTGCCCAGCTCGAGTCACCGGAGTTTCCAGATGCCAGTGATGAGAAGCGTGGTGAGTTTATGGGAGCATGCGTGTCTGTTTAGAGACCTAGACACCAAACTGTCGTGTCTACGTGTGTAATATTTCCTGGCTGAACCATGCACGAAGAAAAGAAGTCTACGGTTCAGAGGTCTCTGACCAATCGTTGTAGCATTTCTACTGGCCACGAATCTTCTGGGGAAACTAAAATGATGCCCACCTTACACACTGATCTATAATGCCCGCCCTCGGAGAGATGTCGATTTCGTACAGAAGAGTTCATTCCCTCATACAATTCAGAAGGGACATACATTAAATCGGCTTTGTCAACAAGATATTTGAGGCGGATCTGTTATTTCGGCGTATACTTCACATTTCCTTCCTGTCCACACGACATTTCAGCTTCATGTCGACCCAGACAAAGCGGGATGGTTGTTTTTTTCTTTAAACTGTAACAGTTAACGATCTTTTAAGAGTTAAAAACATAATAAATAAGGTGCGGTATAATTCTGCATTTCAGAAGATCTTGGTACCGATTCTCCAGCAAGGCCTATCAAAAACCAGAGGGTGGGGAGGCGAGGAAGGGGGGAGGATGTAAAATAACTTTCCATCTTTTCTTCCTTCAAACCTGTGTGAAATAACTGTCCAGCCGTCGTCTCTTCGGAGCTGCTGTATTGCACCCCGCACCCGTGTCTTGCTGCCTGCGGGCTTTGAAACGATTCTGCAGCGTTGAAAGTGGCCTGATCCTAAGGAAGGGGGAGAGACAAGCGGCTGCCTGCACTTTTTTGTGTGTGCATTTCAGCCCAAAGCCCCTTGCAAAACAATCCGGAGAGGAACGCGGCCTCTCTTGCAAACACGGTGTTTCTTGATTGATTTTAAACCTGTTTCTCGCTCACTAGAAACCTTGACAGCCAAACAAGCGCGCGGTTTATACGCATTAAAACGTCGATATCGCCTTAATGGCTGCGGAGGGGCGAGACACCTCTTCGCAGGGATTCTCATAAAAGCCCTTTATTTAGTTTCAAACATTTTCTTGTAATCAATAAAAGTTGCCTGTTATCAAGCAGCACATTTAGCAGGGCAGTTTATTGCCTGCCGGGCGGATTAAGGGAGAGACAGGAGTGCACCATACATGGAAGGGACTCCTGATTCCCTAGATCTTAGGCTCGGCTTCATAAAATATACCCATCCATTACAGTGCCGATATCTGGAGCCAGCAAATATATACAGACTATAAATTTTCACTGGCCCTGCTCTGCGGTACTCAGAGCGGTCCCAGCTCCGCCTGCCCGCATTCTCCGCAGGGAGCTGGGGCTGGGAGGGGGCGGGTTTCAGGAGAAAGGAGCCGGGCAGCCGAAAGATCTTCGCCTTGTCATTTATCAAGTCCGTTATGACTCTGAGATGGAGCAAATGGGTTGTGTAAAGAGGCAACGCTTGACAAGGTGGCATCGTTATCCTGTCCAAATGATGCATAATATTAGTATTAGGGCTTAGATCATCGCATGCTTTTAAAATCATCACCGCTAACTAGAGGCAGAGGAGGGGGGGAGAGAGAGGGAGAGCGCTGGGGGCTGCCGGGGGCAAAACTTTCCATGTTGGTAATGATTATAGATGGCAGGATTTATGGGAACGGACGTGCACACATGTAAACATGTCTACTGTACAGAGAGCGAGAGAGAGATGGGGGGGGATCCTGATTGGAGCGGGGATTTCTCCGGAGTAAAGGGTTTAGGGTTGACCCCCTAACGTTGTGGTTTGCAGGAGATCAGCTCTCTACACACAAAGTGCATATGCCATACAGAGGGACAAGGACGCAAAAGTCCTGCCTCAGCCAGAGCTTTGCGGGCTCTTTGCCTGCGCGTGGAGTTCAGGACTGGGCCCTTCGCGTTTTGTGTCTTTACCGGCTCCGCCCCCAAACCCAGCTCCTCCGCCGGCGTCAATTGTCACCGCCGCACTGAAGTCAATAGAGCTATGGCAATTGGCAATTGGCAACTGGCAGCAGCAGCAGATCTGCCCAAGCAGTGTAAATAGTTCCCGCGTTGGGTTAAACGCTAGCGGCCCCGGGGAATTAAGAATTATGTTCAAAACGGGGTTCAGCGGAGACAGAAAGCAAGAGGTGCATCCGGAGCGAGAGAAATGCGGAAGCGACGGGGGCTATGAAGTGGTCTGGAGTAAATTCGGGGGCAAAGGAGGGCAGTTTGAAACTGGACAAATCCTGCATACCACTGGGAGGTGTTGTTATCCCAGACTCTGAAAACACGTCGCCTTCTAGTAGATCCCATGACAACAGGCACATTTTACATGAGATCCAGCACATTATAACATGTGCCGCATTTTCTTTTATTTTTCCCCCCAAGACCGATCGGATCCCAAGTGTATTTTGCGGGTCCAATCTCTGTCTTTGAATTTGTGATTCCAGGCCAGGTTGCAACTGCTGAAATGGCTCCACGTCGGCGAAGTCCCTTTTGATGTCCCACAGCTGACGGTCTGCTTTAATAAAAGTGAATTGAGCAGGGCCTCCAGCGACGCCTCCTCGTTAGCAGGGGCTTCTGGGGAGGTGGCTCTTCTGTTTCTTTTTTTCCAAAGCCACCTCTGAAGAGTTAAAGGGGGAAGAACTCAATCAAAAGAAAAGAAAATGCAACTTTCCTCTTCAGTTTCTTTGATAAATACGGGAATTAGCCCATTTCCCAGGGCAAGACGTAACACAACGTGTTACTGGGCCCATCTGGAGGGTTTATATTATACATTATTATTACACGAGACACTGATTTCTGATACTCTCGAAGCCTGATAACTTGGAGGGGGGTCCAGTATGGTATTAATGCTGAAGGAAAACAAAGCAACATATCCACGGATTTTTAATCACCATAAGTGCACTGGCTTAGGGGTTGTATTGTCCCCTGTATATAGTTGTGATCGTGTACAGATGCGGAGAGAGAGCAGAGGGTTGATGGAAGGTGGGGTACGACGGATGGCCTGGCAAGAAACATGCACTGGCGGGATTTGGTGCCTTGAAGCCCCGTTTTGAGAGGCAAACAAGGAGCTGAGGCTCGAACATGGCAAACCTGGCATCCGATTTCAGGAATTCGGTTTAATTAACCCTCAGCCCCACCCCGAAAAACTCGGTTACGGCTTCTGAGTGCGACGCAGAAGGTTTGTTGTACAGGGGTTAAGTCCCAGCACTGTTCTCGCTCACCTAGCTCCCAGAACCACATCCCGTTTAGGGGAAGGAAAGAGAACCAGACTGCGAGGACGTGGGTAATTTCTGAGAGCAGAGTGGGAAGGAAAACAAAAGACATCAAAGAAGAGAAGGAGGGGGAGCGCCACTGAAAGGACACCCTGGACTGATGTAACTTCTGTGGTGACGCTGGGGTGGGCTTTTCCCATGAGACTATTCTGGCTTTTTCTGGGCATGGAAAAAGATGGATCCAATCAAGGAAGGGCCTGAGCAAGTCATTCAGTGTAGATCTCCTAGCGAGTGTGAAACAGCCCCACCAACCCCCCACACTGCTGTGTCCTTGACTGAAAGGCCTTTCTTGGCAGCCATTGGGGCCTGCAGCATCATAGAACATCAGGGTTAGAAGGGACCTCAAGAGGCCATCTAATCCACCTCCTGCTCAAAGCAGGACCAATCCCCAATTTTTGCCCCACATCCTAAATGGCTCCCTCAAGGATTGACCTCCTAACCCCAGGTTTAGCAGGCCAATGCTCAAACCACTGAGCTATCCCTCCCTCCCGCTCTGGGCCTCTGCCAGGCATTCCTCCAGCTTCCCAAACTCCAGCTCCATTCCAGGGCAGTGAAGGGTCTAATCGCTTTCTAGCGTTTATAAAAATAGTGCATTGACTCTGGCCCCAAACGCTGCGTGACCTGAGCGCTCTCCGCAACTTTACACCCAACGCTGTTACTCTGCCGGTTGAAAAAGCACCGAGAACCTCTGTGCCTTGGTGTAATGTAATTGTAGGTGGACAAACGATCTCCGTGTTTAAACTGGTTTAAGAGAAAAAGTTTAGAGAAAATAAATTACGTCGATACAAATATTATGACGTGTTTCCAATGGAAAACTGGCATATCCAGCTTTAGATACAAATGAATTTTCTATGCTCTCCAATAGAAACTGATCCTTTATGGTATCTCAGAAAAATGGCATTCAATAGAGAGAGAGAGAGAGAGAGAATGTCCCTGCAATCGAGAATGGAGCACTGCAGAACTTCCCTAGCTAGTGAGATTCTTGAAAAATTACCCAGATGAAAACGATTTAAATCGACCAGCAATAACTCTTTATCCTTTAAAACTACCACGCCACACAATTCCCATTTCCGTCCATATATTTCATGGCGGTTTCTAAATGCTCAGGCGACACGCGGGGGTTGTTATATTGAGATTTTCCAACCCCGGTTTCATGGCCCTCGGGGGATAGTCTTGTAACCAGATCGAGCTCTGTAACCTTTTCCTCCCCATGGGCCACCACGGTTGTTGGTTTTTTCCCCCCTCCCAAACCGAATTCCCCCAGGAAGTCAAACGGGCAGCTCTACACGCGGCCCACCCAGTGCACGCATTAACACCGCCTCGGAGCATTTCAACCCCGCTCTTTAAAGAGATCCGTGTCACCTGCTCCATCCGTTGATTTGGCTAGACGGGGGCTTTGCACGAACTGGAGGCTTTACAGTACTATCCATTTTGTTCGTTTCAATAAAAAGTGAGCTGGCAGCGTGCAGAGCCCAGGTCAGGCGTCACCCAAAGCCTGGGCCAGCTGCGGAGAAACGGGCACGGATGGGAAAGCGGGAATCACACGCATAGGAAGGCAGAGGGCACCTAATTGGAGCACGCTCACATTGACAAAGGCCAGCTTGAGGGTCTTGGCACCAGTAGCCGTTGGCCTCCAAACTATCACGTTGCCTTTAAGACCACTCACTGCGCGCCCCTGTATGTTTGTACCCGTGGAATCGCTCAGTGCTTCGGGTGCAAGTCCCCTCAATGAAAAGCGGGGAAAGTCTCCCTCCACAGACCTTGCAGTATAATTTGGCAACTCTCCTAAAACACCAATTAGCCCAGGCTAAACCCATTAAGGCAGCGGCGGCTCTCTGGTTTCAGCCAGGTGGTGCAGATCAGAGCGCTTGGAACTGCAACAGGAACCTTTCCCTCCAGCCAGGACCTCACAGCAAACTTGTACATCCATAATACGCTTAATGGAGCTCATTAGGCTGGGAGTCCCAGGCTTTAGGGGAAGGAAACTTCCTGACCCGTGTGTGTGTGTGTCCCACTCCACCACACTGCTCCGGATTGTTTAGAGAGAAGGGCACTTTCCATGTTTGTTGATAACCAGGCGGGGGAAGGGAGGGACCCATCACTCAAACGGGGGAGATGTCCCGTCAATCCAGGATGGCTTCCAGCGACGCTTTGTTTGGAAGACCTTAGGCATGGTTGTCCCGGGAGTTGCTCGAGGCGAGTTCGAGTGTATGTGCTCTCAGGTATCCCCCTTCTCTCGCAACCCCAAAGAGCAGGAGGAGCTGCTATTTAGCGATATCAGCTGGGAAGTTCTCCAACTCTCCACGGTACTTGGGCTATCTAATTGGTTTTCACTTTAATTACACCAGCAGATTCATTTACCGGCCAATGATTCCTTAAGACAAATGAGATCATAACAAACCCCTTAGGCTATTTAAAGCAATTAGTGAGTGAAGCATGGACTGATAATCACTCTCCTTTAACAAAACAGTGTGTTTGTGATTACATTGATCTAAATTGCTATTGCCTGTTGAATATACCTTCACACAAGCATCGGGCATTCATCTCTTCCAAAGGTTGCTACAGAATGTCTCCCCAACCTCGTGTTCAACAAGAATGTATTTCAAACGGTCTCTGAGGGCTTTTATTCCTATGAATCTGCCCCTTTCTTCCCCCCACGGCTTTTGACACCTTATTTTTAGAGGTAAATATTTAGCAGGTTTCACAGTCGAGGGAGCTGCTGTTGCAACCTTATAAAAAAAAGCATCAAAACGTAATCCCCGAGGACGGGAGATGGAAGAAAATGTTTCATTCTTCCGACCAAAAAAAAAAAATCAAAGTAAGGCTACACTTGCCGAGGTGAACAAGGACATTTTGCTATTGGAGGTGAAGTCTGAAAGGAGACTTCAGATTTCTTTTTTAGGAGTCTGTCCAGGTCCACGGTCGAGAATACACATAGCAAACGTTGTGCCTGAATTATAGCTGAGGGTTTGCTTTATTTGAGTTCAGTGGTGTTTATTTAAGAAAGTGAATAAAGGTTTTGTGTAAACAGCCATTATTTCTGATGAGCGCTCCACAGCAATAAGGAGGGGGGTGTTTTTTGTTTTTGGATTATTTTTTAAGCAGAGATTGTGGCAAAAGTTGACATTTCGGAGATTGCAATTTGTCTTATGGACGCCAGCCAGTCCCGAAGCATAAACTATAAGGAAGATTGTGTGGGCGGGCGTGTGAAATAGGGATTCCGAACCAAGTCAAGTTTGAAAACAATTCTGTAAACTTAAGCCTGCTCTCAAAATACGTATTTGTCCAGAAACGTAGGCTTATTCCACTGAACTAACTAGGGATGTGAACTCCACGTTTCTTCAGGTTTCTATGCACTTTCTCGTTTTTCCTAATTTTTAACACAGACAGCTTTTTGATAGACGCAGAGGGACGGAACAGAATTAAATCAAGAACTTGTGTGTGTGTGTGTCATGCTAATATATGTAAATGTTGTGGCAATTTCTCTTGCAGTGACATCTGTTTCATAACATGAATATCTTCTAATCGACACGATTTCAATATATTTCTCGTATAAAAATGTGCCTGTTTTGAAAATGTGGATTATGTCAGAGGCTGGTTTGTATCTCAGCGTTTGTTTGGCTATTGGGAGATTACTTGTAAGTAATTGTCCAGGGGGACTAGAATCCTATGGAAAATCTGCATGCAATGTGGTTAAATATCAGACTGTCAGAAACATATGCTTCTTTGTAAACTACTCGTGAAAAGGAGCCCTGCTGGGTGCTGGGGTTGAGAGAAAGAGAGAGACCCAAAGTGGGTTTTATTATAGGTGATTAGGAAAGTTGCCATCTTCAGATAAACTAGTACGAAAAGGCCTCACCGTTTATTATTAATGTTATCCACCATCACCATGAAAAATGGGGAGGAGGGAGGGAAATATCTTTTTTCTCTCCTCGGTGTAATCGATAAAGTTCCCCTGGCTGTTTCTCATGAAATGCTTCATCTAACTCCGTGACAGAGCGTCTCACACAACCAGCTGTACACAACCAATGGAAAATTGCAAGATACTGTGCGATCCATTCCTAATGCTAAAGAGAGAAAAGGAGCCTAGCGGTACAGAAGTGCTGATGGCGTTTAAACGCGCAGTTGTGTCACTGAGTAGCCCCAGAGGCGCAGATTTGAAGAGGACAGTCATTTCTAAAGGGAAACATACATTACCGTTTCTCTCTCTAAACTGGGGACTAGCAGAACGTCTATTTACTTCAAAGAAATTCAAATATACTATACAAAAGATCTGCTGGAATAAAATCTTGTCGTGCTAGTACAATGTATTCAACGTGATTGGAACTGACAGCAAAAGATTTCAAAATCACATGCACTAAATCCTTTAGGGGAGAAAAACTAGATCATGTAGCAGAAACTATCTGAGGGACTATGGGCCCTGGTGTTAAAGATATCCGAGGAATTGGCAACTGGGAGAGCTTAATTTTTTCACTTTCAATTAAAAATAAAACAATCAAAATTCTTTACTGTCAGACAAATCATCCTTAAAATATTTTATATACTCATTTACTTCTTGTTAGGTTCAATAGTATATACTGGCAGATCTGGGCAGAATCACAACATTATCCTAATATAACAATATTTTATGTTTATCTACAAGACTGGAGAAGAGATAAAAACAGTGAAATATATTTTCATAAAGCTCTCTATCTTTTTACATTAGGAAATCGGGGTCCCCCCCCCACACACACACACCTTACCGCCCGTCAGATAATATTTAAGAGAGAACCTATTATGGGCGGATTTTTTTATTATTTTTTTTCTGATGAGGAAGAATTATTCTTCCACTCCGCGATTTTAAAACAAAACAAAGAACTGGATCCATAAACGAAATGCACAAACCAAGCCTAGCGAGGGGAGCTAGGACTGAAACCTGACTTCTTCCCCTTGCAAAGTATTTCCCCAGCAGTAGGCATACAACTGGCCTCTGAAACTTTATCGCCAAGGTGTACAGGAAGTGTGCCAATGTTAAACGGTCGGTGGGAATTAATTTCTAATGTTTTCATGGCACCTTTCGTATGGAGCATCAGGAGTTTTCCTTAGGAGTGTTCCTTCTCGATCTGATCACCTTTCTCGGTCAGCCTGTTTGTTCCTCTTTTAAGATATTATTTTTAAAACGTTGTGGCCAGACGGTAAGCTACGGCTCTGTGAAAATTCTCCTTTTGTCTCTCAACCTACCTATCTACGAAGCGAGCTCCTGCTCGCTACCTCTTCTTATAAACGGATTCTGACTTCTGTGTTCTAGTGTTTCAAAAGTCACCCACGCCACCTTTAAGGTGTAATTATGTAAAGTCACATTTATAAAAGAATCGGACAACTGTAAAACGAGAGGAGAGGATAATATCTATATACACACTTTCAAAAATCACTTAGCCTTTCATTTCTCCCCTCTAATTTATTTGGTAACGATCTTCCAAATATTTGATAAAATCCACCTTGATGTTTTAACAAACCTGTTCAAGCTTGGTTGTTTTTCATAGACTAAACAAAAACAAAGAAGTGGTTATTTGTGAGCTGCGTTATGTAGGTTTGCTGAGGATAAAAACGGAGATCGTCTAACATTTTGCTGGCTAGCTGTGTATCATTTATCGTTATAAACTCGTTACTTTAAAATAAACTCAATCTAACATATGTTGCAGGCGCTATATAAATAACCCACATTATTTTCCGATATTTGAAGCACAGTTTTGCTCACAAATAAATATATTTATATAAGTGAGTGTTTCAGACAGATACACAGAACATTTTCCTCCTAAATATATTGTATGCAGTAAAAATTAAGGCTGGGAAGACCTCACCAAAACACATTTATTCGCTACAGATTTTCTATAGGCTTGACAAATATGAAATTGCAAACGGTACAAAAAATGGTTTGAACCAAAAAGAAAAAATGACCTCAGCTCACTTGGACTTGCGTGAAAATAAAATAGTTCGTTGGGTTCCGTATATAGCAAAGTTACAGGAGTATCCGTGTTGCTTTAAAAGCTTTTTTCCCACCTACCTACCTAATTATTTGAGCAAGGGTAGAATAGCTGGGGCCTGGTTACTGGAGGAAAGGGCGAGGCTCCCATTGACTTCAGTGGGGAGTAAGTTCGGGCCCTAGGATTTCCCAGCTCTGTTTCCTTGCTGTGTGGTGATCATGCGGACAGCAGTAAGCATTCGCTTTCTAAATGACCCTGACTAAAAATCCTTTGAAGAGAACGGCGAAGCGTCAGGAGGAGCAAAGGAAACAGGTTTGAGAATCTGAGATTTGGGAGTGTTTCGGAGATGGAGATTCTCGTTCCCTTCTTAGCCGCTAAGGACTAAGTTCCTCCTTTACTAGAATTCATTTTCCACCCCGACACGCTGTGAACCCCACCTGGCCTGTAACAGTCGCTATGCCTAGAAGGGATGAAGCTGCTATCACTTTGTTATCTGGATGCATTTATGTCTTGCTATTTTTGTGTGAAATTATTCACCCTTTCCGATCTGTTATGGCTCTTCAGTTCGTTTTGCTCTGCTGGGCCAAGACGACGAAAATCTCGCTCTATTTGCTTAAGATTTTCGCCTTGAGTTTGAGCCCCTTAGCTTCATCCCAGTGCCATCACCAGAGGGCACTGATCGCTTTTCAGCTCTTCATCTTAAATAGGTGTCACATTTGCAGAGCCTGGCGCCTTGCGGTTGGATTCCGCCTCTCGCCCTGGTTGGAAGGCCAATGACTTCAGTAGCCTACTTCCTGTGGGTGAGATCAGAGCTAGGCCCTATCCTCCAGTATCTACTGCACCCGGGCAGTCTGGCAATCGAGGTCATTGCTAAGATTAGACTGTGCATGGGACCCCAGTGCCACCTAGTCCTGATTTCTGCTTGATTCGCCATTTGGGTAAGGGGGGGCGGATTTCAGGGTACCTCAATGAACAGCCAGCCTCAGTGTTCCCTCGCAGTGATGAGGCTTTGGGAAAGGGAAGATTTTTGGCCCCTATTCCCCTTTTCAAAGACAGGGATGATGCGGTAGATGAACCTAGAGGGCTGACTGAAGCCAGCTGATTTCAGCCTGGACCCTGCCTGGAAATGGACCGAGTAGCGCGATCCATGCACCTCATGTAATAGAAAGGAGAGCCCCATGACAGCCCCCAAGCCCAACGCCACTCACAGTGCTTTCCCCTCAGACTAAGTGTGAGATTGTAGCACTCACCCATTGCAGACAGGGCTGGCTTTAGGCCTATTCCACCAATTCCCCCAAATCGGCCGCTCCCCAGTGAGAATCCCTTCCCTGGCTAGAGGCACCTTTTTAATTTTTACTCACCCAGCGCGCGCCGGGTATTCGGCGGCACTTCGGTGGTGGGTCCTTCAGTGCCCCGAAGACTCGGAGCACCACCTGGTGAGTAAGTCCCATGTGGAGTTTTTTTGTTGTTTTTTTTTAGTCATCCCTGCTGGGGCCCCGTCAAAACTGTTCAAATTGGGCCCCGCACTTCCTAAAGCTGGCCCTGATTGCAGACATCCCCCCACTCCATCCACACCCAGGGTCGTCCCAGTGCACAGGCCAGAGACTCGTGCTGATAAGAAACCCAGAGAGGAAAGAGCCTTTTGCCACATTAAGGGGGGGCACGATCCAGTTTCCAGTGGAGTGTTGGCCGCTGACTTTAACGAGATCAGCGTAAAATACTCTTTATGTCTCACACCCTTCTGGCCCTTCATATCTGTAAAAGAACCATCCCTTAAACAAAACTCCTATGGACTTCAGCCGGGACGGCGAGGAGTTCATCCAGGCCCTGTGAAGCGTCAGAGTAGCCTCGATTGGCTATTCAGACCTGTCTGTGAATTGGATACAAAGTATCAATAAAATTCATACATTTACAGTTTAGAAACAAAACCAAACCCAAGCAATCTACATCCCCTTCCTGGGCACTTTGTTGCAATAGCCTCACGTGCATGATTGGAAGGAAATGCAATTCATTTGCTGGTCCAAGCTCTGATTAAACACCTAATATATGCCATGTAATATAGCTTCATCTAGGCAGGGCTTATGGTTCAATCAGACCGTACATTTTTTAAAAATCATTAAAAACCCCTACGATCCTAATTAGTAAGATTCTCATCTACAGAGCTGGAAAATTAATCCGAATGTTTTGATCGGATTCATCTACTTATATTGTGAACGTATTTAGTGTCTTTAGTATTATGGAATGATGACTGGACCATATCGTCATTCAAACTCTCCCTCTTGCAAGTTGAACCAACCCAGCCAGACCTGGCCCTGTAACAAACTAGACAGGGTTACAAACCATAGCAAACATTTTATTTACAGTATTTTGTTTGTTTTCAGTGCAGTATTTCTTGGCCGGATTATACAAAGCAACACATGGCAATGGAGGAGGAGTGCGTTGGTAACATATTCACATTGTAAATTGTTTGATGGCGAGGTTGAAAGGTGGCGGGGGCGGGGGGAGGGATACAGAGCAGTCTCCGAGTCCCTCGCTTGGCTGAGACGGGAAAAGCTCCTCCGGCAGAGCTGGTCAGGGCCGCGAGCCGAAGCACACGGAAAGTCGCTACCGCTTTCTGAGCGAGGGCGGCTCTGCCTTGGGCTGTCAGGCTCGCCCTGGTGTGTACAACACACGGGGTAGGCGCTTCAGGCTCGTCCCACCACGCAGCCGGGCTCCCCTCCCTCCGTCCCCCGTTGATCTCGGGGTTCTTCCGCAGGGGAGGGCCTGGGGGCTGCCCGGCCTGGGGCTCCTCGGGCAGCTCGGAGTCAGTGACATAAATTAGCAATGGTCCTGTACAGCGAGTCTCTGGGCTCCGCAAGGCCGGGTGCGCCTCCTGCTCCCTCTCTATAGGCCGCCCAGCTGCGCAGGCGGCGGCTCGGGGCTCTCGGAGCCGGCTGGCGGGGGCGGTGCTGCAGGCAGGTCCGGGCTGCCGGAGGACTTGATGACACTGGTTTGGTGCAGGGCCGGCTCGGCGCCCTCAGTCCGTTCCGTGTCACTGGGGGTCATGTCCAGAGACTCCGAGTCGCTGCTCTCGCTCTCCGCTTCCGAGCGGCTGGGGCTCTGCTCCCGCTCCCCCTCGGCCGCGGGCTTCTCGGCAGGCTCCTTCTCCTTCTCCTTCTGGGCCTGCGCTTCCTTGGAGTGTCTCCATTTCATGCGCCTGTTCTGGAACCAGACCTTCACCTAAGGGTCACCAAGACACAAGAGAGACCCACCCGAGATCAGTGGGCGGGCTGAGACACCCCAACCTCCGCTCCCCCCCTCTCCGGCTCCGCTGTGCTGCGGGGACATTCTCCCAGCGCTGCCCGGCACACTCAAGCAAGACTTTGCTGGGGTCATTTACAAAAAAAATGGCATTAACTGTTTCTTTTTTCATACTTCTGCATTTCCTCACCAATTTGTTCTGCGCGCTCCAGTTGTTGCACTGAGCAGCAATGGCCCGGACAAATGTATCTCATTTTACCGCGCGTTATTCTAAAGGCCCCTCCCCAAAAGATGAGTTTATCTTTAAATACAATACTATCCCTACATCGACACTATATCTACTCGATGTGTAGCATGCATGGAGCGTGTACAGATGATATCATACACCATCTATACTGTCCCCCGGGAGGTGGTGTGAATTCACCGTTCTAGCCTCATATTAAAAAATGTGTTGGGAAAGGAAATCTAGACAGCCAGATGTCCAGGGAAAGAGACTATTTTCGATTTCGATTTATAAATTGGGACAGACTCTTGTGTGAGCCCTGCTACCTCCATAACAGCATTTACAAAATGCTCAGCGTAACTATGCAGAGCTGGGATAAAATGAGGCTGCCAAAAAGCTCTCATTCTCCTCCGACCGAAAGATATTTTAGCTTTGTACGATTTTTTTGTTGTTGTTTGTTTGTGGTGTTTGAATACACGCGGTTTTTTTCCTTCTTCTTTTTCTTCTTTTTCTTCCAGGAAACCAAATCTTGCTCAACAGACCGCAAGGTTATACAATTCTATGTACTGTGGGCCATCAGTAGTGGAATCATTACTTAGTGGCGTTTAACGATTCCGTATGAAAAGGAGTTTTCACTTCCTCAGAACTAAGGATTTCATAATCCAGAAAGAGAGAATTAAAAAAAAAATAATCTTGTGCTCTCTCGTTTATCTCCTTCGAGAAAAACTGCCTCCTACGGTGAATTGCACTTCGATAAAGTTCATAATTACCATCTCCCACGGCCTATTTGCTTTCTTGCTCCTACTTTTCCGCATTTGCCAAAACAAACGCACAGGGCATGTTGACATAAATCTCTGGGCTACAGGGATTTTTCTCTGCTAGAAGATGCGTACTTGAATACAAACACATGAATTTGCAGATTCACTGTACAAATAGGTTGAGCAGCGGAACAAATTCACCAGCATTCCACATACTACGTGGCCAGGTTTTAAAATGACCCCATAACGCAGGGAAAGGGGAAGCGGGGAACACAAATTAATCTACATTTACCCGATCGGATTTAAGAGATGGGAGGAGAGGAAAACATAAAACCCAAAGAGGCTCTTACTTGGGCATCAGTCAGTCCCAGCATCGCTGCAAGTTGTTTTCTGTCCGGTTTCGTGACATATTTCTGAATTTCAAATCTTTTCTCTAAACCTTTCCTCTGTAGATTGGAAAACACAGCTCTGGACCAGGAACGTTTTCTTTTGTACGTTTGAGGCAATGTGTCTTTAGTTAAAACTGCATAAGGACCTGTTGATTTGAAAAGAGGGAGAGAGAGACAAACCGTGTTATTTGTATTTATGAATGAAGAGAAGTTTTAAATGAGTTTCAAATAATAGATAGGGCCTTCCCTGCAGGCATCAGTCTATGGAGACCAACTAAATGCCACCTAAATATTACAACTTAACATTTTCTCATTAATTTCTTACATCTTTTTTTAAAGTCAGGTATGTTTCTTTCCCCCCAGCTGTTACTTTCACTAACTAGCATTATAATTTGTGATCAGTTTGTTAGATGTATTGTCCTCCCCACATGCAGCCCACCTCCAAGATTTTCGTTGTAGATGAGATGTTAAGGTGTGATCTTCACTAAAAAAAAAAAAAAGAAACTTCAGGTTTCAAGCATCCGCCAAATTTCTTTTGGGTAGAGCTCCTATGGCTCTATATAGATCCACTGAGGGCCACAATCAGCTGTCTAGATTGTCCAGGCCCTGTTGATAACTGACTTGTGCCAGGGATGGATTTAAGAGGGAGGGTTTGTACCTGGAAAAGTGTCTTGAAACTGGTGCTGAACTGAATTCCTTGAGTTTGTGTTTAAGGGACCCAGAATAGTAGAGGCCTCGTTAATGGGATCTAGAGACGCGAAGAACTGGCCGGCTGAAGGCTGCAAGGTGGGGAGATGAACCCCAGTTTGGCGGCTTGTAGTTAATAAGGAGGTCAGATCTGTGAGCACAGGAACAAGGAGAGCTCTGTTATATTGCAATATAAATCCACACACCTTGAAGCTTCTAATGAATTTATCTGATTCATCTAAAGTGTATGTGTGGGAGTTTGGACTGTGGGGGGGGGGCAGTAGCTTTTCTACAGTCAGATACATGAAGAGCGTGGGCAGTGGGGAAATCACACTTTCTGAAGTGACATGATAGGAACGTACAAGCCAGGGAACTTTATACAATGGTTTCCCTCTGGAGGTGCAGTATATTCCCCTAGCACCGGAGTTCCTTTAATAGATTTACTCGTTGTCAGCGTGTTTACACACTGCATGAGGAGCCTGACTGCAGGAAAAGCCTTCCAAAATGTGATCTACCCTCTGCGTACAATCTTTAGGGAGCTGAGAGCGATTGTTTCTAAAGAAGCGTAATCTCAATGACAGGCTTTTGCAGTACACGGGATTGTAGATTAGGGATTGTTAAAGGAAACTGCAGAAAAATAACACTACATTGAGAGTAGTGATTTTTTTTTTTTGTAAACGTTAAGACGGGCTACAAACCGACAGCGAGAAAAGCTCAGATCTCTACCTCTTAGCGTGTTGCTTTCCTTGACTTTGGGGTCAAACTCCGCGGACAAAATGCGATCAATCCCAAATTTCAGATCTTTGCTGGAAGGAGCGGGCGCCGGGCCGCTGTGCAATGGGTTCCCGTGCAGCCGGCCCGGGGCGGGGGTGCCGCCGCTGGCGGCTCCCGGCGATCGGTGCTGCTGCTGGTGGTGGTGGTGGTGAGGGTACGCGGCAGAGAGCGGGGAGAGCCTAGCGGGGAAGCCGGCGGGGGTGTCCGGGGCCACCACCGGGGTGGGTCTGAGCGGGGAGCCGGCGGCGTGGAACTGAGCGTGGGGATGGACCGCTCCCAAGTGAGCGGCCAGGCCGGCGGCGGAGGCTCCGGGCAGGCTCTCGGCCGCCGCCGCCTCCCCCGGCCCGGCGTGCAGGATGTCTGCGATGCAGAAGGAAGGTTTCTTCACCACGGCGTGATCCAGGGGGAAGCAGCCGCCCGCGCCCGGCCCGGACGCGGAGCAATACGCCGCGGACCACAGGCTGAAGTTCGAGGCGTAGAAAGGGGCCAGGCCGGCCGTGTACATCCTGGGGCCGGGGCGCTGGGCCGGACGAGGCTCCGCCGTCGGCTCTTTCCCCCGGCCGGAGGGAGCGTGCGGCCGGCTGCCCCCGCACTGGGGAGCGGCGGGGCTCCTCCCGTGCAGCCCGGGAGCTCAGCGCAAAGGTGCCGGCCGCCTTCGGTGCATCCGTAGCGAGCCGGAGAGTGGGGCCGCTCCTCTCCCTGCAGCGCGCCCGGCCACTCGGAGGGGGGAACACCCACCCCAAACAAACCCCCTCCGCCCGGAGCCCAGCCCGCCTCCTCCCGCGGAACGGGCAGGGGCGCCGCTGTCAGCTGCTCGGCCGCCTCCGGCCGCTCATTGGGCCGCCGGCAGCCACTCAGGGCCGAGGGGTGGGGGCAGGCGGCGGCTGGCTGCGCCGCGCTTGCTGCGAGCCCCGGGGGAGCGAGCGCTGCACTTGTAGCGCGCCCGGCGCCGGGCCAGGGCTGAACTCTGTCTTCCTAGCTCCCCTTCCCCGACCCCCAGCCCTGAACGGGGCACTGGCCACGCCGCGGTCTAGGCTGCCCGATCTTCCCTGTCTGTCCTCGGGGCTTCTTGGCAGCGGTGGGGGATGAATATTAATCCATCTACAATCCCTGTGTATGCCCCTGCGGGGTCCCGAGTGGGGGAGAAGATGCAGCTACAGTGCAGAGCTGTCTCCTCCCGGAGCTGAGTTGCAAATTCTGCTATAAACAAGGCTGTTTCCCCCTCCCCCGTCCTTAAAATGGGCTAAGGAGCCGAAAACTCTTGCGTGTATATAGTGCTGTCCTCTTCTCCCCACCCCCCTAAATTCTACAGTATTATTCTACACACAGGACTGTCAAACTGTAACAGATTGACTTAGCGATATGCTTTAGTTACCAGTTATGATTGCAAAATGTTTCATTCAAACACACTGTAAAATCTTTCATAATGAGAGCGAAAACCTGCCTTAAAATCGTTTCAAATTAAAGACGTTTCCTTCCAAACAAGTGAGACTTGGCCTGTCTGTGAGAGAATTTGTGTAGGTACTTACCTGAACACTACCCTGTTGGCTCTGGGCTTCATATAAATAATAGCGACAGGTCTCGGAGACAATGGTACTAACTGCTTTTTTACTGCATACTTTTGTCAAGAATGTGCTTACACTTTTCTATTTGCTTTGTAAATTCACCGTAACGACTCGTTGAGTATTTTGTAAACACAGCAAACCAAATAAAACAAATATTTAGGAGAGGGAAAATAAGTAATTACATTTTCTGCAGGGCTTTACTAACAAGGTTTCAACGTAACTGATGTGTTGTTTAATATCCAAATTTCCACCTATGGGAAGATATTTTATTTTGTACAGTATCTTCATATACAAGGATTTTTTTAAACAGTTCCTATGCATTTAATGTTCAGCAGCCAGGTTGTTCGTTTTAAAAAAATCATATTCTGCAAAATTCCGAGAGTTTTCGGTGAAAAGCAAGAAATTCAAACATTTTCTCTTTCTTTCTTCAGGTCTGAAAATCCAATGTAGTCGTGAAAAAAAATGAAATCATTTGTAACCTTTGATTGTTATATTTCTCAGCCAAGTGCCAACATAAATAGCTTATGTGAATTCATGTATGCATACGCACCTCTTTATGGAAAACAACTCAGCATTTATTTTAATGAGGCTAAGCAGAATAATAGAAACATGATGAATTGTGAAAATATAGCCGGAAACTGAGGGTATTCGGGGAACGGAGAATTAGATTTCAACATTTCATATTTTTAAAAATGTAAAGATTTGCCGGGAAGAGGCTAAATCCCATCCATTTCTCCTTGTCAGGTGCCCTTAAAGTAAATCTGTTAATTTCAGCCAGACGAAAAAATGTTATCAATCTATTTTAGAAAAGAATAAAGAAGTGTGTTTCTTCAATAGGATCCCAGCCATGCACATGACGGTATCTCGCAAAAAAAAACTATTCTGTTTATCTCACGGCTGCTCAACCTACTTTAGAGCAAGCAGCAAAGAACGGGGTTTTTCTTTTCTAGACACAATCACTTTTTGCCACTTTGTAATGTTTCACTGTGATTCTGATCTCCAGATAGGGCACTTTATCAAGAAGCATAGTCATAAAAGGACAATGTTCATTTCTAAATGAACTAATCTGGGGGGAAATCGTGGGAAGCCTGTGCATTGAAAGATCTGTTCAAAGCGAAATATCCCAAGGCAACTTTACGACAGAGCTGCAGTTCTAGTTCTAGTATTTATCAAACACATTTAGCAAACGTTTACCATTAGAGTCTTTGGATTCAAATGGCAAAGGTTGTGTTTTACTGTGCATCGCGATAAAGTGCCGAATATGTAGGATCAGAGCCAAGGCTGGGCTTTAAGAGTGGCAACAAGTAAGTGTCTAGGAAAGAGAAACCCTTTCTCTCCCGATTGCTGCGAAGTAGGGTGTGCAGCATTAAGGTGAACAGAGAACAACACTTCTAAGAGGTATCTTCACACATGGGCATCGTTTGGAAGTGTAACAAGGCGTTCGCTTGGTTTTTCTTTTCTAAAATGCATTGTTCTGGCTGGTAGCAGCACTACAGGATCGTGGGTCAAGGCTTCTCTCTAGAACTAACTCAGGCATGAGGTTGAGTCTGCAAGTTTCTTTCACTTGATTTAGGGCCCGATCCCTCGCCTCCCCCATTGGTCTGGTTCCAGCCACTCATCTCAGCTCCCTCCCACCACTCCCTAATTTTGTTTCCCGTCTCCCCTCCCTGGATGTCTGGAAGGCAGCGAGTATATTTAGAAACCTGGAATTCCAAGAGAAGAGTGAGCAGCCCCCAGCTCAACCTGCTTTGTCTGTATTTTCCGTAGTTTGGGAGGGGCCGGTGCTTGGGCTTTATCCTTTAAGGACAGAAATAACACGAAGGAGCATTCTAACCTCTTTGCAGCAAAGCACTTGACTCTGGGCTGGGCCTTGTGCTGCGCGGATTGGGACGATTGGGGACACTTGAGTGAGCCTTGCTCGGGGAAAGCAGGTGCAAAAATCCCCCTAGGACCTTATTCCAGAGGCAACAACCCGGCTGCCTCCTCCTCCGAGGGGATAATCCTTTAGTCCAGTAACTAGGAGATCACCGGCCCAGCGGGCAAATTCCATCCACCCACTAGAGACAAGAAGGCCCCTTTCCAGAGTCAATAATCTCCCCCGCCTAGAAGTCGCACCCCCACCCCAGCTAGTAGCAATGACGATCCCTTGTTGGCCAGCCCAGCCCGGGCATCCAATTCTCCTGTGTGAGGGCAAGAAGTTACAGAGAAGAGGAGACCCCTGCCCTTTCCCAGGGAGCACGAGGTCCCTAACCCGAAGTATCCGCTCCCTTCTCCCATGGGGAGGGACTGCGGTCACCCCACTTTGCTCTGGATCAACAAGACGCCTGGTCCTGGGGCAACCCTCCTTCCCTGGCTATGCTCAAGGAGAGCTCCTACCCAAGAATAACAGGCTCCCTACTCATAAAGCAGAACCTCCCCCTCCTAGGGAACCCGTCCCTGCTCAGGGGTAAGGAGACACGCACACACCCATGTCCGGGGGAGGGGGGGCAACCCCTCCTTCTCTTGCATACAGGCAAGAAGGCTGCAGGAAGCTCAGGACTCACTGAAGTTCAGGTCATCTCCTGTTTTTGATAGGCTCCAACTCGGACTAAATGAGCGGATATGCCTGCGAGATTTGTCCCAAAAATAGAAGCGGCTTTAGTATTTTAGGATACAGCAGAAATCCTTATTTCTTCCGGCGAAAAACTTTATAATGAGCGCGAGCACTTCCCTTTTCAATATTTGTGCAACTTTATCTCGACCAGCAAGTTGCTCTGGTGACGCAAATCCGCCCTTGTGCATTACAGCTACAGAAATAAATGCAAGGAAATCAATTCCCTTCTAGCAATGAAAACATAAATATACAGCTGCGACTTTCCCCTTTAATCTTGCTTTTCCGAGGCACTCTGCGAAGGACACAAATGAACTGCTCAGCCAGGATTCTTAAGACTTCTTTGAGGAACGAAGTCTTGAAAGACGTTTTGGAGGGGACCAGGGGTGGAAAAAACAGTGATTAAAAATTAAATAATCCAAACTGCTCACGCCTCCCTTCCACTCCCCTAACAGCAGACAAGATAATTAACATAATGGCAACGGTGTGTCTATAACATATGCACTTAATCTCCAATCCCTTTACATTAGACAAAAACAGATTCGATTGGGCAAAATTACATTAGATTAAGCAGTAAGAGAGATGCAGATTTGTAGAAGTGTCTTGGAGTTAGAAGTCCGTCTACTCAATGTCTGCGTGCGTGTCTAGCTACATAGCTATACCTACATATCTGCTACCCATATGGATTATCCATTGATTTATGCGTGTGCTTCTTTCTACCCTCTCCAGTCAATTATCTTTCTCTATCTCCACGTGCACGTATTTATTTCATGTTATCTGCATACGTGTGTGTGTAAAACTCTCTGATACACACACAAACACAAACCCCGCTATGTGCACTGTATAAGAACCTAGATAGATGGATCTTTCTAGCCAGTATCTCTGTCTCTCAGGATCTGGTATTCTAGTGTCCCCAAGAGGAAGGAAGAAGAGCGTAAAGAAAGCAGGAAATATTATTACACGCAGGTAGTTTTGAAGAGAAGGAGAAATCGAACCATGAAGGGAAAGATTAGTGGCCGAATGTGCAATTATATGCCACGTGATTGACTTTCCCGGAGCTACAGTACAGGAGTCACCCATTCAGTGTTCTGCTAGGGCCAGGCAGATAGTGCAGGTCTGGGATGCGTTGGTTTGACAGTTGTGTCACCGCTATCAAAATAAAACTCGAAAATGCCAGGGCTTGTACCAAAGACCTGTTGGGGCGACTTTATTTTGGTCACCGTAACTGTGCTGTTGCTCTTAACGTCTCTTTCAGCCCTGTGCTTTCATTTCATCCCATTCTCCTCAGTTGCTTTTTAGCGGTTCGATCCCTGCCCATTGACCCAGATTTTTTCCCCTCTCTCTCTTTTAAGGCCACATTATTCCAACTCCACTCCCCCGCCCAGTCCCTGGAACAAAATACATGGAAAAGCCTTAGTCACCCAGACACAACAATCTAGGGAAAAGGATGCAAGACTGGCCCAGCTTACCAGAAACGTGCCAGTGAAATCAGGTGCAGCTGAGCGCTGTAGGAAACGTGACATTCATCGCGCCCTCTTGTCCCACTACACCAAGCACTAATCCAGCTTGCTCTCAACGCCCATTCACTCCCATTGACTCTACTGGGCGTTTCACCGGGCAGTCTCTTCCATAAGCACTAATTAAGCCACGCTGGCATTTCTAGCACTATCTTCTGTGGGGCATTTGATGCCAGTCACAAGAATAATCAGGAGCCAACCCTGGTGATGGGGTAGTTTTGTACGTGCAGTAATACATCCCAGCTGTGCTTTGGAATCAGCTTCCTTTGTTACTGTTGTTTAGTAATAATGTGCTTTACTAATACAAATAAATAGTTTTACTTGTTTGTCCGGGCAGAGGGGTGTCTCTTATTCCGTGTTTGTATAGCACTTGACACAGTGGGGCTCTGATCTAATTGGGGTTCCAGTCTGCCCTCATATAAATAATAAACAACGATTCATGCTGATTCTTCCTGTTTGTTAAGCGGAACTTTTGCATCACCGACTGAACTTCTGTTTGTTGGTTTGTTCGAGCGGCGCTTGAAACACTGCTCTGAAGTGGTTTGATTACCCAATCGTGAGTCAGAACAACCGTGTGTGCAATAATCATCCCAGCTTTCACCTGGCTGAAGACAACGGCAGTGAATTGCTTGAGCCAGCTCAGAGCCAGACCTCGTTTAAGGGACGCGTTGGGTTTTTTCACCCGGGGTCTCGAGGAGCGATGGTCCGGACTTTAGATGGGTTTGTGATTCTGCAGTTGTTTGAATGATACATCCCGCTCCCAGGGAGACCCTTTTATAACAAAGCCAGCACCACGCCGAAAGAAATCGGAGTCAGTAATAGACCAGCCGCAGTTCCACAGGAGCCGTCATATTAGTGGGGACACAATGCTCCGAAATACGCCCCATTGTGAACGTGTGGCTGGCACATGGATTTGCTGCAGCGTGACAGCAGCGGGCCGCCGGTTGATCCCGGCTTGGTACAACCCGGCCCTCAGAGCCAGTCATTGGAAAATCTGTTCTCTGGCGACACCTGCTGGCCATCTGTTAAAACCAATCTCGCTGCAGTTCTAAAAGACCACAGCTATGCCTGCGAGGTTTCTTTTAATCTTGCTGAAACAGAGGGTTTCTAAAATCGGCTTTGACAAACACCTGTTTCCCGCACAACAACAACAACAACACGAAAAGGGCGTTTCCTTAAGGTCTAAGCAGTCTGGACAGAGGAAGATCCTTTGGTTCTCTGCATCATAATTCAAGTTTATTAGATGTTAATAGGATAATTCGCCAGCGCTGAGTTGCAGTCAGGTTATGAGATGATGATGAGATAGACATAAAGCAAGAGATCTTTGATATTCCAGTGATTTGCTATAAACCTCTTCCCTCCAGTCTAATTGCTACTTAGAAGCAAGCAGCTGGTATTTTCTAGCAGTGTGGGCAATAGACACTGGTTACTCCTGAAAGTGAGCAACCAAAGCTGGCACTTAGAAGTGTGTGCAGGAGCAGTTTGCAGCACAGGATAAAGATAATTTGAGGGTCTGATTCTCCTCATTAGTGTAAATCATGCATAACTCCATGGAAGTACAAGGAGCTATGCTAGGCCCATTGTATTTAACTCCAAACAGAGTAGGCAAAAGCCCGCTCTGAGGATCTGCAATTGAAAGGAGGCCACGCGAATAATATTGGTGAAGAGGTAGCTGGATTGTTTCTGAAAATAAAATATTTCCCCCGGCTAATCACCTGCCTGCCATGTTCGCCATTCAGGAAAGACAAGATGCTGTTAGCAGTATTTTTCCAGAACCACAAATGAACGGAGTGGCTACACTGGAAATCCCTTGACTTTTCCTCTTCACTGTTTGGTGTAATATTTCATTATTTAGTTATTACTTAATTTGCTGGACACCAAGGGAATGTTCTGTGCTGATCAGAACATAGTCATAGAGGAAGACATGGTAACTAATCTAAACAGCGATGCAATATCACTGAGATCCAGACAGAGTCTGAGTCTGCTTATACCAGGATAAATCCATCTACTTCAATTTACATCAGTGTGAGAGAGGTTTCAGGACCATAATGTACCAGGTGACCCGTAAATACGGAGGGAGATACAAATATATTAGAAATGATACACTCCACCATTCTTGGTATAGTGGATTAAAGGTGACAGGCTTCACAGAAGTGCCCAAGTATTGTTATTTTGCATAATCTTGGAATAGCTAGAGTAGTCACACATACTTGGGGCCAGATGTTGAGCTATGCCAGTTTACACCAGCTGAAAATTAATGCCATTGCATAAAATGTGGGTGATTCTTACATAGTGTCTTTTGCCTGAGGATCTCAAGATGCTTTACAAATATGTAATAATTGAAGTAGGTAAGTGTTTTACCAGTTTTGCAAGGGTTAAAGAGAGTCATAGAGGGGGGTAAAGTCAGTGGATCTGCTGAGAATCTGCCCCAGACTTTTTAAGTGAAAGTCACACAGTGAACTGGTGATACAAATGGGAATAGAACCCAGAAATCCTGACTCCTATTCTCTTATCCCCCTTGCTAGGCACAGTGGGCCTAATTCACTGCTGAGTTATTCCAGTCTTATGCCAGTGTAACCCCACTGATTTAAATAAAGTTGCACTAGAGTAATGCAGTAGTGCAGCAGGTCCACTGCTGCTCCAGGAACAATATGTTACATTCTCTGTGTAGGAAAACCACTGAACGTTGAGGGGAAAATACTAATAACTGCATAATAAAACTTTCAGTAAGAAGCAATTTCCTTCTTCTTGCCAAAAGTGGTAGAAAAATGTGGGGTGGTTGGAAATTAAGCTATCAAAACTCAGCCATATAAACAGCAAAATCAACCCATAAAGGAAGTCAGGATTCTAGAAGAAAATTACTCTATAAAATTCATCTGGATTTTAAAAACGTCAGTAGTTTTTCTTCCAACCCACCTTTCATATACAGGAATACATTTATACAGGGTATATGTCATAGCATCAATGAATTTTAAAATCAGTTCCTTCTTTCTCATTAACTTATTTTAAATCCCAATTGAATGATGCCATCAGGCCTTTTACACATCACATTTTAACTCTGTTTACCAAATGAGAGGCTTCCTAGTGAATACAAAATCGAACCGCCAGTCAGAGAAGATTTATGATCCAATAAATAACCATGCCAGATTATGTAGCATATAAATCTGTGGTTCTCAGCCAGGGGTATGCGCAACCTTTGAGGGTACACAGAGGTCTTCCAGGGGGTATATCAACTCATCTAGATATTTGCCTAGTTTTACAACAGGCTACATAAAAAGCACTAATGAAGTCAGTACAAACTAACATTTCATAAAGGCAATGACTTGTTTATAGTGCTGTATGTACTATACACTAAAATTTAAGTCCAATATTTATATTCCAATTGATTTATTTTATAATTATATGGTAAAAATGAGAAAGTAAGCAAGTTTTCAGTAACAGTGTGCTGTGACACTTTTGTATTTTTATGTCTGATTTTGTAAGCAAGTAGTTTTTAAGTGAAGTGAAACTTGGGGTCTGCAAGACAAATCAGACTTGAGAAAGGGGTACAGTAGTCTGGTAAGGTTGAGAACCTCGGATATAAACAATCCCCTCTGAGGTTGATTCCCTCACTGCAGCTGTACCTACACTAGATAAAGCCCAGTGCAGCCATTTGCCACCTCATTCCGAGCTCCACGGTCAGCTAACTCGTTCCTTTTGCCAAACTCCAGCGGGTCTTTTAGCACCTGAGTTTCCTCACTGCTAAATAACCAAAGGGATGATAAGAGAGGCTCCTTCTCAATATGCGCTTTCATTTGAGCAGCACAGTGGATTTTTCTGCCTTTAAATAGCTAACAGCTTGTCTGAAGTTCTCTCAACCTCTCCTCATAACAGTGCTCAATTTGCAGTGCCGTTACAGTGAATTCCATGGAGCCCACGCTCTGGAAGTGGGAACATAAGAATTGCTATACAGGTAAGTCTCATCTTACACTGGGGTTACCTTCCGCTGTCAGCGCATAAAGCAAAAATCACATATAGTCAAAATTACATTGAGTGTAATGGCAGGTGGAATCGCCCGCACTACAGGTACCAGGGGCGGCTCTAGGCACCAGCAAAACAAGCTGGTGCCTAGGGCGGCCAAATCTAGGGGGCGTCCCCTGCCGCCGAGGGGGGGCGACAGGCTGGGCCGGTGGACCTGCCGCAGTCATGCCTGCGGGAGGTCCTCTGGAGCCCCGGGATGACCGGACCTGCCGCAGTCATGACTGCGGAGGGGGCGCTCGTCCCGCGGCTCGGCTGGACCTCCCGCAGGCATGACTGCGGCAGCTCAAGCGGAGCTGCCGCGTCCGCGAACCGTCCGCAGCCGTGGGGGGTCCAGCGGAGCCACGCGGGACCAGCGGACCCTCCAGAGTCATGCCCGCGGGAGGTCCGCTGCTCCCGCGGCTCCGGGGCGCCTCCCGCGCATGACTGCTTGGGGCGGCCAAAATGCTAGAGCCGCCCCTGACAGGTACAGTATTAAAATTATTTTTCTTCTTTTTTTTTTTTTTGGTTTTCGCCAACCGCACAAAGCTGAATTTGCGCACGTTAAATGCATGTAAGATGAGACTCGCCTGTACCATTTGCCTGGGATCCTGCCTGTGGAAATATCCATTACTCAGTCCTTTAAATAAATGAGGGGAAAACATAATATGCATAGCCACTTGTACAATGCAGCAGAAGCGGGAAATCATTTCCTATTGATCCTCCAAAATATCATCTTATGCACTGATGCATAAGATTTGATTACTCTTATCTTGGCCAGAAAACTACAATGATCATACAATTATCTTGCCCTTATTTCCCATACAAAATCTCCCCTTAGTGCCTGGCCAGCACTCCTGCAGCAGTGAATTCCATAGGTTCATTATTTTTGGTGTGAAGTAGTACTGTATTTCCTTTTTGACTATGTCTACACTGGTGCACATACTCAGGTACTTACTGGTGTTTATGCTTGTGCATGTACCCCATACCCATGCTGAGTGTCCACATATGCTGTGCTGCACACAGATACAAGCTGTATACACACATATGCCCATATCCACATTCCTGCTGTTTGCTGTGCATGTTTGGTGTTAGCATTTCAGGGGAGGTATCCCAGGGTTCTGTGCGTCACAGGAGACACACTAGGAACTGCCTTGCAGTGTGGTGTTGAGCAAGCAGAGGTTCCTTTTTGCTCTCTGGCAGTTGGCAGTGCTGGACAGCTACCTGTCAGTCACAAACCACTTTGGAGGCGGGGCGGGGTGGGGGGAAGTCCACTGCTGGGCTCGTGGTCATGTAGGTTTGCAGAGCTATCAACACTCTCATCCACTCACAGGTGGTTGTCCATGTCCCCATCCTTCGGAGCGTGTGAGTACATCCGTCAGAGAGGCTACGATTCACTCATTCTTCAAGCCTTAGTGGATCACTGTTATGAATCTGTCCATGGCAGAGCCCTCCCTTAGGAGCCATCTGGGGAGCACATGCACATGAGTCCAATTACCCCCACTCCAGCAGGTGGTGTGGGGAATCTTTCTAGCAGACCAATGTTCAACCCTCCAGCTAAGGCTTCTCTACTGTCTTGTCCCCTCTCGGGGTGCCAGGTGAAACAAAGCAGCCCACAATCAGCACATGGGGTTAAATAAAAGAAAGGAAAAGAAACACCTATAAGCAGCTCCCTCCAGGACATGGGGGCTCTCTTACTTCACAGGGGCTCAGGGAGTATCACTGCCTGCTTCAGAGTCCACTGGGATTCCAGTGAAAGTCTGGGTCCTTTTCCCCCTTTCAACTCAGGGGCTCTGCACCCCTCTTCTGTGAGGCCAGGACTCTGCTGACTGGCTGCCCATCCTCTTTCTAGGGCTGAAGAAACTCACCAGCCGGTTCCCCTCCCACATCTGAGAAAAATTCTCTCCTCCTAACTCCTTCTCCAGTCCTGGCATGATTTACAGGTACAGAGAGGTGGGGACATTCCAACCCAAAGCAGCTCCTTAACCCCTTCCATGTCAATGTAGAGTTATATACCCTGTCACAGTCCCGAAGGCTCGTGAGCACTAACTTAGTCAGACACACAGGAAAGGCTCAGGATGCCAGAGTGATAAGGTGATCGGGACTGTAATTAGAGTGGGAGAAAGGGACTTTGTTCCCCAGAAACAATGTGGTTCTGGGTGATGTCTCCATGCCATTGGTTACTCTGGGGAATCCCACTTACCCACTCCTACCTTGGCTAATGTAACCCTACCCCAACATTGACAACCCTGAAAAATGGGAATTCAACTTCACAGAACGCAGCTGCAGGATGGTAGTGGGGTGCATCTTTGGATGGCTGAAGGCTTGTTGCCAATGCCTATGTACTCAGATGGGTGCCAGTGTGGGGAACACCATCCCCATTACTGTGAAGTTCTGTGTGCTTCCTAACCTTGGGGAGACTAAAGGTGAGTACTTTAGGACAGAATGAGCACAGGCCAGGACGGGCGTGCAAAGCCTTTACAGACTGAGGCAGTGACCGTTCAGACTGGTGCTAGATCACAGTGGCCCAGGAAAATCCAGGATGCAATTTGTGCTTACATCTTGTACATTGCTTGCCGTCTGGTAGAATGAGCTCTCACTTCCTCTGGGGCGGGGAATACAAGCTAGTTGGTAACAAAGGCTAATACAAGAAGAGATCCATTCTGAAAGTCTCTGAGCAGATATAGCTTGACCCCCTTGAGCTCTCTGCTATAGAAACAAATAGTTTAGGTGTCTTTCTAACATTCTTTGTTCTTTGCAGATAAAAGGCCAAAGCCTTTCAAATATCCAGAGAATGCAGCCTCCTTTCTTCATCCAGGGCATGCAGTTTAGGAAAAAAAGTGGATGGTCTGACTCATATAGACTTGGAAATTAGTTTAGGGATGAATTTGAGGTGGAGGTGTAACAACCTTTTTTCTTTTAGAAAGTAGTACAAGGCAAGTCCCCCATGATTACCCCCAGCTTACTGATTCTTCTGGCTGATGTTATAGTGATTAGACAGGCCACCTTCATGGACAGATGGGCCATAGAGCATGCGGACAGAATAGGTTATGTGGTGGCTATGCACCAACTCCAGAGGTTGACTGCCTCTATACAAAGAGGGAGGGATCTCATACCCCTCCACATCCCAACCCGGGGTGTTTATATAGAACATAGTTGTCATATTGTCCAACATTATTTGGACATGTTGGGACCAGATGAGTGGGAGGAAGGCATTGCAGGCTCAATGGAGTGCCCTGAGTTTAGTAAATTGATATGCATTCTGGATTCCCACAGGGTCCTGATACCCTGTCCCATATGATTGCCCATAAGAGACCTTAACCTAAGAGGGATGCATCAGTAATGATAGTTGCTTCCGGAGCAGGTATGAGGAAAGGGATCCCCACCCAAACTCTCTCCACCAGAGAAGAAGGAACAAAACCTTGGACGGACTTGTCACCCTGTAATTTATGTTGTCCCGGAGCTTCCACAGAATCAGCGCCTATGGTTGTACTGTGACAGCAGACCGCTCTCATGTTCCTTGGAGAAGTAAAGGTTTCCTTTCTCCTTCCCATATGTAACCAGCCCTGATACTAAACTGACCTCCACATCCCATTTTCACGGCTCCCGTTTGTGGGGGTGGTGGTTCTTGTAGTGAAAGTTTGTGATGTTGAAAGGAGCAGAAAACAGCTGTAACTTTGCAGAACCATTAACCTTGTACAAATGTCCTGTCCTCAAACCAGATCTTTCCACCCTCTTCCTTGCTGTCAGCCAACAGGCTGACAAATGCACAGACCCAGGGGAAATATGATAGCTGGCTGATAATCTGTTCTATGGCTTCTGCCAAAAGCTTTTTAATGGTTCATGGTAATGCAATAAAAATGTTGAATTTACAGTTGTGTCTTGGTTGGGGATCATTTGGGAGCTGGGGAGGTGAGGGGCTTTCAGTCCTGCATGCAGCCCTGGAGAAAAGGACAGGATGTTGGTGAGGAAGGATGGACTTTAACAGCCTCAAATTCCAGTTCCTGCTGAATCTTGGGGTCTTGCTCTAACTCATCAGGTGGGGCTTACAGAGCAGCTTCTCTGGGAGGAGGTGCAGGGTCACTTGCTCCTCTTTCTCCAGGTCTTCTGGTGACTTCTCCTCCAGAGCCCCCACTGTTTTCCCACCCTGGACATCATCAGCATCCTGTCAGATGGTGAGGCTAGCAGGGTTGAGCAGGTGTTCATGAGTCACCTCAGACTCAGTACTGGGAGCTCTGGAGAAGACTCAATCCACGCCTTGAAGAAAGGACCCCTCCCAGAGCGACTGCTGAAGTCTTTTGCCTTCTGCTAACAGAGCCTGAGATGCTTTATCCATTCCCAGCACTGGGCTGGAGTCTGGTGAATGCCCACCTTCACCAGTCTCTCTGAAACTTCCCAGTAAAGATGGATGTTCCTGGTGCTTCAGGAGAAGTTGTGGTGGACAATGAACTGCGGACACATATCAATGAGCGCCCAGGTGTGCTTAGCTAACCAGGCAGCTACTTGCACAGCAGGTTCCACACTCAAGTGCACTGGTGAAAAAAGTACTCATTACTACCGGTCAGAACAGGGGTCTTTACAGATTTGGATCAGGGTCAGGCAGGAAAGGGTCAGTGCATTGTGGGAACAGGGCTGGAGGACTGCTGAACTCAGGACCTGGTACATGCCCCTTAGCCTAGTCCACATTACAAACTGTCACAGGGATGGGACCATGCCACAGCCCAAGGCATGTTCAGCCCCACACCCCTCAGGTGTGCTTGTGTTCTTGCTCCATATACATCTTTAAACTCATGTTTCTGGGGTTTAAAAGTGGCCAGTGGGGTAGTTCTGCCACAACCTTGCACATGGACCCTTGTCCAGTTGCCAGTGTAGACGCAGCATAATTTGTTTCCAAGATTGCCAGTCATTAGCTTCCTGGGGTGTTCCCTTGTCCTGCTATCATGAGAAATCATGAGAAAAAGATTGTGAGAAAAAGAAGGAAATGATCAGTTTTCACTATATCCTTCTTAATCTGTCTCTCCTGTGGTCTGAATGACCCCACTGCTAGCTGCCAGGCAGTGTGGAGGAGGAAGCCATCTGGCATGAATGCATCTGGGACAAAAGCCAGACATGAGGGAAGGAAAAAGTATCAACTGGCACAAGGAATCTAGGGAGACTGGGACTGGAGGGGTGAGAAACTAGGGCTGGTCATCAGAGAGGAAAATGGGACTGACTGGGAAAGGAGAAGACTGACTGGGCACTGAGATTGGGAGCCAGTGGAGGGAGAGCAGGCTCAGACTGGTTGGGTAAGGAGACTGAGAGCCGAGGTGGGAAGAGGAGTCTGGGACTCAATGGGTCAGGGAAGTTGGGACTGGAAGCCATGGTGGGTGATACTGGGACTGGGAACCAGTGAGGGAATAGGATGGGGACTGGTAGCCAGTTGGTTGGAGGAGGGGACAGAGACACTGGGACAAGGAGCCAGGAAGGGGAGATGGGAAAAAGCTGATACTGAATTAGGAGACTGGGTCTGGGAGCCAGTGAGGAGAAAGGGGAGAGATACATCAGAGGAGGAGGCAGGAGACCCCTGCCTCATTAAGCGTACAAGATGTACAGTGCTCAGTTAATGTCTTATTTGCTCCACACTATTCAATCCCTGCTCATAAAACAGAATTATTAATTTCTGCAGGGCTTTCCTTTGGCATTCATCACCATAATATCCAAGTGTTTCACAAACATTAATTACTTTATCTTCACAACACCTCTGTGAGGTAAAAGGGTGGTATTATCCTCATTTTACAGATGGGGAACTGAGGCACAGAAAACTTAAGGTCAAAAGTGTCCACTAATTTTGGGTGCCCAAGATTTTTTAGACTCTTCAGAGTATTTAGCTTTATAAAGTATATTTTATATTCAATCACAGTCCCATTGACGTCAGTAGCTTTTGTGAGTTCTCAGCATTTCTGAAAATCAGGCCCCAGGATCTCACAGAAAATGGGGAACACTCAACTATGTACCACCTCTGAAAAGCTCGGCTTAACTGCCTTGGCTGGCATCACATGAGAACTCTGTGGCAGAGGCAGAGATAGCATCAAATTTTCCATGGCATTTGACTGTCTTAACACTGAGACCCTTCCTCCAGTCACCTGCCCCATTCACTGCACAGTGTCCAACTTCTACAACAAATGAGACAGGATCCTACAGGCAATATTCACCACAGAGCAGGTCCATCCTGTGCACTGAATGAGGCAGGGGGTCCTGTGGAAAAAATAGTATGTGATCATTGTCACAGTTTCAGGCTAACTGCATCTGTATTTCCCCTCCATGGTCCCTTGAGGGCATCCACTTAAGGTTTCTGATGCTCAGACATTATCTCTCTTGGATGCATAGCTTCATGCATGACACTGTGATAGCCTCAGCAAGCCAGTCTGCCGAAAGGCCAGCACCTATTCTGTGCTTTCTCTCCAAGGGCTATGAACAGCGGATTGCCAACAGTTATAAGTTACACACAGCACCTTCTAAGCAAGCACATTTATTCTTAAGGCAAAAGCATTACAGAGAAAATACTAGAACAATATGAAATTAACATGACACATTAAATGGATTAAAAACTGGCTGACTGAAAAGTCTCAAAATGTAACTGTAAATGGGGAATTGTCATGGAGTGGGAATGTTTCCAGTGGGGTCCCACAGGGATCAGTGGTTGGCCTTATGCTATTTAACATTTTTATCAATGACCTGAAAGAAAGCATAAAATCATCAGTGATAAAATTTGCAAATTGGGTGAGTGATAAATAATGAAGAGGATGAGTCACTGGTTCAGCGTGATCTGGATTGTTTGGTAAAATGCATGCAAGCAAACAGTATGTCTAAATGTAAATTTACACATCTAGGAACTAATAATGTCGGCCATACTTACAGGATAGGGGACTCTATTCAGGGAAGCAGTGACTCTGAAAAAGATTTGGGGGTTGTGCTGGATAATCAGCTGAACATGAGCAGTGACACTGTGGCCAAAAATACTATTGGTGATCCTGGGATGCTTGCACTGGGGAATCTCAAGAAGGAGCAGAGAGATTATTTTACCTCTGTGTTTGGCACTGGTACAACTGCTGCTGGAATATTGTGTCCAGTTCTGGTGCCCACAATTCAAGAACGATGTAAATAAATTGCAGAGGGTTCAGAGAAGAGCCACAAGAATGATTAAAGGACTAGAAAACATGCCTTATCCCTTTCTGCTCTCCTCCACAAGCTGGGGCCAGGAGCAGGTCCATGGCTTGGGGAGTGGGGGAGGAGAGGCTCAGATGGGGTAAGGGGGCCAAGGCTGCGACCACACCTGGAGGCAGGTCTGGGGCCATGGCCAGGAACAGCGGTGGCCAGGGGCTGATGCTGTGGCTGGGGGTGGGGCCAGAGCAGAGCTGGGGGAGGAGTGAGGCTAGGTGGCACTCCCTCCTTGCTCCCTGTGGGAGCTAGCCCAGCCCCTGCCGTGCTCCCATGAATGTTCCCCTGTTCCCCCCCAGGGAGGCATGCCCCCCAGTATGCAAACCACTGCCTTATAGCAATAGACTCAAGGAACTCATTCTATTTAGCTTAATGAAGAAAAGGTTAATGGGTGTCTTGATTATAGTTTATCAGCATCTACATGAGGAACAAATATTTAATAATGGGCTCTTCCATCTAGCAGAGAATGGTATAACATGATCCAATGGCTGGAAGCTGAAACTAGACTAATTCACACTGGAAATAAGGTGTACATTTTTAACAGTGAGGGTAATTAACTATTGGAACAATTTACCAAAGGTCATGGTGGATTCTCCATCAATGACCATTTTTAAATCATGATTGGATGTTTTCCTAAAAGACATGCTCTAGGAATTATTTTGGGGAAGTTCTCTGGCCTGTGTTTTACGGAGGTCAGACTAGATGGTCTCCATGGTCCCTTCTGGCCTTGGAATCTGTGTAAAAATTAATAAAAAATCCCTATGCCCAGGCTAAAAGCTTATCAGAGGTCACCCATCAGTCTTTTGGGGCCCTGGCAGGTCAAAGTCTTTCCAACCATGCCTTGGGGGTTGGGGTTCCCTGGGACAGAAGGTCCTGTCCATTTGTTGGCTCAGAAAAAAGGCCCAGAACCAGTTTAAACGTAGTCTTTTTATGCCAAAAGCCCTTTCGTTGGCTGTTGGTCCCTGGAAAAAACAGTTTGCACCAATATATGCAAGTCTCTTCAGGGGGTGGTACCTCTCTGGAAGTGTTTACAATCTGAGTGATTCACCTTAATCACCCCCATTGTTTTTAGTTCCTGGATGTGCTAAAAGCAACCCTCCCACCCTGGAGCACATATAATCCCTAGGCCACAGTGATACACAAACCATACATGAATTTAATACTGTATGTTCCCCCGAGGGTACTGCATGTGGTTGCAATAGCTGTCATAATCATGTAATTAAAGACTGTATCATAATACATACACACAAGGGAGCTGAATTAAGGATCCACAGGCAACCTTAATTCTGGCATTTCCTCACTTTTTCATGCTTGACTTTGCAACCTTAATAGTGTTCTTTTTTATGTGTAATAGATATGTAAGTACAAAGAATGATATATTCTGAAAGGCAAATCCTATTGGATTAATTCTGGCTTTTGTTTTGGCTTCTTACTAAAATCCTCCTGGATCATTTTTAGAAGACATTTTATAATGTCAGTTTTTAGAAGACATTTTATAATGTCAGTGCAGGTCCATCTGATAACTCTTGAGTCTTATTTCCAGCTGTAAAAAGCAACAAAGAATCCTGTGGCTCCTTATAGACTAACAGAAATATTGGAGCAAAAGCTTTTGTGGGTGAATACCCACTTCGTCAGATGCATGTAGTTACGAAGTGGGTATTCACCAACAAGAGCCACAGGACTCTTTGCTGCTTTTACAGATCCAGACTAACACAGCTACCCCTCTGATATTTGATTTCCAGCTGTGTTCATTTTCACACATAAAATGATGAGTGGAACTGGGGGCAGAGGATCAGGTTTCCAGAAGGACATGGTTTGGTGTAGCACCATGGGCTCAGGATGGTAAGCTGGAGTCAGGGTTGTCCCTAGAGCGTCAATATGTGGCACTGGTGAGTAAAGATTTTCCTACAGCATTGCCTATTGCTAATGAAACAGCAGTTGCCCATGCTGAAAAGAGCATGGTGGTTCTAAGCCTTCTTTCAGCTCTCTTGATCCTGAAACAGTCCATGGAGTAATTTAGAGCAGCATACGGGCTGTTCTGGGTTAGACTGGCTGTAGCAGCCCCATAGGATTGGCCAAGGATCTGCCAGACCACTGTGTACTTCATGTCCTGGCCACTCCTCCCCACCTCCAACATGCACCCTTAAGTTCCTGGAAATAAAACATTTCCATCTGCAAGGGAGATTCCTTGTTTCACTGGAAATAGCACTATTCCTCTGCAATCTAAGGTATGCTCATCTAATCTAATTCTGTCACTTATCAGTTTGTCTAAGCAAGGATGGTGCTGCCATGAATCTGTCAGCAGGGAGTTGGGGGATGATTAAGTCATTTGAAGTTATCTTATTTTTTCCTTCACCCATGCTCTTACTTCCTGGCTGGTAGAAAATCAGCGCAGAATATGTTCAAGAGGACAGATCCATAGGTCTGCTGTAAAGGCTCATCCCAAACTCTCTGCTGAAGGCCTTGGATTGTGTGATCTGGCCAGGATATGGGGGGTTGTACACTGGGGGATTAAGCCTAAGTATTCTATGTAAAAGGCACCGAATAAGTTTTGTGCAGCTATTCTATTAAAACGATTGTTTTATTTATTTCCATCATTCAGAAGTGCCTGTCACCTTCCAGACAAAAGCAGCCTCTACTGCAGTGACATGAGTAGGCACTGAGGGCACTCCTTATCTCACTGGAGTCACTCAGCACCTTGCTGCTCTTAGGGACTCATCCTGCCACAGCTGACAAACAAAGGGTGGAGGATATGGAAAGGGCAGGGGTTAGAGCAAAGCCGATGAGCTGCACTGTTGTTCCGTGCACATCTTAGTGCTTTCAGTCCCATCGTGTGGCTGGGGTGAGGTGGGTAGCATCCAAAGTTTTGATTCCCATGATATTGTTAATGTTAAAGGGAGCTGTAATGAAGAACATCGTGTTGAGAAGTGGGAGTCATCAGGACTGTGATTGGTTGCTGGATAATTGGGGGGGTTAGGCCAGTTACTATAGACTTACAGGTTGAGATGCTGTGCTGTGCCCCTACGAGCCACAGCACAGAACTTGCAGGCCAGAGGAAGGGAGAGCTAATGTGGCTTTAAACCACCTTTGTGCTCTCCAAAGCCTGGGCTGGTTTGGAGGCTGGAGAGTCCCCAGGCATCACTTAGACAGCCCAGCAGCTTGTCTAATTATAGCAGCCTGCCCAGTTTGCCCTGTGAGCCGCAGCACTGCCTGGCATCTCTGGAGTGCTGTGGCCCTGTGCCTAACGTCCTCCTCTTGCCCCCAGCCCTGTCCCTGGCATGTCCCCTGCACAAGGGCTTGTGAGGGCGTCTAGGGTGTCTGCACCGAGGGACTCCTCCCCAGCCACACGCTGGGCTTTTAACACCTCATTCACCACTCTGGCCCTACTCAGCATAAAGGGGACAGAATAGGAGTGGGATCTCAGTCAGCCTACTTTGCACTTGTAGTCACTCCATTGACTCCCATGGGCTTTCAATCAGGCCCGTATCGTACATTTCACCTGAGATCTCAAGGCTCTCAAAGAGGAATAAATCTTATCCCCATTTTACAGATGGGGAAATTGAGCCCCACCCCCATTGACTTCAATGGGTGTTGGATTAGGCCCACCGAGATTGTGATTTGCCCAAGGTCATGCATGGAGCCAATGGCAGTTTTAATTATAGAACCCAAGCCTATGTTTTCTGGAAATAAAAAGAGAACAGTGTGTTCCCTCATATAGTCCCAGAATATAACCTACTAGTTCCTGCTGATTTCAATGGTGCAGTATCACTGTAAAACTGATTTAATATAGCAGAGAATCAGCCCCTACAGTCATGTATTTCTATTGTGATGGGGAGGGGAGTCTCTTATGGCAGTCACTACAAATTGTAATAGTTGCAGAGAAGAAATGGCTCAGTATCCCTTTATTATTTAAACTGTTTTTTACTATTCACTCTAGAGCAAGTACATTTCATTATTTTTCTTTAGTCATTCCTGGTAGAAAAGCATTTCATTTTAAAATGGTTCTCTAATGCTAGTGGGAATCGCCCATAGCATGCTTTGTATTCATAAGGCATGTGCAGAACTTTAAAACATTCAGATCCAGATGAAAAGTTGGTTTTTGGTTTTGTTTATTTAGTCCTTTTATACAACATCTGATGAAATGCTCCAAGCAGAGAATTGAACAAGCTCCTCTCCTCTGGCTGTACAGAGGGGAAATAGTCTGTTGTGTCAACTCCTCAGATGCCTATTTTTACACCTTCTGTTTGTTCTTCGTTTGACGTTGTTAATCACAATCCCACCAAAGCGCTATTGTTCAGCTCTTCAAGAAGAATGTTGTTATATTGACTGTTTTTGCGTCAGCCCAGCTCTCTCTGGAGCTGCGCTTGGATGAAATTAGATAATTTCCATTAGGAGAACACGCATTATTAGTCCCCAATGCCAAATTGAAAAGCGAGCCAAGATTACTATTTCTGGCTGTGTTCACCTCAGGAAGGAACCTTCTCAGCTTTAATGGGATTTTGCTATTGTTGGTTGCCTTCTGTTTGACATTGTGCCAGCAGGACTGAAAATTGTTTAGAAAGCTGCATGAAATATAATAGAGCGCAAGCCATTTGCTGCAGCACATTCCAGCATGATGTTTATTTTGAAACAAAGGGGAAAAAAATATTGTCCTTGGCAGAAAACAACCCAGTAAATCGACTCTTCGGACATATGCTTCTTGCTGCTGTTGTGTTTAAAAAAAATCACTGCCAGTATCAGTGAATTACATACAGAAGTGATAAATCTCTTGTAATATTTATAATGATCTTCATAAAGGCAGATTATGGCTGTATCCTGCATCTTTAGTGCAGAAGAATAAGCCGGAGGAGTAAAAAGTCAGATCCCAAACCAAAAACTGAAGTCCAGAATTGGTTCAAAGAACACTGCCTCTTAATTAATTAAGTCTTTTCTCTGTGTTTACCCATCTGTAATATGGGGTTAAAATATGTACCAACCTCCCAGAGGAACCAGAAGGATATTAGTTAGGGCCTGAGCCATGAACTGGTGAATGGCTCCAGTTCCACTTGAAGACAATGGCGGTTTAGCACTTTCAGCTCTCACTGAAGACCATGGAGGGTGAGAGCACGCAACTTTGCATTAGGCCCTCAGCACTGCTCAGGATAAGGCCCTTCATGCTTTAGCAGAGTTTTGAAAATGCAAAGCTGTATATAAGCACTACATATTATTAATTAATTAATTAATTATTATTATTATGGCAGCCTTCTTTTGTTTCCTTTCCCTGCCCCATTGCCTTGACCCAGCCTGCATACCTTGATCGGACCCCTAATTTTTGTATATAATTAGGAGTGTGGAGAGGGTGGGAACGAACTCCTTCTCAGCCTTGACAACTCCCCAAAGAGCTGGTTTTGCTCTATATAGTCCTGTTTTGTTCCGTGAATAATTATTAATGAAAGCAGAGTTGACTTTGGACCGAAAGTTTCCAGTGACTTGGCATTGCCAATGTATAAGCTATCTAAGGCTATTAAAATGTGGTACATTTTTTTGGATGAGATTGGAATCCAAAAATACATTTTCCATCCAGGCTCCCTTCGAGCCCAAGGCCAGCTCCATCTTTATTGTACATTTCACCTCTTGTTTATTCAAAACGGTGAAAAACTAAGTAAATAGAACAAAGTTGCCCTGCTTAAAAAAAAATAAAAATAATAAAAGGCTTCAAAGCCTCCAGATCTGCTACTATCCAACAATGCATTCATTGTGTTTGAATAATAATCCAGGATACCCTCCTATTTAATAGTAATCTATTATTTATTGATTTCAGTTTCAACCTATAGATATGAAAAGGTCACCCACCCCTGGCTCCAGGCACCCTGTTAGGTATTTAAAAATGCAATCAGGCTAAAAGAAAAGCTGCAGTAGAAAACCAACAGCAGTTGTCCACACAAAGCAGCCCACCCACAAATACTAATCTTCCTCATCGCAGCCATAATCACCACAGTTAAAAAAAAAAAATCCAGACCACTACCCAGTCCCCCAAGTCTCAGCCATTCCCAAATCCTGTCTGAGTAGATGGGTTTCTCAGCATGCTCCAATGACCACTGGATTAGGGATATTTTGAACCAAGGAGGGGGAATGAATTCTGACGTCAAAAGAGAAGACGCTGCTACAGCCCCTGTTCTTGTATGCTAAGTGATTGTACTCCAGTATTCCTAGCTTGAGTTTCCCTACTGCAGCAATAGGGCATCAGGAGAAAGTCACTTTTGAAGATAGGTAGGTTCCAAGCCATTTAGAGCATTATATGTCAGAACCAACATCCTAAACTCCCCCTGGAAACCCACAGGCAGTCAATGAAGATTCTGAGCACAGATGTTACCTGCTCATGGTCAGATTCTCCATTTCCCAAACAGGCTATTGCACCAGCTTCAGTTTCCAAGTTGATTTAAGTTGCAGCCCCATGTAGAGCACATTGCAGCAGCCTGACCTTCAAGTGACAAAGTCATGGTGGTGAGCTCTCATCTGAGAGACACATTGCCTCCTGATGAGACACACCTAGAGAAACACCTTCCTGGTTACTGCTGCTACATGATCATCTAAGGGTAGCTGTGAGTGTAACAAGACCCCAAGTTGTGAACTTGACTAACAAATGGCAGATGCAGGCTTACTCAGAGGTATTGATATCGTCCTCAAAAGCAATATGAGCTAAACCAGAAAAAGGCACACTTATTTCTGAATAAGAGCGTCCACAGGGGGGGAGTGATACTGATATAACTACAGCGGTATAATTATACAAGCCCTTGGGTCAGATGGAGAGAGAGAGTTGGATGTCATCAGTGTACTAATGACAGAGTTGGATGTCATCAGCTCTAGCAATACAGAACCAAGAATGGGAAGTTCCGGTGATGCATTCAGCAATGTCTGGGACACCTCTTCCTGCATCAATTTTGCGTTGGGGGTGTGTTGTCTGATAAAATATGACTGTGTAGATCATTGTTGCTACAACTGTTATATAATTGTAAATCTTATACAAAGTGTGTCAAGTAAGGCGTCAATAGAAAAGTTATGATTTGCTGAATATGATTATGCTATGTGTATGCATGTATCATCTTTGTATCTGAAGTTATGGGTATTGGCTCTATACCTGTATTTCAGATATTTTTGCTCCTGTGGTAACACCCACATGGTATTTAGCCTGCACATCTTGAAGGCACTATTCAAGTTAAATGGCTCATTGAGGAACACTTAGCTCACAATGGACCATGGGAAAATCCTATCTGCACTGAATGGACTTTCCTGTGAATGTTCTGTCTGGAACATAGGTAATGGCTTCTGATGTGACTAAGCAACATCATGCATGGACATGTGACTTGCCCATGTGACCCCCAACACCATCTTGTTCCCTGTAATTTTCCACAGTGAGAACAATGGGTTCCCTTCACTTGAAAGAAGCTCTACAAGGCACTGGAAACATCTCCATTTTGCCTCTTTTCTGCTCATGCCTCTGGACTATGAACTTGTACAAATGGGAGCATCTAACCATGGGACTGAGGACCTTCCAATGATTTGGAAGCAACCAGAGACTTAACAAGCCAGCAGTTTATTCCATCACTGCTACAAGCCTGAACCAAGAGCTTTGCAATTATTGTATGTATTTGATTCCTTTAACCAATTTTAACTCTCACCGTTCTTTCTTTTTATAAATTAACCTTTCGATTTTAGATTGGCAACAGTGTGATTATTGGGTAAGATCTGAGTTGTATATTGACCTGGGTGTGTGGCTGGTCCTTTGGGATCAGAAGAACCTTTTGTTTGATGAAATTGGTTTTAAATGACCATTTATCATTCAGTCTAGTGTTTTTGGTGGTGACACAAGGACTGAAATGCCTAAGGAGACTGCTTTTCTCACTTCTTGTTAGTGAGTGTGGTGAAACAGAAGTTTACTTTTATTGCTGGTTTGGTAGATCATATGAGAAAATAACCCCCAGTTTTGGGGTGTGTCTGCCCTATTTCTCAGTAGTTTGTCCTGAATTTGGTATTCTCAGTTGTGATCCACAAAGGCACGGTGACACCATCACAGTGATTATTGTCATGAATGCATCTGAAATGCAAGTCCGAGAGATGAATGTTGTCCCATCTCTGGGATGTGCAGAGGCCTGTATGAAATGAGCTGGTCTCTGCAGTTAGCAGTGGGAATTAACGCACTGCAGAGGTATGTATGTTCCAAAACGTTGCACTATAATTGCCACCCTTCTTGGCAAGATCAAGCAGTGCACAATTTTTGCACAGGTAGGGGCCCCCTGGGGCCCCTCCAGGTCAGATTTATGGGCACCAGCTGGGGCTGTAGAGGCAAGGCTCAGTTTGCCACCAGTCACAGTGGGTACTTTCTCTTTGGCTACAGTACTTCTGTCTCCAGTGCTATCCATCCAACCGTAAATTCTGGAGCTGAATCAAAGAATAAAACATTCATAAACTGTAGATAAGGAAAAATAATCTGTATTTACATGTATGGGAGAACTCCTCTGCACCATCGGCTTCTCTTGTCATCGTACGTTGGTCTTTTTTTTTCCCTTTTCTTATTTCCCCCAAGCTGTGAAATGTCCATTGCCTCTTGCTAAGGAAAGTTTGATAAGGATCTTGCTGAGAGTGGCATTAGGAAAACCCACTGTTCCAAAAAGGAACCAACTATTGTGGTTAGAGCACTTCAAAGATAAAACAGTATCTTGTTTTTGTTATACCAAATACATAAATAAAATGAGGATGAACAATGTGTTTTCACTTAAAGGCGAGTGTGGGAAAATCCATGTCTAGTCACAGTGGGAAGCAGGATGGTATATAACTGACAAAGAGAAACTAAATATTGTGGATGTCAATGGAAAGAATTTAAAGTTGATTAATAATGTATAGTAAGATGATGATGCCAATGTGATATGGGACTTATGGCCCCAATCCTGCTGCATTTGGAATCAATGGGATTCACATTTTAAAAAAAAAACATGCAAAACCCACACGCTTAATGTGGTTTCATTGTGAAGCCATAAATTTGGCCCATGTTCACTGAAAGCCGGGAGTTGACGTGAATTCTTTGTGACTCTCAGCAAAGCTTTCAATATATCTGGGCTGTGTTTTCAGTTTGTTACAACCTTTGCCCTTCAACCAGGCAAGTTTTATATCGTTTCCTATTTTGTATTTAAAGTCTCCTGCAGCTCTAGCAGTAACACTACTAAGGGACAGTGTTTTGGACTGTTCAGTGTGGAATACCGTGGTACTGGTTTTATTAAGGGATCTTACAGTTAGTTACCAGAGCCCAGAGGTTAGATAATGACTGCCTACGTTACTTTCACTTACATGTTAGGACCAAATTCTCTACCCATATACCGAACACGAGTAACTCCCATGCTCCTACCTTTCTCTGTATGCTCTGAGTCAGGGACTGTGTGTTTGTGCAGTAGCACAAATTGGTCCCAGTCTTGGTTGGACCCACAATGCAAATAAATAACCAGGGAGAATCAGACACAAGGTTTTAATCCTAAAACCAAGCAGGCCTGCTGGGTTTTAGCTGTTTAAGCCTTTTTGCTAGACATGAGAGACCCAAGCTCAGGATACTTCTTAATAGCAGCAAGGCAGGAATTAGCAGCACTTTGTGCTTGTCAGAGAGCCCCATAACAACAACAATCATAGTAATTGTCCGTAGTGAGAAAGTGGGACTGAAACTCTCTGTTCTTTAAAGTTTTCTTTTATTGCTAGTAACCTTTCTTTGTTCTTAGCTAGTTAGGAACGGGGAGAGAACAAGTGAGATCCCATCCTCTGGTGCTTTGAGACTCAGGACTGTTTTAATAATAAAAACTGAAAAAAATTAATTATTATTATTAACTGCACTACATCATCCTGTTTTTAAGGTCAGTGGGAAAAAAAGACCTTCAAGTCTCAATGGTCTGAACTAGAAAAACCTCTACTGAATTCTAACGCTTAAAAAAAAGTCTGAGTCATGCAGACAGTAATAAACTCAGGGAATGTGTGGTTTCTTAGGGCTTTTAAGTTGCATCCTAGAGTGGGGGAAGGGGGGTAAAATGAGCACCATTTTGTGTTTCATCGCCATCTTGTGAAAATTAACATTTTTTGGATGTGTTTCGTAATTGACAATACCCTTCTTACTTGGCGCGTGGGGAAAAAATATGCTGTTTCAGACTGGTTCTAAACACACCAACTTCAGCTTTTGATTTTCTAAAGAGTAGAGCTAGAAATCACACCACACCTGGCCAGGTAATTTCCCCCTTTTCTTCAACGTCTGGAAAATGGGTGCCTCTGTTGAAGGAATTTTCCTGAATCGGTGATGACCGTGATAACTTTATTTCTGTTTCCAGAATTGTACGGAGGTTAAGGGTCAGTCTCGTGCGGTGTACATGCTTTGGGGCAAGGGTGTTTGGTTTTCTGCAGTCAGAAAGTTGGCAGCCCTAGTGTCTGGCAATCCAAATTAAAAAAAGAAAGGTAGGGAAAGCTTGGTGGTTACCTTTCTGTTTTTCCTTTATGTGTGTCCTACAGTGCTTCCAGTGTTGGACTCAGTTCAGTAAGTGGATGCGTATTTTTGGATGTTGTGGACTGTTTCTGTATCTCGATTCTCAGCTAATGTCTAGTAGGTGACAGCCCATATCCATCACCTTTTCCCTTCCAATCAATATGAGATCTACCATATTTAGCACCAAGCAGGTAGGACTGGTTGAAAGTTTTCTGTCTAAACTGTTTTTTTGGATGGAAAACTTCCATAGGTAAAAAATGTTCAGCCCAGCCCTACAAGCAGGATTTGTGTGGGTAATCCATGTGGGTTCCATTGGCTCTCATTAACCACCCTCAGGTCCAGGGTTTGGTTTGGTTTTTAAACTGAGGCTGAAATGTTCAACAGTGATGAGTGACAATCTGAGACACTTTAAAGGGGCACTTTCGGAAAGTCAGATCTCATTAAGGTCTCTCCAGTTGAGCATCTAAAACTGGAGGCACCCAAAATCACTGAGTCACTTTTGAAAACCTGAGTTTTTAAATGTGTCACAAACACACAAGCGTGGGTGAAAGGCCACAAGATTCAGGTCCAAACCCAAAAGCAGAGAGGGGATTTTGCTCCAGGCCCATCTCGCCCATCCACCATGACAAGACCCACTTTATAATCCTTCCATTCATAAGCCTTACTCTAAATTCAAACACACATTTAAAAAAAAAAAACAAATCGAAAAAGGGACATGGGTGACATTCAGGAACAGTTTGCTTCTTTTTAAAAATCAATAAAGCAGCCATAAAGAGGCCTTCTTGAACAAGTTGTGTTTGTTTATTTTTCTTGGAACCTTTCAGCATCCTTAACTTCTTTTAGACACATAAAAGGTGAATGATTAAGTGGAAACTATTATCTTTGCAGAGAACATCTTTGCTGGCAGAAGGCCAAACTCAGAGGGAAAGTGAAATGAGATAAACAAGCCAGAGCTATTGTGTTTTAAGGTGTTCTTGCACTGATTAGCTGAGAACATTGGTTGTACTGGAAAGAGCTCTCTGGACGGAGCCATTTTAGATGTTTTTCAATACACAGAACTAAATAACCACTGTAGGTCAACTTTAGCCCCAGTGTAAACACATGCTGTTCTATTAGCTTCAGTGCAGTTGTGACCACTTAGAGCGCCGCTACCTTTTGTCTGAGACAGGTCAGCCATTTTTTTCCTCTGCCACCCTTCAAACAAACCAAAGGTAACTCTTACCAACAAAGAACTAAAACTGAATTAAACCTAAAGGTGATCTAGTTTGTTGGGGAACGTGTTGTCTATTATTATCTGTACTGCAGTAGCACATAGGAGCCCAGTCCTGGACCAGGACCCCAGTGTGCTAGGCACTGTACAAATGGCACAGAACAAAAAACCACTCCCTGCCCCAAAGAGCTTACAGTCTGAGTCTATTGCTTAGAACAAGGGGCTAACAGTCAAGAATTCTTGGCTTTTTCCCTGGCTCTGGCACTAGCTTGCTGCATGATGTTGCAAGTCAGTTAACGTCTCTGTGCTTCAGTTCCCCCAATCTGGTAAATGAACAAATACTTCCCTGCCTCACAGGAATGCTATGAGGCTTAAATATTTAATTCTGGATTGTGACTTAAAACGCCCAACCCCCAGGAGGGGGCAGAATGAAGGCAGGGTGTCAGCTCTAGGGCTGTGTCTACATTAGGAAAATTAGGGCCCAGAAGTCCTCACTTGCAGACGAGGTATGTGCATTTTTGCCCTTGGGTCATGAAATCTGGCCCTGAGTAGGGGTAGATGACAGTGTTACACTCAACTGAGTCTAATGCACAACAGCCTCGTCGCTGCTCCCACCAGCAGAGTGGCACTGGTGCAGAACTGGGGTCTGCATTTTCTTAGAGTGGGCTCAGGCACCGAGGCACTAACGCTGGCTACAATTCTGCCATTTTTGTGAGGCTCTTTGGAGGGAAGGTGCTCTAGGAGTATAAACTGCTAATATACAGTGCGGATCATTTTTTGTGTTTTTTTTCACCCAAAAGGAGGAGTTGGATTCATCCATCTCCCTGCACAAACTAAAAAGCCACCCTGCGGTCATAGAGCATGGGGTGCCAGCCATGCCAAAGGATCAGATGGAGCCAACTGGAAAATTAGAACTAAAAGGCCCAGATCCTGAGCTGTGGCTCAAGAAGTTTTCACTGGAACTCAGGGAATGGGTTCAAAGGTGGCTTTAAATCCTTTTGCGCTCTTTTGATCCTGGGCTGCCATGGCACTAGGCTAGCCCTTGGCACAATTTAGCACAGCCTCAGAGCTGCTCCAAGGTGTGCTGACTGACGGCAGATCCATTCTGCCAGCCAGAGGTCGTTAGGCTATAGACATCGCAAATACATCCTCATTTCCTGAGAGACATGCCGCGTGTCAGCAGCCAAGCGAAAGCTTCCATCACTTTCCTAAGCCAATGGAAAGTTGGTCTGGTGGGTCACAGCCTTTTCGCACAGGCCTTTGGGATTGCTCTGCATGCTCTCCCTCTCACAAGCCCCTATTTCCTAGCTGAGGCTGACGACCCTTGGTGCAAGCATTACATGCCTGCTTCACGTGGGCACAAAGTCAGCAGCTTAGTAGAGAGTCTCCACTTGAAGTCATTTTATATCACCAGAGCTGTTCTAGAGTAGCAGCTGCTAATATAAAACTACTTGGTAGAAAAAGCAATACATTTGATTAGATTGGTAGAAAAATATAGCTCTGGTCAAGGCTTCCATTAGCTTTTATGAATATCTCCAGAGAGATTTATTTTTATAACAACTTTGAAGCCGAGAGGTAAAAAACTAGTTTTTGTTTTGTATTTTTACACTATCTCGCCAGAAGCAATGCCAATGTGTCCAAGACCAAAGCCTACTCACCTTATTCACATGAATAGTATCACTGAGAGAAGTACTACTCGAAGAGAATGGATGGTCTTGTGGTTAATGCTCTGGGCTAGCATCTAGGAATACTGGGTTCAATTTCTGGCTCTGCCACAGACTTTGTGTGAGCTTGTCACTCTAGACCTCTTTTTATTAGATGGATGTTGTCTTGTCCACATGCCCATGCTTCCTTAGAAACACAGAGATTGTCTCCAACAGGAGTCAGTACCAGATGTTGCAGAGGAAGTTGCAAAAACCCTGCAGTAAGCAGATGTGGTGCAATCTGCCTCCCACGTTAGGTCTCCTTCTGTCTCTAACAGTTAGAAATTAACTTAAGCCTTGAAGCATGAGGTTTTATATCCCTTCCCCAAAATTTGTTATGATTAATTATAACAACGCTGGATAGTCTCAATATCCCTATAAATAGCCAACCGCTTTTTGAAATTTGCTAAATTCTTGGCCTCAATGACCTCCTGTGGCAATGAGATACCCCAGTCTAATTAACTCTGTATGAAAAAGTATTGCCTTTGATTCATGTTGAATTTGCCTCTCTTCAATTTAAGTGTCAGTCCCCTTGTTCTTGTATTACGAGACAGGGAGCACAGCAGCTCCTGACCATTCATTAGTCTACATACTTTCCTTCAAAGTAATGTTAGAGAAGAAAACATCTCCCCTAATAAAAATGTGTTGGACTATGGTGCTGCTTTGTTTAGCCACATATGTTCTGCAAAAGAAATAACACAGGAGGCCCAGTACAGCTCCCACCCCTTTGAAAAGAGGCTTGGGCCCGTGATGGATATACCCAAACAACTGGCCCTACCCATCTAGCTTTCTCCCTTTCCTCAGGCACCATCAAGTGCTGTTTTCAGACTACTTCCCAATGACATGTTGACCGGCTACTAATGGATTTGACTACCTCTTACAAAACAAGCCATCACCCCCCTACCTTGTCTGAGAATGGAACATTCCTTTGCTTCCAGATGTTCACGCGCTGAGGCAGAGCTCACACCAAACTAAATAGGAAACAAAACAAAAACATTACATGGGTGAACAGACGCATCGCAGCTGGGAGTGCGTGTGCAATCAGATTTAAATCTCATCTCGGGAGCGGTGCAACTGCCTGAACTGTGGCGCTTTTGTAAGAGTTGATTTGATAAGCAGCTACACTGTAATTCATGTCTCCAATCCAGCACTTTAGACCTAAATTATGCCACAGTGATTCCAGAATTGTGTAGCTGGGAATCCCCAAACCACCTACCCTCAGTGCCTCCCCACTGATCCAGTCCTATCACTACAGCAGCCTTTGTTATTTATAGTGATTTTATCTTTGTTACGTTGCATTCACATTTTCAGAACGATACAGATTTCTGTTTGACCCTGCCAGCAGGTAGGGGATCTTGGGGGACAACTACTGCACAGGTGGGGTGCAAAATAAGCTTTATTAAGAAAAATGCAAAACCAGGGAAAATTCAATAGTGAGGGGTATGGGGTTTGTTAAGGTAGACAATTGGGGAGGGGTTTCTTTTAGTAAATAGTATGGGGGTTTCAATAGTGGGGTACAATACAGTGGGGTACAATACAGTGGGGTACAATACAGTTGGTAACCAATTAACACTGAAGTATAAATGTAACAGGTAGCTAACAATTTTTATGTAAAGGGTGTGTCACAGCAGCATATAACCAACTAACAGTTAAGGGTAAAATGTGTTAAATAACCAGAGAAAAAGGGTAACCAATGGGGTTTTATGCTAGACTTTAGCAATACAATTGAGGTTTGGCAGCAGTAGGAGGGGGGTGAACACGTGAGGGAAGGAATTAAAAGAGAGAGAGCACCAGGTGGAGCAGAGACCAAAGGCAGAGGCGCTGCGGAGGGAGATTTAAACTCAGGGAGACACAGAGAACAAACAGGCTGTAAGTTTAAGCAGCAAAGAGACTGGGAAAGCCCCGGGCGGGGGCGCGGGGAAAACGGGGGAAACACAATTATACAGAACACAGCAAGGTCTTTATCTATGATCTAACTTAACCAAGACTACACAAATTAGCAAGTAACAAAACACAATACAACAATTCTCTAAGCCTAACTTACAGAGTACAATGCAAACAAATTTCTAAACCTAACTTAACCACAGCTATGCAAAATGAAATTACAACTTATCTAGACTAAAGGCTAAACCTAACCTAATGGGTGCACCTTATACTACAGGTAGTTCCAGAGGGCAGAGTGGTGTGTGCCCAGGATACAGCTCCAAGGGGGGAGGTTTAAGGTGGTAGCTGCAGCAGTGGGACGACTGCAAGTAGGCTGCCCAGGATAGAGTCCAGGGAGGCACAGCTTAGCAGCGGCACAGGCTTATTTTTAGCAGCAAAGGCGCTGCGGAGCAAGAAACAGATCACAGATACAGACCAAGGAGTTAGCTTGGGTCTGTCTGCTGGGGAAACAAGGCCAGCAGCTAGGACAGGGGGAGTTTGCAAGAGGGAGTTCTTACCAATCCCCAGGACAGCAGCAAGCACAGAGACAGGAACAGCAGTTTCAGCATCAGAGGACACAGAGAGGACTCAATTCACTCACAATAATCAGGAGATCTCCAGGCAAAATTCGTTGTTCGTGGGAGGGGAGTTTAAAAACGGGGGTATGCTCAAAACCAAATGAGAGCGGGGAGAGGGCCCCCCAAAGACCCCTAGCTGATCAGACCAGGTGGCAAAGCAAGGACCTTCTCCAGGGGTCTGATCAGAAAATGTCTGGTTTTAAAGGCAAACTCAGGCAGTTTCCCGCCAGTAACTCTGATTGGTTCCCCTTGTTACAAGGGAGGAGAGAAGGCAGGGAAAAACTGCAGGTGAGCACAGAACATGTCTGGGCAAGTTCTGAGTCACAGGTATGACTCATATGCTTAACTATTTTGCCATTTTAGGTCTTGCATACCTGGGCAGAGCACCCTACACCGAGCCGGGTCTGAACAAAGAAGCTAGACAAAGGAGCAATGGAAGCCCTCAGCCCTGAGCAGAGCAATGGCTCCAGTCAGTCTGCACAAGCCATTCCCATGAGCAGGGCCAGGCTGTGACTTTGGTAGCAAGCAGTTTAATGGCCGGGGGGGCGGCCACTTAGCACAAACAGAAAGTTGTGGGGGGAAGGAATCCAGCAGGCGGACAGCTGTAACAGACACTGTTAAAAAAAAATAAATGTAAAACTGCTGATGCGAAGTTCAAGGTTTTGGGAGCTGGGCAGGGACATGGGATTTCTGGTATCCATGACAATGTCGGAGTAGATTTTGGGTTTGAGGCACGCAGGTGTTTGAGGATTGATCCATCACCTCTTTCCCAACCCCTTTTGGGCTGGGATAGAAGAGACTTTAAATTTAGGACGGGGAGTGTTTGAATCCCTACCTGCCGAACCCAGCAATTTTTGATAGCAACTAGATGCCTACTGCACTTTGCCCCAATATCTGCCATTACATCCAACAATGAAAATCATTAATGAGCCAGGGTGTATGGGCACTTATCCCTCTACTTGTAGACAAGCAGAACTGTTCAGCTCTGCATCATAAACCTTATACCACTATTAAGGGGTTTGTCTACACTGCAGTGTAAGCCCCAGGGTTAATGGGACTCAGACCTATGTTAGGAAACCTTGGGCTTGAGCATCTACATTGTATTTTAACCCTATTGAAACTTTTCTAACCCATGCTCGACCTCAAGGGCTCTGGTGTCCACACTGCACTCTGCAGACCTGAGTCAAAGTAACCCTATCCCAGAATCCCTGCTGCTCCCACCCTGAAATGTGGCCACTCTAGCTCTAGGAACATGGTGCACTGGGGGAAAGCTTTACTGCCTGCCCCGCATGTTACCAGGAAGGAGCTTGCTTTGCAAAAGGTTTGATCGGTTGGCTCTCCATTGCAAACCCAGGAGGCTCTCTCATACTATGCATGTAGATCGGTGATCAGAAGAGAATGGATTAACGCTGACCTGAGCTGCTGCCTGCTGCCGTTTGCAAAGGATGTGGTGGCTTCCGCTTTTAATAGCGATTGTTGAGATAGAGAGGACTAAGGATGTTGTTCCATGGAATTGTGGGGTACTTCTGGCTGACTCCTCAGATACGAGTGAAGCAGGGCTGCATCTACACTGGAAAGCAATAGGGCTCGGATCCTGGGTCCTGGCTTAACTCAAACTCGGACCCTCAAGCCCTGTTGGGTCCTGGGACTGTGGGTCTGAGGCCTGGGTTAGTGCAATTGCAGTGTAGCTGCAAGGAGAGAGGCTGTTCTCAGTGTTCCCAGCCCTGCACACCAGAAAACCTGTGAGAATGTGCATGCTCAGGAGATTTCTAGCCTGATTTTGCAGCCGCAAAAACGTCGTGTAGTTCTGGTAAAATTTACAAATGTTAGGTACGTATCAGTTGCAAATGGGACCCCCAAGCAGTTGTCCTAAACCTCCATAACCTTATTCCCAGATGTAGTCTCATTGACTTTGAAGGGAATTACTCACTTGAATGAGGGTTTGCAGGATCAGGCCCCCCAGTGAGGTTCGCTCATCACTATTTATATTCCAAAGAATTATGAAGCATGGGGGTACTGTGGACTTGCATCACTTTGTTCTCAAATTAAACAGCAGCTTATTATAATAATAATAATATATACAATATGCATACAGAGCGAGTGACATGGTAATACATTTCTTAGCTCTCAGGACTAACCTTACAGCAAAAGGTCTGTTGTACTTGACTGCCCTCTACATTTGAGTAAAGGAAGTACTGGATAACGCAGGCTTGGTAAGATAGGGCGCAGTTTTGCTCCCGGCAAAGTCAATGGGAATGTTGCCTTTGATTAAAACAATAAAATTAAATTTTAAAAAAAGAGCACCAGGCCCTTAGAACACACTCTCTCTAGTTGCTCAAGAACTTCATGCCATGATGTCCCAAGTAGGAAAAATGTGCCATTGCAAATGTTTATAACATCTGATTTAATGTTATACAGTTTCCCTCAGCCATAAACCAGAACAAATACTTAAAGATTTATTACATCCTTCCCTCCAGGGACTTAAACTATAGTTAAATAATACAGTAGTTAAACAGCACAGAGATGAAGCACAGTCATGCTGCATCCAGGATTCCTAAAAGCCCTATTGTTTTCCATAGGGATTTAGGTCTAAAAACCTCCATAATGATTGTCTAAATACACCCTTTCCCATTTGCACTGAATAATGTTATACATTTGAAATGTTTTCCTTTCAGAGAAATGTTATGCTGTGTCTTCCTGCACACAGTAATTAAAAGTTAGAGATTTTTTTGGTAGTAGTAAAGAACTGCTTCTGTATGCCAGACTGAACTCCGGATAGGACATGTATTCCTGGACATGCTTTATAGCAGTGTAGTTGTTCATAGTATAAACATTGCCCTCTGTGCCACTATTAAAAGAAGGAAGCATTTCTGGTCCATTTGCCCCTTTTATGTTTCTTTTCTTTGATTGTCTTGTCCTGAAAGTAGAGAAGGGACATTTCCCTTTGTTGCTTGCTCACAATCCTATACATAAAGGGTGGGCTTTTCAAAAGCACTGAGTGTCGGCCTAACCCTACTTCCATTAAAATGCTATTTCTAGATTTTTAACGAGGCCTGTGGATGGAAAGTTATGGTGGTTAGTTGATCAAATGGTTTTCTGTGAATCCTTGAGGCAAACTAGGAATATTACATCCTGATATAATACAGCACTAGGCTTGAGTGTGTTGCTATCACATGTGGCCACAGATGTTTGAAGTGCTGGGCTATTCTGAAAAGGGAGTCTGTAGAAGTAGAACCATAGGATTCCGTACTTATTGTCTCAATGACTTCCAGAGCATATCTACTCATTTGACAAGAGCTTTTTCTAACTGCTAACCCTACACACAACCCGGAGCTAGAAAGCTGTGATCTTTCTGGTTCATAAATCACTACTAGCAACATGGGACCACATTCTGATCTCAGCTATCTCTGCGCAACCTACTCCACTGAAGAGGTGACTAAGGTATCACTGGAGCAGAATGTGAACATGCTTTTAGAATGTAGTTAACTCTGTTGAAGTCAAAACAGAACCTACCCCTTTCATTCAGCTTGCAGGCTCTGCAGTGCTAAGAGGAGCAGAAAGGAATAAAAGCTTGTTTGTATTATCCCTGCAAAAAGCAGATATGTCTGAATACAAATAGGGGACAGTTCTGTTTAATATACAGGTAATGTGCACATTTTAGTCACTTTTCTGTCTAACTGTACTTCAACAGAAATGCTGTTGGTTACAAGTCTTGCTGGTTTGCTGCTGTTTACCATTGCTACCCTCCCCCCCACTTCCAAAAAAGAGATTGAGGATTGATACCATACACTGGCTAACACATATAGCGCAAGAGACACGATGAAACGACAATGGACTAACACGTATCACCATGCCCAGGATCTGGAACTGAAATGGGGCCAGCCAAAAGAGTCCTTTTTGCAATTGCCTTTACACCCCTAGCAAAAGGAAACAGGAAAATAAAACCTTTTCAAAACAGCAGATGGAACTGTTTGTTGTATAATGTATTTTGCCAGCTCTGTCATGTTTCCAAGATTTCTTGAAAACCATATTGTCTATTTTTTTTAAAAGTAGTGAATATTATGAGAGATGTTGGTTTAATTCTCCTTATATCCCCTCTGATTCCTCAACAACATGCACTTTTCTTCAAGCAATCGATGAAAAATGCCTGGATTGTTTGCATCGAGTAGGTCATTACTGGTCTACAAAAACCATTGGAAAATTCATGTTAACAGCTATTTGACAATAGTGTATTTCAAACTACACAAAAAGCTTGGAGTGTATAGGCTAGTGCCTCAATTGATTTGAAATATAGCCTAGCATTTGTCTTGGCTGCATTAAGAAGATCTGTTTTACCATTACATTTATATTTATGACGACTAAGGGCAGATTATAGTTGTTAAAATTTGTCCTCCTGACATGAAAACACTACTTTGTCATTAATACATTTTGTAGCATAAACTATGATGTCAGGTCAATGTAAAGGGTAAAAACTTTCCTAAAGTATGCACACATTTTTTTTTAAGCAATTGAGCCTAATGGAATAACAAAGGTCATCATAACAAACCATTACAGCTTTGGTCTTGGCAACTCTGTCCACGGAAGAATCTCCAAGAAACAATCATCATTTCTCCAATGTTATGGCATTAGGACGACAGGAATGGTTCACAAATGAGTCATGTGGGCCCAGAAACGCAGTAGCTATGTGAAAGCTGAGCGATCAATTACTCATTTGTTTACTGAGAGCTTTCCTAACTGACATTAACCAGAACTTCTTGAAAAGAAGAGCTTTACAGCTGTCCTTGGGTGTCCTATGAGCCTGCGCTCAGAGACTGAAAAGATTGCTTGATTTTTCTGGAAGTAATCTGGTATTTTTATTGAAATAAACAACAACATATGGACAAATTTACCAAGCTCAACCTGAGACCTAGCAGGTGTAAAAATATCAGAGAACCATCACTGCGTGGGGGTGGAGATGGGGATGGGAAGAGGGAGAGAGACTAAAAGCCAGCACACCAAAATAGTTCATTTCAATAGAACGATAAACCATAAACACACAGGCAGTGAGTCTACAACAATGTATGCAGGTGTGAAACTTTATGAACTCATTGAACTCAAAGGATTACTTGTGTGCAGTTACTTGCATACTTAAGACCAGGTCTACACTACAAACTTACAACGGTACAACTACGGCGCTCAAGGCTGTGAAAAATCCACCCCTCTAAGCCACACAGTTATACCGACCTAACCCCGGTATAGACAGTGTTGTGTCGATGGGAGGGCTTCTCCCGTCAACATAGCTACTGTCTTTTATGGAGATGGATTAACTACTCCAATGGGAGATGCTCTCCTGTCAACTTTCACTGAAGAGCTACAGCGGTGCATCTGTACAGCATTTTAAGTGTAGACTTGCCCTAAGTGCTGGGACAGGACCTAAACTGAGGGTGGCCTTTTAAAAAAATAAAATTATGTTTGCCTGCAATTTTTAAGCTATATTTTCCCCAAGTAACTCCTCGGAACAAGTAGCTTGCAGAGAAAAAACATTTTTTCGTCTGCATTTGACAGAACTTTGTCCATGGTTCTGTGTCATTGCGTTCCCTCTTGAGTCACTTTGTGTGGGTCTTTCAAATTACAACAGGAGTGGGAAAAACATGTTTAAAAAAAATTAGGAAAATTTGATTGTAAACCCACAAAAGTTTGCAAGGCCTCAGGGGCAGATGCAGTACCTGAAACTCTTTTTAAACCCATTTCTTTGCAGGTGACTAAGATTTCAAGATGGGGCAGTCCCTTTAAGAGTCTAAGCTAAACCTACAAATGCAGGGACATTCACAGTTAAGGCTGACAAAAAATCTGGAATGCATTCCGGTTTTATTAAATGTGTTAGTGTGCGCAAAATGCTTATATGATCTGCCCCTTCATGGGCACTGACACTGTAATACGTTTAATTGTTATTTCTATGTGTCCATTATTGTTTCTAGAGTTTCAGAGAGGAGCGTCACACTTTATATGTCATACTTCAGACAGGTCTTTGCCCCAAGGACTTTACAATGTAAATTGGACAAGCACAAAACAATTAAACAAGGCATGATGGTGGTAGAAAAGGGGATACTGTTTGACTGGTGGTGTGTCTAGACAGTGTAATTGCTACTATTCTGTTAATAAAAGAATGATAAGCATTAACAATGAGAGAGTCTCATACAGTAAGAGGCCCAGATTTCTAAAGATATTTAGGTTTTGGGCTGTCAGTGTTGCAACGTAAACTGATTTAGGAGCCTTAGCCTCATTTTCAAAAGTGATTTAGGCACTTGGGAGCTAAAACCCCATTGACATGGTTCCCTCAAGTTTGGGTAAACTGGACCAATTCAGTGTTGTATGATATATCCTCTTGGGCCCCATATAAAACCACTGCTAATGGTTTCAGGGCCATTGCAAGTTTTCTACTGGCTTCTGTCCAGGTATCTGCTGATAAGCAGCCAAAGTAGCCTCTGGCCACCATAGTCTAGTGGGCTGTGCACAGAACTGAAAGAAACACAATCCTGTACTATTATCCTGCTTCTGATTCTTACTCTGTGACCTTAGTCAAGACACTTAAAACTTTCTGCCATAGTTTTCCCAATAGCTATATAATGGGTAAAATTCTGGCCCTATTAAAGTCAATGGGAGTTTTGCCACTTACTTCAGCAGATCCAGGATTTCAGACAATATGTGAGGTACCTGCCTGCATCATGAAGATGTTCTGATGATTAATGTTTTTATATTTCATTATGTGGATCATTATAGAAACTGCAGAGCAAGGTGGGGAGAAGAGAAGGGAACAAATAAAGCAAGCAGCAAAGGTGAACAATATGAGGAAAAAACGAAGCAAATAAGAGAGAGGGCACAGTCGAGAAGACAGATTAGTATGGGAAAGAGGCAGGGGTTGAACAAATAATAGGGAAAGACTGCATGGAAAAGAGAAGATCATGGCTCTTTATATCCCAAAGCAGTAAATGTAGCTGCTATTAGTCCTTATACCAAATTACAGCTGTTGCAGCATAATTTCTCAGGGATGAATTCTACTATTTTCCAAGCTATAATTAGATGGAAAAGAAAGCAAAACCATTCCAATCCTTTCATTGTCAAGAAATTATATACTAAATAAAGTTTTTAGTTATACTAGACTTCAAGAAAAACTACAGTAAGACAAGTTGTCAAACTCCTCCCGCCTCATGACTTCACCAACCATGTGATTTTTAAATATATTTTTGTATTAATTTTAGGTGCATTTTTCTTTACATATCTGTCATGGAGATTGGGTTACTGCTGTAAGGCAAAATTCAGGATTAAGCATTAACACATTAGCTGGTAGCATGATCTGAGTATGTTTTGGCAACTCGTTGGGTCAAACTGAGAATAATTTGTTTTTCAAAGGCCTGTGCAATGCAAAACTAAATCCAAAAGAGACTATGACAGTGATTTTAGAAACAATGATCAGAAAATAGTTATTTGTAGACAAATAAAAGGGTAAATTTCTCCATTTAAGAGGTATTGTCCGTCATTCAATTATCTAGGGTGACCAGCTGTCCCGATTTTATAGGGACAGTCCCAATTTTTGGGTCTTTTTCTTATATAGGCTCCTATTACCCCCCCCCCCCCACCCCCGGCCCAAATTTTTACACTTGCTGTCTGGTCACCCTACAATTATCTTGTACACGGGATCTCCAACCTGAAGTATTCCAATGTTATCAGTGCCAAAAAGACTCCTAAACAGTGGGGTTGATTCATAGATGTTGTGCTTCAGAGAAAGATCACACATCCAATACCTATAGAGAGGGGTAAGGATCAGCATTAGTCACTTATGGCAAAACAAATGCTGCTGCTTTAAAAGCACAATTTGAAAATAGCTTCTTCTTCATGTTAAGAAAGAGGATAAAATGCAGTGACATTATAAAAGTGTTTGTAGTGCCTGTCTGCATTTCTGCTTGGAGCTACGTCACTTTACCTTTCGGGTGGTAGCAGATTGCAGTCAGCAGGATTTAACAATCAGTGAAACTTCTTTTTAAAGACCACTCAAAGGAATGACTAACACTGGTTGCTTAATGGAGGTGGGCATGCAAAGACCGGGGAAGTACACATGGGGATAATCGCCTACAAGATTATCTCTTGCGCATATTTCACTGTGTACTTTTCTTCCGGTTACAAGTGAACTGAAGTGCTTTGTAAAAATAAATATCTAAATATAAATACTTACATTCTTAAATAATTAAAGGTCTGGTCCTGTTCCCATTGAAATCAATGGCAAAACTTCCATTGACTTAAGCGACTTAAGTCAAACTTACACTGATTTATGGGGACATAATGAAGCAAACTGGCAGATAAATTACAAACAGCAAATAATACCACCTAGCTTTTATATAGCACTTGTCATCATAGATCTCAGAGTGCTTTACGAAGGAGGTCAGTACCATTATCCACATTTTAGGGGGATGGTGAGGGTTCCCCCCATCCCCCTGACAAAATCCAAGTTCAGAGTCCTCTGTTTTTCCTATAAGAGTTACAAACATCACAAACATGTAAATAGTGTAAGGACCAAAGCTTCCTGAAATGTTCAGGCATGTGTGACATCAACTAATGTAATAGAATCTTGAACTCAGGATCTGTCAAGTGGATAAGAGAAACTATTTTCAAATGTGGTTTTAAAGTGTATTTGTACTTCATTAATGATTTAGGATCTTAACATTTGTATTTATTTAAAAAGCAGCAGCATTGTCAAACAGCTGACAAAAAGAATAAAATGCAGCTTCACTGCCTGGACATCTGGAAAACCACAGCGGTAGGGAAATTGTTTTCTGACAACCATTTACCTAGCCCAGATTTAGGATCCAATGCTGCCAAATGCTAAAGTCTCTCCAGCCAGGAGCGGAGGGCACTCAGCACCAGCTGAATCAGCCCTTTGGGAGATCATAGAGGTTGGATCTTCCCTCATCCAAATTTTTGACTCCATCTCCTGGAAGTTTATGCTTCATTATATTTATGATAGTTTAAAATTGCAGTAAAATACTAAGCACTGACTTTGCTGTTACAGAGCATTAGCCGCAGTGAGTTTAGATAGATGTAATAGTTCAGAGTAGAGAAAGGTAACCACTTAGATCCTTAGCCTTGTTATTAGGCCCACTTTTCTACTTTAGAGATGTACTGCTGCTCTCCAGTTTCCCCAAACAGATAAAAAGCAGCGAAAATTGAAGTCAATAGAGTTTTGTCAGAGTAAAAAATTCAGAATTGGGCAGGATTCTGTTTATTTGTGTTAAACAACTTTACATACATCTCTCGCGCTCATATTTGTGTGTATGTAATGTATAATTAAGACAAAGTGTGTTTGTGTGTGTGTATATATACACACACACATTTTGTCTTAAGTACTAAGGTCAGGAAAACTAACAAGGAAGACTAAAAAGGTCACAGAAAACTCAGAGCTCTGAAAAGAAAGTCACAAAGCTTAAAATTGAAAGCAGTTGTAGGCCCTTTACCCAGTGACACAGTGTAGAAAAGGACAGAGTAAGTCAGTAGATGATCTGACAGCAAAAAAGCAAGCTGAGATCAGAGGCCAAATCCTGTTTGCTGTATTCAAGTGAGATGGCTCTTTATTCCCAGGTGTTGCTGTCGCCAGACATTGTACATATAGCTTGGTGGGGATTATCCACCAGCACCTCTAACATCCCTACGATGATAAGTACAAGGCCAGTAATTCAGGCAGAATATATTTAACTAAGGAGCTGCTGAAAAATGGAATGTGTAAGTGAACCACAAAAAGCAGCAACTGAAATAAAGAATGAATCCATTTAAAAACATTTTTAGGGAACACTATAAGACTGAATTGTACCATACTGTGCTGTGGGTTTTGACAGGCATAAATGAAAACTAAGAAGAAACCACAGAGGTTTGTACTGCACTGTGAATATATAAAGTACTACATAAATACTCAGGATTATTTTCATTGTGACCACAGATGGAATTTGTCCCAGGTCTTCAAAAGGTAAAAGGCTAGATCAATCGCTATCCCTTTGAGTACATGGTTTGAAAATATTCTCCTTGCAGAGTTTTAAATACAGACCATTCCAGCAGATGAAGGGCTTTTTGTTTGTTTTTAACTACTTAAAATAAAGAATCTAATTTACAAGATTGAATTATGTTGGGGTCAAATTGCAAATGCCTTTAAAATAACTGCCCTTTGCAATAAGCATACACATAGACTTTATTTAGGCCTCAATTCATGAAAGCAACCCTGTCTGGAAAAGCACTCCAACACACGCTTTCATGAATGAAGGCCTTAATATTTATATTACAATAGTCCCCATTGGCCCTAATCAGGACCAGCACCCCATTGTGCTAGGCACAGTACAAACACATGTAAAGACAGTGGGTGTGTCTACACGGCAAAGAAAAACCCATGTCTGGCCCATGCCAGCTGACTGGGGCTCATGGGGTTCAGGCTCCAGCGCTGTTTCATTGCTGGGTAAACTTCCAGGGTCAGGCTGGAGCCTGGGCTCGAGGACCCTGCAAGGTGGGAGGGTCCCAGAACTCGGGCTCCAGCCCAAGCCCAGAAGTTTACACAGCAGTGAAATAAGCCCACAGCCTGAGCCCTGTGAGCTCGACTTGGCTGGCATGGGCCAGTCCCGGGTTTTTCTTTGCTGTGTTGAAAGACCCTTAGTCACTGCACCAAAGAGTTCACTGTCTAAGTAGGCAAGTGACACACAAAGCATCAGAGGGAGATGGCTACAATCACATGTGTTCTATATAGTGTATACACACATATACACCTATGTGTAAGTTATGATAAACAGATGAAGTGTCAGGTATGCACCCAGCCATCATTAATACATTTTAATTTAATAAAACTGTACTGGATACATAACTGATTAGAATTACTTTAATATTTTAGCTACCTCTCCAGTAGCTCCTCCCTGTCCATGATCCCAGTGTCTGGGTCAACAGTTGTTAAAATACACCTGCAATGGTGTGACAAAGTGGGACTGTTCTTAATGTTTCCTCTGAATACTGTGGGGGTGCCTCGGTTTCCCCTATGCAATTCTTAAGTCTCTTGGTGGTGGGATAAGGGAGTGTGATTGTTGCAGAGCAAATGACCAGTGTACATAAATGTCCGACACTCTGTCTCCTGGCAACTAGTGGCCTGGGCCCTTCCCCCCTGCAAGGTGATAGTTAAAGGTGTTGGAGAACAAAGGAATCAGGTGACCTCCTGGCCCGGGAAAGGGACAAAGCTCAGAAGAGGAGGGGCTGGAGGGTGAGTCAGTTTGGGGCTGGCTGGAGATGTGGAGTGAGGTGCAGACTTGGTTGTCTGGCTCACTGCCCCACAAAATGGACCCGGCGGAGGGGTCCTGTTCTCTGTACCTACAAGCTCTGTTTTAGACTGTGTTCCTGTCATCTAATAAACCTCTGTTTTACTGGCTGGCTAAGAGTCACGTCTGACTGCAAAGTTGGGGTGCAGGACCCTCTGGCTTCCCCAGGACCCTGCCTGGGTGGACTCACTGTGGGAAGCGCACGGAGGGGCAGAGGATGCTGAATGCTCCAAAGGTCAGACCCAGGAAGGTGGAAGCCATGTGAGTTTCTTGCCCTGAAGACAGTCTGCTCAGAGAGAGGAGACTTCACCAGAGTCCTGACTGGCTTTGTAAGGAGAGCAGTTCCAGAGCATCACCCGGGGACTCCGTGACAACTGTCAAACAATATTAAGCATAAAATATGCAAACAGTTGATTATTCTCCTTGTATAATAATGCAGACTCCCCCACCCCCAACACAAGCCATCACCTCTTTCATTTCCACATCACCAGTTAGGCTCCCATCCCAGGTATCCTCAGTAAATTCAGTACTGTATATTTAGCTTGACATTCACAAGCACTTCTCAAAATGTCCTGGATGCCATGGGGAAGTCTCTTAGGCTCCCCATAACTGCTTGTATGCAAGGGACCAGATCCACAGGAAAAACCCCAGTGGTCCCCTGCAGAGGGAGTATGATGCTCTATAAGAATGACTAGTTACACTAATAGATTTCAGAGTGGTAGCTGTGCTAGTCTGTATCAGCAAAAAGAACAAGGAATCCTTGTGGCACCTTAGAGACTAACAAATTTATTTGAGCATAGTGGGCGAAAGCTTATGCTCAAATAAATTTGTTAGTCTCTAAGGTGCCACAAGGACTCCTCGTTCTCTTTACACTAACAGAGTCACCATTTTTACAAAGTTGCAATAAATCTTATACAAAGTATGTCACATAAGGTATCAATAGAAAAGTTATGAATTGCTAAGTATGGTAGACCTGTTTATGCATGTATCATCTTTGTATCTGAAGTTATGAATACTGGCTACGTATTTGTATCAAACAAGTATTGTGTTTGCGACACCCCTCAGATAGATTTACATCAGGGCTAGACAGCTATGTGTCAATGGCCCATTAAGGACATTCCAATCTTACAATGGGCCATTGAAGAAACTCATAATCAGCGGTGGCTCCAGGCCCCAGCACGCCAAGCGTGTGCCTGGGGTGGCAAGCCACTGGGGACGCTCTGCCGGTCGCCATGCTTGGGGCGGCAAAATGCCTAGAGCCGCTCCTGCTCATCATGCCCAGTAAGCCTTTTCAGTGGATGCCTCGGACATTGTGAGGGCCAAAGGCCGCCTCTGTGAGTCAGCAAAGCCGTGAGGACATGTGGTAAGGACATGAGACCTAAGACTCTATCTTTTACTGGTAACTTTCCATGCTCATGTGACCCTGGACTCCATCTTGGGCCAGTATCTTTTCATGTACCTGCGCTGGGCTATAAATTGCAAGCTGTGACATCACTGCTTTGTTTTCATTCCTGCTTCACATCTCTGGACTGGATTTGTAACAAGGAAACTTTAAACAGGAAGCTGAATGACCCCCAGTCTGTTTGGGTGAATCCAGAGAGAGTTTTTACAAACTAGCAGATTTACATTACAGCTATGATCCTGACCTGCAATCTCTGAAAATCACTTGTAATGTACATGATTCCTTAACCATTTATAACTGTTATTTTTCTTCTTATATTATTAAACCTTTAGTTTATAGTTATGGAAGGATTGACTCTAAGCATGATTTTGGGGTAAGATAGGAGTTATATATTGACCCAGTTTACTGGCTGGTCCCTTGGGATAGGAAGAACTTTATGTATGATGAATCTTGTTTTCAGTAACCTCTCATCATAAATTCTGGTTGTCTGGGTGGTGAGCCAGCAGCTGGAATGCCTAAGGGGATAGTGTTTTCAACTTATTAAGCAGTGTAGGGATACAGAAGTTCACTTTTGTTACTGGCTTGGTGATCTCTAATGACAGAATAAACACCAGTTGGGTCCCTCAGACAGAGACAAGCACCTACAAGATCTCTAGCAAGCATTCTTAAAACTACAATACCCACCTGCTGAAGTGAAAAAACAGATTGACAGAGCCAGATGAATACCCAGAAGTCACCTCCTACAAGACAGGCCCAACAAAGAAAATAACAGAACACCACTAGTTGTCACTTTCAGCCCCCAACTAAAACCTCTCCAGCGCATCATCAAAGATCTACAACCTATCCTGAAAGATGATCCCTCACTCTCACAGATCTTGGGAGACAGACCTGTCCTTGCTTACGGACAACCTGAAGCAAATACTCACCAGCAACCACACACCATTGAACAAAAACACTGACCCAGGAACCTATCCTTGCAACAAAGCCCAATGCCAACTCTGTCCACATATCTATTCAAGTGACATCATCATAGGACCTAATCACATAAGCCACGCCATCAGGGGCTCATTCACCTGCACATCTACCAATGTGACATATGCCATCATGTGCCAGCAATGCCCCTTTGCCATGTACATTGGCCAAACCGGACAGTATCTACACAAAAGAATAAATGGACTCAAATCTGACATCAGGAATCATAACATTCAAAAACCAGTAGGAGAACACTTTAACCTGTCTGGTCACTCAATAACAGACCTGAGGGTGGCAATTTTGCAACAGAAAAGCTTCAAAAACAGATTCCAAGGAGAAACTGCTGAACTTGAATTGATATGCAAATTAGATATAATCAATTTAGGCTTGAATAGAGACTGGGAATGGCTGAGCCATTATAAACACTGACTCTATCTCCCCATTTAAGTATTCTCACACTTCTTATCAAACTGTCTGTACTGGGCTATCTTGAATATCACTTCAAAAGTCTTTTCTCTTACTTAATTGGCCTCTCAGAGTTGGTAAGACAACTCCCACCTTTTCATGCTCTCTGTATGTGTATATATATCTCCTCACTATATGTTCCATTCTATGCATACGAAGAAGTGGGCTGTAGCCCACAAAAGCTTATGCTCAAATAAATTTGTTAGTCTCTAAGGTGCCACAAGTACTTCTGTTCTTTTTGTGGATACAGACTAACACAGTTGCTACTCTGAAACCAGGGTGTATCTGCCCTGTTTCATACAGTCTGTCCTGAATTTTGTATTCTCAGCTGTGACCCACCTTAGGCACAGTGACAGGGAGAAAGAGACAAGATGTTCCCCATTCCCTTTCACTTAGACATTTTCCCTCTTCTGAAAAATATCCACATGAGCACTGGGCTGCATAGAAAGAAGCCAGAAAGGAGCAGAATTAACTGACATGCTCCCTAGCACCACCACCCCCAAACTACAGACTAGCTGCAGGAAAATGGGTGGAGAATTAATGCTTTCTGAGCCACTATTAAATCCAGTCAGAGAGCAGAACTGGGGGAGCTAGCCAACAGTAGTATCATGAGTGGGGCAGGGAGTCCCTTTGCACAAACAACTGGACGCTGCAGGGTTAGGAGCCTAGATCCACATTTCCAGCAATGATAATATTTAGCTAGTACTTTCATCTGCGACTCTCAAATGCTTCATAGAGGTGGGTGGTCAGTATCCCTATTTTACACATGGAGAAACGGAGGTCCTGAGGCCAGGCCTAAACTAGGAAAAAAGCTGTGTTAACTAGCATGTTAAAATCCTTGTGTGGACAAGACAAGCTGCAGTTTTAAAGTGCGTTAGCTGGTTGAGGTAAATCTCCGCATGAAGCTTTGGATTTACGTGACCAGCTAAGATGTTTAAAATTCACCTCTCTCCCCCTTGGCTCCTTTCATCTACTCCACTGAAGACAAGATCAGAAAGTAACTTAAATTACTTGCTTGAATGCCACTGAGCAAGACAATGGAAGAGAGGGGAATTGAAACAAAGTCTCCAGACTCATAGTCCTATGCCTGACTCCCTGAACCAACAGGACTGTAAAAAGTTTGGACATTAGTTTATTCTCCTACTCCTGCTTTTGTACTGGAGAGGCTCATACAGGCCTTAACCTCTGTGTCTTTATCAAACCACTTAACATGTTGTGTTTCACTGAATGTATTACAGAGAGAAAATCCATTAATTTCTCCCAACTGTCTACTCCTAATCTCAGTACATCATGCATGAAATTCAGCTTAGTTTAGTGTGATGCCAGGAGTGCTTCACACACACTTCACCACATGATGGCAATGTGGTCCCTCAAAATGTGTTACAACATCAGAGAGTAAAAGTTACTGCACTCAAACTCTTCACACCTCATATGTTTTAGCCTAGTTAACTGTTCATAAGTGGTATTCCAAAAACATCAGTGAAAGAAGTTAGGGTCTCATCTGTAATGCTTCAGTCACACAACAGAGTCAGGAAATTCAAGGTTATAGTAGCAGCAGTAGCTAGCTCTCTCTCACACACAAAGTATGTACAGTTCTAGTCCGGTATATGCCATTAAGTTTGTGCCTTGCTGCATAAATATGCAGTGTGACAGTACCCATTGGAGTGAAAAATTTGAATAAGTCTGATCCTTGGTTCTCGATCATAATGTTTACAGTTTTTGCATAACATGTCATGGAATTTTGACTTTTTAAAAGAGAACAAAGCAAGTAATTACATCTTGCAACAATAAGATAAAAAAGCTAAGCCTTTTCCACTAGAGGGCAAAAATACATCTGTATAATTCTTTCAACATTTGAAGAAAACTCATTTCCCACCTGCCCCAATAACTCAGAGAGATGCACAGAATTATACTAAAAATATCCACCTTGATATTATGAGAATAATGAGAATGAGAATAAATATGAGAAACTGCAGTGCAGAGGAGAACGTTTTCAAGAAGTTGTGTACCTGAAAATGGAAATTTACCATAAAAGTGCCGTGTCACCCATAAGCAAAACATTGCTACCCAACATTACAACACGCACTTCACATTTCACTTGGCATGCATTAGTTGGGTAGTACATGTAAATGTGTTAAAGGCCACAAATAAATTATTTTACATCGCTTGAATTATTAGTAGCTCATTGAAAATATTTTAGCCAGTGACAGTTAAGTCTTGTCCAACTTCTATCATCTTAGACTTTCCTGGAGAGACTTGCTTATTTAAAAAAAAGTGTTTAATTCATCTCAGCTGCTATTGTCACACTTATGTAAACCGCATGGGTCTGCACAATTAGGCTGTTCCCAATAGATTTCCAACCTATCTGATAGTTTTTCCACATTTCCAGTTCCTGTTCCCAACAGAACTCACAGATGCTATTTTATAACAGGTAGGCAGGTGATGAGTTGCAATTATTACTACAGATTGGAGGATAACTAATGTGATGCCAATTTTTTCAAACAGCTCCAGAGGCGATCCTGGCAATTACAGGCCAGTAAGCCTAACTTTAGTATCAGGTAAATTGGCTGAAACTATAGCAAAGAACAGAATGATCAGACATATGAATGAATGTGATTTGTTGGAAAAGAGTCTACACAGCTTTTGTAAAAGGAAATCATGCTTTACCAATCTTTTAAAATTCATTGAGGGGGTCAATAAACATGTGGACAAGAGTGAGCCAATGGATATAATGTACTTGGACTTTCAGAAAGCCTTTGACAAGGTCCCTCACCAAAGGCTCTTAAACAAAATAAGCAGTCATGGGATAAGAGTGAAAGTTCTTTCATGGATCAGTAACTGGTAAAAGACAGGAAACAAAGGGTAGGAATAAATAGTCAGTTCTAAGAATGGAGAGGAGTAAATAGTGGTGTCCCCCAGAGATCTGTACTGGGACCTGTGCTGTTCAACATATTTATAACTCATCTGGAAAAAGGGATAAACAGTGAGGTGGCAAAATTTGCAAATGACACACAATGACTCAAGATAGTTAAGGCCAAAGTAGACTGTGAAGAGTTACAAAAAGATCTCACAAGACTGGGCAACAAGGTGGCAGATGAAATTCAATGTTGATCCATGCAAAGTAAGGCACACTGGAAAACGTAATCCCAACGATACATACAAAATGATGGGGTCTAAATTAGCTGTTACCACTCAAGAAAGAAATCTTGGAGTCATTGTGGATAGTTCTCTGAAAATATCTGCTGAGTTGCAGCAGCAGTCAAAAAAAATCTAACAGAATGCTAAGAATCTTTAGGAAAGGGATGGATAATAAGACAGAAAATATCATATTGCCTCTATATAAATTCATAGTGCGCCCACACCTTGAATACTGCATGCAGATGTGGTCGCCCCATCTCAAAAAAGATTTGGAAAGGGTACAGAGAAGGGCAACAAAAATGATTAAGGGTATTGAACAGCTTCCATATGAGGAGAGATTAAAAAGACTGGGCCTGTTCAGATTGGAAAAGATATGACTAAGGGGGGATATGATAGAGCTCTATAAAATCATGAATGTCATGCAGAAAGTGAATAAGGAAGTGTTATTTACTTCTTCACGTAACACAAGAACCAGGGGTCACTCAAATGAAATGAATAGGCAGCAGGTTTAAAACAAACAAGAGGAGGTGCTTCTTCACACAATAAGCAGTCAACCTGTGGAACTCTTTGCCAGGGGATGTTGTGAAAGCCAAAACTATAACTTGGCTCAAAAAAGAATTAGATAAATTCACGGAGGATAAGTCCATCAATGGCTATTAGCCAAGGTGGTCACAGATGCAACCCCATGCTCTGAGTGTCCCAAGCCTATGACTACCAGAAGCTGGGAGTGGACAACCGGAGATAGATCACTTGATGATTGTCCTGTTCTGTTCATTCCCTCTGAAGCACCTGGCGTTGGCCACTGTCAGAACACAGGATACTGGGCTAGATGGACCATTGGTCTGGCCCAGTATGGCTGTTCTTATGTGTTCTTGCTGGCTTATTACACCTATGAACTGTGCACACAGCTCGCCTATGCTAAAACATCCTATTATTATTAGCACCCTGTACTCCCATTTCCCCCTTGCTTGTTTGTTTCACCTAATACACCTTCTCTTGTACACTGCAAGCTCCTTGGGATGAGGACTGTCTTTTACTATGTCTGTACAGTGCCTGGCACAAAGATGCCCCAACCTGGTTCAGACCACTAAGTTCAACCATAGGTGCCAACTTCCTCTCTACCCAGGGGGTGCCCACCTTAACCCCAGGCCCCGCACTCACTCCACCCCTTTCCCCAAGCCCCCACCCCACCTCTTCCCACCCCCACTCTGCCCCCGCCCTGCCTCTTTCTGCCCCCTCTCCCAAGCACACCCTGTCCCCGCTCCTTCCCCTCCCTCTCAGTGCCTCCTGCATGCCGCAGAACAGCTGATCCCGGTGGGTGGGAGGGGGAAGGAGTTGATCAGTTGTGCCATCGGTGGATGAGAGGCACTGTGGGGGGAGCTTGGCTACCAGTGGGTGCTAAGCACCTGCTAATTTTTTTCTGTGAGTGCTCCAGAGTTGGCGCCTATGGATGCAACTGAAACAAAATCAATGATATACAAAACTGAAATAATGAGGGGAAAGTTACTTTTTATTTTAGCCTAGGAAAAGGTTTGATTCAGGTTTTAGAGGGGATCTGTGTCAATTATTTACCTCTTGACACTGATGGTTAACAAAAATGTACTGCCACTGCTGAACTCCTGACACCAAAGGGATTACAGATCAATGCAGTCACCTTCAACCAATATATTAAGGTTGGAATAATACTCAAATATACGCTATTTCTATTCTGAACACCTTCCCCTCACTGTATCATCTTCGAGAGGCAAATATTTGGGGTGTAGGTATGGAACTCAGAGCTGGATGGGTCAAAAGCATCCGTGTTAGTACAGATGCATTTTACATACAGCACAATTTATAAAACTGGAAACTCCTGACTCATTCTGACGCAGGCCATCTAAGAGATTATTTAATAATGGTGATAAGAAAAAGATTTGCTGCAGTTGTAAGGCCAAGGTAGGCTACTTCATCCTTTTGGAAATGCCAGAGCAGAGTCTTTTGCAGAGAGTATTTTCTAGTCATAGAGGGTAAAAACTAGATTAGTGCGCGCGCGCGCACGCACACACACACACACACACACACACCCATAGCTAGTTATTCAAATTGACATACGGCTGTTTTTAGCTAACCTACATTTACTAATCTCTTTATTGGAGGACACCATCAGCATGGAAGTACATAATTAGAATGTCTTCTTTTGAATATGGCATAAAATATTTCTTGAGTTTTATGGGGGTATGTATTGTGCCTCTACTACAGGGTTTTGGAGTTGGGAGGGGAGATGAGAAATGGGAATTTAAGACTAGAGAGCAAACTCAACCTTCTAGCAACACTGATGCAACACAAGCAACCCCAGGCACTATAGCAGTGGCGTTAGAGCAGGGTTTCACAACTCATGGATCGCAACCCAAAACTGGGTCTTCAGAATATGTCAAAGGGCCATGTGGGAGACCTGGAGGAGGGTGGGTCCTGCCTCTGAGTGTGTGGGGAAAGTCTAGGGGGAAGGGGGAGGGTGCAGAGCCAACCCCACATTCAGCAATGACTCCTGGGTCTCCAGTCCCTCAGGGGTGGCTGGGCTCTGCGACCTGTCCCCACTCCAGGCGTTGCAACCTGGTGCACAGGATCATAGCACCACACAGGTTTGGCCCAGTCAACTCTCTGTCATGGTGATCGGGGGAATCCAGGTCAAATTTGAGTGAGTGGGGGAGCTGCGATACCATGCACCAGGTCCCCAGGCCCTGGCTGGTGACTGGCCCCCCCATCGGGAGCCTGGGCCAAACTTGAGTGGTGCTGTAAACCTGGAGGTCACAATGCCTGGAGAGAGGAGGGAGCTGAACCCAGCCAGCCTCACGGCACAGGAGCCGCAGGAGACACACGGCACACTTATTTAGTACTTATTACATCAATGGGTATATTATACATTGTGGGGAAGAGTTAGCAAACCAGATTTTTTTGCACTAAAGCTATGTACTTGGTTGCAACAAGCCAGCAAGGTTTACAAATGGGTCCCCTGCACCCAGAAAAGTTGGGAACCACTGCATTAGAGAACCATAAAATAGAACTTGTACTTATCCATCACATGACTGTCTCCTTCTGCCTCGCAAACATACAGAAATTTGAGATTATTTACCATGAATCTATAGTAGCTATACTTTACCTCTATAAGGGCTATACCAGCACAGCTATGCTGCCACCGTCCCGTGGACGCAGCCTCTACTGACCGAAGAGTTACTTCTGTCAGTGTAGGCACATTGCCTGCCAGAGCAATGATAGCTAGGTCAATGGGAACATTCTCGTGTCAACAGAGCTGCAGTTACACCAGGGCTACATCAGTCAGCGGGGGATGGGAGGTGCCTGTGTCCTTCATTTTTGCTCTTTTTGTCTGTTCGAGGCCGGCTCTGTGCCTGTGTACCTGCTCACAAAAGAAGAGGCAAATGTCGCCTCTTCCCTCCACACCAATTTCCTGCTCAAGATTTAAGATGAATTAGAGGCCTAGCCCTGTGTCTTGAAGCAAGCAAACGCCCATTAATAAATAAATTCCACCTGTGTAGCAAGTCCCATCACAGGATCTCAAAACACCTTACACGTGTTAATTAATTTAGTCCCAACATTGCAGGGAGGTAGGGCAGCATTACTAACCCCATGTTTTAGTGATGAGGAAACTGAAAAACAGAGGTGAAGTGACTTGCCAAAGGCCACACAGGGAATCTGTGACAAAGCCAAGAATAGAAGCTATGTTTCTGGCCTCCCAATCCTGAGCCTTAATCAAACCCAGCGTTCTTTCTATTGAATTTAAGGGGAGGTATGCCTGAGTAAAGACTTCAGAACTGGGGCTCACAACTGAAAACAATGGCATGACTATTTCCAAAGAGAATACTGGCTTTTATTTATAAAATAAATACATCTCCCAAAGCTACACAGATTAATTTAATCAAGTGAATCACAGCACAAGTATGTGACTGAGCTCCTTTTTGTACCATAGGATAATTTAAACAGACACCACAAGGTGCATGATTGTTGCATCTTTATACACGTTCATTCAGACCCACCTCCTCTTAAAACAATGCCCACTGAACTCAAGTAGTCTAATCCTACTCCCCTTGAAGACAATGCAAAACCACCAATGAATTTGTGCCATATATATGTGTGTGTGTGTGTATCTATATACACATACTCGCTTATTTTCTTCGTCCTTTATTAATCAGAGTTTGGTACTAGGTTTATATTTTGAGATTACACTCATACTATACTATTTATTTAAGATTAGCGTTAATGTTATGATGAAATATATGTATGTCAATATCACCAATAAAAGCAATATTGTTTAGTATGTAGATAAAATAAGGGCTGTCCCGATCTATTTTTTGCTTACTTTTAAGTGTTTGGTTTTGTAAATGAGATGTTAGTTAAGAACACTGTAATTTAGCAAGCTTAACTGGTATAAAAATTATTTATTTTTAAATTCTCAAGATATAGAGTCTTTTGAGGGTTGGTTGGTTTCTCTCCATCATTCATATTTCTTTTGCATAGGAAAGTGAATATATATATAGGCATAAAACAGATTATCTAATGCTTTACACTTACACAGTGCTCTCATCTGTGGATCTGTGAGCACTTTACTGAGGTAAGTAGGCTTTATTCATTTAGCCAATGATAAAACCAGACTAAGTACAGAGATTAGAAGCAATTTCTGTAAAAGGCTCTGTGGTTTGGTGGATAACGCATGGATCTACCCCCTCAGGGAGAAGTAGTCTGTTCCCAGCTCTGTCACAAACTCCTATATATGCAAATCACTTACATTTTCTGCTCATCACTTTGTCAGGAAAATAGACTTGTGTACATGTCCCACACAAGAAAGGAACCCTTTGATAGGAAATGTAAAAAGAGTAATTTTTACTAGATTCTAGCATTTCCTTTCACTTTGAAAAGTAGACCAGACTGCTAAGGAATGAGCATATTTTGTCACCATGTCCACCCCCACCCCCATCTATTGGCCCCATTGATAAGGAATCCCATCTAATTTTCAATAATAGTAATTTCTTAAACATTCTCTGGTTAAAAAATACCTATGAAATTATAACTGACCAGAATAAGAGAGTTCAGAGTAATGGAAAGACAATGCCTTTGTTAGATAAACAACTGAACTAAATTAGGAAAGAAGGGATTATTTTAAAAATAATCTACCCATGGATCAAATTTGTAATGTGATTCTGTTGGGGAGATACAGGGACAAAACATCAGACACTTTGCCAAAAGTATCGAAAAAGGTGCCACTTTAGAGTGAATAATAAAAAGTAGACATTCAGTTTAATCAAAATGAGTAGGATTTGTTTTAGTTGGGACTCCAGTTTCAACCTTAGCTATGAAAGGTTGCCACCTCTTCTTAATAAACCACATATCAACTGCTATAAATCCATGACTGGAACCATGGTCCTATTGGTCCAAATAAATAAATTAAATAAAACCCAGACCTCTGTCACTTAAGCTGGAGAAGGATGTTAGCTTAATAGAGGGACCCTTCTTTAGATGCAAATAATCAATAAAGAACAGATGAGTCACTCTCCAGTGAAAAGTGGCAAAAAGTCCCACTGATACCAGTGTGAGCAGGACTGGGCCCATACAAGCTTCAACACTAGCTAATAACTTTGCTTAATTATAGTCTGTTTTCTTCAAATATATATGGCACACAAATCCTCAAGGCTATTTAGTGACATAGAAAAAAGACAGTTACCATTTCCGTAACTGGTGTTCTTCGAGATGTGTTGCTCATGTCTGTTCCACAGTAGGTGTGCATGCTCATCACATGCACCAGTGTCAGAAGTTTTTCCCTTAGCAGTACCTGTAGGGAGTGCCCCTAGCAACTCCTGGAGTGGCGCCACCATGGCACGGTATAAGAGGCGCTGTGCGTTCCCCCCACCCTCAGTTCCTTCTTGCCAGACAACTCCAGCAGCGGGGAAGGAGGGTGGGATGAGGAATGGATATGAGCAACACATCTTGAAGAACACCAGTTACGGAAAAGGTAACTGTCTTTTCTTCTTCGAGTGATTGCTCATGTGCGTTCCACAGTAGGTGATTCCCAAGCTATATCTGATGGACGTGGGTAGGAGTTCACAGTCACTCAGGAAGGAGCACTGCCCTGCCGAACCCGGCATCCTCCCTGGTTTGGGAGACGATTGCATAATGTGAGGTGAACGTGTGAACCAACAACCATCTGGCAGCCCTGCAGATGTCCTGAATGGGGACATGGGCCAAAAAAGGCAGCTGACGAGGCCTGTGCCCTAGTCAAGTGCACCCTCACAATTGGTGGCGGGGAATGCCCACGAGGTCATAACCTCGTGGATACACGAGATGATCCAGTTGGAGAGCCGCTGAGTGGAGATCGGACGGCCTCTCATGGATTCGGCTGAGGCGATGAACAGTTGCAAAGATTTCCTAAACGGCTTTGTACAGTCTAGGTAAAAGGCCAGAGCCTGTTTCACATCCAGTATGTGGTGGCGGCGCTCACTGGACGCATGGGGTTTTGGACAGAGCACCGGCAGGAAAATGTCTTGGCCCATATGATAGGCAGAGACCACCTTAGGGAGGAACAAAGGGTATGGTCAGAGCTGGACCTTATCCTTATGGAACACCATGTATGGGGGTTCGGAGGTCAGGGACCAGAGCTCCAAGACCCGCCTAGCAAACATGATCGCCACCAGAAAGGCTACCTTCCATGAGAGGTGTGACCAGGAGCATGTAGCGAGCAGTTCAAATGGAGGTCCAGTCAACCTGGCCAGCACTAAGTTCAGGTCCCCCTGCGGGACTGGAGGCCTAACATACGGGCCCTAAGATGAAGGAGGTAGTCTAGTATAAGCTAGATCGGAGCAGCAACAGCAACAGCGGCCCACCGGGAAAACCAAGACCATTTCACCAGGTAGGCCTGACGCGTGGAGAGCCTCCTGCTCTCCAGGAGGATGCGTTGAACCCCTTCTGAGCAAGTCCTCTCCTCCCGGCCTAACCATTGAGCAGCCATGCCATGAGATGGAGGGCTGCTAGGTTGGGGTGCAGGAGGCAACCTTGGTCCTGGGAGAGCAGGTCTGGGCAGGTTGGCAACGGCCACGGTGGAGCAACTGCCAGGTTCATGAGAGTCCTGTACCAATGTTGCCTGGGCGATCAGGAGAACATGGACCCTGTCTGTTTTTATCTTTTCCTTGCCGATCAGTGGAATCGGGGGGAAAGCATAGAAAAGCTGACCTGACCAGGACAGAAGGAAGGCGTCGGAGATCGCACCCACACCAAGCCTCCCCTGGAGCAGAAGCAGGGACATCTTGGGGAGTGCCCCACGTTTGGAAAGTCCTGTGCACCACCTCTGGGTGCAGCGACTACTCATGCTGAGAGGAGACGTCCCGGCTCAGCCAATCCATCTGAGAGTTCTGAACGCCCGGTAAGTGGTGGACTTCCAAGTAAATACCATGAACTATGCAGAAGTCCCACAGCCTGAGGACTTCCTGGCAGAGGGCTGAAGAACAGGCCCCGCCTTGCCTGTCGATGTAGAACATTGAGGCCATGTTGAGAACCCTGACCACTCTGCCCGGCAGGCGCGAGTGGAGGGCCACGTATGCCAGATGGACCACCCTGAGCTCCTTAACGTTTATGTGCAAGGTGAGGTCCTGCACGGACCACAAATCTTGGGTCTGGAGGTTTCCCACCTGGTCTCCGTACCACAGGTCTGAAGCATTGGACACGAACTCCACAGTTAGTGGTCGGCCTCTGAACAGGGCCCCTTGGAGCATGTTCCCCGGGGAGGACCACCAGCGCAGGGAGGCTATCACCAGTTGGGGCACAGTGAGGACTTTGTCCATCCTGTCTCTGGACTGGGAGAAAACCAACCAGAGCTCCTGAGTCTGGCGTGACGAACCATGTACGTGCATGCCGACATATGACCCAGGAGTTGGAAGCACGCTCTGGCAGTCATCACGGGGAACCTTGTGACTGCATTGATGAGCTCCCTTAGGGTTTTGAATCTGTCTGGTGGGAGGGAGGCTCTGGCTGATGTTGCGTCCGGATTTGCCCCAATGAACTCTATGTACTGCACCGGTACCAAAGTGGGCTTGATGTTGTTTACCAGCAGCCCCAGTGTGGTGAATGTGGACAGGACTGCTCACGGGGCGGTCACCATGCGGGTAACAGCGTCAGGAACCTTCCCTTGACCGTGAGCAGTACCATCCAGGCGGCGACTGCGGAGGTCCAAGTGGTGGCTTGCCACTGGACCAGGGAGCCGACAATCAACAGCTGGGGCTACAGGAGCAGTGCCGCGGCGGGGACCTCGAGCGAGATGAAGAACGGGAATGGTGTCGATGCCCGTACTGCAAAGGGCTACGGTAGCCACTCGGAGACAAGGATCTCTGGTGTCGTCTGTCCCGATCTCGATGGGACATGCTCTTCTCACGAGGTCTATGGTCCCCCAAGGCAGAGTGGTGCCTGGAACTCCTGCCAGTCGGTACCCAGCCAGACAACCTGGTGGGGGTCGACGGGAACCAGCACGGACTGCGCATGGGGTTGTCACTGTGTGGGGAACAGAATCAGGAACCTTCCCTCAACTGTGAGCGGTACCATCCAGGCAGTGACTGCAGAGGTCCGAGCAGTGGCTTGCCCCTAGACCAGGGAGCTGACAATGGCGATGCTACCGATACTGGCAGAGACATAACGTTTTGAGCCGCCTGCAGGGTCTCCAGCATGGAGGGCACCCGAATGTAGCCACTGGCATTCAGGGAGGCCAGCTCAGAGTGGGCCTGGCTACTCTGCTTAACTTGAGTCGGAGGCCGCGAGGCCAGTGGGGACCGAGAGCTGCCCAGCGCAGGGTCTAGTCTCTTCCCCAGTCTTGCTCTGAAGCCGTAGCAGAGAAGACCTCTTCGCCTTTTGAGAGTGTCCCGTGGATGGGGAACGGTGCTGACTGGTGGAGGGCACCATTGGCTCACCGCGTACCGATGCCACGGTGCTCAGTGCCAACTCAGAGCGGTGCAGCGGTGTCGGGGTCAGGGCCGACGCCGTCAAAATGGCTCGGAGCCGAATGTCCTGCTTCTTCTTGGTCCGAGGTTTGAAGGATCTGCAAATCTTGCAGCTATTACTGAGATGGATTTCCCCCAGACAGCGTAAACAGTCCATGTGCAGATCACTCATGGGCATAGGCCATTTGCAAGTGTTCCACAAGTGTTCCACAACTTAAAGCCTGGCTGATGTTGCGTCCAGATTTGCCCCAATGAACTCCCCAATGAACTCTATGTACTGCACTGGTACCAAAGTGGGCTTGATGTTGTTTACCAGCAGCCCCAGTGTGGTGAATGTGGAGGCCGTTTGCAAGTGTTCCACAACTTAAAGTCTGGGGCACTGGGCATGCCCCGACCTGGGTGCACTTAACTAATTCTAACTAAAACTACTTTATTTTAAACTAAAGGCACTACTAACTATGAACTAACAGAGTCCAAGAGGGAACGCTACAGCCGAGCTGGAGCAGAGCAGTTCCGACGCACCTTCACTGGCGGCAAGAAGGAACTGAGGGTGGGGGGAGCACACAGCACCCCTTATACCGCACCATGGTGGTGCCACTCCATGGGTCACTAGGGGCACTCCCCTACAGGTACTGCTAAGGGAAAAACTTCCGGCACCAGTGCACGTGGCAAGCTCGCACACCTATTATGGAATGCACATGAGTGATCATTCGAAGAAGAATTTTATGGGGTGGGAACAAACTATTTTTGACTACAGGCAGGTCAAAGAAAAGTTAGACAAAGGTCAATACTTCAAAAGTCAGAGAATTTTCAAGCCAAACACATTTTTACCAAAGAAATGCTAAAATAATAGTTACCAACTATATGTAGGGGCTCTTCTCAGTGAATAGGGATTCTCCATCTCCCATTGCCTCAACTCCAGTCAATAGAGATTGTATAACAAAGAGAAATGTCTGGAGTAAGCTGAATGAGAAGTCTTCTTATTTTTTAAGTTAGAGGAAATTGTATTAAACCGCTAGTTAATGTGTTATTGTGAATAAAGATGTGTTAGTGTACCTTAACAATTGTGAAGAGGTGCTAGCTACGGTCAAGCTGAATGAGACTATTAAAGCTAGCTATGCATTAAGAGCTCTTATGTGTGTGATTATGACACTTAAGAGGGCACTCAAGTTAATCACTGTTTTGTTCACCACAACCATTTTAAATTACTTATACAGTTTCCTGTTGTGGCTGTTTTTAAAGATAACAGCTTTTTATGGATGAACTGTTTCTTATAACTTAGGTTTTTGTGTTGGTTTAGCCTAAAACATTACACACACTTTGTACCGGAAACACAAAAACTCCCCATAATTCCTGAGTTTTGAATGGTAATTGCAGTCTTTGTTTGCTTATAATAAAATTTCCATCTGTCTTCTATTAGTTTAAAAACCAGTTCCCAAGAGTATTTCTTATAGCAATGGAATTACAGCCAGAGTTTGTAAATACAATTCCTTAGACATGTTGCTACATTTAGACTATCTGGGGACACAGAGACAATAATCTCCTCTGCAATCCACGGATGTGACACATTTAGCAGCACGTTCTTTATTGCCATCAGTGTTTTGAGTTACTAAGATTATTAAATGTAACTAATATTTTAAACAGAGGAAAAGAGTTCTTATCTTTTCTATCTGGCACCAGCAGTTTCCCACACTATATGGTACTTAATGTCTTTCCAGCTGCATGTTCAAATAGTGACAACACAAATCAGACAGCATTTGCTCCTATATGAAATCCTGAAATAGGCATATCCAAATGAGCAGTTTTTACATTTGTTTATATAATATTTAACTATAACCAGTATTTCCAAATATTGCTACAGAAAACCAAGTTACGTCTTGAAAAAAAAACCAGGCTGAATTCTGGGTGAAGCTGGGTGAGGGGAGTAGCATAGGATCCCTCAGTTCCTTCTCTACGGCAAAGACCCATAAAGGAAATGCTGAAGCAGAGGGGCAGGAGGGAAGATAATGGAGCACCTATAAGGACAGTCTCAAAGAACTCCGGTTAGTGCACAGGGTGAGTAACCCCCCTTCTTCTTCTAGTAGTGTGTGTATGGGTGCTCCACTTCAGGTGACTACAAGCAGTACCTGTTATCATGTGCGCAAGTGAGGTGAGAGGCTCTAGAGGATTGCTCGTGGTATGCCACTTGGGGTCCCAATATAGTCATTGAGGGAACCATGTGGGATGGGAGGAGGCATACAAGGGCATTCATACCACTGGGACAGGGCTTCAGGATGTCTCTCTCAGCTGTCTTCCATCTCCCCTAGGGTTCCAGAAGCAGGTTCCTAAGACAGTGACTAGGAGAGCCATGGATGGAGATTTGGGAGGACCAAAGAGAAATTCCCATTATCTTCTGTCGATAGAGCACCACTAGAAAATGGTGGTGACTCTGTTGCTAGTGGAGATAAGTGAAGGTCCAGAGACTGGGTAGGTCTCGGTACTGATAGGGGGTTGATGCCCAGCAAATGAGAATCCGGAACCGCCACCACAGTCAGGTTTCTGACATATAAACTTCTGGGGCACTGGTAGAGCCATCAGCACCAAGGTGGTAGTCTGAGAAGACAGGTTTGTCAGTGGTTTTGTTCACTCCAAGGAGCACCTGTAGCTGACTGGCCACTTGGTTTTCTGCAGCACCACAGTGTTAGGTACTGAGTATTGGTTGTCTCCAATCTAGTGGAGGCAGACTTTTTCCCTTGCCACCTCAATCAAGTCCCATCGGTACCGACATCTGACTGGAGCCAAGTCCCTTAGGGCCTAGAGTCTTAACAGCACTGCTGGTATCTGAGAAACCTGCAGCCTCCATGGTACCAGATTGAGAACCTGAAATCTCCAATATGGTTGTCTCACGAGGAGACCGAGGTATTTTCTCTGTGGGTTCGCTATGGGGAGAGCCAGGGCCCCTTCCCTTAGAGTCTTTCTGAGAGGCCTCCACAGTCTTCCTCTTAGATGATCTAGGAGAGTGTTGTTCTGAGATGGCAGGAGCACACAACTTGCTCAGAGACATGTGGTGGGGGTCCCCCATGGCCCAGGTCAGATGCGGGACAGGGAACACTCCGTCATGGGAAATCTCAGTTTAATTGCCCAGTTTCCAGACCTAATTTCCTTCTTTGACAAGGTTACTGACCTAGTTTATGGGGGGAGGGGGCGGGAGAAAGAGGGGTAGCAGCAGACATTATATATCTTGATTTTAGTAAGGCTTTTGACACAGTCCCCCATGACATTCTCATAAGCAAACTAGGGAAATGTGATCTAAATAAAATTACTAGAAGAAGGTTACACAACTGTTTGAAAGACCATATTTAAAGAGTAGTTATTAATAGATTGCTGTCAAACTGGGAGGGACATAGCTAGTGGGGTCCTGGGTTCAGGACTTTTCAATATTTTCATTAATGACTTGGATAATGGAATGGAGTGTACGCTTATAAAATTTGCAGATGACACCAAACTAGCAGGGGTTGCAAGCACTTTAAAGGACAGGATAAGAATTCAAAACGACCTTGATAAATTGGAGAACTGGTCTGAAAACAACAAGGTGAAATACAATAAAGGCAAGTGCCAAGTACCATGCTTAGGAAGGAAAAAATCAAACGCACAACTACAAAATGGGGAATAACTGGCTAGGAAATAGTACTGCTGCAAAGGATGTAGGGACTGTAGTGGACCACTCATTGAATATTAGTCAACAACGTGATGCAGTTACTAAACAGGCAAGTATCACACTGGGGTTTATTAACAGGAGTGTCATATGTAAGATAAGTAAGGTAATTGTCCCATTCTATTTGGCACTGGTGAGGTCTCAGCAAAGTACTGTATCCAATTCTGGATTCCACACCTTAAAGATATGGACAAATTGAAGACAGTCCAGAGGAGAGCACCAAAAATGAGGAAGGGGGTTAGAAAACCTGACCTATAAGGAAAATTTAAAACAAAACAAAACAAAAAACAAACTGGGCACGTTAGTCCAGAGAAAAGAAGCCTGAGGTATGACCTGAGAACAGTCTTCAAGTATATTAGGGGCTGTTATACAAAGGTCAGTGATCAATTGTTCTCCTCGTCCACTGAAGGTAGGACAAGAAATAATGGGCTTAGTCTGCAGCAAGGGAGATTTATGTTAGATACTATGAAAAACTTTCTAAATAAAAGGATAGTTAAGCACTGGACTAGGTTACCTTGGGAGGTTATGGAATACTCGTCACTGGAGGTTTTTAAAAATAGGCTAGCCAAACACCTGTCAGGGATGGTCTAGGTAAACTTGGTCCTGTCTCAGCACAGAGGGGTGGAGTAGATGACCTCTCGAGGGCCCTTCTAGCCCTCTATTTCTATGATTCCATTCAGCTCATCTAGAAGTAACACAAAGCTAACTACAAATTAGTCATATTGTGTATGTACAGAGACGTTGTTCTTTCAAAGAGGCAGGTTAATCAAAGGCAACGTGCAAACAAAAAAAAATGGTTTACCTCATTTAGTTTTCTACATAAAATCAACACAAAAGATCTTCCAGAAATAAATACCAACCCACAAACACAAACGTTTTCAAAATTCAGGTCTTGAATACAGTGGGAGGCTCTATGGATAATTGAAGAATTTGTAGAAAAAGTCTTCATAGATGCAAGAAATGGAGACCAATTAACAGAGATTTGCTTCAGACTGTTAAGAACAGTTTTGTTAACAGGTTTAACATGATGTACATATATAGGAGAAAAGGCGATGATAAATCTGTATTTAGTCTGCTAATTTCTCTCTACATCTATATCACAACGGTTCCTGAAGTTAAACCTGGAGACAACCATAGCTGGTGCATACTCTGGGGTTTCCCCCTTCCCAGCTTCCACTACAGCTCAGATACAAGATATGACTGTATACAATTGTCACTGCTAATTGTGGCTCTGATCCTGCCATAAACTCTCCATACTCCAATTTCTACTCTTTTTAGTGGTTAATACATTATAAACCCCCAGTTGTTTATGACACTCAAGCATATGTACCTGAGCTATGATCTGCACTTGCTAGTCACATAGCACTGACCCAACCCATTTCCAATCTATAATATACTTTCCTAAGGTTACTTGTCCCTGTAGGCAGCTTGTGTAATTTTCATAGGGATGTTATACACCTAGGGTCAGAACAGGTGGGTGCCTGAGCTATGAAAATGTTTGCAACCCTCTGCTCCCATTTTCTGTTCACTGCCTGTGCTCTGCCAGACACAGAGCAGGCCAGGGCAGTGTCCAATAAATAGTAATGGTAGAGTCCTCACCCAGGACTCATTATATTAACCCAGGGTCAAGGTGCAACCTGCAGCAACAGGGCATTTCATGGAAGGGGGCTGCCCCACAGCAAGACAATTTATATTGGACCAGCAGGCTCAGGGCAGTGGAAATCCCACCACCAGCACAGAGCATCTCCCTCCCCAGGGCTCACTGCCTGGGACCACCAGAAGTAAATCCTGCACCTCCACCCACTGCCCAGTCCCCCCTCACCCTCCAAGCAGGACTTCACCAGGTAGATGAAGAGTCCAAACACTGTCCTCATCTGCTGAAGCTGGGAGCCACCCACCTCCTGGCCCAGCACCAGACCCCAGCCAAGAGCAGGGGGCCCACGGCAGCACCAAGCCAGGTAGCCCAGGACTGAGGCAGCAGCACCCCGGGGGGCCTGCTGGATCCATTCATGGCAACTGGACCTGAGGGAGGGGGTGGTGGCAGGTCTGGGGTCCCATAGTTCTCCCTCCCCTTCCCCAACTCTCCAGAGCCAGGCCAATTCTGCCCTTCAGCCCCACCCAGAGATATTCCGTTCCTGTGCTTCCCCAACATCCAAGATAACCCCAGATCTTACCCCTCAAGTTAAATCTGCATATTCAGCCTCTATCAAGAAAAACCCTGTGCTCCACACAATAAACTATCCTCTCATCCCACTCCACTCTCCTCAATGTTCGCCCCCACCCCCATTGCGCGCGTGCGTGTGTGAGAGAGAGAGAATCAGTGATTAACTCCTGACAGGCTGTGGGCATTTTCTAGTATCTGCATTTTTTTCCTGTAGGAATTGCTTCGATGTGAAGAAGGGAGAAAGCTGAGCACCTCATATTATTTATTTGTTAGTACAATAAAGATTATCACATTAGCTACCATATCCATTGTCACCTGAGAACACTAGTGTTAAAATTCTCAGCAGATATTATGTCCCCTCTAGGGGGAATAAACTACTGTGACAAAGTCCAGAGGTAAACGCTGATAGCACAGTTACATCATCTGTTTGAGAGTTCTCTTTGGCAAATTGCTGCCAGATAGGAAGAAATAGAATTAATGATTTAAACAGGGGCCAGTCCTGCAAGGTTAAGTACATGCTTTATGCATGTGAGGGATCTTAACAGCTGCTCTAACTTGCCTCGGCTAGTAACAGCCAAAGATGTCAAGGGTGCAACAGTGTTCCAGCCAAATCCTTTCCCTAAGCCACACATTTAATGCCTCATGCACACCAAGGATCACAGGGGGAGCAGGGAGCGCAAAGCTGGCTCAACCTAACCAAAGATTCACCCAACCCAGCGTTCAGTCCCCTTGTGCTACTAGACCGGGGTTGGGAAGCTTTCAGAAGTTGTGTGCCGAGTCTTCATTTATTCACTCTAAGGTTTCGTGTGCCAGTCATACATTTTAATGTTTTTAGAAGGTCTCTTTCTATAAGTCTATAATATAACTAAACTATTGTTGTATGCAAAGTAAATAAGGGTTTTAAAATGTTTAAGAAGCTTCATATAAAATTAAATTAAAATGCAGAGCCTCCCACCCCGCCCCCAGACCGGTGGCCAGGACCCAGGCAGTATGAGTGGCACTGAAAAAATCAGCTCATGTGCCGCCTTTGGCGCGTGTGCCATAGTTTGCCTACCCCTGTACAGACTACTGTAAATGGACCTCAGCAGGGCCAGGATCTAGTCTACTTTGAGTCTTGGTTCTTAGCTCCCTAGCACAAGATAAACAAGAAGGTATCTCAGCTGTAATGTGACCTGTACTGGAAGGACTGTTCTGCATCAACATGCCAGCTTCAGGTTCAAGGATGGTTCTTTGCCAATATCCACACAGATCCAGGTGATTCTCTCCCCACATCAGAAATCTGAAGACTTTTCTGCACTGAAGCCTTTCTCCACAGCAATGCAAGGACACTTGTAGATGCCAGATTCAGCATCCACTTCTTGCACAAAGCCTTTAACTGTGCAATAGGGCACCAGGGGGAAGGGCCTTTTGCCAAACTAAAAGGTATATGAAGCAGCAGAGAAATAACTAAACACCAACATAGGTAAGATGTAACATCAAACGGCAAAAATCAAGAGAACAAGCCTCTCAAATTGTACATCGTATTAAACAATAGTTAGGGCTCTGTAGAAGTTTATATTTTGATGTATAATTTATTTCTAGAGTTAAAATGTTTTACAGTTTTAAGTACATAATTTTAGAAAACCATTGTTGGATTGTCTGATTAGCAATGTTTATATAATCTCGTTCCCCTAGCTGCTTCAAATCAAATAATTACATTTCCATCAGTTAAAAATGTTAAACATGTGTATTAAAAAATATTTATCTGACCTTATCTACCCCAGATCCCCCAAAGCCCACCTTTAATTACTGTAATTTGAATGGATTTAAATTTTGTTCAACTTCTTTATGCTCAGGAGCATGAGCTTTATAGGGTTCACCAAATTCTGCCCATAGGGACACTTGTTCTGCCACTGCCTGCCACCATTCACGCACAATGTTACATTTCTTCATAGGCTAATGCTGGGATATATGTTGCCACAATAATACTTAGCATTTATATAGCACTTTACAAAAATCAGTCAATCCTCGGCAACACCAGTGTGAGACAGGTAGGCAGGCATGCATTACTTGCAACAAGCATTGTAAGTGCTTGCCCAGTACTGTTAACTGAGTCAATAACAGGGCAGCAGCAGCCTAATTCGTCACTTTACTAGGCTGTTATTCAAGAATGTTGAAACAGAACAGCACTTCAATGTTCACAATAGAAAGTAGAGAACCTAAGCTCCAAAACAGTCTCATCTACTTCATGCCTTGTCACAGCCCACTCTTTTGCTGGTTCAGAATTTCTTGCTCTATCTGCCAATCCATAACAAAGTAACAAGAGATCAAAATGTTCTAAGGGTGGTTTTCTTAAGGCATTACAATTTAGATAGGAATTTAAAACATATGCAAACCTTGAAGGGAACATTCAATTATCATCATCCAACTTGTTTCACCCTCATTCCACAATAGCAATAATATAAGTGTGTGTGTAAGACTGAAAATCACTATCATCTGATCTAAGTGTTTGACAGCTTGCCATTTACACGCGAATGGAAAATTAAAGATTTAGTTTTAGATTAAGGGACTCAAGGCACATTAGTGGACTGACTATTTGAGAAGACTTTGGTACATCACAGGATCCATGGACAATCAAGGACAGTGTACTTTACACCTCAAGATAACATCAAGGAGTTATTTCAGGCTCTGTGCTCACAGAAAAAAACATTTGCATATAAAAATGAACAATTATTTTCCACTCAAAATACATCTTCCATCAATTGACTATCTTGTACACAGGGTCTCCAACTTGAAGCGTTCCAGTTTTATCAATTCCATAATACCATCCAAACAGAGGGTGGGATTTGTAGAGCTGTCGCTCAGAAGGATCGCACAAACGGTAACTGCACAGAGAAAATGGTCATTGTTATTCACTTAAGGCAAAACACAGCCTCAAGAAGTAGAGAAAAAAAAAAGAGGTGGGAGCTTTGTTTTAAGTTGGAGGAAAGGCAACAGAATAATAAATTTATATAAGTACCCAGATTCTATGTATGTATTTAAGAGACAAATAGAATCCACAGACATTATGCCCTATGTAACAGAGGTTAATGGGTTTTTTTAAAGTAAATTTAATATCATCCGTTCATTGTAAATTAGCAGTAGATTATATTCTGGGATACTCTTCACTCATCTCTCTTTATGCCACTACCACTATTTAAAAAAACTGAACAAAAACTTAAACACTTAAAGAAATATGCAACATTTAAATACACAAGCAGCCCAACACATATCGGCTGCTCTACAATAACGCACCTTGGACAAAGGAAAATAAATGGTTATAAATAAATAGGTCTATTTCAAGCTTCCACATGATTATGAAGAATAAAGATAATTTTTGCTTAGCAATTTTTGTTAAAGTACAATGAGATGTGAATAAAGTTTTATGGCACACCAAAAATTTAGGATGGAATAAGTCAACACACTATAGATTTTCTTTTGACAAACCCAATGAACTGAACTTAGTGAGGCTACTGCTGTGAGTAAAATATCTCAAACATGCATGACAGTTTTGGGGGCTTAAGTACCAGTACAGTTTAAATAGCAGAAAACTAGTTAACACTGCTGGAAGGAGATTATCTGGGTGTACTGACAGATCTGACAACTCAATTCTCAGGTCAACGTGCAGAGGCATGGAAGAAAGCTTGTAAGATGCTGGCTGTATTAAGGCTCCAAACCTGCAGACCCTTACTCACTTACCTAATTTTACTACCATGAGTAATCCCATTGATTTCAAGGGAAAGTTAAGCATGAACATAAGTTATTGCAAGATTGGGGCCTTGGAGTATACAAGTCAAAGGGCACAGGGCTTTACAGGGTGAAGGTTAGAGGAACACTTGAAGTATGCTCTCTCATCTCTCCTAATGGATGCAAGCTAGCTAAACGGGTGACAACATAGGACAGCTAAGATAACTAATGGAATGGAGCAGCTCATATGAGAAGAGACTGACTGATCCTTGTCACGCACACAAGTAGGTGAAAGCCCCAAGCTGTTGAATGGGTCTGACAGTTGGGCCAAGTAACTCACCATCCATGTGCAGTCTCCTTCAAAGAACCAATCAAACTGTTGCATGCCGAGTAGATGCAGAGTAAGGGTGATGACTGGTTGAGTTACCTGTGGTATCACAATTGTCTAGGGACTCTTGGCATGGCACAGATGGATGCTGCTGTACACAGCATGGGTGTATTTCGTAAAGTCAAAATGGCTGAGAACTTAAAAACCGGCCAGTAACAGACAGCACTTCCAGTGATGACTGAACCTGATGATATCCTAAATAAAGAGAGCTCTCAGCCATGTTTTTAACTGTTTCCATCACTTCACACTGACTCAGACATTCTAGGGTTCAGCGTGACAGTCCTGTAATCTATCATATAGGCTACACACACTGCAACCTTAATAAAGTCAAGCACTCGAAAGTCGGAAAATGCCAGAATAAAGGTTGCCTGTGCTATCTTAATTTGGATATGCATCATGACAGTCTTTAATTACATGATCACTATTATTTTTTCCTCTCCCCATCCCACTACTTCTCAGTCCCACTATTCTTGCCTAGCCAGCCCCAGTATCTCCCAACTCCTCATCCCATCTTAGTTTCCACCCTCTCCAATCTACTAGCTGCCAGTCTTCCCTCCCTGGCTCCCAGCTGCAGTCTCCTTGCCAGCCAATTGCAGTCCGTCCATTTCCCCCCGGCCCCTCCCCTATCTCCTTGCCCAACCAGTCTCAATTCCCTCCCCTGCCAACTACCAGTCTCATGTCCCAATTTCTCCCCCAATTTCTCATTCTCAGAAATGGCTAAACCTCTCGCTAAAATCCAATCCCACCTTCCCCCAAACAACAAAAACAAAGCCTGCCTAAGGCAGACACCCAGAATGGAAAACTTCAGCCCAAGTAGTTAAAGTTTGGCAAAGTTAGAGGTAACTGAAAAAGGGGTCCTCAAATGAGAAGTGTCAGGCAACCTTAATAATAGGTCATGCTACTTGCATCACCAATAATACTCCCTCTCTCTCTCTCACACACACACAAACTATAGTTTATATATGTGTAGGACAGATATAAATGATTACCAGCTACAATTAGACCGTTAAATTATGCAATTTAAAAGATTGTATTCTTTGGGTCCAGTCCTTGCCTAGACTATACAGGCACACTACATCGAAGAGAGGACCAAGGAGTCCTATATGTAAGAAGTGAGAGAAGGAGAGTCTTAATGAGTCCTCTTTTCAATATAGTGCATAGGCAAGGACTGTACCCAAAGTCTGCAATTTGAAAGGCTGTAGGAGTACATGTAGCACACATTTCAAATGCCTTTTTAAAAAAAATAACTGCTCAATACAAGATGAGACACTACTATTTTTGCTACCTTTTCAGTGTTTCCAGTGGCTCCTTTCTGTCAATGATCCCAGTTTCCATATCAATGGTTGTTAAAATACACCTGTAATGATAGACAATGTTAGACCACAGCAGCTACTTAATATTTACTTTTCCTTCAAGTATATTCCTAAACCCTTACCTGGGGCAAGCCATTGTCCCTTTCATCTCCACATTACCAATTTTTATCTTATTCCAGGAATCCTAAGGGAAATGTAAAAATGTATATATGATTATACTTTCAGAATATTTGCATTACCCATTTCCCAGAAGCTGACTTTGAGCATGGTGATTACTATAAGACAAAGCATCATTTTAGAGCATTATGCTTTCTTGCATCCTCATAATAAGAGCTATAATGGATATGCTATTTTTAATAAAACAGGTTATCACTGCATTTGTCAACATCAGTATATTAATCATCTACTCATGCAGTGTTGTCATAACTATAGAATCAGAAGAATCAGAATGAATCAAAGAATCTGATCATCAGAAACTCATCCATGCTCTGTCTGACCACCTCCTGCCCCCCTCCAGCCACCCAAGCCCATGCCCACCCCTCCCCCCCTTCCCCCCCCCCCCCATGCCCTCCCCCCATGCCTATGGCGGTCCAGCCTTCCAAAAACCCCCCGGCATCAAACTCCCCTCCCCCTCCATGAAAAGGACCTCTCCAACATTCCTCTGGAAAACCTCTCCAACTCTCCCTCCATTGATTGACCTATTTGTTATATTTACTTTACTATCATCCATTGATACTAATCACTATCTATCATCCTGATCATCCATTATCCATCCACTTAATCTTCTTCATCTTAATCCATCTTCACTCCACATCTTCTGGTGGCTGTCGGTCAGCTACTTCCTCCACTCCCTTCCCCTTCCCTTCTGGAATTCGTCTTCTGTATTCCTATCCCTCCTTTTTCTTTTCTATATCCGTTCTCCTTCTCGTCCACATTTTCACTCCTGCTCTATTATATTCTCTCTCTTATAATTTATCCCTCCTTCCCCCTTAAATTATTCCTCCTCTTCTTCTTATCTCCTATCCTCTCTCCTCTATAAAAAAACCTTCCTCCTCTCCCTCCTCCTCTTCCCTCCTTTCTTTTCTTCCTTTCTTCTCTTCTTTCTTCTTTCTTGTTTTCATTTCTGGATCATTCTTGTGGTAATCTCTATTCTGGCACAACAAATGAGGTCTCACACAAACACATACACATATACTAAACGGTCCCACATATCCCCTATATAACTACCTAACTATACCCCTACCAAACCCCCTTTCGCCCTACTACAATGCACGCAAGACTGCACATTAGATCATCCTCATCCCTGTTTCTCCCCCTCACCCCTCTCCCTCCTCTCCTCCTTCCAGGACTCCTCCCTTCTCTCCATCTTCCTCAACCTCCGTTAACTCCAAACTAATGCATCTCCTTTGTTAACTCACCCTTAATCATCATCCTACTACTAAAACAATTAAATACTACCTCTTACTATCTTTATCTCCTATCCTAATAATATCGACCCCATCCTCTTCCGATCCTCTTCCCCTTTCAACTCCATCAAACACCCCTTCTTCCCCTCCCCACCTCAGTCCACTCCATCCCCATCCAAAAAAAATAGAAATAAAAAATAGGAAAAACAAAAACCTAAACTCCAGGACCTCCACTCCTAACCACCCTCCTCCCTCCCTCCAACCCCACCTCCTCCTCCTCCCTCTTCTTCCACCTCCCCATCTCCTCATTTTTTCCATTATTTTTTTTTTCCATTCCATTTTTTCTAATTTATTTCCTCAAAAAATCATCATATCAGATCCATACTCAAATCCAGATATTAAAGATTTTCTAAAACTCTCAAAAAAAAGGAAAAAAAAATCTGTTACATAAAAATTTGTCTATCATCAAATTGGATCAATCCATGCTTTTGCATCTCATGCATGCCATGCTCCTCTCCATCGGCCCCTTTCCTTTACCACTTTTTTTACAGATTTTAGACTACTTTTTTTTTAAGACTATTAGACTACTAATTTTTTTTAAATTTTTTTTCCTTTTTTTTTTTTTACTTTTTCCCAGCTAAAACTCCATTCAGTCAATATTAATATTAAGATTATTAAAAAAATATTTTAAATTATTAATTTATAATTAATATTCTAGGATGAATATCCAATTATTTAATATTTTTAACCCCGATTTACCTCTTTTTTATCGTGGTTCAAAGCTACTTGTTCTCTACTCAATTACTCTGCTCTACTCCCTTCATCTTCTTCCCTTCATCCTCATCCTCCTCCCTTCCCCTTCCTTAGCCTCTTCAAAGACCTCATTAAAGACATTAAGATTATCCCCCATCTCCCATCATTCCATCTCAAGATAATCCCATTCCCACTTCTTCTTTCTTTTCTTCTTTTTCTTCTTCTTTTTTTTTTTATTTTCTTGGCTTTTTTTTTGGCTTCCTTTTAATTTCTTACTCCCATCCATCTCATGCTCTTCCTCTTGCCTTTCTCCTCTCCCCCACCCTCCCTCCCCCCTGGTTCCTTTTCTCTTCTCTCTCTCTTCACTCCTGGTACACTTTCTTTTTTTTTTACTTTTCCTTTAATCTTTTTTCTCTCATCCAGCTGCTTCAGCTCCTGCTTCTGCCCCTTGCCGCTATCTTCGGATACTTCAACTCCTGAACTCCCTCAACTCCAACATGCCAACTGCAACCTGCCCATCTGCCCTTAGATCCCTAAATATGTAGCCCCTCCCAACTAGTCCCTAACTTTTAGCCCTAATTTCCTAATTAGCCCCCTTTTAAAATCACACCCTAGTCTCAGATGCACTATTATTTTATTGATTTATTTTATTGATATATTTCCCATTTCACTCGAGCATGATTGTCGGTTGTCAACAACAACAACACCTCAACTCTCAAAACAAACATCAAAAAAAAAAAAAAAAAATAATCATCCCTCCATCGGTTCAGCAACAACTTGATGAAAGAATTCAATTCGTGAAGGATCTAGGAAGCTTATTATTATTATTATTATTTTTTATATTTTTATTAATCTATATCCCAAGTCCAAGTCCCCCCAATCAAGTCCCAGTTCCTATTAGTGTTTAAAAAAAAAAAAATCTAAGAGCTCTCATCCATCTCCAATCTAGATCCTGGCGCTAGATCACACCAATCCCCGAGGCAGGCTCTGTTAGTTTTCCTTTTTTCAATGTGACCATCCCCCCCCAATGACCATATTTTATTAATTGCAGCTGTTTTTTCTCATTACATCATTACACATATCATTGATATATAGTGCTTTACTCTTACACCTTTCTTCTTCCTTTAACCTTGCCTAACAGCCTCCATACCCTACCATACCTGTCATAGCTACTGCTCCCACCATGTTTATGTTTCTATATTCGGTTTCCATTTTCCCCCGGATCTCCCCACCATCCCTCCAGTTCCATTTTGTTACCTAAGCTTCAAACACAAAACACAAACATTTTTTTTTCCTCTCCTCTCTCTCTCTCTCACTCAACTCGGTAGGGACACAGTACTTACAGTAGTGACTGTTAGATCTAGAATCTGTCCCCTCTTCCCTCTTACCTCTCCGCCTCTCTGGCTATATCTATATGTTGTTTGTTGTCCTCACTCTCAATGTGAAAAATTGTGGAGAGAGGGAGGACCTCTCTCTCTCTCCCCCCCCCAGTGTCTAGTTTAAAGCTCTTTTAATCAGATGAGCCAGCCTCCCTCCTAGAAGTCTACTTCCTTCCCTACTTAGTTCCCTACTATAAAGGGAAGGGAACAGCCCTCCTGTGTACAATACTATAAAATCCCTCAAGGCCAAAGACACGAAAATCCTTTTACCAGTAAAGGGTTAAAAAGCTCAGGAAACCTGGCTGACACCTGACCCAAAGGACCAATAAGGGGACAAGATACTTTCAAATCTTGGTGGGGGGAAGTCTTTTGTTTGTGCTCTTTTTTGGGGGGGTTGTTCGCTCTTGGGACTAAGAGGGACCAGACATCAATCCATGTTCTCCAAATCTTTCTGATCCAGTCTCTCGTATTTCAAACTTGTAAGTAACAGCCAGGCAAGGCGTGTTAGTCTTATTTTTGTTTTTTCAACTTGTAAATGTTCCTTTTTGCTGAGAGGATTTTACCTCTCTGTTTGCTGTAACTTTGAACCTAAGGCTAGAGGGGGTTCTTCTGGACTATATGAATCTGATTACCCTGTAAAGTATTTTCCATCCTGATTTTACAGAGACGATTTTTACCTTTCTTTCTTTAATTAAAAGCTTTCTTTTTAAGAACCTGATTGATTTTTCCTTGTTTTAAGATCCAAGGGGATTGGATCTGGACTCACCAGGAACTGGTGGGGGAAAGGAAGGGGGATGGTTAAATTCTCCTTGTGTTAGATTCAAGGGGTTGGATCGGTGTTCACCAGGAACTTGGTGAAAAAGTCTCTCAAGGCTACCCAGGGAGGGGAAGGTTTTGGGAGGAAAGGGGGTGTTCCAGACTGAGGAATCTGGATGGTGGCAGCAGAACCAGATCTAAGCTGGTAGTTAAGCTTAGAAGTGTTTATGCAGGTCCCCACATCTGTACCCTAAAGTTCAGAGTGTCGGAGGAACCTTGACAAGTGTGATCAGTTTTGCAAAAGTTACAGGGTAAGTTGTATGAATTACCAAATTGCTTCAGATACACTCCACTAAAAGGTGACTGGTCATTTAAAATATACCTGTCTTATAGGTACACAATACATGATTTTTATTAAAAACAAGTAATTTATCAAACATAAAATGCAGGTTAATACAAAAAGGGAGAACCAAAAACACCTTCTGCAGAATGTATTTTCTAGTCATAAATGGGTTTGTTCTGACTTCACAACTGATAATTAACATTGTATTTAATCTAAAAAAATTTAAGTTAACTACAGTTCTACAAAATGTTATCAATGAAAACAAGCAAAGTCAGTCTTCACTTATCAGTCCAGAAGCTTCCTAATACAATCCTACTTGGAAGACAGAGGCACAATCCTCCAATGGGAATTTTAGGTCCTCAGGAACAATCAAACCCATAAAGAGCAACTCTCCAGAGTGAGCTCAAATCTGCACTGCTCCGCCATGTAAACTCACAGTTTTATCTACACTAATTAAATGTTTAAAGAACTAATAAATATGCAGCAGTTATAGTACTCTCAGACCACCAGGATGAGCTATTCTTTATAAGCAAAATGTGATAAAGTATCTCACAAACTCCCAAATATTTTTTCTCTATCATTAGATGTCTTATACTGTGCATAACATTTCCCGTTTGAGGCCTAAAGGCAAGCATGCAGTCCCAGCCTCACATTTTCAATACATTCATTTTATCCTTCACTTGGCTGCATAAATATAAATTAATATCCACAAACCTATTATCTCCCTTTAAACTTTGTACGCATTTATAGTAGAATTTCTAAGGCTCTATTTGTACCTGGGAGTCAGTTACTGGTGGCCAGATGTGGCAGGGCAAACCCCAAGATAGCTGCTTTCCTTATCTATATTTGGGGTTTACACCATTGCAGCTACACCAGTCACCAGCTATTGATGGCTGAATCAGAGTTAATCCCAAGTACAGCCAAGGCTTTAGATGGTCTTTGTACTCTATATCCCAAGGAAACAGGGTTCTGAAGAACACATCTAAGACTCAGAACAAATAGCAATTCAAGTACTGTAGATCAGCTTTTTTCAAACTTCGGGTCACGACCCAGTACTGGGTTGCGACATCTTAGGCACTGGGTCGCTCTGGTTAGCACTGCTGACCGGGATGTTAAAAGTCCTGTCAGCGGTGCTGCCCAGCTAAGGCAAGCTAGTGCCTACCTGTTTTGACACTATGCTGTGCCCTGGAAGCGGCCAGCAGTGGGTCCGGCTTCTAGGCAGGGGGGCCACAGGGCTCTGCACACTACCCCCGCCCCAAGCACCAGCTCTGCACTCCCATTGGCTGGAAACCACCAATGGGAACTTGCGGGGGGGGGGGGTGGACAGATGGTGCCTGTGGGCGAGAGTCACGCGAAGCTGCTTGTGCACCTCTGCCTAGGCGCCGGACGTGCTGCTGGCCACTTCCAGGGCGCAGTGCAGTCCGCAGTGCCACGACAGGCGGGAAGCCTGCGTCCACATCCTGGCTGTGCCGCTGACCGGGAGCTGACGGAGGTACGTCTGCGCCCCAACCTCGCACCCCAATCCCTGCCCTAGCCCTGAGCCCTGCCCCAAACCTGGAACCCCTTCCTGCACCCCAAGCCTCTCATCCCCAGCCCCATCCCAGAGCCTGCACCCCCAGCCCAGAGGCCTGACCCCCTCCCGCACCCCAAACCTCTCATTCCCAGCCCCACCCCGCAGCCCTCATGCCCACACCCCAACCCCCTGCCCCAGCCCTGAGCCTCTCCCACACCCCAAACCCCTCATCCCAGCTCCGTTGGGTCATGGGCATCAGCAATTTCTTTCAACAGGGTCCCCAGAAAAAAAAGTTTTAAAACCACTGCTGTAGATCACTCACCTCCTCATAAGCATTGCAACCCGAAACAACAATATTTGGTCTGAAGTTCTGTATTTTAACTTTCTTCTCCAGCCTAGTATTTAGATCTTCCAACGAAGCTTCTGAGAGGATCATGGCTGGGCTACAGTCGGGATAGGCAATCTACAAAAATGAAGGCAAAACAAATCCTAACGCTCCCACAAGAGCATGCTTCTCAACAGACAAGGTCTGCAGAACTTTCGATGGCCAAGAAACAGGTAACTGAACTGATGGTCATATATTAGCCATGTAGTCCTATGTTGTTGAAGTCACATTCTTATGACTCAGGGGCAGTATTTTGAGAAGTGAAATAATTTGTCCCTTCCCAGCATAGTAGCCATCGTAAATTAATAGTAAAGTTGATCAAATACAAACTTCTATTTATAAGTTGTTTATAAAGGGTTAATAAATGATAAATAGATAGAAGCATATTACAGACACGAGTGTTACATGTTGCAGATATCAGTAGAAGATATTACAGAAGGTTATAAACAACCCATTGAGTTGTTGGACTAAATCTCTAATCAATTAACCATTTGATAAAACATCTATTAATCATTTACTACTATTTTATAAATGATTTACAAATGGAATTTTCATATAAAAGGTGATCCATATTTAATTACAAACAAACAATGTCCAGAACTATTATTTTCCAATTTTTTTTCTGCAAGTCAAGTGTTTCTTTCAGCCCACAGATAGCCTAGTTCCTAATTCACAACCCTCCTTTGCACACCTTTTGGTCAGCATGAAGTTTATTTGCATATTTATAGTTCTTTGCCTAGGGACGTCTTTCTCTGGAGTGTCAGAAAAAAAGACCATTCCCTTTCCTGTCCCCAGTCTTTCAAATAGCAAACTATGTTTTTCAATATTTCCTTTTTCAATCTATACCAAATGAGATTTTCTGATAGACGGAATCCACTCTATCACAAACTCTGGGAAGAGATTTACTCAACAAACAATATTAAAATTCAGTTGCAATTGATCATTAATGGCACTGACTTTTCTCCATGGTGGCTGCCACTTTAGCAAAAAGCGCCACTGAATAATACTTTAAGAAAACTCCCTCTGCACACATCAGTAAATGGGACAAGCATAAGACTTTGAAGGCAGTTTTCAGGAGAGTTTCAGTGCACACTGAAAGTCTCCCTTCCCTCCCAAACTATTCTTTTTTCCTTGCACGCATTGTAGAAAATATGTAAAATGAAAGATAGTCTATGCCCTCCCCCTCTCAAATAAGTGAAAATGTGCAATGAAATGTTTACATTGCTCTGTCCTCCATATTAACACCAACACCACCACTCTGTGCTCCCTGCCTACATACATCTGCGTACGTACATTAACACCTTGCTTAGCCAAATACATACAGTATCTTCAGTTTCAGTGAGTGCTTCATTGAAATGGTCTTAATGGTCTTAATTAGTCTTCATTTACTTGTCGGGAAGATGCACAGAGAGTAGAGATTTTATTATAACTTCTTGTACTTGTTTTCTGTTTATGCAACACCAGGTAAAATGCTGATGCTCAATAAACAATAACGCTCACAGTTGCAGGGCAGGGTACTCAATCTGCATCTCCCTGCACTACCAGAGCCAACTATGCCCCCGGGGGAACTCTGACCTGGAGAAGGAGAGATACTGTTTGCAACACCCTGCTCCCTTGAGGATTTTGCTTAGGGGAGGTAAAGTGGAAGATGGGAACGAGAAGGAGAAAGGACAGCTGTTCACTGGGAGCTGAGGCTGCCACAGGAGTGCACTGATTTAGCACATCACCCGACTTCCCTGCCCTTGTACCCTGTTTCTAATTCAGTGGTTGCAGGCCCACTCCAGGGGAGAGGGGATTGTGCGCATCTTGTGCTGCCATAACCCTCTTTTGTGTGGGCTATCCTCAGTGGAAGCACAAACCTCTGATTTAGGGCTCAATCCAGCCTAGTATCTGTAAACAAAATAGCAGTAATGACAGTTCATATTAGAACAGTGCTGCACATAACTGGGGATAGAGACAGCAGAGGGAGTTTCAGTACACACTGAGTTTACCAATAAACTGCCTTCAAGAACTCCAGCATCTCTCATTCATTAAAATGTATCAGGAGTTCCCCTTGGTCACATGCTGGGTCACTTCTTGTCAAAATGGCAGCCTCAGATTCTGTAGCTCTTCATGTTCAATAAGTTTAATTGATTTAAAACACAATTTAAGCAAGCAAACAATCCCACCAAAACCCATGGGACTGCTCATATGCTTGAAATAGGTACTTCAGTAAGTTGTACATGCCTCCCCATAGAACAATTACAATAGGAGGGTTGAGGGGGGGGAGGAAGACACACACAAACTTTCATCTAACCTCATCCTTGGATCGGAAAGTGGTGAATATGTCTCTGGATTTCCTAGGCACCATCTGTGACTCAAAGTGCACCAGTCGATATGACTGTGTATTCAAGAAGGTGGCGAACCACTGAGCTGCCTCATCTCCACAGTCCCTGCCTTGGATATCCAATCCAAACAGCCTAAAAGAAGCGTGAGTTAGTTTAAAAGCAGAGAACTCAAGTGGATTATTTTCATCTCTACAATTCAAAAATCAAACATCTCGCTTTCATAAAACAAAGAAAAAGATGCAGTCAATGAGCTCTCTGAGTGGTGATAAAGAAATTCAATATGGAACTTTTGGATTCCAGATAATTCTAAATTAAATTCTGGACCCATTAATACATTCTCTGCAAATGTTTAAAAAATCCAAACAAATCCAGTACATACAATGCCAGTTCCTTGCAGACAGGCAACCAGAGCAGTGGTACTGATAAATAAAGTAATCGAATTTCCCGCCTGTTAGGGACTGAACAAGTTAGACTGAGTTAACTGTCACAACAATGTACTGTAATACACAACATCCGTTTGCCATGCTAGATTTAAAAGAAAAAAGTGAGATTTATTCTACACACTTGTGTCAATAATACCAAGTATAATTCCATTCCACTTTTCATTTCTAAAAGACAGAAAGCCTTTACCAAAAAATACACCAATTTAGATTTGATCAATTTAAGCAACTGAATGACAAGAGCAGTTAGTCACTGTCAATCAACATTTGTTAATCCCATCCCTTGTGATTAAGGAAGTTTTGCCTCGAATTGTAGAGGCATGAGAATTTAGACAAAAATGAGAGATTATGCCACCTAAAGAATATATCGGGTGACACTTTTATCACCACTAAAGACAGTCTTTCTGTTCCTTAAGCATTTTTTATTAAGGGCAAGGATAGACATACCACAGTTAAGGCTGCAAGATGGTTTCTGTTTAAAGCGGATATTGCATCCTTTTTTAAAATCCACATACTCAGTCAAATCAACTTGAGAATGGGTTTGTCAGTTCAGAAGCCAGAGTAGAGTGCATGAAACAAATGTAGAGTCTTTTGATCCTGCGGTTCCTGATAAAATAACCCCTCATTTTGGGGGAGGGTTGTGTAAGTCCAACATTTTCCCTCGACACAGGGAGGTAAAAATAGGGTGATACACCTCTACCTCGATATAATGCTGTCCTCGGGAGCCAAAAAAATCTTACCGTGTTAAAGGTGCAACCGCGTTATATAGAACTTGCTTTGATCCACCTGAGTGCACAGCACTGCCCCCTGGAGTGCTGCTTTATCACGTTATATCCGAATTTGTATTATATCGGGTCGCGTTGTACCAGGGTAGAGGTGTATATGAAACTTGTCTCTCTGAAGTACCCCCTACTATAAATGTGTGCAAAGCCCCAAGTTATGGAATGAGATAGAATCACAGAACCATAATGTCAGAAGGGACCACAAGGATCATCTAGTCTAACCCCGCACCAAGATGCAGGATTTGTTGTGTCTAAACCCTCTAAGACAAATGGCTGTCAAGCCTCTTTCTGAAAACTTCCAGTGAAGAAGCATCCACAACCTCCCTATGCAGTCTGTTCCATTGCCCTACTGTTCTTACAGTTGGGAAGTTTTCCCTGAGATTTAATCTAAATCTGCTATGTTGTAGTTTGAACCCATTGCCTCTTGTCCTGCCCTCCCCTCTGTGGCAAAAGAGAACAACTTTTCTCCATCTTTTTCATGGCAGCTTTTCAACTTTCTGAAGTCCACTATGATATCCCCCCTTAATCTCCTCTTTTCCAAACTAAATATATCCAGTTCCTTCAGCCTTTGCTCAGATTAGTTGCATTCCATCCCTTTGATCTTTTTTGTTGCTTACCTATGGATCCTTTCTGGTTTCTCTCCTTTCCATAAATTTATGACCAAAATTGGACACAGTATTCAGCTGAGGGCTAACCAGTGCTGAGTAGAGTGGTACTACATGACTTGCTTTCTATGCCTCTGTTAATGCAACCTAAGATGGCATTGGCCTTTTTTGCAACAGCATAACTCTGCTGACTCCTGTTCAAGTTGTGATCATCAACATGAGTCATTCCATATGAGATATTCTCTATATTAACTGGAGTTGAGGATTTAACATGCAAACTAATTCCACGTAGGTGACAAAAGCTATCAACAGCAGACTCTAAATCGGGGGGGGACTTTTTGGCCCGAGGGCCACATCGGGGTTGCAGAAGTGTATGGAGGGCTGGGTAGGGAAGGCAGTGCCTCCCCAAACACTCTGGCCCTGCCCCCTACCCAACCCCTCCCACTTCCCGCCCCCTGACTGCTCCTTTCAGAACTCCCAACCTATCCAACCCCCCTGCTTCCTGTCCCCTGACTGCCCCAACCCTTATCCACACCCCTGTCCCCTAACTGCCCCCTGGATTCCCACCCCCTTATCCAGCCACCCTCTGCTCCCTGTCTCCTGACTGCCCTCCTGACCCCCTATCCACATCCCCGCCCCATGACAGGCTCCCTGGGACTCCCACTCCCAATCCTCCCTGTTCCCCATCCCCTGACTGCGCCCCCCAGAACCTCCGTCCCATCTAACCACCCTCTCCTCCCTGACTGCCCTTCAGGGCCTCCCCTGCTCTTTTACCCAATGCCCCCGCTCCCTGCCCTCTGACCAGCAGCAGGAGCTCGCAGCCACAACACCCGGACAGAGCCAGCTGCGCTCCCCAGAGTGCAGCCCGCACGGCGGCATGGCTGCATGTGAGGGGGAGGGACGAAGGACTAGGCTCCCCAGCTGGGAGCTCAATCCCGCAGACTGGATGTGGCCCGCAGGCTGTAGTTTGCCCACATCTGATAAATATTGCTTATGAGAGGGATCTTTTTCCAACTACAGAGCAATAATTTTCCCAAAAATAAATTCAAGGCCAGTCACTATTAGTTGTATTATCACCTCAAAACGGTCCTTTTGATTTATATGCAGTGCAGCTTCCTTTACCTATAGTGAGTGCCCAGAAGGCCATAAGAAAGTGGAAGTTATTCTCAAGTATTTACGTTTTTTCTACTGACTGCATTTGTCACTGGCCATATCTGCACTCCAGAGAAGGGCTGTGGATTTTTTTTTTTAATTGTTGGCTTATTTTCATTAAAAAGTTATTTCAATTTTCTATGACTTGGCAGCATTAAAAGCAGGACAAGATTTTCAAAATTAACTAATGATTTTGGGTGACCTCATGTAATTCAAGACTATATCGTAGAGCACAAGGGAGAAGAATTAGGAGTATCACAGGCAACCTTAATTCTGGTGGGTTTGACTTAGCAAACTTAACATTCTTCTAAGTGTTTTTACACAATTTCTTAATTTTCTAAAAAAAAAGTTAGAAGTTGAAAAAAAAAAAAATTCCATCAAGACATTTTACGGACTCATGACATGGAGTCCTCTACTACTGGAGCTAACTGAATAGTAGTAGCAGTAGTCTCTGTGCAGACCTGCCATGAGAAAGGGTTGAAGACACACTTTACCAGTGGGTTTCACTGGTATTAACTGATAGCAGAGGGATATTGAAACTCAGGAATAATAGGTTCAATTCCATGTTCTGTAGGGGAGTGTTCTCTAGTAGTTACATACCGCTCTTCTCTGCAGACTCTCCCCATCCCCTTCACCTCCTACCTGCCCCCACCGCTATTCCCACTCTGGCTCTTTCCCTGGCCCAGGGCCTGCCCTTATTTCCCTCCTTCTGCTCCTCTCCCCACCCACGTTCTGACCCATGACTCTTCCCATTTTCCCAGACCCTCTGATCCTATCCTCTCCCATCTCCAGCTCCTGCTCTCACCCCCGATTCTTGTACCTATTCTTGCACACTCCCCTGCTCCTGCCCCTACACTCTTCTTCCCCTCCCCAGTTTTGTTCTTAACTCCCCTCCCTTAGATTCCAAGTCTCTCCCTTCACCTTGAATATTTTGACACCCCCTCCATTCCTCAACACTCTACATATGAGTCAGTCAACTTTCTCCCTCTTCTCCACACTATCAGGAGGGGAAACAGAGAGGACAGAAGAGAGTGTTTCTCTGCTCTCAGTTCTGGTGCTCAGTGCCAGAGTGTTCTCTGGCACCTGGGAGAAGCAATTGCAGAAATCTTGCTCAATCCTTGCATCCCAGGGATAGAGTCGCTCTGTGGGGATGGCACATGTGCAGTCTAGTTGGCACATAGGATCTGTGAGGAGAACGAAGCACACACAGTGCAGCTGGAATCTTTGGAGAAGTTAGCTGCCAAACTCTAACAAGTCTTTAGCTGGACACACATCATCTGAGATTTCTCAAAAATTTAAGTTTAGCCAAAATTGGGCATTTTTTCATGATAACAGCAAAAGGCACATTTCTGATACAAAGGCAGCCTGCCTGCCAAATTTAAGTCCCTGTTACAAATCATGGAGGCCTAAACTTCTCAGCAATACAGCTGTAAGAACTTTTAACAGGCAAAACAACGCAATTTCCCCTAATCTTGTTCTTGGAAATGGCTGAACCATTCAGAAAGATTCAAGTTTAGGTAGATACCTGGATGGAACAATTCAGCCAAAAACTATTTCATTACGGGTAAGTTATCTGCAACTGAAAACAGGGTTTTATAGGTACCTACAACACCACACTATCCAAGTTAGCAATTTGTAAACAGTCCTGTTGCACAAATCAACATTAGAGCTAATTTGGATTCCCCAAATCTAATATTTGCAAAGCTATGTACGGGAGCTCTTAACTGGGAAAAGAGGGAAAACCAAATTAGTCTTAAATGAAGCAGCATAATCCAGTGGATATGGCATTTAATTGGGAGTCATGAGACCGGAGTTCTCTTTCCATCTCTACCACTGGCTCACAATTTTCCCTTTGATAAATCACCTTCTCCGTGGTTCAGTTTTCAGTACTTGTAACATAGAGATGGCACCTTTATAAAGCACTGAGATCTAGTGAAAAATGCAACAGAATTGCTTATGTTTATAATTTTGGTTTATGCAGCTCAGCTATTTTAAATCATCTCTTTCTAATGTCACTATCAAGTTTCTGAAAGTAATGTGTATGGAGCTCCAAGAGCTGAGTTTGCCAGCTCTTCGAGCTCCGTACTGAGCATCTAGGAGGCCCTACCAACAAGACAACAACTATAATGGCTACCAGAGCCCTCTGACACCATTTCTCAGCCTGAGTGGAGTAAGGGGTGGGGACAGAAGGAATCTGAAACTCCTGCTGAGGCAAAAAGGGAGGCTTATGCATGGGGTGAGCTAGATAAGTGACAGTCAGAGCTGCACAGCCCCCAACACTGCACAGCCTGAGACATTGTTTTAGTTTCAGTTTTCACACTTAACTGTGGAAGCCACCCCTGGAGTCCCTGTGAAAATCCCACTCCACACAAAGGGAGCCGTAGCTCTATGGCAGTTAGGGTTGCCAGGTGTCCAGTTTTTGCCTGGACCATCCGGTTGAACAGGGACCCTTGTGGCTCCAGACAGCACTGCTGACTGGACCATTAAAAGTCCGGTCAGCAGCACAGCTGGGGTCCAGGGTGAAGGCAAGCTCCCTGCCTACCCTTGCTCCTCGTGGTTCCTGGAAGAAGCCGCCAGGTCCCTGTGGCCCCTAAGTGCATGGGCAGCCAGGGAGGTGCCGCACGCTGCCCCTGCACCCAGAGCAGACTCCGCAGCTCCCATTGGCCGGAACCACGACCAATGGGAACTGCGGGGGTGGCGCCTGTGGGTGCAAAGGCAGGGCGCGGAGCCTCCCTGGCCACCCATGTGCCGTGGGGCTGCAGGGACCTAGTGGCCGTTTCCTGGGAGCCACGGTAAGTTCACATGGGGGGCCCAAAATGTGTAGTATGGGGGTTGTTTGGGGGGAGGTTGTTGTTTCTGTATAAACACCCCGATGCAGATTCATTCCATCATGACAGAATGGCAACCAGGACATACTGAAGGGGTGTTGTGATTGTGACCCCATGCACCAGATCGCAACACTGCTCACTCGAGTGAGTGAAGTTCTTTCAATTCATGCACAAATCTGCACCAGTGGATGAATAGACCAAGACAGTCCTCACACACAGTTGAGATTTACATTGCCTTCCCAGTAGAGTCAAGGAGAAAGGAGGGTACTGGCTGGGTAATGAAACCAATTCCTTTTCCAATAGGACTGAACAAGCTGGGATGCGAATTTACTGCAGTGGTATGTATGGCAGGGAACATCATTGAAGTATATTCTTATTCAAGTTATAAAACAGGGGCCCAGAAGTGTATGTCTGCCTAGGATCTGGTGATGGATTAATCCAGCCCTGCAGGCCAGTGGCTCTCAACCTTTCCAGACTAGTGTACAACTTTCAGGAGTCTGATTCGTCCTGTGGACCCCAAGTTTCACCTCACTTAAAAACTACTTACTTACAAAATCAGACATAAAAATACAGAGGTTTCACAGCACACTATCACTGAACCATTGCTTACTTTATCATTTATCATATAATTAATTGTAATATAAATATTGTATTTACATTTCAGCATACAGTATATAGAGCAGTATAAACAAGTCATTGTCTCTATGAAATTTTAGTACCAACTTCACTAGTGCTTTTTATATAGCCTGCTTAAAACTAGGCAAATATCTAGATGAGTTGATGCACCCCCTGGAAAATGTCTGTGTACCCTCACGGATACACGTACCCCTGTTTGAGAACCACTGCTGCAGGCTAAGGATAGGGGGAGTCAGCATAGCATGAGGCCTGGTGGAAGTCTTGGATGAACAGACTGCACAGAGGGACAGGAATCTACAGGGAACTCTTCTCTCCATCAGGGCAAGGAAACAAGCGGCAAGGGGCCGCTCTCCCCCAGCCCAAGAAGCTCTAGGGCCACCCTTTGTCCCAGTGCAGTCCTGAGGGAGGTTACTTAGTAACTTACCTCTCCGGCTGCTACCCTACAGACTCCAGCACTAAGCCCCGCCACAAGGAAGACCTGCTTGGCATTGTCACAAGCTTTTCCAAGGCAGGCTGCCTGCCAGAGGAGGAGGGGAGTTGCAGATCCATCTGTCTCACAGCCCTAGCTCTTTGCCCTTCACCCTCCACTGCCAGCAGCTCCACCTCCCTTCCGCTATTTCAGACTGCAGGACTGGGGCCCCAGCCCTGCCTCCCAGCACAGAAATTTCCCAGCTGGGTGGACACAAGCAGCCCACAGGAGATTCCAAAGGAGCCCAATGGTGGTGGCTAGCGATTTTTGGGCTACTTTTTCCACATACTCAGCAAGCCGGGTAGGAGGCAGGAGAGGACCCTGCCCCCGCAATCCCCGGATGAAGATAGAGTAAGAGGGCTTCTTTGTTTAATCTGGCCAAAAAAACAGCACTGCAACACTGTATCTCAGGACTCAGCCTTAACGTACAATTTGCCTGAAAAGGTGCCAGGGATGGAGTCAGGGGTTAGGATGAGTTGTGAGTATTGACAAGTTAATGACTGGTTTATTTATTACTTCATTTACTTATATAATCTTAGTCCCTTCCTTCACCAGATCCTATTTTCTTGTACCCAATAAAGTCCCCCCTTTGTTAGGCTGTTATTTTGGGTGGGTCAATCCTTAGCATTATCATTTATTTCTCTCAAAGAACAGCACAGCAATGAGTCCCCTTGGATGGAGGTACCAGGCACCAGAAAAGAACCCAGAACCTAACCCCGGAAGGAAACGCCACTCCAAATATCAGTGATAGCAAGCACCAAATAGAAGGGCGAGGACTTGAACCACAGCACAGAGGAGGGGCTACAAACTTTTTTTTAATAAGACGTTAACTCTGAAAAGTGAAATATTGTGGATCTTATATACATACATACTAGACAGATTTTTAAAAGATAAGATAATGCTATCCGCCCCCCCCCCGGCAAGCTTTCCATCATAAACAGCATCATCAATTTATATTAATATGTAAATTAAAAAAAAAAAACTACGTTAACTGTAGTTTCCATACAAACAATTTACAGTTAGAACTGGCAAATATAGTTCCTTATAAAGCTGCTTTATTCTCAGCTCCAGCAGCTAGAAGAATTGGTACTCTATGTCTTCCGCTATCCATGGGAGAAGCCCATAGCACTACGCTCAGGTAGGTTACCAACATTTAGAGCTGCCTCAATATTCTTAAACATAACTGACATTTTAACAGGGAAAAAGCGTTCTTACCTTTTCTGCTAGGCACTGACCATTTTCCAAGGTAGATTTCAGTACAGGTAAAATAATACCTAATGTCACAGATTCCAATTTACCAATTCTATGCAATGATGCACATCACACAGAATTTGCTTATTGGAAATCAAGAAATAGCTGCATACATGACCAAGATTTTCAAATGCAAACACCCAGCCAAGCTAAATGCAGAACAGACAGTAAATATGCATGGGTAATTTGGTAGATATAGTGTATAATCTCTGATACCCTTGATGTCATCTCCTAAAATTTGACTTCAATAATAAGTGGACTTATTAATAAATTAAGACCAGAAGGGACCATTATGATAACATTGCCTGACCTCTTGCATAACACAGACCATAAATTTCACCCAGTAATTCCTGCATCAAGCCCATTAAGGTATATTACACTTTCTTTGTAAAATTGAAAGAAAAGCATATTAAATTGAAGTTAGTACTTCAAAAAGAAAAATCTTCCAATAATACCTGCAATTGTGCACTGCATTCTTCCTGGAAAGTTTGACTGGAACACGCAGTTCCTTCATTTCTGGAGCATTCAATGTTAAATAGCCATTTTCACAGTTTACAGAAATCAGAACCAGCTGAGGCTCCTGTCGGGCAGTAACCATATGTCCATCCTCAGTAATCAGAAGCCAAAACCTGTAGTTTAAAAGGGAACAAAATACATTAAACATTTTACATACACAGCACCATCAATGATCAAGGCACCGGGGCGCAAAGAGAGAGATTTCCTGATGCACAGAGCTTAGAAATTATCTTCATATCATAACTACTCACGTTTTTCCTTAATAAGTCTGATTTCCCTCCCTTTATGCCCTTATACAACGCACTGAAGTTTCTCATTAAAGAGACTATTACTAAAACTAATAAGCTATAGCACAACTTTTTTTTTTTAAATCAAAGCTTTCTTGCTGCAGTGCAACTAACAAACTTGTGAACACAAGCAGTGCAGGTATACACAGTATATTTATGAAAATTCTCACTTCTAGAGGCTAAACATGAGTAAGGCTCTGATTTGGTCACGGCACGGAAGTCACAGAATCTGTGACTTCTGCAGACCTGTGTGACTTCAGCCCGCAGCGGCTGGGAGCTGCAGGGTACCCCTGTTGCCCAAAGTGGCAGGAGTCCCCAGCAGCCCCCCAGCCACAACAGGGGAGGGGGTCCCCAGCAGCCCCCCAATCACCATAGGGGCAGGTGGGGGAAATCCCAAGAGCTCACCAGCCGCTGTGGGTGGTAGGGGATCTTCAGCAGCTCCTCGGCTGCCATGGGTGGTGGGGGATCCCCCAGAGCTGTCCAGTCCATGGGTGCTGGGGACCCCCGGAGTTACCTAGCCGCCATGGGCAGCAGCATGAGGGGGCATCCCCAGCAAATCCTCAGCTGCCACTGCCAGTAGGAGAATCCCCCGGAGCTCCCCAGCTGCCACAGGTGGGGTCCCTCCCAGCCATAGCAGGGCAGGGTGCTTGACCCTCCTCCCTGCCCATTTTGTCATGAACATTTTAGTAAAAGTGTGGGGCAGGTCACAGCTTCCCTGAATTTTTGTTAATTGCCCATGACCTGTTCTTGACTTTTACTAAAAATGTTCATGACAAAATCGTAGCTTAAACATGAGTTAGCAGAGAGGCACATCTTGAGTTTTATTCTAGAAGACCTTGGGTGAATCAGAGAGATCAGGTAGGTGAGGGAATCTCTTTTATTGGACCAACATCTGCTGGTGAGAGAGCTGCATGAGAGCTACACAGACAGAGGCTTCTTCTAGTCAGGGCCTCCCCGTGGCACAGTAGGGGGTTAACTGCCCACTTCACCTTGCAAGGGCCCTTGAAATAGTTAGACTTAAAACTTTAAGGTCAGAATGGACCATTATGATCATCTAGTCTGACCTCCTGCACAACGCAGGCCACAGAACCTCACTCACCCACTCCTGTAACAAACCCCTGACCTATGTCTGAGCTACTGAAGACCTCAACTTGCGGTTTAAAGACTTCAAGGTGCAGAGAATCCTCCAGCAAGTGACCCGTGCCCCACGCTGCAGAGGAAGGCGAAACCCCCCCAGGGCCTCTGCCAATCTGCCCTGGAGGAAAATTCCTTCTCGACCCCAAATATGGCAATCAGCTAAACCCTGAGCATGTGGGAAGACTCACCAGCCAGCACCCAGGGAAGACTTCTCTGTGGTAACTCAGCCCCCACCCCATCTAGTGTCCAGGTCCCTACTCCAGCGGAACCACCTGCTCCCCTTCCCCGGCAGGGGGCGGCGGAGGCTAGGCGGGCAGACAAGGGGTGACACTGCCTGAGCGGGACGGTTATAACGGGCCTGGCGACGCCAGCCCGAAGGGGAGAGAACCAGCCCGTAGCCGGGCCCCCCAGGGCGGAGCCAAGCCCCGCCCCGCCCCGCCCGCGGGCTTCGCAGCAAGGCGCCCGCTCTCCCGCAGCGCCCCGGGCGGTACCTGTCCCGCATCGCCCCGCTGCGCAGCCCCAGCGCCGTCACCTCGGCCCGCTGCAGGGCCACCCCGCCGCAGGACTTCACCGGGTAGAGGAAGAGGCCGGACACCGTCCCCACCCGCTGCAGCCGGGCGCTGCCCGCCCGCCGCCCGGCCCAGCGCCACACCGCGGCCCCCAGCAGGGCGGCCAGGGCCAGCGCGCCCGCGGCGCCGAGCCAGGCGGCCCGCGACTGGGGCAGCGGCGGGAGGAGGCCGAAGCCCCCCAGGGCCCCGCTGGATCCGCTCATGGCGACTGAGGCGAGGGGGCGGAGGCCGCGGCTGATGAGGACGGGGGCGGGTCCGGGCTCGCACAGTCCCGCCCCCCGGGGCCGGGCCGGAGCCCCCCAGCCGCCCGGCTCGTGTCCCCGCCCAGCCCCGCTTCCCGGGCCCTGGAAACAGCCCCTCGCCCGGGCACGTCGGTTCCTAGCGCTGCGTCCGCGGCTCCTGGTCTGAAAGCTGGAAATCGCCGCCCCCGTCCCAGACACCCCGAGGGCTACGGGGGGATGCGGAGCGCGGCCCTAATTCCCACTGCAACGTGGAGACGGGCCTGCGGCGACTCCCTCATCAGGGGAAGGAACCTGGGTCTCCCTGACAATGGTGTAAAGCCGCGAACCACACCAGGGAAGTCAGCGGATCTCTAGGGCGGTGGGAGCCTGGGAGATGAGACTGAACGCATGTCTACGCTAGAGACTTAAGTAATCACTGCAGTGGCTGATATCCACACAACCCTCCTCCCGTTGGGGGTGCGTGCGCTCACCAGGCGGCTTCCACAGACTAAAGAGGGGCAGTGTGGGGGACTGAGAGGTCAGCTCCCCCCTGGGAGCCCACGTGCCCCCTCCCCCCAGGCTCGTGGCTCCCCACTCCAGGGCAGGAACAGGAGGGCAGCCTATCTGGCTTCTTGGCTACCTGAGTTGGGAGCCTCCAGACAGCTGCCAGGTTGGAAGCAAGGAGACAGAGTTTCTTGTCAATTTCATGGCTCGGGCATAGAGCTGTGAAGTAGACAAGGCAGCCAACTGTAGGGGTAACTAAAACAGTGTGTACACAGACATTGTCGCCCTAACTACACTGACAGAAGCCCTACTTCTCTCATGGAGGTGGAGTTAGGTCAGTGTAGCAGGGCACTTACATGGGCAGGACAAGGCTCTAGTGTGTACACTGACATAATTAGGTGGACATAAGCTGCCTTAGGAGGACCTAATTGTGTAGCGCAAACCAGGCCTCACAGCCTGCTGGTAGAGCTATGCAGAGGTTCTCCCAGCTACCATATGTCCACTGAGTTTTAGCTGGGATATCTAACATTGAACTCTCTGTTGATACTTTGTTCCCTTAGCCAGGAAAAAAAAAAAAGCTACACTTGAAAGCGCAGTTCGGTTCTGGTATAGTTATGTATTTGCAACATGACTGATCATAGTCAACCCACACCAGTTACTGTAAAATACTTCTTCTATTGTGTAACAATCTTCGCTGAGAGACCAATACCACTTGATAGTTGACTTCTCTATAAAGTTTCCCTGAGACATTAATTTCTCACTTCAAAATTGGAAATTTGTCATGTCCAACCAACATCATACTGAGCTTACATATAGAAACAAAGGCAAAACCTAAGCTAAACTTAATTTCCCTAATACTAATTTCTCCCTACTGTTACTCACACCTTCTTGTCAACTGTCTGTAATGGGCCACTCTCTTACCACTATAAAAGTTATTTTTCCTCCCTTGGTATCCTACTGTTAATTGAGTTATCTCATTAGATTGACCTCACACTTGGTAAAGCAACCCCCATCCTTTCATGTATTTATACCTGCTCCTGTATTTTTCACTCCATGCATCTGATGAAGTGGGTTCTAGCCCACAAAAGCTTATGCCCAAATAAATGTGTTAGTCTCTAAGGTGCCACAAGGACTTCTCATTGTTTTAGTCCTTCTTTGGGTACTCCACAGCCCATGTAACTCATGACTTGGTCCTATGCCCGTCTCCAAAAGCAGGACCAGAAGGAGAGACAACAGGTCGCTGTCAGACTGCAACTCCAAACTTTTCAGTATTGATACACAAATCAGTTATGGGCACAAATCAGCTATTTCCAGGGCAGATTAAGGTTAACTGGCTCATGATTCCACTGAAATGCTGGGATCCCCAGAGCCACTTCTTCCCAACTCTCCTCCTCTATCACTTTCCCAACCACATTCTCTCTCCTTGCTGTATACTACATCTAGGCAGCAGCAAAGACAAATTCAAGAAACATGCTATTTTGCCTACCACTATCATGTGGCATTTTATCTGCTGCTACCATGTCCTCAGTAGTCAGGAAACTGTTGACCACCACTGGGTTCAGTTCCTCAAGGCAAGTTGTTCAGCATGTTGACTCAGTTATGTGATCGAGTTTCTTACACCCTCAACAGGGTATTAAAAAATGGGTGCCTGTTAGGCTCCTAAATCCTTTTTAGGTGCTTAAATCAATTGTCTGGTTTCCTAAAGTGCTGCACACCCAGCAGCTTTCATTGAAGTCCTAGCCTGAAACACATTCCCCACCAGGAATTCTTCCTGCCGCACATACATCCACATTTTTTTCCTACCTCACAGAGGAGTTCAACACTTGTACCATCTAAAAAATAAGAGAGAAAGAGGAAAGGTGCCATAACCGAAGATTGTATAGCCACCGCCAATGTTCTCAATAATCAGAAATTATATTTTATAGAAATAAAATGAGAATTATTTTTGCTTCCACCATAGCTTTACAAAGTTGATACTCTTTACATGTAGTTTTCATGGGTGATCCAATATACCATGGTGGATGGACAGGAGGTTAGAAGTGGTATGGATTAGGGAGGCACTGCTACAGAAGAGCTGAGAGTGCTCCCATGCAGGTTGGCACTGATGGTAGCATGCTGAGGGAGCCGAGAAAGCTGGGTTGATATAGATAGGGCACTTGCTGTGAAGGAGGTCACATAATCACCATAAGATGTTCATTTTACTGTTTCAGAGGCTAAGAGAAGTCTGTTCACATTAGCCAGAGATAACATCTGTATATTAAGAGATGGGCCTGAACTATTAAGTATGTGGATGTTTTGCTCAACCCATTACATACATAGAGGCTAGCTACACAGTTGAGATCCAGATCCAAAGTCCAGAAATTATCAGATATGGGGGGGGTTGGTTTATGCCAGTGGTTCCCAAGCTGGGGTTCGCAAAATGTGTCAGGGGGTTCTCAGAAAAAAATTCTGTAATGGTGGACAGAGCCATCCCTAGGGACCCCAGGTCCTGGGGCCAGCAGCCCAAGCCCTGTGACCATGACTTCCTGGTGGAACAAGTTTTAGCCTTTTTGTAGTCGTGCGTTACTTGCCTGGACTGCTCAAGACCCAAATGCTTGTGGGAGACAATATGTGAGTTGGCTTCTTAAATACCTTCATGCTGGTTCATGTCTGGTACTCCTTGATGAAACATGTAGGAGGCTTAATCAAAGTGATATGAGCTACAAAAGTAAAATGTTGGAAGAGTGTTGCCATTTTCATAATGTAATAAAATGAATAATGTAATGATAAATAATAATGTAATAAATAGTGTGTAATAAGCATGTCATAAAAAACCCAAATTATTTCCAAGATCACTGCTTCTATAATTTATGCTCAGGTAAGGGATAAAATCCCTGAAAATATTCATTTTTAGGAGTGGGTTCACGAGATTCGATATTTTCATGAAAGGGGTTTGCGAGTTGTTAAATTTTGGGAACCACTGGTTTAGGGCCATTTCTGCTTTAAATACCTCCTTCAGCCATGCCAAGTTAATACTGATGAGTTTTTGCCCAAAAACCAGCATCAGTTTCCCTGCACACCACACAACTGATGGGTGAGGCAGAGAATAGAGGATTCTTTAGCTGCAAAGTGTAAGTAAATATTGGCTACACATTCTGTTTCCTTCAACACTCCAGAGCAAGAGATGGTATCACTAGACTAGGACTTTGGAAGAGGGCAAGAAAGGCCTGGCAGGTGGTAGGATGGTTTTGCCTCCTAGAGGAATTCTCCACTTTCCACTTCAGAAGAAACATGGACTCTCTAGGGGCAGAATCTGATCCAATATTCACTTAAAGAATTTTAATTTTTAACACCTTAACACCTTTAACAACTACAGTACTGGGACTTCTGCATTTTCATCTTGTTTTGTCATGTCTATACATCTATCTGCATTTTCCTTTTCATTCTTCCACTGCCAAGCCCTGTGATACACAACATGGAGCAGTTTCCATGTTCTTTGGGGACGGTAATAAAAAACTGAAGTTTGTATGAATGACCCCTCCTGGCAGTAGGAAGTAGAAGGGTCAACATCTTGTACATTTCTTGGGAATAAAGGATACTTTTACTTTAAGAGAGATATGACATCATAATGGCCTACAGGTTGTGATGCCAGGTGCTTTTGACATCACAAAGAAACTCTTAGCAACTGTCTAAGCATACACATGACCATTTTGTGATGGGAATAGATCTCCCTTGACTGGCAAAGCAAGAGCAGTGTCTGCTGAACCCTCTTGATTCCTCAGCTTGAGCACTTCAGAGTCCTCAGCTCAAACAAACTCTCAATTCAAATCTCCAGAATTAGCTTGAAAGCACCCAGTCCTGAAGCTCAGAAGGCAAGCAAAGAGGTAACAAGTTGGCTGAGAGCATTTCAGAAGCATTCTGATAACCAAAGCAGGATGGGTGACTGGAAAAGCTACATCAACACCATCCTAAAGGATAAGAACATTGAAGATGTAGCTATCGTGGGGCACAGTGACAACAAATCAGTGTGGGCTTCCAAGCCAGGGGGCCTACTGGCTGCTATCTCACCTCAGGAAGTGGGGGTGATCACAGGCCATGACAGGAAGGGGTTCCTGCAGACTGGTATCACCATAGCTGGCAAGAAGTGCAGTGTGATCCGCGACTACTTGCTTGTGGAAAAAGATGCTGTGATGGACACCAGAACCAAGGAGGGTGACAGCAAGTCCATCTGTATTGGCAAGACCCCCAGAGCCCTGATCTTCCTCATGGGCAAAAACGGAGTCCATGGAGGAGCCCTCAACAAGAAGGTGCATGAGATGATTGCAAGCATGAAAACCCAGAGTAGCTAGAGCAAAGGACATAGGTACTGTCCCCAGGGAAAATGACCTTATCCTTGCTTTAAAAGAAAGGAAACAAATTCCTGATTTCACGTAACTGTCTCTTTGTCTGTTTCCTTCAGATGGGATGGAGTGGGGTGGAGGAACTTGCTATTATACTAGCAACCTGCCTGCCCATCTCTTGAGGGAGTTTTGAACACGATTGTTACCCTTAACGTCCCCAGTCCCACCGGTCTGTCTCCAAGCCAACTTATGTGGTACCCTGACCATTTCCCACTCTCCCAGTTCTCTGTTAGCAATAGCTTTGAGAAAAGGGGGATTTGGTCTCTTTTACCGGCTAGTCCCTGACTGTTGCTCTTTGAGGTCATTACATCCGCTCCTTGCTTCTACAAACAGTCACAAAGACTAAGGAATAGCAGGGTTATTTTGGACAGTCCATTTCTATTTTGTTTTGGATAATGTTCCGTTAGGCAATTACTAACATGAACTATTCATTTTCTTTCATATTATGGCATTTTATTAGCCAAAGCTTTGTATCATTGTCCATTAGAGGGTTTATTAAAGGCAGAATGTAGCTAGTCCAATTAGTATTGGAACCCTGAAGGGTTGGGTGTCACAGGCTGCACCTCTGCTATGTGTGCTGTGTCCATGATAAAGCCACAGTCTGACCACAGGTATCACTAGAACTAGCCCAGCTAACTTGGGAGGCTAACTATTGATCATCCAGAGTTTGGCTATTACGGCAGCCTCATGCTGCCAAACCTATTGGCTGACCTGAATTCTGGGTGTAGAACCGCCCCCATTCATCTTTCACCTGCTCACTTCCATCACTGCACATTTTACAATAACTTTGGAAGGTAAGTGAGCTTTTTTTAACTGATTTTTTTGAAGCCACCCATACTTCTTGGTGAAGATGGGTCCGGTTTCTTCCCCATTCAACCCTTTCGTTTCCATGATAAGTACCCTCATACCTCTTTGCATCAGCTGGTGACTCCTTCACACTCCACTAGCACTGCCTCCACAAGAGAAAGCCATGTTGTTGTGAATGCTGCAGCACTTCCTCTTCCCTTGCAGGAGATGCTGCATATAGGGGTGGTTCTAGCCAGGACAGTGCAAAAAGAGCAGGGCTTTGGAGCGGAGCACAGAGCTGGAGCACAGAGCAGCTCTGGAGCAGTGGAGCTGCAGGTTTTTGCCTGGAGCTAGAATGGAGCCGGAGCACAAGAGAAGAACACTTTCTCCTTCTTCACAACACAGCAGCCAGCAAGAAGCAGAACTGGATGGCATTGGGCTGGGAGAATAAAGAAGAGCAAAGGAGAAGCACCTCCTCCCCAGATTTATCCCCTTTGGACATTATGTCCCATGTTTTTTTTTCTTCTGAAGGCTGGTAGATATATGCTCTAGCCAGACTAGGTACTGCACTGCCAGGGCATTGAACCAGTGCATTGCATGGGAACCAAACTTCTGTTCTCACTATAATGGGCGACTGTTTGCTCTGCCCGAACACCTCAACACACAAAGACACCCCATGTGCTGTACCAGGAGATCTCAATACATTACACCAGGGATCGTCAACCTTTGGCATGTGGTCCATCAGGGAAATCTGCTGGTGGGCTGGGAGGGTTTGTTTACCTGCAGTATCCGCAGGTTCAGCCGATCGCAGTTCCCACTGGCTGTGGTTTGCCATTCCAGGCCAATGGGGGAAGTGGCGTGGACCTGGAGCCACGATCGGCTGAACCTGCGGATGCTGCAGGTAAACAAACCATCCCGGTCTGCCAGCGGATTTCCCTGACGGGCCGTGTGCCAAAGGTTGCCAATCCCTGCATTACACAATACCAAAGCACAACATTATGGCACTCTGTCCTCTATGCCAGGAAAGCTCAACTCTCTACACTAGCAAGTCTGTCAAGGGATCCCATTACGCAATGGCACCCCACCTTCGCACCACATTCATTGTCTGATCACTCAGCTTTCCAGTCCCATTGGGCTACAAGGAAATTGCTTTTGAAGAAAGCACGAGGCCCCCATAGAAATAAGGTCTGAGCCAGCATTGTGGCAAAAATTAGGCCATCTCCTAAATACATCTGAAGTACAAAAAAAATCTTCTGTGCTCCTTGATAAATATGAATTTTCTAATTGTATATGGCACTAATATTAAGCCCATATGAAGATTAGTAGCTGTAACATGCTGCTGAGAACTTCCAGAACTGTGAACACTCTGCCTCAGCAAAAGCGAGCTTTTCTGGAGATTAGCCTGTGCATCAGCTCCCCTGCCACACCAGCCTGTCTCCCTCACCAGAAAACTCCTCAAGGATCTCCCAGCCCAGCCCTTGCCTAGCAGATAACAGTCAGTGAGCTCCAGTCCCCAAGCTCCTTTCTCTGCTATGCACAGCCCCTACCACTGTACAAAGTTTGCTGCTCTTTTAAAGAGTCGCTACATTACAGCTTTTTAATTGGAGTTAACACACCCTTCCCATCAAACACAGCACTGCACTGATCTGCCTTTGTTGATTCCTTGGAGGCTCCTGTCTCCTCTAGAGGCCCAACTCCATCTTGATTAAAGTGTTCGCTGGTGTGTTCCAATGTGTTACTTCCTGCTGCAATTTTACAGTGTAAATGTTCTCCTCCTGCAGCCTCCAATACAAATAGCCCATTGAATTTGGCCACACCTGGTTTGTTTGTTGGCCTCTTTCCTTTGTGTTGAGGAAAGATGTTTATCAGCTTCCCCTGACAAGCCTGGTTCAAACACCTTTTAGGCACAGATTTCAAAGCATAATATTCCTGAGTATCCATAATTCCACACAGTATTGTCACACACATTTAACAATGATATTGTTGACCAGTGTGGTGTTAGTTTTCAAATGATACTTCACCAGGCATATTGTGTACGAATCTGACAGCCTTATTTGCAGTAGCGTGCAGGGTGTGAACACAGGGGTCCCTAAGCCACAGGAGCATGCAGTCACATGAAAAACAGTATCAAGGAAACCAAACTTCTAACACATTAGCTTGGGTGCACCTTAGCAAAAGGAAGGAACCCTCCATTAAAACTACAACACAGGCGCAGTCAGCAAGCGCTTCCCCCAAAAGGATAATACTTATACCCAGCAATTAAAACAAATTAACATAAGCCCCAGACAGTATATATGATATATACACACAGGAAGACACAGGCCCTGCCCTACATTGCTGAGAGCCTAAAATGATGTTACAAGCCACTGCTTATTAAGTGTCTGCAGATCATGCATTTTTATCCTGGCCAAAAAGCTTCACAGAGAACACAGTTCTTTGTGGCTAAAATTCCCACTTGCTTCCACAAGCTCAACAAAACAATGACTCAACATTCTGTTGTGTGTTAAGTCTTCTTCACTGAGCAAATCACAAAATACAGTCTGTGCTCTCCAACACGTACAGGCTGAAAGACACAGCAGACAGGACTGGAGTTAGGAGAGAAAAATTTCGAGAGTTTGTTTGCTCACTTCTTGTGGGCATCACCAAAGGTAGGACTTGAATGTGGAGCGGTTTTGCTTTTAGAATTAGAAATTAGAAATACAATTAGAACAGGAGGAAAACAGCCCTGCACATTTTAACAGCGTTATGCATCCAGGCAGCAGCAGCTCCTTGGTTATACACTGCAGTGATAACGGCCAGTGATCTGAACCTAGGTAGGGCACACGTGACTGTATGTGCAGAATAAATTTAGAGAACAATCATTTCAAAGCCTAAACAGAACTGGAATCCACAGTTCCCCAAATCCTCAAGCCCTGAGGTAAAAGCTCTTTTGTTTAGCTCAGCCTAATAGAGTGTTTGTTACATTTAACCCTGACTTCCTCTGTAGCCTGGTCTGGTGAAACTACAGGAAAAATAACAAGAGCCAGGAAAACAGCAGCCCCTGCATGATCTCCTTCCTCCTGCTGCGATGTGAGAAATCCAGTATAGAGCTGAATTAGTATTTCGCATGTCTTGAGAGAGGCGATTTGCTCATACACGCAAGACCTCCTGAAAATACCGCTAGTAACTAACTTATCAGGCAGTTTTATTTTATTTTCAGACACACCCATGTAATCCAGGAGCCAAATACATTAATTCCCTCTGAGATGAAAAGATTTGCAACAACCTGTAGAAGAACAACGGTCTGATTTAGTTACAATACAAACAGAGCTGCAGGTTTTAACTGGATTCTAATTTAATTATAGGCAGAGCAGGCGGTGCCACCTGTAGTTAAGGTAACCTGACACTTTCCATTATAAGACCATGTTTTCAGTTGCTTATAATGTCAAACTTTAACAGTACAGTCTGAACATTTCCATATCAGGTGTTTGCCTCGGGCTGTACATTTTTAGAAACTTTCTGCTAAAATTGTTTAGTTCTTTCCGAGAATGGGCTGCACCAAGTACAAAAGCCAGAGCATCAGAGACTCAGGTGTGGGTCCTTAGCTGCCAGACTCCTCTGATTCTAAACACACTCACTGTGAGAGTTCATGGTTGTGAACCCTGGAAAAACTCTTGATGAAAAATATTTTTGGGTTCATAAGTGTTCTGGAGTGATCTGTCTTACGCATATTCCTTTGATGGCCATAATTATCCAACATCACAAACTACTGCCCAGTCCACAGAGGTGTGGCCCAGTGGTTAGTGGACAAGCCTGGGAATAAGGGTTTCCTGAGTTTTGAGTCTGTCTTTCCGTAACAATACACAGTTCCTTCAGTTCTGCAAAACACAGGAGAGGAGGGAAGACAATGCCACAAATTCATTCACCTTCTATACCTTTCAGTCAGGGAATCACATGGCTTTCAGGATGAATCGGCCCAGAGGAGATCAAAATTCTCTCTCTCTCACACACACACACACACACTATTTTCTAAATTTCCTCTAAACAGAACAAACAATAGATTCAAAATATCCATTTAAAGGGAGGCGAGGTGGATAAAAGCATCACGGCTTCCATTTATAATCTTCAAAGAAACCAATACGTTCAGTGAGTCATGCACTGGAACTGAACTCAATGTAATGAACATGGGGGGAATCTCTGGTGAATAATTGGCAATGATAGAATTAAAAATAGGGTCATTAATAATGAATGCCTTCTAGCAGAGAACACTTCTGCAAAGCAGCAAGATAATGGGTCTCATTCACAAGGCACTTCCTTTTGGGGAACCACTTATGCAGATTTGTAGATTTTCAGTAGGCCTTCATTTATTGTAATAAAAGTCAGCTAAATCGATATGTGGCATCATCCATTATCCAGCAGTGTAGCAAGGTTCTAGCACCACTGAAAAGCATCTTTTTACACTGACAGCAGTAAATCCTGGACTCTGAATTTACCATCATCAAGCAAATACAACCTTGATTATTTTAAGCAAATAGCCAATCATTGACACAGTGACTTGTTCCCCATCTTCTATTAGTTCAATTGAAAATTCCTTCAATTTTCTGTAACCCCAATTACCCAAACATATTGAGTGGTACCCACAGAATTTGAATAATCACAGCGGAGCTGTGCATGCTCTGGGGAAGCTGATAAAGGCTGCAGTACAGGGATAAAAGACATCTCGCCAATGATTGTAAAGCCTGGTAAGATCCGCAGATGAAAGTGCAATGTGTTTTTTAAAAATTTAGAAAAATATAATACTCCTGCTGCCTTACAATTAAAAAAATCATGCAAAATGGCCATTGAGCTGTTGAGTTCAAACAGGTACACATCTGAAATGCAGAGAAACATCCCACTGCAGGGGCTTGACACAGAATCTGGATTAAAGATCACTCGTGACAAATTACACTCCCTACTCTCCCTGTTCAGGTAACAGCTCTAGTATTGTTCCTGTCAGAGAGCTAATCCTTGACATAAGGTGGTACCAGAGAACAATGAGCATTGCTAACTCGCACAGAACTTTGAATTCTGCCCAGCTGATGACACTAAAGGACAATTCTGCACTGGTCTCAATCCATGGACACAGCTTTCATGGAGATCCTTGCGTGTTGCTCACAAGGATCAAAGGCACAGCATGGTTCTATGTGCCGGTGTTTTCAGCCAGCTGGAGTCAGAGATCTTGCTATTTGGCTTCTTAATACATCAAATACACAAATGACACCTTTGGTTACCAGGGTGAGTAGTATTATGGCAGAGGTGAGCCCCTATGATTCAAGAAGCAGCCCTACCACCTCTCATAAGCCCAGACTAAATACCTCTCCCCAAAAAACACAGCCTCCTACCAATGCCAATTTGCATCTATTAGGTCTTTTAAAACCTCATTAAATATACAGACTCCTCTCTGGGCCTCTAGTGCTGCTTGAAGTAAAAAAAGTCTCCAAGGCAGGCCATGAAGATGTGACTTGTGAAGCTTATAGATGTTAGCACTAAGTTTGCCTGAGGGGCGGGAGGATAAAGGGTGAACAATGAATAGTGAGCAGGGGGCTAGAGAAATGAAAAACAGAAAAAGTTGAAGGGAGAAAAAATACCGTATTTTAAAGATAGCAGGACACAATCTCCCCCATTTGCACTGTGGTCTGGGCAGGCAGACAGAGGATCTCTAACGGGTTGCTCGTTTCTTAAGCGAATGCTGGACTGTGACTAGCAAAGCTCTGTAAGTGGCTTATAAAAGTATGTGTTACTGTGTGTCGAGGCCTTTTCTGAAGCATACCACTGCAAAGCATGCTGTGCAATGGAGCACTTCTCTGTAGTGGAGCAAGTTGTGCAGGTGAAACCAATAACAATCATGAGTGCTCTAACATTTCCTGTGAATCCGCGGAGAGTTATAATTGCCATTAAACTGCTCTGTCCAGAACAGCAGTCCGCTGCATTATTCTGTTCAATGACACAGCGTTGGTAACGATCACTGAAGGCACTCGGAATAGGTAATTTAAAGGTGACCTACTAAAAAAGAAAAGGTGTGCTTTTGCCCATTTTTGCTTCTTTATTACATAAACGTTAAAAGGCTAAAAGTCCTGACCAGGACAGTAATAGTGATGATGAAATGCTAAGGGAAATTAGAGAGGCTATCAAAATTAAGAACCCAATAATAGTGGGGGATTTCAATTATCCCCATATTGACTGGGAACATTTCACTTCAGGACGAAATGCAGAGATAAAATTTCTCGATACTTTAAATGACTGCTTCATGGAGCAGCTGGTACGGGAACCCACAAGGGGAGAGGCGACTCTAGATTTAATCCTGAGTGGAGCGCAGGAGCTGGTCCAAGAGGTAGCTATAGCAGGACCGCTTGGAAATAGTGACCATAATACAATAGCATTCAACATCCCTGTGGTGGGAAGAACATCTCAACTGCCCAACACTGTGGCCTTTAATTTCAAAAGGGGGAACTATACAAAAATGAGGGGGTTAGTTAGACAAAAGTTAAAAGGTATAGTGACTAAAGTGAAATCCCTGCAAGTTGCGTGGGCCCTTTTTAAAGACACCATAATAGAGGCCCAACTTCAATGTATACCCCAAATTGAGAAAAACAGTAAAAGAACTAAAAAAGAGCCACCGTGGCTTAACAACCATGTAAAAGAAGCAGTGAGAGATAAAAAGACTTCCTTTAAAAAGTGGAAGTCAAATCCTAGTGAGGCAAATAGAAAGGAGCACAAACACTGCCCAACTTAAGTGCAAGAGTGTAATAAGAAAAGCCAAAGAGGAGTTTGAAGAACAGCTAGCCAAAAACTCCAAAGGTAATAACAAAATGTTTTTTAAGTACATCAGAAGCAGGAAGCCTGCTAAACAACCAGTGGGGCCCCTTGATGATGAAAATACAAAAGGAGCACTTAAAGATGATAAAGTCATTATGAGAAACTAAATGGATTCTTTGCTTCACTCTTCACGGCTGAGGATGTTAGGGAGATTCCCAAACCTGAGCTGGCTTTTGTAGGTGACAAATCTGAGGAACTGTCACAGATTGAAGTATCACTAGAGGAGGTTTTGGAATTAATTGACAAACTCAACATTAACAAGTCACTGACCAGATGGCATTCACCCAAGAGTTCTGAAAGAACTCAAATGTGAAGTCGGAACTATTAACTAAGGTTTGTAACCTGTCCTTTAAATCGGCTTCGGTACCCAATGACTGGAAGTTAGCTAATGTAACGCCAATATTTAAAAAGGGCTCTAGGGGTGATCCTGGCAATTACAGACTGGTAAGTCTAACGTCGGTACCGGGCAAATTAGTTGAAACAATAGTAAAGAATAAAATTGTCAGACACATAGAAAAACATAAACTCTTGAGCAATAGTCAACATGGTTTCTGTAAAGGGAAATCGTGTCTTACTAATCTATTAGAGTTCTTTGAAGGGGTCAACAAACATGTGGACAAGGGGGATCCGATGGACATAGTGTACTTAGATTTCCAGAAAGCCTTTGACAAGGTCCCTCACCAAAGGCTCTTACGTAAATTAAGCTGTCATGGGATAAAAGGGAAGGTCCTTTCATGGATTGAGAACTGGTTAAAGGACAGGGAACAAAGGGTAGGAATTAATGGTAAATTCTCAGAATGGAGAGGGGTAACTAGTGGTGTTCCCCAAGGGTCAGTCCTAGGACCAATCCTATTCAATTTATTCATAAATGATCTGGAGAAAGGGGTAAATGGTGAGGTGGCAAAGTTTGCAGATGATACTAAACTACTCAAGATAGTTAAGACCAAAGCAGATTGTGAAGAACTTCAAAAAGATCTCACAAAACTAAGTGATTGGGCAACAAAATGGCAAATGAAATTTAATGTGGATAAATGTAAAGTAATGCACATTGGAAAAAATAACCCCAACTATACATACAACATGATGGGGGCTAATTTAGCTACAACGAGTCAGGAAAAAGATCTTGGAGTTATCGTGGATAGTTCTCTGAAGATGTCCACGCAGTGTGCAGAGGCGGTCAAAAAAGCAAACAGGATGTTAGGAATAATTAAAAAGGGGATAGAGAATAAGACTGAGACTATATTATTGCCCTTATATAAATCCATGGTACGCCCACATCTCGAATACTGTGTACAGATGTGGTCTCCTCACCTCAAAAAAGATATTCTAGCACTAGAAAAGGTTCAGAAAAGAGCAACTAAAATGATTAGGGGTTTAGAGAGGGTCCCATATGAGAAAAGATTAAAGAGGCTAGGACTCTTCAGCTTGGAAAAGAGAAGACTAAGTGGGGACATGATAGAGGTATATAAAATCATGAGTGATGTTGAGAAAGTGGATAAGGAAAAGTTATTTACTTATTCCCATAATACAAGAACTAGGGGTCACCAAATGAAATTAATAGGCAGCAGGTTTAAAACAAATAAAAGGAAGTTCTTCTTCACGCAGCGCACAGTCAACTTGTGGAACTCCTTACCTGAGGAGGTTGTGAAGGCTAGGAGTATAACAATGTTTAAAAGGGGACTGGATAAATTCATGGTGGCTAAGTCCATAAAAGGCTATTAGCCAGGATGGGTAAGAATGGTGTCCCTAGCCTCTGTTCATCAGAGGATGGAGATGGATGGCAGGAGAGAGATCACTTGATCATTGCCTGTTAGGTTCACTCCCTCAGGGGCACCTGGCATTGGCCACTGTCGGTAGACAGATACTGGGCTAGATGGACCTTTGGTCTGACCCGGTACAGCCTTTCTTATGTTCTTAAGTTTAAAAAAAAAAAGTCTCTTCAGGTCTTGTATACTCTGTTCCAGGCTAGCAGTTCTCAAACTGCGGTTGCAACCCCGTTTTAATGGGGTTGCCAGGTCTGGCCTTAGACTTGCTGGGGCCTGGGGCTGAAGCCCCACCACCCAGGGCCAAAGCCAAAGCCTGAGCCCCACTGCCCAGGCCTGAAGCCTTTGGGTTTCAGCTTTCGCCTCCCCACCCAGAGCGGAGGGGCTCAGGTGGGCTCAGGCTTCGGTCCCCACCTCCTGGGGTCGTGTAGTAATTTTTGTTGAAATTCTAGATTTCTAGAACTAGTGGGATGATGATATCGCAAGAAATCAAACCCCAAGAAATTGAGAGGGGAAGGAAATTAAATCACTGTTTAAAAAATTCTGAATCCTCTATAACCTATTTGCCCAGGCTGCAACATTGCCAACTCTTGCAATATTTGGTGTTTTTCTTAAAACCTCAGCTCCTGGGATCATGTTATTAGACAAAGAACCTCAGCTTTCATTTGGAGAGAAAAAGTTTCTAGACCTCATGGTTGCAGAGAAATACTTGAAATTGTGACCTGAGTGCACTTTAAAGGCTCAGATACCAGAAGGCAAATAACGTGATGCAACATTTATTAGATCTCATTATTTTTAAGCCAACCTCATTATTTTGGGGGCCTTCCTTATTTATAAATGCTTGAGGCTGGCCATACTGCCACAGTATTTACTGTAGTATAAATGTCTAAACAGAAACTCAAAAACTCCTGACAAACACTTGGAAGACAAGATCTCTTTGTGAACACTTCATTACCATTACCCCTTCAGTTGAAGGCTGAGACAATTCCCATTCTAGTTCTCTGGTCCTCTTTGGAGATCTTCTGCAAAAACTGGAAGACTTGCCATTCCTGATATTTTAAAGGTAAAAGTCCCCCAAATGTTTAAAAAGCCACCTTTCAGGCCTATATCATCATAAGAAAGCCAAAAACAGAGGCAGAATATTGACACACACACCCCCGCCGCCCCCTTTGTAGATCCCTTTCCAAAACTCAGCTGGTCCTTTTCCTATTTCCTTTTATCACAGTCACTTCTCCACAGTGCTGGCTCCAGCTTTGGATTCATTCAGGACTAGCAAACAAACACCTCTCTGCTGTCTTGTTTTCAGCTTCAGAAAAAAATTCAAATCTCAAGTTAGCTAGCAGTTATGTTTGTGAAGAATCACTCGTTTTTGAGGTTATTTGATGCAGAGAGTCTGCAAAGAGCCTGGGAAAATAGCTTTGAGAGATGTCAATTGCCCCATTTATTTGAGGGAGGTGTTAACTCAGACGCCAAAGAATGATAATGTAAATCCACTTTGTTTTCCAATTCATTCCTCTTGTGAGAAGGGAGGATCATAGATTGGTAAAATTTACTATGAGTCAAGTCTCATTTTGATTCCCCAAATGGATGGCCCTTGGGAATTATCACCATTCTCCATCCCCCAGTTAGAACGAGCCAAACAAAAAGAACCTAGAAGAGCACATGGGTAGAATTAAGCCATACCAAGGGGGAGCCAAGGTCAGGGAGTTCTGACATCACACAGAATCAAATTGTGAATACCTACACAATCTACTGTGAGGGGCTTCTCCTTTTGGTGATTCACAAGGGCGGAACTTGTTTTATGGGCAGAGCTTGGAGCTATCCACCATTGTTTTATTTCCAATTCAACTCTTGGATGTGTTCAACTCCTTGAGCTGTAGCATGCCCTCCAAAGTAAAACATCATGGAAGTTGGGTAAAGAATGTGAAAACATACAATATAGACATGGCAGTCACAATGGCATGCCTTCCAAAAACACACACCTCTCAGGTGGAGCAATGGGTGTGGGTACAAAACAGGCACAGGAGATGGAAGAGTAAGTGAAAAAGCAGCAGAGGTACCAAAACCAAATAGTCTCTGTGTGTCTGCTACATAAAGACAACTATCCTTTTCCACCATGGTCAACTTGGTCGGTTACATTGCCTTCTTCCTGAAAGGGTACAACACCACCTGTCCAGAGAGGCCATGCCTACGAGACAGTCTCATTTTAACAAACCATTCCATACCCCCAAACTTACTTTGCTCCTCCAGTAGGCCATCTCCAGTAAGCAACTGATTTGTCTAGGTTCACTGTATTTAGGTAACAGCATGAAAGGCCCCTACCAACATCTAGGCATTACCACAGACTGCTCTGGTGATCCTGTATGCATGTGGTGTCACTTCAGAGCCCCTCCGGACCTCACCACAGGATGGTTGGCACTGTTTTGTTCATGAAGTATGAACATGCTGCATCTCACTCAAACTCATGCTGCACCGAGGCCAGAAGTTTTACAATGCTGCCTTTTCAGATTATAAACACGTCAGGGCCTGATTAGCAGAGGTGCTCGGCATGCACAGCTGACTACAGTGGGAGTCATGTGCCCCTTTGCACTCCTGAAAATTAGGCTCCATGCCACTGAACCAATTTTTCCATGTGTTGGGGGTTTGCTGACTTGGCATTCTGTACCCTGCTTTTTCATTCTGTGCTATGCTAGCACCGGGAGCCCCAGGCCCTTAGGCTGACTTTACGTTGAAAGAAGGAAGGAGAGGTAAGCATTGGTTGAGAAATATAGATAAGTGACAGCAATTGGCAGCCTAAGCAAGAAATGAACTAGTTGATTTCAAGGAGGAAAAGCAGCCTTGACATGAATCACTGACAAGTTAATGGCAACGATATCAGCTGTTTATTGTCTCTCTCTCTCGATTTGTTGTTTGATTGTTGGGTTTTGGTCTGTTTTAGAGGCATCATTTAGCATGAGTTTCTCTTGCCAATAAGCCTCAACCTTCCCCTCCCCTCCCCCAAGCCCACCACTAAAAACTCGATCTCTAGCCCCACTTTGAAAATTCACTGATAGAATCATAGAATATCAGGGTTGGAGGGGACCTCAGGAGGACATCTAGTCCAACCCCCTGCTCAGAGCAGGACCAATCCCCAACTAAATCAACAAGCCTATTCCATAGAAGCTGCACCAGGCAAAGGGAGGCCATAGTTCAGTAGACAAGAGAACACAGTTACCATCAGGCAGAGCAATTTACAAGCTAAAGTTCATATTTACCTTTGTGGAAAGTCCCTGGTGATAACAGGCTAGAGTCTATGAGTTACCCATTAGCAAGCAGCTATTATATTATGGCATAAGAACTGCTGGCTGGGTATGGAATCAAAACCTGAGCCATATATCCCTCTTGCTATTTCCTCCCCCACCCAAAGAATCAGTCATTTCTCAGAAGGAAGCAAACGCAGAGCTGTAAAACAAAAACAAAACAAAACAAAACAAAAAAAGGGAGTGAGATTAAGCCAAACACATTTGGTGGCTTGTGTGAAGTGAGGATTGTGGGTCTGAGTGCAGCTCTGAGTGGACAAGAGTTCACATTGCAAAAAACACCATCACAACAGAAACCCACTTGCAGCCTTGTTGGAAGTTTGAGCTGACACATCAAGGACAATATAGTCCTTCACCACTTACCTATCATCTCTCATCCGCAGTGATGGTTTCTCCAGGGCAGGGCGGAGGCCTGTTAATAAGCAATGTGGGGAAGCTTGCACTGCAGCTGCCTATGCCGTACTTGTTTTGTGAATAAAAAACTTCCTTTCATTTGTGCACTTAACAATAACATTCACAAAAGCAAAGGGAGCATTTTTATTTTTATTTACAGTTCTTCATTTTTCTGATCACCATTCAGAGAAACACAATCTGGCTTCTTAAGCGAGGGAATTCCAGTTCATTCATAATAAGGCAAAGAGAACACGCCAACAAGATTTAGTTAAAAGAATAGCAGAAAAGCACAACTTAGAACTCCAAATATTGCTAAGGAAAATGCTTGATCTCATATCAATAACGTTTCAGATATGTTTCCCTCAAAGTGTGATGCTAGGAGATCTCCATCCAAATTTCTTAGCCCAGCCAGCTGAAAGTTTCATTTTGATATGGCATCGCTACAGCTTTCACACAATGAAAGGAATACAGAGTTAGTAGAATTCTATGGGCCTCAGATGTGCCCAGGAGTGTTTTTTCCAAAGTCTTGAGATATTTGGTATTTTTCTTAAAGCCCCAGCTCCCAGAGTCAAGTGATTACACAAAATTCTCAGCTTTCATTTTTTTAAAAAGTAATTTTCTAGCCCTCACAATTGCAGAGAAAAGCTTGGCAACATGATTAGAGGGAACCCTAAAGGCTCAAAAATCAGAAAGCAAATTACATTATATATATAGAAGCAGCAAAGAATCCTGTGGCACCTTATAGACTAACAGACGTTTTGCAGCATGAGCTTTATTCACCCATGAAAGCTCATGCTGCAAAACGTCTGTTAGTCTATAAGGTACCACAGGATTCTTTGCTGCTTCTACAGAACCAGACTAACACGGCTACCCCTCTGATACTTGATTATATATATATATATATATATTCTTAAAATCTTGTGATTTTTAAGCAAATCTCATGATTTTTCAGGGCCCAAGGCATGATTTCTCAATGTCTGGAATTGGCAATACTGAGGTAGTAAAGCCTACCATGTCTCAGGCCTGGTATCTGAACATATTGATTGTAGCTGTCACTAACAAAGCATTAAAATACACAGGCAAATCAAAGGCTGGGAGGCTACCTTTTCCTGATACCTTTACTATCTCTATTTCCTTACATTAGTTTGACTTTTCCTCCTCATAACCAGCATCAAATCCCCACTACTTCTCGCGCCTTATTCCCCTTCCTGTTTTTCCACTCATACCTCTCTCCCTCTTCTACTTGCTTTCCCTTTCCCTTTGCTCCTTTTCACACATAGCCTCCGGCTTGAGTAAATTAATTCATTTAGAATTACAAACTTTGGCTCAATTACTCTATGATTATTTCCTTGGGCTTGTACATTCTTTCACTGGATCTGATTTTAATAGCTGAAAAGCACTTGAGATGTTTGCATGAAAGGCACTGGAGAAATGCGATTGTTCCAGAATTAAATACTCTGTCACGTCAGCATCTTCATTTGTTGTTGTTGAAAAGAATTTTCAGATGCAGGTCACAGCAGCAGATCTAATGCTAGGAAAGTACAAATCACCGTACTCCTCTATGAAAGCTCATTTTTTCTTCCTTTATGAGACAGGCAGAGCCACTTTAGCGGACTAAGGAGGCTACTGATGCTGCTACTCCAAAGGGTGCTGCATATGCAGTTGCTAATCCTTGCAGGCCAATCACCAAGTAGCGACATCCTTTCTGGAGAGCTTTGCCAACATTCTATTTTTAGGGAAGAAGGGGGCGGGAGAGAGAGAGAGAGAACAGAAAATAACATCAAATTAAACAGTTTGGGGAGCTCAAATAAAGAGCAGCCATTTTATATGTCCTTCCACAACCTCAAAATATGAACAGACCCACCATCTTCTTAGGGCTTGTCCACAGGGAAAAGTTTTACCTGTCAGACCAGCATAATTCAACTGTTATACCAGTATAAATTGCCATGTGGACACTCTTACTTTGCAGCAAGAATGGATTTTTTTGTGTATTTTTAAACACCCTCCAAAGTAACGTAAGCTAAACTGAAAAAAGGCATCATTCGTGAAACAGGGTTATATCAGTGTAACTATATAGGTTTAAGCTCATGCCTTAGCTTATACCAGTAGAGCTTTCACAGGCAGACAAGCCTTACTTGTGTTATAAAGACTATTCGATTGCTTGCATTTAAGGAGGACATTAGCTGGTTAAAATTGGGGTGAAACGTTTAATGGAAATGTACACAAACATTTCAACTCTTTTTGTCAACATTTCAAATTTTGACCATCTCTGTTTCAATCTATATCTATAAAAAACGCACACATTTTTTACAGCATTGCCGGAAACCCAAGATATATTATTCAAATTGAAAATATGAATCTAATTTTCCTTTCAGTATTGATACTATTGACTTACATTTGGCATTTCTCATGATTGGACAGTTAAACAGTCTGGGCCAGCGCTTTCTTATTTATAGTTAGCTTCTAGTCAAATTTACTTTCAGGCCCTCAGGGACTAGCACAAGACTGCAATGTGCATTGCACATGCTGCAGGTGAACGTTTATCTGTTTAAAACAATATTGGTGGAATCCAACCCATTTCTATTATTGAAGTAGCTTTCTCTAAAATTGAATTACAGCACCTGAAAGACCAGATGAGATCAGACAATGTCCCTTCATGGGCCAAACTCTGCAGTCCTCACTCCCACGAAACCCTATACAAGTTTTAATAGCGTTAGGGTGGCCAGATTGAGAGGCAGCACAGACCAGTGGGTAGGGCAGCAGATTGGAAGGCAGGAGGCCTGGGTTCTTTTCCCAGCCCAGCCATGGATCTGCTGTTACTCCTCCTCTGTTTCCTTCCTGTCTTTTGTGTGCCTCATCTACATTTAAGAGTTTGCCGGTTTAACTATATGGGTACCATTAAACAAGCCAAACCTTTCCCCTGTAATTGCAGTTATTGGTCTAAAAGTGCTTATGCCCATTCCCAGAACTGCCATAAGATACACTGGGATAAAAACTTTTATACCACTACTACTACTGTGTCTATACTAGGGCTTTTACTGACATAGCTGTGTCTGCCACAAAAGCAAAAAAAAGAACCCCTAACCAATATAATTATGCTGGTAAACTTTTATGTGTAGACTAAGGCCTAGTCTATACTAGAGAATTAGGTCAGTGTAACTACATCACTCAGGGGTATGAAACATCAACACCTGGTCCCCTGAGTGACGCAGTTAAACGAGCTTATCCCCCGGACAGACAGCACTAGGTCAATAGGAGAACCTAGCTACGGTCTCTAGAGGACCGATATGAGAACCCCTCCCATCAGCATAGGTAGAGTCCTCACTGAAGAGCTATAGTGGTGCAGCCGCGCCACAGTCGCATTTTAAGTGCAGATGAGCCCTAAGCCCTAGACCAGGGATGGGCAACTGGCCGCCACTTCCACATCATTTATTTGGCTCGCTCATAGGTGGCCGGTGAAAAGGAGGAGGCTGAGCTGGGGTATGGCCATGGCTGACCCAGTTAGCACCCCCGAGACCCAAATCTGAGCACCAGGCACAAATTAAATGGACAACACTGAGTTACCAAAATTATTCAAGAGGAATGTTACTTTCAGAATAGGAGTGATTTTTGACCTAAATGATGATAGTTACCAAAGTAAAAAATTGTTACTTTTCCCCCTTAAAATGTGTGTGCAATTTTCAGGGACACCTTGACTCTAAACTGATCATTTTATAGATATATGGAATCTTATTATACTTTTTTTTGTTGCTGCTGGAAAAGAAAAAAATCCACCCCCTAATACTTGTAGTTAATTAGAATGATGTCAAAATAAGAACGCTAGAGAAATGCAGCACAAAGAAATGTAAAGTATCCCTCACATGGATTAGCTTAGTGTCATTTCCAGACTGAAATGACAGATTTTCTATCCTTTGATCTAAGTGAGAGTCAGTTCCATTCCTTCTCTAATGGGACTGGTTTCTTCTGAACAACAAAGAAAGTCAGCAGGCTGCTTCCTCAGATTTAACTAACAAATTGTCTTTCAAGCAGACATTTCTCTTTCCTATGAATGGCAGCAGTGTATTTCTAGTAAGTCTCAAAATATCTGTGTGAGAGATATTCAGGGATGTTTTTAAGTTAGTTTTAAGTGTGATTTTACATACCTAGGAAAGCTGTTGGACAATTACTATTAGTTACTATAGTGATCTGAGAACTCACCACTTTAGCACAAGTTTACTTTTCAGTGCAAAGGCAGGATTGCAGCCGTAGGATATTAAGTGTATCTTTTTAGCAGTCTGTGATTCACCTCCCAAGGACAATGGAGGTTAGTGCCTTTAAGACTTATACTTACAACTTTCTGATGTTACAATAAGAAGTTTGAGGAAATAATTGTCAGTTATTTCCCTTACCCTCTCCCTGAAATCCCTGCAGGGTTGTTCACTGCATGGTATTGTGGTCAAGGCACAGGACTAGGTGTCAGGGCACCGGGAGTCTACTCTCAACTCTGCCACTTATTTCTGGAATAACCTTGAGCATGTCACTTAATTTCTCCATCTGTAAGATGGGGTAACAACTCACAGGAGTTCAATGAGGTGCAATGTTCCAGAAATTCTTGGCAACCCTCTAAAAAAGGGTCTCCTACTGCTGCACTTCTAAGTGACTTCTAGTGCTCGCTGTAGTCTAATTTCCCCCTCTTGCTCATCTATCTATGGCTTCCATCAGCACTATGTCCGAACCCTTCACATACATCAATCAAGCCTTACAGCACCTTTGCCAGTAGGGAAGTATTGCCCTAATTTACAGATGGGGAAATGAGACAGAGACAGACAGTGTGACTTTCCCAAGGCCACACAGGAAGTCTGTGCTACAGCAAGGAAGCAAAGGCAGATCTCCCCATCATCCTTCACCACAGGACCATTCCTCCTCCAGTTTTATTTCCGGAAACCAGCAGTGACCTCCCTGGCAGGGCAGTTATACTTGCGTTTGCATTTAGGGTTTGTCTGGTGTATTCATTCCTTTTTTTAGCACCATCTCTCAGCTTGCATTCCCCTTTCTTTGGATTTTTTAATACAGTTTTTGTGACATTTCAATTTACTAGCACATGATGCCAGTGATTGACTATTTAAAAGCATCTTACAAGTTAATTTTCCTTTGTCCCTCTGATTAACAGAGGAGTCTGAGTGAGAGAAGAGGAGCCTGGCTCTTCACCATTAAAGGAGGGGGCAACAGAGGAAGACTGTGAGCTTTAAAGTCTGCACCTCCAGTGTCAGGCTACAAGCTGGGACTTGTCACATCTAGCGACACTGGAGCATGACAGATCCTGCAGCACATTCTTTCTTTGAAGCAGCATCGCACAGCAGAGAGGGCGCAGAGAAGAAAGTTGAAGGGATAGAAGAATGCTGTAGTCTCCCACCTCCTCGCTCCTCTAACACATAGAGGAGGAAGCTGTCCTGCCACACTAATAGGACTCAACACAAGCACCACTGCCACAAGCAGAGCAGAAAAATCAGGGCCATGTCTTACTGCACACATTAAAAACGGGATCTAGAAGGGAGGAAAGTGGGATGGGGAGACAATGTTTAGGTTCTAGTCCAGGCTCTGCTACGATTCTCTGTGTGACCTTGTGTGAATGGCAACCTGCAGGTGCCTCGGTTTACCTGTTAGTGAAATGGGCACTGACACACCCCACAAGAATGCGGCGAGGTTGCGTTCAGTAATGTTTGCAGAACCTCTCACGGAAAGGCGCGGGAGGAATGCAAAGGATCCACAGTGCTTAAGGTTTCCAGTGCAGTTTCTGGAGCATAACTGAAAGTCAAGTCCTGAAACGGATCTTAGGTGGGGAAACACCCCCATTAGCCCAGGCCGAGCCACCAGCAGAGCCCTGTGCTAAGAGGAGCCTGGAGGAAAGGCAGACGATGCATTTAAAACAGAGTTAAATCCGCGGAGCGTCCGCTACACTAAACACACCGACAGCGGCAGAGCGCGGGGTGCAGGGTCCGGGCTGGTCAGTGTCAGACGCGGGGATCATTCCAGGGGCCTCTGGAGCGAGCTCGAAACGCCTTCCTGGCTCGCCCTCCGCCTGGCCAGGCAGCAGAGCCTGAGCCCGCGGTGCTCAGCACCAGGGCCATGGGGCGCCCCTGCCTTGCTCTGGGCGCGCGGATCGCTGGCCGGCGGCTCGCCCCAGCGGAGGGGGTGGGGCGGTTTCCCCGCCGGGCTGAGTGCAGCCTCCGGCCAGCTCCGAGCACACGGACTGGGGGGCCAGCGAGCAGCCGCAGGGGCAGGCCCGGGACTCCCAGGCGAAGCAGCGTGGGGCCGGGGAGCCGCCCCGGGCGCGGGGTTTGTTAGCGAGCCCGGCTGAGCCCGATCCGGGCTTACCTTGCTGTACTTCCTCAGCTTCCTCTTGCACTTGCTGCGGCCTCCCGAGCCCTCCTGGCGCAGCGGCTCGTACTTGTCCGGGAGGAGGGCGAAGCGCACTTTCTTGGCGCGGCAGGGCTCCTCTGCCCGGCTCCCGGGGGCTCCCAGGCTCTCCTCCTCCTGCGGCTGCCTCTCCAGGATGGCGATCTGGTCCTCGCCGGGCCCCGAGGGGGAGAACTTGGCTTTCACCCTCCCACCCAGCCTGGCCCCCACGGTCATGGTGCCGACACTCGCGCCCGGGGTGGGACGGCTGGCTCAGAGTCAGGCTAGCTGCACCTCTGAGCCCTTCCTGCTTCCCAGGCACAGGACGGGACTTCCCAGTGGCCTGGCAAGGGAGAGCAACAGGTGGAGCTAAAGCGAAACACGTTTACATCCCAGACTGGATTAGAACCTCCCCTGCCCACAGTCCGGCAGAGATAAGGCAAGTCACGGCAGCCTCGGTGCCATCCTCCTGCAGGGCGCTTGGGCTTTGATCCCTGCCCCTCCCCGGCCCACTAGAAATTAGAGCCAACGGGGTTTTGGTGAGTGTTTGACATAATCCCTTACTGAACCTGTAGAAAGCTTCCCCGGTTACCCCCAGCTTTCTAAACCCATCGGAAGTGCTAGGGCCCTTGGCAGGGGGCACGCTTCCGCCCCTTAGGATTGAAGGAGACACTAGCATCCATGCTCACATCTGGCTTTTCTAGAAACATCAGCCCTGCCCTCCAAACGCTGGTCAAGGCTGGTCTAAAGTTTTCCATAGTGTTCTGCAAGCCACCAGACTCAACTGGGCTTTGCTTCCAGCCCAGTGCAGAGAACACAAGCTCTAGCAGCTCTGATAGGCAAGGTGGCCTGCAGTTATTAGGAACCAATATGCAGTATTAAGGACCGATGAAGCCTGAAGGCCTCTACCCTGTGGTGAGAGTAACAGAGCACAGATCAAAGGCTGCTCCTGATGTCACAATTAGGAATGAATTGATTCGTGGAGGCCTACAGCCCTGTAATTCCCCAGAGCTGCCTGCCTTAAAACTATCACTTTGAACATCAGCCAAAGTGTTGATGTTCTTATCCCCTCTTCCTCTTCATTTATCAGAAAACTCCTGTGACTGCAGCCCTCTCTCCCAAGGAACCACTGGGGCGGGGGGCTAAAAAGGATTTGAAACCTTTAACTTGATAACATAGATGACAAGGACGCAGGATCTAGACAAGTATAGCAGAATGGCAGCTCTTCCAATGAAAATCTCACTCATTCTTACTAGGGCAGTTGTAGGTAATTGACCCTTGGCTTTCTGACTGAAATTCATTAATAAGCTTATCGTGGTTGGCTTTGATGTAGCTACTAGAGAAATGTACCCAAGGCCTTAAGCCTTGCTGCATACATCACTGTCCACGTACAGATTCTGGACTGTGTTCTCAGTAGCCAAGATATTAAAAATTACACACACTTCCCGGCAATAGCTGTCAGAAAAATCTAATCCTACTGTGCACTCTCCCCCTCCCAAGAATCTAAGCCTCAGCTTCATTAAACGTGAGGAAAGCTTAAGCCAGGCCACAAAACTTCAAGGTAAGAAATTTCCAAAATAAAGGCAAAATCTAGGGCCCCATTGCTAATGGCATATTAGGGAAATTCACATTAACCTTTAGTTGATACTGCCCCACTTAGAGCAGACAAGTGGCAGGCTGGAGCTCAGAGTGCTCTTCTCAGCTGTGTAAGGGAAGGATTGCCTGACATTAGGGAAAATGAGGAACAGAGATCAATCAAATAGGGGACTTGCGGGAGACCCTTGTTTAACAGGGGTTAGATAAAAGTGCACACATTTCAGCCATGTCTACACTACCAATGTGTGTCAACAAAAGTGATGTCAACACCCAAAATCGACATAATGAAAATTGCAATTTCGTGTTCACACTTACTCCCTCTGTCAGCAGATCGCGTCCACAGTGAGGGCACCATCATCGACAGTGTGAGCAATGCACTGTGGGTACCTAGGTGTTGTGGGATGACGGAGTGGATCGTAGCACATCTTGGGACAGTGTTAAATGTCCCGTGATGCATTGCTTTCTGTCCCAGCATGCCATGGGCTTCTGGCTTTCTTTCACGGTATTTTTTCCAACAGCCTCTCTTTGCTGTGCACCCCCTGGCATCTTTGTGAGAAGAGATGGATCCTGTACTCTTCTCCTATGCTCTGTTAGCTGTCGTGAAGACATCGTGGATGGCAGTGCAGTTAATCGTGTAGTTCCTAACTGAAGATAGCACGCAGGCACCCGACCTTCTGCGTGACATGGACAGGAGCAACTTTAGATTGTTTTGGGCATTCACAGAGCAGGTGCATAGGGTAGACCATTGCTTTTGGGCTTGTGAAACAAGCACTGAATGGTGGGATCATATCATCATGCAGGTGTGGGATGACGAGCAGTAGCTACAGAACTTTCAGATACGGAAAGCCACCTTCCTGGAACTCTGCGCGAAGCTCGCCCCAGACTGCGGCACCAGGACACCAGAATGAGAGCTGCCCTATCAGTAGAGAAGCATGTGGCAATTGCTGTGTGGAAGCTGACAACTCCAGACTACTACTGGTCAGTCATGAATCAATTTGGAGTGGGGAAGTCGACCATTGGGGCTGCATTAATGCAAGTGTGCAGGGCAATAAATTGCATCCTGCTACAAAGGACCGTGACTCTGGGAAATATGTGTGAAATAGTGGATAGCTTTGCAGAAATGGGTTTCCCTAACTGTGTAGGGGTGATAGATGGCGCACACATTCCAATTTTGGCATTAGACCACCTTGTGACGGAGTACATCAATAGGAAGGTGTACTTCTCCAGGGTGTTGCAGGTGCTTGTGGATCACCGTGGGCATTTCACTGACATCAACGCAGGGGGGTCTGGGAAGGTGCATGACGCACATGTCTTCAGGAACACTGGCCTGTACAGAAAGCTGCAAGCGGGGACTTTCTTTCCTAACCAGAAGATGACAGTGGTGGGTGTTAAAATGCCCATAGTAATCCTGGAGGACCCTGCTGTGGCTCATGGAACCTTACACGGGACACCTGGACAGTAGTATGGAGCAGTTCAACAACAGGCTCAGTAGGTGCTGGATGACAGTTGAATGTGCCTTTGGCAGATTAAAGGTGTACTGGTGATGCCTTTATGGCAAGTTGGACCTCACTGAGAATAATATTCCCATGGTCATAGCCATGTGCTGTATGTTGCGTAATCTCTGTGAAGCTAAGGGTGAAAGGTTTGCTCAGGGGAAGAGTGCTGAGGCAAACCGCTTGGCTAGGGCTGTCAGAGGAGCCCAGAGGGGGGGCTATTCGAATCAGGGAGGCTTTGAGGCAGCACTTTGACAATGAGCACCAGTAACGTATCTCTCTGTCTGAGTTGCTTCAATGTTATATTGCATGTAGTTTTCCTAGGAGGCAATGGTGACATTTGGGGCCTTATATTTCAGTAATAAAGTGATTAAAATGCCTGTGCATATATTGGCAGTGCCTTCAATCCAACCTTGTAGGAAAAAAAATAAAAATGATTTACCATTATAAAAGTTTGCTTTTATTGCACAAGAAACAGCACACACACAAATACATATTCTTGGTGGGAAAGAAGGAACCAGGGAAGGGAAGGCTTTCACAGCTGTGTGTAAGTCCAGCTATCATTGTGAAAGTTGTCTGAGGGGGTGGAGTGAAGGGGAAACCAAGAAGTCCCAGAAGGTAGAAAGGAATGTGTGGGCAGAGTTGGGGGAGGGGGGCATGGAAAAGAGAGTTTTGAATGTGCTGCAGTGGAGGTCAAGCACTGATCTGCTCAGTCTGCAGCATTATTAAGGACTTCAGCATCTGCATTTGCTCCTCCATTACTTCAAGCATCTGCTCAGTAGCATCTTTAACACATGCATGATTCTCTTTTCTGTCCTGCCGCTTGGCTTCCCAGCACTCCTTTCATTCCCTTTTTTTTGCATTGGAGCACTGCAGGACCTCCCGGAACGTGTCTTCTTTGCTGCATCTTGGGCACTTTATCTGCTGGAGACACTTGGCTGGGGTGCATGGGATGTTCCTGGAGGCCACATCTGGCGAAGCACAGCGGACAACGCACAGAAGCAGGATTATTAAATTCACACACAGCATTGAAACATTTCTGTTACACAACCTTTTGCAGCATTGCCATCACTTTCTCACTGATCCTAGCTAGGCAGGGGGGACGCTCCACATGGGGAAAAGAGCACACACTCTTTGCAAGGGTCATGGTGCAGCATTCTAGGGAACAAATTCTAAAATTCTCCCACACTTTTCCACAGGTGGGAGTAATTCTAGCAGACATCTCACTGCTAAGGGTAAGCAGGGAAACAAGGGTGCATCTACTCCATGATTGTGGCTTCCACCCTGCTCCCTATGCTGCTCGCCTATATGCTGCTTTGGTCCCTGCACAATTGATTGCTGAATGGCGCGGGAATGTTTCCTACAACATGGGAAGGAACAAAGCTGCTCTGCCACGGAACCTTCGGCAGAGGATTGACGAGTACCTCCAGGAAACTTTCCTGGAGATCTCTCTGGAGGATTCCTGGGAGATCTCAGCGTGCATCAACACCCTGTTCCGCCATACTGATTAGCTACACAGGGAAATGTCCAGCTCACGGAAACACAGCCAACCTCCTGCATTGCTATGTCCTGCACCCACCTCTGCACTACACAAGCCACAGCCACTTTCCAGAAGTCTCATCTCCTGCTTCTTGCTTGCTGGAGAGTAGCTGCTGAGACTGGCTAGACACCTCTAGAGTGGACAGTTCCTGGCTGCCTGCCCCACGGGCGACCCTGCAGGGAGCTGCACATCCTCATCTAACTCCACCTCTTCATCAATGCCTTGGTCTTCTGGGTTAGGTCCTCTTTCCGTTGCCTCTGTGCCCCTCTGAAGTATCCATGAGGCTCTTGGCGATGAAGGTGGGGTTGCCACCGAGGATAGCATCTAGCTCCTTATGGAACCAGTAGGTCTTAGGTGAAGCACCTGAGCGACAGTTTGTCTCCCTTGTCTCATGGTACGCCTGCCTCAGCTCCTTTATCTTTGCTCTGCACTGGAGCGTGTCCTGATCGTAGCCCTTTTCACACAAGCCTAGAGAAATCTGCCTGTAGGTATCCCAATTTCTGCAGCTTAAGCGCAGTTGGGACTCCTCCTTTCCCCATATACTGAGCAGATCCAACAACTCTGCAGTGGTCCAAGCAGGAAAGCGTTTGCTGTAATAACCCACCATGGTCACCTGGGAAGATGCAATGAGACGTCTCCACACCGAGCAAACAGGAAATAGAATTTCAAAAATTCCCGGGGCTTTTAAGGATGAGGGGTGGATGGTTGTTTATCTGTCTGAAGGGCAGTGGAGTTCAAACTGCTGACCAGAGTGGTCAGGATGTACATTGTGGGACACCTTCTGGAGGCCAATTAAAGTGATGAAATGAAGCGTGGTGTCTACACTTGCACTTTGACAACAAAAATGTAGAGGGAAAAGATGTAAATCTCTTGTGAGGGTGGATGCATTTTGTCACCAAAATCGGGTATTCTCCCTGACAAAAGTTGCCTCACAGTATGATTGGGCTGTCAAACGGCAGTTTTGGTGACAAAACTTGGTAGTGTAGACAAGGCCTTCCTTTTTACTACAGTATGAGGGGACATATACCTACACACAAAGGTTAATCTGTTTTTCTCCAATGGTTTATAAACTGGCTCTGTAGAATCATATTGTAAAGAAAGGTGATGAACAAGATGCAACCCTACTGTAATCATTTTTCAAACTAACAGTCAGACTATGATGTGAAGGCAGTAGGCAGTTTCACGGGTTAAGATATTCACAGCAGTTTAGGATCTTAAACTTCTTCCATTAAAATGAATAGATGATGCGTCTAAATCCTTTGGCCGCTTTGAAAAGTCTCAGCCATAGCCTCTAATCTTACAATTGTCTAGTCTACTGAAAACAAATGATTGCTTCCCACATAGGAACTGCGATATGTATGCACAGTGACAGTTCTTTAGGAGTCCAATTGCCTCATGGTCAAAGGAACTGAGCCAGTGTTGAGAGGAATCTCTTGCCAAAGTCACGCCACTGCCCTCATGCTGGATGATGGTGCCTCCATTGCTGAAAGAAGCATTGTCACGATCAAGGGAAAACAAAAATTGCTACCAAAACCTCATTGAAAACTAATTTTCCTGTATTCATAATTTTTGCTGGTTACCAAGATAGAAATGAGGAAAAGAATGAGGCTAATGATCGACCACCACTTCCTCTCAGTAACAACTCAGCACTTCTGAAACTCAAAATCACTCCTGAGAATTATTTGACTGTCAAGTGACCTCCAGCAGCTCATCTAGTCTGTTTCCATTCCTCCAGGATGGCAGGATCAATTTCATTAGCACTGACACAACTCTGCTCAGCACAGCCTCAAACATCCAAAGAGGATGTAGAGCCCCTTGTTCCATGTCCATCTCTTTTTATATACAGTTTTTACCAATATTTCAGTTAAAATGGTCTCTGCTGCTGCTTGCTCTGACCTCACAATAGTAATAATGTGCATTTAAGCCTCAGTTCAGCAAAACACTGAAAACACTTATTAGCTTAAGCACATTCTTCAGTGATTTGATGAATCATGGCTTTATATAGCATCTTCCCCCTAAAACTTCAAGGCACTTTGCACACCCAGATAAATTAAAGCCCACTCTACACACTGAAGAGCAACGTTGGCCAGGGGTGTGAAAAAACACACATCTCAGACAGACGTAGCTATGCTGATATAACTCCCCAGCACAGACACGTCAATGTCAACAGACAAGGTTCTTCCCTCAACAGAGCTAACTTCGTTTGGGGAGAGGACATTCCTACACCAACAGAAAAGCCCCTTCTATCAGGATAGGCTGTGTATAGATATACCGAAAGTCTTGCAACATCTGTGTGGGTACGTCCAGACTACCTGCCGTATCGGCGGGTAGCGATCGATTTATCGAGGATCGATATATCGCATCTCATCTAGACGCGATATATCGATCCCCAAACGTGCTCCCTTTCAACTCCAGCACTCCACCGGAGCAAGCGGCGGTAGTGGAGTCGGCGGGGGAGCCGCGGACGTCGATCCCGCTCCATGAGGACGGGAGGTAAGTCGGAATAAGATACTTCGACTTCAGCTACAGTATTCCTGTAGCTGAAGTTGCGTATCTTACATCGGCCCCACCCCCTAGTGTAGACCAGGCCGGTAAGTAGTAAGCTAGGCCTGTCCTCCATGCAGCATTCCTTTTTTATGTTTGTACATAAGAATTTTCTCTCAGTTGTCTTTTCCTCTTTTCCCGCACAAACATCTGCACGCAAACACTACCTGCTTTTTATAAAGATCCTGCCAATGTGTCAGAGTGGCAGGAAATGGGGTCTTTGCTGGGGTGAGTGCTGGGGCTTGGAGCTCATTCCCCCCCCCCCCTTAGTGGTCTCAGCCTTTCCTTCTCAACTTGTAAAAGAGACTTTTGTGCACTATGGGCCTGATCCAAAGCCTATTCCAGTCTGTGGAATGACTCCTGTTAACTCCAACAGATTGTGGATCAGGTCCCAAAGCAGTTATTGACCACTGTTAAATTTAATGCTACTTAATCAGTAAACGAGCATCTCTCTACTCAAGCAATTTGCTTAGCAAAGCCTCATTAAAGGAAACTGCCATTTATTATACTTTTTGGTTATTTCAGCTGCTTGTCAGAAATTGTCACCATTTACAAAGCAAAGTTATTAAACTCAAGTATAGTCAGTCCTCAAAGAATGCAGACTACCATGTTGCTGGTTTGCTGACCTGGTGATCCTTCCAACTTCAATGGGATTACTCGTGTGAGTGAAATCGCTAGCACTCTCTTTTGTAACAAGTATGTTTGTTAGAGCTGGCCAACATTTTTTTTCTAATGTTGCTGGAATTTCAAATTTTGAAATTTGATTTTTTAAAAAAAAATCATGAAAATCTTCCACTTGAGCAACTTGTTGAAATTTTTAATTTTTTTTTCAAATGTCATGTTTTGAAATAGGAGAGGGGAAAGAAAAGCAAACTCACTTTTTTCCTTTGGTTCATACTGGTTCCCCTCCAGTTTCAGTATTTGAATGTGTGAAGGAGATATTTTATTATGAACCAAAGTTTATATTCTTTGAAATGTACACCTTTACGTGGAGCGAGCTGAGAGGAAAATGTACTGCTCTAGCTGCTACTGAAGTACAAGCAGAGCATTGTAACCTAAAAACTAACAGGATTAAATTTACAGGTGAACAAAGATCTAAAGGGTAAGAAGAGCAGGTCCTGGGAGGCAAGGCTTGTGTTTTGAGCACATTTTTTGCATTGAGATTAGGGTTGCCAGGTGTCCAGTTTTCGACCAGAACGCCCGGTTGAAAAGGGACCCTGGCGGCTCCGGTCAGCACCACTGACTGGGCCATTAAAAGTCCAATTGGCAGCACAGGCAGGCTCCCTACCTGGTTCCACATGACTCCCAGGAAGCTTCCAGCATCTCCCTCTGGCTTCTGGGTGGAGGGAGGGCCACGGGGGCTCTGCATGCTGCCCCCGCCCTCAGTGCCAGCTCAGCAGCTCCCATTAGCCAGTAACTGCAGCCAATGGGAGCTGAGGGGGTAGGCACAGGCAACACGCAGAGCCACGTGGTCGTACCTCTGCCTAGGAACCAGAGAGAGATGTCACTGCTTGCCAGGAGCTGCCTGAGGTAAGTGCTTGCACTCCGAACTGCCTCCCATACCCAACCTCTTGTCTCAGCCTGGAGCCTTCTGCACCCCAAACCCCTCATCTTGGGCCCCCCACCCCAGAGCCCGCACCCCAGCCAGAGCCCTTACCCCCTCCTGCACCCCAACCCCTGCCCAGATCCCCCTCCCACACCCTGAACCCCTCATTTCTGGCCCCAGCCCAGAGCCCATACCCCCTCTTACACCCCAACCCCTGCCTCAGCCTGGAGCCCCTCTCCTGTACCCCAAACCCCTCATCTCCAGCCCCACCCCAAAGCCCGCACACCCAGCTGGAGCCCTCACACATCCCAACCCCCTGCCCGGAGCCCTCTGCTGCACCCCAAAGCCCCCATCCCTTGTCCCACCCCAGAGCCTGCACCCGCAGGTGGAGCCCTCACCCCCTCTCACACCACAACCCCCTGCCCCAGCCCAGTGAAAATGAGTGAGTGAGCAAGGGTGGGGGAGAGCGAGTGATGGAGGGAGGGGGAATGGAGTAAGCAGGGGGCATGGCCTTGGAGAAGGTGTGGGGCAGGGGATGAGGCAAGGGTATTCAGTTTTCTGCAAATAGAAAGGTGGTAACCTTAATTGAGATACCCGCTGCCATTACACTGCTAGCAGTATTAAGTGGTTGGCTTAATACAGGCTTAATACAGGGTTCAGTGGGCATGAGAAATACAAAAGAGTGGGCAAGAAATGTAGGTCCTTAAACTCGCTCCCTTAACATGCCATGCAAGTTACAAGGTACAGAAATGAAGGTTATTTACTTGTAACTGGAGTTCAAGAGAGAACTCTGTATATTCCCATTTATCGTATTGCGCCTCCTGGTGGTGCCTAGTGGTAGAACCTTCTCCAAGCAGTGCCCATTCAAGAGTTCATGGGTCCCTTGCTACTCCTCCTTCCCCTCAATATATAAGGGAGCACTGAGCCCTCCATCATCTCGGTTCCTTCCACAGATAACCCAGAGACACCATAATAGGACTATGAGAAAGAGGGGGAGGTGCGGGGGTGGGGGATGCAGGGAGTGGAGGGAAGTGTGAATGTGCAGAGTCATCATGAAGATCTCTGTTTATTAATAACTAACCTTCATTTCTCCTTTCAGTGTCTCTGCATATTCTCATTTGTGGGTAGTTTGACAAGCAGTGCGGAAAAATCCCAGAGGTGAGAAGAGAGTCCTAATTAAATAAGGAATGAAGCACTGCTCTGCCAAATTTGGCATCCGCTCTAGAAGCTAGATCCAGAGCATAACATTTAGTGAATGTATCCAGGTAGAACTCTTGCAAATTTCATGGTCTAAGGATCAGGTCTAAGAACCATGTTATCTTTATGAACGAGGAGTGGATATAGTTTCCTTGAATTTTTCCAAAGTTTTGTCAGCCTTATTGCTGATCAGACCATCCCCTTTGAAGGGGAGATCTTCCACCTTCACTTGTGTCCTCAGCCAAAGAAGTGTAACAAAGCTAAGCATGCCTTTTCAAGGTAACTGTGGAAACCCATGCTCTGGTGAAAGAGTCTGAAGCATCGAATGATGCTCCGCTTTGCCACATTCTGCACTTCTATCAAAATATAATTAGCCAACTTCTTTTATTATCTGCAAATCTTGGACAAAGAAAGCCATCCTTTCCCGCAGGTGGAATTGGTTATGGGCCATCACCAGCTAATTAGCTACTCTAATTCCCAGAAAAGAGAACAAGAAAACTTTCCCCCCACCCCCCAGTTTGTATATATTTTTCTCCCTTGTCTATCAGGAGTGCAGGTAGCTTGGCTAAGCCTGTTATTGGCAGGAGCCACCACTGGGGAATTTGGTACACAATGTATATGAAAGTTAGAAAACCCTTCATGGGGGAATCAGACAGTTTGCTTTCTTGGAAATCGGTCCGCTCCTGCTTCTGGACAGCCTAAGAGTCAGAGAGTGACATCTTATTCATGGGGGTAGCCCCAAGAATGTCAAATACTGGGTAGGAGGTTTCCTCCACAGCCTTCAAAGGTAAATTTAATGGGGCCCCGGCTACCATGCAACCTACAAGCTCATGGAATTGCAAAGCATCCTCAAAGGGGAGGAAGCAGAGGCTACACCCACATGCTTATCAGGTGACATCAATATTAATTTGTTCCCTCTCAAAAAAAAAAGGAACTATTGCCTCATGTTTTCTTCAGAAAGCATATCAGGTACAACTGTCTGAGCTGCTGACAGATCCAGAGGAGCCACTAGATCCTTATTGGATGAAACATCCCTTCTCCATCTATAAAGGAGGATGATCCAGAAATTCTTGTGGTGGAAACTCTGTCTGGTAGCTGGGATCTGGAAACAGGAGGAGGAAGAGGAGTAGAAGTACAAGGAGGCATAACTTGGTATGAATAAGGCTCTTGGTTTATCCTCTTAAAGAAGGAGTTGAGCTCATATCTGCTATGGATCACTGTAGAGATTTCACCCTACGGTTCTGTTGCTGAGAAATAAAAAGTGAGAAACATCTGCCTGAGTTCTTACTGGAGTCTCGGGAAGAGGGTGCAGAGGTGGATCTGGAGAAAGACTAAATCTCCTCTGCTTGCCTCTTTTCAGGAGACAGAAGTAGATAGCAGAACCCAACAAGACTGTCTCTTCCTCATCATCAAGTTTCTCTCAGTCAGATCAGGGGAACACTCAGATGCAGGAAGCTGGGCTTTAGCCACTACTGTTAACAAGCTCTTTGGATCTGAGGATGGTCCCAAAACAAGAACAGTACGGAGCCAATGCCATAGGCCTGTGGAGTATCTGATTAGGAGAAACACTCAGCTCTATGACACTGGACTTTGAAATGGAATCTGGAAGAGATTTAGGTTTCAAAGTTGGAATCGTAGAGGCCATGTCAGAACTGGATAGATCCAATAAGTCCAATGTGTGGGATCTAGCACTGCTAACAGTGATAGTCTTCTCATTCTGCTTCTCATTAGGAATGGATACACTCAGAACTGACATGGCTTTAGGCTCCTTAGCAGACAGACAGACAGCCCTTTTCTTTCAATGGTGCCTTCAAAGCCTCCACAGCTTTAGCTGAAGGATTGGAAGCCGGTACCAACAAAGATCCCAATGACTTGGAACCCTTAGACAACTTAGCCTTGCTGACGGAAGCCACTGGAGCCAAAACAAATTAATCTTCAGATCCAATGACCCTCTGGAACCAGACAGCTTAGCAACAAGAGATTCTATGAACAGAAGCACCTGTACTCTTCTGCCTATCCTTGTGCGCTCTATTTTCCAGACTATCACGCCTGGAACACCCAGGAGGAGAGTGACACGTAAAGCACCTAACATGTTCATCTGACATTAAGACGACAGCTGGGCATGAAGCACATCTCTTAAAGCCATTCTTCTTTTGTGGTCCCACCATCACACACGGATTCTCACAAATTATATTAAACTATCTATACTAAACTAAACAAACTGCTTATACTAAAATGTGTATGAAGGACAACAACCACAAAGTAACAAGGCACTACCACTGGAAAAATCCCAGATCTGAGAGACCGGAGCTGTTCACTTCCATCTGGTGCAGCAGTTGGAAGGAAATGAAGCGGTAGAGGGCACAGCACCCCCTTATAGAGCCTAACCTTTGGAATCTTTGGAAACACTGAGGGAAGACATAGAAGGGAGCTTACGTGCGCTCTAATGGACACTGCTTAGAGAAGAGCCTATCAGCATGCACCACCAGGCAGCACAATACCCATAAGTGGGAATATGCAGAGCCCCTTGAAGAAGAAACTGTATACGTTGATATCAATGCAAAAGTTACTTTCCAAGACCTATGACAATAGTGACAAAGAACATAGCACCATTAGGTCAGAGGCAAAGCAAAGCACTTAATTTTTTTTGCAGTATGCAGTTGTACCTTGTAGACCGTGCCCTATAGTACATTGATCAGCCAGAGTTATAAAGCTACTCTGAGGCTAATCGACAAATGCAGCCACGACAGTACTCTGAAGTCAGAGTAGAACAAAAAATAATAATAAACACCTACTGAAGCACTCAGTCTCCTTCCTGAGCTGAGTGAGTCATCAGAAGAGGTTCAAAGCACACAGAAATCAAGCAAACACAGAATGCAGTAGAGCTTTTGTGAAGGAAAGTAGAATCCACCCTGATCAGCCTAGTTGAAAAGATGACAGACCCCGAGCAATTTAAAAAAGGGAGGGGGGGATCTCTCCCCTGAAAGTTAATAATTTGACAGTACCTGCACGTAGCATCTTACAAACCCAGTGCACTTTAAAATTTAAGATCGTATACAGATAGTCAATTGACATAATGCAGCTAGTTCTGGGCTGGGGAGCAGCAGCCATTTACACCTATGCTACACAATAGAGTTTAGTAAGGATATCAAATTCAGCGAACGCTGCAATGAAATTGGGCAATTATATTGTTTACTAAAGCTGCAATTTTGTCTAGAACAAGTTCTAACACCTCAACCCATCTGAAAAGTGTCCTGGGATCTTTATTGACCATAAGCAATCAGGATATCACTTTTAGCGTCTGTCCTCTGAAAACAGCAATGCCATCAGTACAGCATCTACCAGCGTCATGCTGGGGCATTAGCTCAGTATTGATTCAGAGAGTAGAGTGCCACTGACTATACTGCCAATACCACTTCCTATAGCACCCTTAAGAACTGGTCCACACTAGAATTTTTTTGCCAGTATTATAGCTGGGGCTTGTCTTTGCAACCTTAAATAATGTTCTTTAAACAGCTGTGTGTGTGTGTGTGTGTGTGTGTGTGTGTGCGCGCGCAATATCATTTAGGGGAGTGATTACTTTTACCACATTTTTATACTGGCAAAACCCCAACTGTAACTGCAGTTATACTGACACTGAAATGTGTTTGCCAGTATATTTAGGTCATAGAACTGGTATAAAAGTCTGTGGCAGAGGTGGGAACAGACCCAGGTCTCCTGATTTTCATTCCACTGGCTTAAGTACAGGAGCATCCTTCTTAACTCATCTTGGTCCGTCCTTGCTTAGCTTGTGGGATCTGACAGGAGAACAGAAAAAAGTGGTAGGGCTGCAGACACTCTCAGATTAACAAAGGGAATGGTATTAATGCTGGTCTGAGCAAGAGTTTGTCTAGTTGACAGCAATTCATCTCAGACTTCATTTCTACCATACTATTGTTTTCTTCCTTGCTCCCGCTTCAGTTCCACACTGATTTAGCACATGTGAGAGCTGGACGGCTTCTGTAGGTATCTTGATGATCTTTTCTCAGGTGAAACAGGGCAATAAAAATTACTTCTATGAAATATATGCACCAGACAGGGTACAATGGAACTAAGTTCATTGTTAAGTCTTTTTTAAAAATATAGGAAGATCACTAGCCAGCTGGAAAGTAAATATCTGAGTATTTGTCTGAAATGACTTAATTGGTGTCACCTTCAGTGCCTAGCACGAAGCATCAGATCCCATTATCATACGCCTTCAGAAGAGACAATGAAAGCTTTGTGTGCAGAAGTCACAACCTATCATAATGAGAAGCAGCCCAAAAGTTTCACATTGCAGCTACCAGAAAACAGGACACAGAACTAGCAAAATTGTCCTTCCCCCCACTCCCAATGCAAGCTATCTGGGTATTGAGAAGGAGCTGGTTTACCAGGGTCCGTAAAAATGTTTAATGCATGTATAAGAGGTGGAGATTGAGATGCGTAGGGGAATGAATGAATGTATATAATCAAGGTGATCAGACTTTATGATCATAATGGTCCCTTCCGGTCTGAGAAAAGGAAGTCTAACGAGGAGATCTGGATTTTATTCCCAACTCTGCCAACCTGTTACTCTCAATCTCCAGCAAGTGACTTACTATCCCCATTTGACAGATAGCAAAAATGAGTATAGCAGAGGTGAGTTTTACTCCCTATTGTAAAGAGCTTTGAGATGTATAGGTAAAATGCACTAAGTATTACTCACCGCTTATCCAACTTAAAAAGGGCAATCACAGCATATACTCACTTTGGGAGCTAATATTAATCTAAGGAAACCCTGCTTGTTCCCAGTGTCTGTGCTCCAGTATCATCAATACCCACACCGCTCTGGTATTAGTCAATTATTGCAAACACAGTGTAAGTAACTTTCTATTAAAAACCCACACATTTTTTTGACAAAGCAATAAACTGAAATATTTTCTACCTATAAATTTCTCTTCTGCTGTAGGAGTCATGGGGGAAAAAATCAAATAAAAACATTCAATCTACTTCTAACTTCTGAAATGAGTGAAACAATTCTAAATAGTGTTCACATTCACTGAACCACATTCACGCTGGAACTTATTCCAATCACGGTCATTTACTAACTGATAGAGGTAAAAAGCAATTAAATCAAAGTTAGTATTTCCCAAAGCATGGGATTCACAGAACTAGCTGGGGTGGGAGTGTGGATGGACCACCACTGTTCCAGAGTCTCAGTTTTTATTAAAAACAAGAAAAGACCATATTATGAAGATCCACGCTATCAGAGTGACAGCTTGTAGCTTACTGCCTCTCCAGTGCCACCTCATGGACAGAGGTTGCACTACAGCACCCTGCCTCTCATCATCAAGTCTCTTCAGGGGCCCTGTAAGAATCACAGCTCACAAATTACTTCAAAACAATCCCCAGAAGAGATCCCATTTATTGAGCCTTCTGGTGCATGCTGGTCCTCCAGGTCCCAAACCGAGTTCAGTTGCCCTCTCCCAGTAGTCAAACACGAAGTCTTTCAAAACAAAAGACAAACTAATGGAGTCTTCTTCCCAGTTTCAGGTGGGCACAACCTCCTCCTCCCTGCGGGTCTGCTCTCAGTGTCTCCCTTGCTTCCTGGGCAGGGTGTCTCCAGGCCTCACTGACTAGCGAGCTTTCTCCTGCTTGTAATTTCGGTTACTTTCTCTCAAAGGAATGGGTTACCTAGGGAGGTGGTGGAATCTCCATCCTTCGAGGTTTTTAAGGACTGACTTGACAAAGCCCTGGCTGGGATGATTTAGTTGCAGTTGGTCCTGCTTTGAGCAGGGGGTTACACTAGATGACCTCCTGAGGTCTCTTCCAACCCTAATCTTCTATGATTCTTCTATGAACCCCCATCTCCTGCAGCTTCCTGCTGCCTTTTAACCTAGGATCACTTGATTCCCCTCAGGTGCAGCTCATTATGTAATCAGGGCTGTCTTAGCTCCAGGCTCTCCAGCCCAAGGGCAAACTCCTCTTACATTCCTGATCAAGATCATCCATCCCACTAACCAACCTCAGAGCTCCCTTTGAGATGATCTGTTAAGAGGAAAAAAGTATGTTGCCACTTTGCAAGAACAATTAAAATAATTGTTAGGTAACACTATTATGAAACTTGAAAACTAATGTTTTATTTCTGTTTTGAATAACACAAAACTTGTGTGCAAACATTTTCCAACGCCTAATATTGAATATATATCATTCCTTAAAATAAGAACGTAAGGATGTTGTAGAACACAATTTAAATTCTAAAACATGGTTAGGCCTCTAACAGATGGAGGTACAGGGGGCACCAGTGATTTCATTTTCTCCAAGCGGGGAGATTCATCTTCCAGACTTTTGGGAAACACTACTCTAAACCATGAGTTACTGTTTCTCCATTCGTTAGACCGAGGGGAAGCTCAAATAAGTGCCTCATCATTTTTGTGATGAACAATCGTTTCTCTAGGTCAGTATGTGTGGGTCTAAAGCTCCTTTTCAGACAGGATAACCTGCCTTGATAAACAAGAGTCCACTATGGGAAAATGTTTCTTTACATATTACTGTCATCTAAGTGTTGTAAAGTGACGCCATTCTCACTTGTTCTTGGGCATATTTTCATTCGGAGAAGAAAAAAAATCAAAATTGAGAAAAATTTTCATTGTCCTGGATGCTTTCAATCAGACTCTGTGAAGAAGGGTTAACTGGGTTTGGAAATGACAGCATATGTTCTTACAGTGGAGGTATGCTGGTTCTGAGTTTGACTTTATGCACCTAGAAATGCAGTCAATGGAATCACCATCAAGAATGTAAGGCGATCTGAAGACAGACATCTTTGTCACTTCCTGAAGCTGTAGAACTTGATACAGCATTTATCCCTGCATGTCAGATTTTCTCCATGTTTAAGAAAGTCAAGCACAAATGAACGTACTGATATTATGGTACATGATACCTTCAATGATGAGCTGCCAAAATCATAACAACCGGTTCCCTCCTCACCCCAGGAGGGATCATGCCCCCCCTTTTTTTTTTTTAAATACACACACACCTGACTTTACAGTCAGGTGTGTAAAAACCTGCCGCCGGGCCCACACCCACGCCGCCGGAGCTGCAGCCCGGCCCGCTGCCGCGCCCGCACCCGCGCCGCCGGAGCTGCAGCCCGGCCCGCCGCTGCGCCCCGACCCGCGCCGCCGGAGCTGCAGCCCGGCCTGCCGCCGTGCCCGACCCGCGCCGCCGGTGCCCAGCATCTCGGTAGGTGAGGTCATGGCCGGAACCAGGCAAGCCGGAGCCCGCGGGGGGGGGGGGGGAACGCGGAGCCAGGGGCAACTCGGGGCAGGGAGGGATGCGGAGCTGGAACCAGGCGGCGGGGGGGTGGGGGACGCGGGGGCCAGGGCACACCGCCCTCCTCATTCCCTCTACCCCTACCTCAGCGTCCTCTTCGGAGCCTCAGCGGGAAGCCTGCTTGCTTCTCAGCCCTCCCAAGCTTCCCGCGGGAAGAGCTGATTCGCGGGAAGCAGGGAGGGAGGAGAAGCAGGGCGGAGCATTCCTGGGAGGAGGTGGAGGCAGAGCTGAGGTAAGCTGGGCCGCAGCAGGGAGCTCTTGTTAAATTTAAATGCCCTTTTAGAACAAGTTCTCCCATGTGGGACAACTGGTTCTAAAATGGCTTCTAAATTTAGCAACCGGATCCTGCAAACCGGTGCGAACCGGCTGCAGCTCACCCCTCTTCCCATACAAAAGTCACATTGTGTCTTGGATCAGAACGTTCTTATCCCTCTCCACTCAAATTGTAAGGTGTAGAGCTATAATAGGGCTGCTTTAAAGTGACTATACAATAGGCATTGATGGTTCAATACTCTGTCCTACTAAATTTCCATATTAAGTTTGTTCAGTTTGCACGTACAAATGAATTTTTAAACTGCCAACCCTGCAAGTTCGCTCTGGGATCTTTCTATCTCATGCACCCCTTCCAGTGACAGAAGTTCTGAACGTCAAATGACATCCTCAGGTACACTTGTGCTTCCCCACTATCTCCAGATTATTTCCTCAGCAAGTCCTGCAGTGTCTAGTTGCTGCTGAGAACATAATTTGGTCCACGTGACAACTATTAATGGTGGCGATGCACAAGATAGAAAGAACAAATCCTGACTTGGAAACAAGGATAAGTTTGCTGTGCTGGCAATTAGAGGAAAGATTTTATTTGAAAGTTAATCAAGTCTGATATAGAAATCAGACACACAATGAATATGGAACCCAGTGAAATAAATTGATTAAAAATAGTAACCATATAGGACAAAAGTTAACTGTTCAAAACAAAATCTGTGAAAGGTAGGAGAAATATCAGGATTTAATATATTCCATCAACATGACAATGTCATGATTTTATGCAGAATTTTCCAAAAAAATGATAGAATTTTATTTCATTACTAAACTCAAATATAGTCTCAGACTATTACTATTCATTCTCGTTGTGTATTTTCACATGGAAGGGATCAGTCCAAACAAATGAATAAAAAAACAAAACAAAACACACAGCCATCATCTCTCACTATAACAGAGGAGATATAAGCTTCCCCCCATGGACTTGATATGTGAGTTTTGGGCATTTTACAAGGGAGTGCTTCAGGTGAAGGAGCAGCAATTACGTGGCCCCTGGGATGAGTTTGTTGCTGTGTGCTTGCTTGGTGTGTGTCTGCTTGGTTGAAGTTTATAGTGTGATCTTTTTGGGAGGCTGTGTGCCAAGCCTAGAGGCCTTCTAGGCAAGGCTGAGTGCTTCCTAACAAGAATCTAGCCTGCCATCCTTTGGCTCCTAATCCCTTTAGGATCCCTTGATAGCTAGTTGGTTTGTGATGAGTGGGAGAACTGCACGATGAATTGTCCGACAGGTGGAAAGATTGCAGACCTCTCAAGACATCTAGCCAGACTTATGTGCAGTGCTGGGGAGAGCTGGTGGTCATGGTACACATAGGTACCAATGACATAGGGAAAGGTGGGAGAGGTCCTGGGAGGGAGGTCAAATTTAGGCTGCTAGGTAAGAGATTAAAGTCCAGGACCTCCATGGTAACATTCTCTGAAATGCTCCCAGTTCCATGTCAGGGCCACCTAGACAGGCAGAACTGCAGGGTCTTAACGCATGGATGAGAGGATGGTATTCAGAGGAGGGGTATAGGTTTATTAGGAATTGGGGACCTTTTGGGAAGGAAGGGCCTATACAGGAAGGATGGGCTCCACCTAAACCAAACCAAAACCAGATTGCTGGCATGTAAAATTAGAAAGGTCATAGAGGATAAAAGCCAGCAGGGGAAATGTGACAAGTAGGGAGGAGCACATGGTTCAGACCGATACATTCCATACGGGAGGATTTATTAAAGGGGACACTATCAACTTATAGCCTCTCCTCTTTATTAGGACATACAGTACAGGTGGGAAGAGAAACAGTCAAACAAAAGAGAGTCCCGTTCAATTACATCACATGAAGCCAGATGAGTAAATATTGACAAATTTTAATAAGTGCTTGTATACCAACCCTAGAAGCCTAAATATGGGTGAACTTGAGTGCTTGGTATTAAATGAAGATATTGCTATAACAGGCATCACAGAAACTTGGTGAAATGATGATAGTCAATGGGACAAGGTAATACTAGGGTACAAAATACACAGGAATGACAGAGTAGGTTGTGCTGATAGGGGAGTGGCACTATATGTGAAAGAAAGCATAGAGTCAAACATAGTAACAATCTTAAATGAAGCAAGTTGTACCATAGAATTTCTATGGATAGAAATTTCATGCTTGAATAATAAAGAGTGTAGCAGTAGGAATGGAGTACCGACCACCTGACCAGGATGGTGATGATGATTGTGAAATGTTCAGGGAGTTTAGAGAGGGTACAAAAACAGAAAAAACAATAAAAATGGGGGGGGGGGATTCAACTATCCCCCCATTGACTGGGAATATGTCACCACAGGATATGATGCAGAGATAAAATTTCTAGACACCATTGCTGACTGCTTCTTGGAGCAGGTATTCCTGGAACCCACAAGTGGAGAGGTGATTCTTGACTTAGTCCTCAGTGGCACACAGGATCTGGTCCAGGAGGTGAACATAGCTAAACCACTCAGTAAATTTAATTACATCGTGGCCACTATTAACATCCTTCGGAGGGGGAATACAAAAGAAGCTCATCACAGCAGCATTTACCTTAAAAAAGGGGAACTGCACAAAAATGAGGAAGCTAGTTAAATGGAAATTAAAAGGAACAGTCACAAGAATGAAATGCCTGTGAGCTGCATGGAAACAATTTAAAAACACCATAATAGGAGGTTCAAATGGAATGTTTTACCTCTCCCCCCTCAAATTAAAAAAAAAAAAGGAACCCCACACCAGTAAAAGGAACAAAAAAGGCCACAATAGCTAAACAGAGTAAAAGGTGGTTAAAGAAAAAAAAAGACATCCTTTATGGAGGAGATAGTATGATATGGAGGAGATAGTATGATAGGATAACGGGCTTAGTCAATAGGTCAATTAAGTGCCACACTGGTAATTAGTACAATGGGTCAATGATAGGATATTGTTAGCCTTTTTCCAGAGGGTCTGGCTGGAGAGTCTTGCCCGCATGCTCGGGGTTCAGCTGACCGCCATATTTGGGGTCGGGAAGGAATTTTCCTCCAGGGTAGATTGGCAGTGGCCCTGGAGGTTTTTCACCTTCCTCCGAAGCATGGGGCAGGGGTCGCTTGCTTAAGGAGTGGGTGGATCGGCTTATGTGGCCTGCATCTTGCAGGAGGTCAGACTAGATGATCATAATGGTCCCTTCTGATCTTGAATTCTATGATTCTATGAAAACCTGTCATTCAAATCCTACTGAGGAAAATAGAAAGGAGCATAAACTCAGGCAAGTCAAGTGTAAAAGTATGATTAGGCAGGCCAAAATAGAAATTGAAGAGCAACTAGCATGAGACACAAAAACTAGCAGCAAATATTTTTAAGTACATCAGAAGGAGGAATCCTGCCAAACAATCAGTGAAGCATCTGCGTGGCCCAAAGGGCTAAAGGAGCACTCAGGGAAGGCAAGGCCATTCTGGAGAAGCTAAATGAATTACGTGATTCAGTCTTCACTTCAAAGGATATGAGGGAGATTCCCACACTTGAGCCATTCTTTTTAGGTGACAGATTTGAGGAACTGTCCCAGACTGAGGTGTGGAGAGGGGAGGTTTTGGAACAAATTTATAAGTTTAACAGTAGTAAGTCACCAGGACCAGATGGCATTCACCCAGGAGTTCTGAAGAAACTCAAATATGAAATTGCAGAACTACTAACTGTGGTATGTAACCTATTGCTTAAATCAGCCTCTCTATCAGATGACTAGTGGATAGCTAATGTGACACTGATTGTTAAAAAAGGCTCTAGAGGTGATCCCAGCAATTACAGACCAGTAAGTCTAATGTCAGTACCAGTCAAATTGGTTGAAAGTATGAAAAAAAAAAAAAAGGACCAGACTTATCAGACACATAGATGAACACAATATGTTGCGGGAAGAGTCAACATAGTTTTGGTGAGGCATGATTTCCCTTTACAAATCTATTGGAGACACAACGTGGGTCAGGTAATATTTTTTATTGGACCAACTTCCGTTGGTGAGAGAGAGGAGCTTACAGAGTTCCCAGACCTGAAGAAGAGCTCTGTGTAAGCTTGTCTCTCTCACCAACAGAAGCTGGTCTAATACAAGATATTACCTCACCCATCTTGTCTAATATTGTGGTACCAACATGGCTACAACAACATTGTATTCAACAATCTATTAGAATTCTTTGATGGTACAACAAATAAGAGGACAAAGGTGATCCAGTGGATATAGTGTGCTTGGACTTTCAGAAAGTCTTTGACAAGGTTGCTCACCAAAGGCTCTTAAGTAAAGTAAGGACTCCTGGGATAAGAGGGAAGATCATTCCATGGATCAGTAAATGGTTGAATAATAGGAAACAAAGGATAGGAATAAATGGTCAATTTTCACAATGGAGAGAGGTAAATAGTGAGATCCCACAAGGATCTGTACTGGGACGAGTGCTGTTCAACATATTCAGAAGTGATCTGGGAAAAAGGGGTAAACAGTGAGGTGGCAACGTTTGCAGATGATACAAAATTACTCAACATGATTAAGTCCAAAGCAAACTGCAAAGAGATATGAAGAGATCTCACAAAACTGAATGACTTGACAAGAAAATGGCAGATGAAATTCAATGTTGGTAAGTGCAAAATTATGCACACTGGAAAACAATCCTGACTACACATACAAAATGATGCTTACCACTCAAGAAAGAGATTTTGGAGTCATTGCAGATAGTTCTCTGAAAACGTCTGCTCAATGTGCAGCGGCAGTCAAAAAAAATCTAACAGAATGTTAGGAACTATTAGGAAAGGGATAGATAAGACAGAAAATACCACAATGCCACTATACAGCTCCATGGTACACCCACGCCTTGAATACTGGGTGCAGTTCTGGTTGTCCCATCTCAAAAAAGTTGCATTAGAACTGGAAAAAGTCCAGAGAAGGCCAATAAAAATGATTAGGAGTATGGAACAGCTTCCATATCAGAAGAGATTAAAAAGACTGTTCAGCTTGGAAAAGAGAGAACTGAGAGGGGATATGAATGGTGTGGAAAAAGTGAATAAGGAAGTTTTATTTACCCCTTCCCATATCATATGAACCAGGGGTCACCCAATGAAATTAGTAAACTGCAGGGTTAACACAAATAAAAGGAAGTATTTCTTCACACAACACACAGTCAACCTGTGGAACTCCTTGTCAGAGGATGCTGTGAAGGCCAAAAATATAACTGTGTTCAAAATTTTTTTTTTTAAAATAAGTTCATGGAGTACAGGTCCATCAATGACTATTAGCCAAGATGGTCAGGGACGAAACCCTGTGCTTTGGTTGTCCCTATATCTCTAACTGCTAGAAGCTGGGATTGGATGCCAGGGAATGGATCACTCAATAAATTGTCCTGTTCTGTTCACTCTGAAACATCTGGCATCAGCCAATGTCAGAAGACATGAAACTGGGCTAGATGGCCCCTTGGTCTGACCCAGTATGGTCGTTCTTATGATTCATGGATAAATTGCACAGAGATCTAAATAATTCCTGAAGCAGATTGGTGGTGAACATATGAAGGAGCTCCTTCGGAAACTAAAAGTTCACTTCCAAAAATTGGGATATGGATCTAGATGTGTCCCAGTGACCCAATTCTATGAGATGCAAAGCACCCTGCACCCCCACTGGCACCTTCTAGAAGATGCTCAGCACTTTGACGAGTGGGACCATAAAAATTATGCAGGGACTGATTTTTCACAACACAGAATTTGTGGCCCAAAAGGAACAAATGAAATACATAACTGCAAGAAGAGACCTCTAGGGCTGTTGCATAATAAAAATATCTCCTTGGAATAGATTTTCATTTTGATTAAGGGCAAACAACAAGCACTTTAGTATGAGAACTGTTCAAGTAAGTTTTAATAGAGTGCACCAGTGAAAGTGAATTAAGATGACTTGCATCAAAATTTGTTTGAATAAACACCAGGTAAAAAGGGGCTACAGTTGTTTCTTTCCAAACACCACCCTTTTTCTAAGGCAACAATACACGTTCATTTCAGAATATAACTGTTACAGAAAGCTACATCACAGTATAGTACAGCATGTAAAATCCACCTCTGTCAAGAAGCCATTATTGAATGGCACATTAGCTACACTTACAGCCTTCTAATTTAGAGTTACAGAGTTTACCACAGCTTTTAATTTTTTTTTAAAGTGACAGATTTTCAATGAACTTTCTATTCTCCACAAGAGTGTGCATATGGGGGGATATTACAGTAATTACGACATTAAATAACATTGCACAACCAACCTCTATGGTTAATTCAGTACAAAATAACAAGTATTAAAAGGTACCATTACTAGTGGTTTTACATAGTTTATATTACTAATTATGGAAGGAATTTTTTTTTCCATAGGCAAATGCCTAAATTACAAAGCTGCACATTACAGGCATAATGATGTGGTATAAATACAAGAAATCTAGTAAAATATTAAACACAAACAAGTTACATGGGAACAAATTGTACAACCACATAAGCTAAATCAACCATTATTGTTTAGCAGTAAAGTATCATAAGGAATTGCATGTTGTCTTTGGGGGCAAATATTCCAAAAGCCAGTAAATTCCTGAGGTGGTATTATTAACTCATACAATTGGTCAACACTTCAAATTATTTTGTGCTATGAAACAGTCCCAACATTAATATATTTCCACACGCTAGAATTTGCAATATATCGAAGGCAGCAAACAAGTGATATTTTACATCATATTATTTAAATGAAATAATTTACTCTTCTCCATTTTGATGCTACATTTTCAAGAGCAGAGTAAGCATTATAATTTGCACACAAAACATTACCTAGAGGTGATTTCTGTTCCCCAGCAGCTCTCAGCTGGCCCAAGGCAAAATAATCTTTTTAAATCTGTAAGTGCCAACACTGTAAACATGTTTGTATTTTTCAGCTAAATACTGTCCAATACCAAGGATAAGAACCAAACATAAGCAGGAACAGTCTTGTGTACCACAAAAGCCGATTTATCGACTTCTGATTCAAATTCACATATGATTTTTAAATAACTAAAAATGGTCATGCTACAGTTGTGAAAACTATTTTTGTGCATTTTGACTCTGGACACAGTTTTAAAAAATGCATGATAGAAGAATTATTAAAACCACCAAAAATGTAAATAGTGATAGGGAAGAACTTTTTCAACTCAAAGCATCAAACATACACTTTTGTGCAGAAATCTAGACAACTATACAAGATCTGTATTTAAGCAATCATCTTTTTTATTATACAACTATGAACATAAAATGAACAGAATGCTCTATATACTTACCTGTACATGTGAACATAACTTCTTTAGCTACAGTTATTTAGTATAGGTCATACTGAATTTAATCTTACAATTCAGAATAACTATGTATAACCTTATTGCAATAGGGACAATTTCTACATGGGGAGTTTCACAGGCCAATCACACTAGCCGTAACCAGTACATTCAAAACGTAAGTGTAGTTCACGTATGAATTTTCCCTGATCCCATAAATTTAGTTTCTCTTTACAGCTTAAGCTCATTTGCAATTTTGGATGCAATGTTCTTAAATGCAATAGAAGTGCCAGATATTCTCTTGAAGCGGACTCCATTGAGTGACAATCGTGGCAATTTGCAGACTTCCATCTCCCATTGAACAAGACTATCCTGTCGTGCATCACCATGAACACAGAAGAGCAAAAACCTCTCTTTTTGTTCATAGTCACAGTTATTAGCATCTAACACTTTTCGAATCTCTCTCATCATATCATTCGGGTCCATGGAGCTAGTGGTCTTCATACTCCATGTGAATCGCAAAGAACGTGGTTTGGAATCTTTGCTATCCTCTTTCTCTCGGTCTTTTGGTTCCCCAGAAGCACTCCTGGAGAGAGAAACATGATGCATGCTCAAAAGTAAAATCCAGAAAATAGATTTAAGTGCTAGGAGGTAATAAAGTTTAAGAAAATCCTAACTGTAATACAGTAAAGCTGTGTTATCCGGCACTTTATCAACTGAAAAGCTCTAGAAACTGGCATTTCAGGACAGGGTTCTGGGTGTGGGCTCTGTGAGGGAGTTTGGATGCAGGAGGAAGCTCAGGGCAGAGGGTTGGGGCATGGGAAGTGTCTTGGGATGCCAGATCCAGGTGGCGCTCACCTCGGGAGGCTCTCCGCAAGCAGCAACCTGTCCCTGCTGTTCCTAGGCGGAGGTGTGGCCCTGGGGAGCTCTGTGCATTGTCCCTACCCCATCCTGAGTGCTGGCTCCGCAGCTCCCATTGGCCAGGGACCGTGGCCAATGAGAGCTGCGGGAGCGGAACCTGCGGGTGGAGGTAGCGAGCAGAGCCACCTGCCTGCACATCCGCCTAGGAGCAGGAGGGACATGTTGCCACTTCCAGGAAGCCGCCCGAGGTGAGCGCTTCCGAGATCCGGCACCCCGAACTCCCTCCTGTGCCACAACCCCCTGCCCCAAGCTCCCTCCTGCACCCAAACTCCCACCCAAAGCCTGTGCCCCAACCCCCAGCCCTGAGCTCCCTCACACACCCAAACTCCCTCCCTCTTAGTTAACCGGAATTTTTGACTTACTGGCACCCTCCATTCCCCCAGTATGCTGGATAACAAAGCTGTATGTGCAATGGTAACTACAGATACACATCCCTTTGCACTGCTGTAGCAGGAGACAGTGGAATCTACATTTTAAAAAGTATCTTTTGATTTCTGTTGAGCTCATCATTTGGAGCACACCATACAGCAACAAAAAGGTATTAATTTGTGGGACACATGGTCTGGATGTGTAAACATGCTGTAAAAGCAGCAAAGGAAGGAAACCCACCCTGCATTCCACACAAAAGCTTTTGCTTTCATGCTTGTGCATGAAGAGAAACTCATTTCCTATATTTACAAATTGGGGAGCATTATGCTCACAATTAACCCAATTTGTTTTTATAGATTCTTTAGGGACTTTTGACCCCCTCTTTCTCCTCTTTTTTAAAGTGACCTTATATTTTGGCAACATCCTATTTTAACTGATGCAGTAGAATTTTATATTACAATTACTCAACTGAGTGGTCAAACAGCTTCTTTGTCTCTCATAACAATACAAAGCCAGAAGACACGTAACAGAATAGTGAGGAAGAGAGACAAAAATGTCAAGTAATTATCTTCTAATGAACACAAACAGTGGGACTATAAAGCTTCTTTACCCATCAGCTCACTCAGCATAGGTAAGTTTGGAACACAGTTTTGTAAAATAGTACTCATTTTCAATTTAAAAAGTTCCAGATTCTGCTGCTTCTTTTCCCAGATGCCCGAGAGCTGCTGATGCTACCACCCACTATTGAGGAGGGGGGTGTTTCCTTGGCAGGGGCTGTTAAATAAAGAGTGGAGGTCAATTTCTCACTCTCATTTTCCCCATTTCCTTTCTTTGCATCCCTGCTGTTTTCCCTTCATCTCCCACCTCCTGCCCACTTGTACTTCTTGGGCAAGCAACTTAGTTCCCAAAACACTACCTCACTCAATCACCCTAATGCCACCACTACTGGGCAAGGCCCTCTACGACAGCCGTTACTGGTATTATTTTTACTTAAAATGTGCCAGTTGTTACACAAACACATAGGAGAACAGTCTCTGCCCCTATATTTGAAGTGCTATATTCAACCATGAGGTTCTTCCTCCCCCGCCCCCCGAACGATAACCTGCCACTTCATTTAATAAACTTTTCCCTATTCAGAGGGGAGCAGAACCACTCTCAATAGCTTTTAAAAAAGTATGCTTTTTAAACATTAAAAATTGATGGTTTATTTTCATTGCTGCCACCACACCACATCAGTATTAGAAGACGTGGCACAGCAGCACAGTCGAGATTTGGACTCATGTAGCATTTCAGGAAGTGGCTTGATGCCCAAAACATACTAGGCTGGAGGATAACCAGGAGGCAGCAGAGAAAGTTAGAGAACAGGAATGAGTGGTGAGATCAGAGCTGAAATCCACTGCTATGATTAATTAAATTAACAGACTTGACTACTATAGTGTCAGAAGCACAGCAGCTTAAGGACATAGGGGGAAGAAATGCTGAAACAGGTAATTCAGAAACATACACAGAATATTAGTTATACTAAGGAATGTAAACGGTTTAAAGAGCTGCTGCTCTTTTAAATACAGATGCTTATTAAATGTTCTCAGAAATAAGCCATTCTTTTTTGTAATTAACCATTTTAGAGTATAATGATAATTGCAGTGTGTGTTCATTGTTTATTCATTAGATACTTCATGAATGTACACGTGCTTTACCAAGCACATTAAAAAGGCAGTCGACATACTGAGACATGCTAGAAGAGAACATATACTGAAAGGCAAACACACTGAAGAGTATGTTATGGCTTATGTTACAGCTACAGTTTTGTTTGTGTGTGTAGTGGTTGCCACACAAAGTCAGTATTTACAATTACCGCCCAACAATATCTGAATACCCCTGTTATTTTGAAGTGTAAAGAAAACACTGATACCTCAGACATTGCAGGGTGCTCACTGTTGGTGAACAGTGACTTTTAAATATTTGACTATATTAATATTTTTACTCTACATGTAAACATTAAGTATTAACCTATATATTTGCTACTTAAACCTATATTATACTAAACAACATTAAACATAAGAAGATGTTTAAAGAAGAGCCCTATGATTTGGTTTAATCTTGTAGCTGGGATTGCTTTCATAGTACTGTGTTAACTTATCAAGTTTGTTTCTTTACAAAATGTACAATACAAAACACAGTTTTGAACAAGTATTTAAAAATCAAAAAATGAATTTCCAGGGAATTAAGAGGGATGGGCAGGGACCCACAGCAAAACATAACATTTTTAAAAATACATGTTATTTAGGCACTATTCTATTTTAAATCCTGGTTAAAAATCTTTCAGAAATCACTTAAACTTTTAACACAAAGGACCTAGCAGGGAAGTATTAATTGTGGCTCCTCACCTTGAGGTGTCAGTTCTGCCACTGGCTTCGCCTTCACTTGGATCCCTCAAAACAAAGTTAAGGTTGAGATTCAATGATAAAGACGAAAAATAAAAGTCAAGAGAACCCATATCTATAACAGAGTTAAAATAACTACCGAGCAAAGATTCAGCATAAAAATGTCATATTTACTAATTTTTGTTAAGTACTATTTTTCACAGCTGCAAGTTTGACTTCCCTTTAGGACACCTCAATTTACTGCAACCCTGATATGTATTTTTTTTTTTTAAACTCTTGGCAAGATTAGCAAAAGTTACAGAGTTCTGGCCTACTACAGACTGAAAAATGGCCATATATGATTCCAATAAGTATAGTTATAGCACTTTGGTCAACGAGGACCTGAACCAGAGAGGTGCTATGAGCCCTCAAGTACTACTGAAGCCAAATATAGCCAGCTGCAAGTGCTCAGCTCCTCTCTGGGACAGGCCCTTGGGCTCGACTCCTGGAAACATTAGGCATCTGCTTAGCTTTAAGCATGGTCACGTATTTAGAGCTAAGCATGTGCCCATGAGTTTCTTGGATCAGCCCGAGACCCTAATTCAAAAGGTTACATATGATCTGTTTAACTTTAAGCCAACAAATTATCCCATTGAATTCAACAGCACTACGGATGGGCTTTAAGTTAGGCAGCTGCTTAGGTCCCTTGCTGAACTGGCATCATGATTTGTAAAATAATTACTTAACAATATGCGTTAGTAGCCTCTGGCTGTTTGGGAAAAAAAAAAAGTACAATGCATATTATATAAGCCAAGGTATCACAATCTGATAAGTGGGTACATTCCCAGTGCTGCAGTACAAGCATTTTTGTAAATATTTTTAAAAAATTATTTAATCCACCACATAACACCCTTCAAAATTATTCTATATGAACATCTAGTTAACTGACCATCTAGAAAGTATCATTTGGCACAAATTGTTAATACACATTTCAACAAAATGCCTCTATACCCTAAGCAAGATGCATTTTAACTAATGTATAAAAGCATTTACTGTAGAAATATAATATAAATATATACTGTATAAATACCCTACATACTTACCAGAAAAACACATACAACTGCCAGAAATAAAATAAAATAAAAACAATCCTTCTGGAGATCTTTGTAAACAATAAAAGCAACAAAGAATCCTGTGGCACCTTATAGACTAACAGACGTTTTGCAGCATGAGCTTTCGTGGGTGAATACCCACTACTTCGGATGCAAGAAGTGGGTATTCACCCACGAAAGCTCATGCTGCAAAACGTCTGTTAGTCTATAAGGTGCCACAGGATTCTTTGTTGCTTTTACAGATCCAGACTAACACGGCTACCCCTCTGATATTTGTAAACAATATACATATAAAACTATTGCTCACTAGGGTAACATTTCATATTATTCAAGGACATTAAGAAATAAATTATTAAGATCAAGACTGAGACAATCCAAACACAGTCAAAACAGTTAATTTAAGATTGATAGAATACACCTCTACCCTGATATAACGCGACCTGATATAACATGAATTCGGATATAACACGGTAAAGCAGCGCTCCGTGGGGGCGGCTAGGGCTGCGCACTCTGGCAGATCAAAGCAAGTTCAATATAACGCGGTTTCACCTATAATGCAGTAAGATTACAAGCGTTATATCAGGGTAGAGGTGTATAACAAAATATCTTTGAGGCAAGCACCCTTTCTCCCCTCCCCCCCAAAATCAATGATCCGAGAGACAGGGTTAAAACAGCAAAGAAGTGTCAGAGGTTTGAAATTTAGGACTTGTAGTCACTGATACCAAGAAAACACCAGAAGTTAATCATCAGATCTAAAACAAAAACAACCCTCCATCATGCATAGAAGCAATTTTTTGTTACAGTTTGATTTCATTAGGAGACAACACTGTCAGTGTGTCCTATATAAATCTATCATTAATTGCGTATGATGAAAAAGTTCAAGTCTAAAACTGGCTATAAAAAAAAAATCACCATTCTTCGCAATGTTACATGCATACCATTTTATTCAATATAGTCTCAGAATGACATTTATAATGACTAACAATTAATGTAGCCTCCTGAAATGATTAATTAATTAGTGGAAAACGCACTTCACCCCATTTGGAATTTTGTTGCACAAATGGAATGATAGAGCACTTAGCAACGGGTTGTAATGTTCAGAAAGGGAACAAAAAACCCAAAAATGTTTCCATACTACTAATGCCATTAACGTAGGTTCAAAGTTCTGTATCCTCAAGTTTGGAAGAAATTCTGGCAAAGGTAGAGAATACATCTTATTTAGATAATTAACCACACATTGTCAGCATCTTAGATTAATCTTATTTTAAGAGGATCAGACTGATTTTTATTCTGAACCTATCATGCTATTTAATTCCATCTCCCCCTTCACATTTTGTTCATGAGATCAGCGTGTACACTGCAAGAAACTATTCTTGTCACCTTGTAACTATTCTTTTACTAAAATGGCAAGTTTCACTTATGAAAGGATTTAAGACTAGAAAGCATATCTGTGGAATTTAATATAGGATATTATGATTCTCCAAAGACAGCAAAGATCTATGGGATTTAATTCTGTTGTGAAATTGACAGTTGTGCAGTAGAGTGCTATTTGTAACCTCTGTAACTTGCCTACTACATGAAAACTGTAGGTAAATCTCTGCAGTGGTTTCAAACGAAAATCAATTGATCAGCTACTGCCGGACATAAGTGAAATGTGAAAATTAAATATTCTTGTAAGAAAGCTTTTAAGGTAATCATGTAAACAGTCAAAAGATCAAATTATTTGATCTATATATCTTCTGTTTTTCTACGGCATCCATCATGGTTAAATGTAAACATTGATGTGCATCCTTGACTTTCAGATTCTTTATGAACTGCTTAAAAATAAGTTTAAATGAAAGAAAAAAGGTTACTTAATGTTCACACAAATGAGGATTTCCAGATGCTAGCAGTTAGTGTACACTTTTACATGTCATTTTTACTGTCCTCAATGAGAAACCAAAATTCTCTACAATAACCTGTGAATAGGGAAAACACTGTTTTTGTTTCAATAGAGAAAGTTCTCTAGTGATTAATAATCTTGCTATTGTAGGAATGGGCTTTGTAATTAATTACGTCTATATCACTTGATTATAATTAATCACTGAAATGTAAATGTTCTTTTTAATGTTACATGATAATTTGTTTAATGAGAGCACATCAATTTTGCAGATGGAGATATTAAATTTTTCATGTATACATCAAACTACCCTTTCAGTTGTTCAAATCAAACCCCATTTTTTTTCCCCTCATAGTGATGTAAATAGGAAACCACTGTAGTTGCTGCATGATATATGTGACTATTTTTTTTAGGGCTGTTGATTAATTGCAGTTAGATCAGGCGATTACCTCAAAACATTAAATTGCAATTAAAAAAGTTAATTGTGATTAACTGCACTGTTAAACAACATAATACGAATTGAAATTTATTAAATATTTTGGATGTTTTTCTACATTTTCAAATGTATTGATTTCTATTACAACAGAATACAAAGTGTATAGTGCTCAATTTATATTTTTTATTACAAATATTTGCACTGTAAAAATGATTAATAAAAATAGTATTTTTCAATTCACCTCATAAAAGTACTGTAGTGCAATCTCTTTAGCATGAAAGTTTAATATACAAACGTAGATTTTTTTTGGTTATATAACTGAACTCAAAAACCAAAAAATGTAAAACTTTAGAGCCTACAAGTCCACTCAGTCCTACTTCTTGTTCAGTCAATCATTAAGAGAAACAAGTTTGTTTACATTTACGGAAGGTACCACTGCCTGCTTCTTATTTACAATGTCACCTGAAAGTGAGAACAGGCATTTGCATGGCACTTTTGTAGCCGGTGTTGCAAGGCATTTATGTGCCAGATATGCTAAACACTCATATGCCCTTTCATGCTTTCACCACCATTCTAGAGGACATACTTCCACGCTGATGATGCTCGTCAAAAAATAATGTGTTAATTAAATTTGTGACTGAACTCCTTGGGGGATAATTGTATGTCTCCTGTTCAGTTTTACCCGCATACTGCCATATATTTCATGTTATAGCAGTCTTGAATGACAACCCAGCACATGTTCGTTTTAAGAACACTTCCACAGCAGATTTGACAAAACGCAAAGAAGGTACCAATGTGAGATTTCTAAAAACAGTTACAGAACTCGACCGAAGGTTTAAGAATCTGAAGTGCTGTCCAAGATCTGAGAGGGACGAGGTGTGAAGCGTGCTTTCAGAAGTCTTAAAAGAGCAACACTCCAATGTGGAAACTACAGAACCCGAACCCAAAAAAGAAAATCAACCTTCTGCTGGTGGCATCTGACTCTGCTTTGGATTGTTATTGAGCAGAACCAGTCATCAGCATGGACACATGTCCTCTGGAGTAGTGGTTGAAGCATGAAGTGACACATGGATCTTTAGTGCATCTGCCATATGAATCTTTGTGACGCAGGCTACAACAGTGCCATGTGAATGCCTGTTCTCACTTTCAGGTGATATTGTAAACAAAAAGCGGGCAGTGTTATCGCCTGCAAATTTTAATCAAACTTGTTCAGCCAATTGCTCAGACAAACAAGAAATAGGACTGAATGGACTTGTAGGCTCTAAAGTTTTACATTGTGTGATGGGGCAAGGCCAGATGGCTATAGAAAAGTAGTGGGAGATAGATATTAGCCCCAGGTTAAACAAATCCCTGGTACCAGGATAAGTAAAATGGTAGCTGCTCCAGGTCAATTAAGATACCTGGGGCCAATTAAGATCTTCCCAGAAGGCAGTGGAGATTACTAGGTTGCTTGGGACACCTGAAGCCAATTAGGGGCTGGCTGAAACTAGTTAAAAAGCCTCCCAGTTAGTCAGGTGGGCATGCGTGCGAGGAGCTGGGAGCAAGAGGCGCAAGGAGCTGAGAGTGAGAGGGTGTGCTGCTGGAGGACTGAGGAGTACAAGCGTTATCAGACACCAGGAGGAAGGTCCTATGGTGAGGATAAAGAAGGTATTTGGAGGAGGCCATGGGGAAGTAGCCCAGTGAGTTGTAGCTGTCATGCAGCTGTTACAGGAGGCACTATAGACAGCTGCAATCCACAGGGCCCTGGGCTGGAACCCGGAGTACAGGGCGAGCCCGTGTTCCCCCTCAAAACCTCCCAACTCCTGATCAGACACAGGAGGAGTTGACCCGGACTGTGGGTTCCACCAGAGGGGAAGATCTCTGAGGCAAGCAAATCTGCCAATAAGCGCAGGACCCACCAAGGTAGAGGAGGAATTTTGTCACAACTGTTTTACTTTTGAACGCCTTTTTTTTTTTGGTACACAATTCTACATTTGTGAGTTCAACTTCATGATAAAAGAGATCGTACTACAGTACTTGTATTAGGTGAACTGAAAAATTTCTATTTCTTTTGTTTTTCACAGTGAAAATATTTGTAAATAAAAAAAATATATAAGTGAGCATTGCACACTTTGTATTCTGTCAAGTATCAGAGGGGTAGCCGTGTCAGTCTGGATCTGTAAAAAGCAACAATAAGTCCTGTGGCACCTTAAAGACTAAGGGATGTATTGGAGCATAAGCTTTTGTGGGTGAATACCCACTTTGTCAGACACATGACAAATTTTCAAATATATTGATTTCAATTACAACACGTATTCTGTGTTGTAACTGAATTCTAGATTTTCAAATATATTGATAATCTAGAAAACATCCAAAAATATTTAAATAAATGGTATTCTATTATGGTTTAATCGTGCGATTAAATTTTTTAATCTCTTGATAGTCCTAATTTTCGTTCTTTTAAGATAAAGAAGCAAGAGAATGGCTGGCCAAATTTGGATTGATATAATACAGAGAAAAGCAAAGCAAGACGGGTTCTGAAAGGGTAAAACAAAGCAAAAAGATAATCCTATTCTAATTAAAATTTACATTTATGCTAGATTGTCACATTGGCAATCCTCTAAAAGAATTAAGAATTTGAAAAATAAATCTCATTTATTATCTTAGAAGAAGTGAAAACTATCCAGGAAATAAAGCAAACACAAAAAATTCACAGAAGTATGGTACTAACCTGCGAACAAACTTGGAAGTTATCTTGCTAATAATACCAGTAGAAGTGCCCCTTCTAGCGTGTGCAAATGCACCAGTTTCATGTGAAGGTGAGGCAGGTGGTCCATTGTAAGTGGCATTACGCCGCTCCCGTAGCTGCTCACCATGGAAAGTGCTTCGACTTGAACTCCCACGAGGAAAGCGGGTTCGGTCTGGAGTAGTAGTGCTAATACTATGAGCTGATGGGGAAGCAGCAGGCACTCTCTGAGTTGCACTGCTGGGAAAACAGAAGAATGTTTAACACAAAACAACCTCCCATATATATAAATAAAAGTAACATTTGGGAGACTGTTCACTCCTCCTATGGAAAAAAAATGCTGACTGATTTCAAACTCTAATACACACAAGTCAGGTGGTCCGAGCTGAAATCTTTTCAGAATTCTTTTTGAGGAACACAGTTGAAAAAAGCCACATACACCCCCCGGCCCTTCCCCCACCTCAAATACATATATATGATATTGTGATACCAGCTTTAAGCTCTTGACACTGAAAGAGGAGATTTTATAGTGCCTTTCCTGACACCAATAGGTGCAAAGTAATCTTCAGTGCTAACAGGTTTAAAATTTATAATTCAGTTTAAACGTGTCAGCATATATATTCTATGGACTGAGTCTGCATCAGATAAACATGTAGCTATTGCTGTTTTCCAGGAATTATCTAATGACTGAGATCTAGTTCAGAGACATGTTTATTGTGTGATATAAGCAAAAAATGATGTGTCCTGGACAAAACTGAACCTAAACCATATGTAGCACTGTTACTCAAATGAATGAATTTTAAAACAATACCGGAGTACTGTATGACATAATACATTAAGACTATATACACTATATTAATATAATTTATGTTACCAATAGTTTGTACAGAATTTTGAAGATGTAAAACACTATGCAAACGCAAAGTATTATATTACCTTGGTCGATAAGCTTCAGTGCCATCTTTGATGGTTGGTAACGTAACTTTTATAGGATGACCAGAGGCAGACATAGATTTCTGGTGTCGAGGTCGTGTTGATACAGCAGATGCAACAGCAGAGCCTGCAGAAGATGTGCTACTCGCAGACATTTCTGTTAGGCTTTTATCACAAGAAAGGCAGGAGGGCCACAACAATAAGAAAAAACACATTAGATGTGCTTAAAAGTCAATTCCAACAACAGAAAAGTTTATGTCAAACCCTGAAACTAGATAAAAACTCTGCAACAAAATTAAAAAACAACAACAACACAACAACAGCCTTACAATGATTAGTCACAAAAAACATTATTCTTAGTAAAAATGCACATTTTTATAATCAGTTTTCATGGAAAAAAATCTCATTCAAGGATACTGCAGGATGGCTTTTTATTGCTTACATTCATATAAATAAGACTATTTTCCTTTAAATATACAAGAAGCAAAACAATAACTTTTTTTCAGTAAGATTGCCAGCATATTTTCCATTATAATTTTGCCTAACTTTAACTGTTTGGGCTTAAATTTTCCATGCTAGGTGTCTGCCTCACCCTGATTTTTTTGTGGGGAAAACTTCAGCCAAAACAGTTTGGTTGTTTCTCAGAATGACACTAGGGAAAAATACCTTCTCTAATTTAGAAACAGTCTGCCACCACTTTAAAAAAAAAAATTAAATGAAAACTCCAGTACCCTCATGCTTTCCAGCAGGGACTTGAAATTGGTCAGAGATGTGCCTTCTATGGTTCTTGTGAAAATCTGCCCAAATTTGGCCAAGTTAACAGCCTCTGAAATATCCCAGTTCACACACACTCATTAGAGACTTGTTAGAGTTTAGCATCTAAAATCTCCAAAGATAGTATGTGATCACGTAATTAAAGACTGTACCATAATACATGTGTACAGAGGGGCCAAATTAAGGCTGAACAGACAACCTTAATTCTGGCATTGCCTAACTTTTCAGAGCTTGACGTTGCATCTTATATGCTCTTTTAATACAGTTTTTCTTCAGTATCTCTCTGTCTCTCTCATACACACATTCACATACAGAATATTTCCATCAGAAGTTGATCATCCTGAGAATGTGCCTCATGCATCACATTACTGTCTCAACCTTGCACCTCTGGAGCCATAGGCTCAAATAATTATTGTGTTTTTAGTCACTAGTCCACCTGTCAAAGAGACCACACAATTTTTCATAATTCATAGCCTCTGCTTAATTTGTCACAGGACTGAAATAAGCAAAACCACTGCAAGTTAGGACTGGAGTACAGGATATTGGGCAGAGGTGTACGGAGAAGATGATCCTGTACTGCTTACTACAGTTACCAAAGATAACTAACTTCAGGATTGACTCACTTTCATGCACCCAATTGAAACACTAAATACAAACTGCACATCAAATATGTGTAGCTAATGACTGCAATTTCCCTAAATCACACTTCTTACAAACACTGACAATCTACATTAACAGTTAGTAAATACTCACTTTTTATATTGCAGGTTCCTAAATTAATGGATGGTAACCAACACATAAAAAGACTCTGATGTTAACAGAAGCACAAGTATTTTAGCTGTTGGATCAGACAGATTTCTCCTACAAAGAAGCTCATAGGAGTAGACTGCAGTAAGTTAAAAACCCTATTGAATTCTCATGACGTTTTTAGGAAATCTCCCTGTAGTGGGGTGGCTCCCCCACTCCAGCGGAGAAAGGGTTAAAGTCAGCCCTGAGAGAAGGTTGTGGCTGAGAACTGCTAAGCTGGGCCATGCCCCAGTGAGGCCACAGCTGGCCTGTAAAGAAAGGCTGTGAGCCAGAGGCCCAAGAGGAGTTTCTCTCCAGGCTGGGAGAGAGCAGGGCCTGGCTGCCTGCAGAAAGGGTACTGGGAGTGAAGCAGGGCTGGGGAGAGCCAGAGGAGCAAGGGAGCTCCAGGCTGGCAACTCCCCAGGCTGCAGGGCCTGGTCCAAGGCCCATAGAGGTACTGGGAGGCAGAGGAAGGCAGCAGGTCTGAACCCCCTTACCTAAGATGAGTGGCTTTTACACTGCAATCTGCCCCAGGGAGTGGAGGCTTGGTGATGACTGGCAGTAGCGCAGACCGAGGCAAAGTGGGGATTAGAGGGTTGGGGGTTTCCCAGAGAGGGGAGACCCATAGAAACTGGTGGGGGTATTGCCAGGGGGCAGCCCCAGGGTAAAGGGGCACCGGGAGGGACACAGGCCCAGCTACAAGCGGGACACGAGCCCTGCAGAGGGCACTCTGGAGGCTGGAAAAGAGCTAATTCCCAATGACCAGCAGGAGGCGCCACAGAAGTGAGTCCCACACTTTTACACTCCCCCTTTAATGGGATGAGTTTTGAAGGTCTCAGAGGGCATAAGGGCAAGGCCTCCTAATCCTACAGATCCAAGGTATCCACCTGGAAGACAGCAAGAGAATCACAAGACAGGAGCCATCACAAATGGATAGCAGCCCCTCTGCATAAATAAGATGGCACTCCTGGCCCACGGCAACATTGCTCACATAGCATGGACCCCAGCAACAGAAGAGACGCCACATAAGGAGTTGCTATTCCACACACATTCAGGAGTAACCAGGGGACCCAGCATCAGAGACTGGCAGGTTCCCCAAAACTCTTTTGGGGAAAGCACCATAGAGCATCAGCAGAGGGATTCCTTGGAAGGGCAAAAGGGTAATTTCACAAAGGAAGCACCCTTGTGCATACTTGGAGAGTGGCAGGGCCGGCTCTAGCTTTTTTGCCGCCCCAAGCGGTGAAGAGAAGGGGGAAGAAAAAAAAAAAAAGAGGACTGCTCTCCCGCACCGCTTCATCCTTCAGCGGCCGGTCCTTCCCTCCGAGAGGGACCCACTCCCAGATTGCCACCAAAGACGTGGATGTGCCAGCCCCTTCCATGGGCCGCCCCAAGCACCAGCTTGCTGCGCTGGTGCCTGAAGCCGGCCCTGGAGAGTGGGGAATCTTATGAGTCTCTCTCTACTGGCATAAACCGAGTGGACAGTCCAGGCGTAGTCACCAATAAATATAACCGAGGAAACTAAATTATAAAATGTGGAGGGTAAGGGGGGTGGGTTAGACACTTCAGAGGTGGAATATACTGATGTATGATCACTGTAATCAAGCATGCTGATTCAAAAACTTAATATTTTAAGTAAATCCTTCGCCAATTATTTTGAATTGTAGAGAAAAGGGAAATGAGTCAAGGTAATCTACAGAAAATCAACTACTGTCAAATTCAGAGCTCACACAGCAAATATTTAGCAAGCGGAGACCTCCCAATTTCTATATTTTCCCCAGATTTAAATTTCTGTATTTAAGTATTTTAACAATATTGTGTTCCTTCTTGCTGCCTCTCAGTTTGAATGTTTCACACTGATGTAGTGCATATTCTGCAATATAGCAAACACAATTATTCCCAAGAAAATGAAGATAGCTATTGCATTTAGAAGTACACCTCTACCTCGATATAACGCTGTCCTTGGGAGCCAAAACATCTTACCATGTTATAGGTGAAACCACGTTATATCGAACTTGCTTTGATCCACCGGAGTGTGCGGCCCCGCCCCCCTGGAGCACTGCTTTACCATGTTATAGCCAAATTCGTGTTATATCGGGTCGCGTTATATCGAGGTAGAGGTGTACTTTACTTCAATTTGTTTGCTTGCTAAGTTTGACAGTGTTACATATTTGCTATTAAATGCCTTCACAGCGATCAATCTTCCAAAAAGAGATCAAATGTTAAACACAGCTTGGAATTCTGACAGATGTGGAAGAAAGCTGACTACTTAAATACTTTGTTTATTCATAAAAATGTGGTGACAATAATACTTTAAAAGCTAGTTAAGATAGATTGCAAGAAGTGCTATTTATGGACCCACTATTTCACAGATAACCAAAGGACTAGTGGACTCAGTACGGAGTAGTAGAGAAAACATAGTTCTCTATCCCTATTGTACTTTGATAACTACAACCATGTCACCAATACTACTCCACAAGCTTATCGTTTAGTAATTGTTGCTACATAAATGGGTTTCTTCCATGCTTCCTGAGATCTAGACCCTATACAAATTATACAGGCTCCAACTGCTCAAGAAAGACTTCCAGTCAAAACGCTGTTCTTTGACAGAAAATTGGGTTTTTCAATAAAACAAAGATTTGAGGGAAAGTGTTTGCTTTTTGCAGAAAATTTAGAATTGTCATTAAAAAAAACACTTAAATATTGCCTTGATGGTGATATAATTAGACCAAGGAGCCTGGTTTGTAGAGAAGGGGAATTTAAGGCACCCATATTACAACTTCAATGAGGTAATGCACCAGCATTTCAAAACTGAAATGTTTCTGTATTTGGCCAAAATTGGTTGGTATTCAAATTTCCACTAAAAATCAAAATTTTCTACAGTAAGAAGAAACATTTTTGACTACTTCTAATTAAATTTTCCAAATATCAACTAGTTAGCTTTGTTACATTAAAAAAAAAAAAGTTGAATCTACCCAAAAGAAGAAATGAAAATTGCAAGACATAAGTAGTCTTATGATGTTTACCATATTTTGGATTTGAATTTTTGGGTATTTCTAAGGCAACTATCACAATGCTGTCTAAGCACCCTACAAATTACTTCAACCTTCTTGCTATACAATGCTTTATTGTAACCCTTAACCACCACAAAGTTTTACATTAGTTTTTTAAAAGAGCCCATTTTCACTATGGAAAGCATATGACAATAAGGCAGAAAGCACTGTAGTTTTAAGAGGCATTCTATTACTTGAAAAATACCACAGCATCAGAACGCCTGGCTGCTGTGCTGCATAGACTCCAGGAGATGAAGTCCCTGTAGGAAAATTTTACAACTTAAGAAAAAAAAAGTGAATATAAGCATTTTCAAATGAGCTTTGAAACTGAAAAAAAGCTCTAAGAGCAAGCCAGGGGGAGATACTTCTCAGACAGAAGGAGTCTAATATCACAGACAGGGTTTCAAAGTTTTCACATGACCCCTACAAGAACCCATGTCCTGTCCCATGAGGCCACAGTACTTAAAATGACGACACTGTACATTCAACAAGAGAACATTCTTTCCCGAACTTCCTAGAACAGACACAGTGGTGGTTTTGCCCTTAGGACAGCTGGGGCACCACACCATTCTTTTTCTTTTCTTTTTTTTAAATTAGAGAAATAAGTTTCCTTTACTTCTCTTCCATACATCATTCATAGCTGTTCAATTAAACATGCCCCTTCATGATATTCATGCATGGGAATCTGTGCTAGTGCTTTAGTGCCTTCTGTACACTAAGCAGACTGAAGCAGCAGCAGGACTTCACTGAATTGTCTGTCAGCCACATTGAAGAGCACAAAGAGTCACTGATAAAACTCTCCTACTTATGTACACCTAATGTAAATTACAATGTTCCCCCAAAAAATTAGGCTCAGGGGTGTCTCTGGATGGAGAACTATGGTGTTATGAATTCTGTAAACCAAATTCAAGTTGTCAAAACTGAACTACTTTGTGTCCAAGAATTTTTAGACCCTTCACGTAAAATGTTTAGCTTCACAAAAGCATGAATGAAATCCATCAAAAATGCAGTAGAAACAATAGTCCCAAAGCTAAATTACACCAGATAGAAATTGTTATAATGTGTTGTAGAAAAGCCAAAAAAAACCAAACCACCACATGAAAGGTGAAAGGAAAAAAATCTTGTTCAGCTACAGTTTCAAAATGCAGTTTCATAAGAAACCAAGCACATGACAAAAAGCCAGCCTTCTCTTAAAAAGAAAATCACAGAAAATTAATAATAAACTGTAAAAAATAAAAGTCACCCAGGGTGGTCTGCCTACCGAATGGATTCCCTGTACAGGGAAGTAATGTGGATCCTGGGGAAGCAAACACTACCAGTGGCAAACTTGCTGCATTTGGAGGTGGGGAAGCCAAGAGAGAATTGGCTTACAAGTACTACAGCACTACAAGGCTTACAAGATAATGGGTCACCCAGATCCAGGATATTTGAACGAAGAGACGGCAGGACATGAGAGCAACGCAGCTGGCATGGAAAAGTGTGACCACAGCTACAAGAGAAGTTCTATAAATGTTGTGCAATTTCAGGAGCAGGGAGGGCCTGCCACCAATATGGCCCAGTATGGAGGAACAGGTGCTGCAGTATACGGTGCCATTAGCAACTAGGCAAGTGACATCATCAACCATTTCCACCCATCTGTCGGCCCTTACATTTGTCAATATGCTGAACAGTTACCAAGATCCTTGTAGCAGGTTTTTAGTTGGAGGTTTCTAGCAGGGTGGTCTCAAAGCACTGGCCGTAGGGAGGATACACATTGTCCCATCACTGTTAATACACTTAGGGATTTGGTGCAGATCCTAGAGCCCATACATCAATTTGGACAAGAGACAGCCTCGTTCAGGGCAGCATTTCCAGTAGCATTTTCTGCGACTTTTAGGATCAGTGAACTAGTACCTGGGTCCTGCAGGAACTCTTGTAGAAATGCTCTGGCATTAAGGGATATACATTGGGAGAGGGAGTCTGGGATATTAACTTTGAAGAGGTCAACAATGGATCAAAGAGACCAACGTAAATCCAGTATCTCTTCAAAATCATGGGCAATTAAGAATAATAAATTGTAAAAAATAATAAGTTGCCTATATACTGTACTATATATAGTTAAATCTATTTAAAAGAAAACATCAATATTTTGTGCAATCAGAAAATTATGATCTATTAGATATTTTAAACTTAAAACTATTTTACCCTATTTTTAACTACCACCTCAGTTCTAAGATGCAGCAAGGAAGCCCATCAGTAACCAAAATATAATTCTTACCATGGAAATAATGGATGTCTAGTCCTCTATAGATTCAGATGGACATGTGGATCAACTGGTTACACTACTATAACCCAAGAGTTCAAAAACATATTTCTAACCCATCCTTCTGTGCTGCTGTGTTAATTATATAGTAGTTTTAGAAGGTTTTAAGTGTCATAAATTTTTTAAAAAAAATCACTCCCCCCCTTCATACGTTACATGGTCCTTTATATATGCAAATTAACAACCTATCCTTCGGGAATTCAGAGAAAAATACTGCCTGGGCAGTAAAATTGATCGATATGAAACTTCCAACACTATTGATACCATAAGAGTGGATAATGGAAACATAGTTAGTTTACTGGCTTTACTATGATGGGGCTTTTCCACCCTTTACAACTTTACGGTTTTACATTTAAGTACAGTACTCATATGCATGTAGGTTAGTGCTTTAAAAATACAAAAGAATTCGTATGCCCCTTCAAACAAATCTCGATATAAAATTTTATAGGTATACTTTGCACTTAAGTCAGACACTGCAAACTACAACTCCTATTTTGTGAATATTTTTTAAGCTAAAAGTAATTTTAATGGTCTATGTCCATTAATGTGCAAGATGTTTTGTTAAAAAAATAAAAAATATTTAATACACAGTAATCACCCCAACTACAGAAATATTTGGGACAAATGAGATAAGCAAGACTCACAAAACTCTTTTGTCAATTAAATAGTTACATCTTATTCAGTAGTTATTAGGGAACTTTTAAACACACACACACACAAAAACTTAGCTATACTGTAAGAAAGCCATCCTCTGGATCATCCAGAATATTTTATGTCTGAATTGTTTTTTCTATTTAGATTGCAAACTCTTCTGTCTTTCTCTTGTACTCTTTGTACAGTGATGGAGGCAACTCCTGACAATATTATTGCATGAGATGGTTAAAGGCAGAATCACAATATTTGTCTAATTTTGTCATAATTTGTCTAACTATGATGAATATTCAGGCACAAACTTTTCTGCAAGATAAAACAAACACGTGTACAGTTTAACTTGCTCCACATCACAGCATCTTTCATAAGCATATTGGCTAAATGTTTGTTTTAACTCCTGTGTCATACCTCAGCACAACCTCTCAGATTTTTGGCTAAGCCAGCTGAGTACCTGTTATCTTTCCCATTCTGTATTGCAGAATAGCGATCTGAAGAGCGCTCACAAACATATGTGTTCCTTCTGGTCATTCCACCAACAGGAAATACGTTGCTCTAGAAGGAGAATAAAAATGAGCAAAGACAGATGCAGGTAATTAATATATACACATTTTAAATGAAGTTATCCAGAAAAACACAAATCAGCACATAAGAATATATTTGATTTAAAAATGTGGCATCTAAATTCCAGACCAGTGGTTTTCAACCTTTTTTCATTCACAGATCCTTAAAAGATTTCGAATGGTGGTGTGGTTCCCTTTGGAAATCTTAGGCATAGTCTGTGGACCCCCACAGGTCCACAGACGACAGGTTGAAAACCACTGCTCGATGATAACAATCTTTCGCAGACATAGTGTATGGACCCCCAGGGTCCGTGGACCACAAGTTGAAAACCACTGTTCTAGATTGTGTGAGAGAAGACATTAAATGTACAGAACAACTTAATTAAACCTGTTGACACAAAGTACTTATTCGATCATCTATCCATTTCTAATGCTCCCATCACCATGCTGTGTAGGCTCCACTGGAATTCACTGACTAAAAGCAAGGAAAAGTGTAGTTAAGGGGAAAATTTGCTTTATTAACATCCAATTCCTGCACACAATAAAGAAGTCCTATAGGACTTGATCATCCAGTGCGACTGGGACACCCACACAGAAGTCACACTGAAGTAAACAGGACTCCATGCAAGTTTAAGGGCTCCCCTGTGTAGATTTAGTTGCCCTCAGCGCTTCAATCCTACAATTTGTTGTCCTTTGTTGATAAGGACAAAAATCTTTCAATCTGCACTGCAATATTCAATGTCAGTATTCAGCTGAAGTCAGGCATTAACAAGAACTAAGGAGGATTTTGTCCTTAGGTACCATAGTGACAGGTGCCAAATAAATATGTAATATCAATAGTAAGAACAAAATTCTCATTGATTTTTTTTGCTAGTTAAATGTGCTCCCCTACCTAAAATCTATTTTTAAAATGTTTCTGACAGCTAATTATCTCTTTAGAGCTAATTAGAGCATACACATTTCAAGTAAAATTTTCAATTTTATAGATGGGATTAATTGAATTTTGATTTTTCAAAATGTGTAGTTGACAGGTTGACATTAATTCATAATTACATGTTATCAAAATAATTAGTGTACTATAAGATAGAATGAAGTTTGTAAACATGCAGTACATCTTATAAAGTGTTTTGGAAAATATACTACACTAATACAGATCATTATATTTCAGCATGGCCAATTAAAACACTCCACAATCTATGTAAATGCAAGAAAGCATGTGGAATAGGCTGTGGTCATAAGACAGACAGTTACTTCAGCAAGAACAAGGCACACGAACACTTGGATCCATACTTTCATCCATTCTAAAATTACAAAAAAGTCTCTCGTACACAATGGGAAATTTGGGATAGCTGCTGTGAATTTTAAATACATGTATAGTAGAATCATAGACTCGTAGGACTGGAAGGGACCTTGACAGGTCTTCTAGCCCAGTCCCCTGCACTCAAGGCAGGACTAAGTATTATGACCATCCATGACAGGTGTTTGTCCAACCTGCTCTTAAAAATCTCCAAGTACTACTGTTATGGTTGTGTGTCAACATGTTAAAGGCACAAAAACAGGCATATTTATGTGTACAGTGCCATGGCAGGCATAGTTTTTACAGCCAAGAAGAGGGCAGGTTCTTCTTTCTTGAAAGTTTCATAGGTTTTGCTTATTCTTTTAAAAATGCTTTCAGGCTTATATATTTTTTTACTCTTTTAATGATATATTTGAAGTGTGCTTTTTCCCCCCAAATTTACAAACAAGGGGGCCTTTGGACCCAGATAATCCTGAAGTATGGATTGTTGTACTGGAGTTTGCATTTTCAAGTCAATGTTTTTTGATGCTCTTTTAAAAGTAAGCTGAGGCTGCTCTTGAAAGAAACTGAAGTTATGTTGTTTTGAATACAGTACATCTGTCTCCTTTATCCCCCCCTCAGACCATAGAACAAAAACTGCAAAGAACTACTGAGTAATCTTTACGGTTTCCTCATCTAATATTATTTTATAATATAGATTACCAACTGCAACACTTGGTTTTAAACTAAACTGTTACATAATGGGAATCAATGTGTGTAAGGGATAATAAACATTTTCTAACAAATCTAGTCTTTCCCACCACCATGTTAGCTTTAAAATGATTCGGAAATGGGTGAATTTTTTTTCACCCCATCCCTCTTTGGCAAATTACAGTTAAAAATTAATTGTTTACCAACAAGTTATATAGAAAGAGGGAAATTATAAAGGAAATGGTTGTTCAACCTTAACTACAGCTGTAATATCAGATGCCACTACATTTTAATCTCGCTCATCATGAAACCTCTTTCACAAGTGCTCTAAAATAGTAACATATTTACAATGAACAGTCACTGTAGTGCTTATTAGCAAGTAAATCAATTTCTCACTCTACCACTAAGATACTTCATTTAATTAGTTCACCGTAAGCAAAGAAATGTTTTTGACATATCAGCTTACAACACACATCAGCATAATCAGTTTTTGGGAGATGCAGTTTTGGGAAAGCATGGAAGATTAACAATCCAATGAAATCTAATCTCACAAGACAAAAAGTTCCAGTACATGTTCCACACAGCCACCACTTCAAGTTCCCCCAGGGAGAGATTTTTAAACGAAATGAAGGGTTAAAGACAGTTGAGTGATGTATTGCAGACACTGTCTGTGAGAGGAAGGAATCCTTATAATTTAGCGAATTTAAAAGCTGATTTTGTCTGAAGAGAGAATTTCTTTAGCAGCGGCATGGATTCCATGGAATCCAACATGGAGGTCACAGTGTACTAAATCCCAATGGAAAAAGCAAATTCTTACAGTCTATCACATGGATACTTTTCGCCTGACTGCACTGTACAAGACCTACTATCTTGATACTTAATCAGTTTTTGTCTTCTCTTGAAAAAGATAGCACAGGTTTTATTCGTATTACAAAATCTGAGATTTTTGTACTACAAGTAATTTTCTTATTATGAGTTCATGCTTTTAAATGAAGTATCATATTCCTGTAAAGGTAACAAGCAAAAAAATGTGACTGTATGCCCTGAAGACCCATGATACTGCACAAGCCTGCCAACATTTTTAGGTTAGAATATTAAAGAAGAAGAAAAAATGCTTCCTATAACTAGTCCAACAGCTGTCTGGAAGCTTTTTTTTTTTATTCTCCCCAAAAGGAGATGCTCCGTTTCTGGAGACACCACAATATCAGGTCGATGCCTGAGGTGGACAGAGCAAGCTCCTATTCCATCCTCCTGTTTCAAAAATCAATTTAATATATAGTCTTCAAATAAAGGACATATCAGATATTAAACTGATAAGAACAGATATAACAGAAGATAATATATTTTATTTTTAAAAAGCATATACAGCATAGCTTCTTATTGGTACACAAGAATAAGCTACCAAAATACATAGTTAACAGACTATTCGCTAATTAATATAAGGCTAATGCCTATATAAGATGCCATGTATACAGCAGATATTGCCCCGGCTGATTTAAAAAAAACACTCACACTTGGAATTGCAGCCGCTTTCTTTCTTTCTGGACCTACAAGTGGACTTGCTGCCATTTCTCCTTTGGATCCAACTGTAGTGCTGCTAAGTTTACGCGACACATCTTTGTCCCATTCCTCTTTCTGTTCACTTTCCACACTATTTGCCTGAGCCCTTTTTGTGTATGATACAGCAGGAGGAATTGATGGACCAACTGTCAAATAAAAACAAAATTATACTATCTAAAACCAATCATTGCTTCTCCCCCAGTCAATATACTCTGAAGTATGATTCTCTATACGTGGAAAAAAAACCTTTGGAATGTCTAGGACTGCAAGGTTGGTGTATATGCTACCTGTAAAATGTGATCGTTACAGACATTAAGTTATCTTTAAATAAATTTGAACCACCTGTCTCCATTACAAATCTGAAGACACGTTCAGTACTTCCTGTTTCATATTAGTATTGATTTATAAGTTTCTACTTATATTTTAGTTCTAATTTTAACGGATTTTAACCATCAATTTGCTACAAAAACAAAGCAAAGAAAATGGGATGGGCAAAATGATAAAAGGGAAACTGTTCCAAATTATTTAAAGAAAAAAAAATTTTTTTTAAAACCTTCCCCTACTGTAGGGTGGCCACTAATGCATCCCCTGAATACTGGACAATCCAATACTTTTGGGAATGGCATGGGCCCATTCCCGCCTGCGTGACCTTATCTCCATCAGCGTGACCTTGCAATCACCATCTGTGCGAGGACATGCTGCATGCAGGATCCCTGTACGCACCTGGTCAAAAGGGGTGGGGTCACACACAGGCAAGACCAAAGCAGCACGCTCTTCAAAATGGTGTCCTCCATGTGTGAGACTGGATAATGCCACATCTGGTTTTACATTAGTGTCAGACGGGACAAACTGGACAAAAGCAGGACTGCTTTGCTTAAAACTGGACATATAGCCTGCCTACCCTATCCTCACTCTCCTCAACCCATGGAGTAAAGCTTTTGTCCACAGAATAAATTAAAACTATTTTAATTTACTTTATGCTTATTTTGGGAGAATCACAGCTCTCCCCTCACAGTTCTTTCTGGGCAGATTCTCAGCTGGTATAATATATACAACTCCATTTATTTCAATGGAGTTTGACAGCTTGCACTAGCTGAGGATCTGCCCCAATGTATTATTTACTTCTGTGGAAAAAAAAACCCACTACTGATCCGTACAGGGGGAACAGGACTGGTGAGATGTGGAAGTCAAAGTAGGAGGAGGAAAGGGTCAAGAGTTTTGCAATAAAAAAAAGTTTTAGCCTTTGACTGCCTGTTTTTTTTGTTTTTAAACTTTTCATATTTAAAATGTGAATATTTACTCCATTTTGTATACCTACTACCACCTGAAGATGCTTCCCAATAACTCTGTAAAATGATTATCCCTGGCTAACCTGACAATTTGGCCTTCAGTCTCAGAATACATAAAACACAATAGCCTGCAGTCTTGGAGTTTATTCAGATCAGGAGTTAATGATCTCTCCCACGAACTATGAATTTGCAATATAGTGTTGTTTTTAAAAAAAACAAAAAACGTATAGTTTTGAATATAACCGAAAATTAGAACTGGTATTTAATTCCATACAGAATTTAGGTGATAGCTCCACCAAAGTAACAAACCCAAAAGGGTCAATTCTATTAAGCTGGCCCACATTTACCACAGAAGCGCTCGTACGGATAAGAAGCATCATGGTGTGGCGTGATGAGGCACACAAGAAATGCACAGAGAGGTGGCGTGCCAGGCTCACAAAACACTGCACACTCAGATTTAAATTGTGTATGTTACTTTACTTGTTTGAATGTCATCCCCACCATGATCACTGAACCGTCGTTGTTTCTGATTGGTCGATATACTCCGCTGGACTTTCAAGTGAGCAGGAGACTGCGTAGAGCTGTTGTTGAGGTCACTGCTGGGTCGAGACCTTTGACTCAGGTTACTACTGGACAGGGATTCACTTCCTTCAAACTACAAACGTAAGAAAGTATTTTAAATATTTTTGAAATGTAGACAAATTAACATTATCAGCGCTACCATATCATTATATAGTGAAGGATTCCTATATAAAGCACTTAATTTGGTTGTTAAGGCTTTTTAATTAAATAGGCTAAAATAGAAAATTGCCTATTTTAAAATATAATTTTCTTCAAGACTTCATAACTTCAGTTATCATTGTTTAAGCTAATCCTGCCCATTCAGAATTGTGAAAATCAATAACACCCCTACAAATGTGCTCAAATTACATCTGCCTAAACATGAATGAACTTGTTTTAAAATGTACAATTAGAGCTCAGAACGATGAGCATTATTTAAAAGAAAAACCATGAGAACCTCAATATTAAGATAATTTATTATCTAGTTTTAAGGCTTTTTTCCCCCCCGTTGATAACATTTTAATATCTGAACAATTTCAAAATATTTTCAAACAAACTTGGAATAGTAAGTCTAGAAATTAGGTCAGGAAAGCAAGTAGTAATGATTTAAGGATGTTTCAGTGTCTTTAACACATTCTTTGGGCCTAGGTAATCCAGCCTTTGCCTTCACAGATTCTAACAAGCACTATAAAGAAAACTGTTAGTAATAGCAGTGTGATTGTCTAAATTTAAACGCTAACAGATTTCTTAGATGGAAAGATGTGTCAGATTCCTCCTCTGTACCAACGTACAGGAGTTCTGGGGTGGGCAGTGACTAGTGAGGGAATGCACTGGAGGATGAGTATATCAAAGCCAGGCTGTCAAAGAGGAGAAGTGCTAGGGGGCAGTGTGGAAACAAAGTTCCTCCATGAGCAAGGTCCCAGCCTGTGGCTGGATCTATTGAGATCACTGAAGATCTCAAGTTATCTTCAGATTTCTGCTAGTTCCACAAGAGTTAGAGAGTTTCCAGTCCCAGTACAGGGTTAACTCTCAAAATTATGAAGTGGCTCATCATTCTTTAAGAATACAATAAAATAAATAATGCACCCTTGTTCAGTTAAACTATTTAACAAAATAGTGTACCCAAACAGTATTTTGTAAGAATTACTGCTATCGTGAAATACTATATTTTGGGTTTTTTAGTTGTATTTCACAGTTAATATTTATTGCACTTAAGTTTAAATGTTATTTTTCCTGTTACTTCCCACCATTTCTGCATAATAAAAGCTAGCAGTTTATAAACAATACATTTACAGAGACAAATTCAAACCTCAGGCCATCTAGCCTTGCATGTGTCAATGAATGAGATACCGTAATAATTTAATCCTTAGAACAGAGTACTCATCTCAACTACTTGTCACTTAGAATTCTACACTGAGGGACAACAGCAGACTGTGTGGGAATATTAATTGTGATTTAAATCCCTCCTAAAATTTCCAAGTCAAATCACACACCCAGTAACTAGAAATTCTTCCTGCTCCCTGGCGTAGCACTCCTCAGTGGCATCACAAACTGCTAAGAAACGGTCAGATCCCAATGTGTTCATCACGTAGGATTAGCCAACCTCTCAAGGTCTAAATAGTCATCTGATGTCCATTAATTCTTGGTGTGGCTGAGGCAGTGCTGCAGAAGAGGAGTTTTATTCAGCCTCTTTGATCCTACATTGCTCTTAGGAGGCCAAGATAAGCCAAGGGTACATGATGCTGATTTACAATTAAACAGGTTGCACAGGATTCATCACTTTGCCCAGTGAATATTTCCAAAAAACATTTTTTTTTAAACTGATGTCTGTTATTTCCATAAAAAACACTTAGGACCAGACCCAAAGCCCATTGAAGTCTACAGAAAGACTCTTGGGAACTTAATGGGTTTTGGATCAGGACCTCAGTAAGTCTCTTCACTTTGAGTAGTGGATTTCTCACCTCTCTCCAATTCCATAATTTTAATGGACAGAACGGACAACAGTGAATAGAGCTAAATTTCCAAGTGCTGTGTAATTTTCCATATACACCACCACCACTGCCAATGGAACTCAATCCTAATAATTCATGCCACAGCTGTTACATTCTTGGACCTCTCCTGAATACCATCAAATCACGTACAATGGCTAACTGTCTTGTAATGTGGAAAAATGGAGACAATTACATTTTATTTGTTAGTTAAAACACACTTAATCCAGGTCTGCAAAGCAAGGTCAAAGCATAAACAAATTGTCACCCAACCCAAGCTAAACTAATTTCTGAAAGTCTTATACAAGGTGAATATAAAATAAAAAAAAAACCCAAATATAACATGTTCAGTACAACTAGATTTAGAACTCAAACTGGCAGATATAAGTTAGATAAAACTTACTTCAGGTGGTTTTCTGCCTAGAAGCAGGTAAGTAGCCATGACTTCATCATACTTTTGCTTTACTAAAGACTCATGGATCTCCTCTCTTGAAAAACCCATAGTGACCATTATGTCTAAAAATAAAAGAATAAAAAGCAGAGTTTATTCTTAGCAGGACAGGTGCCCTAGAGATTCTTGGCAATTTATATACACTGAAAATGGAAAACAAAATTTGAAGGTAACTGATGATTCTACAGTCCAAATGAGTCTACATTGTATTTATTGTCCGGGGACGAAAAGACTTCAGCTCCATTGTTTTCATTGTTACTACTTTCTTGAAAACTTTGGGCCTATGCTATTTAAATGAATAAACTAAACTATACCTAACCTGGCAAAGCACAAAGTAGTCTAGAAAGGGCACCGTGACTAAGTTAAAGTTTCTCATTTAAATAAACAGCAAATACATTTTACTTTTGTAATTAACCAATTCCCTTTGTGGCACTTTCTATCAAATTGTTTTATTTGCACTAAAACATTTATCATCTATTTCCATATAATATGAAAATCCTTACCTATTCTTTTGGTGTCATTAAAATCTGGTTCTGGCTCCGTATATGGCTTTAATTCTTCCTCTTCATGGCCAACATTCATCCACCGATCCTTCATAATTTGCTAGGAAATTAAACAAATCTCAGCTAAAGCATTACACTGTTTATTCAATTAGGGCTTTAAAGTAAATTCAAAGCCTCCCATTGATTTGAATGGAAATTGAATCAGCCCCTGTAAGCTCCGGTTTAGAAAACAAGATGTTTCTTAGTTCCAGCATCAACCGATACATATTTATGTGAACAACAATACTGCTTGGCCAATTAACTAACCAGGAATAGGACCTTCATAAAAGGAGATCTTGTATTACAGCAGTGTTCAAAAGCTACCATTATCTGCATGGTGAAAAGATGGACATAAATTGCCCTTTTATGTAGTTACCATAATAACAAACCACAGTGATTGCTATTAGGACAGATGTTTAAGGAAATTTTTAGGGAATTATCTGCAACTTATAACTTAAGATGGTGCCCTGCTAGCTTAATAGGTTCTTTCTATCTCTATATTTTTCTACAAGGCTTTTCAAAATAAAAACTGAAACTATTATGCTCTGTCATTATCTCATAAGAATATTCTATTACTGTACATCTTTATACACACAGGTTACACAGGCTGACTTGCATGTCATATTTGTCTAAGGCAAAAAAGGGTCAAGTAGCAACATCTAAACAAGGCTCAGTGGCTGCCATAACCCTGCTCAGGAGCAAAGAAAGACTCCCTTAAGCGTCTGTAGCTGGAGCTGCACTAGTGTATCTCTGGTGACGTCAGATTGATGTTTCCAGTTTAGACTCTGGGCATTATATTGTTTTCTGATGAGCTGTTTATTCTGATCTCCTCCCACTCTCCTTAACTCCTTGTGCCCTCAATACTCTTCTATATCCTTCGCTTCCCCATCTCTTCTTCCATGTCCTGGTCTTCTGCACTCCTTTGTTCCAATTCATTCATCCCTTCCTTACTTTCTCCCTCACCCCTTAAAATATTTAACATGCATTTAAAATATATATCAGATTAAAAAAAATCATAACAGTACATTTGCCAATCAGCATTATGATTGAAGCTCAGTCCCAGTCTTCTGCCTCCCCTATTTGTCTCTCTCACACTCTCTGCTTGGACATAACCTAGTACAACAGGACCCTGAGTTTGGTTGAGACTTCTATATGCTACTGCAAAAAAAATAATTTATTCCAAAACAGTTTTTAACAACAATTTCTTTAAATAATTTACAAAAAGAACAGGAGTACTTGTGGCACCTTAGAGACTAACAAATTTATTACAGCATAAGCTTTTGTGAGCTACAGCATCCGAAGAAGTGAGCTGTAGCTTACGAAAGCTTATGCTGTAATAAATTTGTTAGTCTCTAAGGTGCCACAAGTACTCCTGTTCTTTTTGCGGATACAGACTAACAGGCTGCTACTCTGAAACCTTTAAATAATTTAAGAGCCTGTGTAGAAATGCCGCTATGCTCCCAAATGACTGTTGTTCTTTGCGAGATAGGGCAATAATCACTGGCTATGACCATTCATCTTTTCCTGTGGATTGTCTCTCTTCAAAACATATTCACAGTTCATCTCAAGAAAGAACTTTGCATTTAACTATTTCCATGCCATGCAACCATCTTTAATATTATAGACTATATCTATGCATTTTTGGAAGATTTTTTTCTGATACACCTTGCCATTCCTGAACAATTATTCAGAGGGAATCCTAAACCTCCACCACATTTGCTCTTTAAACACATACCTACTTCCTGCTGAATAGCTAGAAACAATACTTATCCTTCAGCTACGATGACAGGTAGAAAAGCCTTTTTGGAGATTGACACAAATGCCGCTCACCAGGTTGCCAAAAGAGACGTGACCACCAATCTATCCTCCCCCCACAGACTCCAAAAATGTCACCGCCAGAAAACACTTCAGTTGAATCCCTCTAAGAGAGAAAGGCTCAATTTTCCTAGGATTTAACCTGGTGTCTTGCACTACTACATGGCTGCCAAACTAAAGACCTATATCTGTCTTACTGCTATTAATAGTACAAAGAATAAAATCTTAAAAACAGCTATTCAGATACATCAGTTTGCTTATTAGCCAACTAATGTTTTGCTGATAGTAAAATCACCAGATATACGATTAAAATTCTGCCTCAGAAATAATCTTCGTAATTATTTTTGCTAATGGACACAAACTGCTGCTGTCTTCTCTGGCCACAGACTCAGCTGACAGTTGACTCTGATTATTTACAAGGAGTCTTATCACATGATCGTCGCCAAGACTATTACTATCCAACTACAAAGTTCACAACAGACAGAAGATGTTGGAATCCTTCAGTTCATTTGTAGTATTCTCAGCAAATGGAGCAGGAATGCAAAACTATTTCTACAATGATATTTTTGGCAAGAGAAACCACCTTTCTAAGAAGCATCCCATTCCTCCCCTCCATCCCCACTAGATCTTTCAGCAACATGACTGGACCAATACCATTTTTGATGCAGTGCTATTAGTTTTGTCCCTCTCCTTGCTATTCAGATCTATGGTTCAAAGCTTCTCTAATCTAGTCCTCCATCTTTTAAAGATGAGTATGTTTTTAAGCTAAAATTCACTATTTTTTTGTCAATTAAGTACATTAATTTAGAGGTATTATCTAGTTATTGTTCAATATCCAAAAAAGCCCAGTTGCAGTAAAGCACTTTTAAAGCGTATGGAGATGATCTAGCCTCAGAAGGATCAGTATTACATTTGTAGGGAGTTCAGTCTGGCTTTTGGTCAGCTAATTGTACAGCAACAGCTTTGGTCAGGATATTTTAAAATCTGATTATCAACCCAAACTACATGTGAACTGGCTAGATGCTGGTGCAATGCACCATGCCTGAAGTCTTAGGGAAGACGATCTAGTAATGTTCTGGCTTGGTTTGAGACTTGTTAGTCTCAAAAACATCCATTTTGTTATTCTTCGTAACTGTAAACCTGCCCTGTTGCAATTTCCCTACTTCTCATTTCTTTTGAACTTGAAATCTTGTCAATTTAAAGAAGTCCCAAGTAGTTTCTGGTACTGTACCTGCCCCTAAATCAGGGGTTCTCAGGACAATTTTTTTGGTGGCCTCAGAGTGCAGCCACCAACTCTTGCTGGTGGCCGCTCTCACACTTTTTCCTAAAATACTTGATTAGCTTTAGGAAAACCAAATACATATGCACATGTACATGTCCAAATCATTGTTTGTTTATTTATTGCTAGCTAGTATGTCTGTTGTGAAAAATGATATTAGCAAACATACAAGTATCACTTTTCACAGCAGACTTACTCAGCCCTGGCAAGCCTGGGGACAAATTAAGCCCTGGCTGCAGGGTTGGGGGAGGCAGTGGGGGCCAGGGGAGATGGGGAGGCAGTGGGGAGCTAGAGCCTGAAGCCATGTGGCCAGAGCCTGCTGCCCCTCCACCCCAGGGCTGAAGCCCAAAGCCTGAGCTTCACCACCCCTGGGTAGGTGGGGAACTCACTAGCTGCCTGCTCCTCCAGTGTTGTGCCCCAGGTGTCTCCAGAGGGGGGCAGGGCACAACCCTTGCTGCTGGCCCCAGCATCCAGGAGCAACAGAGAGGGGGAGAGGACTCTACTTTGCCCTCCCCCCAGGAGGCTATGGCTGCAAGAAAAGCCCCTGATGGCCACGTGAGAGAAACACTGCCCTATATATCCCATCAACATTTGTGATTGTAAAACAACATTTTCCTACTTTTAAAATGTTTCCCTGTTCATATGGAAAAGGCCTACACAAACAAGGTTTATAGTATTTACATAACACATACCAGCCCAAGGGCTAAGCCTACTACTTAAGGTGCTGTTTCTTCAGTTCCAATTTTGCTGCTGCTGTTCCTGGTAAACACCCTCTTGGTGAAAAAACAAAACAAAACACACACTGGATCTCTTACCAGAGCAGCATGAGAGTGTCATGCTAGTGCATGGCTCAGAAATAACAAATGACCAGTAACAAAAGAGTGAAGCTGACTAAGCAAAATACTGTCAAAACACACAAACTAAAAAGAGAAAAATATTCTCGAATCTTTTCCAGTTCCAATAACCATATATATTAATTGTAACAGTAACAAGGGCAGCATTTTCTGATGGAAATGTGAATTTTAAGTTGATTTTGTCCCTATAGCTAACATGCTGAAGAGGACTAGAAGCAACACTCAGGCAGATATATAAAATATTTATTTCCAAGCCATGTACCCTAAACTTTTCACCCCAAATAATACTTCATATCTCACTAATAAAATGCATTTTTGTGATGGTGCTCTCCTTCAAATTAGAGGATGGATTCTCGCCCAGTGTTTCATTTCAAGAGTGCCTCAGACTCTGTTTATTCACTCCCTTTTTGCAGATATTTGGCAGTAACCCATTTTCTACCCTAGAAAAGCAGGCTCCTGTATGGCTGCCATCAGCAACACTCTACAGGGACAATGATGGGTTTCAAAGAATAGGAGTAGATGATTGTCATACTCAAACACTGAGGAGCCAAGTTATGCCTCCAGGGTTTCCAAGAATCTTTAGTCTCAAGGGCTAGACCTGAATCTCTTTACGAGAAGAAACTTATAAATGGAAGGCTGGAAGAAGCCATTCATTCTGAAGTCAGTCTTTCAGCTTCTTGCAGTGGACTAAGCTCTTATCAATGTATTCTCTAAGCAGGAATATAATGTAATTTATTACAATCAACCAATCAGAAAACACCATTACCCAGCTTCCATCCAACTATTGAACACAACAGTTATTCTGAAATGAAAAATACTTGTGACAAATCACAAAGGAAGCCCAGCTTGAAAGAAAAAGCTGTTTACAAGCACAGCTCGCTATGAATATGCTTCCTAGCCAGGCATGCAAGAAAGCTCAAACTATTACACTGGAAAGAAAGAACTGCTTAAATGGGATGAATGCTCTGGAACACCATCCCCTGCTAGGAAAGCAAACACATGAAGATAAAATAAAGGTCACTAGTGACTAATGCACCTCCGTTGTACTTTTTATTTCGGATACTGGATAGGCATTATCAAATCTTTCTTTGCCACAGATCTCCAAAAGCAATATAAAACGGCAATTAGATTTGTGGTCTAAATCTATACACAAAAAATATTTGGTGTAATATACTACATCTCTGGAGCCAAATCAGCAATCATATGCTGTTGCAGGAAACAGCATTTTACATTAAACTACTTGACTAAATTGTACATTTTGAAACACCTTACAAAACTGTTAAATAACTGCTTAAAACCAGATTTCCCCACTCCTGGTAAATCTGGCATACATTTTTACAGACAAAACAGTATGACTCAATTCAGTGTGAATTCTCATCAAATAGATTTTTAGCTGAAGGACAGGACAGAACTAGTAGTATTATTTCTTGGTTACCAAAAAATAAAATTATTAATGCCCAGGAAATTAGGAGAGAAAACGAGATTAAGCAAAACTAGCTAACAACTATCAAGTTTACCATTGTAACAGCTTTCAATATTTGTGTTTATGACACCAGACAAATGAAAGCTCATTTCCCATTATAGTCAGAGCTATTCATCTTGCCTCCACCCTCCAGGCAGTAGGCTGGCAATTTGAAGTCATGGTAAGAACTCTTGGGGCATTGCTTCACACTGCTTTTTGTTTTACCTCAACCAAAAAAATGTTCCCCAAAACAGCCATTTACAACAACCCTATTCTGCTTGCCACATTTTTTTGAACTAGCTCCATGTTTAACCATTTGCAAGAAGTCAAATAGAAGCAGTTTGCACTTTGTAATGCTCTTAAAGTGACAGTCCTTTGATCGGCCAAAAGTTAAGAAAGGGAAAGACTCCATGGCCTTGTCTCATATTCAAACTGCACTGCCCTCTGCAATGCTTCCTGACAATCCTAGGAACTGCAAGCCTCTACAACAGAAATAAAGTGGGATCTTTCTTTCAAAAACAATGTCCTGTCTGGTTATTGGAGTAAGTAGTTCATTCTTGCTGTGAAGATAATTTCAGAAATTACTTACTTCTAAGCTCCCTCGTTTTATTGGATTCAGCACCAATAGTTTTTTCAGTAGATTTTCACAGTCTGTGGACATATAGAATGGAATACGGTACTTTCCCCGTAATACTCGCTCCCTCAGTTCCTAAATAGAAAAGAAAAAATATTCTTGACGCTGAAAAGTTAGCAAATTGAAATTGAGATGTCAAATTTCAACTCTACCTTTAAATTCTGACCATCGAATGGCAAGGAGCCACTGACTAGTGTGTAAAGAATAACTCCAAGACTCCATACATCCACCTCTGGGCCATCATATTTCTTTCCTTGAAAAAGTTCAGGAGCAGCATAGGGTGGGCTTCCACAAAAAGTGTCTAGTTTGTTACCAATTGTAAATTCATTACTAAAACCAAAATCTGCAATTTTAATGTTCATGTCTGCATCAAGTAGAAGGTTTTCTGCCTAAGAGAAAAATATTGAAAGAAAAATGACCAAATGTATACATCACAATAAAGATCAACATATAAGTGTGCATCACTTTTGAGAAGAAAAGTTACATTTTCCAAAATACTCAGTTTGACATTAGAGAACAAAGGAAACAAACCCTGTTAATTCACTACTTACAATATTGATATTTAAAATATCTGGAGTCCAATTTTGGAGGTGCAAATAAAGTTAAATTCAAAGGATTTATTGTTCAGACAATAATTTACAGTGTATAAAGCTAGACTGCAGTTAAAACTAGTTGACTGTGGATTCAAAAGCAATCTAGTGCTTCTAAATTGAAAGCTTTGGCCTAGAAGACTTAGCCGGTTTGCTTCCAAAGGATATAAATTGAGTCCCAGGCACGTTGCCATGGGTATGGGCGTACCGGAATGGCTTCCCCAGGCAGCAATTTAAAGGGCCTGGGGCACCCAGTAGTGGCTGGAGCCCCAGGTCCTTTAAATTGCTGCCAGAGCCCCGCTGCTGGAGCCCCTGGGTAGCAGAGGTGGCCAGGACCCCTGAGGCTCCGGCAGCGATTTAAAGGGCCCGGCACTCCCCTGCAGTAGCTGCAGCTGGGAGCCCCTGGCCCTTTAAATCACCGCAGGAGCCCCGCTGCTGCTACCCCAGGGCTCCGGGAGCAGGGCTCAGGCAGTGACTTAAAGGGCATGGGGCGGTAGCGGCAGCGGAGCCCTGGGCCCTTTAAATTGCCGCCTGAGCCCCACTGCTGGAGCCCTGGGGTAGCAGCAGCAGGACTTGGGTGGCAATTTAAAGGGCCCATGGCTCCGGCTGCTGCTACCACCCCGGGGGCCCTTTAAATTGCCGCCTGAGCCCTGCTGCCAGAGCCCTGGGATAGTGGTGGAAGCCGGGACCCCCGGTGCTCCATTGGCAATTTAAAGGGACCAGGGCTCCGCTGCAGTAGTGGTGACCAGAACCCCGGGCCCTTTAAATGGCCCCCGAGCCCCGGGGCTCCCAGGCGCCTCTGCAGCTGGTAGCTCCGACAGTAACTTAAAGGGACCGGGGCTACCAGCCACCGCTACCACACCCCAGGGCCCTCTAAATCTCGATTTAAAGGGCTTGGGGCTCTAAAGGCCCCGCCCCTTCTGGCTGAGGCCCCACCCCTCCAGTTGAGGCCCCGCCCCCTGCTCAGGACTCCTGAGTAAGTCCTTTAAATTACTTTCATCCGTGTGCGCCAATTCTGGAAGTGTGATTTGCCTAATTACTGTACTGTTATTTCTCAATGAACCGGTTGTTTGATGTTTTTCGTGTTAATCCCACCCCTTTGGCTCATTCTCCAGGACCTCAGTATCGCTTGCCCTGAACCCCATTGAGTTCTTTTAAAATCAAAGTGAACCAAGATGTGCCTTCCTCTTCATTCCTTCCAACTACAGTCCAGCAAGGCTCTTGGCACATAAATCGGTGTCTATTTGCCTTTACATTATTCACACTGGGAGAATCCCCGATTCTCCCTTCTAATTTGTTTGGAAACCAGTTAAAAATAATACTGAGTTATTTTGGAGAGATGAACCTTTGCTAACCTGTAGGAAGTAATTAGGTGGATTGAAGAAAGATGATGAAAAGTGGGAGTAGGGGAAGGAAATACACAAGGAGAGAAAAAATTCTTGCTTATGTTAACTTTTTTAAAACTACCTTTAAACAATTTGATAGACCATTTTTGTAGCCTTAAACCTGGACTCGTCAAGCAATTTCATTATAACCTGAGGATGCTTCCTGTTAACTTTAACCAACATATCCTCGGTTATAAACAGGTCAGCCTTTGTTTGTTCACCTCAGGCTATGATCATTATACGTTAAAAAGTTATAACAAACTCCTCTCTCTCTTTATTGGATAATCCTTTACTGCTGATTCCTTTAGTTTGTTTTTTTTGCACAAGCAAGAGACAGCCCTATAACCAATGACCAATGCATTGCAGTCCTATACTGCAGCATACTGCCATCGTGACTATCCATGTTCACACATGTGGAGATGACGTGTAGCAGATTTATTACCTAGCTCAAAGCTTCTCTTTCTTCCCCCTTCAACAGCTCTTGGTAAATATAGGAATAACTAGAGAGGAGGGCATGTCTCAAGATGTTTTTTTCTCTGGCTTGTAAAGTTTCAATTCCCATGCCATGGAAGTACAGTACAGTTTGCAATAGGAGTCAAGTTTCAGAAAAAACACATTCAAACTACAAATTAGTCATAAATTGTAGTCCAAAATTACATCCAAGAGAGAGGATGATTTCGCTCTCTCTTAACACAGAGTTACCATCTGAAAAGCATGGCTGATTTACTCATACTGTAGCTGGATGCACCCTGAGGGACCTGTTTTGTAACAAAGGGCTGCTAAAGTCTGTTTTTCATTCCTCGGACTTTTTATATTTCAGCAGAATCAGGTACTCCTAATAAAAAGCCAATATACTGCTATTTGCTTTACTCTGCTTAGTTCCACTATGCAAAGCAATAACATACTTTATGTAGCAGTTCAAAGCAAAGAAAAATTTCCGGAAATGCTTCAGGAAACCACAATACAGAAATACACTGATATTTGCTGTTCTTCTACTAGGCCAAAAACTGTAGTTTGTTGATCAATAATCAGAAAGGAAATGGGTATAAAAAGTATCATAAGACAAGGAGGAACATTAGAGAGAGATCAGATGCTTAGAGACCCTGGATCAAGGCCTCCTCTCAAGCAGAAGTTTTGACATTTCTTGTGCAACATCGCTAACAGATCTGTAGACTGTTGATTCCAATTGACAAACAGTTCTTGAATGTGAAGTCCTTCACAGAGTATTCAAGACTGCTTGCAGGTTTTCTCCTAAAGCAATGGGAAAGCACATTTTGTAGGCCTAGAGGGTGGAGCGCCACTAAAGTTACGTTGCAAGTATAAATTCCCAAAGACCTTAGCATTGCATGAGAATATTTTCCAAAGATTAAGGCCTCAGTCTTTGTATTCAACTCACATCCTTCAAAAGGCCAGTCTTCTCTGGTAACCTGTACCTCCTTAGGAACACCAGACACTTGTAGCTAGGATGACTGTCCATGTCAGCTGAGGTTGCCATAGACCTAACTCCCACATCCAAAGCATCAAGCTCTGCTTGGAGGGAAGTGCATATAACATGCTTTCCTTCAGTAATCAGCTATTTACATTCCTCTCTGCAGTCCTGCAGGATCTTGCCGGTGAATGCTGCAATGTTTTCATAATTCAGAAAGTCATTTTGCCAACAGCAATTGATAGTTGGGGATTCTCATCTGCAAGCTTGCCGATGAGTAGCTTTTACATCCAAAAATATTAATTTTCTGGGCTCCTGTCCCAGGGGATAATTTTCAAAGGGCCCTTGTGTCCATCTTTTGTAGACTGCAGATACCACAAGGGATCCTAGAGTAGTATGTGAGTAAAGCAGCTCAAATCCAGAAGACAGGACCTGGTACCAATGCTCTGCACTTTTTCATGTAGGAACTCTCAAGGCTGGTGTTTGCCAGAGCAGTTTAGCAGGATCCAAAAGGTCTTCAATTAAAGGCATTCCTTAGACAACTTGGCCTAGGGGTGTACAGGATGCCCAGGAGCTTATGAGACCTCTCCTGGACCACTTCTACCAGTACCTCCAGCATGTTTGTCTCCATTCAGAGCAGTTCTTGGAAGGATTTGTAGTCATCAAGTTTGAGGATGCTTATGGAAGAACCACCTCATCAGGAGATGGTACATTAAGATCCTCCGTCTGAAGCTCTACATCAGAGCCATGATACAGATGCTCACCAGTAATGAAGGTTCTTGAATAGTTTTGGGTGCTACTCTCTGTAACAGCAGAAATGAAGCTTTAGACCTGCCCATGATGCAAATGCTGCTCACCTTGTAGACTGAAAACCCCATGTGTCCAGTACTACTAAAGGTGCTGGTAAGCATAAGGACCAGGGGGCCAGGGTGGAGGACACCAGGAATTAGGATCCCTATGTCTTTTGGAGATAAGCTAACAATAATAAACCCTGGATTTCCTTTCAAAGATGTAAGTCATTGATCATGACCCTAGGGAATGAGAAGCCTCTTTGCTACCATAAGAAGCTGAGGGCTGCTGCTCCTGAAGTAGTGGAGCTGAAGCAAGATTCCTAGTAGGCACACTCTCATCACCTGTTCTAGTCAGTACCAGTCTGTGAAGTACTTGGTACCAGAGGGGGCAAACCTTAGTATTAGCTAACAGTGGTGAGTTGGTGCAGATGAGACAGATCTCCCAGTACCATATAATTCCTTGGTACTGAGAACTCAGGTGCCAAGAAGAGGTGAATCGATGACACTGGTACCAGGGTGGTTGATACCAAAGATGCCAATACTGTGTGCTTCAGTGCTGTACAAGTAGTTCTTGGTGAAGTTTTTCAGTCTGAGGAGACCAATACTGGGGCTCAGTGACCAGAGTCTAAATGGGTCACAAAGGGACCTTGCAGACAAATGCAGAAGATTTATGCTTCTTAGAGCTGGTTTCCAGTATAGGAGAACTAGATCTCCTCCCTTTAACATCCCTTTAAAGAATGCTCCTTTGCCCCTCTGTCATTAGAGGTGTTACCAGTTGAGAAGGAAGACTGTTCACACCAAAGGAGCAGGAGCAGACAATTGATCAGGGATCCTGGGGTCTTAGGAAGGATACATGCATTTTTCCATTAAGAACATTTTTAGATATGCATCACTAGCTTTCTGCATCCTCACTGAGAATGATTTACAAATTGATCACCTGTCAATAACATGTCCTTCCCGAAACACATTTGGTGTGTCCAAAGTTAAGAAATATTACTGCCTCGTTGGAGGGGCAATTCTGAAACACTGGCAATTTCTGCTTCACCATAGCAGGCTGATGCTGTGCTGGGTAGATCCTGAGAGAAACAAGTTCCCTACAACAGGTACAGAAAATAAAAAGAGAGGACAAAAAGAGGAAACACTCCCCTAATTACCAACCTAACTTTCCTCGCTGACAATAACTATTTACAAAGAGCAATAAAGGCTGCACAGTGAGTGAAAGCAGTCAGACGCTGCAGGGTGAATCACTCTGAATCACCAAATACTTACAGAGTGGAGAAGAACAGATGGAAAAACCCACATTGCTTACAGATTTTTAAAAGACGTGATCAGTTTAAGCATTTTACTATAAATTGTCTTAATCTTGAAACCATGATAGCTGGCAGCATTTATGAGTACAATATATATGCATTAAAATGAGCGTTTTCATTTTCAATTTGCAGATATTTTTATATCATTAGTAAGGATACGATTCTGTCACAAGTATTTTGAGTAAAAATCCCTAAGGAAGGGGAGGACAAGCAGAGCGCTGCTGCGGCTTGCAGCCGCTCCTGCCCCGCCACTGCTCGTGCAGCAGGGGCTGATATAACCCTGGCCAGTTGCTGCTTTGGCAGTCCCGAGGCTGCTAGTTACAGAGGTCCCGGAAAGTCCTCCATGACAGAATCCTATCCTTAATCACTGGCTATATTTTTTGGTCTTGTGGTTAAGGGACTAAACAGGGACTCTGGAGAGCTAGGTTCTTTTCGTGTCTCTGTCACAGGCTTCCTTGTGATGTTGGGCAAGCCACTTAATTTCTATGTGCCCCGATTCCTCTAGTATGGAATGAATACAATAGTGCTTCCCACCTCTGAGGGGGTGTTGTGAAGCTAAATTCATTAATGTGTTTGAAGCACTCATACTACAGCAACGGCAGCAACATGGAAAGAGAGGTAGGTGAACCTGCTCTAATACTGTCAATTAGTTATGTTACCAAAAAAAGGAGCACCCTACCTTGAGATCACGATGAACAATGCACTTTTGATGACAGTATTGCACAGCAGATACAATCTGAAACAACAACATTTTCAATAAGAATTAATTTGAATCCCTATATAATTAGGGTTTTTCATAGCTTCTACTTAATTTTGCCTCCTAGTATGCATTAGTGGAGAATGAAGTATTTTCACATACAGGGAGTGTAAAAATCCTTACAGCAACTGATGTTCTCTTAGGTGTTTGTGCATCCCCAGTGCCGGAGATCGGGACTTTTTTTTTTGATTAGCAGTGCTTACCAGCCTGAGCCTGTGCTCCAGCACCTTCATGCCCCTCTTCAAGGTTATAAAAAGAGTTATAACGATGGAGTCTTCTACCCCTTCTGATGTTTTTGGAGCTACAGAACTTTAATACACAGAAACACCCAGCGCTCTTTTTAATAGAGAAGGAGGTCTGCTCACAAAGAGAAGGATCCTGGGAGCCCAGATCTGAGGCTGGCCTCAAGCATTTATGGGGAAAGTACATTTTCAGTCTGGCCTCTCTGAACTTTTGTATTCACTTTGAAAATGAACAGCAAATTGAACATTTGCTAAATATATGCCCTTCCCCTAAGCAAAATAAACAAACATTTGGTAGTAGGATGGCAATACCACATAAAGGGAAATATTTGAAACCAGGTGATTTTGGCTTAGCAACGAAGACTAAGAACCCAGTATTAGGCAGTCAAGAAATTAAGAACAAAGCTACCCAAATGAAACCTATACTAAATATAATTCCTAAATTATACATAAATATTTACTAACTAATCCTATGCAAAACACAAACACACAGACAAAATGGACAGCGCTAGTCATTTCATCTCAGCCTACGCCACAGTCAGAAGTTACTGAGAGACGGCTGGCCCACATTGAACCTTTTCTACCCTCAGGCAGGGGTTGCACAAGTGCTCTGAGCTGTAAGCACAAGCCAACAAGTACTGCTAGTCCAAAAAGGTCCAAATATCCTGTGTTGGGGCTGCACAAACACCCTAAAATGGAATATTTAAAGACAATCACTCAAAGAAGAAATATCCATTTAAACACTTTTCCACTATGTTCTTATTTTAGTGAACGATATGCCATAACTTTTATATCCTATGTTATTCAGCTACCACATTATAAATTACTAATTTGTTGATATTAATCTTTTAACCCAGAGAACACACTCCATAAATGGTAAAAGGTATTTTTATGTTATTTATCCTTCTAGGGTTAAGCATCCAAAACTTCAGGGCAAAAGATTTCAATACAGAACACAGTCCTCAAAGTAACAGAAAATTATCAACATATGAAGGGAATCACTTTAAATTAATTTAGCCCATTGAATGCGGCATCATTCTAGTCGAATTACTTTATTCAATACAGTACTAGCAAATGCTGTTTGAATGACTGTATATCACAGATGAATGTAATGAAGATTTTTTAAAATTTTAATAAATATAGACTTCCCCCTTTCAGACTCTCTCCTCATACGCTCTCCTGTTACTCAAATGACTGAATGGACTTTGCTCAGTTTCCCAAAAATATTACTTCTAGGAAGAGAGAAAGCATATATATTTTCAGCCCAAATGGAGAATTTTAGAGGAAGTTGTGAACATGTGACAAAAAATAAGGCTAAAACATAAGTTTAATTTTCTCTATTACAGAAACTATAATGAAATGAAGAGATTAGCATGAGGAGACTTCAACAAGTAAGTTAATTTGGTATTAAGTTAGTTTCTTTATATGGTTATTTTGCATCTTAATTTTGAAAAAATCAAACACCAAGTTATATAAATAGCTTATTATATCTAAACAAACAAATGTGCACAAGTAAAACCTTCCCCTAATCCTCTTGACAGTAACCATACATGAAGATTAGTACTCGGGAAAGAAGTAAGGATGTTAGAGTATTTTAAAAAGTGTACCCCTAATAAAATACATGACATATTATAAATGAGTAAACTAAATGTTTATATAACCATATAACAACCTCACTGAAGAACATCTGTTTATTTCAGGAGACTCAACGAGTTAATAAAATCTGAAGTGAGTCATAGTGAAAGAAATTTGGTTCCTCAAGAATATCGATTAACAAGAGCTTAAACAGTCTGTTTCTATTTTTAAATTATGCTCAGGATCTAGGTATTTTCCTCTTGAGGGATTTTTCCATTCTAGCTTTAATATATATCACTACAAGTATGAACTTTTACTTTTTTTTTTTTTAAAAGTCAAATATTTTTTAGTTCAAGTTCATTAAAGATATTGTAAACAGAAACAAATTTCATACCTGCCTAAATTTTGCACGTGCCTCCTTTTCTTTCATTCTTCCATGTGCAACTAAGTAGTCAAACACCTCTCCTGAACCAGAAAAAGATGAAGCATAAGTTATCTTGCTCAGGTTTTATTATTTATACCAGACTATCAAGAAGAAAAACACCCATATACCATGAATTTGGGCCAGATGCTCAGCTAGTGTTAACAGTTGTAGCTCCATCAACTTCAATAGAGGATCTGATCCTCTATGTACAAAAAACCTCAACGTATATATGTGCAAAAATCCACCCACACAAGTTACTGACTGGGCTTATCAAGGAAAAACACTGTCTGCAGGTTTCAGAAAACAGACTAGTCAGTTTATTAAAACCATTTCAAATATGCCCACAGTCTTGAGGGGGAAGCAGTCAGGAAAGATTCCTTTTTACTGCTTGTATTTGTGTTCACTGTTCAGACAACAGAGTTATTGCAGACCTACAAGAACAGATTCCTTTCTAGTAAGACTTCAGTTTTTTAAATTCTTATATTAAAATGGGCATTAAATGAAAGACCAATTTAAAGTGCAGTTAGGGTAATAAAGAATAACTATGTAAAAGGGATAAGGTTCTAGGTGTAAGGGGTGGCACCTTCTTAGACACCAGATTTGCACTGCATGTCTTCACATCAGTTTTATTTTGTGAGAAGTTTAAGGCCAAAAAGCTCTTCACCAAATGGCTCTCAGATTCTCATTGCTAGTGGTCTCTCTCTCCCATGGTATATGACAAACAGCCATCTCCAGTTGGTGGAAGCTCCACTCCCTTCCAAACAGGGATTTCAATGGGTACCAATTGTGTTCCCACAATTCACCTGGCTTTCTTTTCAGTCTGCCTGGCCAGCTGTCCCATGTTCTTATCCCCAACTCCCAGACCTTCTTGCCTCTGTTGCACTGCTCTGACACAAAGTCAAGATGAGAGGCAGGTGCTCTCTCTATTGCTGATGTAAGTATAAGGATGGGAGACACACAAGGCCTGAGCCTCTGCTAGAATGAAAGTCAGATTATCTCCTGGTATATCATCAAAAACAACTACACAAACATTTGTAAATTAAAGTAATCTACTGTGCATAACACTGTTTATTGACAGCAGAACTGTACCTTGAAGTTCTGATTGGGGACTCCATGAGGCAGACAGCCAACATGCAATACACAAGACATAACACAACCCCAGATGTCAAAATTGGTTTCCGTTGTGCATCTTTGCATGAAGATTTACTTTCCACTTTTCAGTTTACCTACAAAACTGGAGTTCAACAACTACTTACCCCCACTGGCATATTCCATTACCAAATACAGTGTTTTTTCTGTTTCAATAACTTCAAATAATTTTACTGAAAGAAAAAGGAATGAAAGATTGCATCAAGCAGCAAAAATTCATCAAAATTTAAAAAACACAGCCCAAACACTTATTCTTTAAATTAATACAATTTATTAACCAGTGATACCACCAAGCCAGAAGATTTAATCAGTTTTGAAAAAAAGGAGAATTAAGTTGTAAGAACATCATGGCTATATAAAATGTTTTACAACTTTCTCCGGAGTATCTCACAAACACTATACAAAAATGAAATCCATGCTGAAATTAGTGTTTAGTTTCACACAGGAATTCTTACCAAAAAACATACAAAAATCCCAAGCAAATTACTTCTCTATTACAAACGCTCCAGGTTAGAGAAACTGTGGAGTTCTGATCAACTTAAAAAGACCCAAAGTTTAGGTGCCAAAGTGAGAGATATTCTAACTGTCATAATCTGAAAGGCTTTCCCAATCAGAATATAACACTAATAAAACTACCATTGTCACAGGTGGGACGGAGGGGGACCAGTAGGAGCTTAGAATGCTGGAAATGCAGCACACTCAGCCCTAAGAATGGAGACGAGGGAGTACCTAGTATGTAATAACTTGTCCATACCTTGTATGCAACAAGCCCTCTGGCCGATTCAGGAACATTAACTGTCTCTGGAACAAGACTGTCCAGCCCTCCTCAGCCAGAAGAATTGTCATCACAAAGTAGGACTCTGAAGGTGGGGGGAACTAAAGCAGAAAGGGAAAATTACATACTTTGTAACTTGGTTGCTCTGAAGATAGCACTTTGCAGGTTTCTCGGTCCTAGGTCCTAGTTTCTTAGTGAGAGTGGCAGAACTCATTAGCTCTAAGGCTTCTTAACCCATTTGAGCAATAGGAAGAGTACGAGCCAGATCCCCTATTGGACATCAGAGGAAATGGCTAACGCTCAGCAAGGAGGTGGTGTCTGATTGAACAAGTTATCCTCTACGAGCCAAATTTCTGCTTGCCTTACTCATGTATCCCACTGAAGTAAACAGGACAAGAGCAGGATTTGGCTCTGAGTGTTCATCTATCTTAAAGATTTAATGGGTAAATAAAAACAAATATCTAAAACATATTCAAACAAAATAGATAAGAGTATAATAATAAAGTCACCAGAAAAACAAATCCAACTCCTACCTATACTGGGATGATTCAATATCTTCATTATTCGTACTTCTCGAAACAACTGTTGAGAAAACAAAATAGCTTTATTCAAACTGTGCTTACTAGGGAAAAGCTACTTCAGACATGCTGCTTTATACAGGGAATGGAAGGTGAACGGCAATTTAAGATGATATTAACATAGCCTTTTATGTTATAATCCAATACTAGACAATTACATTATTCACTGTACTAGATAGACATCAAACTCATTTTGTGGACAGCACTGTATTACATTTTTATTATAACGTTTGGCTGGGTCTAAAAACCTAAGGTCATTTACTATCTTCAATGCGCAACAAAACTACACTTGTTTCAAAACAAGGTATGCAAAAAGATATGTAGGCTCTTGTATAGTAACAGCTTCTAGAGTTTCCATTGGCTTGAAACAACAAAGGGCATTTGCAGGACCTATTGCTATTTCTGCCCTTTTGTTTATTTGGCAATTTGCATATATATGTAATTAATTACCCAGTCTGTGTACATAACTCAGTGTGTGTGCACAACTTCGTGTTTCTGGTGTTGGAGAAAAAAACTGGACTGTGAAGTATAATTAGGCTTCAGGGGTCAGGGCCGGCTTTATTAACTGCGGGGCCCGATTTGAATACCCGATGGCGGTCCAGGGCTTCGGCGACATTTCGGCGGCGGGGGGTCCACTCAGGGTCTTCCGTGGCACCAAAGGACCCCCCACCGCCGAAATGCTGCCGAAGACCCCCCAGAGTGGACGCCCTGCCGCCGAAATGCCGCAGAAGACCCTGGAGAGGACCTCTGCCGAGTGAATAAAAAAAAAATTAAAAAGGCATCTAAGGGGCGGGGCCCAATTCCAGGGAATCGGGCGAATCAGCCTAAAGCCGGCCCTGTCAGGGGTAACACAACATGAATATGAATGGAATCAATTCACACATACACAGCTGAACAATACCTACATCACATCACATCTGAAAGGGTACACATCCATAAGGGCTACACAATTTTTTAGTTTTAAGACTATATAAAAAGTGTGGCAGGTGTGCAACAGCAGTAACAACTCTGATGATTCTCCCCCCTCCCCCTCTTTACTGAAATTGTGAGATGTCGTGAAAATCTCAGCTCTTCTTTAACAAAAATTCTAGCACTCATGGTTGCAGAGAAAAGCTTGAAAAAGTGAAGTAAGCATACCCTAAAGGCTCAAAAACCAGAAGGTAAATTAAAGGAACTCCAGATTTATTTTTTTACAGTCATGATTTTTGAATGTTTGGGGTTTGGCAATACTGATAACACCTGAGCTTTCCTTCACTGAACAACGAACATACTTCTGTTGTCAAAGGTATTTGCTGTGCTTGACGCTCTCCAGCCTTATGCTTAGGATGGACGTGTTGCAGAAGTCCTGTGCTGAGATACAAGAAAGCCTCACACAGCTTTGGCAAACTGTCCGACTATCTCAGCGACTATGAATGCTATATCCTGTCCCTTCTTTGAAAAAAGCTGGCTAAATCCACAAGTGAGGTTCAGGAGCAAAGACAGCAGTAACCCCTGGACACCTCTGGGGACTTGGGACTGAGGGAAATTTCCAAAAGAAAGGGCATTGCTGACAGAGAGGAATACTGCTAACTCTCCCAAAAAGATTAACTGCCCTTTTTGTATTCTGCAACTAGCACAAACTAAAAATAGAAACAATCACAATTATTTTCCTTAGACTAGATTGAACATTTTCTACTTAGTGCACATCCTGGTTCCCCTCTTCTTAACTACATTTAATATGATTTTGAAAATTAAGCTTTTGATCAAGCAAAAGTCTCACGAGTAGATATTTTCACTGGTTAAATGTTTCTAGCAGGACGCCATCCTTTCTCCTTATATAAATGTTCAACAACTGCCTTCAAAGGAGATAAAAAGAATATATGTGAGACTGTCTGGGGAGCGGGGAGAAGAACCAAATGAAAGGCAACATCATACAGTTTACATTAGTTAATCTGGATCTAAAAATACGGCTGTCTGGTAAATAATAATATTGTGCTAGTATTTGTGTTACAAAGTGTTTTTGCTTTTCCATGAACTCAATTATTCCAATACAAATTTGTCAGGTAGACTCTGTTTTGTGTTTTGGTATTTTGATTTTGTACATTACATCTGAATTGCTCACAATTATGAAAAGCAATCCAATTAAACAAATTTGTCTGAAATGACCGGACGCAAGATAACAAATCTAAAGCAGCAACCTGTAGAGCATGAAAATTTCAGAAGAACTTCTAGGCAGACATCTGAAAAACTGCAATATTGACAGGAAGACAACAAAGACAGGCTGCACAACATAATAGTATTAGTGTCTAAATATAAGTTACTTTTAATGAACTCATGTCTGCCAAAGCAGGATTAAAACACTACACTTCCATAAATAAAAGGATTTAGAATCTGGAAGGAAAATCCTAAAGAAATACAATTTTACATTTAATCTGAAGCATGTAGTAATTGCCAATATTATTATTCTGTTCAAAGATTCCAAAGGGATTAAAAGTTTACTAATTAGTTTAAGACTCAAATGGATTTCACAGTGACTGACAATTTACATCCTATGCAAATATATAACAAGAAAAAGGCAAATTGAAAAGCAGACCAAAAAAATCTGCTTTCCTAAAGCCAGGTCATGAGAGACTAAAGCAGGGGCGAGCAAACTTTTTGGCGTAAGGTCCACATCGGGTTTCTGAAATTGTATGGAGGGCTGGTTTGGGGAGGCTGTGCCTCCCTAAACAGCCAGCTGTGGCCCGGCCCTGCCCCCTATCCGAGCGCCCCTGCTTCTCACCCCCTGATGGCCCCCCTGGGACTCCTGCCCCATCCAACACCCCCTGTTCCCTGACGGCACCCCCTGGGACCCCTGCCACATCCACTACCCCCTGTCCCCTGATGGCCCCCGAATCTCCCGCCCCTGACTCTCCCCCCACACCCCATTCAACCCCTCCTCTCATTCTTGACTGCCCCCCCCCCGGGACCCCTGCCCCATCCAACCACCCCCAGAACCCCTGCCCCCGCCACCCCATCCACCCCCTCCTTCCTGACTGCCCCCATTCAACCCCCTGTTCCCCGCCCTCTGACTGCCTTGACCACTATCCACACCCCCAGCCCCCTGACCACCACCCCAAACTCCCCTGTCCTCTAGCCAACCCCCCCTGCTCTCTGCCCCCTTACTGTGCTGCTTGGAGCACCAGTGGCTGGCGGTGCTACAGCCACACCTCCCAGAGCACCAGGACAGGAAGCCCTGCCGCCCAGCTGGAGCCAGCCACGCCACCGCGCAGCACAGAGCACCGGGTGATGCCACCCAGCAAGAGCTCGCAGCCCCACCACCCAGAGCATTGCGCCAGCGGTGCAGTGAGCTAAGGCTGCGGGGGATGGGGCAACACCGGGGAGGGGCTGAGGGCTAGCCGGCCGGGCAGGAGGGTCCCGTGGGCCGGATGTGGCCTGCAGGCTGTAGTTTGCCCACTAGACTGGACTAGAGCCATAAAGGGATTTAGGCACCTAACTGCTGCTTTAGAAACATAAATCCAAAACTGAAATCCTCAAAAACCCAGCAGGCACTTGTATTCCCTAGATGTCTGAATTTGAACCAGAGGTGATGCACAAAACTGCATCAATCCTGATGCCTGACACTTAGTTCATACCTAAGCACCAGCAGGATCCTCCAACTATGCATTCTTCTGCCTCTCTCACCTGTGAGCTTGAGCTGGTGGGCCTGTTATGATGAGTACACAGCAGCCGCAGGTGATAGTGATACTTCCCCTTTTTACCCTATAGCCCAGTGGTCAGGGCACTCACCCAGAATGTGGGAAACTAGGCAGAACAGGGATTTGAACCCAAATGTGGGGCAGGAATTTGAAGCCATGTCTCCCAGATCCCAGGTGAGTTCCTTATCCACTGGGCTATAGGGTATTCTAGGGTGGGTCTCTCTCAATCTCTCCTGCTGAAGCTGTTCCACTTCCTATGAAATACTCAGTCATTGCAGCAGGGACTGGAACCTGGGTCTTCTGAGTGCGTGCCCTAACCAGAGAACTATAGTCATTTTCACTCTCTCTGACCCACTGACTAAATATTTTATACAAAGTGGAACAGCTTTAACAGAAACGATTGAGAGATCCACTCCACAATATCCTAGAACCCAGTGATTAGGGGACTCACCTGGGATATAGGATACCTGGGTTCAAATCCCCTGCTCTGCCTGATTTGGAGAAGGGAACAGAAAACAGGCTTAGACTCTGCTATACCCCAATGATGATCAAGTGCGATGGGGCAGTACACTGCATACAGCAAACAGCTGAAGCTGCATACCATTTTTTATTACAGAAACTTTTCAAACACCAAGTTCCAAACTCTAAAATCTGGAGCTACACACTAAGTAGATGTCTTGGCCTCAGCAACATGGTTATTCAATCTCTTCCCTAAAAAACTTCTCTCCTTACAACTGCCTGGTCATTACTGAAACTACCCAGTATAGGACCAACCTGTTATAGAAACCTTCCTAGGCATACTTTTCTGATAGCTTGTAAGCCTGCAGCTGCTTGTCTCTGCCACATTTCAAGTGGCCTTTTAGCTGGTACCTTGCCCCGTCCCAGCCTGTAGGCATTCCTAGTATGTTTTCTCTTACTATGGAAATTCAGTTTCAAACCTAACTCACAACAGTGAAGTTATACAGACACACCAGGCATATGTACTAAAATTTTTGTTATGATGGGAACTGGGCAATCACACCACCTCATTGCCGCTACTGGGCTTGACCATTTGCCTTCCATTCTGGCTAAATAAGGGAACAATTAAAGCCCCTTTTGTTTAATGGTAGCTGAAACAATGGAAAGTCACTGCCCAAGGAATAGACAGCATGCAAAAATGGGGCATGGCTGGGCCATGTAGTCCTAGGAGGTTGTCAGGGGGTTGATCTGATTGCACGAGAAGAAGAAGAAACAGAAAGGCCAAAGGAGCACACAGGAAAGGCAGCTAGGAAGACCAGCAGACAGCCACAGAAACACTTGTTGACCCTGAGCTTTTGAGTAGCACTCTGGCTGGAAAGAGGCTTGGAACTGTGAGCAAACAAACTATCTCCTGCTGTTTGGTTCTACTGTGTTCAGGGAAACACTATGTACATTCTTTGTAAATAAACAGGCTTGCATCAAATAATTTGATTATTATTTCATCATTAACTTCTCTCCCCATCAGAAGCAATCCATATGACCCCGAATATTGGCTAACAATATTAAGGCATTGTGAACAAGTTAAAAGAAGAAATGCAAGGTGCATTTTTTATCCTGTAGAACAAGTCAATAATACAGACAATGCCAGAGAGAGACTATGTCTACACTACAAGCTAAGGGTGCGAGTCCCATGCTTGTGTGCACATACACATGGGAATATAAATAGCAGTACAGCCACAGTAGCAGCAGCAGCAGAGGCACTGCTGAGCTGTGTTGGGTACATGCCCACCAGTTTCAGGCAGGTTTGTACTCTGCACGGCTCAGTCCTGCCTCCACTGCCGTTAGCTGTGCTACTGCAGCGACACTGCTACTTACATTCACCCGAGCTCAGTGAGAGGTAGCATAAACGTGTGTCCACAAGCAGGGGAATCACATCCCTCATTCACACTGTAGACGCAGCCTGAGAGAGAGAGAGAGAGAGAGGGAGAACATACGTAGTGTTAATGGCCAAGACATCTGCTAGGTAACTGTATAATTTTATGCCACAGGTATCAATATCAAAAAGGTATATGTAAGCTACAATCACTCGAGTCTATCATGTAACTCTTGGGCACACTACCATATGTACATTTTTAAGAGGCATATTTAATCAACAGATCATATTTAGTTTTTTTCAAAAAGCAAATTAACCAAGTTGAAATTTGGCCAGAATATTGGGGTTAATACCCCTTTTCTTGTAAGAAAGGCTATAAAATCTCTAAGAATCACTGGCTCAGAATCTGAGATTTAAATTTTGTCCTCCCTTCCCTTCCACCCACAATAGCACCTTCAGCATCACAGTATTACCATATTGTTCTCAGACATTTGGTTCACAACTGACCCAAAAGGGAAAAGAACTCCCTACTGAATCCCCAACACCACTTCCTGCAGTGCTCAACATTGCTTACTGTAGCTTGTGAGACCTGATGAGATCACAAGGTAGTATGTTTGCAAGCTACTGGTGGCACATTGAGAACACTGATACATTAAAAGTTACACAAAACCAGTAATTAAAGCAAATGTTATTCGATACTAGTTACATGAATATTAGTAATGGCATTTACAGCAGAAAAAAGGTTCTCTAATTATGGGACTATTCCACAGTGTTCTTAAAAGTGCATAGGAAGTGGGGAAAGAATGTGATCAGCTACCCAAAAAATCAGGTCTCTAAGCCTCATGATTTCAAGCGTTCAGATCATATCACACCAAGAAGTTCTGGCCAAGAGTTCCTGTAAAGGTAAAACTACTGAGACACTTTGGTGAGTTTCTAACAAAGTTCCCAAGCCAATACGATTTAAACCTAAGAGAAAAATACTTTTAAGTATTAACATTACTATAATCTAATTCATAAATTCTATTTAGGAAAACTGATTTAAACTACAGGTTGTCATAACCAAAACAAATGGTGTATTTCTCTCTTCTCTTTTGGCATAAAAACAAAATAGGTTAATGTCTTCTTAAAGATAAAGAGCATTCACTTACATTTAACTATGAGTAGTCACTTTTGATGACCTAATTCACAACTATCTGAGCTAACAAACAAAATAATTATTTAAACAACAGTCTCTCTGCCTTCCACATTGCCCTCGTCAATCTACCCAAAAAAGAAGTGCTCCAAGGTCATCCGTCTCAAACGTCAGTATGACAGTATCATTCATCCTTAAATCCTATGTTGGAACCCCCACCTCTACCACACCAAATTCAAGCTTCTTGTCATTTGTTCAAGGCCCTGCATAAAACATAGACCGCCCTTACTTATCTGCCCTCAACCGTTTTTACACTGCCCCTTCTCCCATCACTTCTACTCCAAAAATCAGGCCATTATTGCCTGCTTGTTTATCCGATTCTCACATAAACATCTTCCATACCAACCCTAATGTGTAGTATGCCATTCTTAGCTTATTTGGTAGGCCACTGCTCCCTCCAAATTTAAATTCCCTGTGGAATTCTCACTTGTGTTGTGACTCCACTAAGAAGCTAGCAGATTACACTAAGGAGGAGCTAGATACTTGGAGATATTTTAGGCAGAGCTGGTAGTGCCAGTATCCTTAAGGTTGGCCAAGACACTTCCCAATAAAAAGCCCTGGTTAGCTGTTTTTAAGAATGAGAGAGATTATATTAAAATATATACACCTCTACCTCGATATAATGCTGTCCTTGGGAGCCAAAAAAAAATCCTACCGCGTTATAGGTGAAACCGCGTTATATCGAATTTGCTTTGATCCGCCACAGTGAGCGGTCCCGCCCTCCCGGAGTGCTGCTTTACCGCATTATATCTGAATTTCTGTTATATTGGGTCACGTTATATCAGGGTAGAGGTGTATTTAAGCAAAACAGTGCCTTTTCCCTTTGTTCTTGGAAACACTGGAACTGATTTAGCCAAAATTATTATTATTATTTTGTAAAAACACCACACTGCCTGAGGCAGATACATGGCATGGAAAATTTCCATCTAAACAGTCTGGCAAAGTTACAAGCATCCAATAATAGAATCTTATAATGGATAGCATTTGGCAGTCCAACTATAGGCTTCACGACCTGCTCCACTGCTGCTGCTGCTAATAAAAAATGGACCGCCACTTACTTAAGGTAAAACATTGCAATGAACAATTACAAACTTAACCACCTTTATCATTTCCCATTTGTCTATTTCTCCAACAGCTTTTAAGCATTTTTGCTCTGTCCACACTGGAGAAAATGTTCCCTACAATTCAAAATCAGTTTTAAAACCAGTTGGAAGCCACAATGTGGACAAACCTCAAGTAGCCAGAACCATTTGTATATCCTGTGTAGCTATGCTTGTTGTCAGAAGCCTTCACTCCCCCTATCTTCAGAGGCCTTAACTACACTGGTTATAAAGACAGCTTCAGCTGCTAGAATCTGTTTTTTGCTCAGGCTCCAACTGGTTTTAAAAGCAGCTTGAATTTTTACGTAAATTTCCCTAGTGCAGGTAAGGCTTTTGTGATAAGGACTGTTAATTTTCTTGAGTTTTAGAAAGCACATAATACACTGTGAGCATTACCTAAAACAGGAACAACAGCAACAACATCATCATCATCCTCATGTTCGGCCTGTTGAAAGTTTCTTACATTATGAATAGGTTTGAAAAGTTCTAGAGAAAACATTCTATCAATTGTCAGACCATCTAACAGGAAACACACACACAGAAATATATAAAGTATGCCAGTATGAAAGAGTGAAATATGTAGGTTAGTCCAAATTATTTTTAAAAAAGCACAAAATATATGGGGTCCTAATTTGCATATCAGTTTAAAATATATAGCCTTCAATTAGGACTTTTCACTATTCACTCCAAAAACAAAAAGCAGATTGAAAAAATGAGACTCTCTCAGGTGTAATCATCGTAAACTTCTGATGTTCAGAAAGTAGTAAATACAATCCTAAAGCACATCACAAAAAGTCAAGCACTCTTCCACAAACACCAGCAGCTTCAAGGCTGCTTAACAGAAAAAGTCATTGCAATTCAGGAATATTATGTCCATATTTCCAACTTCTTGAAACTTGCATTGAGCACAAGGATGACTGATTAAAATATAGTACACATTTTACTACACAGGACTCTACAGGGAGCTTACAAAAAGAAACTGTAAGTAGTTTTGGAAGTTCTTGAGATATTATAGGTTACTACTGTTGGATTCTCAGTTGAAATCTTCCTTCATCTAATTAACAAAGAGCTGGAAGCACACAAGAAAAAAAACCTGAAAAGTGATTTGGAGATGTTATGGAACCTTTCCATTACTTAGCTAAATAATATGACACTGAGTTTTTCCTTCCCACAATTAATACTGACAATTCAAATTTCTAACACAAATTTTTTTACATCAAAATGCTGAAAACGTGTGGATAAAAAAAATTACAGAAAATGGGACAACTGAATTCAGAAATCTGTCAATTTTTTAAAAACATGCACTCCTGTCCAGCCAGCTCAGTTCTCATCAAGCCATAGCTCCGCCATATTCAGATTGGGTATATCCAAAGCTCTGAAATAGTGCAAGTGCTGAACAAACAAATAAGCTGCCAAACCTGTATTGATATCTCAGGGCAGACACATATGCTAACTCAGGGTATGGCTACACTGCAATTAAAAACCTGCGGCTTGCCTGGGCCAGCTGACTTGGGCTCATGGGGCTCTGCTAAAGAGCCATTTAATTGGACATAGACATTTGGGCTCGAGTTGGAGCCCAGGGACTAGGTCCCTTCAAGGTAGGAGGGTCCTAGAGCCGGAGCTCCAGATAGCACAAACGTTTACACCACAATTAAGCGGTCCCTTAGTCTGCGAGTCACCTAGCATGGGCCAGCTACAGGTGTCTTATTGCAGTGTAGACATACCCTCAGTTAGTCAAGTTTATCTAGACTGGAGAGACTAATGTTGTGTTAGTGTTTTCCCTATAGGACTACAAGTTTTTCATTTTGGACAACAACATGTCTATGTCTGAAGAATAAATATGCTGGTGAAGTTAATCTCTCTGTATATATGTTTTAGGTTTCATTTTATAAAAAATGAAGTTTCTTCCTCCCCATCCCCAAAAAAGAGTGGATTTAAAAAAAAACAAAAAACAGGGAGGGTAAAAGCCACCAATGAACTAAGATCTGAGCCACAGGAAGTTTATTAGCTTCCAGTGCTGACACCTAGATACTGAGTATGACTGGTCAAACAGGCTTTTAAAGAGTAATTGCATTCAAGTAGGTCACTGCTAGTACACTTCTGGGAGAGACATGATTTTCCCCAAGCAAAATAATCAAGTTTGTTAGTCATCTGCAAACAAGTCAGACTCAAAGGTCTCACATTTGAAGCATAAGAATTAAGAATAAAAAAAAAAAATACAAGTTCTCTCAGACATCCTAATTTTTGTACCAGGATTTCCTTTGTACAACTACTGTATGTTAATACATAATTAATGTGTATTACATGCAGTCTTAAGCAAGCCATTTTGCAACACTATCATAAATCCAGAATCCCCCAATACCAAATCTAAATTTCAGAATATTTTTTATTAATCAAACAGCTTTCCTAATCTTCCTCAGGACATAGTAAAAGTTTTATTGGGAAACAGGCATTGGTAAATATCTGAAGTTTGACCTTTTCACCTTCTTTTAACTTCATCAGGTCTTACTGTACCAGTTGGCCTTACTAAGCGAAAAAGCAACAGAAGTGAAACCTTCTAAGGGCTTGATTCTGCAAAGTGCTGAGCACCCTCAACTCCCACAGATTTAAATGGGAATCAAGGGTATTCAGGACCTCTCAGGATTGAACTCCAAAAAAGCAAGCGATTTCTTGGAATGCTATGCTAAACACATTCCAGAAACCAAAATAAATCAGTGTGAGACTGTGTAATTTCTTTTGACAGAAGTCTCATGACAATGCTGACTTCCTCCACTATAAATTCTTCTCTTCCTCAATTCCGCCATTTACCCAGCCAAACAACTCTGCTTCTTCTCCACCCTGACTGGCTCCCACAATTCCAGCCACCTATTTGCTATGTGACCTCTTGCTCAAATCCTCTCCCTACTTCTTTCTGTAGAAAATTTTGCTGACTTTTTCAAAGAGAAAAATGACAAGATTGGTGTGATCTTCCCACTCTCCTTCCCTTTCCCTCCTAGCACTTTCTCCTCCTCCCCACATCACTGATGCAGAAGACCCTCATATCCACTCTTCCTCTAACTCCTCCACCTATCCCACTGACCCCATTCCAACTTGTCTTCTAATCTCTTACTCTACACTCATCTCTCCCTTAGACTTAACCTCTCCCTCTCCTCAGGTTTCTTCCCATGACAATTCAAGGATGATTTGGGGCATGTCTACACTAGAAACATAAATAGACATCTACACTACCCTCCTTCTGTTGGTGGTGTGTCCTCACCAGGAGTGCTTCTACCAACTTAAGAGGGGCAGCGTGGGGGGCGGAGAGCCTAGGTGTGACGCTGCACTCCATATGATTTCTATGAAAATATGCTAATGAGTGTGACTATAATGTAAGTGGAATATGCTTCATGCAAAAGGTCCCTTGTAAAATATCATTACAAAGCTTATAATCTACTAAGTGTGGTCATCCCATTTGTATAAATGTATCATTCTTGTATCTGAAACTAGAAATATTAAATATAACTCTGAGGGCCTATTGTAATTATGCAAAGTGGGGGCCATTAATGGTGGTTTAGAATCTTGATAGCTCCGATAAACTAAGACAATTGGTTGTAAATGGCTCTGTTTACTTGCAAGCCTTCCTGTGAGTCAGACCAAGAAGAATGAAGGCTTGGGGTTCTCCCAGGACATGTGACCATGTCACCTGGTACTGGAATCCATTTTAAACCTGGTGCTTTTCCGTTTAGAAGGAGGGGTGGGGACCCAGAGAGACAAAAGATTCCTGCCGTGTGCCAAAGCTATGTAAGGGGGTGGAACAGAACAAAGGCTGCAGTCATGAGAAATCCTCTAGCTACCACCTGAGCTGGAACAAGGGCTGTACCAGGGGAAAGGATTGGGCCTAGACTAGAAAGGAGTCTAGTCTGCAAAAGAAGCTTATTGGAACATCTCTGAGGGTGAGATTTACCAGTATTCAGTTTCTTAATGTATTAGGCTTAGACTTTCGCATTTTGCTTTATTTTGCTTGGTAACTTACTTTGTTCTGTCTGTTATTACTTGAAACCACTTAAATCCTACTTTTTATATTTAATAAAATCACTTTTGCTTATTAATTGACCCAGAGTAAGTAAGTAATACCTGGGGGAGCAAACAGCTGTGCATCTCTATCAGTGTTAGAGAGTGGACAATTTATGAGTTTAATAAAACAGATTTATTTGGAGTTTGGATCCCATTGGGAGTTGGGTGTCTGGGTCCTAAAAAATCCCACTCTTGAAACGGGAAGTCGGGTGGTCCATGTGGGATTATCTTGAATTTCATTGAAAGTGCTGCCTAAAACTGCCATTTGAAGTTTCTCCAAGACAATTCCATCCTAGACTCTCTCCAAACCATCTTCCACCCCTTGTGCTCTAGCTATCAAAGTATTTAACAATTTCTTCCCAGCCAAAACCCAGAACAAGTACTCTATTTACATCTTTCTTGACCTATTGGCTGCATCTGATGTCAACTACTATACTGTTCTTTTTAACAACTTGTCATCCCTCTGCTTTAGTTACAGTCCTCTCCTGCCAGCATACATCACTTAAAACTTTAGTGTGTCATTCGGAGCGAGTCCTGCTCACTACCCCCTCCAACTTTGTGGGGATCTCACAGGACTCCATCCCTGGTCTCCTCTTCTTCCTCTACACATTATCTCTGGACAATCTAATCCACAAACACAAATTCAGCTTTCATGTCTATACTGACTAGTAAATCTAACTCTTCACTCCAGACCTGTCTCTGCCTGTCCCAACTAAAAAAAATCTCAGCCTTTCTGACACCTCCTCATGGATGTCCTGCTGTCAGTTTAAAGTAATCATGACTAAAATAGAGTTCTTAAATTCTTAATCTTTTCTGCATAAGCCCTTCCCCATCCTTCCTTTCTCAGTCACTGTGAACATCACCAACTTCCCTGTCACTCAGACCTATAACCTAGGTTTCCCTCAACTCAGCCTCTTCACATTCAGGTACTGTATAAATCATATCACTTTGTCCTGCATAATATCTTGAAGACCAAGCGTTTTCTCTGTTCACACAGCTAAAATCCACAAGCTACAATAGTCTAACCATCATTTTTCAGCAAGCACCTTTGCATATTCTCTGATGCTGCCCCAATGAATATCCATGTAGCCACCTCACTGTTCTCCTTCAAATCCTTCCTTTAAACTCTTCTTGATGTCATGACTTAAAAGAAAAAAAAAATCTAAAAATGTATAGGCGGCTGGTTTGCTGAGACCACTGTTTCATTCTGACCAATATAATTTCATTGTTTCCTTGTGCTTCTCTGGTCTATTTTATCTACCTGCTGTCTGCAGTCTTACACTTAGTACATGCCCTGAAGAGATCACAATCTGTTATATGGTTTTACTGTGACTAGCAAAATAGGGCCCTAGCCTCTAGGCACTAGCATAATGGAAAAACAATTGTGGCAACAACAATTATGCAGGACAAAAACAATTGTGGCAATGATCAACAGTTTCAAATTAAAACATCACCATCTCTCTCAAACCAGTTAGAGGTCAACCTCACATAGATAAACTGCATATATTTTCATTATTTGGGTGCATGTCTCATCTATATTAATATTAACATTAGACAGATTATTTACAGCTCATCACTACCTCTAGAAACCAAATAGCAGTTCCTGGAGTTTTTCGGCTGTAGCGTTAGATAAAATATTTGTTCACCAAGTATCTTGCAGGTCAAGAGCCGCAAAGCATCCCTGTGAGTCTGACTATGGAATTACGAAGGCAAGGATTACCACCCTGATCTTGAGGGAACGAAATGTCTTAATTCATTGCTTCAAGTTCAGGTGCCATCCCCCTTTTTTCCCAAAATTTTTTGGCCATACAAATAGAAAGTACAGTCTTGAAAAGTAGAACTAAAGTGAGGAACACAAATATTTCCTCCAAAATGATTGTTAAACAATTGTTTTAATCAAAAAGGGTACTTAATTTTTTTTTTTTTGGTTAAAACCCTGTGCAAATGCTGTCATTTCAGAATGTAACAACAAACAAGCTATTGGGCAAATTTTCACATGCCTCAGCCACAAATTCTATTTAAAATGACAGGAAAAGAAGACAACTAGGAAAGATTTTGAGTAGGCTGGCATTTTTACAAAACACTAGCTAATCAGCAGAAGTGTTTTCAGAGTGCATCTCTTGCTTTCTACTGATTTTTTATCCCCTCTTCACACTAAATTCATCCATCCCAACACAAAGGCTAAGTAACCAAGCTTTCTATGAGGAACTGAACAAGGATGAGAGAGGTGAATTCACCCCAGCAACAGGCAGTGAGGCACATCCCAAATGGTCTCTTCTTAGCTAGCCTAAGTGGCATTAGCATGAAGATTACCTTTGTGGGGTATAGAAACTCCCCATATGGCTGTTCCCATCTACTATGGAACTTAATTAGGAAGGATAGAGGGCTTTTGTATGGATTTTCCATATTTGAGTGAACCTAAACCTTCAAGGATCAGAGGGGTAGCCGTGTTAGTCTGGATCTGTAAAAGCAGCAAAGCTCATGCTCCAATACGTCTGTTAGTCTATAAGGTGCCACAGGACTTTTTGCTGCTTTTAAATCTTAAAGAAACACTGGAAAACGGTCAAAATTTAGGACAAATGATCTGTCATGCACATACTTAAAATCAATCAATCAATCAACTGTTCACTGAAAAACCAGAAGCTCTGAGTTGGCCCCTCATGAGCCAATACAGTTATCACAACAATACAGATGGCCTATAGCAGGACACCACTTTATGCCTCAGCAGCATACATGCAATAGTCAGCACAACCAAAGATGTCTGATTTTTTATATAAAGGGGTCAAAAAAATCATCTTAACTTTCCTTGGCAGCACAGTTCAATTGTTTACAAAATTACAAAGGTTAAATTCTTACCTTTTGTAGACTGGTAGGATTTAGCTGGGTTTTATCTATTATTTTCACAGCAACCTAGCGGAAAAACAGGTATTACTAAACTTGTGAAAAGCTCTGACAAAAATGTGCATGTTAGTAGCTAAACACATTGCATATCTAATGTGCATAAACATAGCTATAAAAGTGTGCGTACAATGGGCACATTTGCCAATCTATCTTCCACTCCATCTAGCAGAATTTCTTAATAAGAATCCAACTGTGCTTTATCACTTTCCATTGCAGCTTCAGTAGCATAGTCAGCTTTACACTCCTGCCAGCACTGTGGAAAATGTAACACTGCATAGAAACACAGATGAGATCCCAACGAGATATTTTCATTTTCTTTTGGAGGTGCCTGAATTTTTTTCCAGGGGGGAACAGGAGAGGGGAGAGGCTGGGAGGGAGGAGGGAAGAGAAAAGGACAGAAAGAAAATATTTTTTCCTGAAAGGAACACACAAATAAATAATAATAGGCAACCTAACCTCTGACTTAAAAAACTATACAGCCTCTCCAAAAAAGAAAGTTTTCAGAAAAGAATTTTCAGTACAAAAATGAAAATTCTATCTTCACACATACTGCAACTGGTTCTATTTTCATTGCATTATATTTTGCAATATTAAACAAGTCTCAATAATCAAGGATGCAGTTGGAAACAATGTTAGGAACATTTATTAGAAGACTACACATGAATGCGATACAAAATACTTCATTAGCCATACTCAAAAAAGCTTACTTCTCTTCCAGTAAGAACATGTCTTGCCAGCTTCACTTTGGCAAAATTTCCTTTTCCTATTGTTTTTAGTAAGCGATAATTTCCAATGTGAGGGTGTTCTTCATTTGTAGATGTAATTGAGTTTCTACATCGGGGGATGTTTTGTCTGCTACTCGATTTGGTGGGTTGGACATGTGGTTCAGCGTATCCATCCACAGAGGTATGCTGTAAGGAAACAAAACAAAACCACACAGGTTTTAAACAGTTACAAAATACTTTAAGAGTAAAAATCTGAGTCCCCAATTTTTAAAAAATTTGATCAATAACTTTTAACTGTAGCTTAAGCAGATTTGTTGCCACTAGGTGAAGTTTGATTTATACATCAAGAAAGAAATTCAGAGGCACACTAGAGCTGCTTCTAAATGTAAGCAAGAGCGATATTTAGACTCAAAAACAATTAAAGCACACACGGTTTTTTCTTCAAATATGAAAGTGTACTATTAAAACAGAACAAATTGTGAGATAGTGTATATTTGCTAATTATCAAATCTTGATGTAAGCATCTTTGAGCCGTTAAAAAAATATAAAAGTATTTAAACTTTAAATAATCACCCTTATTTTCCTGGAAGTTATGAATAAAGAGTATATTTTTGCAAATTGCAAGAAAGATGGATTTATCATTTGTCTGAAAATGTTTCCAGTAAAACTGTGCTTGAGATGGAGAATATAAATCTTAAAAGCCAACTTTGCTCCAAAGAATATTTTTACTTTCATAACTTTTACTTCCATACTTTCTCTAGAAGAAAAATTCTGAAGTTATTAGCACCCTAGTTTTAATAAAATGGACTGTTTTCTATTTAAAAATATTCCCACATCTATCAAGTCCATTGCTAATAAGTCACCAAAACAAAGAAATAAAAAGGCTGTGCTGACCACCAGTAACAGTATCACAGTTCTACTGTGAAAGTCAGTAGGGTGATCCTACAGTGTCTCCATATCTCAGCCTTCAAATGACTACCTCTGCTTCCTGGTGTTGCACATACGACATCACATGTATATACAACATCACTTCCTCCCGCCTCAAAGCGCTACAAACTGTCCCCCACAAAAAAAAAACACACACACAAAAAAACCAAAACATGCAAGCGTTTATATCTGCACAAATTACATCTGGGCTGAGGAGGTCCCAGCTTGAAAATATCCCTTGTATTCCCTTCTTGTGTTATAAGCCAGAGTGTTAGCAAGCACTCAACTGGTATTTTACATAGAGGTATATAAAATGCATAGTACTTGTATCATTTTACTTTTTCCTTCCAAACCAGTTATTGTTAAACTCTTCCCACCTCCGCCCACACCCAAATTGTCCAACATCAATAGCAGCTGTACATATGTACTGGAAGGCAGAGTTCTGCCTTTAGTCATTATCTTCACATTGTAGGGAAGCACCTGCTTCCTTCAAGAGTATCCAAATTTACATTTGTAAATTTAAGATGAGGACAAAGCTGAATGCAGTGTTCAAGGTAAGGAACACCATTACATTATTTCTATAGTCTCTGCCCATGTAATAAGTTTAGCCCAGAATGTGGGCCTGTATTCTGTACAACAGAGACTGAAGAGGACCTACAGGTCCTGGTTGATAACCAACTGAAACAAGTTCCCACTGTGATAGGTGACTAACAGGGACAACAAGATCCTTGGATGTATGTGGGACAGATGTGAGACCTTGGAAGCATGGAAACTTAAAATGACAGCTACACTGAGATGCACAAGACAATATGGTCCATAGGCTTATTCATCAACTTGTGCATCTGTAAATGTTATATGTTTACATTTGTGAGCTAGGGATTGTATTCTAGCTATATGGGGGAGGATTACCAAGCTCCCTCCTGAGCCCAAATCAGTGGGAATGGTAAACAAATGCAGAGAAGCACCACCTCCTTGGCAGAATTGCATATAATGATTTCAACTAGGGTCAAGACGCCCAACGGACAAAGAAAGAGCTTTTATAAAGAATCAATGTAAACAAGATGCAGATTCTGCATTGTGATCCAAAAACAGACATGAAATTGTAACCAAAAGAGCAAAACCCTGCTGGAAGGATCTGAAGGACTGGAAACTGCCAGGATCTCCATATGGAAGATGGGTGACACTTGGTAAGTATAACCGGCATGCAAACTGTTTTATTATGTTTTCTCTGTAACGATTTTGTCCTCAACATGTACTATGTTTTGTGAAAGCTGGCTGATCACCAGTAAACAGTGTCAATTGTTCTTCGAGAGAGCACAAGCCGCAGATGCAGGACTAAGGTCAGACCTGCTGTGAGAGTCAAAAAGTACTGAAGGGAGACTCCAAGACTACATCCATCAGTGTGGAGGGAGAGGGATGTGGGTCTCTGCCCCTACCCTGGTAGTGAAGACAAGCTCTAAGTCGACCTAAGTTACACTACATAGCTTAGGTCGACTTACCCCAGTGTTTTCACTGCACTGCGTCAATGGGAGATGTTCTCCAGTCAACTTGCCTGGAGTACTGGATAGTGTGAACAGACAGCAACTGTGAAAAATTGGGATGGGAGTGGGGGGTAATAGGAGCCTATATAAGAAAAAGACCCCCAAATCAGGACAGTCCCTATAAAATCAGGACATCTGGTCACCCTAGTACTGGAGTTGACCGGAGTCTGCTCTGCTGTCTATTTAGCAGGTCATCACTAGACCTGCTAAATCGACACCTGCTGCACGGGTTGCACCAGCATCGATCTCCTGGGTAGTGAAGACAAGCCCTTAGAGAGGTGCCAGCTGGAGGCCTCAGACCTAAATGGGCACTCTTGGGGAGGATAACAGAGGGGGCAGAGTTGCTGTTAATCCCAGAGATGACAAGTCTGAACAAGGGAGCATTAAGTGAAAGTAGGGAGTTGGTATTACCTCTGTATACTGCATTAGTGAGACTACTAGTGGAAACCTGTGTCCAGTTCTGCTCTCCACACTTTAAAATGGACTTTGAAAAATCTGAACTGACTAAAAAAAGACCTACAAAAATCATTTAAATTCCGGAAAAGATGCCTTACGACGAGGGACTTTTAAGAAACTCAGTCTGTGATTTGATCACAGTCTAAGTCCCTGTGTTAAGTAAGAGCCTAAGTAAAAATTTTGCACACATCACGAAAAGGCTGCAGAAAGATTTTTCCTTATTATATTACAGTTGTACCTAAGTGCTAGATGCTGTACAAGCAATTTTTTTACTTTTCTTGGCTGGAATCATCTCTTACTAACTCAAGACAAGATGCAAGTATAAGCAGACTGGGGGAGAAAGGGAGAGCAGTGATTTGAATGTATGGTTACATTCTACATTTACCATCTACAACTAGACAGTGTCAGATCAAAGTTTGTTACAGCTGTAATGTATAAACAGCTGTCAGAAATACGAGTGGCACCCAACTAGACATTATGAGTTAATTTCCATAGGCATAATGGGATAAGTGCACCTTGAGTAGGGATTTAAAGACACCTGCTGGAGTAGTAGATGAACAGACAATACGCAGAGTGGAGATTTCTTCATGAGACATGTCATTTCATCCAGATTTTGCAGGGAAAAACAGTTACTAATCTTATATCAGCATCATACAAATGTAGGACCACAGTCTAAAACAGACAACACATCACCCAATAAGGGTGATTCTAGGAAGTTTCAAGGTATGAAAGACAGACAGTGTTTGGTTTGGGGGTTTTTTTTTGTTTGGTTGGTTGGTTTTTTGGGTTGTTGTTGTTTAATCTGGTTATTAGGGTTTCCATATTTAAATAAATCAGACTACCTTCCCGGATTACAGCTGTTTCATTCTCTCTTTTGCTTTCCTTTGTTGGAGACTTTGCAGCAAAGTTTGAACAAGAAACCTGAAGTGTTCACCAACCTCCTCTAAACAAACAGTATTAAACAATGTGCAGATAAGAAGAAAATCAAGATATGTCTAAAAAGTTAAATCAGTCAAATTAGATCCAAGTAAACGCTTAGACAGTGTAAGCATTGCATATGCATTATTTGGAATTACTGCATCTAACTCTGAATTTGGCACTCTGCATTTCTTACCTGTTTGGATTTCTTTTGCAGTGTAACTTTAACTCTTAAGTTTCCTGGGTTTATAATGCTTGTTTGGAGCTAATTGCAACAGCCTCGACTGTTTTTTAACCTTTAATGTTACAGTAAAGATTGGGAGTGTATATATCAGTATTTTAATGTTGATTTGTTTCTGGGAATTTCCTTACTTTTTAAAAAGTGTACACAATGTCATACACAAATACTAAAGACATCCAAAGAGAATGCTACTATGCAATATTCCTAATGATCTGAAGATAGGCACTGTATTAACATTAATGCTAGTCAGATCTTATGAAAAGAAAGATTTGATATTCAAAGCTCATTAAGGGATTCAGCAGGCAATGCACATTACACGCACTAGAAAGAAAAGCTGATGGCAGAAGAACAAGAAGCAGAAAAAGGATCTCTTGGATGAACAATACAATACCATACCATACCTTGGGTCGATCAGAAGGATTGTTTATTCACAAAGTGATTAGCAGGGGATTGTACAAAATGGGCTACCACGGTTGCAAACCTCCAGTAATAGAGATGCCACATAAGAAGAATGTACTGTGTTTTTAAAACGAATTAAGGTTAACTTTTAAGGGCAGATAGAAAGGTTACTTGCATTACAGTAACCGGAGTTCTTTGAGACGTGTGGGCCCTATGCGCATTCCATATGCTCCATGTGCCCGGAACTGGAAATTTTTTTACTAGCCGTGTCTGTTGGTCCATGACTGCTCCCTGTGCCTCCTCATGCACTCAACCAAGGGCATAAGTGGAAGCGCAGCTTGACCACCTCTGCAGTTCGTTCTCTACTGCAATCCACCTTAGGAAAGGATCTGAAGCAGGTAGTGAAATACATATACGGACTGCATATCTCAAAAGAACGCCAATTACTAAGTAACCTTTCTTTCTTTTTTGAGTGATGGTCCCTATGTATATTTCCACTGTAGTCCTAATCAGTATTCATTGAGGAAGAGGGTGCAGTGAATCAAGCTGCACCACCAACTGTAGGATTGCTGTGCCAATGGATGCTTCTGCTAAAGAAGCTTGAACCAGGGTGAAATGCCTAGTAAAGATATGCATAGAGCCCCAATGTTACCACTCTACAGAACTCCAGGAGGTGGAATACCCTGAAAAGAAGCCATTGAGTCAGGCTGGGCTCTGGTCAAGTGGGGCCTCATACTTTGAGGTGAAAGAGTCTCCAAGATCTCACAGCGAAGAATAATGCAACATGAAATCCATTCAGAAAGTCTGTGAGGAGCCTGCTTGATTCCCTTTTCCTCTGTTCACCAATAAAAACTAAGTCTCAGAGAACTCCGGAAGGGTTTCATCCTTTTCGGATAGAAAGCTATGGCCTGACAGACATTCATAGAATGGAGGCTCCTGTCTTCTCTGGTGGCATGAGGTTTTGGGTAGGTGTATGACCTGATTTAGGTGGAATTCAGAGGGAACCGTCGGAATTAAATTTGGAGTATAACCTCAAAGAAACTTTCTCTGAAAGCCATGTAGGGAGGGTCTAGCAAAAGGGCCCCGAGTTCAATTAGTCTTCTGGCAAAGGTGACAACAACAGTCAGGAAAGTCACCTTCATAGACAAATGAAGAAGGAAGCAAGGGGTCAAGAGTTCAAAGGAGGATTCATGAGCACTGACAAAACTAGATCTGAGTCCCAAGTTGGTGTCAGTTTCCGTTCCAAGGAAAAGGTTCTGGTAGGGCCTTTCAGAAACCTTACAGTCTCAAGATGAATGAAGACTGAACAGTTCTCTACTGGAGGAAGAAAAGTGCTGGTCACTGCCAAATGCACACACAGTGAACTGAGAAATGGCTTGACTTCTTTAGGGAGATAAGTTAGTCAAAGATGGTAGGGCTCTCTGAATCCTCTGAAGGCACGTGACTATGTTGGCACTACTTAGGAAAATCTCAGAGATTTTCCAAAATGGAAGAAATTTTCTAATATCATTGAGGATGGATTTTCCCTTCTCTGAATAGGACCTCTCTAAGCTCATCATCCATCCAAATACCAGAATGTCAGATGGCAGAGTGCGGAGTTGGGATGTTTGTCCTATGTCAACAGGTTCAGAAATTGCAGGATTTGTATGCATGGTTGTGCTGACATCTGTAGGAAGCTAGGAAACCAAAACTGCCTTGGCCAGCAGAGCACCACTAGAATAACAGACACACTGTCCTGCTTGATTTTTCTCAGGACTTAGGGTAAAAGATGGATGGGTGGGAAGGGATACATCACCAGCTCCTGCCCCTGAACTAGGACTGCATCCCCATTAGAATCATGACTCCAAGCTGCTCAGGAACAGTAGATTGTCCTAAGGCAACAAATTATGCCACAAAGAAGTCCCACAATGGGAAACCGCTAGAAAATGTTCTATATCACTGAGTTACACAGTTCCCACTTGTGGTCTCTGTCGAAGTGCCTTCTGAGGCTGTCTGACAAGGTGTTCATTACTCCCAGGCAGTGCAATGCCAAGAGGGGGAATCTGGTGACAGATGCACCAATTCCAGAGCTTGATATGTCTCCCTCCTCTTTGTGCAGAAGCTATCTGTGACACAGAGACCCTTAGCAAAGAGCTCTCACCTTGGATCGGACAAACTCATTACACCAAATACATATCTTACAGGATATTTATCCATGGGTGAGGTCCTAGAGGACTGGAGAAGGGCAGACATAGTACCTATCTTCAAAAAAGGGAACAAAGAATACCCAGGAAATTATAGATCAGTCAGCCTAACTTCAATTCCTGGAAAGATACTGGAACAAATTATTTAAGAAGCAATTCATAAGCACCTAGAGGATAATAGGATTCTAAGGAATAGCCAGCACCGATTTGTCATGAACAAATCATGTCAAACCAACCCAATTTCTTTCTTCAACAAGATTACCAGATGAGTAGATAGGGAGGAAGCTGTAGACGTGACACATTTTAGTAAGACTTCTCACAATGTCCCACATGACAGTCTCCTAAGAAAATTAGCTAAATACAATCTAGATGAATTTACTACAAGGCATGTGCAAAACTACTTGAAAGACAGTACTCAAAGAGTAGTTATCAATAGTTCATTGTCAAACTGTGAGGGTGTATCTACTGAGGTCCTGCAGGGGCTAGTCCTGGGTCCAATACTATTCAGTATCTTCATTAAAGGACTGTGACAAATTAGAGAATTGGTCTGAATTCAACAAGATGCATTTCAATAAAAGACAAATGCAAAGTACTTCACTTATGAAGGAAAAATCAAATGCACAACTACAAAGTGGGGAATAATTGGTAGCAGTACTGCTGAAAAGAATGTGGTGGTATTCACAAATTGAATATGAGTCAACAATGTGATGCAGCTGTGAAAATGGCTATCATTCTGGGGTGTACTAATACAAGTGTTATATGTAAGACAAAGGAGGCACTTGTCCCGCTCTACTTGGCACTGGTGAGGCCTCAGCTGCAGTACTGTGTCCAATTCTGGGCACCACACTTCAGGAATGATGTGGACAAATTGGAGAGAGTCCAGAGGAAAGCAACAAAAATGAAATATGGTTTAGAAAACCTAACCTATGAGGAAACGTTGGGGGAGGGGTCAGAAAGAAGACTGAGGGGGGAACCAGATAACAGTTATCAAATATGTCAAAGGCTGTTCTAAAAAGGACTGATCAACTGTTCTCTATGTCCACTGATGGCAGGACAAGTAGTAATGAATTAATCTGCAGCAAGGGACATTTAGGTTTGTTATTTGGAAAAGCTTTCTAACTACAAGGATAGTTAAGCTCTGGAATAGACTTCCAAGGGAGGTCGTGGAACTCACATCACTAGAAGTTTTACAGAACAGGTTGGTCTGTGATGGTCTAGGTTTACCTGGTCCCCCTCAGCATAGAGGGGTGGACTTGATGACTTCTTGAGGTCCCTTCATTTTTATGATTCATGTAGAGTGTCTACAGACAGCTTGTAACTTGTCAAGACTCAATCACTGCAAGATGTATGCATTGGTAACATTTAAGGAACAATATATTTATATTGAACATATGCTTTATGGACTTGGAATAAAAAGTAAAGATTAGTCACCAGGATATTTCAGTAATGTCCCATTAGGGTATGAGGAAGTTGCCACCACACCCCTTCTAGCCAGTGACGCAATGCAAGGCTAAATTGTTTAGCCTTGCACACTAGTAAGACTTAGAACAAAGAACAAGCAGAGGGCACGACAGAGTCAAAGCCACTTAAACACAAAAAGGAAACTTTACAACAAGACAGGGGTTCACCCTGTCTGTGAATAGAAACAAGAGATTGTTTTTTAGTATGATTGAGTGTGTGGAAAGACGCTCTGCATCAATTCACTGAGGAAACTCCTTAAGGAGCAGGCTGGGCATTCATGAAACCTTGGATCCTGATTTGTCTGCAACCAGCCAGTTCTGCAAAAACCTGAACTTGTGGGGGAAAATCTACTTTATAATATAGTAAAGGTAACTATTAATAAGTGTAGACCCATGTTTTATGTTTTTTATATTGTAACCACTTGTTTCCACCACTCTCGCTTATCTCCAGTTATATCTTTATTCTTAATTACTACTTTTATTTTATCATAAGTGCTCACAAGGGCTATGTGGTTTCCAGGAAAGGCAGTTTAAGGTAAAACTGATAAGCTGGGGTACACTGCACCTTTGGGTGCAGAGGATCTGGAAATTCTGTGAGTAGGCAGTGTCAGGGGCTAGATATCATAAGAGAGCGATTCAAGTATGCTTGGGGATTGGGGTGCACCAACTGGCACAGTGAGAGGAGAGTGCCTGCGTGGTTGAAAGGCTGGTGGTGCTAGGGAGCTGACATCCAGCTACCACAAGAAAGCTCCCTGCATCAGCAAGAGGGAGTCTAACAGGGTGACTCAGAGTTTGGGGGACCCAAGAACTATCACACTTACTCTTCCCTGTTTATGTAATGAAGTGTGGTCATGCTGTCTAACATGACCAAAACGTTATGCGAATGAATGAAGGTCAGAATTATTTTGCAAGCTTTGTGAACTGCAGTTTGAGGAGGGTGGCGCATAGCTTGTACTCATGTTAGGACCGTGAGGTTTGATCCACATGATCATCCAGGTGTGCTCCCCAACACAGTAGGGAGGCATACCTGTGAGGCCAGGGCAGCTCAATATTTCCTCAACTCGCTTCTTCATGGGTGAGTAGGTGGAAGAATGAAGGGAACCACTATACATATGGGGTCTTTGTTCTTCCACCAGATATATGAAGCCAGGAAACTGGGCAGGATCAAGATTCATTTGTCCAGTTTGTTTCTGCTCAGAGCATAAGCTGTCTATAGCCATGCCTGGAGGCACCTGAAATGAAGTTTTGAAAAATGTACTCCATGGGTGCAGGAGGCCATGTGGCCTAGAAGGACCAGGTTGGATCAAACTGTCATTTGAGGGCTCATTTTGACCGGAGGTCCCTCAGAACATGGAATCTGTCCTCATGTAGATATGTACTACTTGAAATCAAGTTTGTTGTCACTCCAAAAAAGTCTATAATTTGCACTGGTACTAACGTGCACTTTTCTAGGTTCACTTAAGTCCTATGGCTTGAAGAAGGCTGTGAATTATACCGTGAGCAGCCAGTCATAGAGGTGAGGAAATACTGGGCTCTCCTGGCAACACGGGTATGTCACTACCAATGACAGCAGCTTTGTGAAAGCTCTGGAGGCCACTGATAGACCAAAGGGAATTACTCTGTATTGATAATGATCTAGGTCCACCATAAAGCACAGGAGTCTCCTATGGGCTGGATGAATGTCTCTATGGAAAACAGGCATCCAATCAAGAGCTACAAACCAGTCACCTTCATTTAGGGAGGAAATCATAAAGGCCAGGGTGGTCATCCTGAATCTCAAATGCTGTGTGAAGGCATTTAGTTGTCTGAGATCCAAGATGGAGTCTTTCAAAACCCCCTTCTTTTTGGGAATGAGGAAATACCTTGAGTAAAAACCCTTCTCCTTTGTTGAGGTGGCATACCATTGGTTTAGAGCACAAGGCGGCACAGGCGCAGACCAACAGATATCACTAGTAAAAATTCTCCATTCTCAGGTGCTTGGAGCACGTGCACTCATACTGGAAGAAACATCACCTGAAGAAGAATCACTGATACCCCAAAATATCAGACTAATATCAGCCCAAGCATACTATCTAGATCAGTTAAGATTGCAGCTGCCTTGTATCACCAGAGTGACACAAAACAACTTAAGTGTGCTGGTGAATCTGGACTTTAATTTGCAATTGACCTATTAAATTTAGAGGCCTGAGTTAGTTACTATGACTATGAGAAAGGGAGAGAAGAAAGCAGAGTCTCCGAGTCTCAATTTATTTGTGTGTTAAGGGCTTCCCTGCACTCCTACTTCAATTCTATTGACAATGCTGCCTCAGTACATATGTAACAGAAGCTGTTATGCCATGGGGAGCCTTTCAAGCACTAATGCCAAAGCCAGCATGCAGCCACTTAATCTGTAATTAGCAGTGACAGTTGAGCCAAGTAATTTACCAATGAGAATTTGACGTGTCTAGTCTCCGGTATGCTAGTGAATCATTACAAACAACAGATGTGATGCATGCAAATTAGCTGGAGAGAGAAGTTGGTGATTGGTTGATTTATTGCTGATGTCACAGCAACCCCACTTGTGATTTACTGAGCTGTTAATCTGAGCCTTGAAAATCTAATCATAATTAAATATAAGAATTATTAATAACTGATTAATTGTAATATATTTACTTCAATTATAGCCTACATACAAGATTTCAATTTAAACTATATGTAAAGTTTAGCGTGTCTGTTATTCCATTAAGACAATTCAGGACAAGGAAAAGTTCTACGTTTCTTAAAGGAAATAATTTTTAATTAATTTTAACTCAAAATAACTAGTTTAATTGTGAATTCTTAGAAAATGTATTCTGTATTCAAAAGAGGAAGTGCTGTAAGTTTGGGGATGATAAACTGTATAGTTCCATAAAATAAAGAGGTTGAAATCTTGTTTTAAATTCAAAAGGTTGAGTTCTGTTATAGTCTCGCACCTAGTGCCTCCATAACAGAGAAAACAGCAATTGACACTGTTCTATGCAGGGGACCTAAATTCTGGAATTTGCTTTTAGCCCTGATACACCAGAGCCCATATTTGTTAACCTTCCATGAACACTGCAAAGACTTCCTTTTTGAATGCATTCAGAGAGACCGAGGTTCATAGGAAGAGAGGCTGAAGGAGAACAAAAACAACGGCAGGTGGGAAGAGGAGAAGAATTCTGTTTAGTTTTTTTTTGTTTAGGTTTTGTTTTTGTTTTTTTTTTTAAAGAATGTACAAATTATTAACCAACCTATTGGAAATATTGATGAACTAACATTTTGTATTGAAGAGTTTGGGTTTGTAATTGGGTATTTAAAATTTTAGGCGGTATGTAGTCTACTGGATATGTGCCAGAGTTTTTTCAAATATTAAACTCGGTTGATATGGCAGGTGGGATAAAGAGGATGACTATACTCATACAACGATCCTCCTGATTTGCTGAAACAAGTCACATATTTGGGAAGGTTTCTCAAACTGAATGGTTACAACCCCCCCTACACCAGCCACAAACCGCCATCTTCATGCTACACTAAGCATTGGTCACCTTGAAGGTGTGTCCTGATCCCAGCTCTTTTTGGAGGCAAGAGTGAGTCACAAGCAACTGGTACTTCTAACTAAAACATTCACCGATTTATTCAGTGGAGGAATTTCCCTTTCCTTCTTCAGAACACAGAACAATGTGACCAACCTTGAAGAAATGTACACTAGATGCATGTAATCTAGCCAGTTACTGCTCAGTTTCAAACTGTTCATTTCTGACCTAGCTTATAGAAGCTAGCCAAAAGATACCTACAAGCTCATTTAGTCAAAGCCAATAATCCTAGATTCAGCACAATTTGGTTTTAAGCCAAAACATGTAATGGAAAAAGCATTAGTAGTCCTATTGGATCATCACCCCACTGTTCTTTGATGGAGGAGACATCCATTCTCACTCTGCTGGTTCTCTCTATAGCATTTGACAGTTTATCATGAGATACAGTAGCACAGAACACGGCTGCACATCCCCTCAGCAACATGGACTACCGTGAGCACATTGAGCCTGTCCTCCATTCACTATGCTGGCTTTCCATATAATTTTATTTAAAAAATGTTTGTCATAGTCCTTTATCTTCAAAATGCTCAATAGTCTGAAAGCTGCTACACCACACTTATTGTGGCAGTGTGCAGAGTCTGTGTAGCTACACACCACAGTGTCCACATGTCAGTGAAGAGTTACGCATGTTAATGAAAGACTTTGGCGGAGGGGACGGCAGCAGGAAAAGGCTCCAGCAGAGCTGGACAGTAGGAAACGACTTAGCAGTGTAGACAGGGGAGGTGCTGCTTGGGTGTGTAGAGAGATGTATAGGTAGGGCCCTACCAATTTCAGGGCAGTGAAAAAGTGTCACAGGCCAGGAAATAAGCCCTTCCCCGTGAAATCTGATCTCCCCCTTGCTGCTGGGAATGCCCCAGCCAGAGGGCTCCTAGCTGCATGTCCCTGCTTGGCTATGAAGGGAAAGGACTTGTCCTTCCCCTGCATAGCCGCTCTTGCTCTCAGGGGGGAGATTAGACCCACCCCCGAATGCCCCTGCTGCAGGAAGCACTGGGAGGTTCCTGCAGCTGAAGGAGACTTGTGGAGGTGGGTCCAATCTCCCCCTGCTCCTGGAAGTGCCCCAACCAGGGGGTTCCTAGCTGCAAGACCCCGCTGGGCTGGGGAGGAACAGGACTTATCCTTCTCTTGCATGGCAGCTCCTGGGGGAGAGGAGACCCACTTTGGATACCTTTTGGGTTGGGACCCCCACGGTTACAATACCATGAAATTTCAGAGCTAAACAGCTGAAAACATGAAACTGACCAATATAAAAACCCACTGATCAAAATGGACTGTGAATTTGGTAGGGCCCTATGTATAGGGTACATTCCCACAAGGTCCAGGCCTGTCCTTACTCACCATCTACTACACTTTATTTATACCGATGCTAGGGAGGCTTGTGATGTATATACTCTACACGTCACCAAGAGAGGCATGCAACGTAGCTGTACATGGAGAAAGAATTAACCCACATGCAACAGAAATTAAATCACGTAGCTTTTGGGAAGCACTCTGATAACAGTGAAGGGGTTAGTACAAGCTGAACAGAATTTAAACTATTAATCATAATATTACAGAAAGGCTAAGATGATATTATAACATAAGAATAGGTGAATGTGTATATAACCATTCCTAGTTTCTCTGCTTTGATGTGACTAAAACATTGCAAATTTGTTAAGTTAGCTTTGGTCTTCCTTTCATCTTTAAACCTTATCTTGTGACAGTTAATTAAGAAATTTGACTGTGCAGTACATATATTTGCATAGCTTGCACAAAGCACTACCTTGAAATGCTAATAGTTTCAGTTTGTCTGATGGGTTATATGGACAATAGTTAATGTGGTCCACTTACGGCTATTAGGATATGTTATGTAAATTATGCTTTGAGCCAAAAAAGCGGGTTTTGAACAAAAAACATTCTACAAGGATACGTATAATTTATGGATATTTAAAGATGAAACATTTCTGATAAACCACATACTTCTCCTTGAACACATTTCAGGAAACATAAAAATTATTTTGCCTACTGCTTATTTCTTTCATATATTGTATTTTCAAATAGAGTTGTCTTTATTTTCCAGTTCCTTCAGCAAGAAAAGAATGGGTTAAAAGATCAAGAAAAAAATCCATTTCTTATTCTGGGGTTTCATTCCATAAACTGTACTAAGGTGTTACTAACGAACTGTAATACCCTTTGTCAACAGCTTCAATGAAAGAGATTTAATTGAGTATTACTGTCTCTTATCCAACAAATGTCAGTATTCATATTTATATATAACTTGACACAAAATAAGCAGCAAAGAAGATTTAGTATTAGGTGTTTTATAACAAGAGAAAGAAAATAGGTTATATTTGTCATAAAGGATTGTGGTTTGTTTTTATCATCAATGGTAGCATCCTGGGTGTCTTGTTCTTTGTTCTCCTATTTTAGTATATTTTGTATAACTGTTTCTTTGGTGCTAGTGAAGTTACTGATTTCAGAGTGCTAGCCGTGTTAGTCTGTATCAGCAAAAAGAAGGAAGAGTACTTGTGGCACCTTTGATATTAACAAAATTTATTTGAGCATAATCTTTCGTGAGCTAAAATCCACTTCATTGGATGCATGCAGTGGAAAATGCAGTAGGAAGATATATACACAAAGAGGACATGAAAAAAATGGGTGTTGCCAGACCAACTCTAATGAGACAAATCAAGGTGGGCTATTATCAGCAGGAGGGGAAAAAAAAACTTTTGTAGTGATAATCAGGATGGCCCATTTCCAACTGTCAACTGTTTTTTTTTTCTCCTGCTAATAGCTCACCTTACCTAATTACTCTCTTATAGTTAGTATGGCAACACCCATTTTTTCATGTCCTCTTTGTGTGTATATACACGTATACATCTTCATACTGTATTTTTCACTGCATGCATCCAATGAAGTGGGTTTTAGCTCATGAAAACTTATGCTCAAATACATTTGTTAGTCTAAGGTGCTACAAGTACTCCTCGTTCTTTTTAGTGAAGTTACTGTCAGCCATACAAGCAAAGATTTTTCTTTCACCAAGCTAAAAATAAAACTGAAGCTAACAGAGTCAAAGTTTAGAAGGGTCTTCATGATGCTCAGTCTCGAGATCAACAGCTGTGTCTAGAGATCAACAGCTGTGCCAATGCAACTCCATGAATCATCCACCTGGTGATACTTGGCGCTCAAAGCCAACATGTGCTTCAAATGTCAGTACTCCTCCATGTCACCAAATGTAAACCTCAATCCTTTCTTACTACTTGTATACTGTAGAATACTGTACCATTTACACTGGGCCACATCAAACTTCAATGAAAGCAAAGCAATGGTCATTTCCCCCCTATTTTTCACATTCACACTTATGCTTTTATTTGTAGGACTTTTTAATACAATACTTCTGAGACTGATATTTTAAAAATGTCTGGTGCATGATTCTTTTCATAAGTCTTGGGCTACAACTAATTGTATATAGGAAACAGAATCTCAACACTATTAAAGACTCAATAAATATTAATTTAATTAGTTTCCTTATTCATAACAACCAACACACTCAACTAAGTTTGATCGAAATGCTGAACTCAGTTCTCAAAAGCAGCAAAAGGACTAGCACATCTTAAATATGACACCACACTGACTGGGTCTAGGGTATTCTCAAATACTGAAGATTTTCATTTCTAGTTTGACTACAGATTTAGGATTGTTCAAGTAACTGTTTTCTAGAAGTCGGTCAGTCATATAGGTACAAGCTTTATGTTGACAACAGATTTACATAATATGTAAGCACTTCAAGCTCCATCAAAAGATCATGACTTGAATTATCAGCAACAAAAATTATTCTGAGAACAGCAAATCTGATGCATGACTGAAAATACAAGAAGGGACTACATCATTAACTGATGCTTAAGCATTTAAAAAGCATAATTTATTAACTACAGAAGGATGAAGGAAAATTTTAATATTGAGTATATATATATATATATAGGCAAGCTGGAGATTAACAAATAACCCTTCTACCTAACCCCTTTTGTACAGCTTTCTTTCCCTTCCATGACGGGTATGAGATTTTATTATACATGATGTTTCTTCAGAAACACACATTTGTGCTTCTAGATACGTACAATCCATTTCTTACATATTATACAATACAATTATTCAATAATTATTCCCCAGAAGAATACATATATGTTGTAGATAAGTTTTTATCCTGCACTTGTTAATATGGTATCTAAGCTCCTCAAATTTCTAACATTTTTCATACTTTTCACAGGGCAAATGCCCAGCATTTCCAGATCCCTGCAATTAACAGAACTGCTTTTCTAATCACAAGCTATTCAAGACAAGACATGTTTACAACTCTGTCCCAGGCACTCTGAGACAGAAGGCTGAATGTATCTTGTATACATCAATTACATTATAATATCAGGTCACCTGAACTGCAGTAAAGCATTTATACATTTGAAACACAAAAACGAAAGCAGCAAAAAGAGTCCTGTGGCACCTTATAGACTAACAGACGTTTTGGAGCATGAGCTTTCGTGGGTGAATACCCACTTTGTCAAATGCACGACGAAAGTTACTTAGGACTGTGATTTTCATTTAAAATATTAAGTTAATAAAGAATGAGAGCCTTTTAATTTACATTTCAAGTTATGCTCAATTTCTTTTATTTTGACTGAATGGGATAACACATGACCTTGCCATTCCACACCCTGAGTCTCCATTGATTCAAAAGGAATTGTGACACAGACTAAAGGATCAGTGCCTACAAGATTTTGGCTTTGCAACATCAATAAACACATGACAAAAACCCAGTATGGATTAGTCCTGTTAAAAAAAAAAAAAAAAAAAACAAGTGTCTCTCTTTCTTAGAGTTGGAAAAAAAGAATAAACTGCTCTTACTACAGCATCACTGAAACATTTAAAAAATCCTTCCCCTGAAGAATTGTGGGTGGGTGGGTTGGTTTTTTTTTGTTGTTGTTTTTTTTTTTTTAAATACTCCATATCAACAATTGTTCATCTCTTCTCTGTCAGTTAGCTATTTAACCCAGGGAGTTTTGTCTGAATTAGTTTAATTCAAGAGAACTTTAAACATGTAGATACAGAGTTCCAAGTTGAACACTAAGAGATGAACACAGTAAGAATACCTGAGATGCTGAGTTCTTGCAAACAAGATTTGCAATTGCTATGCAATCAAAATTTGCAAAGAGAAATATTAAAAAGAATTAAAAATAAATTCATCTTAAACCAAAAATTCGTGTTAAGAGCAAGCTGAACCAAACAAAAGTAGGGACGGCTGAAATTCAGGGAAAACATACCACACAAAGGAAATAAGCAGTAATTATTACTACCATAGATAGCTATAGAAAAATAAACTGAATCAAACTGCATTTAAAAAAAATTAAAGCGTTTCCAAAATTTCATTGCTAAGATTCGGGCAGATGAAGAGCCCCTGAGACTGACACTGGAAAGCCAATTCCAACAGGAAACACAGCCTGATTATGTCATCATGACAGGCAGGTCAGAGGGCTAGCAGACATATGAAATAGCTGGCATTTCCTACACTTTTTAGAAAAATTCACTATTTTTGTGCATGTATATTTTATCCTCAGTATGCAGTACGTTTCTTTTCATGTCTAGTACTACCAGAAGAGTGTAGATTGCCTCCAAAATCTGTTCACCCTCTAGTTCTGTAAGCCAGTGACAAGCAGCATGTTTGGGACTAAAAACAAGCAGCTGTACAGTAATTGCCACCCTCATCTCCTCTCAACTCGTAAAATACTTCCTCTGGGTTTTAGAGATAGACAACACCACAATCAAACCTTAATCAAAAGCTCACCTTGCCACAGTATACACATCCTGACAATACCTCTGGGTTTTCCCAGACTTCTTCCAAGGTGTCGGCTTCCTGCATCTGCCCTTGACAGCTCTCCAACACCCTCAACTCTCTGGTATCACCACAAAACCTCTCTCCTCTCCCTTCACAAACGCTGACCTTCTGTGGCTTCACCCCAATTTACATTACTCAACTACTTGCTCCTTCAGCTGGGTTACAAATAAAAGGCCTTCAAAATAGTCAGGCAACATCCAATATAGCTTTCACGAAAATTGAACTGCTTGAGCTCCTGGCCTCTCATTTTGTAAGTAGCTATTATTTAAAAATTAGCATAAGTTCTGAATGAAACCAACATTTCGGGATGGGAAGTGGTGTGATGGTTCCATTACTGGAGATGGAAAAGGATTCTGGGCAGCTCACTTCTCCTCTGGTCTGATGAAAAGGTGGAGGATGGGAGGGACAAAAGGAAATTAAGAAATAGCCTTTGCAAACTACTGGAAAGATCCATACATCTGACATGATCCTGAACCAGGAGGCAAAACTGAGAAATTCTAGTTCTTAGACTTCAACGAGGGAGGGGGGAAGTCAGAACTTTACCTTTTCTGTAAGGTAAGACAAAGATTGTATTTGAAAAGGACTGCTGTTATAACTTGACTGGAGACCAACATACGGAAAAGTTAGGCTTGCCTCTATGGAATAAAGATGGCAACGAAAAAGAGACAACTTACTCACAGAATGAGTGCCTTGCTGGTGAAAGGACTTCATTCTAATCATAAGATTTTGGAGATAAAGAATATCCCCAAAACAGTCTCAGGTTCTTGAAAGGACAGGATAAGGAGCATGAGGAGTTTTGATTATGTGTAGGGGCTTACCAAATTCATGGTCCATGCTGGTCAATTTCACAGTCATAGGATTTTAAAAATTGTAAGTGTCACAACTTCAGCTATTTACATCTGAAATTTCACAATGTTATAACTAGGGGGTCCTGACCCAAATGAGGGTTGTGTATGTATGGGCGGGGGGTGGGGCAGTGTCAGAAACCAAATTTTAATTAAACCAAATTTTAAACCAAATTAAAGTAGGAGGTTGCGGTATTGCCACTCTTACTTCTGCACTGCTGCTGACAACAGCACTGACTTCAGAGCTGGGCAGCCAGAGAGTAGCAGGCAGCACAGATGTGAAGATTAGATAGTATGGGGGAGGAGGGAGAGTCATCACTTTTTGGGAGGGAAGGGCTAACTTTACAGGTGGGCAACCATCCAGGGCCCTGTGGTTAGGAGGGCACTTTGGTTCCCCCGCACACATATACAGCCAGCCCAAGGCCCCTTTTACCTCCCGAATGCTGGGCCCAGAGCCAGGGATGGGCAGGACTGAGGGCCAAGGGCACAGGAACCTTTGTAGAAGGGAGGAACCACTGGTGCCAGAACCAGGGGTGCTGGGGGCTATGCCCCCCACCTTTTTAACATGGGCATAGTTTGGGGATGGGGCAGTGTGATACCCCCCACCAAACTGCAAGTTTACGCAGCTACTCCCTGTGCACCGACTCTTCTCCCCAAGCTGGGAAGGAATGGGGGAAGGAAATAGGCAGGGGTGTGGTGCTTCCTGCAGCCGGAGGAGGTTCTCAGAGGTGGGAATGACCCAGCCCCAGGAGCGGCCCCTCCCCACTCCTCCCAGGAGGAGCAGCTGGAACTGGGCGAATAGTAGGAGCCCCAGCTGGGGCGCCCCCAGCCCTGCCCCTCTTCGGCTGATTTCATAGTCCAGGGTGCATTTCTCATGGTGAATTTGGTAGGGCCCTAATTATGTATCTTCTCCCAAAAGGACGAATCCAAAGGGCATGGTGACGACCCAAAAAGTTACCTGAATGGTGGCTTCTAGACAAAACGAATCCTAGTTTATATCATTTATGCTGTGCACTTCCAGGAGACAACTGGAAAGACACATACATACCAGTTTTAGAAGTCTGGCACAGAGAGTCCCGTCTGTGGTTCAGTTAGCCATTGTGTGCCTACTCTAAAAGAATATGTAGATGGCTATAGCTGAATATTCATTAGTTGAAAGATCCACATTACAGCGCCTTCCATCTTCCAGTCAATGGGTCACTGCATAGCGACAACATTTCAGGAAAGGCCAGATTAAATAAGTCACCAGAAACAATGTACTTTTCATTGTCACACAGTTACAGATCTTGGAAAGCTACAATGAGTTTTTAGATTCTCTACAGAATTCTGTGTAATGCAGATATGGATGGAAAGGCGCAGATCACCTGCAGCTTCCTAAAGACAGATGATGGGAATAAACACCAAGGAGTCCCCTTGCATTTTTTTTTAAATTAAAAAAAAAAAAAAAAAAGAGGCCTTATATTCTCTTCTGGGCCTCCTGCTAAATTATAATCTTAAGGGTCCCAGATACATGAAACCAAATGGACCCCGCTCCTCAGGGGCAATCTTCTCGGGTTTTCTACATAGCACATATATACCAGGGAAGGAGAACATATGGCAGTCCTCTCTGATAACAAAGAATCCATTCCCTTTTCCTTGTGAATCTATGAAGTGGAACTTTCTTTTTGCATGCCAGAGACCCAACAAGACAACACAGATGACAATGGACCCTGCACTTGGACCACTTTTTGAGGAATCCAGAGACAAAGGGAGCAAACAGCAAAACCTCAAACACCAGACTCTTGCTCCCTTCCTGTAAGACAGGAAACAACTGTGGAGCAAAGCCAGGAGGACCGGGCTCCAAAATTCTACCTTATCCAAATTGGTTCCCTGGCTGAATGACAAAAGGAGAAGGAATATGCAATGTATGTACAGGAAGAAGCTACATCTCAGAAACGTATTACATGAATAGACAATTGTCTCAGCCATTAGCAACAGCCCTGCACAAACGATAATTCAGTTATTCTAACAGGAAAACTGGAAAGTTTGCTGACAGTCTTTTCAAGACTAAGGGATGAATCCCCGTTTAAGTTTGCATATATTACTGTGTATCAAGATTGGATTACACTCTGAAATATTCAACATATGAAAAAACTGTGCAAAAAACCCTGAAACTTATTAAACGAGACTACAGAGTAAGAGGTCTAAATATAGTATATATCTATTTTTAACTCAAACATGCACTTTACTAAGAAATAGTATATTTCTTAGCAGGTCAAATATTTCAATTTGTTTAGCAGGTCAAATATTTCAATTGATAAACATTATACAATGGAACAGCAGTAGGGGTTAACTGAAGAAATATCCTCTAGCAACAGCCTGCAGAGGAAAGCGTTCCCTTTACTGGAGACAAACTAAAGGCCAAGACTGGTTCGAGTCATATGTCAGGACATGCCTTAATTATTTGGTTTCTATCTTCTCATTGGGAAAAACTATAACGCAGACATCTGGATTGGTATAGATTTATTTGCACAATCAGGTCTTTTAATCTTAACAATGAATTAGTGTAAGATGTATGTGTCATGGAGAAAAGGATCCATAAAAAACAGCAGTATTCCCTCATTTAAGAGTTGTTCTGTCCTATTGACATATACATAAAGTTATTATAAATTAAATTTAAAAGATTACAAGGTACTGAATGTTAAAATTAAGTCATTTTGATCTAATTTCTCATCTTTATTGCCCAAAATAAAATGAAGTTATTTAAGACAAAGTTAAACTGTCTCCATTATTTTCAAAACTCAATTTATATCAAACCTTCAATAGCATCTACAGCACTTTGATGGGTTAAGGTATCCTGACTCAATTTAAAAAAAATGTATTCCATAATCATAATCCATTGTGAAGCTGCATGACATGCAAGGTTTGTAGGCTAAAACCTGTCTCTAATACTGCCCCATGTATGACTATGAGGAAACCCCAACACTGACACTATTCCACCACAATGGCCCATTGCAGCATAACAATCAAAAGGATTTAAAAGCATTGTACTTGTGCTCAAAAGGTATAACGATCAGCTTTTATAAATTATCCAAACTTCCCATAAATTTCAGTGTCTATGTATAAGTGAAATAGCATGAATTTAAAAGAAACAAGACAGCTGAGAAACATAATTAGGATTTAAGAACATATGGTAATAAAGCAAAGACTTAAAACAGATCATTTGCCGTAGCAATGAACAACTAAATCCTAGAACTCCTTATTTTGTTGTGGATGAGAGAATAGGAGAATAAAAACGCTTAGACTTTCCTAATTTGGTAAAACCTATGACTCAGAAGTTTTCAGTGTATAAACTCCAATTGCGATTGCCAATTCCCATCACACTAATACAGGACAAAATGTTTTTCCTGCATTCTTTATTTATAGAAGTTCCATATATTAAAGGGGGAGGGAGAGAGGAGTATTAAATGGGATCTCCCATTCATCAAGGGTAAAATACCAAAATTATGGGAGAATGTCATCTGAAGAAAACACACATATTTGTATTAATTTTCATATTAAAGTTCACTGTTTGCATATTGAGTAACTGCTAACTAAAATCAATGTAGGCAGAAAGCAGGAACAGAAGCAGTCAGCAGGAGATCTCATCAAGGTTTTAAAGACTGTTTGAGGTTCCCTTGTTTCTTGCTTAAAGACTCAGTGCTTACTAAATTTTATCTCTCCCCCCAACGAGGACCCACAGCAAAAACTATAATCTTAAAATGATCCCTGACTCTGCAGGATTAAAATTGTCTTTAACTAAAACACAAAAATTGTTTTTATGTCACGAACAAATGAGTGCTTTGGCTGACTATTTTATCTAGCATACTTTTAACTATTACTAACTTATTTTTGCTGTACCTGTTAGACTAAGTCTCTAAAGGCTTCGAAGTGCATAAAAACATTGTCTGTCAAGTTGAACAAGTACCATAAAACATCAGTTTATACTGTCAAATTTTAGTACTGACCTACAGTAATTCATAGCTATAAACCATGGTTTTCTGGGGTTACACAATATGCATGACAGAGCAAGTTTCTCGTAGCTCTAGCTCCAATTCTCGCTCCCACATAATCTGTTTTTGCTTGGCATTAGAGTGCACAATTTTCTCTCTTTAAACCTTTTGCTGATGAAGTAACTGGTCAGTGCCCAATATTTGGACCAACAGTAGTAGTACAATGCAGAAGACTCCAAAAGAAATGAAGTAAGGTTTAATAAATAAATTATGCCAAAAGGCTCAGATGCTGCTGGAGATTAACTGCTTAATTTACAGATGGCCAGGGGAACTATAGCAGAAGTCATTAATCTTACAAACAGTTATAGAGTCAAAATTTACCAAAAGGTGGAGAGAGAGTGGGAAGGAGTACACATCCCAGACCCAGAACAAAATTACAGAGTCTATTCCAGAGATACCAGGCCCTATAGTGCCCTTCCAGAGAGACACTAGTTAAGAGAAGTAAAGCAGCAGCTCTTAAAGGAATAGGAGTGCACCTTCAGAGCCCCCTGGACAATGATGATATCAGACTGACTTCTTCAGTTCTAACTCTGGACGTTACTTTCTGCTTGCTGATGCTCATTTGTGCCAAGCTCTCTCTTGCTTATTAGCAAGTGCACTTGTCTTCAGATGCAACAGAATGTTTACAGGACACCTTCTATCAAGCAGAGTAGTATTGAGATCTAAACGAAATAAGGATTTATAGGATCCAGCGTCTTCTAGACCTATCTCTAATAGATATAGATATTAAGATTCTGACTTAAACACAGTACAGGTATCCAGATAAGAGACAGTAATGCCTAAATTGGTACTCTATAACCAAACGGGCTTTATAAAAAGGAAGAAGCCCTTAAGTAATATGAGAAAACCTCTACACGTCATACAGCACTCAAGGAGCTCTCTGGATGCAGAAAAGGCTTTTGATTTGGCAGAATGCTAATTTTTATCCATGGGGGGATACTTTTAGAAGTGGATCAAAATAACCCATACAAATCCTGCATCATGTATCTAGGGAAGAAATCAGACTAGTTAGTGGAATGAGTCTCTATTGGAGACAGTCCATCATGCATACAGACAGAACTGAATCTGGCAAGACAGTCACATTACAAAATTGTGTGCTAAACTCATATTCCAAAATTCTGGCATCCATAAAACATCCTGTTACTTAAACGTGCTCCTGACTGAACATGAGAGGCACTTGATCAAGCAAAAAGAGCAGACTGTGGTGATATATGAAATAAATAATGATGCTTTCACACTTTGGCTGAATGAGAATATATTCACATGTTGGGGCAAAATATAACTGGAAAGAAAAATTCAGGGATGGACAACTCAAAACAAATTGATGAAGGCAAGATATTAAAAAAGAAAAAGCACAATGAGTTTATAAAGATTGTTTGGGTCTTTTCTTTTATGGAAGTTTTTTTTTTTTAATAAAGTAAGCAAAGCTATCATACAAGGGTTTGAAGTTTCAGCACTCAAGATTGTCCAGAATGTATAATTTCATTACTATGATTTAAAAAGACAAACTAGATTAAGCTATTAAGTTACGGAGTACAGACTGTAAATATTACGCAACAAAAATAGAATACAGACAATTATTGGGTTGTAATGCTAATCAGATAGTACTACACATGCATTATGTGGTTCACAGAATGCATGTTTCTCCACCTCTGTCTATAATATGTAATATTGTCCCACATGACAGTATAAAATGTAAGAGAGCCAGATCCTCTTTCATACACATGATATGGAAATGCTGGACAGTAAAAATATTTTGGAAATCTAGCCTGAAATAAAAAAAAGAAAAAATAGAGATAGAACTCAAACAGGACTTAAAGACATGTATTGGGAGTTGGTCTACAAAAAGGATTTAAAGAGGGAACAAGGAAGCTACACTTTTTCTTGCCCTTTATAGCAAAAGAAGAAACCCATGGATCCAAGGCAACAGGTCATACTGTAGCTCACAGGAGTAAACCATTAGTAGAATATCTACTAATGAAAAATTTACTATGAGAACAGGGAGAGACAAGCTCACAAAAGATGGATAAAAGTAATTTTACAACTTTCACAAAAAAACAGAAATTGAAATCATTGAGACACTTCAATATGGGCACAATCTTGTACTTACAGTACAAATAGTCAAGGAGAGCCTACGTAGACAACAATCAAATTACATCCCTTTTTTCCTTTAGCTTTCTGTACTTACCTTCTGAGACTCTCTCTCCCACCCCTAGAAAACCATCAGCTTCCCAATAAATTACTTGTTTAAAAGTTGATATCTGTATGTTTAACTATTCATATTAAAGTATGGTTCTGTTTAAATAATTTTAAAAAAGAAAAAGGCTAATGAAATAACAAATGTACAATTAAATACTGTTAATTTTGTAACAAGATAGGTACTTGTGTGTCATGGCACCAACTAAAATGTTTTATTGTAAACTACCTGAAATTATCAATGACATTTTCTTCCCTTAGTTTATTGCCCTCTGCCCCTCTTCATCCCAGTCCCCCCCTCCACCCCAGAGTGTTTCAAGCCTAGTACTCCTTTGTCCTGCTTGTTCCTTTCCATCCTTCCTTTTCTCTCTTCACTCATTTTCTCATTTTTCTCCCCCCTTCCCCTTCCAACCTGGTAGAAACAGCAAGAGTACAAGAGGTCATAGCTGGATAGCCTCTCTCTCTCCTCATCCCCCCACCACCCCGAGGCAAAAAATGAAACAGACATTGTTCAGGGAATACCATCTGACCATATAGGGGAACACCACTCTACCATGTCTCCCCACTCCCAACCAATGAACACATAGGGCTGCAGCTAGTGCCCTGAGAGTGTGAGGGGACTAAACCAATAAAAGGAGGCAAGAGGTAGCAGCAGTGGGAATACATGCATGCAGTGCCTCAGGAACGCCAATATCACCACCAACCGCTAACTGCATGTCTTTTTTCTGACTGAGTGGGCTTGACAATTAACTTCAGATAAAATGATATCAACTGGGCATGGGTAGGGTCATATTGTTATTTCGATTGTGGGGTTTTGTTTTTTCCATTTGAAAAACTATAAAATCTCTCCTTTCTTTATTATGTTTTGGAAAGATTAATATTAAATCTCTATTTCTATTTCAACCCAGAATAACAAGACATTTGGAAAAGCAGAGTGTTTAAGCACCGGCAGAGAATAAATATTTAAAATATTTGTATATAAATAAAATTAAACTTGTCTTGTCTTAAAATTAAGATTGTAAACTTTTTAGGTAAGGTCCATGTCTTACTAGATATCTGTAAAATACCTAGCACAAGGGGGCCCCAATCCTCACACAGCATTTAGATTTCATTGTACTGTACTGTAAACAGCATCAACATAATGGAGATGAGCATTACAAGGGCAGAAATATAGGAAACTGTTTCAGAAATGGAAGGACAAAGTCGTTTGGGGAAGGATATGATGGTATCCTTAAATTCCTCTGTTAATTGTGGAGTGGGATCTTCTGAGAGTTCTATATAGTAGATCAGGGGTAAGCAACCTATGGCACAGGTGCCAAAGGCGGCCCGTGAGCTGATTTTCAGTGGCACTCACACTGCCTGGGTCCTGGCCACTGGTCCGGGGGGCTCTGCATTTTAATTTAGTTAAATGAAGTTTCTTAAACATTTTAAAAACCTTATTTACTTTATATACAACAACAGTTTCATTATATATTATAGACTTATTGAAAGAGACCTTCTAAAAATGTTTAAAATGTATTACTGGCACGCGAAACCTTAGAGTGAATAAATGAAGACTCGGCACACCACTTCCGAAAGGTTGCTGACCCCTGTAGTAGACGGTGTTGGAGAGTTGTCTATTGGCCTCATTGATGTAGTCATCACAATTAAGGACTATGATAGCACCCCCTTTGTCTGCTGGTTGGATTTCAGGACTGTATAGATACAGTCTCGGTGGTAGAGAGATTGTGGTGGATATAATGTTTATTGAGGATTTCAGTCAATTTTTTTGCTGACGCAATCAACGTAATGATCTACTGTATGGTTTTGTTCTCTGAGGGGTGTCCAGGCAGATTATTATTTCTTATGACAGTCAGTGGGGACATTGGGGTTGGTGTAGTCTTTGGCCTGGTCTACACTGGCGGGGGGGGGTGTGTCGAATTAAGGTACGCGACTTCAGCTATGCAAATAGCGTAGCTGAAGTCGAACTACCTTAGTTCAAACTTCTTACTTGTCCAGATGCCGCGGGATCAAAGTCCGCGGCTCCCCCGTCGACTCCGCCACCGCCGTTCGTGGTGGTGGAGTTCTGGAGTCGACGGGAGCGCGTTCGGAGTTCAAACTATCGCGCCTAGATTAGACGCGATAGTTCAAACTCCGAGAAGTTGAACGCTACCTGTCGACCCGGCCGTAAGTATGGACGTACCCTTTGTTGTGAAAGAATTCCTTAATGCATAGTTGGAGGAATTCTTCTAGTTCATGTTGGTATGTTATCATATTCTATGGTGGGGCAGAAGTTCACTCCACTGGAGAATACAGAAACCTACATTCTGATCAGAAGAGTTTTTGATGATAGTGGGATATTGTGTAGTGTCCATGTGGTGGGTCATTTGTCTTGGTTTCTCCTGGAGGTTGTGTTCCATTGGTTGTGAAATTGTTGTACTTGGTTCCATGTTTTGTCTTGCGTTGGATGGCTATCAAACTGCCTTTTTTTTTTTCCTTGGAGGGGGGTGGGGGCGTTGGGTTTCCTGCATGATCTTCTAGGTAGGATTCCCTATGTGTTTCTGCAAACAACTTGTTAAAATTCAACAAATTTTTATGTTGAGAAGTTTTCCAGCTCTAAATATTTTTTAAGTCCCTTATGAACCATTATTATTAGCAGCATGAACCTTTTAATAAGTCATGTAAAACATAGGTTTTCTTAAAGAAACATCATTTATAAAATTATACAGAGTGCTCTATGAAACAAGGGTTTATGCTGGTTAGTTAGAATTTCTGTATCTTAATCGAATATTTTATGTCACAAATGGTTAATAATTAGACACATGCACATCTCTCTCAAACAGTCATTTGACTGACAGTCTGGTGAATGCAGTTTTATTGAGAACGTCACGTGTAATTATTTGGATAAAAATGTATATAGGCTAAAAGTGAATTTCTAAATACCAAATAAGAACATGATCAATAGGAAGTGTGTGGAAAAACCACTTTATGGTTCTTAATTTGGGCTCAGGATTTACTTTACACAGAAGCTAGTCTTGCTACAGTAAGGGTGGAACTAGCTTTTTGTTATAAACCCAGATGTAGCAACCTTACCCTTACTTATAAAATGTCAAACTGGAAAAGTGTAAGATACAGTCACCAATGAAACCACCGCTATAGTTGGGGACTCAGTGACAACACAATAATTCCCTGATAATGTTTAATAGTTTGGTCTTACCATAGGAATGAACTGCATTTTAACTGTCACTTGCTGAAGTAAAAGGGTATTGCACTGTTCAGGAACACTGTTACAATGCACTCTGGTCCTTTTTAATCTTGCAAGAGAAAACTGTGTTTTAACTGTGAAACAGGATAACTATGTTGTATCCAACTAGTCAGATGTAGCAGTACTTACAGTGTCGTTCTGAGCTAAAAGAAAAGGCATCTTCAGATATGGAAAACAATCTTCTTCCAATAGGAGTGCACTCTGTCCCGATTTTTAATACAGTTTTTTAAATAAGAGATTAAGTAGCATGCAATCAGTTGAGACTACCCTAACTCCTTAGGAACAATTCACCTGTGTGTCAAAAATGTTACATTGCTTTAGGATTTAGCAAACATGGCCCCAATCCCACAAAGATTTATGGAGGTCCTTAACTTTATGCCCTCTGAGCACTTACAGGGCACCAAGTTAAGCATGTGCCCCTGTAAGTAGTCCATGTGCCAAGTCTTTCCAAGATCAGAGCTTTAGTTACAAATACCCTATGGTATTGCATTCCTGAGTTGATGATCTCACCTAATTTAATTTTTGAGCTTTAATTTTCTCGCCATCCATGAGCTCAGACTATCCTGAGTTTAACACTAAAATATTTGAGACTCTGAAAGTTAAACCTTTCTAAGACCATATTTTCAGCCACAAGCAGCGTTAACCAACTGAGAAATATATGATACACATTAAAAGTCTTTAAATGATCAGAGGGGACTCATTCATTGATAACGGCTTTTTGATACTGCCATTCATATTGAAGTATATTGCACAAAGTTTCACAGACATTTAAAGTCAAACTATGTACAGGAAGCTATGGCAACTATACTCTTGTGACAGAGTTAAAGTGAAGAGAAGTGCCAAGGCCAAGGAATAAGAATTAACAAATATAAGAAGCAGAACTGGATTATTTTATTAGCAAGAGAAGATCAGAAAGTAAGTCTCAGGGACACAGAAAAAATATTACAGATATGTGACAGTGGGAATAGGACCTACTGTCCACGGAAGTGAGAAAGAAGGGTTGGGGGGAATCTCAAGAAAATTAAAGATGAAATTGAGGTTGAAAAAGGAGAAGTAAAGAAATTAGAGTTACAGGTGAGGAAAGGTCAAAACAAAATGAAACACTTATTCAAAGATACAAAAATTGCCATTACACACTCTCTAGTTCTTGGAGGGCTGGGATAAACACAACTTCCAACTTACAGCCTTCTAACAGCCCATCCAGCAAACCATCCCGGTGGTTCACTGGATAAGCCTCTCAGTATCAAACTACAGATGTTTCACTGACTCCAAACTTATGGGGGACAGTGAGGGCAGGTCTACACTATGGGGGAAAATCGATATAAGATACGCAACTTCAGCTACGTTATTCATGTAGCTGAAGTCGAAGTATCTGATATCTAATTACTTACCGTCCTCACGGCGCGGGATCGACGTCCGCAGCTCCCCATGTCGACTCCGCTACCACCGTTCGCGTTGGTGGAGTTACGGAGTCGACATGAGCGCGTTCGGGGATCGATATATCGATCCCCGAGAAATCGATATATCGATCCCCGAGAAATCGATATATCGATCCCCGAGAAATCGATATATCGATCCCCGAGAAATCGATATATCGATCCCGAGAATCGATATATCGATCCCCGAGAAATCGATATATCGATCCCCGAGAAATCGATATATCGATCCCCGAGAAATCGATATATCGATCCCCGAGAAATCGATATATCGATCCCCGAGAAATCGATATATCGATCCCCGAGAAATCGATATATCGATCCCCGAGAAATCGATTGCTACCCGCCGATACGGTGGGTAGTGAAGATGTACCCTGAGGGCATGAGGGGGAAGCATTTTTTGAGCACTACAAGGAGAAGCTATTTTCAAGGCACAGATCATTAACCTGACCTTCTCTGTGTTTGTGGGACCTGGGGGAGTGGGAAGGGGAGAGAGAATGGACAAGATAAACCAATATTGATACAAAGGGCAGAAATGTGCCTCTTTCCCTTTCCCCTCCCAATATTCACTAAACTCAGAAGTAGTTTAGTATCAGGCCCTGACTGATGGTAGTGTCACCAACTCCATGGCTGAGTCTCCACACTGACAAAGAGCAGGATCTTGGAAAAGGGAGGAACAGGCTCAGCATCTGAGCTTGTAGCTTCACACTAGCATCTACATCAACAAATCCACCTCTGTCAAGCATACTTTGATGCAGACTTGAACTAAACATGTCATAATGCTTCCTTTGCAATATGCTTCTACTAATTCTATATCTAATTAAAAATGAAGTTAGATATTAAAACAGATAAGTGAAATTTTAGTGTTTTCATGTGAAACTGGTATTTTCTTTCAGATCTGTTTAGAGTCTTTATAACCTATACTCCTCATAACCCTCTCAATTTATTGAGTGCTGCCAAAAAGATGAGAATATTCTCTCAAAGATAAAATAGAAAAGATGTAGCCTATAATGTATATTTCCATATTTCTTCAACTTCTAAAACAAACAATTATTTTTTCTAATAAGCCTTCACTTTTCTGGAGTAAAATTCCCAGATTTTTTTGGGGTATCCATTTTCCCCAAATTGTTAGAATCCATTTAATCACCACCTTGAAGTGAAAGTGAATCTGCCAATCATGAACTGTTCCTGAAGAATAAAGATTAATTTTAAATAGAATGGAGGAAATTCAAAGGATGACTTCGTCTTCTTGTGCAGAATTTCTTCTAGAGTACCTGGAGAATTGCGAATTAGGAAAGGAATATATGTAATCCTTTGTAAAATTTGTAATCCTTTATAAATTTAAGAGCTCTATGCTTTCTTCTGGGGAATCCTGTTTTATTCAGTAACTCAGCGAAGAGTTTTCATCCTGAAATTTCTGACGAAATCTTACTTGCAAATTTATTATCCATGGACACAGGTGGCAAATGCAGTTTCCAGAAAGTACCTATCCTGTAGCAAGTCTCAGAACTCATAGGTGAGAAACAACTGAAGATGCTAAAGGTCAAGTGTATATCCTTTATAGATGAGTTTTTGAAGGAAAAAAAACAAACCTCACTAGTTCATGTGAGTATTTTTTTCCCTTAGAGCCATACATGTAGCTGTAATATATACTCTAAAATCTTCTGTTGCTTCATAATTCTTCCTCAAGATATTACCCACCTATCAGATAACTCTTTATATCAGGTTTCAGAGGGGTAGCCGTGTTAGTATGTATCAGCAAAAACAACTAAGAGTCCTTGTGGCACCTCAGAGACTAACAAATTTATTTGGGCATAAGCTTTCATGGGCTAGAACCCACTTCATCAGATGAATGAAGTGAAAAATACAGGAGCAGGTATAAATATGTGAGAAGATGCGTGTTGCTTTACCAAATGTGAGGTCAGTCTAAGGAGAAATCAGACATTCCCTCTATGAAGATACTTTTAGCTAAGAAAGTTACAGTTAATATACTGCCTTACAGTAACAAAACAATATGCTCTCTCTCAACAGACAACTTCTGAAAATGTTTAATCTCGGTTCATACAGAGGAATTCTCATTACGTATTTATTATATCACCCAGTACAGAACAAAATGTGATAACTTACTTGGGGGGAAAAAACACTGATTAAGGAAAAAACATTCTTGTCATCTGGCTGAGCATTTAAAATTGTAATAGTCTACAGTCTAATAGTCCCTTTTCACCAATAGGTTCAAAACATTCTGCAAAGTGTTTCTTTGGTCTCTTCATCAGACCTTTCTAAGTCAGATTATTTCCCTCTTAAAATGCTATTTAGGATGCACACACACAGCTATCACTTGCCTGACAAAGAAAAGATAACTATGTAACGCTGGTAAAGACACTAAGTATTGTGTACAATTTGGTTCACATCATTAACGAACAAAAAAAATTGGAGGTAGTAGAGGGAAGGATGGGAAACATAAGAAAGTTAGGACAGATGACCAAAGAGGAGACAATAAAAGATTTTAGAAAGTACAGTTTGAAGAGAGAGAGAGAGAGACACACACACACACACACAAAGTAGGGTATTACTTAATGGTTTGCAGGACTAGCATTTGGAAGAGGGCATTGGGGCTGGAGCACCCACAGGGAAAAATCTGTGGGTGCTCTGCACCCACCAGCAGCCAAGCTCCTCCCCCCCCGGACCCTCCATGTCCTCCTCCTCCCTAGAGCGTGCCATGTCCCCGCTCCTCCACCTACCTTCCAGTGCTTCCTGCCTTGCCACCGCCAAAAAGCTGTTTGGCGGTGTGCTTGGAGGGAGGAACAGGAAAGTGGCGCGCTCAGGAGCTTTGGGGAAGGAGTCAAAATAGGGGCAGAGTTGGGACTGGGACTTTGGGGAAGGGGTTGGAATGGGGGCGGTCGAGCACCCACTGGCGGGAGCAGAAGTCAGCACCTATGGAAGAGGGTAACTTATCGTAGCACCATAATGAGCAGAAGTAATGTGTGTCCCAAGATGATAGATATTAGAAAGGATGTAATAATAAATCTATTTGAATGAATCAGCTGAAGTGGTGGTTGAGATCCTATCACCATGTTTCAAATAGATTATATAAGCAAGGCCTGCTTAGTTTACCATTCAGTAAAACCACAGTTGCCTTGTTTCCACTCTTTTTACAATGGAATAAGTGTTTTTTTCTCTCACCTGTCTATAATCAGCCATCTTTAGCAGAGGCACAGTGCTAACTTCACAGTAAATATTACAAAATGACTTTTTCTAGGATTTTACAGTGAACTAATCCTAATGTGCAAGTTATCTCACTGTAGGAGATTTTATTATTTACTGAACAAACAACAGAAAGCAGAGAGAAGACCTTAGTATGAAGATCTGCACACGTGCTTCTGGCATCACGAAGAGGTGGTTCTAAGAATACTACTTCTCCCTCTATCATCCATCCGAGAAGGAGACAAGATCAAAGAGCATGGCAGAGCACCTGAGCCTCATGTAGAGAGCACTTCCCAAAGAGACTACTGCCAAACAGACCAAAGCATGCATAATCACATTTTGAACTCTATACAACCTACTGTGAATGCTGGTTCATTATAGCTTTTCAACTGGTCAGATTTGATATGAATGCAGACCAGACTGATTTAAATCAAAGCAATATTCTCTCTATGCCTGCAGAAGAGGCTACTGCTGTCAAAGCCTGGCTTAGCACTTCAACAAACTCTGGTTCCAGGCACTCAGTCAACAGTTCAGTGGCTTAACTTTCTTTAAAACTTTGCAGCAAACATACACTGCTTAGTATTAATGTTTTTCATTTAAATTAATAGAATACAGTAAAGTTTAGGCCTTAACACAGGTGTCATACTTTTCAAATTTATTTTTAAATATATTTTTAAAACTTGTTTAATTAAGAAAATCCATTTTAATTACAAATTTTTTTTATTTTTAAAATATCATTGATTTTTATCCCCTCTGCTTGGGAATACCACATTTGTTTTCCCCCTTTCCCAGTTCAACCTCTGAAGTTACACAATGAATATTGAACCTTAGACCACTAGCAGTTTAGAGCTCAATACCTCAGGACCCAGCAAGGCTAGAAACAGGAGACTTAATTTTGGACTGGATACCGCTCTTGCCCTTAACAGGACCAGAGATATTGGATCTTACAAGTCCAACCTTAAATATGGGGAAAAATATTTTGTATTATTAAAAGTCTAAAATTAGTTATCTTTTCTCCCTCTAAGCCTTGAAAACTGGACTCCCTGGAACTAAGGCAGCATCATTTTATGTGGGGGAAATGTAACATGCTGTAATACCAACAGAAGTGTTTAAAGACAAGAACATTTAAAAAAAAAAAAACCCACACTATCTCTATACTACATACAGAGAACACACAATGGTGTTGTGTGGTATAAAGTGTTTATTGGTGGGTGAGTAACAATGTCACCTAAACTCAAGCCAATAAAACCACAATATTCACGGCCATGCAGTCATCATATTTTGTATGCACAAATACATATCTGTGTGCGCTTTTCAGAAGCAGTCCATTTCATTCACTACTGACTTGCAATCACTGTTGGGGAGGAACAATGGAAGCTGTTCAAACAATGCAAGGACATACAAAATAACAGTTTAAGTCACAAAATTAAGAACATGAGATAATTCAAACAGAAATTTAGGATTACAGAATGTAATTACTCAACAGTATTTTTAATGTATTCATCGAGGTTACAAAAAAGTAGTAAAGAGTTATTTTGCTATTAAAATACATCTATTTCTTCAATCCTTTGACATTTCTTATGCTATCTTCAAGTTATTAGTTTCAATTATGGGTTTTTTTGGCAATTAAGATATTGGACGGGAACTCAGGAGATCTGGGTTTAATTTCCAGCTCTGACGCAGTCGTCTTCTGTGACCTTGAGCAAGTCACAACCCCTCTATAGATGCGTCCCCTCTCAGTTGCTTGTTTGCTGTATCCCTTTTTCACCCTTTGTATGCCTGCTCTGTTTACATCTTGATCCTGCAAACACTTGTGCATGATCTTAACTCTAAGCATGAGTAGTCCCAATTAATTAAATTGGGCTGCTCATGTGCTTAGAGTTCAGCTGTGTTAAAGGTTTGCAGGACTGGTGATTAAACTGTAAGCTCTTACTACTATGTTTTCGTATGGTGTCTCATAGAATGGCCCAGTCTCTGTTGGGCCTCTATGCGCTAACATCTCTTACTCTTGCAAAACAGAACCACAAGATCTTAGGTGGCCACAGATGTTCCACTATATGTACTGCATGAATTCTTAGTACCAGAGTTGAAATAAGGTCCTTTCTTATAACACTAGTTTCATATCTACAGTCTTATTAGTTGAAAAGACCGGTGTAGAAAAAATTATTATTTTAGGTTCATTTCTATGGATTAACTGGAACATATTAAAATAACATGTTAAAATAATGTATGTTTGAATGCTACTTTCTCTTTTCATTAACATCCTTCATTTTGTAACACTCACATATAGCACACAAAGCAAATACAAAACAGAAGTGGATTCTGCAATACCACTCAACCACCTAAGCAGAAAATGCTGTTGACAGTTCTATATTGATCAGTGTTGGTATTTGTCTGCACTTATGAGTAAATTAAATATGCTTGCGTAATAAGCTTTCTACAGTATTTCAATCAACATTATCAATCTTAATATTTCCCATCTGAAGTACTATGAAATTATTCATTCATTTAGTGGGTTAAATAGATACCTGAAGATTTTCACAGACTTCCCATACTATTCAGGCAGATTTTGTTTTTAGTTCAAGTTATCTCATAACTTATACTACTTGCTTTTTGAAGAAGTTTGTTTAGGATTTGTATACATCTTTACTGAAGACAGTGAAAATAACTAGAAGTTTACCACAACAGAAGTGAAACTTTTTGGTCCTCCCACATTACCACAGCACAGCAAAGCTGGAGTTCTAAACAGTGCAGAAAACACTTGGATGTAAACATAAATGTTTCCACTTTCAAATCAATTTTATTAAATATTTCTAAAATAACTCAAATCTAAACCATTTTTCACACAAAGGGCTTTGTTCCTGATTAGTACTGAGGAATTACCAATCCTGTTGACTTCAGTAGGAGTTTAGAGTGGTCAACACTCTAAAACTGGGTGAAAGTTTTCAAACTGAACAAGAGCAAGCCATAACACTTGAAAGTTGGTAAAGAAAATGTATTTACTTCAACAAAAATATTAATTTGTTCTACTATTATCTACTGCTTCTCACAATCACAATGATACAGGTGCACATCAAAGTGAAGACAAATCATCTGTCTTGATAGGACAAATAATTTTAGAACAATGCATATCACTGTAGAATTTACAAGCTGATGCACAGAAAGCCTACTCAATATTTTACATGTAAACAGCCTTCTATTGATTTGCCACTACAGTATGAACCATGCCATTCCTACTTGATTGTGTCTGGTTCATTGCCTTAAAGGTTAATTGTAGCCCGGCTGAATTTAACTGGGCAGAAGCCTATTACAATTAATCTGAACATGTGTCCTTTGACAAAAGTAAATATTTGCTTTTAAAGTTTGCACACAAAAAAACCTTAAGATTCATCTAAAAGAAAAAAAATATTCCTCATCTGTCTTCTCAGCTTCACAAGGATGCAAAATTAACCTACATATGACATATACCTTTCAATGAAGCAACCTCAGACTTATTTTACAGCTATAATTACTGCATGTGTTTAGTCATATTTATGTAAATTAAGTTGAAAATAGGACAGGAAACCAGACTTGCAAAAAGTACTATTTTAACAATTTGCAGTTTCTTACCTTGGTTTCCCTGGGATACCTGCCAAAATTCTGCCTAATCCGCAATATCCTATCCTGTTACAAAACTCAAAACTGACCTTGAGACAGTCTCAGTATTTAGAAGACCTTTTTGCTAATTATCTAGCCTGAGAAGACATCACACAGTATTATTCTTCATTGCATTTAATTACAGGAAAACTACCTACAGTTAAAATTGAAAGTTTTACTTTAATATTGGACTGAGACACTACCAAAAAAAAGTTCACTTATGAACTGGGGAAGTGAAAATAATGCTATAAATTAACTGTAAATTAAACTTTTGGGGGGAGAAGGAAGATATGGAGAAAAGAATCAAAATTGATTCTGTAGTCAAAATTGAAGAAAAACTATTAAGCTATTTTATAGCATGTACTTCAAACTTCCACTATAGTGAAGGTTATAGACTAGACTAGTTTCCATTTTCAACTTCTTGTTTTCACATGCCCATAACATTCCAAAACATTTACCTTTTGTTCTGAATCTTTTCATGCTTTACCACTGCCCAAAGGTGTATATTATATAGGGCAGAAGACACCAGAGCAATTTTAAGAGTTTTAGCAAAATCCCTCCAGTGATTCTGAAATCTTGGAGAGAAGAAAAACAAAATCTGTACTGTTAAATTATAGACACACATTTAAAAAATGGTTAAAGGATAAGGGCCAGAATTTGAAACTTGGCATTGGCTACATTGAGGAGCAGTGTTTTTTGGTGGAGGAAATACATGCTATGAATTGAAAGATCACTTCTGAACATTGCCAAAGAAACCACACTCTCTTTGGGACATCATGGTACATTCTACCTGCTTCTTCTGATCACCAAACTGATACTCTGTCCCAGCAGTAACTTAAATCTGCATGAAGGGTATTTTGGGGCTTTGTTTGCACTTGGAAAATTGGAGGGGAGAGAGAGGAATTGTGCTAGCACCAGTGAAACTCCTTCAGTATTACCAGTGGTGGAAACTGTAGCGAAAACAAGGCTTACACATTTTCACTCTAATTGAACAGCTCTCAGAGAGGTTGGTAGTAAAATTGCTTTTGCCCTGTCCACACAATAGCTTCTGATTGCAGACATCAACCAGTGCAAAACACAAAAACAAAACAAAAAAAAAACCACTTGTAACTTATTACAGCATAAACACGCCCTTAAGTTTTACTGAAACTTCAAACTGTTCAAAAAGACTCAACTTCCTTAACTTCGAGGCCAGAAAAAAAATCATAAATGCAAATACAAACAGCAGATCAGTCTAATTTTGCCAGATTTTACAATATTTTACAAATGCTGTATTTTCATTTAAAGGGAACGTTAAAGCTCAATCTTTTCTGTTGTTCTATCACCGTTAAAAACGTATAGAAAACTGACTCCATCCAAACAGCAGCAGCACAGAGAGGAACTTAACCCATTCACAATGAAGTGTTAACTTCTAATAATTTAACCATTTTAAGGCTCCCAATTTATTCTTTGAAAAGGAAAATTAGTTTTCCCCTTTTTAAAAAAAGACAAAAGGTATTAAATTCAAAAAGTTGCATTCATGCAAATTAGGTCTGCAGAATTAAAATCACAATGTAAGAAAAAGTGAAGGTCTCAACAGCAATGATAATTTGGCAACATTGCACATATTTAGTGTTTTTCTGGTTAAATGTGTAACCAATTAGGATTGCTTGTAACATTACAATTTTCAGGATGTGGAACACAAGCAAATTAATGTTACTGTTACATATGAACCTTAAAACCCACAGAGTCAGGAAATAAAGTTAAAGTCATGTGTGGAGATTTTTTTCAACATGCTTTGCTGTAAACATTTTCTTCTACTTAATAAGAAATCAAAATATTGTTTGACAGAAGAATTGCCTGAAAAAACATGAACTCAAGAACAGAATTATGAGATGAATTCCTTTAACAGAGAGGTCAGAAATTAATTTTTTTCCCCCATATGTCCGATTAATTTTTCATTTAAAATGTATATGCCTACTAAATTCAAACTGGTTGACATAGTTTTGTAAAAAACAAAGATGCTGACCTACATTAAAAAAGGTATCACACATTTCATCTATATTGTTCTACAATACTATGTCTGGACAACTGGTTTTTCCCCAGAGCACTGAAACCCACTCTGTGGATGCAATAATACTGTGCAACTTTGACAGAAGCAAAAATCATCTCCCACAGAAGGATGACGACAACATTTTACGTTCCCACCACCTAAGCCATGTACAACCTAGTGGCACACTTACATACAGAGAAAAATAATCTGACATGGAGATGATATGGCCAATATTCACACCACTCCATCAAATTGTGTAGAAAAAAAAAAAAAGATACAGTGTACTTTTGAACCCGCAAGGCTCAGAAACCAGGCCATGCTGTTGCTTAAGGCACTGAAAGAAAGAATTCTTGTCAGGATATTTTCTCCCACACCCCCCTCTCCCCAAACCAAAACCATATGTTCTTATCATGTAAAGCAAATGCAGGCAATAAAAATATTCTAACTATAGCATAGTTAATACTACCCCAATTAACCCATCCCATGCTGTCCCCTTATCTCCCTCACCACCACTTTCACAGTTTTATCCTTCTCCTCAGGAGAATTTCAGTTCCTTGGTGCAAAATAGCCAGACTTCATGTTAGTACTTTTGTCCAGGTTGCTGCAATTAATTGACTAATCTGCTTATTCCCTGCTAGCCATTTGTACAAGGCGGTCCAATTAACCCCCAAAGAGAAATTAACACTCAGGGAATTATTGGTATCTAATAGGTTAATATCCTTATCTTCATGAACCAGAAAATAGTAAGTCATGGTGGGGGTTCATAATAGTGTCCCATTGCACTTACACTGTTGTACAGGTGACCTTTGAGTGTACGTCTCCTGCCACACAATCTTTTCCAATCCAATAACACAAACACAATTTTCCCCATCATAGTATACTTCAAGCTACACACTCTACTCCTGAGGGCACATTCTGTGCCAAAAAAATTAAAATTCTGCATACGTTTTAAAATTCTGCGAATTTTATTTGTCAAATGAATGTGGAAGCTCCACCATGGTACTGGGGAGCACAGGCCACTGGCTGCACAGATCACTGTGCAGCTCCCCGCCCCTGCAGCGCTGGTGGAGGCTTTACAGAGCTGCAATTTAGGGTACGTCCATACTTACGGCCGGGTCGACGGGTAGCGTTCAACTTCTCGGAGTTGCGATAGTTCGAACTCTGAACGCGCTCCCGTCAACTCCGGAACTCCACCACCGCGAACGGCGGTGGCGGAGTCGACGGGGGAGCCGCGGACTTCGATCCCGCGGTGTCTGGACAGGTAAGAAGTTCGAACTAAGGTAGTTCGACTTCAGCTACGCTATTCGCGTAGCTGAAGTCGCGTACCTTAGTTCGACCCCCCACCCTAGTGTAGACCAGGCCTTAGTAACTGTCCACACCTGCAAGGCACATCCAGCGCTGCAACTCCCTGGCTGCAGCGCTGGCTGTACACCTGGTCTGCTTGGGGTATAACGAGTGCAGCTCTGGTGATGCAGCGCTGCTCGTCAAGTGTGGCCACACACCAGCGCTGCTCGTCAAGTGTGGCCACACACCAGCGCTGTTATTGGCCTCCAGGGTATTAGGAGATATCCCAGAATGCTTTTAATTAAATTACTCTCTTTGTTTTGTTATGATGCCTCTCTTTGTTTTGTTGTGAACTCGGGGCTCCAGAAGCTGCTTATCTAAAAAACAAACACAGCTCCTGTTTGCTGTGATCAATCTGTAACTGACTGTGAACAATCAATTGAGATAACCCACTACCTTGCTGTGAATGAGGCAGGCAGGGGGATGAATGTCTACAGCCTACTGTTTGCTTGAGGAGAGAAAGGGTGCGGGGAGGGGGAGAAAGGGAGTCCGTTGGAGCAGCTGCTTATCTGGTCTGCGGGCTATTTGTAGTTAAGAGTGAATGAGGGGTCGAGGAAATGTTCAGTTTTTCAAGGCAGGGAGCTGACACACAGTGTCGGCTCCAAAAATCCACTCTCTCTCTCTCCCCCGCTCCCTCTTTTGAAAAGCACGTTGCTGCCACTTGAACACTGGGATAGCTGCCCATAATGCATCACTCCCAACAGCGCTGCAAATGCTGCAAATGTGGCCACACTGCAGCACTGGTAGCTGAGAGTGTGGCCACACACCAGCGCTTTCCCTACACAGCTGTATGAACACAGCTGTAACTCCCAGCACTGCACATCTGCAAGTGTAGCCAAGCTTAGCGGTGAGGCTGCACCCAACCCTCACACAGCGCAAGGACCCGGCCTGCCCCAGGAACACCCCAGGTTCCTGCCCCTCTGTCTGGGCAGGCAGGCTCAGCAAGGCAGGATCCAACTTTGGATGGGCTTAATGTGCGGGGATCCAGGTGTGGGTTGAGAGGGTTCTGTGTGGGGCAATCTGGGTGTAGGTGGCTCAGTGGGGAATCCGGGTATGGGGGGGTGGGGAAATCTGGATTCACAGGGGCTTTTGGGGTAGTTCTGGGTGCAACGGTAATGGAATGCTGCAGGGGGGTCCAGGTGAAGGTGGCTGGGGCTCAGCAGCAGGGCAGGGGTTAGGTGTGGGAGGACAGAGCTTGGAGGGGGGGGGTCTGGTTGTGGAGAGCTCAGTGGGGGGAGGTTCAGATGCTGGGGGAGTGGGGCAGGGATCCAGTGTAGCTGGCTGGGGCTCAGTGGGGTGGGGATCCAGGTGCACGAGGCTCATCAGGGTGATCCAGGTGCAGGGGAAATGGGGTTCATCAAGGGGGCCGTTCTAAGTGGGGGGGTGAGGCTCAGCAGGAGGGTCTGGATGCACAGGGGTTAGGTAGATGGGGGAGCAGCTCCCTGTACAGGAATCCCTCTCCCTGCAGCTGAGGAGCAATGGGTGCAGGAAGCGGGGGCAGGGAGGTTTGGAGAGCTTCCTACCACCAGGAGAGAAATCTGGGGGAGGGTCTGACCTGGCCCTGGATGCTGTGCAGGGGAAGAGGAAGTCCCATCCTCCCCAGCCCAACTGGGACTAGCAGCTGAGCCCAGCACAGGGAAGGAGCCAACAGCTGGGTCCCCAGTCCTGCCTCTTGCCCCACAGCGATTTACCTCTCTGCCAGCTACTCTGGGAACCCGAAACATACTGCTGGGGAGGGTCACATGATTGTTCTTGTGGCTTCCCTTTGCTTCCCAGCCAGAAAGTCATTTTTCTACGGGAAAGCAAAGAAATATGCAGAGGACATAAATTCTGTGCATGTGCAGTGGCACAGCATTCCCTCAGGAGTAATACTCAAGCTTTCACTGTCATCAAAAAGGCATCCCACCTGCCTCTCCAACTACCATGTTCTCTCATTCAACCACCAAGCTTTAGGGGAATCTCTCAAAATTCATAAAGCTACCTTCTTCTCCTCTATATCCCTTCTTAAAACACCTCTCTACAATCAACCTACCATTAGGTCTGCAATTTTTTCTACCTGGCATTAGTTAGACAAGGGGCAAGCTGCAACTTCTATTTTTCTTCTCAACTCTGTTTGTTTTCTTATCTCATCCTTCCACCCCACCCCATCCCCACACGATTTTATGTACTAGTTATATGCTGCTTGACACCTACAATGCAAGTTCTCTGGGGCAGAGACTGATCTCTTTGTTATTTGTCTCTTTAGTACACTGCACAATGGGGCCCTGATCGTTGGCTGCATTTCCTAGGTGCTATTATAACACAAAAAACACTAAAAATATCCAAAAAGTTCAGCTGAAGTTGACTATGGAATTCCAAAGAGTTCCCAGACTGGGAGGCTAAGTGGCCTTTGTGTCAGGAAGATGGCTAAAGCCATTACTAGCTTTACCAAAGCAAGCAAGAAAAGGCCAACCTCCACTATCACCCAATATTTTGTCTTCTGCAGGACAAAAAGAACCAACAGACCTGGAACTTTACAATAAATAAGGAAAGGTATTTATAATTACAAAACTTATTTCTCCTCTTTTGCCTTTACCTCAACTAAAGGATTTTCCAACTATACCACGTGATGTGACATGATATGAAGGGGCTCACTTCTCTTTGACATCTGTTACAGATCGGTTGTTCAACAGTAAGGGATAGATTAATTATATTAGTGTATATTTTTTACACTTGGGCTACAGCTAGTATGGCTTGTTATGCCAGTTAAGTTTCACTGAATTGTGTACATTAAAAAAATTCAGATACAGAACAATTAAGTTATGCTAATTTGTGTAACCATATGATCTTACTCCTGTTACCTTTGTCCTCCCTTCCCTACTGCCTGTCTCTTATTTCATATTAGACTGAACTCTTTGGAATAGGCATTATAGCTGTCTATATGTTTATACACTGTGAAGCACAATGAGGCCCAAATCTTAGTTAGGGACTTCGTATACTACTGCAATATAAATAAAAATGTATCTTGTTCCCACTCACATCCCCTCCAGTTTCCTAATAACCATATCTGCCCACTAGAAACAGTATGTGTAGACATAAGGCCAGTTCTTGTATATTGTCTCCATTCTTCCTCCTACTCCTTCCATTACTTTCCTAATATAGCTATTAATGATAGACACTTTCTAGACTATTTGTTTTAGGTTTGCATCCCTCTATTCCGTACCCCAACAAAAAAAGTTTTATATCTCATATGCCTCCACTGTGTAGATCTATAAAATGTCACCACTGGAAAGGAACATAAATATATTTATATACATAAAGTCAAATCTTTTAAAACTTCTCATTTACCCTGCCCTCCCTTTGGTGAGGGATAGCTCAGTGGTTTGAGCATTGGCCTGCTAAACCCAGGGTTGAGAGTTCAATCCTTGAGGGGGCCATTTAGGGATCTGGGGCAAAATCACTACTTGGTCCTGCTAGTGAAGGCAGGGGACTGGACTCGATGACCTTCAAGGTCCCTTCCAGTTCTATGAGATAACATATAGAGATATACCTAATAACAAGCTTAACATTGGAAATATCCACCCTCTTTATGGTGGCCAGTATTATTTTAGGCCTCTGCTCTGTAAGTAGGATTCTACCAAATTCAGGCCATTATGGTCAATTTCACAGCCATAGGATTTGAAAATTGGTAATTTTCACATTTTCAGCTGTTTACATCTGAAATTTCAGTGTTCTAACTGTGGGGGTCCTGACCCAAAACGGGATTGCGGGGAGGGTCACAAACCTGTTGGGGGGGCAGGGGGCAGGTGTCACAGGATTGCCACCCTCACTTCTGTGCTGCCTTCAGAGTCCAGCTCTGCATAGCTTCCTGCAGTCACAGGAGGTTCCTGGAGGTGGGTCTGAGCTTCCCCCCGCGCACCGCCCCTGAAGCAGCTATGCAGGGGGTGGACAAATCCTGTCCCTCCCCAGCCCAGCCAGAGCTAGGAGCCCCCTGGCTGGGGCACTCCTAGCGACAGAAGGAAATCAGACTTCTTGGGGAAGGGCTTATTTCAGTCCGTGATGCATTTTTCAGAGTCGTGAAATTGGTAGGGCCCTATCTATAAGGCACCACTTCGGCGGTGGAGCAAGGAGACAAGGGTCATGGGATGCTTAAGAAGAGCACAAATGGAGATGCAGCTAAGTAGCCCAGTGGAGTACTAGTCAAGGGAATACATCTTGTTCCTCTGAGAGAGGCTGTATCGGAGGAAGTACAGTAAGGGGAATGCAAAGAATAACCCATCCCCAAAGGGCTACAGAGTGAGAGCAGCTCAACCTAAGGTATGCAAGATGGAGTAGCGTGCCCAGCCCAGGCAGAAAGAGCATAAAAGGTTTCCTTCCTCTGGTGTATGGAGAGTCTGGAGAATATAGAAAGGGTGCAAACCAGCCTCTTGAGAGGAAACGTGCAGCTAGGCCAAGCCTGAGGACTCGTCTACACTAGAAGCCCTACATCAGTGCAGCTGTGCCGATGTAGCGCATCTGGTAAAGACGCTCTATGCCCACAGGAGAGCACTCTTCCATCAGCATAATTAGTCCACCTCCCTAAAGACGGAAGCTATGTCGGCGGGAGAGCATCTACCACCAATGGTGGTGAGGACAGCGCTGGTGAGGACAGCACTTCAGTCGCTGTAACTTGTGTCACTGGGGGGAGTGAGCAGGGGTTTCTTCTCCACATCCCAGAGCGACATAAGTTACATTGACCTAGCGTAGACCTGCCCTGAGTGAAGGACATAACCAAACCTGATTGCTGGTGTGGGGAGATGCAGACTCCAAACCAACCTGAACAAAACAGCCAATGCACAAAAGTAACTGTCCAGCTTGGGTATGTCAGAGGTGGTTGCCCAGTCTAGGGGGTGGGAGAGAGGAGCTCAATGTGGCTCAGAGGTGTGGGCAGGGGGAGGAAAGGGGCACATAGGGGGTGCCTGGCTCACGCAGAGACTGCAGGAGGGAGGGAGGCAGGAAGGAAGGAAGAAGCCGGGGACGAGGGGAGCCGAAGGACTAGGCGATCCAGGTCCTGGGAGGAAGGGCTGAAGAAGGGTGCCTGGCCCGCCCGGAGCGGCCCAGCTGGGCTTGGAGGGAGAGAGGGAGGCGGCGGCCTAACCGGGCGCTGGTACCTGGGCTGGGTGAGCCGCAGAAGGAGGCCGGGGCGGGGTGCCCGGCGGGGGCAGCGCGGGAGCTGGAGGGGGAGCGCAGCGCAGCGCGCCCAGGGCCCGGCCCGCCCGGACTCACGTTCTCAGTGTCCCGCTCGTTCACGGTGGGCAGCGGCGTCCGCGTGGACATCTTGCGGGCGGGCCCCGCGCCGAGGACGGGCCGCCCGGGAGTCCTAGGCCGCGGCGGTGCGGGGGCTGCGGGGAGCCCGGCTTCCCCAGCGGGAGGGGACCCGGGGACGTGCCGCGGCGCCGGCCCCGCTAGGTTCCCGGGGCCATGGCCTCCTCCGCGCCCGGGCCGGATCGGGGCAGCCCGACCGGCTGCGCCTCCTCCTGCTGCCGCTGCCCGCCCAGGTGAGTGGCCGGCAGCGCAGGGGAGCCGGAGCTGCCTCCTCACAGCATCCGGCGGCGACGGCGGCTCCTCCCCCCGCGGCTCTGCCCCTCCCAGCCCGCGCCGCGCCGCGGGGCCCGGCCCAAGGCACCGGCTCGCTGGATCCGGCCGCAGCTGCTTTTGGGGGGGGGGAGAGAACCCAGCGGCTGCTTCCAGCGCGGGCGGGCGCAGCAAACAGGGGCGCCTCAGCAGCGCCGGGTGGGCGGGCGCAGAGCAGCGCTGACGGCGGGGCGGGGGCCGCGCTCCCCCGTTCTTTGCAGGGCCCCTGCCCGCGGCGGCCGCTCGGGGTCCCGCCTGGGCCGAGCCGTGGCAGCGCTCGCGGGCCGGCTGGGGGAGTTCGGGGTTGGGAGCGGAGGGGTTAATCCCCCCCCCCGATCCGTAGGGGGCAGTTCACAGCCGGGGGCAGAGCCGAGGTTCGGGTGCTGGGGGAGCTGGCAAGGCCCTGGGGGGCGGATAAGCGGGGTTGGGAGTGACTCAGGGCCCGCACGGGTAATCGCTGGTTCGGATAACCGGAGGGGGGGCAGGAACTATTAAGAGGGTCAGCTGTGCCCTAGGACACGACTGAGGTCGGGTAAATAGGGCTTGGGGGAGGGATTTATGTTCGGGGTACAGCCACTGATGTGGATAAACAGAGGTTCTGGGTACCCCCTTCCGTGTGGGACATAACCAAGAGGGAATCTGCACTCTTGGATTGGCTTCCCCGCTGTTAGGAGTCCACACTAACCTGGCTAGGTAAGGAGGAAGGTTTCCCTGAGACATAACCACATGTGGAAAGAAAGAATTTTGAATTTAAGGGATCCAGATGAACACCCTTTTACTGCAGACTCATTAATGTTTCCCCAGGCAAGACTTGCAGTGTAGGAGGTTTGCAGTGCTTATTTAAGGTCCTGTTTTTTTGGGAATGATAGCATACTTAAAGTTAAGCATGCACAGACATTTTTACCTTAATTTTTACCAACACTCATTATTGGCATTAAAGAGCAGGCAGATTTCCCTATTTCTTATGGAGTTTATACAGCTTGCACACCCAGACTTTATGGAGACTGGGAAACCCTGGATCAGCATCCTTACAAATTAGGCTAATTATTTATGACCCAAATATACCAGTCTAATTTAGGCACCTAAACAGAAGTCACTGAGACACTGTGCAGGCACAGAGGCTGCCTTGCAGCGCACATTGCTGGACAGAGGCCAGTTGTGTGGATTTTGAACCTGAAAGTGACAATATTTCATGTTGTTGAAGTTAGAAACATTGTATTTTGTTCTTTGAGAAATTATCAGCTTCTGTGCATCCGAAGAAGTGAGCTGTAGCCCACGAAAGCTTATGCTGAAATAAATTTGTTAGTCTCTAAGGTGCCACAAGTACGCCTGTTCTTTTTGCAAATACAGACTAACACAGCTGCTACTCTGATACTTAACATCAGTTTTTGATACAAAACCAAACCTTGTGGATCCAGTCTTCCTCCCTCCGCAAATTCTAAAAATGAACATTCTAAACTAAAGGGGAAAAAAACAACCTTCACTTCCAGGAAACATAAAAAAAAAAAAAGAAAACACAAAAAAATTACCCAGTATTCTATTACGTTTCACTAGATTTTAAACCTGAAATTTAATACATAAAATCTCTAAATACTGTTCTTCCTCCAAAGCAGCCTCCTGATGAGCAAAGTTTGTGCTTCTGAAATGTGCCAGATAGACTATGTATGTGAGTGCCCTTCTAGGTTTCCCCACAAAGCAGTCCTCATGCACTGTGATGCAATTAGTGGGTTCACAGGTAGGTACCTCTTTGGTACTTGTCACTTGTAAGTAGATGATACAGGAAGTACTGGATGCATGCTCACCGCCTGCTAGCTACTCACATAACTGTCATTCCCAAATGCCCTGGAATCTGCTGGGTGGGTCCTGTCTCTCTAAAAACAAAAGAATCTAACACAGGGGAAACAACTGTGATCTAACCACTATGCCAAACTAAGTTTGTGGCCCGCCTGGGTTGTTAACCCATTTTGGTCGCTCAGCTCATGTCAAAATGCATTGTTTTATTCCAAATAAGAACCTTGATGTAAACCCAGATATCTGCATAGGGCCCTTACTTAGGCAAAACTCCCACTGACTGCAAGATCAGGCCCATCGCAGTATGGATTTGTGGTCACACAGCAGAAAGCACCTAAACTAAAATGTTGTATAAATGTATTCAGTGTTACCAGTGAGTCAGGATAGGCTGTCTGACTTCCTGTAATAGCATTTGAGCATGAGCCGGCTAATAATACAGAAGAGTCTTTGCCAGAAAAATGTATAATACTGCCTTACAATTTGTGTCATTGAAAGTGCTATTTTGCATTTGTCTCATCCGTGCTTGTTACCTATTGTTTTAGTAGCTCAAATATATTTTGTTATTAATTAATACGGACACCTCTGCTGCCCCATGCCAAGTGGCATAGAGAGGCGCAATATCACAGAGAAAGCAACTGATGGGCTATGTGGAGCAGGAAAATGATTACAGTGATGCTGCCCTGTTCCCTCGCAAAATGGCCATGGGCAATGGGTTGTGCAAAAAAAGGGCAGGGCCAGGACGGAGGGAGGAACTGCACCAAGCTGTATGCTCCTCCCTCCCTCCCAGAACCATCAAAGATCTGCAGTAAAATATGTGGAAAGTTATTGCTGCTTCATAGAGTATTAACTCCCACCTTGTGCTCTGTAACAGTCCCAGAGCACAACCAGAAGCGCAGTGGCTACTTGCTCTGCTGTAGCTGGGCAGGACTTGGAGAACAGCATACAGCGAGAATAGTGGCTGGATTTTGGGTCCTTTAAATTCCTATCCACTCTATCTCGACTAATCTCGGAGGCCAGTAGAGGGGATGCAGAGTACTAGGCTACAGCCATGACATTTTTTTTTTTTTTTACATTTTTGTTCCCTCTGCATTTTTGCCAGAAATGTCACACATGTATTTGTTGTTTGCAATGTTATTGTAGCCCTGTTGGTCCCAGGATATGGGAGAAACAAGGCTGATGAAATCTTTTATTGGACCCAACTTCGGTTATTTCTGTGGAAATAACAAGTTTTTGAGCTTCCCAGAGCTCTTCCTCAGGTCTGGAGAAGGTAACCAGAGTGTCCAAGCTAAATATAAGGTGGGACATATTGTTAAGCATAAGGGGTTCACACATGCTGTAGGAAGCCACTTAAAATAAAGAGGGCAATTAAGGGTGAGCAGGCAGTAGGGTGTGTTACAAATTGTTGCACTGAGCCATAAAGCCAGTGTCTCTTTTAAGACCATGGTTTTTAGTCTCCAGCAGAGCTTGCCCACACTGATAGGGTATTTTTCTCTTTTATTATTTTTCCGAGTGAGTTCATTCAAGAGTGTAATGATGATCTGGTTTCACCCACATAATTGTTGTTGGGGCATTTGGTGCACTGAATGAGGTACAACACATACTAGGATATGCATGCATAGGACCCATGGATCTTGTATTTGTTAACAGATACCACAATACCCTGTTCCATGAAGAAACTACACGCTCAGTTGTGCCTTGTAGGCACTGGCCCCTCTATCCAAGGGGAAGCTCCAGGAGTGATTCTGCTTTAGCTTCTAGGCATGCAGGCAAAGTGGATTCACTGTTGTGCCTCTTGCGGAGTCCAGGACACTCTCTTGTGTACATAAAGCCAGCTGGCTGGTGCCTAGGCAGAGCCGGGGGCTCTACTCTTCCCCTTTCCACTTGGAGGTGCACTAGACAGAAGCAATCTCTGCAGTCAGGAGCAATGGGACTGCAACTGTGTCCAGTCACTGCATAGGGACTGCTTCTTGCAGCTACCTCTCCCTTTACACATATCTGGAGTAACTAGGCACATTCTAATTTTAATTAAAGGATCAGTTTTACCTTCAGTGACAGAAGGGTTGATAGTCCATTATTTTAATAGTGATCTACAAGTTAAACAGGTCCAGTGACAAATTTCAAATGCTAACCTGAATGAAATCTCTTCCACAGTTCTCAAATTTAATTCACAATAATGTAATAGTGGCAGACACTAAGATTGCACAGAAAATATGATCATTTAAATGTGACCAAAATATAGGGTGAAATCCTGGTCCCACTGGAGTCAAAGTCAAAACTATTGACTTCAGTCAGGCCACAATTTCACCCTTATTGTGGAAAATTAAATTTGAACTGTGTCGCAGCTGGCAGAAATGTAAGGAATAATGTATCTCCAGCTGTACATAATAAGACTGCAATACCATTAGGGGGTTCTCTGGGGCCATCATAAACCACAGAGATAGGGCTCCATTGGTTATTTAATTTCATCAGAGTCCCAATTATAATTATAGCTCTGAATTTATGTAGACTTTAGAAGTATACTATTGGCTACAACGAAGGTTGTGATTCTGACATGGCAACAATTAGGAAATGTGGTCAAGGTGAAATGGTCAAAAGGAAAAGATTAAACTAAAACATGTCAAAGGGAGTTGTTTTGTGCCCCAAATAACTTTTACTTTTTAATAGGAACCGTCCATTGTTTGAGGAAATAGTGATCAAGTTTGGAGCATAAGTTTGCATGTGTGTAACAGAGGCCAGAATTTGTCCCAATGTCTCCTTTACCAAAGTGTAGCTAACATGTTTCTCCAAATTTCCCAGATTACTGGACATGCTCACAGCAGGAAGGAACATTGTATAGGATAGTAAAGAAGAATAACAATTTTTCAGTGGTCAATCTGGATCCCTAAAAGGAGTGTAAAAATGTATTTAATAACAATACTTTATTATACAAACGCTTATGTAGCTTTCTTTTCATTAGCAGTTCTCAAAGGGCTTTACAAAGGTGGTAAATATCGTTATACCCATTTATAAAAATAGGGCTAGGTTTTGTGCTGCACCTTTCAGGAGTGACCCCACAGACTCCTCTAAATGATGCTGGTTGCCAATGGCTCCAAGAAGCTGATATAGTAGCTAGAGATCACAAGGGATCTCTCTCTCCCTGGCTATACCACTTATGCCAAACCAGGAGGAACAATGATGTAGGAGCTACTACGCACTTCTCCAGCACAGGAGGATCCCCCTGTTGGCCTTTATGTAATTCATAGCTAAAAATAACCAGTTTCAATTGACATTTCCCAGTCTTTACTTTGATATCTGGTCCTCCTTTCCATCTACTTCCTCTCTTCACAGCCATATCGTCCTTCTCCCCACTTCTAAAGCATTTCAAAAAGGAAACTGACAAGGCACCAGAGGGCTGTGGTGGAGCCATACTGAAACTGGGGCAGTGGTAATAGCATGCATTTTAGCACCTGGTTTCCTTTGTTGCTGTCTGTGTTTGGGCTGCTGTGGCTTTCAGCAGTGGTTTCTTACCTGCATCTTGAAAGTTTCATTTTTACAATTCTTTCTTGTACATAATATAACTTGTACTGTTTCAAAGTACATAATATAACTTGAATTTACATTGATTATATTTCTGCAGTATGTAAAGTTCAATATCACTTTCATGCACTGACATTGCTGAAGAGCAGCTGTTTATTCTGGAAGCATAATCAACTTTATAAAACATTAAGGTACATATAAGAAATTAATGGAAATAAATTTTATGTTTAATATATAGAGTTTGTAAAGTTTTGAGATGTTTATGCATCAGTGATGTGTTTGTGTTTGTTTGGGGGCATTGTTGTGGTTTTTAGTTGTTGTCTCTTTTATTTAAGAATATTCATTGTGGTCGCTGAGCTGCAAACAACAAATTGATACTGAAATTGTACAAGTTTAATACCTGATGAGGGCCCCTGATGTGGGACAAGATTGTGGGAAAAGTAGGGCTCCAGTCTATACCCGCAGCATTCCACTCCTCTCCCCTCACAGTCCAGTACTGTGGACTCCCGCTACCCACTGCACTCACCTATCCCTCTTCAGTTTGGCCCTGCTGAAGTACAGTACAACCCGCTGCATTGTACTTCAAAGGAGAAGGTTGGATATGATCTCTGGACATACACAAATCTTTAGCCATCCTGGGACTCCGCCTGGTACCTTCCTCTCCCCCACACCCCTCCTTGCTGATGTTTTTTGTTTGTTTGACTCCTCTGGTTGTTGTCTTTTAATAAGAGAATTGTGTTGGTTTGAAAGCAATTTTTATTCTATTAATTGAAAGCAAAAAGAGCGCTGCAAAGCAACATACAATTATGTTAAACACCCATATTGCATCATGTGAACCAATCACCTCCTAGCATTACAAGCACTGCAATTCCGAGTACAGCAACAAATATTAGTGGCTTTCAGCTTCAAATTGCTGCCTCAAGACATCCCTGATCCTTATGGCCCCACGCTGTGCCCCTCTAATAGCCCTGGTCTCTGGCTGTTCAAACTCAGCCTCCAGGCGCTGAGCCTCTGCAGTCCAGCCCTGAGTGAAGCTTTCACCCTTCCCTTCACAAATATTATTGAGTGTACAGCATGCGGCTGTAAGCATAGAGGCAGCACCAGCAGGCTTTTAAACAGCCAAAGGCACACTCAACAGTCATTCTGCCCTTGCCCAGCCTGTTGTTGAACCACTCCTTGCTGCTGTCAAGTTGCCCCCCGTATGTCTTCATAAGCCATGGCATTAAGGGGTAGGCGAGGTCTCCCAGAATCACAATGGGCATTTCAACTTTCCCTACAGTGATCTTCTGTTCCAGGAAGAAAGTCCCTGCTTGCAGCTTCCTGAACAGGCTAGTGTTCTGAAAGATGCGTGTGTCATGCACCTTTCTAGACTGGCTTGTATTAATGTCTGTGAAACGCCCCCGGTGATACACAAGCACCTGGAGAACCATTGCAAAATCCACCTTGTGATTAATGTACTCGGTGGCTAGGTGGTCTGGTGCCAGAATTGGAATATGCATGCCATCTATCACCCCTCCACAGTTAGGGAAGCCCATTTATGCAAAGCCATCCACAATGTCACACACGTTGCCAAAAGTCATGTCTTTCGGAGCAGGATGTGATTAATGGCCCTGCACACTTCCATCAACATGAGTCCGATGGTTGACTTTCCCACTCCGAACTGGTAACAGTCTGGAGTAGCCAGCTTCCACAGTGCAATTGCCATGTGCTTCTCCAATGACAGGGCAGCCCTCATTCTCATGTCCTTGCACTACAGGACTGGGGCGAGCTCATCACACAGTCCCACAAATGTGTCCTTGCACTGCAGGACTGGGGTGAGCGCATCACACAGTCCCACGAATGTGGCTTTCCTCATCCGAAAGTTCTGCAGCCATTGCTCTGCTCGTCATCCCAGACTTGCATGATGTGATCCCACCACTCAGTGCTTGTTTCCTGAGCCCAAAAGCGGTGTTCCACTGTGGTCAGCACCTCCGTGAATGCCACAAGCAATCTTGTAGCTACTACACGTGGCAAGATCAATGTTGCACTCCTCTTGCCTTTGTAGTTTAAGGAATAACACCACTGCCACCCGTGACATGTTGGTCAGAGCAAGCAGCATACTGGTTAACAGTTCGGGATCCATTCAGCCCAAAGGAATGTGGCATGGCGCACAATACACAAACTGTTGAAAGATGGTGCCAAATGCAGACGGAAGCACGGGGATTGCTGGGATGCGAAGCGATGCATCACAGGGCATTGGGACAGGACCCAGGATGCCCCGCAACCCGCTCCATCTTCCCACAAGTCTAAGCGGCAGAAGAGGAAGAGATGCTCTGTGGGATAGCTGCCCAAAGTGCACCGCTCCAAATACCGCTGCAAGTGCCACAAGTGTGAACACGCTATTGCGCAGGCAGCTGACAGTGTGAACACACAACAGCTGTTTCCCTTCAGCGCTCTCTGGGCGGCACTTTTAACTGCTGGCGCTGTAACAGTGCCAATGTAGACGTGCCCTTTGATTGAAGCAGATGTCAGTGTACAGCTGCTCTCCTCAGGGGGGGATTTCTTTTTCTTATGGTATATCCCCTGCAGCACAAAAGGCTTTGCCAGTGCAGGAAGATAAAAGTACAGTATATTTCTCTGAACTAACTTCAGCTATTCAGGCCAAAATTGCAGCAGCTTTTAGCCTGTAGGTTAATTTCAGTTGTTTTGATTAAGCCAGTATAAGGTTCTGTGACAGGGTGCATAGTGAGTCCGCAGTGAGAAAAGGGTTAATTCCAGCAACACTTTCCCTTCACCTTGCACAGGTGCTCAGGGGAAGGTATATAAAAGACTGCCTGTTTGAAAGATAGAATATGGAAGATGCTTTTAGGAAGATTAAGCTCTGGGACAAGGTCATTTAGGAATAAGTTAAACCCCAGCTTGGGACATTTTCTGTTTTTTTGGAGAGGTTAAAAATATTTGTTAGCTCATTTTCATTTCTTGTTATAAACATTATTTTTACTGAAGATACTTTGCTGATTTGATTGTAATTTTTTCCCGCTGAGTCATTCCACAGGCTTCTGTTGATTTGTTGGAAAGTTGTTTTTTTTCCCACTAAAATGTATTTAAAAGAAAGAAAAAAATTCCCCTTTTTGTCCCTGACTATATCAAGTTGGCAGGATAATCTTAAAGGCGGTTGAAGAAATGACAGGACAGAGTAAGAAGCTGGAAGGAAAGACTTGGCACACACATTCATGGGCTTTGTAACACTTCAACTGCATTGGACTATTCAAATGAAGGAAGTAGTCCCACAAGCTAAGGCCATGTCTACATTTACAAACTTGCCACGACATAGTTGTACCAATACAGCTGTACCACTGTAAGATCACTCGTGTAGCCGCGTTATTCCGACAGGAGAGAGCTCGCCCATCAACATAATAAAACCAGCTCAATGAGTGGCTGTAGCTATGTCTGCGGGAAAGCATCTCCTGACGACATAGCACTGTGCACACAAGTGCTTATGCTGGCAAAACTTATGTCGCTCAGGGGAGTGTTTTTTTCACTAAGTGCTAGTGTAGACATAACCTTGTTAGTGTTAGACTAAGTGCTAGTGCTAGACATGGCCTTAAGTAAATTTGATCCCCGGCAGGGAATGTAAGTAGAAAAAGCAGGCAACAAATGGGTTACTGCTATGAATTGTACTGTCTGTATCTTACAGCAGACTGAAGTCTAAACTAAAATTGGTACAGACTTCACTAAGGTTATCAGTGAGCAGGGAAAGGCTATCTGACTTCCTGTAATAGCGACTGAGCTAGTAACCTTGAGTATAATAGCCTGAATGAAGAATTTTAAAGAGGAAAGAATCAAAAGGACTCCTCTAGAGAGCTTACAACATTGCAGACAAATACACTGCTGGAATTGAAACAGTCTTCCTAAGTATTTTTGCTACTAGATACTTATTATAGGCCTGATCCTGCAAGCCCTTTGGGTAAGCAGAACTCCCATTAAAGTCAATAAGATGCCTGCATGTGAAGAGCTTGCTGGATCAGGCGCTATCTTAACAAGATAGCCGCATCTGTGTTTTCACTGAAGAATACACTATATACTAGTTCAGTGCTGCTTTTAGCGCCAGGGGAGTGCAATGAGGCCAAGATCCAATGGTGCTTGCCTTGTTGTTCACATCCAGCACTGCCTTCACAGAAGGGCTGTGATAGATGGTTGGCCTCCCCCATCCCATCCCATTATGCCTCTGGTCTCCAGGGGATGATACAGTAGAGAACCAAAGGGCTGAGAGCTGTGGATCACCTTTACTAACGCTTGGTCTAGATTCCTCAGTTTTGTGTAGCCATTTACAACTGTGCAAAATGAATGTAAAACACCCCAAGCTTGGAATGTTAGAAGCTTGCACCTATTTTGTATATACGTAAATGACTACTCAAGACTATGAAGAATCAGGCCCAGTGAGGGAAATGTGGGCCTGATGGTGTTCAGTGATCAGTCAGGGTAGGTCTACACTGTGATACAACACCTGCAGCTGGCCCAGGTCAGCTGAGTCAGGTGTATAGGGCTTGAGCTAAGGAGCTGTTTAATTGCAGTGTTTGGGCACAGGGGTCTCAGAGGTCTGTACTGCAGTTTTGTAGCCCCGCAGCCTGAGCTCTGTGAGCCTGAGTCAGCTGATAAGGGCCAACCACAAGTGTTTTATTGCAGTGTAGACGTATCCTGAGTCAAAGTTTATGGTGCTTACAAGAGATCTGCTTTATGTTCCAACTGGCTGTACTTAACAACAAGGGCTTCACAGCACCCCGTTCTCACACTCTGGGAAGCTCAGCCAGGATAGCGTTGTCTATACTACGGAGACTCTTCTGACATAATCCTGTAGTGTAGACGCAGCCTACACCAACAGAAGGCGTTTTTCTGTCAGTGTAGGAAAGCACCCTCCCCATATGAAGTTAGCTATATCAACAGAAGCATTCTGCCATTGTCATAGCTGCCTCTACACTGGGGAGGAGGTAACTATAACTATGTCAGTCATGGGGTGTGTTTTTCACAGCTCTGACCAACCTAGCTATATCATCTAATGTTTAAGTGTAGTCCAAACCACAGTCCCCAATACCACAGGCCAATATACTGGAACCAAACTTTAGAAGAAGAAATAAAAAGCAAAATTTTTCTCCCTTGGATTCTTAGGCTAGCTTTAAAAAAAATAAAATCAGTGTCAAAATAATGTCCAGAATGAGCTAAAACTGTTTTCAGATGTACCAGACTGTCCAATAACAGCTCAGGTTGCTGGAACGTAGGAGCCAGATTTTTATCTTGGTTATAGCAATACTCCATTGACTTTAGCGATAGTCTAGATTTACACTAGCGTATACATGATCACAGCTTGGCCATAGATCTGTTGCTTGAGGTGATGCACTTATGCATGAATATTAAAGGAAAAATCATGAAGAAAATGGGAATATATGTATGTACCTCACAGGCATACTCTGAAGAATAACTGATGTTAAGCACTTTGAAGATTAAGAGTGCTATATAAATGCTAAGTATACCTCTACTCCAATATAACGTGACCCGATATAACTCGAATTCGGATATAACACCGTAAAGCAGTGCTCCGGGGTTGGGGAGGGGCTGCGCACTCCGGCAGATCAAAGCAAGTTTGATATAATGCGGTTTCACCTATAACTCGGTAAGATTTTTTGGCTCCTGAGGATACTGTTATATTGGGGTAGAGGTGTATTAAGTGTTACATAAATAAATATTAAGCATGCTGTTTTCATCCTTCCCTCTGCATGAAAGTGATGCATTTTTTAGAGTATGACCATGAAAAAAAATATTTAAGACAACTTTAGTTTTCTCTTAACAATATGAAATAATGTCATTAATATGTGATGTGAAGCTTTTTACCTCTAGGTCGCCATTCAAAACTATCTGAGGTTAGTAGTGAGCAAAAGTCGTTACCATCTGATATCTGGTTGGTAGTCTATGTTCACTTCCTATAGGAAAATTGTTCTCTTTGCAAAACCACTAACAGTTTGGTCCATCTTGGAAGTTCCTGCAGAGATGCCAATGACTGAATGGGCACGGGGACTGACTGACTTCCAGTCTCAACCCTAGAAGTACTCACTCAAAACTGAGCTGAGGCATTTTGGTGGTGAGGTATGGAGAAACTTGTACTTTTTCTACCCCTGCTATACACTTATTCAGTGAATAAAGGACATAAGTGTAAGATTCTGTCAAGTTCAGCACTTTCATGAGCACTAAAAATTCATAAAACCAACAAAACTAATAACCATAACAAAAACAATTTTTACAAACTAATAGTTTATCAGAGTTAGTATTTTCATTTTACAGGAGCTCAACACATTTGTAGTGAAGTACATGAGACTACCTCATCAGAGAACTTCACAAAGCACTTTCTGGTGAGATTTGCCGCACCAGCTTTGAGAAGGACAAGAGTACAAAAGTTTTTTAGTTGCTAAAAAATGTATCAAACCCCTTAGATTAATCACTGAAGGTAATCCTTGGTACTGTTTCTCAGCACATATCACATTGTTGACATAGGCTCTGCAGTGGAATACAATTAAAAAGCACTGAGCCAAATTTTGAAATCCCTAATCAGTTTTCACTGGGGTCAGATCCTGAAAGGTATTTAGGCTCCTAATGTCAATTTAAAATCTATGGAAATATCTCTGTGGCCATGGACCTCACTCCTTACTAAAGAAAAAACTTACTTTGGTCCAAATCCTGACAGGTGCTGAGCACTAGAGCACTGAAGCTCCCACTGACTTCACTGGGAGTTTTGGCTGAGTAATGACTGAAGACCCGCTTCTGCTTCCACTGCAATAAATGGTATTTCTGACATTAACTTAAGTGGCAGCAGGATCAAGCCACGGTAAGGTTGAACGTCAGAATTTGGCCTTTTGTTTCTGGCTAGGAGTGGTCACAGCATAGTTTCCTCCCTAATCAGCCTCAACAAGATCCTTGCACAACCTAATTATGCTGTTTTAAGCTTTTAACAAGCAGGTAGGAGTTCAGAAAAACCTCCCTTCCCCCAAGAAAAATTTAATTGCAGAGATTCGTTTAGATGCAGCACCTATTGTAAATAGGAATCACTGTGCGATCCCTACATTCATGCAAGTATTTCCCTCTCCTGCATTTTGTTTTATTAGACCTTTTAAGAAAAAAAATACATATGGAAGCTGATTCTGCTCCCCTGGGCAAAATTCCCAGGCCCATATTCTCTGCTGTTGTAAACCTGAGCTGCTCAATAAATCACAGTGGATCTGTGCCAGTTTACACCAGCAGACCATTTGGCCCCCATTGTCTTCAGTGAGAGACCGTTTATGTTCAGAGGTTATACCTAATATCTAGCAATATCATCATCATCATCATCCCTGGAGCCAGATTTTGCTCTCATTGACACCAATTACTATAATTACTTATTGTTTATCTTATAGTATTGCTAATGTGCCCCAAGTGAGATTTGATCCTATTGTACTAGGCACTGTACAAACATGTCCTGATCCTACATTGAGGACTGGTCAGATGGAACCCTGCACCCAAGCAACTGCAGGACCACAGCCATAGAGACTGGCATCATTCTTGTCTGAAAGAACTTACTAAGGGGAACTCTGCTGAGGACAGTGGAGTGAGTTCAAATTTATACTGCTGTAAACGACATCAGAATATGGACCCTGATCATTAATATTATCATCAAGTTTATTGCTATTATTAAAGCACCCAAAAGTGTGCTAAGCACTTTGCAGGACAAATAGATAGACAAAGCCTAGGTCCTAAAGAGCTCGATATCATACAATGACAAGGAGAAGCAATGGAAAAAGATGGACTACAGAAGGACAAAGGTCCAAAGAATAAGATTATTCAGTTTAGGCAGATACACTTCCAGATGGTTAAGTATTTTAAAATAATTATCGTTAGCTACTATTATTAAAATACTAGTATAATTACTGTTCAATAATTCTGGTTACTAATAATACAATTACTTTTATGTGGACACAAAAGGTATGTTCATTGCATCCCTTTATACAGACTTGAAGACTTTGTGGCTTCAGGCACTGAATATGGAATTTTCCTTACTAGACGGGTGAGAATTTACTTCTGTTCTGTGTAGATGGCAAACTGAAACACAGAGAGACTAAATGACTTACCCAGAATCACAGAGGAAGTCTGTGGTAGAGCAGGAATCTGAACCCAAGTTTCCCAAGTCCCAGGCTACTGCTCTCATCACTCTAGGGTCCTTTAGAGAAGGATTTCCTATACCTTGTTCTGGGCCACCCCCTTTTTCTTTTTTTAATGGCACTTTCCCTCCATCAACAATTGGAATATTCAGAAGTGGAGCTGGGCAAAATACTGCAAAAAATAATTCTCTAACATTCAAATAAAAACACTTATTTGTTTCAGGGGGCATTTGAGTGAACAGAATTTTGTCTGCAAATATATTCAGGCAAAGAGAAAGTTTTGTAAATACCTATGCAAGTTCTCACGCAATTCACAAGAATATTTGTGTGACATGGTCATCCTGAAACCTCCTTGTGGGTTTGAGAATCATGCACTTAGGGAGCAAAAACAACGCCATGTGACAGAGAGCTAATCTCAGATTAACAAATTACAAATGGCAAATATTCAAAGCAACAGTCCTGGTGAATAGTTCATGAGCAAAGCATAGGCTGAAATGTGCCTGCATTAGCTATATTCCGAGAAAACCTGAATGATAAACAAGGGCTAGATTCTACAAAGGGATCCATCCTGCACATCCAGGCAGTGAACTTTACTTTGGGGTCCAAGCTTATAAAAATACAAATCTTTTCCTTCATGACTTACAGACAGCCCAAGGGGGTATCTTCAAGGAATAAATTGTTTGCTATGAATAGTTTGCCCAACTCTAATCAAGAGAAAAGCCATCATCATATTCCCTTAGAATCCTCTCTAAGCAATCTCAAGGAACATGCTACAAATATTAAACGACATAAATAAAACAGACAACAATGGGTCAAATCCTGATGTCCTCACTCTGTTTTTTAATCAGTTCTTTCTATGGCAAACTTCTATGGAAGCCAAAACTGAGGGCTGGAGGATACAGCCCATTAACAACAAAAATAATGAAACTGACATGTACCTGACTTCACTGCTCAACCACCTGAGTTTTGCTTCCCTTCCCCCTAAAACAGGTTCACTCGTTGGAATGCAAGTTCTTCAGGGCAAGGTCAATGGCAAAAGTACGCTCGGCTATTTTTACCTGTGAAGAGGCTTTTGCCACTGAGGGCTCAATCCTGCAAGGTGCTGAGCACTCTGGCTCCAGTCCACCAAAGCACAGACACACGTGCTTAACTTTAAGCATGTGAATAGTCCCTTTGAAGTCAATTATGTGCTTACATGCTTCACTGGATTGGAGCCAGAGTGGTCTGCACATTGCAAGTATGAGTCCATAATAACTAAGAAAATGTCCAATGCCCAGTATACTAGGAAACTAAAGTATTTGGACATAAGGGGTTATATTGTGGATGAAATCTGCCTCAGTATAACAGCCTAGAAAATAACATTTGCCTTTTGCACTATAATTTGTATTATCCCACTATTAAACCCAGGTATGCAAAACTGTTTGGAAAACAAAATACTTTTAAAAGCTTCTGAGGCAGAAATATAACATTTTGGATAAAACATAGCTAAAAGCTATTTTTTTTAAATCTTGCAGCATTAACATTTATAGTGTTTTTAAAGGTCCAATGGCGCCATATGTTAAAAGCAATTCAGAAGTTCAATTAAACAGAAATCTTACTTGAAATATTTGTATTATAACCTTAAGTATGTATGCAGACATATATATGAAAGCAATGTATATGTTAATATTCATTACTATACTGTATATGTATAGGTGAATTATATACAGACAGATATTTCAGATATTTTACAAAGACATTTTCAGTTACTGGAATCCTTTTCAGTGGGAGGGTATGTGATCTTTTATAATAATTAAGCAGTTGTTTATTTTTGACTTCCATTTTGTCAGAGGAATAAGACATTCTGGGCTACTTTATTATGAGATAATCCCTCCTGGTTTGTTGAAGGCATAGGACAAAGCTAAGTGTTTGCTAATTCCCACAAGGCCTGCATTATCTCATGGTAACACACACACTTTGTGGCATGACATTCCTTCTTGATACAGGTAAAATGGACCTTACCCTCATTCAGGATACAGTTATATGCCTTCATTAAAAGCCTCGTTTACATTTCTGTTGTGTTGCAAAAAAAATTTAGCAGGCTGTACAGTACATAATAAAGTTCTGTTGTGTGCTTTCATCACTGAAATTCTAATAGAATACAGAGAGAATCTGGAACATAGCGTAACAGCCGTTAAAAAGCCATAAATGATGTTTATGTGAAAGTTACTCTTTTTAGTGATTATGGGCTGTGACTAGTTAACTCAATGACATTTCATTATACATTTGAAATAAATTCACACCATGGCCCAGTCCATTTACCCTCCTGTCAAGGCCTCAGTGTAACAAGTTTTCCTAGCTTCTAGCAACTACTCATATTAAAAGGCTTTTGGCGATATTTATTCCCCAGATTAAATCTTTATTTTTCAATATTCTCCCTTAAGGCTTAAATCCAGGGACGCAGCACACAGCTCAAGTATCCCTCTGTGGCCTCAATTCTCCTCCATGAAAGACCAGAGGATTCAGATGCTGAGATCTCATGATGATAAACATGGTATAAAAACCTAGAGAGATCAGACAGGTTTCAGGCAGTGGCCAATCCTCCGGCATCACTCTTGCCTGGTCGTCATTGATCTATTTCCACTCATCCGTTGTACTTCAGTGCAGAGCTCCAACATGGTACTGGCCATGTCTCAGTGCAAGGTGGAAAGGGGCAGGCCCTCCCTGTAATAACACCCAATCCAACCTCCACTCACACAGTGGGCCCACACTGGTTTTACTGTCAAGAAAATAGCAGCAGCAGTCATGGAGATGGGAGGTAGGTTAGTCCCCAAAGGCAACATTTTTCTCTCAGTTCTACCCAGTATATTGTAACTCCACTACTCTGCTTTCCATCTGAGTGTAAGTTCCACTCAGGTCAATGAAAGATCCTCACATGTAAGAGAGAGCAACATAATGTTAGAGCTGAGAAGAGAGCAGTAAGGATGGCCTTAATGCCTAATCTAAAAATACTACCGTAAAAACTGAAGTTATAGTGAGCATTACACTGTTATAGAATCATGGATGGGGGAATCTCTCCCTCATGAGCTGTGGCCTTGGAGGTAGGAAATTTCCGTGCGGGGTATTGCTATATACCAGGGGTTCCCAAACCATGGGCCACAGCGCACAGGTAAGCCATGACACAGTCCTATGTGGTCCATTATAAGCAGAGTTGGGGGGACTTAGGATGGGGGTGTTGCCCCACCCCCAAACTGCATATGTTGACAGAATGGCAGCCAGCGATGGCCTCTCTCCAGGGCCGGAGCAGCAGAAGGTGAAGCAGAGATGCTGGGTGGTGGGTAAGTAGAAGGGGCCAGCCCAGAGAGGTGGCATCTCCGAGGGAAGCTGGAGGGTTCATGGTTGTAAGCAGAGTCACCAAGCACTTCTTGGCCAGGCAGCTGGCCTGCCTGTCCTGCTGTGGGGCCTCAGAATCTGACTGGGAGGGGTGACAGGGCTCCGGGAGGGGGAGAGGCCCACAGGGACTGATGGGCAGGCACTGCATCTCGGGCCTGTACCAGCTGCCCCCCTACCACCGTGATAGGGAGTGCAACACTGCCCCCACCTTGAGTGTGGGGTTGCAGGTACCCTCTCCAGCACCACCCAAATACCCCCCTCCAAAACCCATCCAAATACCCTCTCCCAGTATACAGACACACCTCAAAAACCCCACAACTGTACCCCTCCCCCCAATTCTTCTCTATTTGGGAACTTGAAATACGGTAACCCTACAGCTATTCCCACTCTGAGCCACCGCACTCCGCTATCTGTGGCTGTCGGGCCCCCTGGAGTATCATGCTGCTCTGTTTCTGCCTGGAGTCTACAATGCCATGATCGGGACAGGCAAGATAACAGCTGGGCCTGGCCCAAACACCTGCCTCTTCCCGGCACTGGCAGCCCCCAAACCCTTCTCCCATTCCCCGGAAGGGGGTGCCTGTGAGGCGCACCAGGGTGCTGAGTGGTTGACTGGGGCAGGGCTGCCTGGTGACCAGCTCAAGTCACTCAGTGGGCTGCTGAGGCGGAGAGTGTTGGCAGGGGCTGGCTGTCGCACCTGTCTGGCCCCTTCACCCTCTTGCTGGCCCTGGTCCCGAGTGAAACAAGAGGCTGTGCAAGCCCCGGGGGGTCCCTCTCCCTGACAGATGTGTAATGGGCCTGAGGGAAAAAACTTTGGGAATCCCTGCTATATACTACAGCAATAGTACAAAACATGCTTATTTCTGAACAAGATAATGCAGCTTCCTACTTGATTCTGTAGCAAAGTCATACAGTTTAATTTGGGACATCAACAGCGATGTCTGTGGCAATAGACTGCAGTACCTCAAATGCTTTACTTCAAGACCAAGCAAAAATAACCCAAAAACAAACAGTGTCCTCCCCCCATTTATCTGTGAGGGAACCAGAGTGGGAGCATCTACTCAAATACAACTACTTACAATAGCAAGACAAACACAAAATACACTGTTGTGTGCGTTTTTCTTTTCTCCCAAAGTTTTCTCCAGGATTAGTCCACATACAGATATAGTTCTCTAGGTGAGAGGTTCTCAAACTAGGGAGCAGGACCCCCTTGGGGGGGCACAGAATGTATTCTGGGGTGGCTGTGAGAAGCTTGTGGGGGGCAGAACAACTTACCCACAGCAATGAATAACTAGCAACGCTGATTCCTACAGACATATCAGGTCCTCAGATGGCACAGTGCATTTGATTCTAGATAGGGCTGTGCAGTTTGACGGATTTCTGTTAAGCTTGCATGGCATTATACAAAGTCACTGACATCTGTACATTAATCTGTTTGCTCTGATGCGGTGTGCACATTTAATTGTAAGCATCAACCACAGTCGCAGCTTTGCTTTTGCTCTTATTACAATGGATCGTTGGTGCCGTTTGAATCAGAGTCTTACTGTTTTTAATATTTAGTGAAAGTTGCGTGTTGATTTTTTTAAATTGCTATATGTACTTGTGTGGCGGGGGAAGGGCATATAAACTACTACAGACACAGAGAACGGGGGCACGATCAAATAAGTTTGAGAACCATGGTTCTAGGTGATGGCCAGTGTCTTGGGTCAGTTACAAACAGAGATGAGCTGCAAAATTCAGTTCTTGAATTCAGAGTTGAAAGGGGGTGTTCAGACTTGGCTTGGGTTTATTTCTAATTACATGGTGTGAAATCCTGGTTCCACTGAGGAAGTCAAATGGCACAACTCCCACTGGCTACAATGCGTCAAGGATGTCACTCATGGTACTTTAAAGGCCTATTATGCCTATGAAATAACTTTAGGACTCCCGGCATACAGTAATGGTCAGTCAGTGGTCTAATGCCCATGTCTATCATGCTTATGAATGACTTTTCCTTACTATCTATTTATAAAGGCTCCCCTTCCTATCTCTGTCTGTCGTTATTGTTAACTATTCAGGTGATATCAAGTGCTCTTCAACTTACATGGGAGCTTTTAATAATATGAGAAAAAACACAAAGGGAGTCCTTTTCTTATGAAGTTAAGACACAAAACAATCTGCAACTTAAAGTGCATTTTTTTCTGTGAACAAAAGAAAAAAATAATTTCCAGTCCTTTTCTCAGTTATTGCTGCAATTTAATTTTCAAAATGTTTTCTCTTTGTGCCTCTTGGAATAAGATTCTACTGTACCAGGCAATATCTCTGTATGGCAAAAGAGGTGCTTACAAAGCTGCTGGGCTGGTGGGATGGATCCAATGCTTTACAGTTGTGGCAGAGCTCTGACCTTGCTCCTGTGGGTCCTGTGCTTCTAGGCGGTTTATGCTTAGCCTCAGTGGCTCACTGTGACCCTCCACGTAGCCCTTCTCTCTCTAGGGCCAGGGTTACAGTCTACTGAGCCCTTTTCATCATAGGCTGCAAGGAAGTTGGTGAGAGAACTCCCACAGTCTCTGTTCAGCCTCCTCTCCTGACAGGGACCTGACTTCCCCTTCCAGGAGCTGTTCCTGTAGTGGTGGGATGGGGGGAACCCGGGCCCGCCCTCTACTCCGGGTTCCAGCCCAGGGACCCTAATGGTAGCAGTTGTTGGCAGCCAACCTTTCACTGCCAGAGTTGCTACATTTCCCTGGGCCACTTCCCCACAGCTCTCCTGCTTCTCCCTTCTTCACCCTTACCTTAGGGCTCCTTTAACGATGTTTTAGGGTGTCTTCAGTAACCAGCCCTTCAGCCTCACCTCCTCTCCTCTGGCTCCCTGACTCCTCTGCCTGACTGGAGTGAGCCCTTTTTATAGTAACAGCAGGGCCTTAATTAGAGTCAGGTGGTCACATTAACTGAATGGCCTCACCTGACTCTTTACAGGTTAATTAGAGTCAGGTGTTCTCATTAGCCTGGAGCAGCCCCTGCTCTGGTCAGTCAGGGAACAGAAAACTGTTAATCCAGTGGCCAGTATATCTGCCTTCAGCTATTCTGCTGTACCCAACTGGCCTGAGTCTATCACACAATCCTATGTATACATTCTATTTCATAATATTAAACAGGACAGTATGCAGACAGGGCATTTTGGGTGAAAGTCACTTTTTCTTCAGACTTCTGCTTTATAACAACAATTGGGATGCAACATTCACCAAGAAATGCCTTAACTGTAATAAATTGTTGGTCACACTCTGGCACTTAAGGCCTGTAACGATCCTCACTAGTCAGGAAGCATGGCCTAGTGGTCAGAGCTACAACTCATAACTAGTAGGGGAGCCTAGGCCCTCCCACTCCACTGGGCTCTGACCCAAGGCCTTTTGGGGCTATCAGTGATCGGGCAACTAAGGCTGCCCTCCCCGGGCCACTGCCTATCTCCCCCCGGGCCAGATCAGGCCAAAGTTTTCCCCTATTGGAGTAGTCCAAACCAAGAAAATAAAAAAGGGATTACCAATGTCCATATGCGGGGGAGAGGGGAATGCTTCCCTCTCTGACTGTTGCAGAGTTGGGGCCTCTCTTCCCTCAGGGAGGGCCTTTGGGGGCAATTACCTTAGAGATTTCAGCCTTCCCTCTGTTCTGTGCTGCTGGTGCCACAGGTTGCAGGTCTGCTGTCTTCCAGGTCTGCCCCAAAATGAGCTGTTTCCTTGTCTTTTAATTCTTCCACCAGATAGAGCATTTGCTGCAGGTGTGATGGGGCAGGGCTGTGTGGACCCAGAGTAATTCGTTAATCCCTTGTCGCTCAGTGTGGGGTTTGTACACCCCATCACAGAGCCCCATCTAAAGCCCTAGACAGCTCCCATTGATTTTAGAGGGTGCAAGATTGGTCCTGAAAAGCACTTGGAGATCTTCAGATGAAAAATGCTATATAAAGTATTATTAATTATGATTATAGCTATAAATCGATTATTCATGTGTTTATAAGCAAAGCTTCTTTATAAAGTTCCTGGCCATATCTAATTTTTTTTCCTTCATTCATTCAGGGATATTTCTTTCAATTTTCTCTTTTTTAAGGCAGCTTGTACTAAGACAACATGAAATTCTGGTGTATGAGACAGTCACTCAGATTCATATTTCGTAAACAGATGGCTCTGTTAGCCTCAGGCAATGTAGGAATATCATCACATTTATGGAGTTTAATCAATTACTCAGATAGTTACTCCAAAACATCATATGTTACACCAATATTTTGCATAAACTGAGTAGTGTAAAATGTTCTGCCAAGCTACTCTGGTTTGCTCTTTCACAGCTGTCATGCTGTCAATCCAAAGATGATGCTTACGACAAGGAGCGCAGCCACTCACATAACCTCAGCTGTCTTGAGCCTGTAGCTCAGCCAGAGTGTTCTTAAAACTTTCTCCACAGGTTATATTGTAATGTATAGTTGTATGGTATGTCCAATTCTTTCTGATGGGAAGAAGGTTCACTTGATGATGGCCATGGGGCTAGCTTACAAAGCACTCTTTTCAGCTAAAACCTTTATAGTATTATATATACTGAGATCCAAATATTGAGCAATACAGTCCCAGGCAAAATATCAGGAAAACTTCCCAAGATCCACTGGATTATGCAATAGTCTCCTGATGGAAGAGAAGGAAGCCCCATCTGCTGGAACATTTAAAACTAGATTGAATGTAGCACTAGAAAATACACTCCTGCAGAGAGATGAACAAGGTGACATTATAGTCTTTCCATCTCTAATGACTATGATTGTATGAACAACACTAAGACATTTATCAAGAACGAAGTTATCAAAAGCAGACTTCCTCACCCATCCAACATGTCAGGTACATCATTAAATAAAAAGTCAATCCAAGTCTTTATGGAAATTCACCTTTCGAATCTTGTGTTCACAAACCTTGCAGGTGGAAAATTGTAATGGAACAGATTACTGAAGAGGGCAGGTCTATAATATATAAATAGAAATGAATATTTAAGTTTAAAGGGAGAAGCATTAACAAAATGTGTACTTCACACTGCGGCTGAAGGCTACCTGGTGCTTGTTCAACATGTGGCAGCCCATCTTTTAGGCAGGATAGACCAAGGACAGCAGATTACACAACAATGTTCCACACTCTATGCTGGCTACCACTTAAATCAAGTTGCAATTCAAGGTCCTGGTCCTTATCGTTAAAGCTCTAACTGGCCTAGAATCCAGCTATCTCTTTGCTTATCCAATGAAACTTCTGCAATTGGCAAGGATGTTCAGGCTCACAGACCCCCGTGATCGGATTTACAGGACAAGGGCAGAGATATCTAGTCAGTGGAGGGCCTTAGCTATGGAATTTTCTCCCACTGGAGATCAGGACTAGCTCTAGGTGTGCTCTAGTCTCTAGCCTGAAAGAGTTACTTCCTAAGAAATATGGAGACTCCAGGCAATGCTCTTCTGAGGGCCAGCACCTGGATGTGTTCTCTTTAAGAAAGGGTCTCTGATTATGAAAGTAGAGGGGAGCTTTGCTCTCTTTGTAGAACCCTGGAGTTTATAATCCATCCATGAGACAAGGGACAACAGATGGATACAAACAGACAGATGGGGGAGTACAAGGAAACAATGAGATCATATTAGTCAGCATGGTAGGAGTGGTCTCAACACAATAGCAGCCTAACTTGCCAAGGTGTTTGTGACATTCCCCTCTGGCGATATCTGGACCGGTGATCCGCTAAGGCACTCCAATCCTTGACTCTGAGAGCCAGCCTTACCCTGCTCTGCTGTGAGAACTCCCACTCCTGGGCTGTTCACACACAGCCTCTGGCATGTAAGCCACTCCTTGGATTGCGCAACCAAATGACACTACCCAATATCTCTGGTCCCAGACACAACCCTAGCAACCTCCATCTTGCAGTGTCCAATTATGCCCGCTGGATGCTACAAGCCTATATGAGTTCATCAATTAACAAAGAAATTGATATGTACCAGGCTTGTTATCCCCAGAGGAGTCTCTGACACGCTTCAAACCAAATGCACTGCTTCAGGTAGAATAAACAAACAGATTCATTAACTATAAATATAGATTTTAAGTGATTATAAGTCAAAGCATAACAAGTCAGATTTGGTCAAATGAAATAAAAGCAAAATGCATTCTAAGCTGATCTTAACACTTTCAATGCCCTTACAAACTTAGATGCTTCTCACCACAGGCTGGCCGGTTCAGTCACTTGGTGTGGTGGTGTCTGTAGATGGAGGCGGAAGAAAGAGAGCATGGCAAACGTCTCTCCCTTTTATCATGTCCTTTCTTCCCTCTTGGCTTTGCCCTCCCCCCACCCTTCAGAGTCAGGTGAGCATTACCTCATTGCAGTCCCATACTGACCAAAGGAAGGGGGGTGACTCACTCAAACAGATTATTTTGTTGCTGCCCAGGCCAGCATCCTTTGTTCCTGTGAGGCTGGGTTGAGTTTGTTTCATACTTGCCCTGATGCGGTGTCAACTGCCTCTCTGCTCTTGGAGAGTTTTTGCCTGGGCTCATTTTAAGCCATGAGGATACATTTTCAGCCTCGTAACTATATACATGAAATTATAACCTATAACATTACTTTAACAATTACTATAACATTCCTATAACAACAATGCTCAGTGCATCATGAGCCTTCCGAAGACATCCGACATGACAAACTTTGCATTGGATACCACACAATCATGTTACAAGGATGCACATAGGGGTGCAGAGTGTTCCCCCGAGGTACAGAGCATCACAGTGTTTCATTTTGTTTTGTTTTCGTAGGTATCATGGCAAAGGAGTATTTTGAGGAGGGTATTGCAGATGGATAATGAAGACGCTTTGCGGGTGTTTACATGGAGCTCCTCCCAAGCTTGAGGGGCAGCATGAAGGTTCTTGTTTGTAAATTTCATAAGTGGGACATAGAAGCTGGCATTTTGGGCTGATCAGAAGCAAGCATCACCAATGAAATAATGAAAAAGAGATGTTAAGTATAGCAGGAATACATTGTGAAAGGCCTTGAAAGAAAAAGACAAGTAGCTTATATTTGATGTGATAGAGATGGAGGAGTCAGTGGAGGGATGCAAAGAAAGGGGTGAGGTGGTGAAAATGATGGGCTAGGAGAATGATCTTTGCAGCAACACTAAATGGATATGAGTGAGGCAGGACTGAATTTGTTAAGGCCAGCAAGAAGGATGTTACAGAAATCAAGATATGAAACGATGAGACCTGGGACAAGCGTTTCAGCTATGTGGGAAAGGCCATATCTTAGAGATGTTCTGTAAAAAGAATTAGTAAGAGTTAGACATAGCCTGGATGTAAGAACCTAGAGAGAGGTCTAAGTCAAAGACGATGCCCAAGTTATGGGCCTTGGTGACAGGCAGAATGGTGGTTTGGTCCACAGTGACTGAGAACCAAGGTAGTGAGGAGGGTTTGTGGGGAAAGATTAGGAGCTTTGTTTTATCCATGTCAAGCTTGAACTGACAGCTAACATCCATGAGGAGATGGCAGAGAGACAGGCTGAGGTTACAGTTTGTATAGAAGACAGGTCTGGAGCAGAGGCGGATCTATGATTTGTCAGCATAGACATGGTAGTTGAATTTGTGTTTGCAGATGAGATTACCCAGAGATAAGGTATAAAGGGAGTTTCTATATTGTTAGGTGCTAAAGGAATGTAATAATAATAATACACATTTATCGGTTTCATAGGGTCAAATCCTGCCCCTCCACAGATCTGGAAGACCTTAAATGCAGGGAAACCACCACAGCTCTGGTGCAGAGGGGAAGTCCACAGATAGTCTGTGCAGGGCATTTGAGTCTCATGTACACTGCGAAGCATTGCTTTCTGATGTCTGACACTGTAAAAATATGGAGCGGGGATTTGGGGACAGACCAGTGAGTGACCATCAATAGGTCTGTGGGTCCACAGCTATGTGCAGATCGACTAGCCAAAATTCTTGTATAAGTAGATAGCAGTGACAGTGGCCACTATGTCAGGCCATTAACTGTTGCAACAACTGCAGAGAAATGCAGGGACACCAGATTTAGCCCTATGTATTGTAGGTTCTTCAAGGATCACTAAGATTTTGCTTCTTTGGCTAATTATTTGACAGTGTCTTTCACTTACCAGTAAATTTTGCAAGATTCCTACAAAACACCTGATGCACACCACCTTCCCTTGGCCACGCTAATTTCCATTTAACCTCTAAAGAGTGATTGCAAATTCAAAGTCATCACAGAGCAATTAACTTTATTTTTCACACCACGCAAAACTATAGCCTGTTGTTTCATATTGCCGCTTGTGACAGTCACCAACCATACACTGCAATTTTATAGTCAGTGCTTCTGTTAAAATAGCATCTACTTCAGACTCCCTAGGATCAGGTATTTACTGCCTTATAGCTGGCTGCTCCTTGACTCACCATGGGAAAATACACTTTCAGTAATCCTCCCCATTGCTGTTCACATACAGTGTATTTTCCTGACACTTAAAGCCATGTGCTGTCCTCAATCAAAGTACGTAGCTCCTATTCAAATCCAAAAGGCAAAAGTTTGCTGTTTTGTTAAAACCTCAAATGCCCCTAAACTTTTTCTTAAAATCTTCTCTCAGTTCAAATCCACTGTTGCCATCGATGATGGGAACATTAGGGTAGGTGGTCGTTGGGTTTTTACCACCATGTTGTCTAGACCTGTCTGTAATTTTAAGTTTCTTACAATATTTGGAAAATACACAATGAAGTTACACAGAATTTGGCTCATTTTGTGTACTCATGTTGAAAATGAAGAGTATATGTACATGGTAACATTTATTTTATTTTTATCATCCTTAAAAGGGATATTTTAATCTCTACTCCAAAGATGAACCCTGGTTGTCATGTGGCAAAGTATTAACCAGTAGTCAGCGAACATCTAGAGAATGATGGGAACAGAGAATCATCTAATGATTATGTCTTGCCTGATGATCAATAAAGCTGGAATGGATTCATTAGAAAGTTAGACAGTATCTCAGTTGCCACAGAAATGTGTATTGTTTAACTGTGTCATTTTCAACTGTGTCATTTTCAACCAGCTTCTCAAAGAGTTCTGCAGCTATCCAACTATTTATATTTCTAAACGATGCTGTTATTACCCACTTTTGACCTTCACAGTTAGCCAGTTTTCAGGATCAGAGAAGGGTTTCTGTTAGGAGGAGAAATCAATAATGGAGCCAGGAATTTCTTTGATGCAATCCTGTGTATTTACAAAGAACGTACAAAATCCTGTTTCCCCGAAAACTGTAGGATTCAAACAACAGGAGACAGTTTCTTTGTTCACAGTTCCAAGCCTCTTTCAACCAGCACTTAGCCCAAAAGTGCCATCTCTCTCTCTTTTAGCTTTTTTCTCAGGATCACACTACCAGGGATTCTCTGGCTGCTGGGCTTCTTTAATCCTTCTATGTCTGTCTGTGTGTTTCTGTTGATTCTCTCTCACAAACAGAGTGAGACACAGTTCTACTAATCAATGCCCCAGCCCCTGCTTTTGCTACATCAGTATTCAAGAAAATCCCTTGGCCACATGGTTCATCTTCTGCTCAAGCTTTGCCCTATGTTTGTGTTTTGGGTAGTGTTTTGGCACATTGTTTCAGCTTTTTGGTCCCATAAAGGAGCTTGATCATTTCTTACATATACATTTCTTTCATATACATATGAAGGGTGGCAGTTACACGTGACAACTTCAATGAGATTGCATCTAATTATGCTCCTTCCCCCACAGCATAACACTGTAATGCATAACAGGGGAAATCACGATTGTTGCAAATAAACATGAGTAAAGATGAGCAATGTATCTCATAAAAAATTCTGACTGACTTTGACCACATTTGGGGAAGCTCAGATCCATATCTAAACTTTGTAGCATTATAAAGTTTTAACTTAAACCACAAATCAGAACTCTGCCAAATCTGAAGAAAGTTCAGTGGTAGATCTAAATTTTGTGGAGCAGGTTCATCTCTAGTTGTAAACTCCTTGCTCCTTTGTTTCTGTCTCAGACTCAAAGGCATTCTTTGCTTTTTGAAAATAAAAATGACCAAATTTATACAGTAAAGGAAAACAATGCTAGTTAACATTGACTTACTTGCAGATACCAAAACCTGAAGGGAGGTCAGTTCTTAAAATATGGATTTAAAATAATCACCTATGAAATTGTATTAGTAAAGGCAATTGATTTCCATTGCTATAAAAACAGTGAATAGGCAGTTAAAGAAAAGAGCTAGGAAAATAATCTACACCTCTGCCTTGATATAACACTGTCCTCTGGAGCCAAAAAATCTTACCACGTTATAGGTGAAACTGCGTTATATCGAACTTGCTTTGATCCACCGGAGTGCACAGCCCCGCCCCCCGGAGCACTGCTTTACCGCGTTACATCTGAATTCATGTTATATCAGGTCATGTTATATCGAGGTAGAGGTGTATTTATTGCAATTCAACACACCCATAATTCCATAGGATTTATTATGGAGGTTGGGACAAATTCAAGTCCCTTATTACACCTATGGAACCCTACTGAGGTGAAGAAAGCAAATTCACCACAGTCATAAGCAAGCACAAGTTCATTAGTTTCAGACGGTAGTACATTAGTCCCAATGAGGTTCCACCAGCAGATGTAACAAAGGTCAGAATTAAGCCCATCAATTCTACCATGAAGTCAAAGAGGCTAATATTGTTGGGGGTTTCTTTTTTTGCAGGAACCTCTCCCCATCATCTGAAGTCATAGATTTAAGAGTATAGTGAGGTTCATTCCCTACAGTTCAATGTAGAAGAAAATATATATACTCCAAAGAATAACAAATTCTTAGTGGCGGCACCAGAAAGGTGCTTTAGATTCACAGGGGCATATTGTTACCTGGCCAGCTTTATAAGTGAGTCGCCCAAGCTAACTTTATATTCTAACTAATAGTGAATCCACAGTCATCTGGGTTTGTCATACGCAGGATGATGTTACGTTTCTGCTTTGTGTCTCACTCTACATCACCCATGCCCTCCAGACTGGTGTAATGCATTTGGTTCCATCAGTAAAGAGCAAATATCATCATGGGCATTGTCTGGCATGTCTAGCTTGCAAATGGGTGCATGACATTATCTACAGCATTAGCTGTGACTAGTGGCCTGAGGGAACTAGAAATCCATTGGATTGATTTTATAATAAGACCTATCATGCCAAATTTCATCAGCACTTCAAATAAACACTCTCACTCTACCATGACAAATGCCTTCTCAACATCTGAGGACACAGTCATGTCCTATATATTCTCCTTTTGAGTGTATGAAATAGTAACAAAGAACCTACATACATAAAGAGAGTGTCTTCCTTAAACAAAACCCATTTAAGCAGGTTTAAGGAGGTAAGCCTCTCCACTTGGGGATGGAATATTCAGTCTTCTCACCATTGCTGTTTTTATTTACAATGTTACAGTACCATGTTTACTGATGTTAGTAAGATAGCCTTTTCCAGTATGCTTTAATATGTCTGATAGTGAGAGTGCAATACCAGTTACTGTTTTATTATACAGAACTCTGTGTTAAAGATGGCCCACAATGTTTCTTTATGATATATGGAGGCCTGAAATGTTCTTTCTCCCCCCATCCCTTCCTAGCCTCTCAAAAAGGCATTTTATGGCTTGATTTTTACATTAGAAATTCAGTCTTGTCTTCCTTAGAAGACTGAATGATGACTGCAGAATTAGGGAAATAAGGAAATTACAGGAGCAAAGCCAATAGACTGAAAGCTAAGCAACTGAGAAGGTAGCAAATTTATACTCAGACTATTAAAACACTCTGTTGGATTGTTTGTATTTTTTTCTTTATTTTGTTACCACCTATATGACTTCAATGACTAAGTAACATTTTCAAGAAAGGAAGTCCTTGTTGAAATGTTCTCTCTCACCCTCCCCCACACAGAGAGACACACACAGAGACACATCCCTCCTTCCTTCTGACACCTTCAATTAAAATGTGAAAAACTAACAATATGCATTCTCTCAAATTGCCAACAAGTCCTCCAGCTAAATCAGGGAAGACCAGAGCTGACATCCCTGATAGTCTGAGGTTGAATGAAAGCAAACAAGAAGCAAGCAGATGTAGTAAGATGAGGCCCTGAAACATAAACTCTTGTGTCAGAGGCCCAGTCTGAGGCCTGAAGCCTGAACCAAAGTACTTCCAGGCAGCGGCGTATTATCGCCTACGCCTAGGGTGGTAAATTTGCAGGGGCGGCAAATTTGCTCGCAACCCCTCCCCAACTCCGCCCCTTCCCCAAATCCCCGGCCTGCCTCCTCCCCCAGGTGCGCCGCGCTTCCCTCCTTCCAACTCCCTCCCAGGCTTGCCATGCAAAAGCGCTGGGAGGGAGGGAGAAGTGAGTAGCGGCGCTCTCGGAGGAGGCAGAGCAGAGGTGAGCTGGGGCCCGCGGACGCAGGGAGTAACCCAGAGGGGCCTGGAACCGCTCCCCGCCCCAGCTCACCTCCGCTCCACTGCTGCCATCCCCCGAGTGCGCCGCAACTCCCCTTCTCCCCACTCCCTCCCAGGCTTGCCGCGTGAAAGCGCTGGGAGGGAGAAGTGAGTAGCGGCGCTCTCGGAGGAGGCAGAGCAGAGGTGAGCTGGGTCCCGCGGGTGCAGGGAGTAACCCAGAGGGGCAGGGAACCACTCCCTGTCCCAGCTCACCTCCACTCCACTTCTGCCATCCCCCGAGCACGCCACAACTCCCTTTCTCCCCCCTCCCTCCCAGGCTTACCGCAGGGGAGAGGAGGTGAGCTGGGGGGGGGGGCGTGGCAATTTTTTGAGGGCCGGGGGGGGGGGAAATTTGTTAATCTGCCACTGCTTCCAGGTATTGCTAAGCAAAAGCTGGGCTGTGAGCCAGAGGCAGACCCACTCACAGAAGTTGGCTAGAAGAGGGCTGCTAGAAGCAGGTGCATCCACACATAAGTGGTAATAGGAGGAACTTGTGCCAAGATGACATCAGAACACTCCACAGATATAACGAGGAACAGGCAGGTGCATCTTAAAGACAGGGTCTAAAGGACAGCATGATAGATAGATCTGTTTGAAACAACATGATCAAAGGAGGAGACAGCACCCTAATGAGTTCAGGGGCTGTACCTCAATACATCAGTAGGGATGAGTAATCTGTCCTGTAACTGTATAAAAGTAGGTCCCGGAGTGCACATCTATGCCTGCCTAGGGGGCAGTGGAAAGTCCCACCACTGACTGAGCCGGTCCGTTGCCAGGGGGCACAAATTCGTAGTATGTCTTGTACAGTCTACAGGAAACTATTACTGTGCTTCATTTGACAATAAACCTGGCTCGGGTTCCTTTGTACCTTACTAGAGTCTGTGGTCTTTGGGAGTTCTCTCGGGGTTTGCTGTGTCAGCTATCTGTGCAGAGCCGGGGCAGCACACAGAGGGAACACACACGCAGCCAACTGTTATCATAATCGAACAAGAACAGAGCACCACACCGATAGCTACTGACAACAGCAGAATTTTCAGTTAAATCCTTTCAGGCCTTCTTTCAACATTATAAAGAGGCAAAAAAATTTTTTTTTTAATTTAAAAAAAGTGACAGTTGCCCAATTAAAAAAATCCTTTGTATCAAGAAATGCTCTTACTCCAAGGCTTTTGTAGTCTTCTACTTCTTGATTGGTTGCCTCGTCTCATTAGCTGCTCACTTAGGAAAGGTAGATCAATAGCATCCTGGAAATGTCTAATTTGATGCCCATTTTACACAGATGCACAAGAAATGATGACTGTCCCAAATGGAAACCCACTTGGTTTTATTCTGTGTCTTTAGCTGCCAAGATATAATGGTTTACACTTTGACCTTCAGTCATTCACATCAGAATTTTTTTAAAAAAACTTATTGACTTATTATTGTTTAGTGAAAGACCTTTGAAAAGGGACATAGTCAAGCAGTTTAGGCTCAGAATTTAAGGGGTTTCTTTTTGCTTTGTTTGTTCATTAGATTTTGGCTTGATTTTTTCAAGAAGGGCTTGATCCAGCTTAAAATGAATGTTGTCATTATTATTTTTTAATTTAAAGGGACATGAACAACTTAAAAATCACACTACTGCCTGAATTTTTTTTTACCTACTATTGTTACAGGTAACACCTGAGATTAATATAGCTGGAAGAGATTGGAGGACAAAAAGACCTATTTTCTCAACTTTTTTTTTTGTACATTTCACATGATTTTTGTCTAGTCAGTTTCACTGTCTTTCTTGTTGCATAGTTAGTGAGGTCTTGATCCAGCAGCCTGATCCACTAGTACAGACCCCTGCTCTTGTGTGGTGTTCTGCTGACTGAATCCTGTTCCTCACCCATCCTGAGTGCATTCACACGAGACAAAGCAGAATTTAGCCTGAATATTTAACATTTTTTAAGAATCAATTTTCTAATTACAAACTAATACTTCAGACTGTGCAATTGTCCTGATTAATATGCTGATTAACAATCACTTAAGGTACAGCAGAGATGCAAAATGAATGCATAGTGAGTATACATTAAACAACCTTGTTGCATGGTCTATTATGTGCCCTATGAAATATCTTTCAGTTTAGAAAAGAGAGTGGGACTGAGACCCTGTGTTAAATACACAAAGAGAAGCTCTAGAGTGGTATATTTAAAAAGGAGGAAAAGTAAAAGACAAAACCAATGCTAGAAAATTCACATGTACAGTAGTTAACAAATCCACAATGATCAATACAACCTGCACTTCTCAGGAGACAGGTAGGGCAACCACAAGAACATCTTAGAGGAAAAGTCAATAATCACAGATTAAGAAACTAACACACTTATTTATAACACTGTTATTACAAGCAGACTACTACTCAGTGATTTATCTGTCAGGGGAAGCCACACATATTCCATTCCTCCCCTATAAACTCTGTTCCTTGACATTAAATGGTCAAAAACTTCTCAGTCAGGAAATGTAATCTCTGCCACCAAACACTAAATTTTTTGACATTTGCAGGATCATTTGCTAAATATATGAGACAGTTCACCTTGACGTTTATCTTTGAGATCTTTGGGTAACTTCCCTTTTAAAGAGGAAGGATGATCTTATTTTTAATGCACTGAATTAGGACTCCAGAGGTTTGGGTTCTATTCCTGACTAGCAGAGTCTGCATGTGTAACAATCACCAAGGGCTGAATTTTTAAGTTGCCTCTGATTTTTGGTGTCTCAGTTTTTGATTGCCCAACTTGACCCACATTGGGCCAAAACCCATAACTCCAACTTGAAGTCAATGAGAGCTGCAGATACTTTTTCACCTGTGCAAATCCAAACAAAAAGTCCCACGCTGAGCACCCAGAAATTAAATCAGAGGTCACTTTTGAAAAACTGGGCACTAAATGGATATTTGTGTCAGTGTTTCCAGTTGTAAAATGGGGATATTAATATTTTCTTATCTCACAATGGTGTTGTGAGTCTAAATTCATTGATATTTCGAAGTTGCTCGGATACTGTGATGAATAAATGAAAGTTTGGGAGTTTAACAAATTTCTGGTACAGATGGCAATAGTTATGGCAATAGTACCCCATATCCAGAAATGTACTGTGGTGCCATACACCCAGAACTGAGCTTTGGGAAAAAGCTCCTCCATTTAACTGGGATTGATTCAGTATCCTACCCAGAAAAACACTCTGAATATAATATCCTCATGGGGGGAAAATGATGACAGCCAAGCAGAGGAACTGAATATTAAATATTAGGGGCTTGATTCCAATCTTGTTTATATTAGTTTAAAACTAGAGTATCCCTTTTGAAGTTGATGGAGTTACTCTAGGTTTACACCAGTGTAAATGAGACCAGAATCTAGCTTAGGGAGAACAGTCTTCTCCATTTCAGATGCAAGTATGTAGGCAATAGGTACTGACAGCTAGGAAAGAGCTTAAATTAGGTTTAATCCTTATAATGGGTTCTAGTGAGCCTGATGTCATTCTGGGATATTATTCAAGACTAATAATAATTATAATGCTATCTTATGTTCATAGACTAAAACCTTGCCTCCCCTCTGCCCCACCACACACAAAGGGCAGCAGAAAAGAGGGAGGTGAGGAAACAGAAAATGGAGACTACAGGATCCATCACCCTTTACATACTGTGAAATGAGAGCTTCATCTGCTTTAATACAAAGGAAGTTTTGAAGATGAGTCAAGGGAGGAGGAGTGGCATGGTCAGTGGTTCCATGCGGTCAAATACATTTACCAAATTCCCTCCAACTGCAGCACCCACAGAGGCTATTGTAGCTGATGAGCTACAGGAGTGGCTACAGAGGCAGTCAGGGAAATAAATCTTGAGCACCAGAAAACTCCTCTGAACACAAGCAATATATATTCTGGGAAGGAAGAGTAGCAGCTGGATTGACAATAGGCCAAAACACACTGCACAATAATGAGGAGTGAAGAAAATTGGGCCAAGGGCAAAAGGGCAAATACTTGTTTCTACAAAAGTATTGTGGGATATTTAGCATCCACACAAAGTTAACAGGAAACTGTTTTTAAAAGGTTTCAGAGTGGCAGCCATGTTAGTCTGTATCTGCAAAAAGAACAGGAGCACTTGTAGCACCTTAGAGACAAATCAATTTATTTGAGCATGAGCTTTTGTGTGCAACAGCCCACTTCATCAAATAAATTTGTTAGTCTCTAAGGTGCCACAGGCAGGGGCAGCTCTAGCTTTTTTGCCGCCCCAAGAACGGCAGACAGGCTGCCTTCGGCGGCATGCTTGTGGGAGGTCCCCGGTCCCGCAGATTCTGCGGCATGTCTGCGGGAGGCGTACCTGGCTTCGGCGTACCCACCACTGAATTGCTGCCAAAACTGTGGGACCAGCAGACCTCCCGCAGGCAAGCTGCCGAAGGCTGCCTGACTGCCGCCCTCAGAGGGACCGGCAGGGTGCCCCCCGCGGCTTGCTGCCCCAGGTACTCGCTTGGAGCACTAGTGCCTGCAGCTGCCGCTGGCCCCAGGTACTCCCGTTCTTTTTGTTTTTAAAAGTTTCATCTGAAATTCCCACACATACTAAACTACATAGACCTCAGTTTGTCTGCCTTCGAAGGATGAAGAAATAAACTGACCCTGCCAAAATTTGGAATCTTTTCTTCCAAGAAGTGTGTGCTCTAAACTAAACACTCCTTTGAAAAGCTCAGCCTCAGTTTTCATTACATTCTCATTACTTTCTGAAAATCAGGCCTCTTAAGAGCATCGCAGGCTGAACACCCCAATACTGAAACAGCCCAAATCATTAATCACTTCTGAAAAATTAGGTTTAAGTGTTTCAGATGATAAGGTGTTGCACTGGTGTAACAAAGGGCAGAATTCAGCCCCAGTGCTTAGGTTAGTAAGCCATCCTGTCCAGCAAGAGCAGTGGTGATCATTCAAGTTGAAAAGAGCATTTTTGTTCTCCTTTTATCTTTTTCTTCATTCATTTTGTTGAATTCACAGGTTTCTGGACCACCATGGCAGATAAACTCAAGTTATATACCTTTGCTTCTAACATTTTTTGTTGTTGCAGTTTGAAAACTTTGCTTACTTGACAGCTGAAGTTTCTGTGGTTTGTAGATTGTGAAGGAATGTTCAGCTGTAGTATACTGTTCAGCCACTATGTGGCACTGTGTGTAAAATACCCTTATTTAAACTAACCTCTGCCATGTCTGGCAAAGTATTAAAGGAACTTATGAAGAACACATCTGGTATGTATCTTGTTCAGGTGGAAGTTCTGTGACCAGCCATATCTGGTACAGAAGTACATGACATGGTGTCAGGAGTAAACTAAGAACAGAGAGAGAAGGAATAGCAACAAAGGTTGCAAACAGAAGAAATAAAGCAACAAAGGTTGCAGGATCTCAGCAACATGCAACTCTTCAATGCCCCAAAGAACTTCAGATTTGACAAACTTTTAGAATAGACACACTGAAAACAATATTTTGCAAGATTTCGCATTTCTGCCAGCCTCAACAAAGAAATTGGAGATTATCAGGTATCTTCGTTAATTTATGCTATGGGGAGGCAGGCAGAGCATATCTTTAAATCTTTTGACTTTACTGAAGACAGTCACAAAGATGACTATGAAAGGGTTCTGGATGTTTGATGCACACTTTATACCTCAGAGAAATGTGGTTTATTAAAAAGCATGTTTCCACCAGAGAATTCAAGAACAAGGTGAAAATGCTGAACATTTTATAAGCACTGTGCATATATAGGCTGAAAACTATGATTTGGGGAATAAAAAACATGAAAATATCAGAGACAGGCTTGTTATTGGGTTAACAGATAAAAACCTTTCACAGCAGCTACAACTGAAGAGAGATTTAACCTTAGCCACAGCTATTCAAATAGCAAAAGTCTGAAGTGGTGAAACAGCAAAGCCTAGTGAAACTTAAAAAACCTGAAACTAGCTTAGAAAATGTAAACAGGCACTTGTGTGTTAAAAGTAATTATCATAAAACTGCTGAGGCAAGGAGAGAGAACTCCTAGACCAAGAGAGACAACTTGCAGCCTACATGCACAAGGTGTGGAAAAAGTCATATCCCAAGAGATGCATGTTCAGCCAGAGGCACAAGACGTAATAAATACATGAAATATGGACATTTTTCTGTTGTTTTCCACACCACCGCAGTCAGGGAGTTAACGCAGATTAAAGACAATCAAGAGCCATTGTTTCTGAGATCTATCACTTGTGATGACATAAAGCCTGCATGGAGATTGAAACTCAATATTCATGGCATGGATTTATTCATGGATTTAGGAGCTGATGTCACTTTCATCTCAGAAGGGACTTACGATCATCTTCAACTCCTCCCAGAGCTGAAGTCACCTGACACAGCTGTAAATATCCCTACAGGTATTCTGAACTGCATGGGCCAGCTCACCACAGAAACAACTTACAAAGACAAAAGCTTTGCATTTAAAGCACATGTGATCAAACGATCAAAGCCCAACAACATTCTCAGCTGCAATGTATCAGCCATGATGGACCTAATAAGAAGGGAGGAAGAACTTGATGGAGGATTTGATTATATAAGAGTTTTGAAAGGAGATCCAGTACAAATCAACTTAAGACACAATGCTGAACCACACAGTGTACAAACACCTCTACCAGAGAAACCTTGGAAGAGCTGCAGATTTATGAAAATACAGAAGATATCATTACCTAGTTGATGTGGACTATTTTTTCCAGGTATATAAAAATAATGTACTAGAAAGACATAACAGGTCGCAGTGTTATCAAGAAACTGAAGTGCACTTTTGCTCACTTTGCTATTCCAGAACGATTAGTAATGGACAACGGATCACAATTTACTGAAGCAGAATTTAAGTAATTCTGAATGAAATATGATTTTGATCATATTACTAGCTTCCCACATTATCCATTAGTGAATGGAGAGGTTGAGAGAGCTGTACAGACAGCCAAGAAAATCCTACTGCAAGATGACCCATTCCTTGCTCTTCTGAGTTCCAGATCAACACGAAAAGCAGCCCTTGGGTATAGTCCAGCACAACTCCTAATGGGAGGACAACTACTCAGAACTACTGTTCCAACTTGGGAAAAGAATCTAACTCCAAAGTGGCTAGACAAGAAGAGAGTAGCCAAACTAGATACAAAGGGGGGAAAAGAGTTTACAAACATATTACAACAGATGCCACTCAGAGAACTGCTGGTTCCAGAACCTGGTGACTGGGTTCATGTCAAATTGGATAGAGAAAAGGATGGAGAACTCCAACTGTCATAAAGAAAAAGAATTCAGCACCCAGATCATAGAATCATAGCATTGGAAGGGACTTTGAGAGGTCATCTAGTCCAGTCCCCTGCACTCATGGCAGGACTAAGTATTTTCTAGACCATCCCTGACATTTGTCTAATGTGCTCTTAAAAATCTCCAATGATGTAGATTCCACAACCCCCCTGGGCAATTTATTCCAGTGCTTAACCACCCTGACAGTTAGGAAGTTTTTCCTAATGTCCAACCTAAACCTCCCTGGCTGCAATTTAAGCTCATTGCTTCTTGTCCTATCCTCAGAGGTTAAGAAAAACAATTTTTCTCCCTTCTCCTTGTGACAACCTTTCACTTATTTGAAAACTGTTATCATGTCCCCTCTCAGTCTTCTCTTTTCCAGACTAAACAAACCCATTTTTTTTCAATCTTCCCTCATAGGTCATGTTTTCTAGACCTTTAATCATTTTTGTCGCTCTTCTCTGGATTCCCTCCAATTTGTCCACATCTTTCCTGAAATGTGGCGCCCAGAACTGGACACACTACTCCAGTTGAGGCCTAATCAGTGTGGAGTAGAGCGAAGGAATTACTTCTTGTGTCTTGCTTACAACACTCCTGCTAATACATCCCAGAATAATGTTTGCTTTTTTTGCAACAGCGTTACACTGTTGACTCACATTTAGCTTGTGGTCCACTATGACCCCCAGATCCTTTTCCTTTGTATATGAGTGAGACCAACAAATGGAGAGTTCAAGAGAAATTGCTGACATCTACAGTTTGTTCCTCAAAAAGAACAATCAACAGATCAAATTCTACAGATGGCAGACGCAGAACAGGAAGAAGACTCAAGGATTCCAAAACAACTATAGCCAGTCATTGCAACTAGTGAACAACTAGACGACCAAGTTGTTAAATGTTAGTGTTGTGTAATTAGAAAATCAGTATGGTTCAGACACACCTAAAAGACTGATACTTACTGAGCTTCAAAGACAGTGTGATAGTATATTGTAAATGGTAGGAATGTAGAACTTGAAGGGGAAGATGTAATGGAATGTTAAACTACATTATACTCTTCAGCCTGTAGGTGGCACTCTGTGTAAAATACCTTATTTAAACTAACCTCAACCATACCTGGCAGAGCATTAAAGGATCTTATGATGAACACATCTGGTGTGTCTCTTGCTCAAAAGGAAGCCCTGTGACCAGTCCCTATCTGATACAGAAGTACATGACATAGATAAAATTGTAAAGGAGGGCATGGGTCATGGATGCTGTCTTTCTCAGGTGTGATCAGGCAACAAGCATTGGCACAGCCATTCTACTTTGACTATTCCCTTCTTTAATGCTGAGATAACTTTTTTCTGTAGCCTCTACTAACTTTTCCTTTTGTGCTTTCCATTATGTCAGGAAATATTTCTTCAGAATATTGAATGTTCAGAAGAGTTGCAATAATTCCCAGGCTAAAGAAACGTTTCCTCTGAATACAGCTTGAAACCCTGACAGTGACCACTGTCGGTCTCTATGCATGTCCCACCTATTAGCATAAATTCTTGACATCATCAGGAGTTGCACACATGGATCAAAGCCAGGATATGGACTTGCGTGTGCATTTAAATCACTCTTTTCTCTTTATCCATTATTTGCATATGGAACCCAACCCTAATCCATTAATCATTTTTTAGACCTGATGCTTGATCAGTTAAATAGGACATGATCCTGCAAGGTGCTGAGCTCCCTCAACTGCTGCTGGCTTCAGTGAGAGTTCAGAACCCTCAACATCTCACAGCATCAAGCACAAAAGAAACGGGGAGAAAGTTCTCTTATAAAGAAGGCTGAAACAGCAACATTAATAAGGGCGACTTGCCCTCACTCCTGTTCTTTGGTAGCTATTACAATTATGTATCCCCTTGTTTACTCAAGAAGAGGTCATTCTGCTCAGCTGGAGCCCTGCTTAGAAGAAGATGCACTTGTGGTTACACAACCTTAAAGAATGTCCTTTTATTTTTTCTTAAATGGTAACATTTATTTAGAAGGGGAATAGCACTGTGGGGGATGTCAGCCTGGGACAAGTCATTCAGCTCCTTTTGGAATCACTTCTGAAACTGAACCCACAGTTTCAAGATTCCACTTGCACAGGATATGCCTGCAGCAGTCTGCAGGGAATGTGGGCTAATTAAACGGGGACTGATTTAAATAGATCATTCCATCCATGAAGCAAGAGCTAATAATTATATGGAACAAGATGATTACCTGCAAAAAGATGATGAGTGCTAATATTCCTGTGCGTTATGTGATGGGGGAGCCAGTGTATTAAAACAAGAGTGAAATGCATTGAAGTTTATTGTCTAATAATACAAACATTAATACCACTGGCGCTATGGTTCAGAAACATACCTTGTTTATTCCAGTGACTCTCAACCTTTCCAGACTACTGTACCCCTTTCAAGAGTCTGATTTGTCTCTCATACCCCCAAGTTTCACCTCACTTAAAATGATTTGCTTACAAAATCAGACATAAAAATACAAAACTATCAAAGCACACTATTGCTGAAAAATTGCTTACTTTCTCATTTTTAACTTATAATTATAAAATAAATCAATTGAATATAAATATTGCACTTACATTTCAGTGTATAGTATATAGAGCAGTATAAACAAGTCATTATCTGTATGGAAATTTTGGTCTGTACTGACTTCACTAGTGCTTTTATGTAGCCTGTTGTAAAACTATGCTAATCACTAGATGAGTTGAGGTACCCTCTGGAAGACCTCTGTGTACCCCAGGATACTCCCTTGTTGCAAACCTCTGGTTTAGTCTGTTAGGCTGAATTGACTCCTTTCAGTAGGATCCTACACAGCTCTCTGAGCCAGGTCCTGAACCTTATGCATAAGTAACTAAGCCAAGGAAGCAGAACGGGTATGTTTCCACTGCACAGGGTAGGGGGACTGGATGCAGGGAGCCCACTCAGGAGTACCAACATTCTCATCAGTGCCCTAGAGGCGTGCTCCAGCAGCGCAGAGAAGCATTTTGGAGACAGGGCAAGCAGAAGACAATGGCAATTGGAATTCACTAGGCAAGCTTCTTTGCAGAAAGAGGGTGGCTGGAGGCTGCAGCAGCAGTTGCAGATTGGTGCTGCTGATGTTCCTTGGTTTGGCAGGGCAGGATACTGTCTGCTATTTACTCAGGCTTGGTGCAGGGCGGAGGGTGTGGCAATCTGTCTCTAAATGCAGGGGTCCAATTATGGGGGAAAAGGTGGTGCTACTATTTCAGGTTTTGCCCCCAAAATCAGATGCGTCCATATGAATCATCAAAATAAGGTGCTGCTCAGAACAGATTGTGCAGATGTTCAAAATATCATTGCATGCTCTCTGAGCTTTTCTGGGTTCTCCTTTAGTGAGATTTGAATATGCCCAGGGACTCTACTAGGCATTTTAGACTTGGGCCCTTCTTGATGCGGGGAGGGAGGGGAGGAAGTGATGGTACCTCCTACAGACAGCAAATGTGAAAAATCAGGATGGGGGTGAGGGGAGTAATAGGCGCCTATATAAGAAAAACACCCAAAAATCGGGACTGTCCCTATAAAATTGGGACATCTGGTCACCCTACCTACATGCCATCCACTTGTGGCACCAGAATGAGACATCACTCACAGTAAATTGTGCAGATCTGTGACCCTCCCTCTCCATTCTTACATAAGAAATGAAATAGCTGAAGTGTCGATATTTTATTTATCATCTGTGGGTGGCTGCATTAACACCTGACAGCTCTCAAAGCTATTACTCAGGTTCTCTGCAGGCTCAATTAGATGTCTCTCCCTCAATTACACTCAATCCTTATTTTGGGGGGATTTCTTTGCAACTATGACAGTTTGAGACTTCTTATTTTATTTTTTTTAAATGAAAGCTGAGATTGCAGAGAACAAAATAGCAGTTTCAGAGATGTGCCCAGTATGTCGTAATTTTGTGAACAAGCTAAATACGAGTCCTGTCTAGATTCAACCACAACACTCTATCTATTTTATTGGATGACCCCTCCGCAGAACATTAAATTACTGGTTATTTCAAAACAACCCCTTTCTCCTCCTCCAGAGTCTTCCAAGAAGCCTTTCACAATGATCTCTGCAAGATTTTGTGCAGCACCTCAAACACATACTGGCACCTAAAAGGGCCTGATCCTGTAGTCCAAACTCAAACAAGATTGCAACATTGAGACCAAAATCTCTATTGTTCTGATACAGCAACTGCATTTACACATGTTCTTAGTTCCATTTACTTCAACGGGGTTCTTATTTCTGTGCTCAGAAAGCATATGGTTAAATGCTTTGCTGGATCAAGGCTTAGGGACTTTGCCTGAGAAGAGATTTCAGGATTGGGTCCTATATTTCTAAACTTTCTCTGTGAGTCTGTATTTAATCCTGTCTCTTCAAGTGTTTTTAAATAACTTAGAATATTCAGTGTCTCAACAAATAATACATGTTCTGGTTTAACTGTTGTTTATTTTTAATTGTTTTTGCCATACCACAAGTTACTTGGCAGGGGGCTATTTTAGGGGGAAAAAATAAGATGACTTTATACTGGTATATTAATTAATATTGTAACATCCTTTGAAGGTTAAAAGAGATAATTAAGTATTATTATTATTTCTGAGAAAGGGCTCAAGGGAGAAAGTCCACTGCATAATTAAGGAAGAACATGTTTTTTCAGGCTGTCCTAATATTTCCAAATTGTTAATGTTACCAAGGACTTTAGTTTGGCTTTCAGTACATATTATGCTTGGCATAAGCATTTGTGACATCTATCACTATATCAGTTTATCCACCTAGATTTTTGATTATTTCTGACTTTTTCCTGGCTATCACCTGGGATGTCACTTTTTGCAGATTTTAAACTCTCCATTTTCACTGCCAATCCTGAAATACTCCTAAAACAGTTACTTATTGTGCATTCCATTTCTTCCAGTGAATATAAAATGACTGGGTTATTTAATCTGTAGTATATATATATATATATATATATATATATATATATATATATATATATATATATATATATATATAAAAGACTTGGCAGTCGGTCAGTTTCAAACCATATTACATTTTATTTGCCTTCCGCTCTTTGGTAACAATCCTTGAGAAACAAGCAAACAAAGTGACAAACTACAAATGACTAACAGGAAAAAAACGAACAAAATATGTGAATGTCTCTCAGAAATCCCAGCTGTCCCTAAAGTACAGCTTTATAATGAAGGGTCCCATTTTTGAGGCTCTGCTTATATATTTGCTAGGAACACAGACTACCAATGGGTTAGGGCCTTTCAAGTAAATATTGATTTAGGATGAAAAGTCCTGCCATATTTTTTTTCACTGCTTCTACTCTTTGTATCCCAAGTTATCTGATACATCCACCAAATTCATCCTGGGGATGGAGCAAAGCAGAAAGAGGGTACACTAAAGTGGTTAAAATAAGCATCATGCAGAGTGAAAACAATCCCATCACAAAAATCATCACCACAGTCAGCATTAACTGGCATCTTTGTTGGCAGTCTCACCAGAAAGCACTGGCTAAATGGGCTTAGTGACTGGGCTACTTTCTCACACTACAGATATGTCTACATTAGAGCTTAATTTGGGTTAAGTGATGGTGCCCTGGAAAAAACACTTGTGGCATGTCTAGACAGCATTTACAAACATGTAAGCTAACTCAAGTTAATTGGCAGTAAATTAACTAAGACCTTGTCTACACATACAAGTTGTGCTGCTTTAATTGTACTAGCATAGTTAGTTACACTGGTATAGTTAAAACAGTACAACCTGCCATAGTGTGGATGGAGTTATGCTGGTATAAAAGTGCTTATACTAGTATAGTTTATTCACTGGTAAAATCACTTTTATACCACTATCACTATGTATGTAAAAAAAGCACACACCTACTCAAAATAGTCAGACTGGTACAACATCTGTATGTAGACCAGGCCTTATTTTAAAAAAGTGTCTGTACAAACCCTCGAGGAGTTCCCTGTAGATCTCAGTGGAAGGCAGTTAGCATCATCTTCACTTCTGAGCCAGAAAGTTTTGGAGTCAAGTCCTACATAGAATCATAGAATTGTAGGACTGGAAAGGATATCAAGAGGTCTTCTAGTCCAGTCCCCTGCACTCAAGTCAGTACTAAGTATTATCTAAACCATTTCTGACAGGTGTTTGTCTAACATGCTCTTAAAGTCTCCCATGACAGAGATTCCACAACTTCCCTAGGCAATTATTCCAGTGCTTAACGACCCTGACAGGAAGTTTTTCTTAATGTCCAACCTAAACCGCCCTTGCTGCAATCTAAGACCTTTGCTTCTTGTCCTATCCTCAGAGATTAAGGAGAACAATTTTTCTTCCTCCTCCTTATAACAACCTCTTACATACTTGAAAACTGTTTTCATGTCCCCCCTCAGTCTTCTCTTCTCCAGACAAAACAAACCCAATTTTTTCAATCTTCCCCCATAGGTCATGTTTTCCAAACCTTTAATTGTTTTTGTTTCTCTTCTCTGGACTCTCTCCCATTAGTCCACATCTTTCCCAAAATGTGGCATCCAGAACTGGACGGACACAATACTCCAATTAAAGCCTAATCAGCACAGAGTAGAACAGAATAATTACTTCTTGTTTCTCACTTATAATACTCTTGCTAATACAACCCAGAATGATGTTTGCTTTTTTTGCAACAGTCTAACACTGTTGATTCATATTTAGCTTGTGATCCACTATGACCCCCTTTCTGCAGTACTCCTTCCTAGGCATTTTAAATTTTAATCCTGTCCTTCAAAACACTTGCAACCTCTCCCAGCTTGGTATTGTCTACAAACTTTATAAGTGTACTCTCTATTCCATTATCTAAATCATTGATGAAGATATTGAACAGAACTGGATCCAGAACTGATCCCTGCGGGACCCCATTTGATATGCTCTTCATGCTTGACTGAGAACCACTAATAACTACTCACTGGGAATGATTTTCCAACCAATTATGCACTCATCATATAATAGCTTCATCTAGGTTGTATTTCCCTAGTTTGTTTATGAGAAGGTCATGTGAGACAGAGTCAAAAGCCTTACTAAAGTCAAGATAAACCACATCTACCGCTTCCCCCCATCCACAAGCCTTGTTACTCTGTCAAAGAAAACTATTAGGTTGGTTTGACATGCTTTGTTCTTGACAAATCCGTGTGGACAGGGTCAGCTTTATGACCCATAAGGCCCAATTGGAATACTCGGCGGTGGTCCAGGGCTTCAGTGGCATTTTGGCATTCTGTGGCACTGAAGGACCCCCCGCCACTTAAATGCTGCCGAAGACCCCCAGAGTGGACCCCCCACCACTGAAATGCCGCCGAAGACCCCGGAGCAGGGCCCCCTTAGGCACGGGCGCAGGGCCCTCTCCAGCGTGGGGCCCAATTCCAGGGAATCGGTGGAACTGGCGTGAAGCCGGCCCTGCGTGCGGATTGTTACTTATCATCTTATTATCTTTTAGCTGTTTGCAAATTGATTGCTTAATTATTTCAATGATTGCTACTGCTGCATGGTATTACTAGAAAAGTACTGTATTGTTAGAGGTTCTATTCTTCAAATGAGATCCCTAATCTCTATGTGAATAAATAGAGTTTGTGTTCTTGAGAAAACAGCTCATGAGGGTAGCTTAGTCATTAGAGACGAGTCATGTCAAGACATGCACCTCTACAGATAGGACCTGGGAATCGGGTGTGAAGGGGAGAGAAATCAGATGGCCCATCTGAAAAGAGTATCATTAGACTAATAATTATGCATGAAAAAGGGCACACTTTTTAAAAGTTATTGTATAATAGTTTTAGACATGTTATACCTGGATATTTTGGGGCTAGGAGAAAGCCAAAGCCATACCAGCTGGACCAGTGATTTAGTTTTGTATGATGCAATGTAAAAATGCTAATAAACTTCCGAAGAGCAGCCAACTCCCATGAACTATATCTACAGGCGTAGAGTGACACAGAAAAACATGCATGCTGTTATATTAATTTAGATGGATTATATAGGCCCAAAGAGTCAAAGGTGTTCATTTAACCCTGAAAGTGTCCAATATTAAACAGTTTTAAACAAAGTTTGGGGTTTGGAATTCAGAGACTCAGCATTTTTAGTATCATGGCAAACATGCCATTAAAAAATCCTTGTTAACCTTTTATAAAAGATACAGAAAAAGAAGGAAAAATACAGTTACAGCAGTTGAAATATAAAGTATTAAGTAAGGCTTTCATTCTAACAACATTTCTTAATCCCTTTCCCTTGAGCTGTACAGAGTCTTTAGAAGGAAAAAAGACCCAAACGCCTTTGTTTGAGAGTCTTTCAGATGGTATTAAAGATGGTGATAACTGTCTTTTTGGAGAAAAGAGAAGAAGTTAGTTGAGATAGGCTAGAGCTTTTGTGATTAAAGTCTGATCCCGTTTCCCAGAAGACAAAGCAAAACAAACACACACTAAAGTGGAAAGAAAAGAACAACAAAGACAGAAAATGCAGCTTCTGTCTCTGGTGTTGACTTTCACTTGCAACCTCACAGCTGGAAAAACACAGGCCCAACACATGGTCTGATCCGCTGTGCCAAGACCTGGCCAACTTGTACCACCGTCAGCCTGTTATGGGCATTATTTTTAAGTGCCTCTTTAGTCACAGGTTTATGGTAGTGCTGCAGAATATGGTGTCTTGGCCAGCTAAGCCAGACACTTACAAGACAGAAGGAAAAAGGAGACATGGCGGTGTGGGGGAAGAGACAAAGTCTCACATCCCAGGTGGTATTTGGGCTTTAACCAGAGCCAGTGGAAGTGGTGGTGTCATTTGGGTCCCTCTCTCTAACGTCAAGACATCTCTCAGGATTAGGATGAAGAAGCCACAATGGTGTCATGATGAATTCTGGGATCCCAGGAGATGGTGGGAGTGGAAACCATGATGGTGAAGCTTGGTCCTTGGTCTTTTTCCAGTCAGCCAATATCACATTAGCCAGATTCCCCCTTACGCCACCCTCAAAGCCCCCTTTTAAGGACTCCCATCTCTTCATTATTTGGTCCACCAATTAGGCCTAATTTTGGACACACCAATTTTGGTTCACTGGTTTCCGGTCTCTCCCTTCTCTTACCAGCCATTATCTTGACACAGTCTTTGACTTATCTCGTAGGCCTTTTCATTTGTACTAATTCAGCCTATCTCCCCTTTGCACCTCTTTCCATCAGCATTTATTGTTATAGATTGTGAAACTTTATGGACTTTCACTCAAATTTCACAGTCAAACTCACAATTAAGGCAAATCTGTAGGCCCGATTTTCACAACACTACCTTTCTGGGACAGAAAGACTGGCAGGCAGGTAGCAGCTGTCTGAGAAAAAAATGTTCTTATGGAAAAGGTTTTCATCTTGCATAACTGGCACATTATTTTCTTTAACTAAACTTAGAGTTTAGCTAGCTGGGCCTTTTGTTATTAGGCTAACTGGGCCAAATTTTGCTGTCAGCTGTTACAGAAGTAGTTGGGAGTGACCCCTGTTAAATTGCCTAATACCTTACGTTAGAAAAGATTCTTGCAACCACTTCTGACAAGCTCTAACGTCCTCATTGTTTGCATCAAGTCTTTGAAATTTGGTAGGGAAACGCCATCAGGCTAGAGAAACGCCTTTCCTTGTTCCATGAAATTCCGTTCAGGTTTTGCTGAGAAAAAAAATGGTTGAAAATCACTATTATCCTTCTGTAGGTTGAGCTGTTCAGGAAAATGTTGGCAGCATGCCAACATAACAACTGAACAGAATTATTCTAATGAGTGGGACTCATGCTACCATCAAAGCAGCAGCAGTAGCTAATAATGAACAGGGAATTCCTGGGAGCTTCCAGAGCAGCAGGCTTGTGGAGAGTGTGCTAGTCCAGGCTTCTCCAACCATCCCGTGACTCCAGTAACCCCTGGGCAGCACAAGGGCAGGGCCGCCCAGAGGATTCAGGGGGCCTGGGGCAAAGCGGGGGAGCTGTGGCGCTTGTATTCACCCGGTGCTGGTCCAGGTCTTCGGCGGCGAGGGGCCCTTCAGTCACTCTGCATCTTCAGCAGCACTGAAGGGCCCCCCGCCGCCAAAATGCTGCCAAAGACACGGAGCGACTGAAGGGCCCCCCACTGCCGAAATGCTGCTGAAGACGCGGAGCTACTGAAGGGCTCCCCCGCCGCTGAAATGCCGCCAAAGACCTGGACCGCCGCCAGGCCAGGGCTCGCGGGGCATTTCAGTGGCAGGGGGCCCTTCAGTTGCTCCATATCTTCAGCAGCACTGAAGGGCCCCCTGCTGCCGAAATGCCGACTGAAGACCCGGACCACCGGCGGGCCAGGGCTCACGGGGCCCCTGCGGGGCCTGGGGCAAATTGCACCACTTCCCCCTCCTCCTCCCCCCATGGGCGGCCCTGCACCTGGGGCAGGAGTTTCCCCAACTCCCACAGAGAAGAGAGAGAAAGAGCAAAGCTAGGTTCCCCCTTATCACCTCCAGTGCATGGCCCCAGCAGCCCATCTTGCCCAGGAGAACAGCCTTTTCTTCCTACTAATCAAGGCAGAGAGGCTTGTAGCTCAAGTAGTATAAATCTCTGGTGCAATGCTGACAATCCAGGGTTCAGCTACTGCATAATGGGGGGTGGGGGAGTGGGTGGGAAAGGGCTTGTTACAATGACTTTAAGAATGTGTTTTTACCTACTTCATTTAAAAAAACAGGAGATCAGTTTTCTTAAAAAAGATGTGAAAAGAATATTATTTAGATTGCAAAGTCAAGTACTGAAAAGATAGGACATGCCAGAATTAACATTGCTTTTGCAACCTTAATTTGGCCCCCTTGTGCACTGTTACTGACATGACCACATGGTATTTTTTTCCATGGGACCCTTACCTCATCCAGTGCGCAGGATGGCTGCAAAAGAAGCAGAATTAAGGGTGCAAAGACAACCTTAAATCTGGCCTTTCCTAACTTGCAAGTGTTTGACTTTGCAACCTAAATAATGTTCTTTTAATGTAGGCTTTTACGTGCAATAAAATAAAGAACTCGAGGCCAAATCCTGAGGTTCTTAGTTCAGTTTTACACTGTTGTCAGCAGAAATTTATCTGAGTCAGGGGCTCCGGACCCGGCTCTTGCACTTGTATAGGGTTGGATTATAGAATTACAATTTAGCCCAAGGAAGAGGCAGTGCCTAGCTGCGTTGCAGGAACCAGATTGTAACTAGCTGAGTCACCATCTGGTTCCAGCTTCCCTTTTGCTCAGTAGAGGGCAGGGAGGTGGAAGAAGGCCATTTGCTGGTGCAGATTACTTCCCACTTTCATCCAGCTCTGAAGTGCAAGTGAGCACTGGGGGGGGGGGGGGGTGTAGTCAAGGTCCCTGGCCTCTGCAGGAGGAGGAGCAACAATAATTCATTATGCTAGCCACCATTCCAGATGGAAGCAGTTTTGATACCTAGCTCGCGTGGTATATTTCTGTTCTCTGATGGGATGAGGAAACGCTTAGAATTAGTTTACTAAATACTCTCATGATTGTAAACTACAAAAAAAAATTCACCTTTCAGGAATATTCTACAATGTTTGCTTGCAATTTACTGTTTCCATATATAATTGTCAGTAAATTCATTTTCTAGGGTGTTTGGGGAAGGCAAATACATAAGCATACCATAGTCAAAGCAAATTCATTTTAAAATTCAAACAAATACTCATGGAAAATGTTTTGGAATATTCATCTAGCTCTGGGCTGGGGGAGGGGAAATTAGGATCAATTCCCTATGTCCCTTGCAAGTAATTGCTTGAGTAGCTAGTTAATACTGCAGATTCCATTAGAAAAGCAGAACAGGGTAGCAAAGAAAAAAAACAAGAGGAATGAAAACAGACTCCAGATCTTTTCCACCATTATTTGTTAAACTTCCTGGTAACCATGACTGATTTTCTAAATGTTCTTTATGAGTTCATTTTTCAATGGAATAAAACCATCAGTATACAAATAGTGTCATTCGTATCGTATCCAGTACCTTTTAAAAGAAAAGTTCAGATATTTTTCTGAGCCCAGTGAGGCAGATTGCCTTTCCTATTTCTGTTATTATATTTTTGAAGAATTCAACAATTCATAAGCAATATTCGATGTTTAACTACAGAAGCGAAGGACCAGGCAATAGGACCCGCTGTGGGCTAAATGCCGAGGTGCTGACACTGTGCCCACAGCACCCACTGATGTCAGGTGCTCAACAGCTCTTCAGCTTTTGTCTCTTTATGTGTAGCAGTGTCCATAAGATTTAAAACATGTACTGTTCCAGGCCTATTGGAAACATATGTTCAAGGCTATGTGATCATGAGGTCATGCCTCCCTTTGTCATTCTTTCCATCAGTGATGGGTCTGAGCCACAGAGTTTACATCTGAATCCAGAACCAAACATCCTCAAAGTGTAATGATGTTTGGAGCCTAGGTTTTCATATGCCTATCATTAGGCATACTTTATGGCAATACGCATACCAAGTCTCACTATCTACAAGCATTGGGAGGGAAGTGTACTTTATGTTTAAGCTACTATTTAATTATATATTCCTTCTTTCTGAAGTATTTCCTCCCCTTCAGGGGCAGAAAAAGATGCAGGGGCAATTCACCAATGAAGTCATTATGCCCATACTATACATGAACAAGAGAAACAGAATCCCCGTGACCATATAGAATTCTCAGTCAGTCACACGTCTGTCAGCTCAACATCTTTTCACACTTACATATTTTCAACCTCAGAATGAGAGAGAGTATTGTCTAGATGACATCTGTGGAGCTACTGACTGTACATGGGAAGAGGCACAGCAAGAAGGATTATACACAGACAGAAATAATTAGATCTGAACAGAGTCCTCGTGTATTAATGTATCATGCTCTTCAGATTAAGTCATTCCTTCAGGAAAGCAGAATGTGTGAATTTGTGTGTGAAGCTCAAGAGTCAAACCCCTGTGGATATACAGGGGAACCAAGATTATCCAAACACTGGATCAATGGGAAACATTCTGGGCTTGTACTGAACTTAGAGCTGCACTTGCATAGTCCTGAAAGTGGAACAAGCTAATGTATATTGTATTTCCTCATACTGTATGAATGCTGGCAACACTCCTGGGAGCCTGCAGCTTCCACTGAAGATTTAGTATTTGTTATGCAGTGTAATCTCAGTTGGTATTCTGGTCAATGTTATGTCTGATCAAGTATTGGCTAGAAACTCTCCCTGCACTGAAGATGCCCATTGAGGATAGGAGATAAAAATACATAACTAGAAATCTGTATGTGGGTATTTGGTAAATATAGACTGAATATTGGCCCATCTGTTAAATGGACATAATAATCCTTACCTGCCTCACAGAGATGTAGGAGGTTTAATTAAACTTTGTAAAGTGCTTCAAGATCTTCAAATGAAAGGAGATAGAGAGAGATATAGATTAGGGCTGTCCAGTGATTCAAACAAATTAATCACGATTAATCACACGATTAATCACACTGTTAAGCAATACCATTTATTTAAATATTTTTGGATGTTTTCTACATTTTCAAATATATTGATTTCAATTACAACACAGAATACAAAGTGTACAGTGCTCACTTTATAATTATTTTTATTACAAGTATTTGCATTGTAAAAAAACAAATGAAATCTATTTTTCAATTCACCTAATATAAGTACTGTAGTGCAATCTCTTTATCATGAATGTTGAACAGTAAGTTCTCTAAATGTAGAATTATGTACAAAAAGTGCATTCAAAAATAAAACAATGTAAAATTTTAGAGCCTGCAAGTCCACTCAGTCCTACTTCTTGTTCAGCCAATTGTTCAAACAAGTTTGTTTACATTTGAAGGAGATAATGCTGCCCACTTCTTGTTTACAATGTCACCTGAAAGTGAGAACAAGCGTTCTCATGGCACTGCTGTAGCCGGCATTGCAAGATATTTACATGCCAGAAACCCAGGGTTGTGAGTTCAATCCTTGAGGAGGCCACTTAAGGATCTGCTAGTGAAGGCAGGGGCTGGACTAGATGACCTTTCAAGGTCCCTTCCAGTTCTAGGAGATTGGTATATCTCCAATTATTACCTTTATGTGCTAAAGATTCATATGTCCCTCCATGCTTCAACCACCATTCCAGGGGACATGCATCCATGCTGATGATAGGTTCTGCTCGATAACAATCCAAAGCAGTGTGGACCGACGCATGTTCATTTTCATTATCTGAGTCAGATGCCACCAACAGATGGTTGATTTTCTTTTATGGTGGTTCGTGTTCTGTAGTTTCCACATTGGAGTATTGCTCTTTTAAGACTTCTGAAAGCATGTTTCACACCTCGTCCCTCTTAGATTTTGGAAGGCCCTTCAGATTCTTAAACCTTGGGTCAAGTGCTGTAGCTATCTCTAGAAATGTTAGATTGTTATCTTCTTTCCGTTTTGTCAAATCTGCAGTGAAAGTGTTCTTAAAATGAACATTTGCTGGGTCATCATCTGAGACTGCTATAACATGAAATATATGTCAGAATTCAGGTAAAACAGAGCAGGGGACATACAATTCTCCCCCAAGGAGTTCAGTCACAAATTTAATTAACGCATTATTTTTTTAACAAGCTTCGTCAGCATGGAAGCCTGGAATGGTGGCCAAAGCATGAAGGACCATACGAACGTTTAGCATATCTGGCACATAAAGACCTTGAAATGCCAACTACAAAAGTGTCATGCAAATGCCTGTTCTCACTTTCTGGAGACATTGTAAATAGGAAGAGTGCAGTATTATCTCCTATAAATGTAAAAAAACTTGTTTGGCTTAGAGATTGGCTGTGCAAGAAGTAGGACTGAGTGGACTCGAATGCTCTGAAGTTTTACATTGTTTTGTTTGTGAGTGCAAGTTATGTAACAAAAATAATCTACATTTGTAAGTTGTACTTTCAGGACAAAGAGATTGCACTACAGTACTTGTATGAGGTGAATTGAAAAATACTATTTCTTTTGTTTATCATTTTTACAGTGCAAATATTTATAATAAAAATAATACACACTTTGATGTCAATACAATACAATCTATATGAAAATGTAGAAAAACATCCAAAATATTTAATAAATTTCAATTGGTATTCTATTGTTTAACAGTGCGATTAAAACTGCCATTAATCGTGATTCATTTTTTTAATCACGATTCATTTTTTGAGTTAATTGCGTGAATTAACTGCGATTAATCAACAGCCCTAATATAAATGCTTTGATTGGTCCAACTTCTGTTGGTGAAAGAGAGAAGTTTTTGAGCTCCACAGACTTATTTGACACAGATATAGACATCCCACCTACAACCTTATCGCACACACTGATATATCAAGGCAAAACAGTATGTTCTCTAAATTCTGTGGAACCTTTACCCAACACAGCCTTGGAGTGCAAAGAAGCTAGCCTAGAGCCTTCCAGTAGCACAAAGAGCTATACCCACAGCCCAAAACCTACCAGCAACGCAGACAGAGATACATCTACAGCATGCAGACCTTCTGGAAATACAGAGAGATATTCCAACAGCGCAGATTCCTCATACACAGTGATACACCAACAGCTAGGCAGAGAGAGGAAGATACTTATATGCCTTCCATTATAATGATGTACACCTATTTTCTTCTTCTTCTTCTTCTTCTTCAGATTACTTGTTCCCAAATAGAGGCCAAAAACAAGTTCTAAAGTATGTGTACATGTCAACATTCCCAACAACTGTCTGTGTATGAATACTCCATTGTTAACAAAAATATACTATAAAGTCTGCAGAGCTGTACAAACCACGAGAGCGCTTTGCTCTTGTGGTTTTTATGTTTCCACTAGGAACCTGTAATAATAAAAGTACAGACCTAGCAATCAGTACTGGGATTCTTGGCTAAGATACATTTTCTTCTCTGTGGGAGAAGCATGGAAGGAAGCAAACCCATGAGAAATGGAGCTGAGGGGTGGTAGGTGAAGGATAGCTATACTGTGTATTGCTCCTTAGGGAGTCACAGCTCCTCCCTGTGAACAATACAGGTTGGAGTGCAGCAGATTAGCAGGAGTAGAGCTGGAAAGCAGAGAGTCTACATGGCATATTCTCCTGGGAAAGGGGCTAAAACTACATAGGAAATTGCCATAGGGTACAATTCTGGTCTGCTCTGTGGATGGGGACAGTATGTGCAGTTGCTGGGGTGGTGAGTCAGTGGTAGCACCACATAACAGCTAGCTGCTAATGGGGAGGAATGGTCACGCTAGCCAGGCAAAGGGATCTGAACTCTGTGGGTCTCATTGGGACACATGGGGTTTTGGCCTGAGTTTCCACAAGACCTACCTTTATCACGATTCATGATGGCCAACAGCTAGGCAGAGGACTAGCAGGGGATGTACCTTCCTCCTACCACCATCCTAATTATTTATTAACTCACTTGTTGTGGTTTCTCTTCCATTTGATTATAAGACCTTTGGAGCAGCCAGGGACCTTACCTTTATATTTATGTAGCCGGCACAACACTCAATACACTGTGGATCTGTCTTGCCGGGTTTCTGGCTGCTACCATAATATAATATAACATCCAATGAAGTGGGCTGTAGTCCACGAAAGCTTATGCTCAAATAAATTTGTTAGTCTCTAAGGTGCCACAAGTACTCCTGTTCTTTTTGCACAATATAAATGTTAACTTCCAAAATAATAATGATAATCCCTGGCCTAAGCGACTCTGCTGCTCCCTCTTCCACCAGAACACGAGATGACAGGGTGGATGCCCAGAGGGTATGGCCTAAAAGAAACCCCTGACCTTTTTCAGAGTAACTTTTTCCCCTTTACAGGTTTTTCTGCAGAACGGGAGGAACTGTGTAATTTATAGTTACTTAAAATAATTTATTCTATACGCAACTCCTTGATTTTAGGTAGGGCTGGCGGTGCCACTATTATACAGATTGCCTGATGCTTTCCATTATAAACCTCTGTTTTCAGTTGCTGATAACTTTGCCAAATTGGAACCTTTTGGGCTAAAATTTTCCATGCCAGGTGTCTGCCTCGGGTTGAATTTTTGTTTTTTTTTTAAAACATTTCAGCCAGTACAGTTCATCCATTTCCAAGAACATGTTTGCCCATGTTAAAAAATGCATGTAATTGCAGACAGTATCATAATGCATATACACAAGGGGGCCACATTAAGGTTGCACTCGCAACCTGAAGTCTGGTATCTCCTAACTTTTGAATATTTGACTTTGCAACCTCAAAATTGGTATCTGTTTTCCATGTTTAATATTATGCAGCATATCCAGATTTGTTGTTATTTAGGATTACAGCTAGAATAAAATGCTGCAGGATTTGTTTTAATCTCCACAAATGACTGTACCCATTTGTAAATGTCAGCATTGATGCTATAGCTGATCTACCACAAAGCCAAGATTTATTTATATGCTGGATCTTCTGTGTAGGATACAATATGTACGTGCACGGAACAGTGTGGAACCGGGAAGATCCTTATGGTGCTCTGCTGGGTGCACCTGAGCAGGCAGAATGGGCCATAAGTAGCTTTTTGCCACCTTCCTGCTTCTCCCCTCAGTCCTGAGGGCAGTCACAGTCCAGGTCAGCTGCCAGTACAATTTAAAGTCTCACTTCACCTAGCCCAGGATTGCCAGAGCACATTGCCCGCCCGCCATGCTCCATCCCACCTCTGGTGTTCCCCCAGAATTTCAAGAGGCGGGCAGCGGTGCGTGATGTAGAACTGGCCATGCCAGCTTAATGCCACCCAGGGATTCCCCAAACAAGGGGAATATGCAGGTGATGGTTTAATCCAGCCATTCACCAGACTGGGAGAAAAGGGAGAAATGGGGAAAAGGATCTGGCCCTGGGAGTGTAAAATTAATAGAATTCATAATGACTGACATTTACAAAGTAAGTTAAAGTAATTTGTGTCTTGTTTATTTCAAAGATGGGTCCACATCAACCACTTGGATGGGAACACCCTGGAACTGTGGGGAAATTCAGACCCAGATTTGAGGTTTGTCACTCAGACTCATCTCTTATACAGACAGTTCAATACACAGGAATGGTTTCATTCGGCCTGGATTTTTTTTTTTTTGAAACAGTCAGCTGTGGCTCATGAATATATCCCAGTGGCCAGTTAGACACAGTTAGCAGGCAAAACACTCCTGGGCCTAGATTGCACCTCAGGCACAGACATCAGGTTGTGCCAAATACAGATTACTTTGCTCCCTGCATTGGCCCATCTCCGCTGACTAGCATGTGGGGTGCAGAAATGATGTTCCACCCATGCACTTTCAGAGGGTTTTAGAGGGAGGAGTTATAAGTCCAAAGAGCCCATGTGGGTGTGCCCCTGGGGTGTGTTGATGGATGAAGAAGGCAGTGGTTTATTCCCCCATAGCTCCCTACACAGCCCACGTAAGGCTGATCCATGGTTTGGCCCTTTCTTAGTAATGTTCATTATATGCTGAGAATTGATGACTGAGTCATTTGGCTGATGCAGGAAGGGCAATTTACTATGGGCCCTGCATGAAGAGGCAAGCGTTGGGAGTGGAGGAAGACTCCTTCCATCCTTGCCTTTTGTGCCTTCATACAAGGGCCATGCACATTCTGGCCTTCCCTATGTGATTTTGTAATGGTTGGCAATAGAGACAACATTCATCAGGTGCTAGTTAAGCCAGCCAACTGCTTTGCTCTGTTGTGTGGTACATGCTTGTCAAATGTGTTTATAAAAAGAAAACACAATTCATATCTTTATGGTAAGAGTGTAAGGTAGGTCTCCCTTACAGCTTGCATTTGATATCAGGAAGGAAAATTGTATATAAAAAGAGTAGAGCTTAAGACCGGTGAGTATTTGAGACAGGAAATTGAAAATGAAATATTTCCATTTGACGTCAGTTTGTTGGGGAAGTGGGCCTCACTCCATTCCCACTGTAAGCTTTACTTTGATCTTCGGTTGCTTACATTAGCCTTTGCTACAGTACTCACAAAGAGCCTTCAGTGAATTCTCAAAGTCATGTACTACACTGTGCTAAGCCAACTTTCAAACCAGTATTGGGATGGACTACGTTATCTGGAATAACTCTAATATCACCAGAATTAGGTGGTACTACATTTATTCCATTAATGCACACTCCTGAGAGTTAACACACCCCCAAGGGTTATTCAAGATATCAGAGATGGCTTTTAACTTAAACCCTAGAGCTGATATATACAGAAAAGGGGTATAAATTCCATTCTGATCCAAACTATGCGGCTTAGTAAGGTGTGTACAATAAAAGTGTGTGCACATATGATGGTGGAAAATATGTGGACTACAGTCAATATTATAGTTATTCAGGGCTGAATACATAGTTATGTTGTTCTGGGAAAGCAAAGAAGTTAGGTGCCCAGTCAATGATCCTACCAAACTGTGTATCCACACGATCTAGCCAGGGCCGGCTCCAGGGGTTTTGCCGCCCCAAGCAGCCAAAAAAAAAAAAAAAAAAGCCGCGATCTGCGGCAATTCAGCAGGAGGTCCTTTGCTCCGAGCGGGAGTGAGGGACCCTCCGCCAAATTGCCGCCAAATACCTAAAAGTGCCACCCCACTTCCGAGTTGCCGCCCCAAGCACCTGCTTGATAAGCTGGTGCTTGGAGCCGGCCCTGGAGCTAGCAAAGAAAACTAAATAGACGTAATCCTGGTCACCTGTGCAAAATGAGTATAAAATGCCGCTGTTCTGATACAGTGGAGATTTAGACCCAATTTGTGCAGGTGGAAATGACTTTCTGAGGTGCAAAGCAGTGGCAAATCAGGCCCTAAAAGCAGATTATCTACTGCATCTCTTTCTCGGCCCCCATCCCTAGTGAGTTCTGCTATCGAAAGTTACTAAGGGATAGTCTACATTGGCAAAGTTAAAACGCTGCCGTGGCAGCACTTTAATGTGGCTTGTGTAGTCGGGGCAGAGTGCTGGGAGTGCTCTAAAAAACCCACCTTCACAAGGGGCGCAGCTCCCAGCACTGGTGCACTGTCTACACTGGCGCTTTACAGCGCTAAAACTTGCAGCGCTCAGAGGGTGTTTTTTCACAGCCCTGCGCAAGAAAGTTGCAGCGCTGTAAAGTGCCAGGGTAGACAAGCCCTAATTCTGCTCCACTAATCTACAAACTTGATCATTTTCACCAAAACCAATACAAACAACATTCTAAACAAGAATCTAACTGTAAAATGTTGTAGCAAGGTCTCACAGTTCTAAGGCTTCATTACCTACAAAATATATTAGAGTATCTCTAGAAAGCATCATAAATAACAACCACACTTGTCAAAAGAAATTAGGTCTAATTTGTAATGACAAATCCTTGATTCCTCCCTCCCCCATGATGTTTCATAGAAATATAAGGCTAGAAGGGACCTTGAAGGATCATCCAGTGCAGTGGCTCTCAGCCTTTCCAGACTACCGAACCCCTTTCAAGAATCTGATTTGTCGTACCCCAAGTTTCACTTCACTTAAAAACTACTTGCTTACAAAACCAGCCATAACAGTACAAAAGTATCACAGCACACTGTTACTGAAACATTGCTAACTTTCTCATTTTTACCATATTAAAATAAATCACTTGGAATATAAATACTGTACTTACATTTCAGTGTATATAGAGCAGTATAAACAAGTCGTGTGTATGAAATTTCAGTTTGTACTGCTTTCACTAGTGCTTTTTATGTAGCTGTTGTAAAACTAGGCAAATAGCTAGATATACCCTCTGGAAGACCTCTGCATACCCCCAGGGTATGGTTGAGAACCACTGACCTAGTCCATACCTCCATGGTGATGCAGGACCAAGTACACCTAGCACAACCCTGATATGTGTTTGTCTAACCTGTTCTTAATAACCTCCAGTGACAGTTTCCACAACCTCTTTTGGTAAATGTTTCCAGTCCTTAACTATCCTTATAGGTAGACAGTCTTTCCTAATATCTAACCTAAAACTCGCTTGCTGTAGATTAAGCCCAATACTTCATGTCCTATCTTCAGTGGCTATGGAGAACAATCATCTTCTTTATAACATCCCTTAACATATTTGAAATCAAGTCCCCCCTCAGTCTTCTTTTCTCAAAGCTAAACACATCCATTTTTTAAACCTTTCCTCATAGATCAGGTTTTCTAAAACTTTTCTCATTTTTGTTGCTCTCCTCTGGACTCTCTCCAGTCTGTCCACATCCTTCTTTAAAGTGCAGTGCTCAAAACTGGACACAGTACTCCAGCTGAAGCCTCACCAGTGCTGAGTACAGTGGAACAATTATTTCCAGTGTTTCACAAACCACACTCCTGTTAGTACACCCCAGAATAAATTAAGCCTTTTTTACAACTACATCACACTGTTGGCTCATCTTCAATTTGTGATCCACATGATCCTTTTCAGCAGGGCTACTGCATAGCCAGTTATTCCCCATTTTGGGATACTGCCTCCCAATTTGACAGCACACCATTGATAAGTACACTGAGTACAGTTTTTCAACCAGTTGTGCACATACTTTATAGTAATTTCATCTAGACCACATTTCCCTAGTTTGCTTATGAAAATATCATGTGGAACTGTGCCAGAGCCTTATTAAAATCAAGATATAACATAATCTACTGTTCCCCCCCCCCCATCTGCTAGACAGGGGCAGCTCCAGGCACCAACACGCCAAGCGCGTGCTTGGGGCGGCAAGCCACAGGGGGTGCTCTGCCGGCCGCCATGAGGGCAACAGGCAAGCTGCCTTCGGCGGCATGACTGCAGAGGGTCCGCTGGTCCCGCGGCTTCGGTGGACCTCCCACAGGCGTGCCACTGAATCCGCGGGACTGGGGACCTCCCGCAGGCAAGCCGCCGAAGGCAGCCTGACTGCCATGCTTGGGGCGGCAAAATACCTAGAGCCGTCCCTGCTGCTAGACCAGTAAGTTTGTTTGCTCAGGGCCCGTTCCTGCTCACATTTTAGTTTACTTCAAAGAGAGTTTTAACTGTGACTTCAATGGGAACTGATTCTCATTTGCACTAAGGCCCTCTTACACTGCTCTGCCAGTATAAAGGAGCCTTAGGCCTGGTCTACACTACGGGGGGGTTCGAACTAAGGTACGCAAGTTCAGCTACACGAATAGCGTAGCTGAACTTGAACTACCTTAGTTCGAAGTACTTACCCGTCCAGACGCCGCGGGATCGAAGTCCGCGGCTCCCCCGTCGACTCCCGCCGTTCACCGTGGTGGAGTTCCGGAGTCGACGGGAGCGCGTTTGGAGTTCAATATATCGCGTCTAGATGAGACGCGATATATTGAACTCTGAGAAGTCAAATGCTACCCGCCGACCCGGGCAGGTAGTATGGACCTACCCTAAGGATATGTCTACACTTCAAGCTGGAGGAGTAATTTCCACTTCAAGTAGACATACTCATACTCGCTGATCAAACTAGCGCACTAAAAATAGCAGTATAGCTGCAGAGACATGAACGACGGGAGGGGCTAGCCACCCCAGAATGATCCTGTCCAAGACACTAGATATGTATTCAGGCAGCTAGCCTCTTCTACCACCTGCACTGCCACAGCTATTTTTAGTGCGTTGGAAATTGGAAATTTGGAAATTGCACCTTCAGCTTGAAAAGTAAGCATAACCTTCAAATTGGTGAAGTGTAACAGGTTCCAGAGCGGGGTGAAGGGACCTGTGGTGCGGCTTTGCCACGGTTCATCTCTCAGCGGGGCTGTGGGGTAGCCCACCGCCTCACTCTAGTCCCCCGGCCGTCGGCTCTGCAGCAGTGTGGGACGGCCAGCACATGGTCAGGGGCTCAGACCTTTAAGCAGGGGGCTGAGCCAATAGTTCAGATAGCCGCCCAGGCTCTAGATCAGGGCAGGGCAGCAAACAAACAGTCAGAGACCCAGGCCGGTAGGCAGGGGCTTAGTCAGTAGTTCAAAAGTAGTCTCGGCCCTAGGTCAGGGCGGGCAGCAAACAAATAGTCAGAGACTCAGGCCTTTCAGCAGGGGCTGAGTCAGTAGTTCCAATATCAGGAGGCCCTAGCCTCTCTAGGCCAGGGAGAAGGGGGAGTCTGCCACCCAAGGAGTGGGTGGCAGGGGGGACGCAGGCCCACCCACTCCATTGCGTCCCAGCCCAGGGCCCTAGCAGCAGCAAAGACTCGCCACTGTCAGTGGGGATCCGGCCGCAACACACTGACATAGGTTCAGGCCATGTTGCAGCCAGTCTGGGGTCAGCTGCCCCCTGGCTACTTCCGCACTCCCCCTCATAGGGTACCTGAGTCGTCATAGCGTCGCCGGCGGTCTCAAACACCATCGGTTCCTCTGGGTAAGTAGCGGATGGTAGGCTCAGCTGTTCCTCGGAGTAGCTGGCGAGAGGCAAGCTCGGCTCCTCCTCGGGCTAGCTGGCCAGAGGCAGGCTCTGCTCCTCCTCGGGCTAGCTGGCCAGAGGCAGGCTCTGCTCCTCCTCGGGCTAGCGGGCAAGCGGCAGGCTCGGCTCCTCCTCGGGGTAGCGGGCAAGCGGCAGGCTCGGCTCCTCCTCGGGGTAGCGGGCAAGCGGCAGGCTCGGCCAGTCCTCGAAGTAGCTGGAGCAGGGTAGGCTCGGCCAGTCCTCCTCTGGGTAACGAGCGAGGGGCAGGCTCGGCCGGCCCGGGGCAACCTCAGGCCGGCCACGGCCTTCTGCTGTCTCCCCCGAGGGAGCTCAGCCGCAGACGTCTGGTCTCTGCGGCGGCTGGCTCTCAACTGAGCTCTGCGGGTGAGCTTTTATACTTCCGGGTCTGCGCCGTGACCTCTGAGGGGTGGGCACAGGACCCAGTGGCTCCGCCCACGTTGGTGTCAGGGGTGGTTCGTCTCTCAGCGGGGTTGTGGGGTATCCCACCACCTCGCTACAGGGCCAAAGGCCACTGAGAATTAAGGCCTTACTCTCTAATCTACATGAATCAGTAGCCTGCAGCGTGTCTCCCAGTCATAAGTGCAAATTAGCAATATTCTATTACATTTTCCAAAACCAAAACAATTACTATAGAAAACATATGCAAACACCAGAAATTGTTTACCACCTATGAGAAATTATTCTAGTGCAAGCAATACTACAAACTGTACATGCACAGGAAAACATAAAAGGAGAAGAGCATTTTACAAAAAAAATGCATTTTTCTTGATGCAGCCGATAATGACAAGAACTTCCAGCTAGCCTTTAGCGTAGCAATAGGACTCTGATGATGCATGCCCATCTGCAGCGACAACGGGAAGAAAGCCATCTTTGTAGACTGCAGATAGTGTATGAAAGAATGCCCATGAAAATACAATCCTTAACGTGACTATGCCAGTTCTTAAGAGCTATTGTACTTTTACTAGTATCAGTGTTTACTGTTAGCCTAACTTTGCAAATAGCAGTTTCTCACAAATTTTATCCTAACAGCCATTGCTTTTAATAACAGATTTGTTCAAACAGAAATGCCACAACTGTTAGTATGAAGAGACACGGTAAAAATCGAACCTATGATCAACATCCAGGAAAAAGACATTAATACTATATAAACTTTCATTATTCCATCTTTCTCTGATAGATTAAAAATGCGCTGATTACATGTTGATTCAGAAATACTACTTTTTTGGAAGGGGTTGTTGTTTTTTAAAAGTTAATGTGGTATTTAACAAATCCCTGTCAATCTATCAGAGTGTAATGTGTTCTAGTGGTTAGTTAAAGGAAAGGACTTGGAGTCAGGAGACATGGGTTTTATTCCCGCCACTAAACTTGCTGTGATTTTGGGCAATTCTCTTAACCTTTTCATGTCCCAATTGCCCATCTGTGAAATGATATAATAGCGTATTCTTGCTTTAGTAAATCTTTCTAAGATCATCACATAAATGTTTCTGCAGAAACGTAAACTGCTATTTTGTAAATAGAAATATTTTTCAGTCTTTTTTTAATTCAGTGAAAACAAGTAAGTTTTTATAATGTAAATATTTCTCTTCAACAACACTGTGGAAATGCATAAGAACCTTAAAGTCAATCTAACCAGACAAAAACAGTCAGACTCACAAGTCTGTTTTCATCGTATGGCTAAAAGCCCAGCAAAACATAACCATGAAAAGAATTTTTCCATTTAAAAAAAAAATCAATGAGATTAATAATAGAGGTACAGAATTGAGGTAAGGAAAAAAACAAGATTTACATTGACTCTTTAATGTAAACCAGTCTGAAGGTAGAAAGGGAACTGGAGATAATACTCTGGTTGCCACAAAAACCACTCACCTCGATTAGCAAAAAAAAAAAAACAAGTTGAGAGATGCAGCTGATGTTGCATGTTAGAAGATTATACTTATACTGTATTGTTCTAGGCATAGTCACCAATTCTGGTTATCAGATCAGAAGAGCACCTGGGAAAAAGAGTGTAGAAGGTGCAATATATAGGAAAGGAGACTACATATCAGAGGGAGTCATGAGACACCACAAAATAAAGATGTGTCCTAATCCTAAAATTTTAAATATGGATGTGAATACTCCAAAAGTTCAGGGTATGCAGCTTCAGGGGGTTGGTCTGTTCATTATATAATACAATCTAGCCACATTCAGATCAAAATCTGAACTCCATCAACATTTAGAATTGTTTTTTTGAATCCAGAACCTTGTTTACCTGGAGGTCCTTGGCAGGAGTAAATCAGTGTAGCTGCACTTGCCTCCCTGAGGAACTGACTTAAAATTTTCATGCAGCATGGTAATACTTTTTCCTTTTTATATAACTATTTATTTAGGGTATTTGAACAGGTTTACAAAATGATTGCCATGTAACCATCAGGAATAAAAAGTTAATCCTTTCAATACTGAGCTGATCATTTTGTTTAGAGAAACATTATGCAGTAATAAGAACAGGAGTACTTTTGGCACCAGAGACTAACAAATGTATTTGAACATAAGCTTTCATGGGCTAAAACCCACTTCATCGGATATGCAGTGGAAAATACAGTAGGAAGATATATATACACAGAGAACATGAAAAAATGGTGTTGCCATACTAACTATAACAAGAGTGATCAATTAAGGTGGGTTATTATTAGCAGGATTAAAAAAACTTTTGTAGTGATAATCAGGAAAGCCCATTTCCAACTGTTCACAAGAAGGTGTGAGTAACAGCAGGGGGAAAAATTAGCATGGGGAAATAGTTTTTACTTTGTGTAATGACCCATCCACTCCCAGTCTTTGTTCAAGCCTAATTTAATGGTGTCCAGTTTGCAAATTAATGCCAATTCAGCAGTTTCTCATTGGAGTCTGTTTTTGAAGTTTTTTGCTGGAGTATCGCGACTTTGAGGTCTGTAATTGAGTGACCAGGGAGGTTGAAGTGTTCTCCGACTGGTTTTTGAATGTTATAAATGTAATCATCAAATCTCTCAATTTATCAGAGTGTTACCATATTACATGGTGAGCCAGTTTACACCTCCCCAGAACATGTTTCTAGTGATTTTATGAAACCGAGGGCAGGTTTACACTACAAATTTACACTACAAATTTAGAACTCCTGGTGAAGATGCTCTAAGCCCACCGACATAGCTCTGTCTACACCAGTGCCTAGGTCAGCATATCGACATTGCTCAGGGGTGCGGATTATTCATATCCCTGAGCAATAAAGTTATACCAAAGTAATTTTGTAGTGTAGACCAGGGCTCAGTGCAATTACATAGTACTTATTTCTAAGAATTTAACTGTGTCCTCTTCCAAAAATGAAGGCAGTAAGCAGAATGACTTGTGAATTGTACAGTTGTGTTATAATCAGAGAAGAAAGGTGGTAGGCTCTCCTTTAGGCTAGAAAATAATGTTCATTATCTGAACATCTTCACAATAAGGCCAAATATGTGCCGTCTTACATCCCACTGAATTTACTGGGGTTGCAAAAGATACAAATCAGTGCAGAAAATGTTTAAAGAGCATTATAAAGCAGAAATTGAGCCATCTAAAGAGGGTGAAATTCAACCCCGTGCAGCCAGCCAGCTCGAGTTTGATGTACCACTCCAGCAGTCACACTTAAGATGTAGTTTCAGGGCCACATGTTACCCCCTTGCACCTGCATGGATTTTCCCCCGTTGTAAATAGGAAGTTACAATTTACAAGCAACAGATTGAAAAGTTGCAGGGACCTGTGTCAGCAAAATGTCCAGCACCATCTGGTGGCATTATCATTAATGAAACCAGTTCTCTTTCTTTCATTATATCGTCTTACTTCACAAAGATGGGTATTCTGAATTTGTATTTCTCTCTCTTGGAGAGAGCTGATCAGGGATTTCTTGTAATAAGCAAGTTTGTCATTCTAATTCAGATGACACTTGACAAAAAGGATTTATTCATCAAAGCGTAGTTCTTGCCATAGTTACATGAAAAAGTCATATACTACTTTTGGGTAAAGTAATTTGTATTTACAAAAAATGCTACCAGGCAGATTTACAGATAGAGGGTTATATTCTCACCAATGTAGAAACATACTTGGGCAGTGCCATTAGCCAGGACAGTGGAACAAGCCAGGACATCTGGAACAAAATTATTAAAGCCTGGAACACCTTCAGGAGTTTAAATATAGTCTGGAAATCATCAAAATACACCAAAACCAGACTCAAGATTTATCAGAGCAGCGTACTTTCAACACTACTTTATAGTGCAGAATACTGGGGAATGAGAAAGTATGACATGTCCAAACTGTCTTCATTCCATACAATCTACCTCAGAAAAATCCTCCGTATCTTTTGGTGCAGAACAATCTCAGATCAAGATCTATTGACACAGTGCAGCCAAGAGGATCTGAGCACCATCATTGCCAGGAGGTGTTGGAGATGGATCGGTCATGTGCTTTGGATGGAAACTGATTCCATCACCAGAGTATCAATAAGATGGACACCTGAAGGCAAGCAAAAACGAGGTTGCCTGAAAACAAGATGGCGAAGAGCTGTTGAAGCCGAACTGAAAAACCTGGGATATAGCTGGGGAACCATTGAAAGACTTGCCAGAAACAGACAGGCGTGGAGGAGCTTCATCACTGCCCTAAATGCCAGAGGTGTAATAGGAACATGAGGATGATAATGATGATGAACTATAATCAATTAAGGGAATTAGGGAAGTGGACTGGAGTAAAGAACTCAAGAACGTGAATGTGGAGGAGGCCTGGAATTACTTTGAGTCAAAGCTGCAGAAGCTATCTGAAGCCTGTGCCCCAAGCAAGGGATAAAAAATTGTAGAGAAGGGTTGAAGACCAAGCTGGATGAGAAAGCATCTCAAACAAGTAATTAAGAGAAAGCAAAAAGCCTACAAGGAATGGAAGATGGGTGGATCAGCAAGGAAAGCCACTCTTGGAGGTCAGAAAGTATAGAGCTAAAATGAGAACTTGCAAAAGCCAAGCAGTGTTGGACCATGCAAAGGGAATTAAAACCAATACTAAAAGGTTCTATAGCCATATAAATTTGAAAAAAAAAAACAAGGAAAGAAGAAGTGGGACCACTAAGCACTGAGGATGGGGTGGAGATTAAAGATTATCTAGGCATAGCCCAACTGCTAAACAAATACTTTGCCTCCAATTTCAATGAGGCTAATGAAGTGCTTATGGGTAGTGGCAGGGTGGCTAAAGGCAACAAAAATATGGAAGTAGAAATTACCACATCCATTCAAACAGCTTAATGGAACTAAATTGGGAGCCTGGATAATCTCTATCAAAGAATATTAAAGGAATTGGAACATGAAATTGCAAACCCCATAGCAAGGATTTTTAATAAATCTGTAAACTCAGAGGTCGTACCTTATTACTAGAGGATTGCTAATATAGTTCCGATTTTTAAAAGAGAGAAAAAAGAGTTATCCAGGAAACTAGAAGCCTGTTAGTTTGACCTCAATTGTATGCAAGGTCTTGGAACAAATTTTGAAAGAGAAAATAGGACATAGAGATGAAAGGCAATTGGGATAAAATACAACATGGTTTTACAAAAGGTAGATCGTGTCAGACCAATCTGATCTCCTTCTTTGAGAACGTAACTGATATTTTAAACAAAGAAAATGCAGTAGCTCTAATCTACCTGGATTTCATTAAGGCATTTGATACAGTTCTACTTGGGAAATTATTAGTTAAATTGGAGAAGATGAGGATTAATATGAGAATTGAAAGGTGGATAAGGAACTGGTTAAAGCGGAGACTACAACAGGTCATACTGAAAGGTGAACTGTCAGAATGGAGGGAGGTTACTAGTGGAGTTTCTCAGGGATTGGCCTTGGGACCAATTTTATTTTACATTTTTATTACTGACCTTGGCACAAAAAGTGGGAGTGTGCTAATAAAATTTACAGATGACACAAAATTGAGAGGTATTGCCAATATGGAGGAGGACCAGAATATCATACAAGATCTGGATGACCTTGTAAACTGGAGTAATAGAAATTGAATGAAATTTAATAGTGGAAAGTGCTAGGTCATGCATTTAGGGATTAACAAGAATTTTTGCAATAAACTAGGGATTTATCACTTGGAAGTAACAGAGGAGGAGAAGGACCTCGGAGTATTGGTTGATCACAGGATCACTATGAGCCATCAATGTGATGTGGCCTTGAAAAAAGCTAATGCAGTCCTAGGATGCATCAGGAGAGGTATTTCCAATAGAGACAGAGAAGTGTTCGTACCATTATACAAGGCACTGGTGAGACCTCATCTGGAATAGTGTGTGCAGTTCTGGTCTCCCATGTTTAAGAAAGATGAATTCAAACTGGAACAGGTGCAGAGAGGAGTTACTAGGATGAGCCGAGGAGTAGAAAACCGACCTCATGAGAGGAGACTCAAAAAATTTGGCTTGTTTAGCCTAACCAAAAGAAGACTGAGAGGAGATATGATTACTCTCTATAAATACATCAGAGGGATACATACAAGGGAGGGAGAGATGTTATTTAAGTTAAATGCCAATGTGGACATAAGAACAAATGGATATAAACTGACCATCAACAAGTTTAGACTCGAAATTAGGCAAAGGTTTCAAACCATCAGAGGAGTGAAGTTCTGGAACAGTGAGGGCAAAAAACCTAACTGGCTTGAAGACTGCCAGTAGCAAAAATCCCCAACAGCTGGAGATGGGACAGTAGATGGGGAGGGCTCTGAGTTACTACAGAGAATTCTTTCCCAGGTATCTGCCTGGTGGGTCTTGCCCATATGCTCACGGTCTAATTGATTGCCATATTTGGGGTCAGGAAGGAAGATTCCACCAGGTCAGACTGGTAAAGACCCTGGGGTTTTTTCGCCTTCCTCTGCAGCGTGGGGCACGAGTCACTTGCAGGTTTAAACTAGTGTAAATGGTGAATTCTCTGTAACTTGAAGTCTTTAAACCATGGTTTGAGGACTTCAGTAACTCAGCTGGATGTTATGGGTTTATTATAGGTGTGGGTGGATGAAGAGCTGGGGCCTGCAATATGTAGGAGAGCATACCAGATTATCATGATGGCACCTTCTAATCTTAAAATCTATGAGTCTATGAATAATCAGAATGAGGTTCTTGAAGAACACATTCAGACAGGACATACACTATTTAGACTGCTCTAATCTGGTTCAATGCTGATGATTGCTGGCCTAGGATTTGGGATTTGCTAAATTGGCTTAGTGCCATCTTTGTCCCCATCTCAACCAGACTTGCACTGACTGCAGCTGTTCTGGAATATCTGGGCCTAGATACTTAGTTAAAAAACAGCACATAGCAGTAAAGTTCTAACTAAACTCTTCATTGTTTCGGCTTAAGTGATTTATTTATATAATTATAACCTTATTTTTCCTATTCAATAAAATCTGTCATAGAACAAGTTAAACTCATAATTGCCATTTAAACTAGAACCCGTCAAGGTTCAGTCATCTACTTTGATTAAATGAATATCTGCGAATAAAAGACATTGACGTGATTTAAATGTATACAGACATCTTTTGAACAGAGCAAAGATGGGATGTATCATGTCTCCAATTTACAGTTTACTGGATGTTTAAATTAGGCAATTGCTAGTAAATGTCACTATGTAGTTATAACTATTTCACTGTATTTTTCAATAAATCAGAATGGTTTAAATATTAAATTAAAAAATGGTACAGCAGATGCATGATGTGTAGTCAATGGACAGCACAAGATAATTTTAAAAACAGAGCAATTGTGAGAGATTCGTTTATTTGCAAACAGCAAATATAGCTGGAAATATTTATTAACCAGAAAGATCCCAGCAAGTTTTCCTTGGGCTTTTATAAAAATGGCTTTAGTAACAGATGTCTGATTTCTATCAGAAGGGATTAAGGAGTAAATAGCAGATTTGTCTCTCAAACTGCAGCTTAGTGAATCATCGGTAACACGTCAAACTTGATGCACTGCAATAAACTGACTTACAATGTAAATTGTTTTTGCAAAATGTGTTTCCCAGCTGTTGGAATAAAGGCAAATACAGTTATGTCAGCTACAGCATCAGAGTATCTTGAGGTGCACAGTGTGTGAACTAGTTGGGGTGAATTTTTAGCACGTTCATCTAGTGAAGGGGAATAGTATGAACTGACCTAGGAAAGGAACTTGTTGTGTTAACCAAGTATTATGGTTTAGATATGACAGCTGTAAGAACTGATATACTGAACATATAAAACTGTAAATGAACATATGTCCTGCTAGTAATCTGACATAACAGGAAGGGAAAACTATTTTTAATATTTATCTATTAGCCAAAATGTAGGAATTTTTTTAAAACATGGCAATACGTTTAAAATGCACTGTGGAATATTTTCATGTTTTAAAAAATCATGCTTTCACTCTCTGTAGCCTACTTGGAGACCTGAGAAATGAAATTTGTTTTTCTCCACTAGTTTGGTATTGTAGAGTTGCTGAGAACAAATTTATTTTTTGTATAAACAGCTATTAAGCAGTTGGAGGTCTCTTTATTTAAAAGAAAATACATGCAAAAATGATATTGACTTTTCAAACAAATTTCTGTAAAGCAACCCCACCATCTTCATTCAGCCCAGACACTGCTGAGGACAAAAAAGGCAGGTTCAGTTCTGGGACCTAGCAACAAAGCCAGCTCTCTTGCAACAAACTATGAATGCACAGTTTGCATTGGACAATGAGGTTCCTCTAGTCTGAGCCAGAGCAATATTTGACCCATAGTATGTAACATTAATTTATAACAATAATTAACCAGTTGTATTTGTGTCATTACATGTGAAACTTGGACATTCGAAGAAGGATTTAGCACTGAAAATCAGTTTGTGTTGTGTTTATCCGAAAAAAATAAAGACGCTGAGTTTAATACTTAACCTTCTCTTCAGATATCCCCAGCAATGACCTACAGGAGACATAATAAGCACAGAGGGTAGCGACTTAGGGTATGTCTACATTATAGTCACTACAGCAGCACAGCTACAGCTGTGCAACTGTGCCACAGCTTAGACACCTCCTGCATCAACAGAAAGGGTTTTCTGACTATGTAGTTAATTCACCTCTCCGAGAAGCAGTAGCTATCTTAACAGAAGAATTCTTCCATTGACCTAGCCACGTCTACACTGGAGGTTAGGTCAACCTATGCATAGCACTCAGGGAGCAACATTTTTCACGGCCCTGGGCAACATAGTTAGGTGGATCTAATTTTTTTCAATGTAGACCGGACCATAGTTTCAAATGCTTGCCAAATGGAGATAGTTGAACTGCACCATATCCTAAATAAAGATGTTGATGACCAAAACCCACCCACTGAGTTTAAAATACTTGGATTGGAAGAATTAATAGCAATAGTCACTGAAGTGAGAGATCAGTGCTATAGCCACTAAAAGTCCAACCCTACTCCCATTGAAGTGACTGGCAAAGATCTCAATCAGGCCCAAGATCATATACAACCTTACAACTCAGCCTTAATTGCAAAGTCATAGATTCAGTTCCTATGACATTGAAAGGATTAACAATGGAGATTGAACCTAAACCCCCCTATTAATCCACTGGACAAGTATAATATCACTAGGAGCTCAGAAGGCTTATTCATGGTATTAGTCTGTTACTATTCATCCTACTTCCTGTCATACACCACATTCAGATCAGTGACTGCAGTACTTGGCTTGTCCACATACCCACAGATACCACCAGAGGAGAGGCAAATAGTGGCAAGCTGCCCCCACCTGCTTTTTACTTCCATATACATTGATAAAGTATGTCTATTTCCTTAATATATTTGAATACACATATCAAGGAACCATACAGTTGGGTAGAACATTAAAATTCTGGTGTATAGATACTACAACAAGGGGTGCATCAGAGGAAGGCAAAAAGAGACTAGAAATTACTTCACCAATTCTCAGAGTTTAAAGTCAGAAGGGACCATTAGATCATCTAGTCTGGCCTCCAGTATACCACAGGCCCCTACATTTCATTCAGTTACCTCCAAATTGGGCTCAGTAACTTGTGTTTGACTAAAGCAGTGGTCACCAACCAGTTGATCGCGATTGACTGGTCAGTCCTAGAGGATTTCCCAGTCGATCACAATCTCCGGTGGTGCAGCGTGGCTGCCACTAAGGCAGACTCCCTACCCCGGCCACACCCCAAGTAAGTGCTGCCCGTCGGGAGGCCACACCCCAACCCCCAGCCCTGAGCCCCCTCCTGTACCCCAAGCCCCACCCTGAGCCCCCTCCCAGAGCCAGCACCCCATATCCCCTTCTGCACCCTGAACCCTCTCCTGCACCCCAACCCCCTGCCTCAACCCTGACCCTCCTCCCAGAGCCAGAAGCCTGTACCCCCTCCTGCACCCAAACTTCCTCTCAGATCCTGCACCCTGTCCTGCACCCCAACACTCTGCCCCTGCCCGGAGCACCTTCCTGAACCCAAACTCCCTCCTAGAACTTGCACCCCTCATCCCCTCCTGCACTCCAATACCCTGCCCCAGGCTCAGCCCAGAGTTCCCTCCCACACTGCAAACCCCTCGGCCCCAGGCCAGCACCCCCCTCCTGAATCCCTATCTTCTACCCCAGCCTGGTGAAAGTGAGTGAGGGTTGGGGAGAGCAAGCAACAGAGAGGGGGGAGGATAGAGTGAGTGGGGCGGGGCTTTGTGGGAGGGGCAGGACCTTTGGGAAGGGGCAGGGTAGATCCTGGGTTGCCCTTAGATTCAAAAAGTGATTTGGGGAGTAAAAAGGTTGGAGACCACTGGACTAGCATAACCTGTATTTGGCTAAAGCATTTCTCCCAGCAAGGCAGCCAGTCTTGATCTGAAGACATCAAGAGATGGAGAATCCACCATTTCCCTTAATAGTTTGTTCCAATGGCTAATCACCCTCACTGTTCAAAAATTGTGCCTTACCTCTAATTTGAATTTGTCTGGTTTCAGCTTCCAGCCATTGGTTCTTGTTCTGCCTTTCTTCACTACGTTAAAGAGTCTGTTAGTATCTGGTGTTTCCTCTCCCTGATGGCACTTGAACACTGTACTCTTTTTGATAAACTAAACAGACTGAATTGGTCAAGTCTTTCACTGTAAATCCTTTTCTCCAGCCCTCAGATCATTCTGGGGACTCTTGACGGCATGCTCTGCAATTTTTCAATATCCTTTTAAAAATGTTGATTCTAAAACTGGATGTAATATTCCAGTATCCATCTCACCAATACAGAGGGGAAAAAATCACCTCCTACTCACTTCTCCCAGGTGCATCCATCCAAGGTTTATATTAGCCCTGTCATGGGGCAAAGCCCTTCTAGAAACAGAAGTGATGGAAAGAGAGCTGACTTGCTAGACAAACTGTCAATCATTCAGAGAGACAGCAGAGGAGCTTCCCTCTTCTGAAAATGGTTCAGGGTAGGGAAGCCCCCCATTGAACTCCTTTATACTTTATATGCACTAGGGGTAGATGGAGAGGAATTGACTGTAACTCTTTCAGAGGTGACTAGAAATCACAAAGAAATAACTAGAGGAAAAACAGGGTATGGTCATCTTTTCCATTAATGAAATAGGGGCTAATTCACATAACCAATCAGCATAAGAGTGGGAAGGATCTGCTCTCGGGTCTCTTTGGAGCTGGCATCATATCTCACTATATGAAGCTTCTTTTGTGTAGGCCATTCACACAGCAGTGAATTTCATCCACATGGCAGTAAAGTCACACCTTTGCTCTTGCTTTGCCAAACTTAAGCAATGTCTCGGGTCCCCAGTGAAGCAGAGAGTTTTCATGGGATTGCTATGTCTGCTCTAGTGAGTCTTTTCCCTCTCCCCCTCCTTCCCTGAGATCTAAGTCATCTTCCAGCAGGTTTTTCTGCTCTGGTATTGTATATCTAATGGTGATTAAATTTGCTTTGTGAATTGCTATGCTGGGATTTAGGACTATCTTTGCTGTGCTCACACTTCATGACATTCAGTTCTCTTATTCTTGGAAACACAGGAGAAATGTGTGGCCACTATGCACGCAGCAATGGGATGTTCTTTCATTGAGTTCTTTATGCAGAAAGATGAGGCCTTTTGAACAAATGTCTTTGATCAACCTCACATGTTTTAGTAATGGATTTCCAGGAGAAACAGTCAAACTAGACAATGGTTGAAGTTCCCTCCACAATCCACTAATTGGTTGTACATTCTAAGCCTTTTAAATGTTCTTTCCAAAGCAACACCCGTCCCTGACTTGCAAAATCTCAGGTCTATCCAGTGTGGAGGAGACACTTCTATATTTTAAATGCTTTCCTTGAAACACTCCACTCCCATCAAACATACACATGTCATGCAAGAAACTTACAATAAAGCAGAGCTTGTACAAGTTAAAAGATTCAGTTTTGCTCAGAAAAAAGATATAGGACTAGATTCTGATCTCAGTTGCACAGGTATAAATCTGGAGTAACTCACATGAAGCTAAAAAAATGAGGAGTCCTTGTGGCACTTTAGAGACTGACAAATTTATTTGGGCATAAGCTTTCGTGGGCTAGAACCCACTTCATCAGATGTATGAAGTGAAAAATATAGGAGCAGGTATAAATACATGAAAGGATGGGGTTGATTTACCAAGTGTGAGGTCAGTCTAATGAGATAACTCAATTAACAGCAGGATACCAAGGGAGGAAAAATAACTTTTGAAGTGGTAAGAGAGTGGCCCATTACAGACAGTTGACAAGAAGGTGTGAGTAACAGTAGGGAGAAATTAATATTGGGGAAATTAAGTTTAGGTTTTGTAATGACTCAAACGCTCCCAGACTTTATTCAGGCCTAATCTGATGGTGTCCAGTTTGCAAATTGGATACCTCCATGTTGGAGTCTGTTTTTGAAGTTTTTCTGTTGAAGAATTGCCTCTTTGAGGTCTGTTATTGAGTGACCAGGGAGATTGAAGTGTTCTCCTACTGGTTTTTGAATGTTATGATTCCTGATGTCAGATTTGTGTCCATTTATTCTTTTGTGTAGACACTGTCCAGTTTGGCCAATGTACATGGCAGAGGGGCATTGCTGGCACATGATGGCATGTATCACATTGGTAGATGTGTAGATAAACGAGCCCCAGATGGTGTGGCTGATGTGGTTAGGTCCTACGATGGTGTCCCTTCAATAGATATGTGGACAGAGTTGGCACCGGGGTTTATAGCAGGGTTTGGTTCCTGGGTTGGTGTTTTTATTGTGTGGTGTGTAGTTGCTGGTGAGTATTTGCTTCAGGTTGGGGGGCTGTCTGTAAGCGAGGACTGGCCTGTCTCCTAAGGCCATCAACATGAAGTTGATTACTTAGATTCAGGTCCCTAGTCCAGCAGTTTTGCACTGCTTGTGCTGTACAGAGAATCTGGAAATCCCCTTAACCAGCTACTTGGGAGTTCCCCCTACACAGGAGGAATCCTTGGTTGGCACAAAACTGGTGTAGCAGCTCTATGCCATCCTCCTGGTCTTAGAAGTAGGGAGGGTGACTGCCAGGGAAAAGGGGCATGGCTGGGGCCCAGAGGCCCTCATTATTCCCAGCTGCTTAAACAGCCCTATGGGAAACTGACAGACTAGTGATTATCAGGAACTTGTCAGGAACAGATCCAACGTGGTGAACCTTTGTCCCAACCCCTGCATACCCAATACACCAAGGACATGGCTCAGAATCTGGGCCAATGGATCCATAAAAATGAATGAAATTGCTGATTTAAACCAGTGTAACTGAGATCAAAACTTGGCCATAGTCTCTTTGGCCTTGTCCACACTAGAAAAATCATCAGACATGTAGATCACCACAGCACAGCTCCGCTGGCAATCACAATAATAGAAGCTGTAGTGAAGACAGGGCTCAAGCATTTTTATCACTGTGTTGTTTACGTCTAGTCATCTGTAATAGGGACACTCACGCAGTTCACCGTCATGCTATGGGACTCATCCGCTACCTTAGTTTCCCATTGGACTGGACAGTCATTTTGTGATTTGGTCTTTTGAGCAAACCAAGAGAGGTGCTTTCCTTCCAGGGCAAAACAAGATAGTCCAAACAAAACAATCCTCCAGCCATTCCACAAGCAATAATTCTTTATCAGCTATACCCCAGACTCAACAATTCCTTTCCTTTCAAGACAGGGGTTTTCTACACCATCTCTGGCTGGCACCATAAGGGAACTCATGCCCATTTTTTCCTACAGGTGCTAGCCCTGGGAACCTGCCTTGTGAACACTATTCTGTTCTAAACATATAATGGCCCTCTCCACTGCTTCCCTGGACCACTTTATAACAGTGCCTATTGTAGGTGAGATCTTCTTCTCTGGCTTTCCCAGAATTCAAATCTCTCCCCCACATAGGGTGACCAGACAGCAAGTGTGAAAAATCAGGATGGGGTGGGGGGCAATAGGAGCCTATATAAGAAAAAGACCCAAAAATCGGGACTGTCCCTATAAAATTGGGACATCTGGTCACCCTACCCCCACAACCTTCTGTAACCTGCCTCTAGGCCTCTGCTTTATCCATTTCTTAGCTTTTTCCACACACCCTTCCTGGGCTCCTTCACCAGTTCCCTCTCAGCAGGTATCTTCCAAAACAGTGCTACATCGGACAGCTCCCTCTCCTACTGAGAGCAGGCAGATCTTACATTTCCCAGGAGGCCTGCTCTGTCACATGATTAGGAGGCAGGACAGATGTGAATCAAAGCTGAGCCATGACCCCTTAAAAATCCAACTCAGTATGCCAGAATCAGAATTGATGTAAACAATGGTATATGTTAATCAGAAAACGTAAAAGTGGCAAACGATAGAAATATTTACTATAACAAATCTTTTGTACTATTAACATAACAAAGTGTTGTTAAAATAACAGCGAGCTGTTTAATGATGGTTTTTAGAAGCATGGATTTTTGGATACGTGTCATATTTGATCCAATTATTCTTTCAAATATTACTAATTATACTATTCATTTTGTGAGACATTTAAACTGGGATTGCTAGTATATTCCCACCCAAAACTGGTCTGTGACTAGAGGAATACCGGGTATTTTCAGAGCTTTACAAGCTCTGGATTTTTTTTTTAAAGTCACCTCTCTGACTCCATAACTATTTCCCTACCCAATTTCAAATTTTTGCTCAAATCATGGAGCCACTAGAGAGGTTTGAAGCAATGGTTGGAAAAAACAAACAAAAACATTTTAAACATTGGTAGAACTACCAATTTTTCATGAGCCCCATTCCTGAAATGGCTGCACTGCTATTATTGAACCTTTCAAAAAAACTTGAACTGAGGAAGCAGCAAAGAGTCTTGTGGCACCTTATAGACTAACAGACGTTTTGGAGAATGAGCTTTCATGGGTGAATACCCACTTCGTTGGATGCACCCATGAAAGCTCATGCTCCAAAACGTCTGTTAGTCTATAAGGTACCACAAGACTCTTTGCTGCTTTTACAGATCCAGACTAACACGGCTACCCCTCTGATACTTGAACTGAGGAAGAGATAAAGCATAGAAAATTTCAGCCCGCACAATTAACATTTAGCAAAGTTATAAGTAACTGAAAAATAGGGAGTTGAATTGGGTGTTAGACAATACACGCTTCACCCAAATATAAAATTTCCCACTGAATACTGAAACTGTAGCATGATAGAACACAGTTCATGAAAGTTCCCAAGTCCCTTCTCATGATATCTGCTGCCCCCTAACAGCTATAAGCAAGAATAACATATACTGTACTTGCTCACTAGAATAAACTAGAAAAGACACAAGGACAAATCCTGCTCTTAGTTAAACAGTTATACATACATCTGTTGAGTTCACTGGCATTTCTACTCGCATTTATACAAATATAAATCCAGAATATCTGGCCAACAGTATTTTTTATTAAGTACAGATTACTGTTAGTGAAAATAAAGACAGACAATATGACAGAATAGCAGCTTGTAGTTCCTTGTGGTAGCATGGCTGATCAAGTATCAATTCAATTGGTCTAAATTGTTAGGAATCCAAAAGGAACCTTAATCCTGGTTCAATTTCCAGCCTCCTACGTATGGCCCTCATCTAAAGAAAAATCACTTCAGGCAACAGAACTTTTGATTTGATTTTTATTCCATCTATCACTTATGCATGGGTCTCTTGGTGGATAACATACAAAGTCTATTTGAATCACAGCTGCAGTTGCATTAGTAAAAAACAAAACTTAATTTCAAAGGCGCTTACCCACTCCAGAATCAGTAAAATATTTTAAAGGAAAAAGTATGTATTGACTTCCATGCTGCAGAACCATTCATATTCATAAGTATTCATAAAAAGGGTCATGAAAATTGCTGAAATTAGTTTGTGAATACTTGTTTGCACTAGTCACCCCCTTTGCTTTCACTTCACATGGATGTACAGTATTGTTCTGCTAGGTTCCTGAAAGGATCATGTGGTAAATAAAGGTACGTCTGCAATGTACTACTGGCAGCAGCATGTACAGTGTAAAGCAGCGGTTCGCTAACTGTAGGTCAGGACAGCATTAGACTTTCTGGGACCCAGGGCTGAAGCTGAAGCCTGAACTCCACCCCCAACCCAGGGTGGTGGGGCTCAGGCTGCAGTCCCCTCTCCCCTCACCCGAGGCAGCAGGGCTCAGTCTCCACCCCCCTCCCAGGATCATGTAGCAACTTTGTTGTCAGAAGGGGGTCGTGATGCAATGAAATTTGAGAACTCCGGTGTAAAGTATGTATAGCTACATGCGCCATTGAAAAGTGAGCTACGTCCACCCTCTAGTGTGCAGCACACATCAGTGAAAGGCTCCGGCAGGGGGAGGTAGTGGGACACGACGCTGCTAAAAATAGCTGTGTAAATGGGGGGAGGCACCGCTAGGCCATGTAGAGAGCAGTATGGGGTACATAACCTAGGGATTCAGGCATGTCTGTACTCTACTTACCTAAGCAATGCCTCAATGTCTACACTGTTATTTATACTCATGCTAGTGTATGTACTCTACAGGCTGCCTTAAGGAGTGTAGAGTACCCAAAGAGTGCAAGAAACCAACTCCTCCTCCCTCATCCCCCACTAAGCATATCACATGATATGGTGACAGGGGTTACACATTTCAAAGAACAAAGGAGATCAGTGATACACTAACATAGGGGTAGGCAACCTATGGCACGTGTGCCGAAGGCAGCACGTGAGCTGATTTTCAGTGGCACTCACACTGCCCAGGTCCTGGCCACTGGTCCGGGGGCTCTGCATTTTAATTTAATTTTAAATGAAGCTTCTTAAACATTTTAAAAACCTTATTTACTTTACATACTTTATATAGTTTTGTTATATATTATAGACTTACAGAAAGAGACCTTCTAAAAACGTTAAAATGTATTATTGGCACGTAAAACCTTAAATTAGAATGAATAAATGAAGACTCGGCACAGCACTTCTCAAAGGTTGCCGACCCCCGTACTAATAGCTATATATTGATGCCATCATCCATCAGTTCTAGAAGCAAAGAAATGTTAGTGATCTTGAGCCATTTATGAGAGTATTATAATCTCATCCAATGTGTAACTCAGATACACTCATTGTTCTTTTGAATACACACACACACACACACACGAAAGTGAACAGAGGATCTTTTCCTTCTCCAACATATTGAAAATTTATTTCTCATAGTAAATCTTATGTTATCTAGGAAGAACACTAGTTCAAATAATGAAGCTGACTATGATGTTACCCAACATTTCAGTTCAGTTTTAGAAATTGAAGAGCTAACACTAATTGGATTAGCTACTAGCCCACTGAAACACAAAGTGTGTGACACAGATCAATCTAACCGACCTGTGGCACTATAAAGTTTAATGAATACAAAAGCTTAAATTTGACAATTGGTCTGACTCTTTCCTATGCAGATGTGGCTCATTTCTCCCAGTAGGCACACATCATGCAATTTCCATTCTGCGGTACCTGATATCTAATCTTTAAACCTGTAATCCAGATCCCCAATATACAGCTACTCCCTCTGAGCAGGCAATACGCCTGGAAGCATCAATAGATGCTCCCTTTCTTTTTCTGACAAAAAGACAGGCTCACTTTTGTCTTCAAAACCTCCTCTTTTCTCCTCTGAAGTTATATTTAGGCATAAGGAAATCTGGTAAAATTCCATTGAATTTACACCAAGGATGAATTTGGTCCCTTGTCTTAATAGAAATTTGTTCTTCATGTATGTATGAAAAGACTCACCCATTATTCACTATTCTTGTCATAGTCTGGTGTGCAGTCTAGACTAGTGAGGGGCTGTGCCACCACCCATCCTGCAACCTTGGGTGCTTACAACGCTTTGCTGCTGTAGTTCCCAAGTTTGGCTGCTCACAAACAGCATGCAGGTCACACTCTGAGCGTCTGTGTATAGCTGCAGCCTGCCAGCAACACACCAGCCACGTTCTGGCTTCCAGCAGCCTTAGTTACCACTTGCAGGGTGATCCCAACACACTGAGTCCTAAATTTTCCCAGAAATGTGTGTCCTGCATGTGCAGCCCTCTCCTGGACAGTTCAGATATTAGATGTCTGTTGCCCTTGTAAGGGGTCAATAGTTTGCTACTTTAATTGGAGTTACTCACACAGTTCAGTTTAAACACAACACTGGATCAGTTTTGATTAAAAATAAAACAAAATTTATTTAACTACAAAGAGAAAGATTTTAAGTGAGTACAAATATAAGGTATTAAAGTCAGAAATGGTTACAAGATCAAATGCTTTCTAGTAACTAAAACTTAAACTAGACTTGGTTCAAGATAAAATCCTTACCACATGTTCCTAGCAACATTGCTGACCAAATTCCTCAGGTCAGGATGCTCCCTTCAAGTCAAAGGGCTAGTTCCTTTGTCTTCTTAGGTAGAAGAGAGAGAGGCAGATAGGGCAAGAGACCCTGGAATGTTTTTATTGTCCAGTCACCCTTTGAAGTGGATTCTTCTGAGGCTTATTCTCAAAGCAAAATTTAGAGAAACAATAAAGAAGGCAAAGTGGGGGCGGGCGGTGGGGTGTGTGTGTGTGAGGCAATGACCCATGCTCTTTTTTCTTTCCTGTGTATGCTGAAATGCTGATTTGCCTTGTCTCCTTCTTGAAGTCTCAAGGACCCTGTTTACTGCTTATATGTAAATTTAGGTAAACACATTCCTTTATTTAGGACAGACCTGTGTAACCACTCCTGCCTAGTCATACAACATCCCAAATATACTGCTGTGTTCCTTGAGCTGCATGAACATGCGCTACCAATATCATACAGGAGGGAATTCATAACTTCACATACAACATTGCTAAATGCATTTCACCATATTATTGACCAGTGAGTTGTTAGTTTTCAAATGATACCTCCCAAGGTATCTTTTGTACACAGATTATTACACTAGTGTGTAGGGTGCAACTACCAGGGCCCATTCAGTCACAATTCTTAACTGAATAACTAATAAATGACTGTTCTCTTGTATCATCCTGGGAGAAAAATTGTCTGCAAACATAACATACAAGCTATTAATGATCATTCTGCTTTTACACTAATATTACACCTCTATTAGGTGAAAAGGGGACAGAAAATTACTCTAGTAGAGATTTTATATCTAGTGCCTTAGCCAAATACGTGTCAAACTAAGTGCTATCAAATCCTTGTAATTTAATAGTGTAGGTCAGGGGTTGGCAACCTTGGGCCCAAAAGGGTAATCTGCTGGCAGGCCACAAGACATTTTGTTTATGTTGACCGCCTGTAGGCATGGCCCCCCAATAGCCACGGTTCACTGTTCCCCGGCCAATGGGAGCTGTGGGAAGTGGGGGGCCAAAGACTGCCGACCCCTGGTGTAGGTGATCTCAGTTCAGCTTCTATTTCTGTGTCGGAGAGGCTCAGCTGCAAAGACCCAACAAAGGAGGTTAGTAAGTTCTTCTCTTTTTAAATGAGACGGGCAGGGCCTGTGAAGATAAGTTAACTTGATTGCTGACTGCATATTTTAAACCTCTTTGTTCATCTTGAAACATGGCCTTTACCATATATCTAATTAACTGGTAGAAAGAGAAATTATTCAGAGGGTGATGAAAGCTCAAATAAATATTTTCTCTGCTTGTACTTCAACAACTTAGTAACAAGCAAGTGATCTAGAACTCAATGTATATATATCAACTGGAAACCAAGAGTTAGAGTCTATGCTCCACCTCTCCTATTGCTAGAAGGGACCTTGAAAGGTCATGCAGTCCAGTCCCCTGCCTTCATAGCAGGACCAAGTACCACCCCTGACAGATTTTTGCCCCAGATCCCTAAATGGCCCCCTCAAGGACTGAACTCACAATGCTGGGTTTAGCAGGCCAATGCTCAAACCACTGAGCACTCTCTCCTCGCTCTCAGAGGAGGAGGTGCTTTCGTGGCTTTGCTCCAGCTTCATTTCCTTCCCAATCCTGGGCTGGTCCAGGGGCTGGAGACCAGGGCCGGCCCACAACATTTTGGCACCCGAGAAAGGGAGCTCAAATGATGCCCCTATGTCCCCTCATTTGGACCAAAACTTTGAAAGGTCTCAATTCTGCCTTCTTCCTGTTCTACTCCACTCATGGTAGTGCTCTGCTACCTACCCCAATAAAGGAGAAATAACAACTTAAAATGCCTTGTTCAAAATTTTTAAGTAACACTTTACTCTCAAACGCCTGAACAGCAAATGTAACTTTTCTTGTCTGCATAGTAAACACTGGCATTTTTATCTGTTTGAATAATCAAAGTGGTGCTTTCCGTGCCTTCTTGGTTGCAAAGATTTGAACTGCCTTCCTGAAGGTCCACAGTCTGGGCCAGCTCATGGTCTATTGAGATGGTGGCAAGGCCGACCAGCCTCTCCTGTGTCATTGTGGAGCGTAGATGTGTTTTTATTAACTTCAGCTTGGAGAAGCTGTTTTCTCCACTGGCAACTGTTACAGGAAGTGTTAGAAGTATGTGCAGAGCAACAAAAGCATTTGGAAAGAGGATGGTCATCTTATCTGTGCACATATATTCCAGAACAGCCTTTGGAGTTGATCCTGCTGAAATGCATCTTGAAAGGGCTTTCAGTTCATCACCTAAAGCACTCGCATCAATATCGCGTATGTAATCATGTGTCAACACTGTCTCTAGTGCCCTGCATTGCTGGTGTAGGTCTTCTTCAGGTATAGTGAGGAGTTTTGGAATATCATACAACATCCCAAATATACTGCTGTGTTCCTTGAGCTGCATGAAACATTCTTCAACTGACTGTATTGCACAATCTAGCACCTAGTTAAAGAATTCAACTTTGAATTGTTGTTTGGGGTCTCTTATGGGATTATCCCGTGCCTCGTAATCAAAATGTTGTCTTCTTCAGCGACTCTTGTATTCTTGAATGGGTGGGAAAATAGCTTCAGTGTGAAGTTCCTCTGCCAACTTCTGTGCACTCTTCAGAATGTTTTGAAATCCCTCATCTGACCGGTAAGACTGTAGGTATGACTTTGCTTTGTCCACTTGTTCCATTGCTCCAGATACATCAAGATCAACACCTTGGAGTCTCTTGCTTACAGCATTTATTTCAAACAGTATGCCATGCCACAACACTAAGCCACACAGAAATTTGAAGTTATATATGTTTCTGGTGATTCCATTTCCCTCTGTCATAGCATTATCCTCCATAATGGAAACTATGGCATCATCTATCTTCCCAATTTGGTGTTTGATAGGCTTTATTGCCTCCACTCGACTTTTGCATCATGTGGCACTCAGTGGTTTCAGTGTCAGAGAGGATGTTCCCAGATGTTGCTTCAAAATTTGCCAGAGAAAAATACATAGATGCTTTGAATTACATTAAAAAATTCAGCAGCCTCACTAGAAGCTGATGCTGCATTACTGACCACCAAGTTCAATTAATGAGAACTGCATGGAACAAAAAAAGCTTGAGGGTTTAACTCTCGGATCTGTATCTGCACTCTTCTGTTCTTTCCTCTCATGTTGGCACCATTATCGTAGCCCTGACCTCTCATGTCAGCTAACACAATTCCTGTATCTTCCAGCTTTTTAAGAAGCACATTTGTCATACCAGCTCCTGTAGTATCATCAAAGTCAATAAATTCTAGAGAATGCTCTCTTGACAGTCACCATTGCAGGGACATTTTCATTAGGTTTTGTTGTTGTTACAAAATGTACCATTAAAATCATTTGTACTGTATGGCTTATGTCAGGTGTGCAGTCCAGAATAACAGAGTAATATCTTGCTGACTTCAGATCTGCCACAATCTTGTTTGACTTTTCTTGCCAGTAACTGTATGATCTCATTTTGAATTGTTTTTCCAAGGTAGTGGTGTGTGTACCTTTCTTGGGTGGGGACTCTTCCTAGATGCTCCTGGAGTACAGCATCAAACTCAGCCATCAGCTCCACAATTTTAAGGAAGTTTCCATTTTTTTGACACATACAGCTGATCTGAAGTGCCATGCAGTGCTAGGTTTTGGGTAGCAAGCACTCTCACAATGGCAATGAGCCTTTTCAGAACGTTTTGCCAGTAAAGACACTCTGATGCAATCGTCTCTTGATGCTGATCATCTATGGTGGCCTTTAACCTTAGTCTCATCTCAAGCTCTTTCCACCTATGGAATGCTCTCTGGTGATTTGCTGCCTTCTCATGGCATGCCAGATTTCTAGCCAGATTTTTCCAGTCCTTTGTTCCTGTAGAACCCAATGTGGCTGGAACATTAGACTGGAAGAGTTTGCAACAAAAACAGTATGCAGCATTCTGGGGTTTTGAGTACATAAGCCACGGCCTCTCCACTTTGTCACCATTGGAGATTTCATGCCAGTAATGTGTTGGATGGAAACTTCTTTTTTCATTGTCTTTGGGGAACATGAAGTTTTTCACTTGCTGTGGCCCATGCAGTACAAGGAAGTCCCTCAGGCTATTGCTCAAGTGGGTCCACAGTCCTGGATCATCTAGATTTAAGGCACTAAACTCAGCAGCAGCTGTTTCTTGTGCCTCACCACACTCTTCTCTGCTCCACACTTTTTTTCAGGAATGTGCATGGTTACATTCATTTGAGATGGAGATATGGATGCTGCAGGAGCTGCCAGGTCACCTGCACTCTGACTAACTGGAAGATCAGGCATCTCCTCACTACTCACATCCTCACTGGAACCAGAAGGCTCATGGTGAATATTTGTCTCTATGTATCTCAGGAGAGCTCCTTCCCGCTTAGATAGAAAAGCTTCCTTTGCTTTCTCTCTTTTTCTGAATGCTGCCCCAGAGGGGCATTTTCTTCTTTCACTCATGACTGCTGTTCTGTGCCAGCTATAGTGGCTCTCAACACTCAATTGAAGGGGACAAATAAGCAGGCTGGTAGCAGGGCCTGAGTGAGGGAAGATATCAGTGTCTTAAGGGCCTAACTGGCTCCTACTACTTCAGTTGTCTGCCTGTCCCTCCTCAAGTGGGTTCAGGGAAGCAGCAGGAAACAGGAAGCTCCCTGAGAAGCTAGTGTTAATCAATCCAGGATCCTGGGGTGCTAGAGAGAGCTACATAAGAAGCTCCTCCTCTCTCTCTCCCTGCAGCTCCTGCTGCTTTCTGTTATTCCTTCTCACCTTTTCTCCTGCCTGCCTGTTACGTCTCTTGTACCCTCCTTCCTCCAGCACAGCACTCCACCATCTCTGTGCATCTAGAGCAGAGAGAATACATATACACCAGCAACAGACACAATTTTCTACACTCTGGGTCCTAGTGTCTTCCCCCTCCCACCTCCAATCTGACACTTGAGGTGTCTGCCTCAACTCGCCTTATGGTAAGGCCAGCCCTGCTGGAGAGGTTAAGCTATGGTTGGAGCTGGGGGTGTGATTCCCAGCTCAAGCAGACATACTCACGCTAGCTTTCATCAAGCTAGCATGCAAAATATAGTAGCATAACTGTGGTAGCATGGGCAGCAGCAAGGGCTAGCCACCCTAAGTACAAATGCCCTCAGATCTTGAGAGTAAATGCTGGGGCAGCTAGCCCATGCCACCGCTCGTGCTACCACAACTATACTATTAGTTTTGGCATGCTAGCTCGATGACAGTCTGAGTATGTCCACATGAGCTGGGAATTACATCTCCAGCTCCAGGTGTAGACATAGCCTTAAAGCAGCCTCTGGAAACTGCCCTGTGGGCCACAATGTTTCTGCCCCCATACCAAGACATGTAAAGAGGCTGGAGGAGGCAGTCAGATGGCTGTCTTTTGCAGTGCCTGTGCTAAGGGAATCCTCTCTCAGCTGGAACAGCAGCTTTTAGGGCCTTTTACACCCCTCCAGCGGCTAGTCACCTTAGGCCCTGTGGATGATCCAGACATCTCTCTGATGCAGTTTTGTTTATTTACAAAGAATGTATGAAGTCCTGTCTCTCCGAATGCAGAGGGCATCAAGTAGCAGGAAACAACTTATTTTGCTTCCAACACCAAGTGCACTCTTCTCAGACTGAACCACTAACCCAAAAAACCTCTCCACAGGTTTCTTCCATGGTCTGCTCTTTCAGGCTGTTTCTCAAACTCAGTCTGCTTTCAGTTTCTGAGTGTTCTCTCCTACCCCCACACTTGGCCACATACCCAGCTGAACCCTTCACCCACCTGCTTATAGTTCCAGGGAAGACTATTGGGCTTTGTTTTAGGTGTGAGCCCTTAACTCTCTCTTACAATTGACATAAATGGTGGAGACATTCACACAATCAGTTTAAGGAGGTTTTAACTAAACCCATAATAATGTTTCACCCAGCTCACACAACTCTTTTACTCAGCGTAAAGGCGCATGAGAAGGTGTACAGAGCTCACTTCAGGACTCCAGGGGGTTTCTCTTTGTTCTGCCACAACTTTGCTGTGAGATATTGGGCAAGTCACTTAACCTATCTGTGCTGTCATTTGTCCATCTTTAGAACGGTCATTACAATACCTTCCAGGGTAGCTGTGAGACTTAATCAATTAGTATTTTCCTAAACTGCTTTAGATACTCAAATGAAAAGTATATTTAAATATTACTACTGGTAACTTTTCACGGCTGGATTTGAACAGAGAAGAATAACTTATGAATAGTGTATGTTGGCCTGGTTATCAGGTGTTTTCTGTATGACTATGGTGAGATAACTCAACAGGAGTCTGTCTGGGAAAACAGGCAGGAAGGAAAAGAATACTCAAGATAAACCACCCCTCTGCAAACACTTGAGAGTTGTTAAGGGACAATGTCAGAACTACTGGCTCTCAGGATCTTGGCTCTATCTCCTGCTGAGGCTATATGACCGGTTTTGATAAGCCCAGAAACACAGAAGAACAAAAGAACTAGAGCAGAGTTTAAAGCAGTAATCATGCAGGGGAACCAGACTGCCCCAGGAACCCAGTGGGGGGTGCCTGAAGAAGTTAGTCCTGGCTGAGTTACCATTGGGGATGGTAAAACTTTAGGTAACAGTCATGTGTGTAGACTGTTCTGAAATCATTTCTTCTCTTATGCTTTGTTCCTACTATTAAATAATATTCTGGTTTAAAGAAGGTTGACTGATCACTGTGTGCCACTGATCACAGACTCAAAAAGGGAAGAACCACAGGTGTCAGAGCTCAGTGGGACCTGTAGGGTGATAACAGTTGATATGCAGGGTACTGCAGCCCAGAATCCAGTCTAAGGGTGGGAGAACTGCAAGACTCTACCACAAGATTTGTAAAAGCACCCAAGAGGGTAAACTAAGTGTGATAAGAAAGAAGACAAAGGGGCAGATAGCCCTGCAGTAGTAGGTTTGAGTCAAACAGTGACCCAAAATACTACATTTGTGCCACCAGCAGAGTGTTATAGTGCAGTGGCTTTCATCCTTTCCAAATTACTATACCCCTTTCAGGAGTCTGATTTGTCTTGCATACCTCCAACTGGGGTAGCAGCTGCAGCCAGGGGCTCCGGCAGCGGTTTAAAGGGCCGGGGCGGTAGCGGCGGACAAGCCCTGGGCCCTTTAAATAGCTGCCGCAGCCACCCCGGCTGCCGCAGCCACCCCGACAGGGGCGGCACTTACCGGTACAGGGTGGGCCGGGGCTGGCTCTGACCCCCATCCCGCCCCTTCCGCCCAAGGCCCCACTCCTTCCGGGGGCCAGAGCCAGTCCCAACCCAGCCCCGTACCGGTAAGTCCCTATTTCTACTTTCACCCCTACACAACACACTATTACTGAAACATTGCTAATTTTCTCACTTTTACCATAGAATTATAAAATAAATCATTTGGAATATAAATATTGTACTTACATTTCAGTGTATAGAATACAGAGCAATATAAACAAGTCATTGTTTTGTCTCTATGAAATTTTAGTTTGTACGGACTTTGCTAGTGCTTTTTTATGTAGTTTTTTTACTAGGCAAATATCTAGATGAGTTGATGTATCCCCTGGAAGATCTCCGTGTACCCCCAGGAGCACATGTACCCCTGGTTGAGAACCTCTGTTATAGTGGAAACTGCAAGCTATAGAAGTGGAAAGATGAAAGTTAAATTTTGGCTTGGTGCTCCTCTCAGCATAGATAACTCATCACTTATTCCTTCTTCTTCCTGTTAATACTTCCATACAAAAACAAAAGAAATAAGGTAAAAAAAATTAGTAGTTAGTTGACTCCAGTTTTGTAGAAAGTTTAGATACTCATCTAGTCTTACCTTCTCATAATTAAGGGGCTCTACTGCTTAAAAACAGCAATTGTCATGGATTCTCAGAAGGCCCTAAACATCACCCCTGAGACCAGAAGCTAAACACTTCTGCTTTTAAACTGCATATGAAAAAAAAAAAAAGAAAAAGAAAAAAGCTAGTCTCTGAAGTTTATTTTGGCTCTGATGCTGTGAGATATTTGTGCTGAGGAAAGTTGTCCTATGGGAGATAGCTTTTGTCTGTCCACACGAGAAGCTTATACCAGAAAAGCTCGACACTCTGGATATTTTTTCTTGTTGTGGATGGCTTTCTATCCACAGCCAGTCCAGCAACACTGCTCTATAAATGTGAAAGGAATCTTGTGATCATCCCAGACATTGCTCTTCCCGATATCTGCTGATAACATCATCCAACCTCCAGTGGAAGATGACTGGATTGAACTCTTCTTTTTTAGAGCTTGACAGTGTCATCTGTTAAATTGACAGACAAGACTGGGGCCACCTAGCTCTTTATTAGAGCAAGGGGACTCTTCTAATCAATATAGTAATAAAAGAATATTTGCACACACACAGATCTCAAATCATTTAAAAAAGGTGGGTAAACATTCTTATTCCCCTTTAACAAATGGGGAAACTGAGGCATAGATGTTATGTGACTTGCCCAAGGTAATTATGATACTTCAGTTGCAGACTCAGGTATAGAACCTACCACATGTCCCATCTCCTAGATCATGCTAAATCCTGACTAGATCATCGATGCCAAAACAGAGAGTAGGACAAATAATATTTGAAATTTAAACATAAAAAGTTTGAGCCACCACCCAATTTTTTAGTATACATACACCCAAGGGGAGATGCTCCAATGTACACCCTCACTATTACCCTTGAGAGAGATATAATATGTTAACAAAACACCCGATGAAGACTAAAAAGAACCTGCTGTTTGATATAAGAAATTCTCTCCCTCCTTAGGAAATTACAATTATAAATATAACCCTCAGGGGTTAGATGGATCTGGCTCAATCCTGCAAAAACAGTCCTGTAACAATAGCCACTGCAGCCATTGGCTACTGACCCATGTCATATGATGGGGTGTAACATTTTGTAACTCTGATCCAAGTCAGATGACCGGGGTCAGAAAATACAGATTTCTCTCTTAATCGTCTTCCTGTGCATTACATCTTTATTAAATTTACTTGTAGTTCAAACTCTGAATGGCTTTTCAGTTTGACAATATTTGTGTCGCTATTCATAAACATTTGCACAACCAAGATTTTGTACACAAAAATGTTTAAGGTATAATTTCCCAAACGTTGGAAAGCTAAGCTCCCTCTTCAGGAAAATGAAACCCTGTCCTGTAGTCCTGCCACATGGTGTTACAGGCCTACCCATCTTAATACCTTTTCAATGCCCCTCTCCAATTAGTGCTTCATACTCACCCCTCCATGCACACTCCACCCTTGGGGAAATGCTTACTTAGGGAATGGTTATTGTGCATCCTTTGGCCACATCTGCAAATGAACATGGACACTGTGTGTGCTCAAGAGTATTCATTATTGTCATTCGCTAGTCATCATTTAAGGACAGCAAGAGATGAAGCAACAACCTGACCCTACTACCTGACCTAGGTAGACAAGAAAGAAGAAAAGAAGAGAGACAGACTGTTGACAGGACTGTTGCTGTGAGCATTTGCATGAAGACAGAGACGACACACACACACACCACACAGTAGGCTTCATGTGTGCCAAGCAGGCACAGAGAGCACTTTGGTTGGGAGGCACATGGTCCCAGGATCATCACAGCATCCTTCAGAAAAAAAAAAGGAGGATTAAGATGAATGTTGTTCAGTGCTACGCTCCAACCAATGACAGTGAGAGGGAGGACAAGACTACTTTTACAACAGACTCCAGAAAATATTAGAGACTCTCCCAGACAAAGACATTACCAAACCTTCTGAAGGACCATAAGACCAAGGAAGATTTCAGATGGGAGACACACAGAGAGTCAGCATGTCAGCAAAGTGGAATTGGAAAAGAAACACCCAGAGAGAAATCACAGCAGCAGAGTCTGACAAAGATAGAAGAAGAAGAAGAGAAGAAGAAAAAGCAGTCAAACACAGCAGGACTAGAGCAGCAAAGGCCAAAGCTCAAAAAAGTATGCTGAAGCCCCACAGAGAGTGAAGAGATAATATTAGAGGGACAGAGAGATTATGTGATGGGACTGGCAGCAGAAGCAGAGCAGGCAGCAGCGACTGTCTGGAAAGAAAGACAAAGAAAGTCTATAACAGGAATAGAACTACAGAGAGATGAACAGATGGCGGCACACTTTGAGACTCCTGAACAGACCAGCACCACCAAATCCACCAGACATCGACCAGCCAGGCATCCCAGCAAAGGTGGTCAACCTGATCAAGAATTCAAGACCAAGATCCTGAGGATCAATTCCATCCTCAACGACCCAGTCACACTGAATGGAAGCCCCTGATGAATGAATGAATGAGTCATCATTTATCATTAAAAAGTTTTAGTTATCCAACCAGAAAGCAGAAGCAGCATTATGTGAATGAGGTGATCAATCATATGCCATAAATACATACAGCTGTGGTGAACATTTTGTGAACAACATGTAGGCTGAAAATTGTCCGTCCAACCTACTCTGCAAGTACTTAGGAATAATGAATACATTATTTGCAAAAATCAGCACAGGCTCATGAATGATTTGCTTATGAATGGAAAAAAACTGGGCCAAAATCATTGGATAATTTATTTACAATTCAACCAGCTCTACATAGATATCTGCCAATACTGACATTATAGGTTAAGTATCTCACCCAGATTTATCAATGCTGATTCCCCCAGAAGGCAGTCTGAACTCATCCTCAGAGATAGTTAAGTTTGCTTTATTGACATTCAGATTTTCTCTGATTAAAGATCATGAACAGTAGGCATCCTTTTTTCCATGATGTTTATACCTCCTGATCATATCCCTGATAGTTCTCTCAGATATGTTACATCAAAGTCTTACTCTGATGAACACAGACATTGAAAAGGTGCATTTTCAAAGACATAAGGTGAATATTTTTACTTACTTGATGGCACCTTAGCGAGCTAGTAACAGCACAGCATCTATGGATGTGTCAAAGCTGCTCTTAATGAGGGTATACAAGACAGAAAATACAAGCAAAACTTTTAAACATCTCTCAGTAGGAAAATTCCAAGACAGATGTGCTGAAAACCCACTTACTACTACGGAGATAAATCTTTAAATTATTAAATAAGATTTTTTACAGGTCTTCTATTATGGACACTGCTAACAAAGTGGTGAGGAAAAGGTGCCCCCAACCCCAAACATCAATGAATCAATCGGACCCTAAACATGATAGAAAAATGATGTGGCTCACTTAAATGGGAACAACCAAGAATACCAATGCCTCATTGTTTTGCATACAGTTTTAAAGCAGGACAATGACATGTTTTGGGGAAAAAAGGCTCAACTGTTCATGTTTTGCTTTATCCCTCAATGTCCAGAAAAAGATTCTTAGGGTAAAATTCTGGCCCCATTGATGTCAATTGGAAAACTCACACTGACTTCAATAGGGCCAGGATTTCACTGCAGATTTTTAAGGCCTGAAGGGACCATTATGACCACCTGCATGTCTGACTTTCTGCATAACACGGGCCACAGAATTTCACCAAGTAATTCTTGCATCAAGACCACAACTTTTGGTTGAATTAGCACATATGATTTAGAAAGACACACAATCTTGATTTAAATAATTTAAATGATGGAGAATCCATCACATCCCTATGTAAAAAAGGGAGAGGGGTTTTGCAGCACGTCTGAAAGATTAACAAATATGGAGTTTTGTAGATCAAGAAGTGAGGAAAGTGTACTGAAGAGTCAAGAGATGTCCACAAAGAACCTGTTGCCATTTACTACCCTCTGGATCTTTCCAAATAGTATAAAGAGGAGGGAATTCACTCTAAGATATTATCTATCCCTGTGAATAGAACTATCTTCCCTTCTTTTCATTATCTCCATGAGACCACTGGAAAAGATGGTGAGATGCCTTGGCTCAGTTGTTAACAATATGCTGATGCAACTCAGCTAGATCTCATTCATCATAAATGTAACTGCTGCCACTACTAAGATATCAGAATGCTTACAGATTAAGAGCTGCTGGCTCAAGCTGAACCCAGACAAGACTAAAGCGATCATGACTAGAAAGAGAAAATGCTTTGAAGAACTAGATGAAACACTGTCTCCACATACAGCCCTCATTTGTCAATGATGTGAAACCTCAGGGTGCTTTCTGACTCCTCGCTAAACTTAGGTGACCAAGTAGCATCAGCATTTAAAAATGCATTCTTTGCCTCCAGCTTGCTAGGAAACTTTGCCCCTTCTTCCCAGAGAAGTGCTTGGCCATATTGAGCCATGCATTTGTCACCCCCAGGCTGGATTACTGTAATCCTCTGTATCTGAAGCTGAACATGAATAAGGCAATGCACAGGCTTCAGCTGATACAGAATCAGGCTGCCTGTCTCAGAGCAGCCCCACCTGGGAGCACCCTCCGCCAGTAGGCTGCAGCATGTCAGGTGCACCTGTCTCAGTTTCCCTCCTGACACCCCAGAAATAGTCCAGCAAATCCTTCTTGAGAATGGCCCTTGTGGGATTAATTTATTACAGAAGAAAACCCCATACACACCACTAAACCCAGGGTTGTGAGTTCAATCCTTGAGGGGGCCATTTAGGGATTTGGGGATTGGTCCTGCTTTGAGCAGGGGGTTGGACTAGATGATCTCCTGAGGTCCCTTCCAACCCTAATAATCTATGATTCTAAGACCCAACACCTAATCCATGCAAGTACAGCTCCTGCATCCCTCACCACACACTGGCTCTCTAGCAGAGCTCTCTCCAGCCCTCTGGTTTCAGCTCTACAGCTCCAAGAGCCAATAGGCATCTTCTGCTGCTGCTCTCATCCTTCAGCCTTCTCTAGCCTTGGATATCACTGGCTCAGGAAGATCAGCAGACTAGCCCCTCCACCGGCTTCCTGATAATTCTTCCCTCTTTCCAGGGAGCAGAAAAGCTCTCCCAACCTTTCCCTAGAGCCTTTCCTAGCTGACTCTTACCAAGGCTCTATCTCAGTGAGTCTTTCCTGACCCTGCATTTTATAGACCCTGGTGCTGCCCTACCCTCTTAATTGGCCAATCCAGGAGTATCATTTTTGACACTGGGGCACTGGACTTGCTTCATTTACAAGGCCAGCCATCCTGTGCCACTGCCCACTTCCTCCATGATTTAGACCACATTAGACCTATCTTCAAGTCCTACTTCTTTCCAGCTAGTTTCAGATGCAAATTTAAGCCATTGGTCCTAATCTTCAAAGCAATCACTGGATCAAGCCCCAGCTACGCTAAAGGAATAGTGGAGACAGGTATATTCCTCTGGGGCAACACGGTGAAGCACCTGAGAGTTGAGGACAAAACGTTCTCAGCTGAGGGTTCCCAGCTATTGAACTAACTTCCAGGGCAGATTACAATAATCCAGACCCTGACTGTATTTAAGAAATGCTGAAAAACCTTCCCCAAAAAAGTCTTTCCAGCACAGGGAAAAATCTCTCTCACCCACCCCCCCCCCCCCGCGCACAGGGGTCTCCTTCAAAGAGCGAGAGGCTGGCGCTGGCAGATGCTCCACTGGGGATTTCGCCCTCGTGTGGGTGCAATCGACGCGGCGGGGCTCGGACACCCGGTGCGGCGCGGGGGCGTGTGAAGCCGGCTCAGGGAGATCCCTTGACGGGGTTAAAACACACGCGGGGGGGGAAGGGGGCTCAAACGCGTCAGTTCCCGGCGGCGGAAGAGCTGCCGCAGCGCCTGAGGACGGAGCCGGAGGCAGCTAGGGGGACGCCGAGGCGGCAGGACCCGGCGGGCGCTGACCCCTTACGCCCCCCCGTAGTGCTACAGCAGCCCCGGAGCGAGAGAAACACTCTCGCCACCCACTACGCTGATCACGTGACGCATTCCTCAGCCCGCCCCCCTTTCCACGCATGCGCACAGCGGCGCCCTGCTCAGGCCGGTGGGCGAGGCGCCGAGCACTTCCGGCCGGGGCGGACCGGGCGGGGGGCGCTGCGGCCGGCACCATGTCCTGCTCGCTGCTCCCCTTCTGCCACTTCCAGGACCTGGAGGCGGCCCGCGACTTCCTGTGCCCGCATCTCCGCCAGGGCGGCGCCGCGGCTGCCAGGGAGAGCGGTGAGTGGCCCCGGCCCCGGTCTGGCCCCCGCTTCCCTAGGCCCGGGGGGGGGGACAGACCTTCCCCGTCCTCTGCGTCCCCTCGCCCAGGGGCATATCCCTGCCCCTAGCGCCCGGGCCCCCGGGCGGGGTGTTCACCTGTGCTGGGGGGCGGGCCCCAGCGTGGGGCGGGGCCCCTGGCTGTAGAGGCGGTGCCGGTGCCCCTGAGGGGGTGACCCCCAGGTCAGGCGAGGGGGTGTGCGCTGGGTTTTGTTGGAACAGGGGGGAGGTGTGGAGGGTTTGCCCCTCTGGGTTTTTTTTAAAAATATATATATATATATATTCTATAAGTATAAAATTTCCTCTTTGCTTCCTATTTAAACGGATATAAAACCTTACGGCTTGTCCTTTCCTGTGGAAAGCTGAAGGGAAAGGCACTCGGCGATGAGCACAGGGAAGGAGCTGAATTGTACACGTCTACAGTGCGGCAGCAATGCGTGGCTTAGCTTCACTACACTTACCTAGCACAGTGACATACCGAGCGTCCTCTTAAAACACCATCATTGTTTAATTGGTTTTAAACATGCAGTGGAAAAGCAGAAACTGATGTTGGGAGAGGTGGTGTACTTCACATAAAAACTTGAAGTCTGCCATTATGGCAATTAAGGTTGTTTGCTATCCTTGCAAATATTTTTTCCTCTTGAACCGCTGCTAAAGAAGAGGCCAGTTGTGCTTTAGATATCAGTTTATTCTTTAAAGTTTCAAAAATACTTTTTAGTACAGAATCCCATATGCCTGCCAATTTACACTCAAAGAAATAAATATAACCAAATGTAATGTAAGAAGTTATAGTTTGCTATTGTGATAAAGTAAACTACTGTAATTCATGGGTTAACATCACACTGCAAATTGCAGATCTTAGATTTTTCCCCTGCTCCTATCAAATTGCTAAGACTTTCTTTCCGGAGAGCTTTAATTTCACATTCACCTAATTTCTAATTTAGACCCTGATCCTGCAATTCTTTATGCATGGGTGGACTGCTATGCCCACACAGAGGCTTCAGTCGGGTTTTTAGTGATCACAATGGCCTCTTTACCTGCAACAAATTTTAAGTCTTAGTATTGATTTTATTTTTTTTCCAGAGGGTATGAGAGAGAGTCTTGCCCGCATGCTCGGGGCTGAGCGCCATATTTGGGGGGGGGGGGGGAATTTTTTTTCTCCAGGGTAGATTGTGTGTGGCCTGGTTTTTTTTTTCCCTCCTCAGCATGGGGGGGGGGCTTCGCTTTAAGTGGGGTGGATCGCTTATGTGGCCTGCATCTTGCAGTATGAAGACTTAACAATTCAAAGTCTTAACATTTAGAGCCTTGTCTACATTGCCACTTTACAGCGCTGCAACTTTCTCGCTCAGGGGTTTGAAAAAACACCCTCTGAGCGCTGTAAGTTTTAGCGCTGTAAAGTGGCAGTGTAGAGAATGCAACAGTGCTGGGAGCTACTCCCCTTGTGGAGGTGGGTTTTTTTTAATACCGCTGGGAGAGCACTCTCCCATCGATGGTGCCCTGACTACACAACCACGTTAAAGCGCTGCCGTTGCTAGTGAAGACATGCCCTTTGTTTGTCTCTTGAGGAAGAGCTTCCCATTAAAGTCAATGGGAGTTTCTCACACTCAGTGCTTGGAGGATTTTGCCTAACTTTGGGAAAATGCCTTTCAAGTAAGATGACGTTTTAATTTGGTTGGCTTCAGCTAAAAAATGTAACTTTATTACCCCATTGTACTAGGTGCTGTACAATCAACTAAAAGATGGTCCCTTCCCCAAACAGCTTACAGTCAAAGTAGAAGACAAGAGACAACAGATGGCTACAGACAGACACGGGGGAATACAAGGAAACAACGAAGCAATATTGGTCAGCATGGTAGGCAGTGGTCTTAGTGCAGCAGGGAACTGTTTTCTTCAAGTTTTTTGTAATAATTTTGGCAAAGGCAAGTTTAAAGAAGGATAATGAGGTAGCTTTGCAGATGTTTATGGGGCACTCCTCTCAAGTGTGAGGGGCAGCAGGGGAGAGAGCACATAGGTGCTTGTTTAAAAATTAACCAGTGGTTGGTGGAGGCTTGCCTCATTGGCCGATTGGCATTAGGAGTCAATATCTCACCAGTGAATAAGAAAAAGTAGGACAGGTCTTTGAGAGCAGAGACAAGTAGCTTGTATCTGATGCGCTAGAAGAGGGGCTGGTAGAGGGATGTGAAGAAATGGTCAAAGTGAGAGTCTAGGAAAATGATCTTTGTAGCTGCATTATGAATGGATATGCATGGGGCAAGATTGCATTTGTTAGGGCTAGAGAAAAGAAGGTTGCCATAATCAAGGTGGTGAAATCATGGATGAGAGTTTGTGCTCTGTGGATGGCTAGGAAAGATCTTATTGTAGAGATGTTATGCAGAAAGAATCTGCGAGGCTTAAATACAGCCTGCATGTGAGGACCTAGAGAGAGGTCTGAGTAAGAGATGATGCCCGGGGTATGGACCTGAGTGACAGGTAGGATGTTGATGTGATCCATAGTGATTGAGAGAGGAGGTGGGGGAGAAAGTGTATGTAGGGGAAGATTAATAGCCCTGTTTTAGCCATGTTGAATCTGAGCTCATGGCTAGGAGATGTCAGAGAGAGAGACTGAGTCTTCAGTTTGCACAGGAGATAGCTCTGGAGTAGAGGTATATTTGTGAATTGTCAGTGTAGAGATGGTATTTGAACTTGTATTTGCAGATGAGTTTACCCAGAGGTAAGGTGTATAGTGGTATGAAGGATAGAGCCCTGTGGAACCTCCACAGAAAGTTGGAGAGTTAGTGAGGAGCTAAATGAGCAATTAGAGAGCAGAGTCATGGAATCCAAGAAAGGACAAGATTTCAAGAAAAGGAGCATAGGTGACTGTGTTGAAGGTGGCTGACAGGTCAAAGAGGATGAGGATGGAGTACTGGTTCTGAGCTTTGGCTGTGAAGGGGTCATTAGAGACTGGTGAGAGCAGTTTCAATGGAGTGCAAAGGATAGAAACTGGATTGAAGAGCGTTTAGAATGGAATTGGAGGAGAAGAATTTGAAACAGTGATTGTAAATAATGAGTTTAGAGATGAAAGGGAGAAGGATGAGGGTGGTAGTTGTAGAGGAAAGGATGATAAAGACGGGGGCTTTTAAGATTTGAGAGATGAATTGTGAGGGGCAAGAGCCAGAGGATCAGCAGATAAAGACTGTTGAAAACTGTGGCTTGGCCAGTAGTTTTTAGTTTTGCTTTTTAAGATTTTGCTGAAAACAGTTAAGCTGAGGGTGAGAGAGATTAAAGTTTAGGAGATTTGGGGGAAAAAAGCTGGAAGCTTATATTTGTAACAGGAAAAACATTAATACTAAAATACAGAAATTTTGAAAAGGATGTAAAGTACACTTTGCACTGGCATCACCAAACAGTGAGCTCTGTGCCACTATAATAATATTTTGTCACTAAACTGCTGTATGAGAACTATTACAATAAGTTTACTTCTGTAGTCTCTCAAATATCCTTTTACATAGAATAGACTTGATTACAAAAATTTGCTGTGGACTCTCACTATCAGGAATATGAATTTCAAAGAGCTTTATTCAGCCAACCTTCATATCATCACCCCTCAGCTGTTGCAGAACCTGAACTTGAAACACTTGTTCACTTCTTTTGCCCATATAACTTGGCTTTACACCTTGGGTTACATTTCCTGAACCGCCATGAAAAATGTAGAGACATTCCTTGTCAAGGGGCAGAACTGTGTGATCCAAATGTGAAAGAGGCATTCAGGAGCTGACTGATAAGACTGGCATCTCCTAATTGTCAAAGATAGGCAACATACACCTATTTATTTTTCTGTCTTTAAACATCACTTACCAATAGAGATTAGAGAAAATATTTCTCATTTTTCAAGTTTCTGTTTTACACCGGACAGCACTTCCAATATAATCAGTTTCCATTGGATAGTCGGTTAGTTTCTTCTTTTTGTATGGGTTTATCAATGGCAGCTACAAATGGAAAAAAAAATACTTCATATATAAATTTGATTGTAAAACCACAAAAATTGGCAGAAGGGATCAGTGGAGCAGTGATGGAAATTATTTTTCTCAAAAAAACAATAACACTGTTTAAAATTGTTATCCCTCTTCATTATGGTTGCCATCTGCTCTAGTCTTCCTCTTATTGTGGCTAATAGGCAATTTCTCCAACCATTGCCTTTGGCCAACATAATCTAGTTACGGATTAGAGTAATTTTTTTACTGGAGCAATTTGGGCAAAGTCTTTTTGTATCTGGTAATGATGGATGATTAAGTAGTTGAGCTCCTTCCCATTAAGTTGTTTTCTCACTTCTCAGGGCAAGACTACACTCTTTAGACTTGATTCTCCACTATTTTATGCCTTGTGTGATTATTTATACTTGTGCAAAGAGGGTGTAATGCCTCATTCACAATGGTTAATATCAGAATGGCCACACAGATTCAGACCAGTCGTCCATCTAGCGCAGTATCCTGTCTTTCGACAGTGGCCAGTGCCAGATGCTTCAAAGGGAGTGAACAGAACAGGGCACTTCATTGACTGATCCATCCCCTGTCATCCAGGCCTAGCTTCTACCAGGCAGAGGTTTAGGGACAGCCAGATCATGGAGCTAGGTCCCTGACAATCTTGGTTAATAGCCAAGTTCTTACCTAATTCTTTTTTTGAACCCAGTTACACTTTGGCCTTCACCGTGAATTCCACAGGTTGACTGTGCATGGTGTGAAGAAGTACTTCCTTATGTTTGTTTTAAACCTGCGGCCTATTAATTTCATTTGGTGATCCCTGGTTTGTGTGTTGTGGGAAGGGGTAAGTAACACTTATTTACTCCCCACCATTCATTTATAGACCTCTATGATATCCCCTCTCAGTCATCTCTTTTCTAAGATGGACAGTCCCAGTCTTTGTAATCGCTCCTCATATGGAAGCTATTCCATACTTCTAATCATTTTCATTGCCTTCTCTGTACTTTTTCCAGTTCTGATATACTTGTTTTGAGATGGGCAACCAGAACTGCATTCAGTATTCAAGGAGTTGAGTATATACCGGGCGTATTTTATATTGGCAGGCAGACGATAACCTAATTTTACAGTAAATTATAGGTTTTATATATATATTATAGTATAAGTCTCCCCCCCCTTCCGGACCCCAGAGGGAGAGCCCGAGCAGCCAGCCAGCAGCGGCAGCCGGAGGGGCCGGCTTCTGTGAGGGCCGCCACCCAGCCCGCGGCGCGCAAATCCCAGGGAGGCAGGAGGAGCGCGCCTCTGGGCTGCCGCGAGCGCCCAGCCCAGAGCCCCCAGCGCCCGGCCGGGAGAGCCGGGCTGGGCTCTGGGCTGCCCGGGAGGGAGGAGCCCGAGCCCAGAGCCCCGCGCGCGAGGCGGGAGTCAGAGGCTGGCTCTGAGGCCAGGCGGGGAGCCCAGAGCTTTTAAATCCCAGCCCGGCCCGAATCCAGGGGGGGCTGGGCGCTGGGGCGCGGCGAGCCCTTTTAAATCCCAGCGCCAGCCGCGGAGGGAGTCAGAGGGCTCTGCTGCTGCTGGCGGGGAGGGAGCAGCCTTCTAAATCCCCAGCGCCTGCTGTTTTATACCGCGATAATAAGACCCCCTTTTTTGGGGGTTGTTTTTTAATATAGAAAGTCGTCTTATACGCCGGAATATACGGTAATGGATTTATATAGTGGTGTTACAATATTTTCTGTCTTATTATCTATCCTTTTCCAAATGGTTCCTAACATTCTGTTAGCATTTCTGACTGCTGCTGCACATTGAGCAGAAGTTTTCCGAGAACTATCCATGGAGACTGTCCTTGAGTGGAAACAGCTCTTTTAGACCCCATCATTTTACTCATAGGTGAATTCTGTGCATGTACAGAATTTATGTTCCCCGCAGATTTCTTTGCTTCCTTGCAGAAAAATGGCTTTCTGACAGGGAAGTGAAGGAAAGCCACGAGCAGTATGCGATCCTCCCCAGCGGTATGTTTCCAGTGCCTAGGGCAGCCGGCATAGAGGTAAATTACTGTCGGGTAGTGGGTGGGACTGGGGAAGACCCGGCTGATGCCTCCTACCCTGTGCCGGGCTCAGCCGCTAGTTCTGGCCTCTTCCCCTACAAGGCATCCAGGGCTGTGTCAGACCCACCCCAAGATTTCTCCCCCAGCTCTAGGATGCTCTGCAAATCTCCCCCCCCCCCCCTTCTGCTTCTTGCACATATTGCTCCTCAGGTGCAGTGGGAGGGATCACTGTACAGGGAGCTGCTCCCCCATCCACCCAACCCCCATGAATATAGACCCGCTCATATCCAGACCATCCTGCAGAGCCTCACCCCCCCTCCTACCGAGAAGCTCCCCCCGATGAGCCTCACTTCCCCTGCACCTGGACCATCCCAATGAACCACCTGCACCCAGATCCCTATCCTATCGAGCCCCAATCAGCTGCGCCTGGATCCCTGCCCCACTCCCCCAACATCTGGACTCCCACACTGAGCCCTGCACACCCAGACCCCCCAATGAGCTTTATCCCCCACACCCAGGACCCCCCCACACCCCTCCGAGCTCCAGCCACCTTCACCTGGACTCCCCTGCAGAGTCCAATTACCTTTGCACCCAGAACCTCTCTAGCACCCCATACCTGGATTCCCCACTGAGCCACCCGCACACAGATTGCCCCAAACAGAACCCTCTCAACCCACACCTGGATCCCCTCACACGAAGCCCCTTCTCACTTGGATCCTGCCTTGCTGTGCCTGCCTGCCCACAGCTGGTGCACCTGGCACGGAGGGGCAGGGTCCTGGGGTGTTTCTGGGGCAGGCCCAGTCATTGTGCTGTGTCAGGGTTGGGTGCAGTCTCACTGCTGAGTCTGTGTCCCAGTGGGGAGCTGCACAGTGATCATTCACCTCTGTGCAGCGTGGCCTGTGCTCCCCAATGCCATGCTGGAGCCTCTACATTTATTTGACAAATAAAATTTGCAGAGTTTTAAAATAGTGTGTGCAGAATTTTTAATTTTTTGGTGTAGAATGCCCTCAGGAGTATTATATGTATAGTTGGTATTGTTTTCCAGGGTGCATTGCTTTGCCTTTATCAACATTGAATTTCATCTGCCATTTTGTTGTCCAGTCACCCAGTTTTGTGAGATCCCTTTGTAACTCTTTGCAGTCAGATTTGGATTTAACTATCTGGAGTAATTTTGTGTCACCTGCAAATTTTGCCACCTCACTGTTTACTTCTTTTCCATATTATTTATGAATATGCTGGCTGCCCTGGTTCCAGTACAGATCCTTGGGGGACATCACTATTTACATATCTCCATTCTGAAAACTGATTGTTTATTCCTTCTCTTTGTTTCCTGTCTTTTAATCAATTACTGATTGGTGAGAAAACCTGGCCTTTTATCCCATGACTGCTTACTTTGACAAGGTCCCAAAGGCCCTTATGCAAAGGCTTTCTGAAAGTCCATGTACACTATATCCACTGGATCCCCTTTGTTCACATGTTTGTTGACCACATCAGACAATTCTAATAGATTGACGAGGCATGATTTCCCTTTACAAAAGCCATGTTGATGCTTTCCCAACATATCATGTTCATCTATGAGTCTGATGATTCTGCCCTTTACTATCATTTCAGCCAATTTGACTGATACTGAAGTTAGGCTTACCAGCCTGTAATTGCCAGGATCACATCTGGAGTCTTTTTTTTTTAAATTGGTGTCTTGTTAGCTATCCTCCAGCATCTGGTATAGAGCCTGATGTAAGTAAATGGTTACAAACTACAGTTGGTAGTTCTGCAATTTCATATTTGAGTTCCTTCAGAACTCTTGGGTGAATACCATCTGGTCCTGGTGACTTATTACTGTTTAATGTATCAGGGCTTGGCTACACTGGAGAGTTGCAGCGCTGGTGGACTCACTCACCGTCCACACTTGCAAGGCACATACAGTGCTGTATCTCCCTGGTTACAGCGCTGGCTTCAGTTTGTTCCAAAGCCTCCTTTACTGACACCTTAATCTGGGACAGTTCCTCAGATTTGTCACCTAAAAAGAATGGCTCAGGTGTTGGACTCTCCCTCACATCCTCTGCAGTGAAGACTAATCCAAAGAATTAATTTAGCTTCACTGCAATTACCTTGTCTCCTTGAGTATTCCTTCAGGACCTCGATCATCCAGTGGCTCCACTGATTGTTTGGCAGACTTCCTGCTTCTGATGTACTTAAATATTTTTTTTTGCTTTTAATTTTTTTTTTCTTTTGCTAGTTCTTAAAATTTGTTTTGGCCTACCTAAGGGTACGTCTTCACTATCCTCCATATCGGCGGGTAGCAATCTATTTCTCAGAGTTCGATGTATCGTGTCTCATCTAGACGTGATATATCGAACTCCAAACGCGCTCCCGTCGACTCCGGAACTCCACCACCGCGAACGGCGGTGGCAGAGTCGACGGGGGAGCCGCGGACGTCAATCCCGCGCCGTGAGGACAGGTAAGTAATTCGAACTAAGATACTTTGACTTCAGCTACGCTATTTGCGTAGCTGAAGTTGGGTACCTTAGATCGACCTCCCCCCCCCCCAGTGTAGACCAGGCCTAAGTATACTTTTACACTTGAATTGCCAGAGTTTATGCTCCTTTCTATTTTCCTCAGTAGGATTTAATTTCCAATTCTTAAAGGATGCCATTTTGACTCTAACCACCTCTTTTACTCTGTTTAGCCATGTTGGCAATTTTTTAGTTCTCTTCCTGTTTTTTATTTATTTATTTTTTAAATTTGGGGTATACATTTAGTTTGAGCCCCTATTATGGTGGTTTTTAAATAGTCGCTATGCATCTTGCAGGCATTTTACTGTTGTAATTAATTTAATTTCCATTTAACTACCTTCCTCATTTTGTGTAGTCCCCCCTTTTGGAAGTTAGATGCTACTGTTGTAGGTTTCTTTGGTATTTCCCCCCCCCCCCTACATTTAATTACATTATGGTCGCTGTTACTCAGCGGTTCAGCTATAACATTATGGTCTTTATCACTGAGTAGTTCAGCTATAGTGTCTTACCCTCATTTTGCAAGTCATAAATAACTGCACAAGTTGCCGTGCAGTGAAAAGTCAGGTCCATTATGATTAGAGCCTAATGTCTTGAAGATTTGTGCATAGTGTAATCTGCCATTGTTTTTCAATTGTAATAAGTTATACTTCATATTCAAGGTATTCTATTTGGTACCTGCATCTCAGCAGATTTATGTATAAAAATGCTTACCGCACTATTGAGGTGGCGTTATATCACAACCAAAAAAATATGACTCAAAAGATGCCCGGGTAGTCCATCTAATGTTTCTTGGATTGGTATGTGTATTCGTTGACCCTGCAGGCCAGGTTAGGATGGCATAAATGTAGATGGATAAAAGTGCCTATGTACATAATTTTGGGGTGAGTTGCACATAGGAATATAAACTGGGCATGTTGGAAAGCTGTGCTTGGCTTCTACATCTTTGTCAAAGGAGAGCTGTTATTACAAATGCTTCATGGAGATGGTTTATCTTTTAATTAAAAAAAAAAAGCCTTATTTGACATCACAAAATAATGTGACTTTCCACCTACTCTTGCTTCTCCAAGACTTACTCTGCATTACCTCTAAATTTCTGCCTAATGAACTGAAAGGTTAAGCTGTGGGTTTCTCTGAGCAATTATTTTGAATCAGAGCCCATAGATACTGTAGTCATTGCTTGTCTCTCTCTCTCTTGAACTAATGATGCTATGATTTAGAGAAAAAGTTGAATTGATATAGATAATTCTGGGAAATGCTTTCCTCTTACTGTTTCCAAAACTTTCTTGGTGTGGGGGAAGGTGGGAAAAAGCTGGCAGCTGATGGCATGGTGAATAATGAAGAGGTACTGCTCCACCAGGAACTTATACAGCTTTTCATTCTTTCTTCTGTTATCCCTTTTCCCCCAAATGTCATCCTCCTTCGTTTCTTTTACTGGTAAATAAATTGCTTTGTCGCATGGTGGTCTAATTACTCACTTTTATCTTTGATCAAGTGCTAGCTTGCCTGTAAGTTTTGACCTGTGCAATTCTCAGTGGAAAGACTCCTAGATAGCAAGTTGGAAAAACTACTGTTGTGTGTCTGCTTTCTCCTACCTCTTCCCCCGCCCCACCCCCAGCCCATATCTCTGGTAGCGTTATTTTTGTGCAAAATGGCAATGTTTATAAAAGAGCATGAGTAAAGGGGCATAGATAAGATCTTTCTTTGCCATGCTTGAGATTCAGAAAAGTGCTCAAGCATGTACTTAAGTCAAATTCTTCTTAAAATTAAACATATACTTAAGCACTTTTAAGTCAGTGACTCCGCATGTGAAGTGAAGGTGTGATCTCTATTGCTAAACCTTCAGGACTCACAAGGCCTTCAACCAAATGTGCACTCTAGATATGTACAAAAGAAAAGAAAAAGGCAAAATGTCCAATGAGGAGGAAGGGAATGATCCAAAGTGACAGTCATGTAATGGTCTTTCTGAAGGCCTGAGAACTGCCAGCGGAGGAAGAAGTAAGAGAAATAAGAGACCCAGAAACTAAGATTCTATTATTTAACCACAGAGTCTAGCGCTTACTAGCACTTATTTATACATAGAATACAATATATTTTAAAATAGACACTGACCATCTAGTAAGGTTCTCAAGCTTAATTTCATTTTAGAAAAGTGAATCCTATGCAGGATCCTAGGAATATACTGTATAATATGTACATACAAAAATGCAAAAAACAAAACAAACAAAAACCCCCCACAGATTCTTAAACAGTGGTTGCAAGATAAATAATTTTGGTTGTCAACCCAAATGATATATGAAATTATTAAAGGCATAGGAAGCTATGTATTGCATTGAATGTATCCTCCTTTATTGTGAATTTTTGGACCTATACAAGTTAATGGTATCACTTTCATGTAAGTATTCAGGTATCCTGATATCCAAAAAGATGCACATCTGCAATGGAAAGATTCTTTAACTCATCTGGATGTTTTGCTTGCTAACTAGTAGGCTGGCTATTGATATTCTGAATGATTCATGGAGCTGAGTGGCTGGTACCCATTTTGCAAAAATCTTTACTCTGATTCCCAAGTTTCAAGTGTCTTTCTTTCATACATCTGAAACCTTTTCCTGTTCTCTCTTTCATCACAGTCCTTGGTAACCAGCAGAAAAAAATTACTCGCTGTTATGGCATTTAACATGTGAATACACCGGACCAACAATAACATTTTGAAGCATTACGAGACAAATGCCATGCAGCAACACCATCTTGCAATCCTTTTTTCCTAAAACTTACCGCACCAGGATGTCTGCCAAGAAAGTACTATAAAATCTAGGAACACTCCTACTGTTTACTAACTTCAAATTATGGGGTACCTGTCTTGATTTTTCTTTTACTTGTTTGTTCCTTTCCTCTGTTTACATTTAATTTTTGTCCCATTGTTTGCACCCTTCTGTTCTAATTCTCTTTATTTGAAATCATGCTATTTCTTGGCTCCCTCCCCTTCCACGCTAGAACTGGAGTTCTGTGCCTTTCCCCATGTTTATCTCTTCCCAGTTTTTCCCTCACCCATTATGCTGTAGATTGGGAAAGCTGTGAGTAGCAACAGCAAATGCATTAGAATGTTCTTTGTGTGTGGGAGGACCTCATGGGAACTAATATAATGTTTTATTTGCAATAAAAAGGAATAGAAATTTAAAGCATATATTTTGCAGTATTTGTTGGCTTCTAAGCATGATGCGCTCAGGCTAAAGTTAACACTAATAATGAAACATAAATCCTCTCTAGACCCTGAGCATAGTGGTATTTAATTGGTTCTGAAAACTGCTGTGTATCATTTAACAAGTGTATGTATATTGGGAATAGCTATTTGTATTCTGCTTAATCTGACAATAGCTGTGATGGGATTATGTGTTGGCTTGATCAGAAAATAATAGCTGCAATCATTATCTCCTTTATATAACACAGTATGAATCCAGTACATTTTTCATTATGTGCAATTGTATATTATAAACTATAGTATAATGTGATAAAATGAGCCAGATATTGATCAGGGTAATAAAAGAATGTGTTAAGAAATGTCATATAATTAACTGCAGAATTGAAGCATTAAATATACAGCAGAATAAATGGAAGCTAAATATATGTATGTATACATATACATACACACACATTTTTTTCCTACAAAGATTGGAACCATCTAGCTATATTTTATCTTAAAGGCTCCTTCATCTGATTGCTTCTGTTGTTATTATTTTGGGTAATTTTAGGTGTTACAAATAAGTGGAGGAGATTTGAGAGGGAATTTTTTTGGTGTGCATTTTGACACCACTTTGTACATTAGCCAGTTCAGTTGATTACTTCCCCTCCCCCCATTTTATGTGGGTGTTTCTCTCCTCTGCTGCTGTGTGAAGCAAGTTCGATATAACGCGGTTTCACCTATAATGCGGTAAGATTTTTTGGCTCCCAAGGATAGCGTTATATCGAGGTAGAAGGGTATTTTTTATTTATTTAATTTTTAATTTTTTTTTGGCTGTTGAAGTTTCTTCTGCTTAACTTTCATAAGTTTATTTACTACTAGTAAATTCTGTTCTGTGTAGTCGTTATTTGCATTAGTTATGACGCTCTGGAGTGATGCAGAAAATAGGAAAAAGCAAATATGGTATTGGCCATAAAAAAGAGAGTGATTTTTGGCAATTGCCATCTCGTAGATCTAGCATCAGTCCCTACTAAAATGTTTATGGAATCTGTAAGAATCCAGAGGATAATGTAGCCAATGATTTTAGTTTAGTATCCATTTATTGTGTGATGTTATGATTAATCAATATACCATATATTCATTGTACGTTAATTAGTTGATTTGTAGGATTATAAAAGTGTAAGATTGATCAGAATTTAGAGGAACCAAGTAGTAGACATGAGTAAGACAAGCTGAAACACAAGAAACTGTGGCCTGAGGCCTGCAAGACTTTAGCTTAGCTATTTTAGACCTTAGAGACAAGAAATGACGACGTAAATCAATGACCGAGAAATAACCCAAAAGATTATGGAAAAAGAGATACCAGCTGGTAATAGTGCAAAAGTGTAGCTGGGAAAATTAAATTTTAAATTATAAAATGCTGTAACAACAAATATTATCTCCACCCTGTACCTTAACCACAAGATAAAGGTGGTACGCCAATGTTAATGAGAACCTACACAGCCTATAGAATTTGGGGTCCCTTGTGTTTCTAAGGGACGCAGACCAATAAGAAAGAGAGAGTTGACATTTTCATGTATGCAGAATGTAGGTATAGACAGAATCATAGTATAAAAATGGGTGCCCGGAGCAGGAAAATTGATCTTCTGATGGGAAACTCCAGTAGGATCCACTCCTGTATTGATGATCAATCCATGAGATGGCCAACAGACCATCTAGGAGGATGCGAGTATGTCTGTAGGTTTAATTGGTACATGGTACTTATATTTAGGAATTGTATATCCTGTGACATTTATAACTTTGTTGGTAACTTTAATAAAACTGCTAAAACATAGATGCTTTTGTAACTGTATGTGTTGTTTCACTTATTTGCCTATGGTTTCATGTGTTCTTATGGGCTCTAGGTCCAGAACAAAGAGAGATTGCTCTGTTGAATATGAGACCGTAGCTGCCAGAGTTGAACCTACTGGAGTATAATTAATATTAAATATAATAAAAGGCTACACTACTAATGACCTATGAATACTGAACAGCAATTACATTTTAAAGAAAAAACTATTTTTGGATGGGGGGAACTGAATTATGTAGTTTGTGGACAATGGGAATGCCATAGAGATAAGAGGTTGAGTTCAATAAAACGTTGATACAGTACCTCATACTCTTACTTGGATATGAATATTGTCACATGGATTGAAAACAGGCTGGAAGGGTAATGACAAACCACAGTGTATGCAGTTAAGATACTATAGGGATTGGTTTAAGGCCTGGTTTTATTTAGCATCTTTATTAATAGATTTGGAGGAAACTGTAAATCAGGTGTGTGTTAAACTTTAAGCTCATACTGTTTGGAAAATACTCTTAATCCCAGTAAGGACTGAGAAATAAGAGTCCTAAAAAAAGTGCCAGGTGTGGGCAAGAACTGAAAGAAAATGCAAGATTAGATTAATGGGAAATTTCTTTTGTGTACTACAATTTAGATCTGTCGTTAGTATTTTTCTCTTCTTTCTTTCTGAACTTTTTAAATAAAACTGTTTTGTATTTTATAGACACCATATTTATCCAATATGAGAATTATTCCTGTAGATCTTATGTTTGATTTTATATTAAGTAAATAGTTCACATTCTGAAATATAACTAACTTCATCAACATGATAGTAGGTATTAATTTCTATGAGGTTATGATGTCATTGCACTAAAATATTATCAAGATAGTAATTGGCTCTTCAGATGTTCTTTTAAAATATATGCTTAAGGTGAATCCTTGTATTCTAAATTGCATCCCAAAGTAAATATTCCCTGTCAAGTTACAAACCCCTTTAAAGTAGAGGTAGAAGATTGTAGTGGTGAATTAGAAAATGAAATGGTTCATGTTGCTGCTGACTAGCAGAAGGAAATGCTATTTTTACTGGTTCTGCAGCAGACTACACACTAATTTTGATGAAAAAATTCTGTCTTGCTGCCACTCAGTTAAATTAAGGGGGCAGGGAATCTTTTGCTGGACACCTATTAGCCAGAAGCAGATCTGAAAGATGAGGAAACGGTGGCATTGAACAGGAAAGCTCATAGCTTTCTCAAGCAGCCACAGCAGCAAAAGAGTGGAACTGATCTTGTTCTAGGGTTGCCACGTACTTTGTTTATAAAACTGTAGGTCTGAGAGATATGGTAGTAAAAGTGCTGGCAGTTAGTTTACACCCTTGTTTCCACCATTGCTAGCTCTGATAAAGCTACATGGGTACTGCAGAAATATGAGTGACTTCCCTAAAATTGACATTGTAGATGAGGCCAGGGTTCTGCACAGCAGCAGTGAAAACTGACAAGACTGGTTAGCTTTCATTATGCTGCAGCTGGGAAAGCTGAAAGTAGCAACAGCACTAGAATGGTCTACATGTATGCGTGGGAAGACTTCATGAATGTGAACCAATACAGTGTTTTGCTTTGCAATAAAAATGAATAGAAATTTAAAGCTTAGATTCTGCCATATTTGTTGGCATTGTTTTTCCCATCCCACACTTGCTTGTGAAATTGTTACATGATGATAGCAGTAGCAGGTGTGTGGGGTCATCTTTGAGTCATGTCTCCATGGATGCTCCACTTCAGGTGTGTGTGCTCCCCCTCTGCCTTTGATTGGAGATTTTTGGTAGCATGTCTGTTCAGCCTGCGCCCTCCATAGTGCAGTTCTGTATTAAGGATTAGACTCTGTTCCAAAGTTCCCTATTTGCTGTGGGGTACTGCTTGGGAGTCACCTAAAATGGAGCACCCTTAGGGACACCACATGAAAGAGAGATTACTCACCTTGTGCAGTAACTGGAGTTGTTCAAGATATGTGTCCCTATGGGTGCTCCCATCCTCCTCCTCCTCTGCTTCGGAGATTCCTTTGTGAGACTTTGCATTAGAGAAGGAACTGAGGCTGGTATGCTCGTGTGGCCGTATGTATTGGTGTGGGACATGAGGATGTGTAGGGCACATGCGCACCGGAAGTGGAGCACCCGTAAGGACACATCTTGAAGAACTCCAGTTACTCCGAGTAAGCTCTCCTTTATTTCAAGCCCGGAGCAAATCCTTAACGATTGAAGGCAGGCAGTCTTTTTAACTGTAGTAGGATATTCCTTAACCCCTAGTCACAGATGAGGGACCTCATGGCCCTGCCTTGACAAATAAACCTGAGGCACCATAATAGGTCACCCAGTAGATCACTTCTGCATATTGATACAAAAGTGGCCCAGTTCTCACATGAAGATTCTGGGGGCTATTCTGCCGGGAACACATTGGCCGCAATGAGGTAACTTTTCTGCAGTGTGTTAGAGAAGTGGATTCCTGCTCCAGAGAGCACCAGAACTGTACAGTGGCATTTTAAAGGTTTTTTTTTTTCTAACTTTTTGTTGCTTAAATGGAATTTTGCAAACTTTTAAGTTAATTAAATGCAAATATAAATTGCATTTTGTTGAGATCTCTTCAAAAATTAGAAATTAAAATCTCGTGTGTTGTTAGTGTTTTTCCTTCCTTATCTCTTTCTTTTCTTCTGTGGCACAGTGGTGATCACAGTGTCACACTGAAAACATTTTACTCCTTTTTATTAATTTAATTTTATCTATATACTGGAAAATTCTCAAACTTGATTACAAACCAAGATCAGAAACTGACCTTTGGAAAACTGTCACTTGTGAAAGAGTGCCTGAAATAACTATATAATCAGAATTGTGCTGATGCACTAAAGCTGGCTGAGTCATTTTCTTTTATAGATGGTAGAGACCTTTTGAATTCTAATAAAGGTGGTTCATCTGTGGGTGTGCTTTGTAGTTTAGGTTTGTCCTGGTCTAACCTGGTAAAATGCCTTTTCAGCAATGCTGTTGGCAAGTTTTGTCTTTTAAAAATATTTTTAGCCTAATACCAGAGTCGAAAATGCTTTTCATTTTGCTGTTGCCATAGTGAGTTCTAACATGGTTTGGTTGGCAGGCCAGCGTGAAAACAGAGCTACAGCAACTGAATGCAGAACATTGCCCATTCAAACTGTTTCAGAGCCCTGCTTGACTACAGCCAAATTAAAAACTATGCCAAAACAGAGTTTAAAACTTTGTGTTAGGGCCAGTATAGACATGGCCTTTGTGTTAATGAAAGTAATGATAAAAGATCCCGGAGAAAGAAAATCTTTTTATCACCAGAACAGAAGCAGCACAGATAGCATCAGTGTAGTTTACTACTGCTCTCTTGCAATATTCTTCTTTCCTAACCTGAAGAACTCTTAGGGAGAGTGAATAGTTTGGTTGCTGAGATTATAGCAGTGGGTACTAATTTGATGATGATCCTTGTGTTGTGGATGTCTGTGTACTAAGAATTATATTTAGATGGTCTCACTTAGGCCAGTGGACAGCTTTTGATAATTACTTCTGATTACTGCTCACACCTTGTCAATATTTGAACTAATGACCTAAAGGTGAAAGTCTTCATATTCCTCCTTTACCAGTCATATGAGAGATTGCCTTTAGTTTTCGTTTGCACATGTGTTAATCTGAAAGCAGGGTTTTTATTTCTATTAAGTTTTGCATTTCAGTGACACTTCAATGCAGCCCAGGGTCACAAAGAACTTTATAAATACTAATTAACTCTTATAACACACTAAGATAGAAGAGAAGTATGAATTTACACATCTGAAAAATGGGGACACAGAGGTAGAGAAAGTGACTTTCCAAGGTCACACTGAGTCAGTCACTGAGCTTGTTACTGAATTCAGGAGCCATAACTTCCAGGTCCCTGCTCTAACTACAAGATGTCCTCCTGCCAAACACTTATCCATGAGAAACTCTAAAATTGTAGGTGGCAGTTTGTTTTTGGAGTTTCTTAAAGCTACCAATCATCCTTTGTACACCCCGTCCTCCAAACTAACACCAAGAAATTAACTTTACTCGTTCTCTGCCTCCTCTCTGATTTTCCTTTTTTCTACCAGAGTAGGGGGAGGGATAGCTCAGTGGTTTGAGCATTGGCCTGCTAAACCCAGCGTTGTGAGTTCAATCCCTGAGGGGGCCACTTAGGGATCTGGAGCAAAAATCAGTACTTGGTCCTGCTAGTGAAGGCAGGGGGCTGGACTCAATGACCTTTCAAGGTCCCTTCCAGTTTTAGGAGATAGGTATATCTCCAATTATTATTTTATTTTATTATAAAATACATAAGAATGACAGTAGGTCATACTGGTGGGGGAATAGCACTATATGTGAAAGAAAGCATAGAGTTAAATACATTAAAAAATCTGAAATGAATCAAACTATCTATGGATAGAATTTCCATGCTTGAATAATAAGAATATAGCAACAGCAATATACTGACCAGGATGTTGATGGTGACTGTGAAATGCACCAGGAGATTAGAGCAGAGGTGGGCAAACTACGGCCCACAGGCCACATCTGGCCCATGGGACTCTCCTGCCCGGCCCCTGAGCACCGGCTCCTCCCCTGCTGTTTCCCCCCTCCCCCACAGCCTCAGCTCGCCCCGCCACCGGCACAGTGCTTTGGGCGGCGGGGCTGCAAGCTCCTAGGGCAGCGCAGCTGAAGAGCCGGGGCCTGAGCTGGTGCTCTGTGCTGCGCGGTGACGTGGCTGGTTCCAGCCGGGTGGCGTGGTTGTAGCGCCTCCAGCCACCAGTGCTCCAGGCAGCGCCGTAAAGGGGCAGAGAGTAGGGGGGGTTGGATAGAGGGCAGGGGAGTTCGAGGGGGTGGTCAGGGGATGGGGGTGTGGATAGGGGTCGGGACGGTAAGAGGGCAGGGACTAGGGGGTTGAATGGGGGCAGGGATCCCCAGGGGGCAGTCAGGAAGGAGGGGGGGATTGGATAGGGCATCGGAGGGCAGACGGGCAGGGGTTCCGGAGGCGGTCAGGGGACAGGGAGAAGGGGTGGTTGGATGGAGCAGGAGTCCTTGGGGAGCAGTCAGGAATGAGAGGAGGGGTTGGATGGGGTGGCGGGGGGCAGTCAGGGTTCTGGGGGTTGGATGGGGCAGGGGTCCCGGGGGGGGTCATCAGGGGGCAAGAAGCAGGAGGGGTTGAATAGGGGGCAGGGCCGGGTCATGCCTAGCTGTTTGGGGCAGCACAGCTTCCCCTAACCGGCCCTCCATACAGTTTTGAAACCTGATGTGGCCCTCAGGCCAAAAAGTTTGCACGCCTCTGGATTAGAGAGAAAAATAGAAAACTTAATAATAATAATAAATTAATTAATAAGGGATTTCAACTATCCCCATACTGACTGGGTACATGTCACCTCAGGGTGGGATGAAGAAATGAAGTTTCTTGACACCATAAATGGCTGCTTCTTGGAGCAGCTAGTCCTGGGACCTACAGTGGAAGAGACAATTCCTGTGTTCCACATAGGACTAAATCAATGTCTGGTCCAAGAGGTGAATATAGCTAAAGCACGAGGTAACAGCAACCGTAATATAATTAAATTTAACATCTTTGGAGGGGGGGAGAGACGGGACACCAAAGAAGTCCAACTCAGTAGCATTTAACTTCAGCAAGGGGAACTACACAAAAAAAAAAGAGCTGGTTAAAAGGAAATTAAAAATTACAGTCACAAACGTGAAATTCCTGCAAGTTGCATGGAAAATATTTAAAAACAGCATAATAGAGGCTCAAATTAGATGTATACCCCAAATTAAAAAACAGAATATCAAAAAAGTGCCACCATGGCTAAACAATAGAGTAAAAGAAGCCATTAGAGGCAAAAAGCATCCTTTAAAAATTTAGTTAAATCCTACTGAGGAAAATAGAAAGGCGCATAAACTCCGGCAAGTCAGGTGTAAAAATATAACTAAGCAGGCCAAAAAAGAATTTGAAGAGCAACGAGTCAAAGACTAAAAAAACTAACAGCAAAAATACTTTCAGTACATCAGAAGCAGAAAGTCTGCCAAACAATCACTACAACTGCTCAGTGTATAGGGGCAATCAAAAAAACAAAAACAAAAAACCAGAATATTAGAAACACTGAGAAAAGGCTAGATAACAAGACAGAAAATACATAATCACCTTTGTCCGGCTTGTCCTCATCCATCCCTCCATGAACACAAGTCGATAAAACACCATTTCATTTTGTTGTGAGCACATTCTTCCCATATCTGGCCAAAGAGTTTTGTCATGGTATTTGCCCAGCACGTTTTCAATCTGCCCAGCAGTCGCTTGTGATCTCTGGGGATCCAGTCACTGATGTAGGTTGTCCACCTATTGTCTTGCCTGCAGACTAAATGACCTGCCCATCTCCGCTTTGCATTGTACACTTCCTGCACTACATCGGTCACCTCTGAAGGCCTTTTGATCTCCTCATTTAGTATGTAATCACGGAGCGATATCTTACACATTCGCCTTTCCATTGCTTTCTGGGTGACAGTGAATTTTCTCTCTTCCGCTTTTGTTGTTGCTATGATCTAAATTCACGGTGTTCTCACACCTTGAATATTGAGTGCAGTATTTACAGTACTCCTTTCCATAACACAAGAACTAGGGGTTACCCAATGAAAATAATAAGCAGGAGGTTTAAAACAAACAAAAGGAAGTACTTCTTCACATAATGCGCAATCAACCTATGGAACTTGTTGCCAGGGAATGTTGTGAAGGCCAAAACTATAATGGGGTCCAAAAAAGAACTAGATAAGTTCATGGAATATAGGTCCATCAGTGATGCAACCCCATGCTCTTGGTGTCCTTAGTCTCTGATTGCCAGAAACTGGGAGTGGACAACAGTGGATGGATCACTCAGTACTTGCCAGTTCTGTTAATTCCCTCTGAAGTCCCTGGCATAAGCCAATGTTGGACAGGATATGGGGCTGGATGGCCATTGGTCTGACCTAGTGTGGCTATTCTTATGATCTGTTCCCAGTGTTGGTATTTTGTTGGGGGGAACTGGTTCTATTGAACTGGTTCTGTTTTGGAGTGGTAGGTGATAACTAGGGGTGTGCAGTCAGTATCTGTGTGTTTGTGTGTGTATTTGAAGAAGATTCTCCTGGGGCATTTGGGTGACCCCTTCCATGTCCCAATCTATTTGTCTGGTGGAGTGTCCTTGTTTAGTGAAGGCAGTTCTAAGTGTGTTTAGCTGTGTAACCTGGATTTTCTCTTCAGAGCGAATTCTGTGGTACCTGAATGCCTAGCTTGGTGTATCTTGGGTGGTTGCTGATTCTGTGGAAGTGTGGTGATCCATGTTTTTTTTTTTTTAATATAGTATATGTATATTTTGTATATAGTGTAGAATTCCATTGTTGAAGCTGATTGTGGTGTCCGGGACGTTGATGTTGGTATGGGAGAGTTTGATGGATGGATGGTGGCTGTTGAAGTTGTGGTAGAAACCTGTGCAAAACTTTAGGTAATGTGTCCAGAGAATGAAAATATCACTGTCTCTCAGGTATATCATTGGTTTTGTGCTGCATTTTTCCAGAAATTCTTTCTTGAGGTGGCCCATGAAAAGATGGACATATTGGGATGTTATCCTAGTACCATGGCTGTTCCCATAGTGTGGAAAAAGCGTTTGTTGTTAAATGTAAGTTGCTCTGGGTGAGGGTGAAATAGATGAGTTTGCTGATGTGGTTTGGATGGGTTTCCTTGCACTGAATGTATTGTAGGCATGGTGAGGGATATTTGTGTATAAGGAGGTGGCATCTATGGTGGCAAGGGATGATTTCTGGGGAAGGTTGATAATGTTTCAGAGTTTCTGGAGGAAGTCCTTAGTGTATTAAAGGAAACTGTCCCTTTGTGTGGTGAGTGGTTTGAGGATGGTTTCTATCAGTTCTTCTATTCCTTCAGTAAGAGTGCTGTGGGCAGATATTGTGGATCTGCCCGAGTTCCCTTATTTATGTATCTTGAGAAGCATATAGAAGGTTCCTGGGGTAGAATTTTGGTGGAGGAGGTTGTAGAGTTTTTCTTGGAGTTCTTTGGGGAAGGATTTGATGATGTCCTTAAATACCTTTGTTAGTTATGGTGTGGGGTTGTCTTTGAGTTCTTTGGAGTATGTGGTGTCAGAGAATTGTCTGTTGGTCTTGTTGGTGTAGATATCACGATTAAGGACTAGGATAACGTCCCCTTTGTCTGCTTGTTTGATGACTATCTGGTGGTTGGATTTCAGGGAGTATAACTGTCCTCTTGGTGGTGAACAGACTGTGGGGCATATGATGATTGTTGATAATTTCAGTAGAATCTTTTGTTCCTGAAGCAATCAATGTAATGATCCAGTCTGCGGTTTGGTCTGCTGGGGTGTATCTTTTTTTTCTTCTGATTGTTGATGGGGATATGATAGTTGTGAAAGAATTCCTTGAGGCTGATTAACGGAAGAATTCTTCTAGTTCTCCACATGTTAGTATGTTATCAGCTTCAGTGGTAGGGCAGAAGTTCAGTCCTTTGCAGAGTAGATAAGTTTGTTCTGATCAGGGACAGTCTTGATAAATTGATGATGATGGTGTGTCATGTAGTATCCATGTGGTGGGTCCTGGTGTTGTGGTTTCTCCTGGAGGTGGTGGTCTGTTGGTTGTGGAGTTGTTGTAGTTGGTTCCACTTTTTGTTTTTGTGTTGGATGGCTGTCATCAGGTTTTTTATAGTTATTTTGAGTTTCCTGCATGATCTCCAGGTAGGTTTCATGAGGTTTGTTTTTTGGTTGGTTGGTTCCCCGCCCCCCCAGTGTGTGGGAGCATGTGATTTCTTGTTTGAAGTGGTCCCTTCTGGAGTATGTAAAGTTCAGGAGAGATGGTTTCTCAGGTTTTCTGAGGTCCTTCTGCAGAGCCGTTCTGCACATTTGGAGTTGTATGAGTGGTCTGAGGGTTATAGATGATGAATCCTCTGGGGATAGTGTTTGTTTCTTGCATCTGCTTAGGCAGTGGATGTCGCTGTTCAGTATGGGTGCCTTCTTCATATTGTGAAGTTTCCATTTTAAATGGCAAAATGCGATATCTTCCATTGTTGTTTGCAGTGTTGGTCCCAGGATATGAGGGGAGAAGATACCCTCCCACTGACTGCATGTGCCTAGTTGTCACATATTACCCCACCTGAAGCCCGTACGGGGTATCATCAAACAATTACAACCCATACTTGCTGGGGACCATATCCTGAAATAAAACTTTTCTGAACCACCTCTTCTGGCCTTCAAAAAAGCTCCCGAGCCTTACCAAGCTCATAATTGAAAGCAAGCTCCCCAACAGACCAGGACACCAAAGCAGCACCAGAATAACAGATTCTGCCAGAATAACAGATGCAAAACCTAGACATATCTCTACTGTACAAAAATCAGTGCTCCCCACAACACACCTTTCAAGATCCATGAGTCCTACACATACCTATCTGAATATGTGATGTACCTTGTCCAGTTCACCAAATGCCCCAACAACATCTATGTGAATGAAAACTGACAATTGCTACACTCTGGAATGAACTCAGACAGAAAAATTATAAAAGAAAAACACACTTTCCACAGAGTGATCTCTCCATATCTGATCTCAGTGCTCATCCTCTAAGGAAGCCTGCACAACACCTTCAAAAGACAAGCCTGGGTACTTAAATTCATAACTCTTCTGGACATTAAAAATCATGGACTTAGCAGAGACACTGGTTTTATGGCTCATAACAAAAATTTGTAATGCACCCTACTGGCTGCTACCCTTAATTGCCCCCTTCATTCTAAGTCAGGGGTGGCTGACCTGTGGCTCCAGAGTCACATTTGGCTTTTCAGAGATTAATATGTGGCTCCTTGCATAGGTGCTGACTCTGGGGCTGGAGCTACTGACACCAACTTGCCAATGTGCTGGGGAGTGCTCACTGCTCAACCCCCTGCTCTGCCCCAGGCTCTGCCCCCATTCCACCCCTTCACCCAACGCCCCGCCCCTTCCCCTGAACGTGCTGTATCCTCCAGCCTATCCCCCAGAGCCTTTTGCGCATACAAAACAGCTGATCATGGCAGGTGGGAGGCATGGGGTGGGGGGAGGCGCTGAGGGATGGAGGGTGGGGAGCTGATGGGGGGCTGCTGACGTATTACTGTGGCTCTTTGACAATGTACATTAGTAAATTCTGGCTCCTTCTCAGGCTCAGGTTGGCCACCCCTGTTCTAAGTAGTCTCCTACAGCATGAATTAACCCTTTATGTTTAACAGTCTATCCTATCTTATATTTACCTGGGACATTCTGGTTACCTTCTCCAGACCTGAGGAAGAGCTCTGTGTAGCTCGAAAACTTGTCCTTTCCACCAACAGAAGTGGGTCCAATAAAAGATATTACCACCTGTCATTTTTGTCAGCTTCAGGTTGCTTTACAGACGTTAGCAAATTAATCTTCACAATACGTTGGTGGTATTCTTCATAAGGAACATGTGGAAGCTGAGAAGAATGAAGTTGCTTTGTGTATTACCTTCTGGCTGGGGAAGCATTATCTAAAGTTGTATTGCCATAGCACCAAGAGGCCCCATTGAGGGACTGATTTCCCCATTGTGCTAGGCACTATACCAGGTTGAGTTACTTGCTCAGAATTACAGGTGGAGTGAGTCTGAACTGGGATTTAGATTCTGATGTTCTCTGCTCCCAATCCTGTGCTTAACCACATCTATGTCTTGTATTTAGAAATAATACTTATGAAGTATTAAAAATCAAGATAAATACCACTTTCATGAAAAATACAGCATGCTGCATCTTACATTTTAGGATGCATGTGTTGATTGCCTTTATTCTTAGCTGTACCAAGCAGTTATAGGTCTGATATTAACTGATGCATAGGTGGGGGGGGGGGGGGGAAACAACCTTCATAATTAATTAGTTCCTTGTCTATGCTGTAGTTTCATGATTTTTAATCTTTTTGTTTGAAGTAGATAAATCACCAAACTGGGAAGATGATGGCTGGGGAGCCTGGGATGAAGCAGAAACACAAGAACCTGTAAGTCTATGTGTGTTCACTTTTATCACTAAGACTTGTCTTCTCTCAAAGAATCTTTCCTGTTGGTTTAATTTGTTGAGTAGCTTTCATGTGGCCAAGATGGCACTCTACTAATGACACTATAAATGCTGCTATTTGTGTGTCCATAATTTTCTTTTTTAACTGAGGTTTTAAAGTAAATTGTACATTACTCACCATGATAGTGGCATGCGTCCTCAGGTAATTGGGCCCTTGCGTGCCCACAAGTACTTCTGTTGCATTGCTCTGGAGGAAAATTGCAGACGTCTCTTTTCCCTAGACCTGTATGTAGACTGAAAGTTCCATGTCAACCTTTCTCTGCCTCCCTTGAGAGAACAGACGAACAATCCATTCTAGAGGGTGAGATAGTAGGGCCATGTCTACACTTACTGGGGATTGATGCTCCTGCGATAGATGCAGTGGGGGTCGATTTAGTGGGTCCAGTAAAGACCAGTTAAAACAGGGGTTTTCAAACTGGAGGTTATTACATGGGGGAGCTGCGAGCTGTCAGCCTCCACCCCAAACTCCTCTTTGCCTCCACCATTTATAATGGTGTTAAATATATTAAAAAGTGTTTTTAATTTATAATGGGGGTTGCACTCAGAGGCTTGCTATGTGAAAGGGGTCACTAGTACAAAAGTTTGAGAACCACTGAGCTAAATCAACCGCAGAGAGCTCTCCGGTCGACTCTGGAACTCCACTGGAATGAGAGGAGTAAGGTAAGTCGACAGGAGAGCGTCTCCTGTTTGGTTTGTTTGATTGTTAGTTAATGGAAGATAATTTGCCAACTGCGGTTCTTTCCTGCATGGGGGGCATCCACATGTGGGGGCTGTAGCAACATCAGCTAGTTCAGTTATTACTGAGGGTTAGCTAGAGGGAAGCAGAGCAGACAAAGACTTCAGGGTAGGGTGGCTCCTAGAACAACTCTGGAGCTGGGAGGGGATGGATGTTGCTGAGTAGGCAATGAAATTCCAGTGAAACCTAGGAAGGGGAAATGAACAGAGGGCAGTGGGAGAGGAAGGGAGCTGAGCTGATCAGATATGACTTAATGGGGTGCGTTCTCATTCTCTTCCTCCCTGGTGTACCTCTTGAAATGTTCTTCTCTCCACTCACCAGCTTGCCCTCATGGCCTCAGTGCTCTGCTAGTAGCTTCCACTCAAATCCTACCTATGGGGGCTGCTGACTCCAACATTAACCTTCCTTGTGTGGGCCTCAGTCCTCTGCCCCCATTAACTTCCTACTGGCTCACCAGCTTTGCCAGTGTCTTGATTTTCCTCATAATGCAGGGGGAGTGAGCGTGTAATCAGGTATCTGATTGTCTCTTCACTGCTGCTGATCACAATTGTAGCTATTGGGCCCCAACTTCCAGGTAGTCTCTCATATTTGGGTATATCTAGACTGCAAAGAAAAACCAGAGCATCAAGTCTCAGAGCCTGGGTCAGTTGACCTTCCCCACTCGCTGAGTTTCAGAGCCTGAGCTCCAGCCCAAGCACGAATATCTACACTGCTATTTTTCACCCCGCAGCCCAAACACCATGAGCAATCAGTTGACCAACCCTTGTGTCATGCAGCTGTGGCCAGGGAGCGGCACTATCTAGGGGCAAAAGAGGGAAAGAATACTTTCCAGAAGGGGTGTGTGTGTGTTTCTAAAGAGGGAGGGAGGGAAAACAGGAAACAGCCCCCAACCCTAAAATTATAATTTTCTTCTTCTGTTGTCCAGGGCTTGAATTTGAAAAATTTTATAGGGTTAAAAATAGCCTTAACCACACTAATTGTCTTTGGCTTTCTGTACAAAGGGTTTATTTTACACATGATAAGCTTTCCCTGTCATTCTTTGTTCTAAGAGGAAGAATTAGTCAAAGTTCTTTCTTGGGTATATTAAAACGTTTTGTGGCCTTCTTGCAAGGGCTTGAAAAATGACTGCAACTTGCGACTGTTTAGTCATTCTGATAAGCGTGTGTATGGGTGAGAGAGAGAAAGTAGAACACCTGGATAGATAGTAGTTTTGGCCCTAATTCTGCAACTAACTACAGGCAGCTCTTTATTGAAATTGATGACTCTTTGTAGCTGGACCGCTGCACGTGTCTGCAGTATAAGTTGCAGGACCTTATTCTGTAGTTCTGGAAATTGATTTCTTACAGGAGCAATGAATCTGGTTCTCTTGTCTCTTCAAGGACAAGGCTAATCAGGTTGATGATGGGCAGCAAAGGGAGAAACCTCTTTCCTCATCTTAAATTCCTTTTGTTCCACATTCCTCCTCGGTATAGATAAGTTTTAAAGGGCTTGCATGGTGTGCATATGCAATACAGATCAAACAGGTAATTGATGGTTGTGTCCATATTTTGTTTAAATATACAGAATAAGTGAAGTCATTCATATTTGTCAGCCTGCCCACTGTCACTCCCTAAATTGTAGAAGAATTTACTAGCACTATTACACTATATAGGGACATATGCAATGACACTGATACTTGGAAGCTTCAGATGATTGACATTTTACAACTGGCTAGGTGCAGAGGCTAGCCATCAATAGGATGTATAAATTATGGCAGTCTACCATCTGCTGGACTGACAAAGAATAAAGAGAGACAAAAAACTCCTACTGGAGTTGAGATCATAGGGCTTTAGTGTGAAAAGTTGCATGGCAGTCACGGCTGTAGAATTAAATTACTTTTCTTCTAATATGCCTATTCACCATTTACACAATACATGGATTTTGTAAATTTTCTCCATTCTTGTTGTCATTTAACAAAACTACCAATCTTCTGGTCACTGTATTTGAGGATATCTGCTTTTTTTTTTTCTGAAAATTTTGAAACAATGCTGTTTTCTACTGGTTACATTAGAAAGTAATAATAACACAAATGTATTCTGGGAGAGCTGAACATCCTAGGTAGATGTAAATACAGTGAGTGTGTGTGATTAAAAGAAATCAAACAAGTCTTAACATCTAAAGATTGATATTACAAAAATTGGGGGGAAATGTGAGGTCTCATTCTAGATTGATTTTAATTTGACTGGGGTGGCTAACTTGGGGTGAGGGGGAACCTTTTCAAACAAATGTAAAACTTGATGCATTCAAAAGCATATGTTTCAGCTGCTCAAAAGTATATGAATGAGTACTGTTACAGTGTGTGCACTATTTTTAACAGTGATTTTTTTGGCAGATGAGCAGTTTGTATGTGGCTTTTTTCATATCTGTATATTGCTATTTGAATTCCATCCCTTTGTTCTTCTCAATCACTTCCTTCCCAGCAGTTCCAAAAATATTATGTAGAAACAGTAACTGATTATAAAGTTAAGGTTGGTAAAACAGCATATTTGTCTACAGCAGTCTTAGATCAAAGAATTGGCCTGCTAAACCCAGGGTTGTGAGTTCAATCCTTGAGGGGGACATTTAGGGATCTGGGGCAAAAATCTGTCTGGGAATTGGTCCTGCTTTGAGTAGGGGGTTGAACTAGATGATCTCCTGAGGTCCCTTTCAACCCTGATATTTTATGACTCACTTTGAAGTATAGACTGGTGGAACAGAGTGTATATTTGACCTATCCTGCTTCTGTAAGGCAGGATGCAGAAGGAATTCATAGTAGTCAGTGATAAAATTGCATTGTAACTGGAGGATCATATGCTTAATTTCTTCTGTAGGTCAAGCTCAATGCACGTACCGAAGGCTCCCTGTATTCCTTTGTTTGCCCCCACCCAACTCCTTGTGTTCCATCCTCCCAACACCACCTATTTCAGGGGCTTCTTGCAACCCCTCCCGCACCCTCTCTCATGCTAGGGACTCTGTATGCCATCATTCTCTCCTGATGCAATAGGCTCTGTGTATGCCCCCATTCTCTCTTCCCATGCCTGGGCTGCTGTGTGCTCCCCTTTCTCCATACCATTCTTATTTTCTTTATATTTTATGGTGTCAACATTTTAAAATTGTATTGGGAGTGTGGGCACAGCTAAAATCCCCCCCCCCCTTGATAACTTTGACAAAAACAAAACAATTTGTATCTAAATTTTCCACAGAAAATTTTGACTTGCAGCAGAAATTTGAAAACTTAAAAATGTTGTCCAGAAACCAAAGACATTTGTTTTGGGGGCATTTGGTTTTTCAATTAAAAAATAAAATCAAAAACTTCCTCTGAAAGCACACACTTTTTATGGAAAACTTTGTTTAGTTGAAAATCTAGTTTTCTGTTAAAAAAGAGGTTGGATGGAAATTTTTTTGACTAGGCCTAATTCCCAGTTCTTACTGCCATTCCTGTGTGAAGTAGTACTGCGTAACTACGTTTTGTACTTTTTGCAGGGTTGTGGTTTGGGGGGGGGAGTTCTTCACCTGTAACATTTCTGTGTACATGTGGGGAACACTTTTTGGTGTTTCTCACATTTTAAGTTTGGTTTCTGAAGCCCCATAATGTGTAAAGGCACAGGGAGAGCAGGATTGTTGAGTGGCAGTAACCTGAATTCAGTGCTTTGTAAAGCAAATATATTTTTCAAACAGTGGTGTTACCTTGGGGAACAACCTTGGGGAAACTCCTTTCATGTTGAAAACTGACCACTTTGTCCTCTCTCTCTCAACCGGTTTCTAGTCGATGATAGTGCTTTAACTCTCATCCCCATGTCTGTTAAGTTCCGTAATTACCTTTGGTGAGAGACAAGGCTTTGAGAATCCAAATAGCCAACTAATTCTCCTTTATATGCTATTTTGTTAATATGCTAAAAGAATTACTCTAAAATAGATAAACCTGACTTGCACTGCTCTGCAAATTTATACCAGAGTTGAACTGGTGTCTGGGTATTGAGCACTAGACTAGTTCAGAGAGAGGGCAAGCAAGGCATATGTGTGATTTTAAAAACAAACAAACCAACCAACACCTTTGAAAATCATTGCCTACACTAACTAAAGCTTTGCACACAGGAAGAAGAAGAATCCACTTGCAAGACACAGACAAGTTACTGGCTTCAAGACTGTGTGTTATCCTTGTCACCAGCAAATGATCTGATGGTAATAGCTCGTGAGCAGAAAGCTGTCTTTTTAGTGCGTAAGTATGTAATGCACATTTTTTACTTATGGCTCAGTACTACAGTTGGTGAACAATTGCAGTTTTTATCATAAATCCCTATTTTCAGAGATTTTAGTATGGTGGGCTATTTTATGTAATATCTGTGAAGTATTAACTAGGCATAAGCAGATATGGAAAATCTGAAGTTTCAGCCTTCTCAGGTCCCCCCCCTTTTTTTTTTGGTAGGTCTGAGTCATTTTAAAAGGCATAATTTGATAAAATATATATATATAAAATAACTAGCTTGTTATCTCTAGTTTTGCTTCAGATGTTACAATTAATCATGCTTTCTAGACAAAAATCTCTGGGCTGTATTAATTTTATGTTAAATTTGTTTTTTATGTTAGTGTTAATTTTTATGTTTTCTTGTGTTAAAGCTTTTTCTCTGGGAAAAATTAAGCTAAACTGACCTGAACTCTTGGTGGTGTTTTAAAGACTTTTTGCTTTGCTTTTTGCTTAAAAACTATATCCATGCAGCAGAATGTGTCTCGTTGTCAGTATGTTGGGATAATAACTTGTAACTAAATGCTGCAGAAACTGAGATTTCTGAAACTAGAATGATTGCATTTTCTTAAAGCCATCAGCCCAAATTTGTTGTTCCCTGCAGAATCATGCATGTCAAAAACTGATTAGCTACTAATTTCACATAGTTAATGGAAGGACAGTGTAAGCGTGTGGGACTCACCCCTGCGCACCTCCTGCTGATTGTCTCTGGGAATTAGCTCATCCAGTCTCTGGAGCACCCTCTGCAGGCCAGTGTCCCGCTGCTGCTTGGCCCCCATGTCCCTCCCAGACCCGGTGCCCCGTTATCTGGGGTGCTGCCCCTGGCAGTAACCCCTGTCTCTCAGGGTCTCCCCTCTCTGGGGAACCCTCACCTGCTGTCTCAGCTCCCCTCAGTATATGGCTACTGCCAGTCATTGTCTAGCCCCCAGGCCCTGGGGCAGACTGCAGTATCAGCCTACTCATCGTTGGCAAGGTTGGGTTTAGACCTGCTGCCTTTGCCTACCCCAGGCTGCCCTCTGCAACCCCTAGTACCCATTTGCCTTCTGCTAGGCTGCAGCCTGGGGCTTTCCAGGCTGGAGCTCCCCAGCTCCTCTGCCTTTCCCCATCCCTGCTCTCTACTCAGGTACTCTGCTCAGGTCCCTGCAGCCAGGTCCCTCCCTCTCAGAAGCTAGTGGGAGTCTCTCCATGCTTCTGGCCCACTGCCCTCTTATAAAGGCCAGCTGGGCCCTGATTGCACTGGCTAGAGCTGTGGCTGCTTTCCCCATCAGCCCAGCTTTTCTCTGCCACAGCCCTCTCCCAGGCTGCTTTAAGCCCTTCCAGGCAGGAGCGGGTGACCACCCCACTACAGACAGAAATGTACAATGCCTGTAAGAACACTGTCCAGCTAACTGAAGTTTAACAGCGCTCCTACTGGTTCATGAATAAGGAAGTTATCCTTCATCTCACCTGATGGATAGATAGCAGCTGCCTCTGAACCATTGGGTGGTAATTGTTCTAGTTTGTCAGTTTTTAGGTGGCATATAAATAGCACACGATGTACTGTATTGTTTCAAGTGCTGTGATTTTTACTCTCAGCTAACTCTATTTGGAAAGTATCAGAGGGGTAGCCCTGTTAGTCTGGATCTGTAAAAAGCAACAGAGTCCTGTGGCACTTTATAGACTAACAGATGTATTGGAGCATAAGCTTTCGTGGGTGAATACCCACTTCGTCAGACGCATGCTTTCTATTCGGAAAACGTTTCTACTTGTAGAAACAATCTAATGTTAGAAAATAATGAAGTCTTTTGTGATTTCCAGTGTTACTATGAAGTGACTAAAGGAATTATGAAAATCAAATGTTTAGAATTAGTGTAGATTTGTCTACTTTCCTCTGTGTTAACTCAGACTCTGGGGTTCTGATTTCATGTTGGATAGTAATAGTATTTTGTACTTTCATTGCACCTTTCATCTGAGGAGCTCACTGTTTGAAGTAAACCTTATAGCGCCAGTGAAATAGGTTGATGTTTTCATTTTTTTAAATATAAATTAGTCAATTGAGCATGGAGAGGAGTTACATGATGTGCACAAGGTCTCACTAAGTGGCAGAAGTGAGAAAAGAATCCATGAGTTGTGTTTCCCAGTCCCCTCCTCAGATCAGTAGAACATACTCCCTTCCTATGGTGAGAGTTTTTTTTTAAACTGGTTACTGACCTAAATGTGTTATATTGAGGAATATTAGGAATAGAACTATGTTTTTGCAAAATAACCTTTTAACATCTTATTTTTTATGGACAATGCCTTTTTTTGTCAGCAAAATGGAAATATAGCGACAAGGGAAAGGAGGAAATGCAATATGCTGTTGGTTGGAGTGGCTCTCTGAATGTTGAAGAAGGGTAGGTATTGAATTCTTAGTTTATCTGATTAAATATAACTTTTTAAACTATTACTAATTAGTACTTTGCTCTTTTTATCTTAAATGTACTTTGCGAATAGTTTGGAGAGAGGAAACTGACTAAATGATTTTAATTGCTGTTGATTGTTTATACATTCCAACTTTAAGAATTCTGGGCTGGAGTAAGTTACATGGCTAAAAATAGTGCCTGAATGCAAAAGCCACTACTTGTTGTTGGGAGTGAGATTCCTGAGTGTGATTATATGCAAATTAGTGGGTGTGCATATAATTATAATAAAAACAATTGTTCACAGATCTGGACTGTCACGAAACCGTTGTAATTCCTTAACCTAGCAAGAAAATAAAACTGAACATCTACTGAGTAGAATTGAATTTTTCTTCAGGGTGTGGGAGAAACTTTTTTATCCTGATGTGCTGGGGCTGCAGACCGAAGTAGTCTGTAAGGATCCTCTCCCCATATTCATACCATCACACCAATACTTAAAACACTCCAAGTCACAGGCATAGAGCATCACTCGTATGATGCAAAGCCCTTCTTCCCCCAAGATGCTGTGGACATGTTGCGTTTGTTGCCCTCCCAGTTCTGATCTCGAAAAGTGCCTCAGCTACTTTTGAAAATGAGATTTGGGCTCCTAAGTTACTTTGGTGCTTTTGAAAATTTTACTTCAAGCCTAACTTTTGGCTTTGACTTCCATATATATCTTGGCTTTGGTTTCAATTAGTCATCCAAACCAAACTAGCCCCAGAGAATACAGAATTTCTTCATGCTTTCTCTTCTGCTGCCAAGAAATATTTCAGTTTCCCCCTTTCCTCACATAGCTCAGGTATTTTAGTAAACCATCTTAGGTTTACCTTCTCGAGTTGCTCAGTGCTCTTTCTGACACCTGCAGCTGTGTGTCACAGTAAGAGTATGTGCAGTAATGTGGTTAAACAGGGAGCTGGAGATGTTGATTTTTATCAACCCATGTGAAATTTTGGGTAAGAGGCATGAACCTTGTTTAAAAACTCGCTACTGCCATATATCTGAGCTGAGTTATCTTTAATAAATATCACAATACGCATCTGGCTTTTCTTTGTTTCCTTCTCACTGTTCAAATAACATGGCCTGTTTCACAGAGGCTATTCCTTTTTACATTAGTAGAATCCCTTTCAGTATGTTAGAGTCCCTGGAGGGAGGTATTTCTTTAGATGAGGTGTGATCCTACCTTTATTGCTCCAGTTAAGGGTTTGCAGGTGTTTCAAATAGGAGAGACTTCAAATTCTAGAGCAGTGTAACCTAGCTCTCTTATTGTAGCTACACATAGTGCTTAAAGACTGACTCCCCCAACCCCCAATATTTTCCTCAACTGGAAATACTTTCTGGTCAATAAACTTTGCTTTTATATATGTGGTTTCACTCAATTCCTTAATCTTATAAGATTTAATTAGTTTGCAACTAATGTCAAACTTGTATTTAGAATATCTTCAGCTTTCTTTTAATTGCCAGCCTTAGTCACTTGCTTGTTCTTATGGGAATAGAGCTGATGTGTTATGCCTGCAGAAACTGTTGTTTCAGATGGAATTTACACTTCAAATGTCATTGGAAATGTCACCTAGGGCTGATATGCTATCTGTTTCATAGAACCTTTTCACTTGTACTAAATGTTTTCATAATAAATTTAAAACTTTATCTAATGGTGGAAATAAAATCTGTGTCTATATATTGGAAAATGAGTAACCAAAGTATTTCTTGTCATCTCTGATTTCTATTTGTCTCAAGGAAACCTTGACTGTTGTCTGCTTTCCCCTGCCCAAATTGTGTGTGCATGTCTTCGAAAACTCTCTTCTATTTGTGGTGCTCATTATTCTTATACAGTAAATGCTTGCTAATTACACTGACTGGGGAGACCCATTGCAGTCTAAGGAATGTTTGCAAATTACTAAATTAACAAACACCATGAAAACTAATAGTTCTGCATCAGAGTGTACTTTCTTAATTTGTTTTTGACAACAGTAGTTTAGTTTTAATAATTTGATTCTACTTAGTATATTACTAAAAGTACCCTAGTAATTTTGCAAACATAATGAAGCCTTTGCCTCTCTAGAGCACCGCACTGTTAAATCTTTGCTAAGGAGTGAGGTGAAACCCAATGGCTCTTTGTCAGGCGGATCAGGCCTATGATGATCAAGTTGAAAATTAGCAAGGTTCTCCTGTATTTACCTTTCATTTAACCCCTATCAACTTTAGCAACAGAAATCATATATGTTTTTATAATCGTATATTTCTCTTGAACATTTTTTTTACTTATTACATCATTATTCTTTATAGAGCATTTCATTTTTTCTTTAAAATGGGAAATGTGGTATATGAGCACAGCAACTTGCTATTTTATTCTGCACAGGGGCGGCACACCAGCAAAGCAAGCTGTTGCCTAGGGCGGCCAAATCTAGGGGGCGGCAGGCTGGGCCGGTAGACCTGTCGCAGTCATGCCTGCGGGAGGTCCACCGGAGCCGCGGACGACCGGACCTGCCGCAGGCATGACTGCGGAGGGGGGCTCGTCCCGCGGCTCGGCTGGACCTCCCGCAGGCATGACTGCGGCAGCTCAAGCGAAGCCGCCGGACCCGCGAACCGTCCGCAGCCGTGCCCGCGGGAGGTTCGCTGTTCCCGCGGCTCCGGTGGAGCTCCCGCAGTCATGCCTGCGGCAGGTCCGCTCGTCCCGGGGCTCCGGTGGACCTGCCGCGGGAGCTCAACCGGAGCCGCGGGAAGAGAGGACCCGCCGCGGGACCGAGGAAGGGCGGCGCAGCGCTCCGCGCTGCCTGGGGCAGCCTAATTTCTAGAGCCGCCCCTGATTCTGCACTATATTTTCTGATAGTCAAATTACTTTTCAAAACCTGTTTTGTATATCCTCAATCTGCTTTTCTCAAAAGTCTGTTTATTCTTCTTCAGAACCCTTGTCATAATACTCACAATCACTTTAGATACAATCATGTAATTTATGGATCCTAAATCCAGATTAGCTCCTAATATTGTTGCTTACTATGAAAACCATATAAAACAGTTCTGTGCCACTTCCTCAACTGTGACCGTTAAGATCCTAGCTCTCATTTGACTCTAAAATCTTTATGATCCTTAACCTGTTTTTTAGTGGTCAGTTGAAAACTAAAGGCATGTCCTTGCCTTCAATTTTCAGAGAACAGTGTCAAATTTCTCATTTGTTGTTCATGCTGATTTGAGCACTCGTAGAGGGATTTCCTGCATTCTGCACTTAATGGGTTGGTCTCCTTTTCTGCAGTGTACGTCATTGTTACCTTGACTGCAAAGTGACTTGTTAGTCTTTGCCTTTTAGTAGTGATGTACAGAAAGCATTCACTGCATTTGTTTATAGCCTCTTTTTTCTTTCAAATTTCAAACCAATTGCCTTTCCCCCCCCCCCCCCCTTTTTTTTTACTATGGCTCACGTCTGTCATAAAATGTAACTCATTTTCAAACTTCTGAAACAGTTTCTGTTGATGTTTCTGTTCCTGTAGCATTCTACATTTCTAATGTTTTTTTCCATGCATTATTGTTCTATCTGCAACAATAGTATGTTAATCTTAAAAATCTTTGTGTGGGCTGCTATATAGCATAAATAATACATAATTTTGAAAAAAACAGAAATTAGGATTTTTTTCATCAGGATTTTGAATAAAAAATACAGTATATATGATTTATAAAAAGCCTCAGCAACACACTCTCTCTTTTAACCCACAACATGAATTGTGTATAATTTTACAAATATGGTTGTATTAGTATTTTGCATAATATTTTTACCTCATTATGTAATCATTTTTAATCTTAATAAATTAAAAAATATTAAAATTATTAAAATATTTTAATAAGACTGGCAAGACCTGCTAGGTCATATAGAACTATAGCAGTATGTAATTTTAAACTGTTTGGCATGAGATGCTTCATATTTTTATTTTCTGTTTCCAGTGAATGTGTAAGTAGTGCATTGTGCATTCCATTGGCAAGCCAAAAGAGGTAAGAATAGACTCGTTAGCAATTAAAGCTTCTGACTTCAGATAAATGCATGCTAACCCTTTTAAAGTCAATGGAATTTGTATGTGTATATTTGAGAGCAAAATCAGTTTTTTCACTTTAGTTTTCTTTATGGGACAGGAGCTCCACAGGCCGTCCTGATTGGACCTGCATCGTGGTAGGTTTTACCTCTGGCTACGTCCGTTTCTACACTGAGGTGAGTCTTCTTTCAGCACCATTCAGCTGTAAAGTAGTGATGTATTGCTGTAACTTGTAAACTTTTATTTCTGTAGACTATACTGCAAGCCTTTCCTAAGCAAAGGTGAATTAGAGGATAAATATTCATGTTAATTATTCTTTCTTTCTTAGACTGGAGTCCTACTTCTTGCACAGCTCTTAAATGAAGATCCTGTCCTGCAGCTTAAATGCAGAACCTATGAGGTTCCAAGGCATCCTGGAGTCACAGAACAGGTGGTGTAGCAGGCTATTTCAAAAGTAAAATAGTATTGTTTCAGGTTGTGGCATGTTTCTTTCCTACATGAATCCACTAGTATGTGTTTAGCAGTTTTTGACAGGTGGAAAATTGACCTGAGCAAGAGATTAGGGATATGTCATTCTAGAAGAATCCTCAAACCCAGCTAAATCATAAAGACATAGACAGGAAAGCAGCATTTCTTTCCACTTATTTTTGAAGAGTATATTTAGCCCCAAAGCTAATTGATTAGTCTCATTATAGTTGGTATGGCAACACCCATTTTTTTCATGTTCTCTGTGTGTGTGTATGTGTAATATCTATCTATCTATCTATCTTCCTACTGTAGTTTCCACTGCATGCATCTGATGAAGTGGGTTTTAGCCCATGAAAGCTTATGCCCAAATAAATTTGTAGTCTCTAAGGTGCGACAAGTACTCCTCATTCTTTTTATTGAATTACTATATCATTCATGTAAAAGAGGGCTTCATTTGTTGCCTTGGTTTTCCTTTTATGTGTGCAAAATATAGTAGATGGACATACTAATGTTTGTGGATTTTCAAGGGGAATATGCAGGTTGGCAGGTTCCAAGAATTGCACAGTGCTCTAGCAGAGTAATATTCTTTTCTCTCTCAGTAAGATTACTCTGGAGACAGCTGAAAGGTAAAAAATACCTCCAAGGAAAAAAGTTGACTATTTTGAAGGTAGTCATAGGAATCTGCATTTCATTAGGCCGTTTCCTGTTACAGGGATTCTTGTAGAACATTGTTCAACTTTGTGGAAGAGCCCACCATTCTGCACTCTTTGCTGAATTCGAGTTTGGCATGCAAAAAACTAGGAAGTATTAGAAAGCTTGTTATCTTTATACAAGTGTTCATCTCTGATGACAGTTTAGCATGACATGGACCCAATTTTGAATGATGGAGGTTTTAACAAGACATCTAAATCTTGCAGATGGACATTTGGGTGTATAAAACAGGCCTAAGTGCCAATTTAGACCCTAATCCATATGCAGGATTTGGGCCACAAATCCTTTGATATTTGCACCCTAGATAAACCCATACCAAGGCAACTTTTACAAGTTGCAACAACTTGTATGTTCTCTCCTTAAACTGTTAAAATATAAATAGATGAGAGGCATGAAGTTCCATGAAAGCAGACAGCATGTAGACAGTAAATACAGAATTGAGTCTGTATTTGAATAATAGTTAATAGTATGCTGAGATGTCAGATAGTTCTTTAAACTGCTTTTCTTTGTCTCTGCATGATATTCCATTGTGTGGAGTCTGTTAGAAATTAACTGTTCAGACAAAACACTTGTTACCTTGTGTTATTTACAAAGCTTACCTTCAGAGAGCAGAAGAGCTAAGGTGATGTGATGATGATGAAAGTGATTTGTCTCCTTTACCTCATTGTTTTTAATAAAGAATGAAGAACTGAGTATCCTGTATCCAGCAGCAGTTGTGACTATTGATGGTTTCAGCCTCTTTCAGTCCCTTCGTGCTTGTCGTAATCAGGTAGCAAGAGGTACGTCTCTGAGAGAAGCTGTCTATTGCTGTGACTACAGTAGTACTTGTACAGGCAGTCTTCAACTTTACGATGTTCGACTTACGACGAATGGCACTTAAGACGTTTCTGAATTGACACCCTAATTTGACTTGCGACAATTGGTTTTGACTTTACGATGCTCTGTCCTGCAATGGAGTGGATTGCGGTTCTGAGTTACGATGTTTCGACTTATGACACAATTTTCAGGAACTAATTATGTCGTAAATCCAATACTGCCTGTACTTTCAGAAGGCTGTCTGTTACATTGTATGTTAATACAAAATCATTTAAAATTCCTGTTAATTGTATCTGACTGGAGTAGAAGCCAATATGGTTTGTCAGTTTTATACAGCTTATAGTTATGTGAAGGAAAATATTTTTGAGAAATACACTTCCTCAGAACACAGCTTGCTTGAGGATGTTGACTGGAGAAGATTTGACTTGCTAGTACACAGCCATCTTAGATGCACCTTATCAATGTCTAGAGGGGTCAGCACAGTGATCACGTAGTGATTTTTGTTTTAGTTGAGTATTTTTCCTTTTAGGAAAGGTTTTGAGAGGTGCTGACATAACAGTGATTCTCTGTGGGCAGATGCTCTTCATGTGTTAATGGTTGATATCCTTACACTTTAAGATATGAAAAACCCTGAAGGCTGTTTTAGCTCTTTCTGTGAAGGAAAAATGCTTACTCATTTCAATCTTTTTGACAACCTGCCCTGCTGATTACCTTGATTTCTTTTATTATTAATTCTTGGGATGCTGGGTAATCCAAGGGTGCTGCACCTTGGGAACTGATCAGTTTCCTGGGGTTAAGGGAGAACCATCAAATAATGGAGTGCTGGGTGGAGGGAGGGTTTCTCACTGCTGGGAGATGGGCTTAATCAAAAGCTTGCACTGAGTCCTAATTTTGCCTCTTACTGTGCTCCAACTCTGTTGCCTGTTCTCAATCTGTGCCTTGCACCAGGAACCAGTGATAGGGAATGGACACATTGCTAAGCCAGGAGTAGAGAGGAACCATAATGGAGCTGCCAGCATGGGAGCATCAGGAATTGTGGGGCCAACAGCACTGTTAGGTTAAGGCTGGTACTGTGCTAGGAGAGGGCTGGTTCCTCTGGGGCTCAGGAGAGGAGAGTATTTCCATGCAGGGCAAGGAAGAGTGAAGGCTCCCATCCGTTCAGCTAAGAACCAAGAGAGTCATTGAACAAGGTCAGGTGCCAATTCAGGGAGGTGCCCTAATGACCCCACAGACACCCCTTGAGACCTTTGTGCAGAACTACACTGAGGACTAGTGTTCCTTTTTATACTGTGTCCCACCAGCCAAGGCAGAGACCCTAATTCTAACTATAGCCTCTTCCTGCCACCAGAGCGCATAGCCTTTCTGTTACTGTCTGAGAAATTATCACTGTTCACAAATGAGAGCAATTAGATCTATCCACACTTAAATGTTTGCAATAAAAGCACTCCAGTATCTTTCACATGCTAATCCCTTGCATATGCGTTGTCCTAAATTTGCAGACAGGTTGCAACTCAAGTATAACTAAAGCATACTGTGGCATATCCTGTGAATGTGGATCTTTGTAGGACCTGCTTACTTATGTTATGCACAAGACTGTTTCCCGGAATGACACTCACTACCAGGAGAAGGACCAATATTGTTCTGGAACTGATACAGAAACCATTTATTAAACCATAAATAACTGATCAGATAAACAAATTATCTCCATTAATTTATTTTGGACTTTATAAATATAACTGGATGTTGTGAACAAAAATTTGCCCAGCTAAATTTTAAGTGTCTTAATTTCAGCAAAATGGAAAAAATGTTCATAATCTAATTTTGTGCAGTATGTCCTTAAATGAGGGGGAGGGATAGCTCAGTGGTTTGAGCATTGGCCTGCTAAATCCAGGGTTGTGAGTTCAATCCTTGAGGGGGCCACTTAGGGATCTAGGGCAAAAATCAGTACTTGGTCCTGCTAGTGAAGGCAGTGGGCTGGACTCAATGACCCTTCAGGGTCCCTTCCAGTTCTAGGAGATAGGTATATCTCCATTATTTAAATTTAATTTTTTTTTATTTAAAAAAGTCTGACAATGCTTCTATGAAAACCTATAGGTAAAGTTATTGTATGTAATGTCTTATTAATCACAATACTAAATGATTTTCCACTGGCATTTCCCTTAGTGTTCACTCTGTTGTTACTGACCATATAAAGCATTGTAGCATGAGCTGACATGACACAATATTGAAGTTAAAGAAATCTAATAGCTTTTTACTTATGTCTCAATTTTTATAACAAATTGGCAGCTGCAGCATCGGGCAATGAGAACATACAACCCCCACCATTAGCCTATAAGAAGTGGGGTTTGCAAGATGTGGACACCATAGTTGACCATGCCAGTGTGGGTAAGCATTACCATTTATCTTCAAACATTCAACTGGATGAAACCTCTTTTGTCAGTGCTGTAAGACTAAGGGATTACCATGCATGTTGGAGTATTGATCTATGGTAAGATTTGGATGGAAACGTATAGCTCTTAGCTGAAGAAGGTTAAAGGATGAGCTTAAGAGCATCAGAAGGCTTTGATTCTCCCATTAGAGGAAATAGTGGCTGTGTATGGTCTCTGTTCTTCCTTTCTCTTTTGAAAGGGGGCAGCCTGATACCAAGTTTGAGTGAGACTGGGTCAGACTCAGTGTCCTCCTGTGTGGTGGATTAAAGGACTGTCTGGCAGGAAGGATAAAAACCAGTGCAGACCTTGCCTGCAGCAGAGGGAGCAGGACACTTAAAGGTTCAGATGACTTATTTCCAGAGGTGACATAGCAGGCCTCTATTCTCTTTCCACACTATGACTCTGGGGATATGAGGATGTTTGCTTGTCTCCAGGCCTCCATCACAGACAGGCAAATAGTTGAGGGTGACAGACCAGGCCCCCTCTACTTGCCTTTGCAGAAAGGAAGGAGAGAGGTGGGCTCTCAAAAACTAAAAACGGAAACCTTTAAAATTAAAACACATCGCAAGTAGGTTTTTTTGTTGCATCTACTGGGTTTGTTTGAAATAAAAATGGTCAGTTGATTCCAAATCTTGGTATGTGGCTTCCTTACTAAAATGTATAATCCGTTTTAGATATCCAATAATACAGCTAGATATAGTGTGTAAGAAGCCAGATGTGAATGAAGTCGGAGCTTGTCTTTCTAGAGTTATGACTGTTCAGCCAAGGATGCATGAGTAGACTTAGAATTCAAGAGTCTGAAATACCCATTTATATTGAGTTTACATGACTGTTAAGTATTTTTTTTTTCTGATTTAGGTATCATGACTCTGTCTCCTTTTGATCAAATGAAGACTGCCTCCAATATAGGTGGTTATAATGCAGCTATAAAGAATAGTCCACCTACTATGTCTCAGTACATTACTGTAGGCTCCAATCCTTTCACTGGTTTCTTTTATGCCCTGGAGGTATGTATGTATTATGAAATAGGCATGATAAAAGAATCAGTTTGTCCCAAGTAACAGATGAGAGAATTAATATCCTTTTCTTTTTCATATTTTTTAAAAAAAAGGCTGTTTTTGAAGAATACTTCTGTGCAGGTTTTTTTCCTTCAGTCTTCAGAATTTACCTATAATTAGGAAAAATCCCTTTGGGTTGCAATAGTTTCTTTGTGAAATGTGCTCCAGGTTCCTGCCATCCAAGACCTCTTAACTTTTAAAAAATCTTAAATAAAAACATTTAATATAGAAATTTTTTTTTTAATATTAATTTTGTTAGTTGAGACTGTCTTCCACTAACTACTCTTTCATGGTTAAGGAAATAAACTTAAAAATAGATCACATGTCAATCCAATTTTCAAATTCTTTTGGATTCTGGAGGTACTTGGCCTTTGACCCTGTTATATCAAGGCACTGGGAGTGTTCTGTAGCCTGATGTCCTCTTGCCCCAGTTTGTTTTTTACTTTATTTGTAGTCATTGTAGTAGAGAATTAAAATTATTTTGCTTGCCATGACCCTTTCACAAAATATTTATGTACTCTTTATGTATTGGTAAAAAAGCCTGGCTATATTTATGTTCCTGTTTATCAACTGTATATTTGAACCATACAAGACAGAGTGTAATCTCATTATCTAGATCAACAAGGTAACAAAACCAAAGCACTATCAGAATGTTGAGCAGCTAAATTTTTGAAAAACATTTGTGAGAAAATGTACTTATTTTGGTGTCAATAAGGGACCCAACACCATAGAACCAGCTTGCTCTCCATGAAGCATCATAGACAGTAGTTTTTAACCTTTGCTGTAGCACCATATACTATTAGGTGACCAGAGATTCTCAGTGGGCCTCTGAAACAGCAAGTTGGGACTTGGAGGTGTGGAATGACATCCTTCTAGGGGCATTGAATTGAGATCTTGCTGAACCTCTAGCTCCTTTCCTAGTACTGGGCCTATGAGGCCTACATAGCTGAGATCATCTGTAGTTTTTCTACCTGACTGAGAAACTATCACATGCTTGTATTGAAAATTAATGTGGATGATGTGAAATTTGGCAACATCTCTTTCAAGACTTTGGCTGCAGTGCATTTTTTTCTTTTTCATTGCTGGAGTTAGTGTTTAGTGTGTTTCAGCACTTGAGCTCTCATTATGTGGTGATAAGAGACATTAAGGAATTATCTTGTTGCTTTTTATGAATGCTTTTGTTTTTTCCTTCAGGGTAGCACGCAGCCATTGTTGTCTCACGTTGCATTAGCAGTCGCTAGTAAACTGACTTCAGCATTATTTAATGCTGCCAGGTAATGAAATGCAAAATAAAGTGTGGTTTTGATTTAGTTTTAACTTGTGTGTCTTAAGTTGTGCAGTCATTGGCATTCTGATGATCATTTTTTCTGTTGCAAGTGGCTGGCTTGGTTGGAAGAGTAAACATGAAGAAGAGGCTGTTCAAAAGCAGAAACCAAAAGTTGAACCTGCTACCCCTTTAGCTGTGAGGCAAGTTTGACACTACTCCTCAATTGCTCTGAAGCTCTGTTCCTTGATTGTCTTGAATAGTTTTTGAAAGTGGTAATCTTGTGCTGGGATTTTTTTTAAATGTGAGTTTGGTTTCAGTTGATTTAGTTTATAAATGGAATTAATTTAATGATCTCTACTTAACTCTCAGTATGCATTTGTTCACCACCTCCTCCCCCCCCTCCCCCTCCCCCCAAAAAAGAAAGAAAACAAACCCCTGCCTAGTTTAGCAGCAGGAGAATCACTGTTGAGTAGGTTAAGTACTAGAACATGAGGCCTAAAGTTTACAATTCAGGTGACTCAACAGAGCGGTATGAGCAATCTTGTAAATGCTCTTACGGTACAAAATGCTTTGCATGCAAGGATGTAAAAGTTCCTTACAATAACTTACAGGCATAATCCTCATTTTACTGTTAAGGAAACTGGAGCACAGAGAAGTGTGACTTGCCTAGTGGTTCAGAAAAAGACAGCAACAAACTGAAAAATTAAATCCAGTTCTCCTGATTCCTAGCCCCTGCTCTAAACACTAGGACCATGCTGTGTCTCCAGGTATGCCTGGCTGTGGTCAGCAATAGGAAAGAATCAACAAGATCACCTGTTGCAGAGACTCCTTGCATGCCAAGGCACTAGGGACATTAAACATACTTTGCCTGCTCTCGGAACTTATACGGGACCTTTCATGTTATATCAGTTTATAATATGATTATAGTGAAACTTTCTTAAAGTTGCAAGGTCTCAAAGTAAATAAAAGCACAAAATTTTGTAATAGCAAAATGCTCCTTCTGTTTTTGTTAACAAAAACAAATCACCCACCCTTTTTGACATTCTAGAAAAAAGTATTTCTCTAATCCTGCAAAAGGTACTGTTCATAATTATAAAGTAATTAATGTAGTGTCTTTTGATATTCGTTAACTGAGTGCTTGATTTCAGGTTTGGACTTCCAGATTCCCGGCGCCATGGTGAAAGCATATGTCTGTCTCCATGTCACATGTTGGCAGCAGTAACTGATGACTTTGGAAGAGTTCTTTTACTGGATGTTACACGAGGACTTGCCATTCGCATGTGGAAAGGTACATGTTGGAATATATCAATAAAACAATTAGTTTTCTTGGAAATGGTGTGGCTGTTTATGTGCAATTTGGCCTAGAATTCTGAGTATTTTGGCCTTTATCATGGCACTTGTTGTTGTTCTGATCTCTCAAACCGATTTAATATAAATTCAAGGGTGGCAGAGTTATAGAACCGGACCGTAAAATATTGGTGGCATCTACAGTAAGGGTTTAATCAACAACCTCAGAAACTGAGTTGTATTTCCTGAATTTCCATTTCTAGACCTTACCACAGCATGCAGCAGCTGATCCAGTAGCTCTCTTGAAGAGTTTTGAGCTCATTTATTCAAGATGTGTGCAGCTCCAGTTTCTTCTTTCTCTCAGTTGAGAGACGAAGCAGCAGCATTTGGTTCCCCTACCTTATGCGCCACAAAAAGGATGAGAAATTCACTAGGAAGGACAGACAGTTCCACATGCTTACTGCTTTGTTGCGTCAGCGTCTCTCGCAGGCTGTTCCAAGCGATCAGTCTCATCTCTCTGCCCGAGCTGTTCTGTGGGAAATAGGAGATGCAGATGTTGCCATCTCCAAGACTCCAACAGCAATCACAACCAATATTACAACCCCTGGATAGGACTTGTAGAAGAAAATTTTTTGTACACACACACACCCGCCCCGCCCCTTTATGCTTGGACCTGGTTTCTGTGAAGTTTCAAATATCTCTAGCAGCACTCTGTCCTTCCACTGCCCTAATAGTGTAAACACAGTATTCCATCCATGTCACTTCTCCCTCTCCCACTCAAGGTTACTTTAGCCCAGAGATACTGACTTTCCTGAATCAAGTCTACAGGGAAATCATAGTGGAGTTTCATTTCTCTCCAGACAGCAATTGTAATTGGCTCAATGCTGTGGAGAGGTCTAAGAAGGGAAACCAAAACAGGAGTCAATCAGGAATGATGGAAATCAAATTTGCAAGCAAACATTCTCATATTCTTGTTGATGCACTGAGCACAAGTACATGCGCTATATTCAGGGAACTCCACTAGAACTCGGGGTGGGGTAGGGTGAAGGAACCTTTATTTCCACAGTCCCCACAGGCTGCTTAGCTTCTCTGTTTCAGCTACCGTAGCATAATGATTGCAGTCTCCTTGTATCTCCTGTGCATTCCTTTCCCCTGTAGTTTGGGTTTATCTGGTGCTTCTCATTAGTTCAGATATACACATTCACCATTTTTCTCTTCTGTGTTACTGATCTTTCCATATTACCTTTAACACCTTTCCGTGATCAAGTTTTTGGTTTTGTTTTGTTTGTTTTTTTACTATCTTTATTTTTTTTTCACTTGAATAAGCATTTACTAAACAAACAGTTTGGTCTGCTAAGTTTCCCAGCATTTACAGAAAGTTGCTTAAACCTGTTTGTTAATAAAGGGTGATGTGAGCCACACGTGCTTGGGCTCTCTCTCTCTCTTCCCCCTCCCCAAGTCCTTTTGTTGTAAACTGCTAACAAATGTTTAACAACTGAATGTTTTGCATGCATTTTCTATTGAGACAAGCACATGGTAAGGAGATAGTCAACTGAAATTATACTTTTCTCTTCACGTATTCCACAAACACTTTAGAAAACTCCCAATTAAATTATACTTCAGTTTTAAAACTTGTTTTGTGTACTAATTGTAATGTGGCTTGGGAGGGTTTGTTGAGGTCACTAGTGTGTGCTAAATCCCACATACAATCCTGGTGACTTGATCACGTTTGCACTGGCTGGGAAGACATCCCATTTTCTGTGTCAGAAGAGCTTGGTTGGGGAGAGAAAGAGAAATTGGTCCAATCAATGTGTTAGAGAAGTAAATGGGAGTAACGATATGCAGGTTGGGAAAAGGTGCTTATATTACTGTTAAATAGCATTTAGGTGGTCACAATAAAAATTTTTGGGAGGGTACAATAGCCTTCCACCCAACACTTATATAAACCCTGTTTCAGGAGCAGGCAGTTTTCAATTGTGTGTGTTTGTATAAACTAGTTGACTAATTCCTGTCCTTTCTTACAAAGGATATCGTGATGCACAAATTGGTTGGATTCAGACTGTAGAAGACCTTCATGAAAGAGAAGCTGAAAAGATGGATTTTTCTCCTTTTGGAAGTACTCGAAGTCCAAGTAGAGTGGCTCAATTTCTTGTGATCTATGCTCCAAGAAGAGGAATCCTGGAAGTGTGGAGCACTCAACAAGGACCCCGGGTTGGTGCCTTCAATGTGGGGAAACACTGTAGGTAAGAAATGCTTAGCATCTTGACATGTTGACAAGTACGCTGTGCTAGTGGGGTAAATAAGTGTGTAACAGACATTTCCTGCCTCTCAGGCAGTCTTATTCCAATACCCACAATGACAAGTGCTAGTAGACTGGTTTTGAATTGCTGACTATGCCTCTGATACTGCTTGAATGCAGTGCAGAGCGCTCTTATTTATGAACGAAGATGTTTCCTTTTCCCTCTCCACTGCTAACCCTCCAGCTAATCTTTGCTAATCACTAATTAGATGTTCTGATGTTTTTCATTAGTTGTGCTGAGCCCTGGTTGCGTGAAATTATTCCTTGTGTCTTATACAAAAAATGCATTTTGGTAACTTCAGTGTTCATTGTCATGGCCATATCTGTGTGTGTTTCAGGTTGCTGTATCCTGGCTATAAAATAATGGGTTTAAACAATATGACCAGTCAAGGTTGGCAGTCTCAGACGTACCAGATCTGTCTTGTTGATCCAGTGTCTGGAAGCATAAAAACTGTTCATGTACCTTTCCATTTAGCACTAAGGTAAGGTTAGCTGCGTTTTACATAATAATCTACCTTAACTGTCTCTTCCTAACGGAAGTCTTTTGATAGAGTTTTTAGTTCCAGAGGGCCAGAATTTGTGATTCTTTCCCATGCTGAGTAGTGCATTACTCCAAGAGTAGTCTCTCGCACTTGTGTGGAGTAAGGTGTACTCAGTGTGAGTAATGATGGTGGAATCTGGCCCTTGGAAAATGAAATGTCTGATTATTTTATATGACTTAATACTTGAGTTTTAGAATAGCTAGTAACTGTTCTAATTTCATGTCAGAGTGAACAAAAAATGCTTTCACCAATGATGTAATTTAGAACTAACAAACATAAAGTTTGCAGACAGAACTTTTTTACTGAGTGTTTATATGAGATATTTAAAAATCTTTTTCAGTGATAAAAAGAGTGAACGAGCAAAAGATATGCATCTAGTGAAGAAGTTAAGTGCTTTACTCAAAGCTAAAACCTCAAATCTGGGTAGGTTTCTCCTAAATGTTTGTTTCTTAATGTCTCACCTACTGAATCTCACAATGTGCACCCTGTATTCCTAGTGTATGTCTATATCATACATTAACATCTGTAGATTTTGCCATCTTAATGTTCGATAGGTGTAAGTGAGTTTGTTTGCATATTGAAAAGAGACCTGCAAACTTACTATTCAAATTTATGTTAAAATCAGGTTAGAATTGTGCTGAGTGTTTAAAAAATGTTCAGTAGAATTATGAATTTCTTAATTCTATTTTACCAAGAACAAAAAACCCAGCAATGTTGGAGATGTGCTGTATCTGGGGAGTGTTGGGGGGCAGGAAATAATTCCTCTTGAAGGGTTCAGTAGTGTATGTGATGTGAGCAGCAGCAGCTGACTCGCTCAGTGGATGTGGATTGACTCAGGACACCTGCTATGACAAGGTTCAGTTGTATTAAAAGTGAGGTTCCCCCACAGGGCAGTATGCTCCTAGTGCATACTGGCATGAGTTATACCCTGACTTTTGCAAATCGTCTGTATATTTTTAAAAGGCTCCTTGGGTGAGATGCCCTCTTTACAAAGAGCCAGCACAAGCCCAGTTCACCACTTAAGTCCTAATTGAGCTCTATTTTGAGAGCTTAAATGGTGCATAGCGTCCATGCTTTCCATCTGCATGGGGTAGGAGGGATTTTACCTTTTGTGTATAGACACCCTTGTTCCTATATGTAATTTTTTCTTACAGAAGAGGCAAATCTGGAATGATACATGCCTCTCAGGTTCTGAGAGACAAGGTGGTTGAGGTAATATCTATTATTGGACCAACTGCTGTTACTTCTGATATTACCTCACCCACCTTGTGTGTCTCATATCCTGGGACCAACACAGCTACAAGTACAACACTGCAAACAGTCGGTGTGAGTTTTTTCCAAGTTAATGGTGGCAGTTAGTCCAGTCATGTCAAACCAAACAATTAAAATGTAAATAAGTGTACATCTTCACTGTGGGCAGAATGACTTGCTTTTCAAGCATGTTTTCCGTGTTGAAAATATGAATTAATGACTTGATCATCTTTGTTGCAGACATGGTTGAAGCTGAAGCAAAGGAATTAATTCTTGATATTAAATACCCTGCTACAAAAAAACAGGTGACTATTGAGAGAGTTTCAGTCTCAGAAAGAATTTCACGTGATCAGACTTGGGTATAAAGCCATTAACCTTTCACAATTTTCATAACAATTCTGTCCATAGTTTCTAATTGACAAAGCTTAAGTTCTTGCTTTACAGAATTGTTTATTTTATTTTTTCTATAACAGTATATAGAAGTCATGTTGATTTATAACTTCACTGCAGGATCCATTTGTGCTGTAAGGGGTAAAACCTTTATAGTGCAAATATGTGTAGCGGAAATAGTAACTAAAAAATACTCTGACTTTGTTATGGGCTTCCTTAAACGCTTCAACAGTAATGTGAAGCAAAAGGAATGGAAATACTTCATTTTGTTAAATTTCTGCTAACAGGCTTTGGAAAGCATATTGGCAAGTGAACGTGTACCACTCACTGCGCTCTCAAACATCACTCAGACTTTGATGGACACCTTAAAAAACCAGGGTAAGTGGAAGCTGATTTTGTAATTATGCAGACCACAGTCTATCCCTGGTGTGGCTTGAAGTGAGACTACTGCTGTGAGGCCAGGAGAATATCTATCATGGGTATTCACTGCTTCATCAAGCTTGGTCTGTTTGGCTTTTCTGCCAGATAGAGCAAGAAGTTCCTTTTGTAGAGGTTTTTGTTCCCCTGCCTGCATCAGCTTGCTAGTGAGCACCCCCTCCAGCACTTGCCATGTATCTGTAATGCAAGAATTACTTCAGTATATTTTTGAAATCTGTGATGGGTTGAATGAGTCCATGCATTATGTATATTTTGTAAATGCAAGAAACATAAACTGCTTTCATATAAATGCAAATATAGATTAACATATATACACACACACACCCATCGATATATTCCTTTCCTATATGTTTACATACATTGACTTGCAAATAATGCTATCATATGTTTCAGCATCTTCACCAAGGTTCTATTTTGTATATATTAGTAAAATAAACTGGGCTCAATTCCCACTCCCTCCCCCCTGCAGTAATCCTGTTGTATAGGACAGGAGCCTCCACAAGGTTCCACCTTATGGAGCTCCCTCTTCAGTTTTCCCCCTTCTTTAGGAAGGAAATTAGGGTCTGGCTCCTTTAACCCTTCAAATTTTTGGATTCACTGAATGCACTGAACCATGGTCACAGGTTTTGTGCCACTGATACGGTTGTAGATCTACCTGCTGCTTCCCTTCTCCTCCTTGTTGGCAGCATGGCTTGACTGGTCTTGCACTTCTAGGTCTTTCTAAACTGGGGGCTGTCTCCACAGCTTCCCTTAAGGGTAGGTTTCGCAGGCCAAAGAAATGCATTTGTTCAGAATTCTGACAGATGGCAGAAGGTGAAATAACCCAACATAACTCCTCCATGGAAACTATTGAAATGCATTCTTGGATTCCATTGTTTTTGGGGGGTATGACTAGGTCTTGAGGGATGGAACAGGAGAAGAGTCTGTCTCTGTGAAATCACTTTCAGACGCATAGCGAACTTTCCAGCATAAGATAATGTTCATCCTGTAGTTGTTGTTTTGCATGGACGCCATTTCACACTGTGAGGAGGAGCAGCTGAGCCCTTGGCAGTGTAGTTCACAGCAGATGTATTACTGCAGGAGGTGCACAGAGGCCCTGAGTAAACAGAATTTGCCTGTGGATCCCAGATTGCTTGTGGGTTAGGAGGGCCTGTCCCTGGCCACTTTTGTAGTGAGGGATCCATTCTCTTCCTCCCCCTCCTCCCCCCCGATGATGTGGCAGTCTGTGTAACTTCAGAGCTGTGGAATTAAATAGGAGTTTTTCCATTGACTTTAATGGGGCCAGGATTTCACCCTTGGAGTGTTCTGCCCAACTTTAACCTGCCTTGATCAGGGCAAGATCTGACTTTAAATAGCTAGTGTATCTACTCAAATATGAAGTCCTAAAAATACAGACTCTTCTGAAAAACTATTTTCACATGAGTTGGAAAATGTATACCTCCATTTTCATTTTGTATTTATTGAGTCCTCTTTGTTAGCTTGTGTGTGCTTTATGCTCTGTCCCCTCATTTTCCATCTGCACTGTATTCCCTGCCTGGTCACAGTAAAGAACAAATTTGTCTCCTAGTTTGGCTGTGTATCTGCCAGTAATACTGTGGCTAAATGGCTATTCTGAACCAGATGATGGACTGTATGAATGCTGCTATTGTAGGAAAAGGTCAATTGGTTAGCTGTACCAAACTGTTCAGGCTTCCTTTTTGGTTCCAGGATTTTTAATAGCAGAGTATCTGAGAAATGGCTGAGCTTCATAGAGAGAAAATTGTACACTGGGAATTCATTTGAGCGCACAAATGGTTTGTTCAGAGACAAATCTTTGTACAGAAAAGTCAGTTTAGAATCTTTGGTTTATGTCCTTTAACGTCAGGTAAATTAATTCATCATTAAATACGATATTGGGTCTGTCGCAGGTAGTGCTTAGCAAATGTTGTTCTTAAGACTTGGTTTCCCACATATGCAGATTAAGAAAGTAGGGAGACAAGGTGGGTGAGGTAATATTTTTTATTGGACCAACTTCTGGTAGTGAGATAGACAAGCTTTCAAGCTCACACAGATCTCTTCTTCAGGTCTGGGAAACGTACACTCTATGTCACAGCTGAATACAAGGTGGATGAGATTACTTAGCATAAGTAAACACATTTCAAGGGACCATTCAAGGTGAAGTAAGAAAGTAGACATACATCAAATGACATATTTTTTTGTTACCTAATCTCATTGTGTAGATTCATTATCTTGTTCTTCAGTTTAGGCCTTAGCAGGTAGAAGACAAACTGAGTGAGCTTGCATGCTGCGTTAATAACTCAACAACCTAGAAAGAGTCCTAACTGCAGATGTTGGCATCTGTTTTGGGCGTTCTTGTAACTGACTGCTTCTGCACTTGTTTTGAAATTGCAGGAACCGTTACGCAAATTATACTGAGATGTTGAATTGTGTGTTTCATGTTGCTTCACAAATGTGAGTTACTATATAAATTGAAAAACAGCCTCCCTTAGTTTGGTGTTTCCATTGTGCCTTTCAATTTTCACAAGAAGTTGAGCTGTAAATATGCTCTTTTCGTTTGATAAAAAAAGAAAACAAAGCACTTAATTTTTTTAGTCAAATTAACTATTACTGTGTTGAGGTATTAGTGCTTTTTAAAATTCTAAACTCTAGGTTGATATGAATTGCATGTGTGTTCTCTGGCTGCCATAGTTTTTCTAGTTGTTTTCCCAAACTCTGAAGAATTACAAATATCAGGGGATTTCTACTGATTTTTGTTAACATGGTTTCTGTTTTATCACTGAAAGACAATAATGCCCATTGTGCTTCCTTAATTTTAGTCTTGGAAACTTTATTTGCAGCTTTTTATTATGGGATTTATCATATTCACATATTGGCAGCATGATAAGAGAGACTAAAATTCACGCAGCATTGTAGTTTGCAAGGTACATGCAACTTGTGTTTGTTTTTAAAAGAATAATTACTTGAAGATTGCTATCTATGGCATCCTGCATTTCCCTGATTTTTACATGCTAGTGCACAAGAAATCCTCTACAGTGGCTTTGTGTTCAGTGTCCCATTGCAGCCCTTTTCTTGTTAAAAATAAGCCTGATATACTTTTTGCTTTTGGGCAAAAATCATCCTTGCTTTAACTTGCCATGGATTAAACATTGTCTCGTGAGCAACAGTGCGTTGAAAACATTACACTGGAATATATATCATCTAACTCCTTTATAAGAGTTTAATGAAACTAGAAAGAACATTTCACAGCTCCAGTACACTCATTCATTCAGACTAATCTGCATCTTTATTTCTCTCTCTCCAGAGTTTGTGTGTGTTGATGAAGGGTTGCTCCAGTTTTGTGCAAATAAGTTAAAGCTGCTGCATCTATATGAGTCAGTCAGCAAACTGAATTCTTTGAGCATGCAGCAAAGCACTCTGCTCTCTGATAATGTAAGTAATGTCAAAACTTCTTTCTGTGAAAGAATTAACCATTTAGCAGGTAGATTAAATGGAAAATTACTAGGGCTGTCAAGCGATTGAAAAAATTAATCCCGCTGTTAAACAATAATAGAATACCATTTATTTAAATATTTTTTGATGTTTGTTTTCCACATTTTCAAATATATTTATTTCAGTTACAACACAGAATACAAAGTGTACAATGCTCACTTTCTATATTATTTTTATTACAAATATTTGCACTGTAAAAAAGAAACAAAATAAATATTTTTCAGTTCCCCTAATACAAGTACTGTAGTGCAATCTCTTTATCATGAAAGTTGAATTTAGGAATGTAGAATTATGTACAAAATAACTGCTCTCAAAAATAAAACAATGTAAAAACTTTAAAGCCTACAAGTCCACTCAGTCCAACTTCTTGGTCAGTCAATTGCTAAGACAAACAAGTTTGTTTACTTTTGAGGGAGATAATGCTGCCCACTTCTTATTTACAATGTCACCTGAAAGTGAGAACAGGTGATTGCATAGCACTATAGTAGGCGGAGTTACAAGATATTTATGTGCCAGATATGTTAAACGTTCATATGCCCCTTCATGCTTTGACCACCATTCCAGGGCACATGCGTCCATGCTGATGACAGGTTCTGCTCGATAACGATCCAAAGCAGTGCGGACTGACGCATGTTCATGTTCATTTTCATCATTTAAGTCAGATGCCACCAGCAGAAGGTTGATTTTCTTTTATGGTGGTTCAGGTTCTGTAGTTTCTGCATTGGAGTGTTGCTCTTTTAAGACTTCTGAAAGCATGCTCCACACCTCATCCCTCTTAGATTTTTGGAAGGCACTTGATTCTTGAACCTTGAGTCGAATACTGTAGCTATCTTTGGAAATCTCACATTGGTACCATCTTTGCATTTTATGAAATCTGCAATGAAAGTGTTCTTAAAATGAACATGTGCTGCATCATCATCCGAGACTTCTATAACATGAATTATATAGCAGAATGTGGGTAAAACAGAGAGCAGGAGACATACAATTCTCCTCCAAGGAGTTCAGTCACAAATTTAATTAACACATTTTTTTAATGAGCATCATCAGCATGGAAGCATGTCCTCTGGAATGGCGGCCGAAGCATGAAGGGGCATATGAATATTTAACATATCTGTCACATAAATATCTTGCAACTCCGCCTACAAAAGTGCCATGCGATCGCTGTTCTCACTTTCAGGTGATGTAAATAAGAAGCAGGCAGCCTTATCGCCTGTAAATGTAAACAAACTTGTTAGTCTTAGCCATTGGCTGAACAAGAAATAGGACTAAGTGGACTTGTAGGTGCTGAAGTTTTACTGTTTTATTTTTGAGTGCAGTTATATAATAAACAAAATCTACATTTGTCAGTTGCACTTTCATGATAAAGAGATTGCATTACAGTACTTGTATGAGGTAAATTGAAAAATACTATGTTTGGTTTACAAATATTTCCATTGTGAAAATGATGTTAAAAGATAATATAAAGTGAGCACTATACACTTGGTATTTTGTGTTGTAACTGAAATCAATATATTTGAAAATGTACAAAAACATCCTAAAATATTTAATACATTTCAATTGGTATTCTATTATTGTTTAACAGTTCATAATTACAGTTTTAATCTATTTTTTAATTGTGATTAATTTTTTTAGTTAATCACGTAAGTTAACTGTGATTAAATTGACAGCCCTGAAAATTACACATTTTGGGAGTTGGAGATGAAGACCATAGGATGGCAGAACTGGTGCAAAAACACTTAAATACCTGGTTAGGGCACCTTCTGTTCAATGATCTCATGTGCTGTGCAAATGCTAATTAATTGAGCCTCCTAAAAACATTGTTAGGGCTTGTCTACACTTAACAGAGGATTGACGCTGTGGTGATTGATGCATTGGCGGTCGATTTAGCAGGTCTAGTGAAGACACGCTAAAGTGACCCCCAATTTCTCTCCTGTTGACTTCTGTACTCAGCCTGAGAAGTAAGAAAGAGGAGTTGATGAGAGAGCGTCAACTGTTGACATTGCATAGTTTGGACCCTGCGGTAAGTAGATCTAAGCTACGTCGATTTGAGTTACGCTATTTGCGTAACTCAAATTGCATAGCTTAGATCGACTTTTCCCTTTAGTGTACACAAGGCCTTAGTCGCTTAATGTGTGAGACAGAGCCAGGAATAGAACTCATTGGAGTCTTTGTCTGTAGGGCAGAAGGCTTTTCTTCCTCCTTTTTAGGAGGAGGAATTAGTTCTGGAAACTAACTTGTGACCAAATCTGCCCTGTGTCTAGTACTTTAAATAGATGTACAAAATGTTCTACTTCATATTTTGGGTTACTTTTAGTATCATTACAGAAGTCTCTATGTATACACTGAACTTAGGCATTACAGAACCTTGCAATTTGCAAGGTGGCTGCTTTCTCAAGGATTTTTGGCTAATTAAAAAAAACTAGTCACGTACAGCAGAGAGAAATTGGATGTGGGGAATAAGTATGTTATATCTCCAAATATAAACTTACATAGGGTCATTATTTACTGTAGTTTTAATCTTTCTGCTTTTAAGGATTTGGCTAAACTACTCAGGCTGGATGAAAAAGAGTTTGCTAGGCTCCAGACGTTATTGGAAAACTACAAGCAAGAGAACACCCAAACCACCGTTCGATTTGCTGATGACAAAGATGGTATATTGCCTGTGAAAATGTTCTTGGAGTATTTAGAATGTGAAAAGGACATGATTCTAGTGAAGAAACTAGATGAAGGAGAATATGTGGCTTTAGGTAAGAGGTCTTGAAGAACTAGTGTTTGCCAGATTAATGCTTTGTTCTGTTTTAGTCTAACTTTAAAACCTTGGTAAGACAGGGCTGAAAACATTTACTGGATGGACATTTACTAGCCAGAGGACTACAGTTATTAATTAGACACCGAAATAAAAGAAGGCAGAGGTTCTCCAGTTAGATCAAGGGGCATTGCTAGGGCAAGAAACCCATACTTTCTCCTTAGCTGCAGGGCACAGGGTGCTGGAATTCCCATCAGTGTGTTGCCTCTCAACCTCCTGTACCAAGCTGCCTCCTTGGAGTGAGAAGGAAAGTATTTCTCAACTGCCCACCTGTCTCACTCCCTCTGCCCACCTGCAAAGGGCACCTCATATTAGCAGATATCAAATTAGGCCCTTCTGTCCAACTGTTTAACATATACCAAATTAGCATATTTGTGAGACAAATGGCTCATGAGAGGAACTGGAGCTGAAGAATTCCAGGGGTGCCTACCTTTGTCTGTGTGAACACCAAAGGCCCTTTCTAGGGTAGCCGAGAATCTACTTCTGTGGACTTCTCCTCTGTCTCCTCCAAAATATTGTACTTGGGTTTTAAAACCAGGACAGAGTCACCAAGTGTCTCGCTGACCATAACCACCAATAGACAAGCTGTCTCAATAACTGAGGTACTGTAAGCTAGTGGTATAAATAATGACAACAAAACATAAACCATAATGTAAACTTTCTCCTGAGTTTAGCTTTGTTTCCTAGAAGAGAGCCCCTGTGCCCCTACTTCCCTCTGCCTCAGACACATCCAACCATTTGTATACTAATAGGACTCTCATGATCTGACACCAGAGTGAGTCAGCAAAAATTTCTCCGGTTCTCTATGCTGGGTCCTAAAACATGCCACCATGGCGCACAGGCATGGATTATTTGGCAGCTAAATTTGCTTTCATACATATTCTACTTTTTAAACTCGTCTCTAAATTGAATGATAATACGTATAATCTGAACTGGTACAATCTGTTTTACATTGTTATATAGCTGTTTGTCCACATACTCTACTTGCCTTCCCTTCTTCCTTGTTTTTGGAAAAAAAAGAAGTAAGAGTAAAATAGTCATTCCAAACAGTGCTGCTCTGTGTATCCCACTTCCTGATAGACAAGGAGATACTTCCAGACAACTATCTATGGATCCACAGGCTCCCCACCAGCCAAAGAAAGGCTGTGATCTGGGCAGGTCAGCGAGCCTTTCCTTCTTCCTTCCCAGGAAAGTTAAAAATATTAGGATATTCCACTGTTTGCTTAAAGCTCCCTTGCCTTAAGTCCAGTAAGTTCTGATCTGTCTAGTGAACAGGTCATCTGCATGTTGAGTGTTTGATCATTGTAGATGTAGTTGATGTGTTGTTTGTTTTTAGGGAGCTTTTTTTTCTGGAAATGTTTGTGTGGAGAGAGTTCCACAGAGGAAATGTGCCATACACTGGAGTCTGCAGGATTTAGCCCTCAGTTATTATTGGTAAGATACTGATTTAATTGTGTTTCCTGCTTTTTACCGAAAATATTCATGAATTTAAACATGTCAATGATGAAAAAATTTCCCAATTTACAGTATTGACCTTTAAGCACTGGGTATAACCATGTACACTTAGCAATTTAGCGTCTGACCTTCTGCCCTTTTTCAGGTCCGTAAATCCCTCAGAAGGTTTCTAACCATCAGAGGAGTGAAGTTCTGGAACAGCCTTCCAAGGGGAGTAGTGGGGGCAAAAGACCTATCTGGCTTCAAGACTAAGCTTGATAAGTTTATGGAGGGGATGGTATGATGGGCTAGCCTAATTTTGGCAATTAATTGATCTTTGATTATTAGCAGGTAAATATGCCCAATGGTCTGTGATGGGATGTTAGATGGGTTACATTAACCTTAGAGTTACATTAACCTTAGAGAGCTGCAAATAGTGAACACAGCATATCTAGTGGCAAATAGATTAGATTTTTAAAAAATCTTTTGATAATCTACATAATAGGTAGGTAGATTTATATATAGGGTATGAGTTTCTTTAAGCTGACAATGTCTCTTTAGAGTAAAGGCAGTACAATAGGCTATGTCCCACTTTAGGGTCCTGACAGACCCTCATGTTCAAGAAAAAAAAATCATTGGCTTGTTATGAAATGCACAGACCATTTTTTATAGTGCAGAGTAGATATTTTGTCTGTTTTTTCTCCTGCTTTTTTTCCCTCCTGTAACCTCTGCTGCTAAGTTTTACCTCCAAAGCAGGTGTAATTAAAGGCAAGTGAGGTTTTAACAGATTACTAAGGCCTTAACCTATAATTAAAAGTTTGGCAGTATAGCTATATTGGCAAAATGCTTGTAGTATAGATGCTAAATAAAAAGCTCTTCCTTGCAGGTGTAAGGTGCAAGTGGAATAAGCCCTACAGTACAAGCACTTTTATGCCGGTATTCGTGTGTCTACAGTAGGGCTTTTGCTAGGATAGAAAAAATTGCAGGAAAAAAATAACACAACTAACCAACATTGCTTTTCTGGCCAAAGCTTCTAGCTTCTCCAGAAAAGAAGATCTGGCCTCAGTCTTCTGTAGGATTTAATATTCCTAATGTCTAATTTAGTCATTTTTCAGAGTTGAATCACTTCTATTTGCCATTTGTATTTTGCAAGTTGCAAGTATTGTATTCCATTTATGTAACCTTTATGAAGGTAGAGTATCAGTCTGTGTGTTCATGAAGTGAGAGTCTGCCAGAGAGCAGCAGTTTGCCATAATCTCTGTAGTAGTTTTGGGGCTATTGCTAGAGGGAATCAGTCAGCATCTTGTGTCCAAATAAACATGAATACCATTACTTGCCATTTTGGAAAGATCACAAGACTACTAAAGCTTAATGTAAAGTAACTGCCTTCTGTAATTTATAAGTTTGTTCAACTACACACACAAGAAATTTCTTAATTAGCATTGCACTATGATGTTCAGAACATCTAAACTAGCTATTTCTCAACTTTTCTGTTGTTTTGCATGAGTATTAGGAATTGTGACTCTTGATACCAAAGGGTTAATTGAATCCAAATATACTTCGGAGTCTATAGAGTAATTAGCTGGGTTGAGAAGGTGATGTAATAGTTAAACTGATCTTTCAGTCTCTAATATTAAATGCTTAAAACCCTTGTATTACCTTTTAATAATCTTAATATACCGTCCTCTACAAATAACTACTTGTTTAGCTAACATTCATTACTTGCCTTACTATAACTCCTTTAATTTTAGAAAACAATTTATTTGATCAGTGATTTCCCCCCTCCACTTCCACTCCTCCCCCAAAAAAAAACAAAAAACACACCAAAAAACAACCAAATCCTGGTTTGGCTTCTGTACTATGTGTGTACTTTTAACTTCAACTACATATACTCATTTCTTGCAGCCTATGTTCATGGTCTCTTGCATGTTTCATCATCTTCTAACTCTGGCACTTTCCTATCCCAGACTTATGACTGAAGCACTGATCTTAATCTTTTCTCGTTTTAAGAAATTGCTGCTCCCTGCCTTTATTTTGCAATCGGTATAATAACCTGATACTAATTTTGTCCAGGTTGAGATTGGGTGTTTTACTGAAATTGTCTGTCTGCCAGTTCATGAGAGGAGTTTGTCCCAGAGGATCTTTTTTTTTGTAATTGAAAGATTGCTGATATGTGGTACTGTTACACTTAAAAGCATTGTCATGTGACATATCGTCTGCAGCACACCAATAAACTCTTTGTGTTGCTGTATTATAACATCGTTCCAGGGATCATACATTTTCACTCAACCCTAAGGAGTTATGTTGGAGAAAATACAACCTTTGATGTAATAAATATTCCACTTTTTTCCCCCCAGTCTCTGCTTCTCAGTGTGTGGCTTTCCAAGGAAAAAGATATCCTAGATGAACCACAGTCTATCTGCTGTCTTCACACTACGCTGTCCCTTCTGAGCAAAATGAAAGGTGAAATACACATTCAGAATCTTAAAATGTCACTGTCAGATAAAACTAGTATTCGTGGTGGTAAGAAACATGCCATTTTGGCAATCTGTACTGCTCTGTAAATAAAGCAAACCCAGCTAAATATTGCTTGATTGCATTTTATAATAAGCAAGTCATAGGGTTATTTGAAAGTACAATTCAAGACTGTTTCCCCTTACAGTGACTGGAAGATTTGAAATTTTGGCTTGGATCCATAGAAACACAGAGATTTAAGGACTTTGGTTCCAGTGTCGTCAGTTTGAAGTGATTGATGTTTCTGGAGGGATTTCCTTTTCTTAAAAAAAAAAATATATATATATTTTTTCTTTTAACAATATCCCTTTTCAAACCATGTCCCATTCTCTCTACAAGCCACCGCCTTGGCTTTTGAGAACAGTCCTGTAGTGGAGTGCATTTGGGGTTTTTCCCCCTCAAAAGTTCTTGATCCTGCGCCTGATGTGTGTGGTGGTTGTTTTTATCCATACTTGTTAATTATCCCCCTCCTATTCAAGCCTTCCAGAATGCCTTTGTTCAGCCCCATTACTACAACTACAACATCCATTTTGAGATCCTTGCTCTGGAGCATGTACTGACTGCACATCTCTGCAACTTCAGTACAGCATAGGGTTGCCAGGTGTCCGCACTCCTATTGGCCGGGAAGCGCAGCCAATGGAAGCTGGGGTGGTGGCGCCTGTGGGTAGGAGCAGTGTGCGGAGCCTTCTCCCTTCCCTTCTCCCACCTAGGAGCTGGACCTGCTGGCTGCTTCCAGGGTGCAGTGCGGTGCCAGGGCAGGCAGGGAGCCTGCCTTAGCCCTGCTGTGCTTTTGACTGGGAGCCACCTGAGGGAAGCCCGCACCCCAGCTCTGAGCCCCCCCCAAACCCGGAGCCCCCTCCTGCACTCCAAACACCTCATCCCTGGCCCCACACCAGAGCCTGCACTCCCAACCCCTTGCCTCAACCCGTAGCCCCCTTCCACCCTCCGAATCCCTTGGCCCCACCCCCCAGGCTGGAGCCCCCTCCTGTGTCCCAAACCCCTCAGCCCCAGCCCATGCCCAGACTCTCACCCCCAGACCAGAGCCTGTACCCCTTCCCACAGCCTCAACCCGCAGCCCCCTCCCACATTCCAAACCCCTCAGCCCCACCCCCAGCCTGAAACCCCCTCCTACACCTCAAACCCCTCATCCCTAGCCCCACCCCAGAGACCTCACCCCCTCCCGCACCTCAACCCCAGCCAAGTGAAAGTGAGTGAGGATGAGGGAGAGCGAGCCACTGAGGGAGGGGGGAATGTAGTGAGTCGGGGGTGGGGCCTTGGGGAAGGGGCGGGGCAAGGGTGTTAGGTTTTGTGGGATTAGAAAGTTGGCAACCCTAGTACAGCACTGCACTTTATAGTTATATTATTCACTGGGTACATTAGAAATGTACAGCAGACTTCACTGCCAGGTGACTTGTATCATATTTTGCAAACCCTCAACCAGGACTTGATGAAATCCCAGTAGTTCGTACTCTGCACTTCATTATAAAGGCTGGTTGAGATCTAGAAATTGTGGGTGAAAAGCTGAGAGAAAGATAACTTGGTGGCTATTATAGATTAAGTGAATTTGTTCAATTACAGATGCTGTATTTAACCACCTTATGTTTTAATGGTTAAAGGCAAATTCAGCTTCCAAGTCAGGTTGTTACTCTGCTAGTTTATCTCTTAACACAGCCAGGTGATTTTTTTCCCCCTCCCTTTGTTTCTACAGTTGCGATAGATGAGTCATGGGATTCTCAGTCAATTTCCCCTTGGTGGCAGCAAATGCGCACAGCTTGTATTCAGTCTGAAAATAATGGAGCTGCCTTATTATCTGCACATGTTGGGCATTCCGTAACTGCACAGATCACTGACAGCATGGCAGAAAAAAAGGTAAGTAAATCTGAGACTTCTCCCTCCCTACAGCAATAATTGTGTCAGATTAATGCAAAGCTCCTGCCCTTATGAGGGGAGGAACATCCTGCCATTCACTCAGTAACACTCAGAAACCAGCACAAAACACACAGTGCTCTGTGATAGGATTCAAAGGAACAGAAGCCTGGAAACTTTTGTGTTTGAACTTGCAAATTAATTTGCCCAGGTGTATGAATTGTATATCATAATGGCTTGCAATGCCTATCTGGAGATTCACACAGTAAAACATACTGTAGGTATTGAAGGGTGTCTCTTGACATTGAATAAGTTGAAGTTTTGCAGGATCAAAAGAGTCACTTAGAGGGAGACCAGCTGGAAGCCTAGTTGATTTCAAAAACTAAACTTTTAAGTTGTTTTGGATACTGCCTTACTACCAGTTTCTGACAGTGTGAATATTTTTAAATTGACTAATTTAAAAAAAAAAAAGTTCCTGATTATCTAAATCCCCTTCCATTATCATAATCCCCTTCCTGATTTTTTTTAAGTGTTAAAAGCATTATGCTGCTCTCTTGTTGTTTATAAGAAGGGTCTTTTCAGCAAGAGAAAAAATTAACTATACAGGAGAAATTGTGAAACTGACTGTACACAAACTGTTGTCAAATGTCCAAAGGCTGAAATTCACTCCTGCACAGAGGTCCAGCATGGGACTTACGCATCACTTAAGCCCTATATCGACAGAGTAGCTGGAATTTAAGTGTCTTATAAATTTCCCCCGAAGTCTATTGGGGGGCCAGGAGAGGGGAATAATTTTGTTTCTAATCTGTTATAGTAGTAATTGTATCTGTTAATTGAAAAAGTGGGCTAAAAACATTAAACAGACGCTTGGGTTGTTTTTTTAAGTGAATGTGTCCCATTAATGTTGCTCTAATTGACCCACTGGTGCGATGGATTGTATTTACTGTGCACCCACTTTTAATGCCGTGCACGTATTCTGCTCACTAATCCGTCTTTGCCGAGATTTAGACTAATATTTCAAATCCACCCTTAAATTTCAAACAGCCCCAATTTAAAAATAATAATAATAATCTAACAACCACAAAAGTTTTCTTCCTTTGCCCCAAAGTGGAATTTCCTCCCAAGAAATATATGGATCTGAGGCCTAGTTGATATTCAGACGTGGACAGCTGACAGCTTTAGGGTCCGATATCTCCTCATGAGCTAGAAATTGGAACTTTGCACCATTGACTGCAAAAGGTATTTGCAGGTTCCCAGGTTTCCAATGCAAAACAAAGCATTGCTTATAGACATGGAAGGCACAAAGATATCAGTCTAAAATCATGATGTTTTTATATAGAAAAGATGATAGAACTGTATTTAGGTGAAATGTTTTGGATTTTTGGATATAGTGGGAAGTTGAAATGGTGGAAGGTTAAGTATGTGTATGAAGGGTAAATGCACAAGATATTGGTATCAATGGAAAGCAGTTGGTGAGGAAAGGGTGGTAATTTTTTTTTTTTTTTTTTTTGTAGCGCATGTTCAAAATGAATATGATGTAGGGAAAGTAGGTGTAAGAGAGTGCCTGGTCTACAGGTTGATATTTGGCCAGAAACAGACTGAGGTTTTTGGAATGTGTGGTGTTGCACATTTTATGTGAATACTTTTACATGTATACGTGTATTTAAGAAATTGTAAGACCTGTGAGCGAATTTGAATATTGATTTATTTTGTATAACTGTTCATTCTCCATGTACAGCTGGTCTGCAAAAAGCTCGTGAACAACCTCCTTTGTTTGTTAGTTTTCCCAAACAGCTGTAGGTGCTGACACAGATTCTTGGGAAGCACTTTCCCTTGATACTGAATATTGGAAACTTCTACTGAAACAATTAGAAGATTGTCTGATACTTCAGACACTATTGCACAGTAAAGTAAGAACGAGGACAACCAGAGTATCATCTCTGCAGGCTGAGCCACTCTGCAGACTCTCTGTAAAGAAGTTGCTTGAAGGAGGGAAAGGTATACTCTCTTGCAAAGCAGTTGATTAACTTTCTTACTGATCTCAGGGCCAGATTCTATCACTCTTACTCCAGTGAATGGCACCTTATTTTGGGAGTAGTCCCACTGGGGTTATGTTAATTAAATTAATTATTTTAAAATAGTAAAAATTACATATTTCATTTCTTTTCTGGAGACTGCTTTGTAGGCTTCTAACAAATTACTTGATTGAGATATTCTAATTGACATAAAAATTATACAATTAATGATTTGTGTTAACAAATAAATGGGTCTCTTCCCTTGTTATCTATGTTTTAGATCCAAATTTACTACCTCTAAAATGCAGCTGGCAAACTTTGACTGTGCCTTTTACTTTCCTTTTGCATTTTAGGAGGTATTGCTGACAGTGTAGCAAAATGGATTTTCAAACAAGACTTCAGTCCCATGATACTGAAGCTGGCACAACGGAAAAAAGAGACCGAAAGTACAGAGGAACCTGTAGAAATTGACAGGAATGTTTCCCTTGAGAAACAAGGAGCAGAGACGGGCATGGAAACAATCCTAGGTAAAAATACAAAATAATTTCTTCTCAGGGGACTGAGTTGGCTGAATTGTTTTTAATTAGTAGAAATTGTGAATAGGATGAAAAAGTTGTCTCTAATTTCTTCAATTATGTTTTAGAGTTGCTGCATTTAGCATATCAGCAGTTTCCTTGTAGTCTTGAATTGGATATACTACACACACATTGTTGTTGGGAATATGTAGTGCAATGGAATAAAGATCCGGAGGTAATGTAATCTAATTTTTTTGGTATACTTATACTTGTGTATAATTTACTAATTGAAGCTAAACTTTTTTTTAAAGGAAATTAATCAAAATTAGACTGTGATAAATGGGGAGCACAAATTTAAGTAATGAAGAAAAGAAAGTCTTTAGATCGGGGCGGGCAAACTTTTTGGCCTGAGGGCTGCATCAGGTTTTTGAAATTGTATAGAAGGCTGGTTAGGGGAGGGGGGCATGGCTCGACCCCACCCACTTTCTGCTCCCTCTGCCCCATCCATACCTCCCGGCTCACTGTCCCCTGACCGCCCTCAGAACCGCCGCCCCTGACTGGACCCCTGCCCCATCCAACCACCCCTTTTCCGTGTCCCCTGACTGCCCCCAGAACCCTTGCCTGAGTGCCCCCCACTGCCCCATCCAACTCCCCCCTTCCTGACTGCCCCCTCAAACCCCTGCCCTCATTCAACCTCCCTGTTCCCCCGCTCCCTGCCCTCTTACCACGCTGCCTGGAGCACCGGTGGCTGGCGGTGCTACAGCCACGCAGCACAGAGCACCGGGTCAGGCTGGGCTCTGCAGCGGCGCTGCCCCAGGAGCTTGCAGCCTCGCCGCCCAGAGCATTGTGCTGAGGCTGCAGGGGAGTGGGGAACAGCAGGGGAGGGGCCAGGGGCTGGCTTCTCAGGCCAGGAGCTCAGGGGCTGGGCAGGAGGGGCTGGCCTGTGGGCCGTAGTTTGCCCACCTCTGTCTTAGATGCTAGGAGTATAGGATACCATCCACCAAGACAGGAAGGCCTGTTTATGCCAGACAGAAAGACAATGTCAGTCTTATTGGGAAAAGGGGGAAGTTCTTCATAAGAACATAAGAATGGCCATACTGGGTCAGACCAAGGGTCCATGCAGCCCAGCATCCTGCCGACAGTGGCCAATGCCAGGTGCCCCGAGGGAGTGAACCTAACAGGCAATGATCAAGTGATCTCTCTCCTGCCATCCATCTCCACCCTCTGACAAACAGAGGCTAGGGATACTATTCCTTACCTATCCTGGTTAATAACCTCCATAAATTTATCTAATTCTCTTTTAAACCCTGTTATAGTCCTAGCCTTCACAACCTCCTCAGGCAAGGAGTTCCACAGGTTGACTGTGCGCTGTGTGGAGAAGAACTTCCTTTTATTTGTTTTAAACCTGCTGCCCATTACTTTCATTTGGTGGCCCCTAGTTCTTATATTATGGGAACAAGTAAATAACTTTTTCTTATTTACTTTCTACACACCACTCATGATTTTATATACCTCTATCATATCCCCCTTCGTCTCCTCTTTTTCAAGCTGAAAAGCCCTAGCCTCTTTAATCTCTCCTCATATAGGACCCGTTCCAACCCCCTAATCATTTTAGTTGCCCTTCTCTGAACCTTTTCTAATCCCAGTATATCTTTTTTGAGATGAGGAGACCCACATCTGTGTGCAGTATTCAAGATGTGGGCATACTATGGGTTTATATAAGAGCAATAAGATATTCTCCGTATTATTCTCTATCCCTTTTTTAATGATTCTTAACATCTTGTTTGCTTTTTTGGCTGCACACTGTGTGGACGTCTTCAGAGAACTATTCACGATGACTCCAAGATCTCTTTCCTGATTAGTTGTAGCTAAATTAGCCCCCATCATGTTGTATGTATAGTTGGGGTTATTTTTTTCCAATGTGCATTACTTTACATTTATCCACATTAAATTTCATTTGCCATTTTTTTGCCCGATTACTTAGTTTTGTAAGATCTTTTTGAAGTTCTTCACAGTCTGCTTTGGTTTTAACTATCTTGAGCAGTTTAGTATCATCTGCAAACTTTGCCACCTCACTGTTTTACCCCTTTCTCCAGATCATTTATGAATAAGTTGAATAGGATTGGTCCTAGGACTGATCCTTGGGGAACACCACTAGTTACCCGTCTCCATTCTGAAAATTTACCATTTATTCCTTTGTTCCCTGTCTTTTAACCAGTTCTCAATCCATGAAAGGATCTCCCCTCTTATCCCCTGACAACTTAATTTATGTAACAGCCTTTGGTGAGGGACCTTGTCAAAGGCTTTCTGGAAATCTAAGTACACTATGTCCACTGGATCCCCCTTGTCCACATGTTTTCTGACCTCTTCAAAGAAGTCTGATTAGTAAGACATGATTTCCCTTTACAGAAACCATGTTGACTTTTGCCCAACAATTTATGTTCTTCTATTTGTCTGACAATTTTATTCTTTGCTATTGTTTCAGCTAATTTGCCCAGTACTGACATTAGACTTACTGGTCTGTAATTGCCGGGATCACCTCTAGAGCCCTTTTTAAATATTGGCGTTAATTAGCTTTCATATTTCTGATTTGAAATATTGCATAGCTCACAAATACACAATGCTGATCTGGTTAGGGTTACTTTACTGCACTATATTTCTCTGAGTGGATTTGTAGGCTCTAAAGTTTTACATTATTTCATTTTTGAATGCAGTTATTTTTGTATATAATTCTACATTTGTAAGTTCAACTTTCATGATAAAGAGATTGCACTTCAGTACTTGTATTAGGTGAATTGAAAAATACTATTTTTTATTTTTTACAATGCAAATAATTGTAATAAAAAATAAATACGAAGTGATCACTGTAAAATTTGTATTCTGTGTTGTAATTGAAAGCAATATATTTGAAAATGTGGAAAACATCCACAAATATTTAAATAAATGGTATTCTATTATTAACGGTGGGATTAATCACGGTTAATTTTTTTAATCATTTGACAGCCCTACTTGTAACTGCTCCCTTAAGTTCTGATGCTGGGAGGGTGCTGAACATCGAGTTCGTAACTGAGGTCAGCATCTCCTAGACTCAGTAAATCTGTGCTACTGGGCACCTCACTGCATAGTAAAGGTTCATCTTACTCTGGATTTTTTTAAAGATGGACTGTAAAACAGACTTATTTTTGGTAAACAATGGTTTAGTTTTTTAAAACAAAAATAAAATTGTATTTGGAAGATGAACCATCAGCAGTCGAGAGGTATTTTTCTGCAAGAAATGTGTCATCAGCATATAAACTAAAACAAACGCTGGAAAATTACATTAGAATCGCAGTGTTCAGTGATGACTCGCTTAGGTGAAATTGATATGTATGTGCATTTGCTTGATGGTAAGATGAAATTAATATAACAAGTTTTATAATAAAAGAAATCCTAAAATATTCTTTAACTGGAAAATGAGTTCCTTGAAAACCATCTGCATTAACATCTTTTTAAGAATTCACAATTTGTTTTTGAAACTGCTGTTGAATAATTGAATAATGTTTGGTTTTTTTTATTCTTCTTCCCCCTTTATATAAGGAAGCACGTTTTCTCATTAGATCTATAGATCACCTCAGATGCATTGTTAATGCCCACATACAGCATGGTAAGTACAAAACTATTGTTAAAGAACATCCTTGATAAAATTTCAGGAGAGCAAAATAAATTTAGTGTACATAGAGATTCATTTAAATCTGTACAGTTTGTTGTGCTGGCCAAGCACCTCTGCCTAAATCAGGGACTCTGATGCTGATGTTTAAGCTCCCCCAGTTTTCCCCTTCTAACTAGTTGCACTCCTTTTCTTCCACAAAGATTGAGATGTGTAGATAGGGCTAAACCATGTTTTAAAAAAAAACAAAACCAAAAAACCCACAAGTCCTTCCTTGTTATAACACGATTTGGTCACATCCACACATGCTTTTGCTAAATTGTTGAAAACTAGTTTAGTTTGAAGCATGGTCAAACGCATTTCTGTAAAACTGGGCTAACTTTTTTAATCTTTATGGGGGTTAGTCCTAGTCCAACTCCATTCATCACTCAGGGTCTGTCCTTCAATATTGCCTGTTTACACTGTGCATCATAGAGCATAGTCCTGTTCCAGGCCACTTCACTGCTTTCAAACACAATATAGTATATGACTAAAGCACTAGTGATAACCTATTATACTCTCAAGAATCAGAGGGGTAGCCATGTTAGTCTGGATCTGTAAAAGCAGCAAAGAGTCTTGTGGCACCTTATAGACTAACAGACGTATTGGAGCATGAGCTTTCGTGGGTGAATACCCACTTCGTCGGATGCAAAAAGCTCATAAGGTGCCACAAGACTCTTTGCTGCTATTATACTCTGTGTTCAGCCCCAGACTCGCTGCATGTCTAACAGTTCCTTTAATCACGGTACACAATATAATATTCTTAATGGATTAGCCATAGATGTAATGAATCTTTCTGGGCACCAAAGCAGTCTTGTTCTTCTGAAATTGAAACTGGGATTTTGTCCGTGTTGCTTTATAATTCTGCTGACTTGACATCTGCCTCCCTGCAATCTCCTTCTCTCCTGATTCCCCACTACTAAAGGAACACTGGGCCCATGTACTTCTGGGTTTTGAACTATTTGTGCTTTGGCGTCAGATGCGGTCTTAAGGGAATGCAAATCCCGTGAGACCACTGTGTGACTATATAGTAAAGTCTGACATATCCTTTTGTTGGAGACAGATTAATCTATGTCTCAAAGTACTGTTTCATCTCTGTTCTATTTTAAAACAGTCTTCTCTCTCTTCTTCTGTAATAACTTTATTGTATGGGTTTACATTAAATCTGTTTTAATGCTCCATTCAGATGACGTTTATATTTCTGTCATTGTTTTTAGGTATTGCTCTAATGATGTGGAATACATTTATAGTAAAAAGGCTCTCTGCTGCTACGTACCTAATGGACAAGGTAAACATGCTATTGTGGCTGTTGGTTTTAAGTTCAGGTCTTACTGATTAATTATTTATTTACAGAGAAATTAAGCTATGACATATTCAAAACGTTGCTTTTTATGTTTTTGGCGCATCTTTGATTGTAGAGGTAAACTATGCTGCTTGGGTGGTTTCATTATATTAATTGGGTAACACTTGTTTTTGAAAAGCATATATTGGAAAATGATCTTATTTTAAGTTTTAATAGGCAGCTGAAGTTGGCAGATATTTTCACACACCAATAATGAGTGTACACTTAATTTTTTTCTCACTTGACACTAGCATAAAACTATACTGAATTGGTGAATTCCAAAAAGTTCTCCTTTGCAATAAAATGCAAGTCTTAAAAATCTTTACCAATGATTTTAAGGAATGTGAGCTTTCCATTCCTGTATTATCTATCCTATACATTTTATCAACCTGATAACTAATAAATTAGCTTAATAGATAACCCAAGAACTACATTTTTTTCTATGCATTTCTGTACCTGCACTTGATGGTTTTTACCATGAAACCTTTATTAAGATCACACACAAGTTGCTTTTTGGCTTGAGTACCGTATTCCTTCTAGGCTTTGGGGTATTAAAGATGCAAAAACATATCCTGGATGGTGCTGAACACTTTCAACTCCCCTGGCTTGCTGAATTGTCATCAGTTCTGCCAAGCTATGTCCTTCCTAAATATGTCTGTTAATGAGCTTTCAGACATTTAGTACTGAATTAACTGGCTTACTTAGGGAGGAAAGGGATGATTCCAAATTGTGTTTAAGTGCTGCTATTAAATAATGGGTCTATTTAAACTGAAGGAATTTACCTCAAGTGTATCAGTTTGCAAGTTGTACAGGGGAGCTAATTGATCGCTAGCATGCTAGTACAGAGAAGTCCAGATATTTGTAATAGTTTTTAGGGCAAAAGAGGGGAGTACCAAAGTAATATGCTGATGATGACTTTAGAGATGCTGGGGTATCATCATTTCTGTCCCCTCTTTCTTTTTTGTTCTGTTCTCCTTTCTGTGGCTTATCTTTTTTTGTATAATTTATTCATTTCCCTTCTGCAACTAGACTCATGGCTGCAGAAGAATTCAGTTAGTTACATCTCTTAAGCAAAAGTTCTTTACCTAATGGTACTGCTTGCATTTTTACAGCCCCTGCTTCTGTAGTACCTTGGTGCATTAACATCTAAATAAGTACCCGTAAAGATTCTCTGCCTTATTTATTCAGTCTTTTAACATACTTTCTTACCTAACACTTTGAACATATCCATGTGCAATATCTGTTAAAAGTGAGCTACCTTTATGTTATTTATTTAAATGTGTTTGAAAGCTCCAGTTGACGGCTCCTTAGAAGCTTGTATACATATTACAATATAACAATAAAAGGCTAAATATCTGTAATAACTTATCCAGCCTTCCCACAGCTCTCAAAACATAAACTGCCCCAAATTGTGTTTGATATATTAGCAGTTATTCAATTCCCAAAGTGACTATGAAAAGTCCTCCAACTTACATACTTCAGGTATAGCATGGTGGATGCTCTTAATTCAAGTTGCTATATGAATTCTGGGGCCATATATCTTCCTTCAGTGGTTGATTAGACTATGCTGTGGTACCCTAATCACAACAGAGTTTGGATCAGTGAGATCTTTATACCATGGGAATGAGTAACTTCCATCTACATGTGTTTTTCATCATCTGCCGAAGGTTCATTGAGCTGTGGAAATTGGAGCTTAGCAGTACTATCGTAACTTTCCCAAACAGGCAATAGAGATCTGACTCTTGCTCAGAATTCAGACAGACAGGAAAGCGTGTGATGATTTACATTTTATAATTTTCTTATTGCAGCTTCCCTATCTCAATTGCTATTCTGCAGTGTCCATTTTTCCGTACTTCTTTTTCATATTTGTCATGTATTTCATCTTCATTCTTGATACTGTTGCCCCAATCCTGCACCACTGAGGTTTTTGTGAGTCTCTGAGCCCTGGTCTACACTGTGTGTGTGTGTGGGGCGGGGAATCGATTTAAGTTACGCAACTTCAGCTATGTGAATAACGTAGCTGAAGTCGATGTATTTAGATCGACTTACTGTGGTGTCTTCACCGTGGTGAGTCGACTGCTGCCACTCCCCCGTCAACTCTGCTTGCGCCGTAGCGGCGCTGGAGTACAGGAGTCGACGGGAGAGGGCTCAGGGATTGATTTATTGTGTCTAGACTAGACACGATAAATCGATCCCTGCTGGATCGATCACTGCCTGCTGATCTTTGGGCGGATACGCAGCCGGGGCAGCAAAAAAAAAAAAAAAAAAAAAAAAGGCTCCAGCGGTGCAATCGGTTAGCACACGGTACTTATGGGGGGAGGGATAGCTCAGTGGTTTGAGCATTGGCCTGCTAAACCCAGGGTTGTGAGTTCAATCCTTGAGGGGTCCATTTAGGGATTTGGGGATTGATCTTGCTTTGAGCAGGGGGTTGGATTAGATGATCTCCTGAGGTCCCTTCCAACCCTAATAATCTATGATTCTATGACATACCCTGAGTTGCTGTCAGTAGGCTTTGGTTCAGGTTTTATGTGCCTTTTAGTCCTCTCACATCAGTTTTACACCAACATAACTCCATTTGTTTCAGTGGAATTTTTCCTTCACTCTCCCTGATATAAACTAGGTCAGAATCAGGCCCAATGTGATTGAGCCAGCTAGCAATGAACAACAACAGAGGAAATTTCAACTTAACATTTCACATTTTTTCCATAACTGAACATGCTCCACATGTAACAGGAAAGTATGATTGTCAACCTTGAAACACGAATTCAGTGCAAATTGAAGAGATTGAGAGCCAGAGTTTGCCATTAGCTGCGAAGAGTTTTATTTTTTTTCTGCCTCAATATTCAAATGATTCAAAAGCCAGTGAAGTGGTTGCAGTGCTTCAGAGATTTATGAAGGATTGCTCTAAGAATTTCTTTACCTATATTTAGCATTCTTGTATGTGATAACTTTGTGAATATTAAGTAAAAAGTCAAATGAAGATTACCCTCGTTTAAAGATGCATCTTGTGAAAAATCAGTTCAAACAGTTGAAACTTGAATTGGATCCCAAGAGGGTAGCTCTATCTTGCAATGACACAGATTTTCTCCTAGCTGAAGGTAGCCTATTTAACATGTTATTCCAAGAGTCAAGCTTTTAGCTGGGACAGATGGTTTTGTCTTCTTTTAACCTTGTATCTCATCAGCTTCCAGTCTTGAAAGTCACCGACTTACATAATTCAATCATCATTTAATGTTTTGAAATACAGGTTATAAAATTACTACACTAGTAGTGAAACCAACCCAAATAAATAACACTGGCAAAGATGGAAAGTTAGGAAGGGTTGTTATCATGCCACAAGATTTTTGAATAGTATTCACCATGGGTAAATGTTTCTAAGCTCTATAGAAAAATACATATACGTGCTATTCAGATGAACATAAACAACAGGCTTCTTAGGTTAGGAATGTTACAATCATTCTGCAACTATTTTTTATTTCATAAGGAAGAGTTTATAGAATGTTTAAACATCTTGAAAATGACTGTTGCATGATTTTTCAGATGGCAGGTAAATAAATCACACAGATGAGAGACAGTGTGGAAAACTTCAGCCTGTAAGGAATGTTTTTGCCAAAAGCTTTGCCCATTGAAAATATTCAACACAGAAACTGCTTCTCAGCTATTATTTCGTACTATGACCTGTAGCCAATCACAGTTCTTTTAATTAAGATAATCAGTATATTGCATCTACCTTTGTAGAAATTTTTTTCTATTGTATAAGGAAAATAAGTTACTAATATTAAGTTAATACTTTAACAAATAGATTGCTCATGTGTCAGACTTATGCTGAAGATTTGTTCTATAATAGGTTGGAAAAGCTCCGAAGGACAGATTATGCAGAAGGGCAAGTAATACTTTATTTATCTAAAGATGACAAGGAATTTAGAAATATTGGATTACGTTTTGTTTCAACAGTCATGACATCTGTTTTTCATGTTTTTAATGTGACAACGCATAAGGAGATCTGGGTGGGAAAGATTTAAAATAAAAAATATCGATGAATTTTAGCCAGTCTTAAATTTCCAGTTTGACAAATCAAAGTTGAAAGGTGTAGACAAATCCAGTAAAAATGGTACAGAAAGTGAACTTGAGACTGAAGCTTGCCTGACTAACTTTGTCCACATAATTTTATCAACTTCTGGAAGAATTAACTGAAACTATGTTCCGGGGATAGTGCGTTGTTTGTTTCTGATAAATTTTTTTGCGGAATATAGTTACTTTATAGAACAGTGTATTAAGTGGATAGAATAAGCAACTTTTATAGTCAAGACTTTTTCCAGTATTGCAAAGCTTTATTGAAATTCTCAAATCCTACTTTTGTCGGTTTTATCCAAATCTTTTGTTACAACTATTTGGCCTTAACATAATGAGATAAAGGAACTGAAATTAGTGCTAGCGCTTTTTGTTTATTCTCTAGCAAAGCCTGCCCTCCCAGAAATGTAAACAGTGCTGATAAAGACCCCCTTTCTGTCTGTTGCAACTAAAATGTTTTAAAACGCATCCAAGTGAAATCACGTTGCAGAAATTTACTCTATCTTTATTTAATAGGATGTAGGAATGGGTGATACTGCAATGACATCTTTTCTTGGCTCATGTTCAGATCTTCTTCAAACCTTAATGGAGGTAAAAAATATTTTTTTGATTAGAAAATACATAAGAACATGCATGGTTTTAGTAGTAAGTTTTCACCATGAAAATTGAAGGCAACATGAATAATATAGTGACAATTACTTTAATGACTTCATTTAACCAAAGCCTGTAAATTATTTTCCAGTGAAAATGGAACATTTCTATTTTTTTTAAAATACTTTTGCAGGAGAAATTGTGGCTTGTAATATAACTCCTGTTTGTTTTTAATAGAGAGTCTCATAATCTTTCTGAACAGTATCTTAAAGTAATAATTGTTTTGAATGCTGATTGCTCTGCACTGCTGTACTAGGCTGATGTTAGTAGTGATGAAATGCAAGCTCCGGTATTGGACACAGAAGATGCCTGGGTGTCAGCTGAAGGACCAATCTCAATAGTAGAGCTAGCCCTGGAGCAGAAACACATCCACTACCCACTTGTTGAACACCAGTCGGTATTGTGCACTATATTATACGGAATCATGAGGTTTTCTCTGAAGAGTGTGAAACCTCTCACGCTATTTGACAGTAAGGTATGTCTTTTAAAGGTGTTATGAGTACATGTTTTATAATATAATGCTGTCCTTGCTGCTGCTAGTTTAACAAGCATGCATGTTTTATCAGTTATTTATAACTAGTTCTTTAACCACAGTATGTAGATTGTCATGTCAAAGATAATTGGTGCACTTGGTTCAGCTAAAGATTGTCACCGGAACAGCAGTCCACAAACTTTCCTTCTGAATAGGATGTCTTGAGAGTGGTTTAGAGGTGTCAAAAATCTTTATTTTAGTCCATCTAATGACGGTTATTGGATGGTGAGAACACAGGATGCAATCTGATTAGGTCACACTTCTGTTAGTTTGAGAGCTGTAAGATCAGAGAAATTACAAATAATAAATCTTCTATTTCATTATCGTAATCTGTCACTCTCTGTATCAGTTATTCCTGATGCTTTATGCCACATTTCTTTCTTGGAAAGAACAAATAGCTAGTAGCCTTGAGAGCAAGAACAGATTGATTAAAATAAATAGTTGCTATATTTAAAATGGACTCTGTTGTTGCTCCTGAGTCCTAAAACAAATGTAAAGAAAATGTTATGTATTGAGCTGCTTTCCTCGCAGCTGAGGTGCACACACTGAGTGAATTTTAGAAATAAAGTGATGAAATAAAGTGTAAACCAATCCTACTGGGGAAAAAAATTGGTTCTCTGCAGAACTGTCATACTACAGATGTCTCTTTAAAGATGTATTGATATTTTTATAAATACAAAGTACCATTTTTTATTTTGTATTTTGCTATTGATTCTTGTCTAGACAGTCTCCATTCAGCACTCTGTACCTATTTAGCAAAGCTCTTGCATGCATGCTTAAGTACCATTGACTGCCAGTAAAAGAGGTTACCTGTTTTTTTGGGTGTGTTGCATAAAGCACCTTTTTCCCTCTACCAGAAATGTCCCTAACTCTGCAAATCAAACCACTTTCCCAGAAAGAGGAATAAAAAAATTGCGCTTCCTTGCCTTTTGTATATGGTTGTCATCCTCCCTTTTCATCTTTGCCTCAGTCAATCAAAATTCCCCCATGTTCTGCAAGCTGCATGGGAGAACTTCTTCCTGAAAGATTGCTAGGGATTCTTGGCTGATTGACTGTGGACTTAATAGTATATAAATGTTTCAAAGGCCACTTCATCATCTGATTTCTAACAAGGCAAGTCTTTATCTAGAACTAAATTGCAGCACATGGAATTAAGTAGGATTTGATTACATGGCTACCCTGCAATTCCTTTATGTATTTCTTGTTGGTGGTGCACGGAGTTGTTTTGAGGGGTCTAGTAACTGAGATGCACACCTTAACTGCCAGTATTAGTGTTTGACACCTGCCTTTTTGCACCAGCTTCCATGTCTAACATGGAGCAGGACAACTCGGTCAATACCATGTGATGAAGGAAGGTCACCCTCAATAGAATATTATTCCATGTACATGGATGCATTTACCTCCTTTGGCAAGGCTCTGCCTTTTCTTGTCAAATCCAGTATGACAGCAAGACAGTGGTTACTGTCACCTCTTTTTTTTTTACTGTGTGCGCAATTCAAGGGCCATTCAGTGAGCCTTGAAACTTAAAACAAAAAACAAACACAAAACCCCTCAAATACTTTACTTTGTTAAAAGACCCCCTGGTAGGATGTATTTCACACTAAATGTCATAGTTGGCATGTCAGTCTAGAATGATAACCCTCAGGGTCTGAAACCAATGCTAGTGGCTTAAAAAAAGATTTCTTTCCTTATGTAATGATAGCTCCGTTCGGTTAGATAACTATAGCAGATTGAGAACCCCTTGCTATTGAAATTAGTGGCCTAACTTTTAAGCTTGAATGCCAGGTGAAGTAATTAAAAAAACCTAGAAATATTAGTAAAACACATGATTGCTTAAAGAAATGTTTCTTTTGTTTCATAGCCTTTCAGTAATTTAAAATACTGCATTTCTCTTTGGGATTGAAAACTAAGATGCAATAGCATTTAAATGGGGGAAAAAGTATTATCCCTTCAAGTGCTTGATCAAAATGGATCTATTTTTCTCTGCCTTTCTCACTCAAAGGAATATGGGGTTTTTCTGTTCTCAATTTAGGGCAAAAATGCATTTTTCAAAGACCTGACTTCAATTCAGTTGCTGCCCAGTGGGGATATGGATCCAAACGTGTTATCCTTACGCCAACAAGTGAGTTTAAATCCTTTACACTGCCACAAGGAAACTATAGCCCTTTAAAGGCATTTCAAGTAAAATTAAACTGCTGCTAACTCATTTTGGTGTTTGCTTCCAAGTTCCTAATGAAAGCTGTGAGTGCAGTGGTCCAAGTACAGTACTCAGCACAAAAGGCCAGAGGGCTCCCAGAAGAGGCACCACTTCCTGCTGAAAAAGACAAGGACTGGCCAGCTTTGGCTCTGGATTTGGCTCAGCATCTTCAGCTCAGTGAGGATGTGATTAGAAGGCATTATGTATGTGAACTGTATAATTACGGCATGGATCATCTCGGAGAAGAGGTAATGATTAAAAAGTGCCTGTGGCAGCTTGAATATAGCCAGAATCCTAAGGCACAGCTAAATTACTCAACTCTAACTGGACAGTTCTGATTCATAGTCTCCCTATATTTTACAAACAATTTTGACTTGGCTTGTGCCCCCCCAGTGACAGAGAACATACCACATTCTAACACTTGATTCTGGTGCACACAGTTATCTGGGACAACCATCTTAATTTTTTGTTTGATGCAAACAAGGAAAATATAGGACAAATTATTTGGGAGGAGTGTGTGTGTGGGGGGGAAGAATTCACACCTTTCGGTGATGGGATTCTACCATTAGTGCAGAACAAAATTTAACTTAGTAACAGTCACTGCCAGTTGTGCTAAGGACTAAGGTCTGGGATAAGAATTCATTTTTATTTGTCAGAACAGTTAAGAAACAATGTGGGAATTCAAAGTACTCTACTTCCATTTTGAGCAGACCCTTAACCCAAACTGTAGCACTTAACTTCAGTGTCAAACTTACTTAAACAAGTTGTCACAGAAGAAACAATGGAGGAGTCCTTGTGGCACCTTAGAGACTAACAAGTTTATTTGGGCATAAGCTTTAGTGGGCTAGAACTCACTTCATCAGAGGTATGGAGTGGAAAATACAGGAGCAGGTATAAATACATGAAAAGATGGGAGTTGCCTTACCAAGTGTGAGGTCAGTCTAATGAGACAATTCAATTAACAGCAGGATACCAAGAGAGGAAAAATCACCTTTGTAGTGGTAATGAGTGGCCCATTTCAGACAGTTGACAAGAAGGTGTGAGTAACAGTAGAGGGAAATTAGGTTTCAAACAGAGGGGATGTGAACTCACCTTTCAAGAATCTTAAGGTATGAGCTTGAGCCTTAAGAGCCACTGCCATGTAGCCATTGTAAAGTTCCATTCTGCAGTGCAGGACTTGGCCAAAACTGTGGAGTTGTTCCACAATTTTCAGTAAAGGTCACTAACAAGAGCCCATACCATTGGCTGATAAATCAGTTTCAAATTCCTTCACTTGTCCGTATATTAATTGAAGGTTAGGGCTGAAGCAAGATATAGTAGTTTCTACGTGGGTAATCTGTAATCTTGCACATTTTTACTATGAGGTTTTTTTGCTGGTACATTCCTATTCTCAGGCCATTCTTCAAGTGCATGACAAAGAAGTGCTTGCATCACAGCTACTTGTGCTGACAGGCCAGAGACTGGCCTACGCTTTACTACACACCCAGACGAAAGAAGGCATGGAGCTGCTGGCCAGACTTCCTCCAACACTATGTACCTGGCTTAAAGCTATGGTAAGTTCAGCCTAAATGAGAAAATAAATTTATAGAAAGATTCCTCTTGACCAAAGACTTTTATTACTTTAAAAATTAACATTTTTAGTAATGCTCTAGTGTAAAGTATGAGTCTAAGCCTACCTAACTTCAGTTCTGGTTAATAGGAAAGAGACAGCCCAGCATGATCAACTATCTGGTCATTTGAACTCCATTATAAAATTTCTAAAAAGCCACACAATTTCAGTGTTACAGGTTGCATGTACTTAGTCAATTCAGAGGACAGAGCTAATATCTTGATTGGTTTAAAATGTGAGTATTGCAGAAGTGCCTCTCTTCACTACTAGATTTTATTGGGAATCCTTTTACCAACACTTGGAGGGGAGTAAATTGTTCAGGTGCATGTAAACAATTGCACATTTGCTGCTTTGAGGACAAAATGTGTAGGAGCCCATGTCTGTTTCCAAAAGATTAAATAATTATACTTAACACAGCCATTACAGTGAAGATAATCTCCTTATATTATATCTCATAGAACTGGAAGGGACCCCAAAAGGTCATTGAGTCCAGCCCCCTGCCTTCACTAGTAGGACCAAGTACTGATTTTGCCCCAGATCCCTAAGTGGCCCCTTCAAGGATTGAACTCACAACTCTGGGTTTAGCAGGCCAATGCTCAAACTACTGAGCCATGCCTCCCTGTGAAACTATCAGATTACTCATGTTTTAAACCATGGGCTTGCTTTACTGTGTAATTATTGGCAGTATGTTCAACTGCTTGTAGCTGATCTTCCCTTAGCCTGGGGGAAAGACTAGCTTGTGCTAAATCTGTGAAACAATTCAAGAAGTTGTAGAATGAAGCTTCTTTCAGAGGAAATAAATTTAGTTTTATGCTGTGCACTAGTGTGAGCGGAGAAGCATTCATATAAAGTGCAGCATTTTGTATATAAGACTCATGTCCCTCCTGAATGAGTTTCTGTAAGTTTAAAGACTGTACGATGGGTAGCATTTATCCTAGTGGAAGTCAGGATCCTGTACAGAACTTTTCAACTTGGATTCAGATCAAAGGAATATGACTAGCAAAGGAGTTCGCTGAAGTCTGCTGATTCCCTGAATGTAGAGTTCAAAGGGGAGTAATGATACAAGAATAGCTGTGTTGACTTCAGCCTAGTACTTGATACATTATATTTAGGCTTAAATCCCCCACTGCTTCCTTAACTCGGCTCTGATCTAGAAATAAGCTCAGGAAGCTATTTACAATTACAAGCAAACTTCATTGTAGCCTTTCCTTCTAGCACTGCTCTAACACTTTTTAAAAATCCTTTTGCAGGATCCCCACGATCTTCAAAATGTCGAAGTGCCCATTGCAACAACGGCGAAACTAGTAAACAAAGTAATAGAGTACTTACCGGAAAACCATGGGCAATATAGCCTTGCCTTGAATCTGATTGAGGCTGTAGAAGCAATCTCTTCATGACAATTTACATAGTAGTTTTAAACACTTCTGTAAGATGAGGTAGTGCATGATTTTACACACAGAGGCTGACCTTTGTAAAGGGAAATGTTCACGTGGCTTTTGTAAAATAAACTTAATTTAAAAAGCAAATGCTTTTACAATGGAGTCCATCTAAGTTCCACCCTATTGTGCATAATATACTAGGAGCTAGTAATCTTTGTACATTTGTCAATAACTCAAATGCTCCGCTATTTATTTTTAACTCAAGCATTTGTGCTCTAGCTTAGATAGATGGTTACATTTAACAGCAGTTTTATTCCACTTATTTACAAATTATATTCTTACCCTAACATGTGAGATTCTATATTTCATACTCTGAAAAACATTAAATGTATTTTCCATATATGCTTGGTTACTGAACAACAGTCAGTTGCATAAATCTGTATCATGTAAGGAAAAATTTTAGGCTATCACGTTTTTCTGAAATAAAAATGGTCATGTTTCACTTCCATAAGAGTGTTACATTCTGAAGGGCCCCTAATAGTTAATCTTCGGAGGAGCCAGAGTTGATGGAGGGGCTCACTTTCTGTAACACTAGTACAAAACACCCTACATAGGGCTAAAATTAGAAAGAGGAACCCATCAAAGTTCAAGTAGTGGGGAAGAATATTTTTAAGACCATCAATGTAGAAACAAACATCACTTTACAAATAAGGCCTCACCTAAACAGGATTGGAGCATAAATTTCCTAGTGCAGCTCTTATGAAAATCCTGGTGAAGTTCAGACCAGGGGCTTGATCCTGGAGTCCTAATACTTCACTTCCTTAAATAAGTTATTTAGAACACTCTCTGGTAAGAGTAGAACCACACCACAGGATAATACACCATCTAGGGTGTGATTTCTAAAGTGCACTAATGTATAACACATTAAAATAGTATTATGTTAAAATGTGCTAGGGAACTTTTAATGTGCACCAGCAGGGTCTATACAGACCCATTAAAATATAAGATGTTAGCTTGCTTTAGAAATCATACCCTTGTAGTGTGCATTATTGCCCACCGTGCTGAAGATCTGTAATACAGAATACCTGTGTTTTACAAAACCTTGTGTGTTCTTCATAGTGCAGTGCCACAGGATAGCTGTATTATGCAGCCAGAATCCTTAAGTTTTGGGTGGTATTTTTCAAGCCATCAGAAGCAGACCACCAGTCTTATCTTACAGCAACTGAGTATCCCTGTTGTACTCTGATATACATGTTTTCTGCAAACATCAGGACTGGAAGAATGATTCTCACCAATTCCTGGCTCGAGCCTATATCAGTTATAATGGAAACAGCTAGCTGACTCCTGTAACTTGTACCTGTCTGCAATTGTTAACTATACACAAAATCATAAATCTACCTTATTAGATAAAGGAATGTGGTGATAACAATAGGATATAGGATTCACCGATACTAGAAGCAACCTACTCAGTAGTGATTACCTTCTCTGAGGTGTGCTGCTGCTGCTGCTATCAGGGAACTACTGTTAAAACAGGAACAAGAACAGTTCTTGGCGGTAGGGACTGCCACTCGCCTGTAGAATGACAAGCTACAAGAAGAGTTCACTTAAAATAAACACTTAAATTGACAATCTGGTGAAGTTTACTTATTCAGTATTCTTGGCTCTTAAAGTACAAGAATCAGTTTGCAATGCGACTTCACTTCTAGCAATATGGAGGCTTTTTGAAAACATGGCACTCTCATAGACTTAAGGTCAGAAGGGACCATTATGATCATCTAGTCTGACCTCCTGCACAATGCAGGCCACAGAATCTCACCCAGCCACTCCTGTAACAAACCCCTAACCTATGTCTGAGTTATTGAAGTCCTCAAATTGTGGTTTGAAGACCTCAAGCTGCAGAGAATCCTCCAGCAAGTGACCTGTGCCCTATGCTGCAGAGGAAGGCGAAAAACCTCCAGGGCCTCTGCCAATCTGCCCTGGAGGAAAATTCCTTCTCGACCCCAAATATGGCAATCAGTTAAACCCTGAGCATGTGGGCCAGACTCACCAGCCAGCACCCAGGAAAGAATTCTCTGTAGTAACTCAGATCCCAGCCCATCTAACATCCCATCACAGACCACTGGGCTTGGTATTCTGTTTTGCATTTTAAAGAATGTAGCTAAAATTCATTTGCACTATTGAAGTTGTATGACATTATGGTTACCATGAAGGGTATTATGCTAGTGAAAGCAAGTAATGGCCAGAACCTGCCAACTTTATAGACTGATTCAGTAGTATGTTTCATAACATAGACAAGTTAAATACTGGTAAAAGAGACGTGGCTGTCAGATGTTCTAGGGTAAGACTGTAGGGCAGTTTCCTCTAAGGCTACTCCAGGCCTTACTATACGATGCCTTGTCCAGAGACAGCATTTTAACCCTCTGTAGAAATTAATGGATGTTTGAGAACCTACAATCTGTCATGAAACCTGCTTTAGCTAACACATTAAGGGTATGTCTATACTACCCACCAGATCTGCAGGTAGCGATCAATCCAGTGGGTGGAGGGGTGGGGTGGATTTATCGCATCAAATTAACCCCTGAGTGCTCTCCTGTTGACTCCTGTACTCCACCACTGCGAGAGGCACAGGCAGAGTCAACCAGGGGAGCAGCAGCAGTTGACTCAGCACGGTGAAGACAAGTTGATCTAAGTAGGTCAACTTCAGCTACGTTATTCATGTAGATGAAGTTGTGTAACTTAGCTTGATATCCCCTTCCCCCAACATACACAGAGTGTAGACCAGGCCTAAGGGTTGTTTCTTGTTTACATTAAATCCCTTCACTCCACTAGAGCAGCATGAAGGAACTTAGTGTAATTGAGAATCAAGGCCTAAGGTGTTATGTGAAGCACTTTGCATCAAACCTGTAATGTACTGTAAGTAATAAAATTATGTGTATATTCTGCTATTTTCTGTGTCACTTGCTGTGGATTTGAGTAAATCAAATAAACTTGGGATTTGATTCTAGTTTTTTCCTTCCATGGGCATGCAGACCTGAATTATGATGTATAGTTAAATATCTTTCATTACCAGCTACTCCAGCGTACAGAAGGTTTAGCTGAACTACGCAACTTCACAAAGTCAGTTTACACCACTATGAATAAGGTAATTTAGACTTCACTATCTGCAGCTTCTAACATCATTCAGTGCCAGGCACTACTCTGCCATTTCAGTAGCTGATCCCCTCTTTTACAAGAGCCATCAAGATAAGTTACACCTGGTTTCAGAGAAAGGACTCTACTTACTTTAGACCACGTTAAATTTTGACACACACTTGTAGTACTAGTCTGCGTTCAAAGAACAGCTTTTATTAGGCGTAAAGTTGATATAAACATAAGCATTTTTAAAGGCTTTTCCACTACTGTAGTTCTGTTCAGATTAAGGCATAAAATGCATTGCCCATGAACTGCTACAGCTTTCTTCAGCATATACTGAGTTTTCTTTAACTCTTGCAGTTACTTTGTAGCTCAGGGATTCCATTTGGATAATGAAACATTGAGTTTACCATCTTTTATATTTATATATTTTATAGTCCAAGTGGAAATATCTACATAATAAGCATCCAGCTCACTTCATTTTCCAGCCATGACTTCGGTGCAGCGTGGACATAGTGAGAGTGGAGAATCAGCAGTGTACTTCCTACAACGAAGGCATTTTGCTTTAGCAGCTGGTCGGACTATAACTTTATAAGATGACTCTTCACGAATATCACCACCTGTCAAAGAAAATTTTACTGTATAGCGTACAGTCAGCATTGAAAACCCAGCTAACACTGTAGCCTCCCGCTAACTGCATTTAGGGGGGGGTTAACATTTCTTTATTCCTTTCTATAAACTAGAGCTAAACTCCAAGAACCACCTTTGACCAAAGTCCTAAATCAGGGGTCGGCAACCTTTCAGAAGTGCTGTGCCGAGTCTTCATTTATTCACTCTAATTTAAAGTTTCGTGTACCGGTAATACATTTCAACGTTTTTACAAGGTCTTTCTATAAGTCTATAATATATAACTAAACTATTGTTGTATGTAAAGTAAATAAGGTTTTTAAAATGTTTAAGAAGTTTAATTTAAAATTAAATTAAAATACAGAGCCCCCCAGACTGGTGGCCAGGACCCGGGCAGTGTGAGTGCCGCTGAAAATCAGCTTGTGTGCCGCCTTCGGCACGCGTACCATAGGTTGCCTATCCCTGCCCTAAAATGCAGGTAAGAGACCAAGAAAAACTAGTGCACGGCAAGGGGCTGATCCTGCTCAGCACCAGCTCTTGGTAATAGATTAGAAACTTATCTGAGATAGTTGTTTGCTGGGTAGAAGCAAGCACTGATTAGTTCTGTTAGTCCCCTTTTCTTACCTTCTAAGTTAATCAAGAAGGTCCCTTTAATGATCTTTTCATCTGTGGCCATTTCTATAGGTAGTTCGGACAGTAGAGTTGTCTGTGAAGCCATCATGATTTCATTTAGCTGTGATACACTGGAAGACTCCTCAGACTGCAGTGTCTGGAAAGAACAGTTCGCTTTCTGAATGTAAATAGCTTAAACTTTTGCAACAAATACACCCTACAATGCAGCATGGGGTTTGCACACATTCTTATGGGTGTCTGCAAGCTGCCTGATTCAAGTCCAGCCCTCCTGCTGGCAAAGGCTAGAGGTGTGCACTTGGCTGCAGGACATTTCAACAAATGTTGCCAGCAAGAGCTTTTGTCTGAGCCACATCTCCAGCTGCGGGAGTACGTCCTACTGCCAACAGTATGACAATTATACTCTGACCTCCCAGCTCCTGATGTCAGGGGCATAGAACAAAATGATTGATCTTAATGCTCAGTTTTGATACCAGATTGACAACGCTGGAACTCTCTCCCCCCGAGTATCATTTCAAACTTCAGCATATACCTTCTTTAAATGCCTTAGGCTCCAGCACAAATCAATCCCTTGCATTTTAAAGGTTTAGAGGTTTCAAGACATGGCAGTAGTTTCTCTTAGGGATACATTCATTAGCAACTGGACTGAAACAACTATCAACTTCTTTCCTATAGGCTTGGCATTGACTTCAGTCATTTAGACCTGGTTTGAACAGAGGACCAAGAAACTGAAGTGTCCAAAATCCCTTGCCTATTCCCTCTGTGTCAGTTCCACATCCAGTACTGAACTGCAACCCACGAGGGAAGCCTACACCAAACTCCTAATCACTTAAGATAGCAGGAAGTCTGGACCCTGTGTCCATTTTCAGAACAGAAAATAGCCCTTTCACGTTCTGACAAGTGTGCTGACCCTGGCTCAGAAATCACATGGATTAGCTAAGTGGACATTGTCCGTGTTGTTAGCAGTCATCTGAAAAATGCTGCAAAGGGCTAGATCCATGGATTTAGGCACCTAAACCCCAAACTTAGATCAAAATCCCCAGTTGGCTGCCACCTAAACTTGTCAGTAGCATTTACAAAGCTGCTTATGTCCTGATGCCGCCGAGCCGCTTGGCACCTGAGTCCCAGAGAGATCCTCACCCTAGCTGTCCCCCCACCGATTACCTGCAGGAGGAAGTCACCCTGTGCCAGGCGAGTGCCCTCACCACCACGCTAGAGGGGAGCATGGGGTAGGTCTCAATCACTTCTGTTGAAGCTGTTCCACTTTGTGTGAAATACCTGAATATTCAATGGGGGAGGCAACATGGTGTTCTAGGCCAGCTATGAGAGCATGCACTTGAGAGATGGGAGACCTGGGTTCACGTCGCTACTCCAAGGCAGAGGGAAGATTTGGACCCAGGTATCCCACCCCATCCTAGGTGAATGCACTAACCAGGGAGGGAACACAGGCACTGGTCTCCACTTTTTGCAAGAAAGGGTTGACCTGACACAGGTGCCTAACTGCAGGAGAAAGCTTCCAACTGAATCCCAAGTGGTGATTGGCATCTAACTCCCTTTGAGGGTGGGGCTCAGGTCACCCCCTCTCCTTAGTATTTCCTACAGGCTAGCTTAGGTTTGCTGTCTTCTGAGCCACCTAACTCTCCCTGTGCATTGTACAGAGCACTGGGATCCCGACGCCTGTGGATTCCACTAGACCTCAGGGCACCTCCTTGTTAAGCACTGAAACCCTAACTCCAGGTTGCCTACAGCGATCTAGCCCCAAGTGCTCAAGTAGATTAGGAGTTATTTTTTCTAGATGTTACCCGGTGGGTGTTTTTTGTTTTTACCTCCATTAATTCAAAAAGCAACCCAGGGTCGATTACAATGACGACTTCATGCTCCAAAGCATTTTTGCCAGCAATGGATCCAAGAAAAGAGTCTCTCATCGCACATGCAGCCTCCACCACTTCCTCTAGGCCAGGTTTCTTCCACACAGAGCTTGTGTTAATCCAGCCAGAACGGAAAACACTCTCCGACTCTTGAAACAAAAACAAACCTGTTCAATGCATTGGAGTTTGCTGTCTACTACTCCTTTTCCATAAAGCTGTTCGGCAGCTGATTTCTTTAAATACTTATTTTTATTTGAGCTAAACAAAGGATGGCAAGGACCTTTTAATTGCAAAGTTAAAAAAAAACAGATTTTTAAACAAATGCAAATTTTTGTCCACAGTTACTATTCTAGTACAAGTTCTCTGAAATGTTAGTGCTTGGTTTTTGTGACGGAGTTGTACATGCCTTACCTTTCTTATATGGGAGGAACTGGAAAACCTCCTCTGCCAGATGAGGAAGGATTGGTGCAAATGATCGCACCACTACATCCAAAGCCTCGGCTAAGGCTGTTTGACATGAACGACGTTTAGGATCTTTTTCTTCTTCACAATAAAGCCTGAGATTCACAAGAGGGGAGAGTTTGTGAAGTTGCTTTCAGTAAGGAGAGAAAGTGAGTTAGTTCAGCCAGATACAAGATGTGTGCTAAAATTGGTCTTATTTAGGTGTTTCAATATAGACCTAAGAGCCTAACTTTAGGCCATAATTTGTTTTTCAAAGTCTGTAGGTAGATTACATTGTGTTCTGCTTTTACAACAGTTATGGGTTTCAAGTTATTGTTTAAAGAGGTTTCATTTGACTGCTTTGCATTTTTAACTGGCTTTAGTAAGCCAAAAGTTCTTAGTGTAGGAGGGATGATGCCCCTCAGGAAGCTTCAGTGTTTTGGGTCCCCAGTAGAGAGGCCTACACCCAGCCTCTGGACTGGCATAAAAGGTCTCGAAGAAAGAAAAACCCATCCCTTAAAGGAAAATTTTTCTTGGAGAAATTTGAGACTAAGGATGAGGAAACGTGAAACTCTGTTCTGGAAAACTTGGGACAGATGTAGCAAAAGTATCTATTGGAAAATCTGTGACCTTCCAGTTCTTGCATAATAAATACCAACGTGCATGCCAACAGCCTTTTTTTTTTTTTTTAAACAAAGCCTGCTAAGTCTGATTCTGAACCCGTAAGCCCAATTAAAAAGAGAGTGTTGGCAAAGAACAAGATGTGTATCCCCTCTAGAAAACTAAGCAATTCAATTAAGAGCCAGTAACACAAAAGGCCTATTGGGGCTAAATCTATAATATCTGGTATCCCTTCCAGTTACGTTTGGAAGGAAACAGAAATTGCTGAAATACAGATCGTAAGAAGATGGGTTCAATGCTGCTGGATACTATAAATCACCCTCTAGCTTCTAGCTAAGATTCATTAAAAATAAATTCCATTTTGCCACAAGTATTTGTTTTCAGCGTAGCATGGGATGGAGAGATATACTTCAATCATTACTTTATATTATCTCCTTTATGAGAGTTCCACAGCCAATCTCAAACCAGGTTTCTTAAAACCATCATAAAAAGCAAAAAGTTGTCTTAGTGAAGGCAGGAATTAAGTACCTACCTGTCTTTGATTATGCTGAAGTAAAAGTTGGACAAATCTCTAGTGTGGAATGCTTGCAACAAACGAATAACTTTGCCATAATCGTATTCCTTGTATGCTTCTGTAACCTGGGGAACAGAGAGATGACAACAGCACATCCAATTACTATCACACTGGATAGAAATGCAGGTCATGATGAGCCTGGGAATATTTTCTTTTGAAGAAAGTACAGGAAGGGGGAAAGTGCTGAGTAGGAGAAAGGTAAGGATCCTGGGAGAACATCTTTCTGGGCTCTTCTGAGGGAAAAAACCTGATGATTCATCATTCATAGGAACTGGACAGTGAGTTAGTAACAATGGGAATAGAGAAATCATTCGAAGACACAGAATCAAACATCCCTCTCTCTAAGGGATAGCAAAGAGAAATAAGATCTAAAGAAATCCTGTTTTCATGCTAGTATATCTGGTAAAAAAGATTAAGGGAAGAGAAATCCCAAAAGCATGCTAGGTACAGCAACTACTGTTCTACCAGGTATTTCCAGTACTCCCCTCTCTGCTTAGCAGGTTTTAGGAGACAGCCTTCTGATTTCCTTTATAACTTGAGTATACAGAATGAATTTCTGGCTCAATTATCCTAGATGTGTTTGGTTAGCTAGGTCCTGAACTTCCTGAAATTCAGTTTGGTTCACCTAACCAGCTCTGCGAAGGTATGTTCACCCTCTCACCACTTGTACATTGCCGAAGCATCTTTGCTAATTAAAAAACATCTAACCAATTTGTTTCAAGATTTTGAAAGAAAAATTTTAATTTGATTCATATTTATAAAGTGAACGTTTCATAACGTGCAAATTTCCTAAGTGACTGAAAGCCAAGTGATTCTGCTATAGCTACTCCAATCTTGAATGTAAATATAGCATTTGGAGCATAGAGAGGAACATGTTAGCTACACAGGTCACATACACCAGAAGTGCTCTGAACTGCATTCACATATATTGACCAAAAAAAAAAAAAATGGCATTAGATATGACTAATATACCCTCCTCTAATTGGAGCAATTTGAGGCCTCTGAAGGCAGGTTCAAATAAAGCAAAATTTAACATGCACACTTAGGACTCGTTCTGAAGTTTTTTTTAACCTTTCAAAAATCCATAAGTTGCCCAGAGTAGTCGCAGGCCATATTAGTGATCACCTCAAGCGTCCCATTCTGCCCTCAGATACATAGCCTTTACTCCCATTGACTTGAGTAGAAGTTGCATGCATGTGTCAGAGAGCAAATTTAGCCTTTAGTTTTTTAAACAGGCTATATTTGAATGGCTACATGAAGATTAAAGCTCTTCTACATTCATACAATTAAAACATTTGTACAAGTTACCTCTGTGTACTATACGATACAGATGCATGCCAAGTGCAGTCTACTGTGAGGTTTTTTTCTTGCCAAAAATTGGCATTTATAATGGAAAGAATTCAGTTTTATATACAGTATGCTACACAGCTATTTCCTTATCACAAAGTTAAGGTAGATCTTCATTTTGCTCCATTATTGGAAAAGCTCACTATTTAAATCTTTTTCTTCAAAATAATGCAAACACACTTATAAGCATTTTCCCCAGAGACATTATATTCCCAATTTAAATTAATCACTAACAACCCACCTTGCATAGCAAAGTACACAGTAGATTAACATAATTCACCCTCACCTTTTTAGCATAATCCTGTAGTAAGTGTAGCATGTACTGGTCTATTACATACATCTCTGAACTGGGGATGGAGTCAGTTTCTGGATTGAAGTCAGCCATGTTTCCCAACATAAAGCGTAGCGTATTCCGAAGCTAACAATAAACCATTCCCAAGTGTTAAATGAAACAGTTTCATCAGAATGAAAAGTAAACAAGACACACAAGAGAGTTCCATCTTGTCCATTTAAATTTATATAAAATAAAAAGCTCAACCATTTTTCTAATTGATGATTCCAAATCATTACAAAATACAGTACCTGTACCAAAAGGATCATAACAGAAGAGTTGTGAACAAACAGGTTATATACAAACGACAGTAGCTAAAGGCAGGCAAGCTAAAGAACACATTTTTATTTTCCCTAAAATATATTACTACTTGACCAGCACATCACAAAAGGGAGCAATAACAATTATGTGCTTGGGAAAAAAAAAAAAAACGCTTCATTTTCAGCTAAAAGAAAAGCTCGCATACACCCCATTGCAACAAATTTCAAAGTCAGTGGTCATCTTTGGTCTCACCATGGATTCTACTCTGTAAATATACACCTCTACCTCGATATAACGCGACCCGATATAACACGAATTCAGATATAACGCGGTAAAGCAGTGCTCCGGGGGGGGAGAGGGTCTGCGCACTCCGGTGGATCAAAGCAAGTTCGATATAACGTGGTTTCACCTATAACGCGGTAAGATGTTTTGGCTCCCGAGGACAGCATTATATCGAGGTAGAGGTTTAAAACCAAAGGTGAAGAGGATGTGTTCTCTTAAAATCAAATGCGTCATATTCATGTCTAACCTTGTTTATATCGTCTTTTGCAGCACTAAGTACAGCTGGTCCAATCAGCACCTCAGTAAAAACATTTGATTCTGCCACCCACCAGCGAAGGACATCAGCGCCATACGGAGGCTCCTTACTGTGGTCCTGTTCATTGACAGAAACGCAAAGCTCCTTTCAATGCTGCTTAGTTGCAATTTAAGACAATGCAAACAAACACATTTTAAAACCGACGCAGTTAAGACTCCAGGGTCAGTAACATCATGTTTGTATTTGTGCCCAAAAGATCTGTCTACAAATAATTCTAACTGAAATGTACACTCTGGAATTTAGATGCCCACCCTTTGTTTTTACTAGGCCGGTTGTTACAGCAGTACTGCAATACAAGCTCACGGCAATTACAGCCTCCCTCTACCTCTCCTTACAACATCTATCGGAGAGACAGAACAGCTTCAGCTCCAGCGTGGCACCGGTAGCAGCTAATCCAGGCCCCCTCCTGGAATCATACTTAGTGGGGTGTACACCTCATCTGGCCCCCAAAATCCTAGCCCCATGCATTTGGAGTGGGTAGTGAAAGAGAGACATCATTTCATCTTCCCTCCCCATACCACTGGACAATCAGGGTGAACAGAGAACCAGTATACAAGTGTAGAACAGTTTTTCTAAAAATTAATTGAACAGAGATGGGGCTCAAACTCTCCACCTGCTGACGTACTGAATCCCCTGCCACTCTGTCAACTGATGGCACCACTGCAAACATTGCTAGCCCTGCCCCTCCAGCAGGTCTCCCATGGAGGGGAAAGCAGTCCCGGACTTAAAGCCAGCGTCACAGCTGGACTGTGATTTTAATGATTTCCTTTCTTCAGTATAAGGAAGTGCCTATCAATCACCACACAATCTAATAAATAGCTGAAGAGCGGCTTTACTATATTACATTATTTAGAAAGCCACATTAATTCACTTGCTTCCCAACCAATTTGATATCTAGTTAGGAAATGATTACTTTGTGGCTCTATCCTGAGCACTCATCAAAGAACAACTCCCCACTGCCACCTGCTGTATAAATTACGCCAATATATTTGATGTCTAGAAAAACGGCATGTTTCTAACTAATAAAACAGAAGATACAGTATAAATATTAATGTCCTTAAATTATTTTTAGCTTCAGACTCTATACCACATTCTCTTTGAAGTTGGAAGGTCATTCTTCCCCCCCTTGATTTTTTGACACATAAAGAGAAAAGTTTTTATCAAATCATAGACTTTAAGGTCAGAAGACACCATTATGATCATCTAGTCTGACCTCCTCCACAATGCAGGCCAAAGAATCTCACCCACCCACTCCTGCAACAAACCCCTAACCTATGTTTGAGTTAATGAAGTCCTCAAATTGTGGTTTGAAGACCTCAAGCTGCAGAGAAAAGCCTACCAAAGATCTGTCATTCTATGCCAAAGATTCACATAATTATGAAGAGACCCCCAAAGAGGATCACCAGTAAAAGCAAGGACTAACAAAACTCATGTTTCAGAGGATTTACTTTCAGTATAACCTCTCTGAATGTAGAATGAAATGAAAAGTTTCCAGATCATCAAGAAGCCCAGTCACTGGCCTCACACTACATGCCTATTAGTATGCAAATGAAGCCATGACTGTTGTACTGCAAAGATCTCTCTCGGCAGCACACATCCAGTTCAGCTTCTTTAAAAAACAAACAAAAAATCCCTTAGAATAACATCTCTCAAGAGCTTAGAACTGAACTATACCTTCAATAGAATTGCTACAGCCTCTCTCCATTCCCTATCACCAAAGAATAGGCATATTCAATAGAATTAATCTTAAATTGATTGCAGCTTGAACACTTCAAAGCTGAGAAACAATTCAAGGTTTTAATTTCAGCTCAACGGAGTTCAATATATCCAACTTTATTATACAGCAGCTTTCCAATATTCTGCCATGACCGCAGTTCTTGGTCACGAAAAAATGTAACTAGAAATGCCATGACACAATGTGTGTCGTGACTTACTTGGCCTCCATTGATTACTACATCAGGATCGACCACGTTGCCAATAGATTTAGACATCTTCTCTCCTTTTTCACCAAGAGTAAATCCATGAACCACTAGAGTCCTAAGGAAAAGAAAACCAAACCCAAACATGTCAATATTACTTACAAATAAATTAAGCCTTCGGATTTGTATCTTTTTAGTGTGGCAGTCTTGTCTTTCCAGAAGTAAACTCTAGCCAAGAAATCTTCAGTCCAAAATGAAATCTGTTGGAGTACTGAAATTTATTTCTATAGAAGAGCAGAAACACTAGATCTCCACCAGTCTTCCTAATTGTACAAAACCACTGGTTTTAATAGACTAAATCAGTGGTTCGCAACCTGTGGCCCATCAGGGTAATCTGCTGGCGGGCCATCAGATAGTTTGTTTACATTTGCACGGCCGCCCGCAGCTCTCAGTGGCCGCGGTTTGTTGTTCCCAGCCAATGGGCGCTGCAGGAAGTGGCGGCCAGCACGTCTCTGCAGCCCGCGCCGCTTCCCGCTGTTCCCATTGGCCAGGAACGGCGAACCGTGGTCACTGGGAGCTGCGGGGGCCGTGCAAATGTAAACAAACTGGTGGCCCACCAGCAGATGACCCTGATGGGCCGCGTGCGGCCCATGGGCCACAGGTTGCCCACCACTGGACTAATTCTAACAGACTAAGGGTGAAATCTGGGTTTCACTAAAGTCAATGCAGTTTCCCCACATTATATCTATACATATTTTATATCTATATCTATATACACACAAATAAATAAAAAGGAACACATGCGCACACACACAATATATGTTTTATACCATTCATTTTTCCATTTGACCAAAATAGACTTTTACATTCAGTGCATATGCATTTGCTCATTTAAGTTGTTTATAAAAATCCAAGTAGTATTATGTATACTTCCTTACTGAAAAAGTAACAAATTCAATAAACTAAATATTTCCCAATGCAATCAATTCAATATCTCAAATTATTGCCTCTATTCACTGTTCTCTTTGCAACCAGACGAGCTAAAATCATGGTTTTAAATGAAAGCTTAGGTTATTTGACCATTTTTATTAGGGCTGTCAATTAATCGCACTTAACTGAAATGATTAACTCAAAATAAAATTAACTCAATTAAAAAAATTGTGATTAGTCACAGTTTTAATCGCACTGTTAAACAATAACAGAATACCAATTTAAATTTATCAAATATTTTTGGATGTTTTTCTACATTGTCAAACATACTGTTTTCATTTACAACACAGAACAGAAAGTGTACAGTGCTCACTTTGTTGTTTTTTATTACAAACATTTGAACTGTAAAAAGAAACAAAATACCATAGTATTTTTCAATTCACCTCATACGAGTACTGTAGTGTAATCTCTTTATTATGAAAGCGTAACTTACAAAATGTAGAATTTTTTTTTGTTACATAACTGCAATCAGAAACAAAACAATGTAAAACTTTAGAACCTACAAGTCCACTCAGTCCTACTTCTTGTTCAGCCAATCGCTAAGACAAACCAGATTGTTTACATTTATAGGAGATAATGCTGCCTGCTTCTTCTTTACGTCATCTGAAAGTGAGAACAGGTGTTCACATAGCACTTTTGTAGCCAGGGTTGCAAGGTATTTACATGCCAGATATTCTAAACATTTGTGTGCCCCTTCATGCTTCAGCCATTCCAGAGTACATGCTTCCATGCAGATGACGCGCTCATTTAAAAAATAATTTGTTAATGAAAGTTGTGACTGAACTCCTTGGGGGAGAACTGTATGTCTCCTGCTCTGTGATTTTACCTGCATTCTACCATATATTTCGTGTTATGGCAGTCTCGGATGATCACGCAGCATGTTGTTCGATTTAAGAACACTTTAACTGCAGATTTGACAGAACACCCAGGAGATTCAAATGTGAGATTTCTAAAGATAGCTACAGCACTCGACCCAAGGTTTAAGAGTCTGAAGTGCCGTCCAAAACCTGAGAGGGACAAGGTGTGGAGCATGCTTTCAGAAGTCTTAAAACAGCAACACTCTGATGTGGAAACTATAGAACCCAAACCACCATAAAAGAAAATCAACCTTCTGCTGGTGGCATCTGACTCAGATGATGAAAATGAACAGGTGTTGGTCCATGCTGCTTTGGATCGTCATCGAGCGCGAACACATGTCCTCTGAAATGGTGGTCGAAGCATGAAGGGGCACACAAATGTTTAGAATATCTGGCATTTAAATACCTTGCAACGCCAGCTACAACAGTGCCATGCGAACACCTGTTCTCACTTTCAGATGATATTGTAAATAAAAAGCAGGCAGCATTATCTCCTATAAATGTAAACAAACTTGTTTGTCTTAGCGATTGGCTGAACAAGAAGTAGGACTGAGTGGACTTGTAGTGCTGAAGTTTTCCATTGTTTTATTTGAGTTCAGTTATGTTAAAAAAAATTGACATTTATAAGTTGCACTTTCACAGTAAAGAGATTGCACTACAGTATTTATGAGGTGAATTGAGAAAACCTATTTCTTTTGTTTCTTTTTTTACAGTCCAAATATTTGTAATAAGAAATTAACATAAAGTGACATAACATAAATTGTACACTTTGTATTCTGCATTGTAAATGAAATCAACATATTTGAAAATGTAGAAAACATCCAAAAATTTATAATAAACGTTATTCTATTATTAACAGTGTGATTAAAACTGCAATTAATCATGATTAATTTTTTTAATCGTTTGACAGCCCTAATTTTTACCCTTAGGTAACAGCTTTGCACTCATGTTAAGTTCAAGGTTCAAAAACACAGAGACACATTACATAGTCACCATCCCCTGCTGTTCAATTTACAGTCAGTGTGAGCTTCCATAAGATGTCCCATATTAAGATAAGACACTGATCTTGGCAGCGAAAGGGCATGGCAAGAATGGGTGATGCCAAGAATAACTGGTGACACCTGAACACACAATGAGGTATAACCTGAGTGAATGAGATAGATGAACACAGTAAGCTTTTGGAATAATGAAGGAAAGCATCCATTAAAACTTAGAGTGAGAAAAACAAGTTCAACAGAAAATAAATGTACTGTGATATAAACCTTTGAGGAAACCTTTAGAATAAAGTGTATGGATGTCACCTGAAGATCCAGTAAAGGCTTTCTTTAGTTTTTGTGGGGAAAAGGTTCTTCATATTCTCTATTCAAATTACCATACTCCCATTATATAAAAGCTCAATAAATGGCCATGTTGCAGACCAAGCACTTACTTATAAGGTGCTTTTTTTCTTGTTGCCACACTAGTTAAGAGAGAGGACTGAAACCAGCCTCCCAATTGGTCTTTTCCTTCCAAGTATAAATCCGCCCTTTGATCTGCACCTTAAAACAAAAATATGTCAACTGATTTTTTCAAAAAAAACAAAACGTCAGTTTATATTAGATTCCTAAATACCTGTAGTAGGTTCATGGCAAAATGAAGTAATCAGAAGAAATATTAACATGTGTTGTAGTAGACATATCTGTAAGCGGTTATAGAACACTATGTTTTTGTTCTGTGAACCAAGAACTAGTTTATTTACTAGTGTAAAAAAAGTACACAATGAATTGTTGAAAACAATAGACATTATCAGGCTAATTATCCCCAACTACTCAAGCAGCTAACAGACAAAATAACAGGTGGTCATTAAATGCTGAGAATCGTTAAACTCTGAGAATTTATAGGCAACAAACAAGCTTAGAGGCCCATGTGGGGCTCTAAGCTAACAAAATAATACTGAATTATGAAAATACAGGCTATTATAATATTGCCTATGTTGCACTCAGTACATTTCATATCAGGCTCTCAAGGCACTTTACAAATATTAATAATGATAAAACTGCAGGTTTCAATATAAACAATGAACAAACTGATTCATCGCTTGGTACGCAACTGTGCTGCCAACAGTACAAGTCGTGGGAACCCAAAAGTCTGAAGTTACACAGGTACTCAAAAGGGAGGGAGGTGGGAACTGGTGGTTATTCCATAGGCTCACAGTAGGAAATTTTTCTTGATTTTTAGCCAAAATCTTCCTTTAATCAGTTTCATTCAATAGCTCCTTTTTTCCTCCCCTTTGAACCACCTGAGACTATTCCTCTCTTTCTCTCTGGTGTTTACAGCCTTTATCTATTTGTTTAGCTTAATGGAAGTTTCGATATTCAGATCCATCCTGTAATAAAAAACAGTTCAACATTACAAAGGTCAAGGACATTCAGCCACTGCTAACTAAGGTGTGTGGGTGGAGGTTATGTTTTTCTATCACATTAATTTATTCCTTCAAGTAAATCATAAAGATCTAGTTAGAAAGCACAATAAAATTATTAATCTTTGCAACAAGAGACTGCAAAATACACGTAAAGACAAAATAAGCATAATAATAATTGTAGTGAGTAAGCAGGCCATAAAATGGATGCAGTTATAAAGCAATAGCAGCAATAACTTTGGCATCTATTACTGATTTACTGTATATAGAGTATTTTTCTCTGGCAAGTCAACTGCTAGAAAATTTCAATTCTTGCAATGTAGGGCAAGTAAAGAAAAGAAATGTTCTTTTAATAAGGGGACTCTAATCTAGATGACTGAAGAACCTAAACAAATGGTCTACAAATATCCACCCAATTAATCTATTAGTGTTGGTCTTTGTTGTCTGGTAGAAAGTAGATATAATGATATGCCTGCAAGGACAGCATGCCCTGGTGAATATACTTTGCATTTTTTATGAATTATTGAATATTATGTGTCTGTAGAAGTAGCAGTACCATGAGCCTATATTTCACATTAATTAAATAATTTATAATCTATTCAAATCTATTGGGTAGTTCTCATCTCAATTGTAATGAAAAAACAGCAAAGTTGTAGTGACTTTGTGTCAACTTTAATTAGAACAGAGATGTACATTTCTTAGCTATGTGCAAAATTATGTGACAGTCCTGAAGAGTTTTCAGTTGTTTTTTAAATTAATCAACTATAGGGCACATGTCCATTAAGGAGTGTATTACAGTTTATGATCCCTTTTGATAGGGGATTTCAGGATTCTATATCTTTGATCTTATAGACTTTAGCCTCTAGATTAAAATGTATTCTACTGTAATGCCAACGACAATTAGCCAACTTTTACTTTAAATCTTCTGGTCAGCACAAAAAGTTAAAAAGCACAGATAGACATGCTGTAAAATAATCACATTCATTCAGTGAAACATTAACAAGGGAGATAGAGAAAGAATTATGGTGCTGAAAGTTGAATTCTTCTCTTGCACTGGGGGTTAAGGTTTGATCCAAAGCCTATGGAAGTCAATGAGAGCCTTTTCCATTGAGTTCATCAGGTCCTCTTCCATGTTACCACAAAAACACATGTGCTTAAGTAGTGCCACTGAATTCAACAAGTTTAAATAAATTATTCACCTAATCTGAAACACAGGTGCAAAGAGTCATGCTATTTTCAGAGGCAAAAATTCTCAGAATTAAAAATGAGCAAGTAGGTTAGCTATCTTTGCAGATGTATCACTATACTCCATTTTCTCTACTCATTTGGATTAAACATAAATTTGTGCATAGCTCTTTGTGGAAACAGGACCTTAGGATGTAAATAGTTTAAGTTTTGACACAAAAACACGTCCATTCTACAGTTAAAATGTCAGAGATGCCAAGTTGTTTTTCAAATGCTATGACATTAATAGAGATTTATATATGCCTGGAAAAACGTTCTCACATTAGATTTATAAAAATGGACTGTTAATTCAAGGACCGATGCAGATGCTTGGTCAGGAATACCAAAAAGAGACCTGACGATCAGACGGCTAACAAACTGAATGAGATCTGCAGCAGCAGAAAAATGCAAAGTAGTTCCCCAGTGCATGTGCAGGAGCATCACATCCCAAACCAAGAGGACAACAGTTCTGATCCGACATTGATGGAATTGCATCCAAGATATCACAAAAATTTGGGCATATTTTTACAAGATGTAGATTTTTTTGGTTACTCTTCTCTGTCTTGAATTTATAGGAATGAAATGGTGAGGAAAGATTAAGTCAAACTAGATGTTTATATCTTAACTAAATGACTTCCTAAACATGTGTCTGAGAAACACACAGTACTACAAGTTCAGCATCTGAAAGATGAAACTCCCAAACTGGAGACTAATTAGTCAGGGCAACTCAAAGGGGTCTGACTAGGGAATAAAATGGATGACGCTGAGGGAAAATATTATGCTATGAGACCCTGGGGTGGGGGAAAACCAAACAAAAAAAATAAACCCAGTGAAGTCTATTCAAGCCAAATAAAGCTAGATTGGGCAAAACACTCACCCAGTTGTACCTTGTAGCCCCGCAACAACAGTGGGGATGGACAACATGATAATACATCTTTTCCTACTCTAATGTCTACGATGTAAATTGAAACAAATCTGTCACTTCTAATGTGGTAGCTTACAAATTTAAACAGTCAGGAAAACACATGCTTAACGTTGCTGAATGCACTACGGGAAGGAACTCGGATACTATGGTGATGAGCATGATATACACAGCATAGAACAAACTGTACCAAAGCAAAGCCATTTCCATTACAATTCATGCATGAATTAACTTGCATAGAATGCACAAGCCACCCTCTTCATTGTTCCCACCCAAATGGTTGTAGTAAATATGCAGAGAGGCCGTAAACAAAACCCTGTAGACAGAGAAAAATGGCTTTAAGCCATTTCCCAATAAGCAACAAATAAATGAACTACAACTATTTTTATTTCAATTTATTTAGAGCACCTACCCAAAAGCCATCATTGAATGCCAACCTGTATATATTTGTAATAACAATATTTATTATCCAGTACAGAGTTTGGTAGCTGGTTTTAGGAGAAGCTGCCTCTCTTCCCTGAAATCTGTGTTACAGTTGTTGTCAGCTGAGATGTTTCAGCTAACAGCCTCCTTAAATAGAAATGAGGCAACTGGTAAGGTGCTTTCCATCAAGGGATCCTCTGATTTGGAATCTACTGCTCTTAACCTGTCTGCTACAGGTGTTAATCTTTTTTTCCCCCCTCATGCACACTGCAGAGGATCAGATGCCCTATATCAATGTGGTGAGCAGTTTAGTATTTATTTCTGTTGTGGAGGATTTTTATTTTTAGTGACTGTAAACCAGAGAGCCAGGACAGCCTCTTGAGGGTAAAATAATGAATTCTTTTATTGCTGTAAATAAAATATTACCTTCCCATCCCTCAATTCCAGAAGGGAGCAAATAGCACTTATTGGTTATAAGTGGCACAATTTATATATTCTACATGGGTCTGATGCAAATGGCCAAGATTGGAAGTGTAGGGGGAGCCACCTTTGAAAAGCTAGTATCCCCGTGCAGCTTGCTAGGGACTCCAGTCACTGAACAATTCTTTAAACACATTTAAAAACCTACGGCTGCAAGACCTATTTTTTCAAAACTTGATGTATCTCACTTCCTCAAAGAACCATCATACAGATCACATACATGTTGAATTTAAAATCTGAATATGTGCATATCAGGTGGAATAATATTCTTTGCTCAGAAACCGCTAATCCAATCGTATTAGAAGTACAGTGGAAAGTCTTGTGTAAAGAACGAACCCTAAACCCTAAACCTACCCACCATCTCTGCCAAAACCAGCTGTTTAACTGGGATTCCTTGTTGCTCTGAAATTCTGACTGTTTGATAATCAGTTGTATCATTTTTTGTTATGTGCTTGAAGAAGCATCAGTGGTTCATTTCCATTAGCTGAACTAAGAGCAATAGAATGAAACGTTTGGGTCATTATCACATATTAAACCCTGCAGTGGTCTTGAATTTTACCTGCATTTATTGTCCTTTGTTACGGCTTTAGCCATGAATATCTTTCAGTAATCGCAAGACAATACAAACTGCAAGAACCTTTGTGAGAATTGTTGAGGTTGCTGAACTTTTGCAGGAAAAATAATAAACAGTACTTTTACATATATATGGCACACTATCTTTTGTAAGCCAGTATGCCATCATGAATTTGGCTACAGGAGGCTCCACTCACTGCTGTGATATTTCGGAAAAACAAAAAGGTTGCTCAAGAAATATCTTGGAAAAGGGAATCTCTGTGCATTACCTTTCACAGTATAATTGCTTTGTGTAGAAACATGGGAAATTAGTTACTGTTTCTGAAAGTGAAACCACATAAATGTAAATATTTATACTGTATTTTATAATATTCTAGATAAAGTTGTTTAATTTCTCCACTGCTGAAGGCCTTGTCCATAAAGACAGATGTTCCTTGCAATATATTAAACCATCCTTTACATCTAAAACCACTGATTCAATTTTTTTTTTTTTTGGCAACATGTTTAGCTGCCGCAGAAATCTGTAGCCTCAAATGATAACACATGCAACAAAAAAGTAGTGTATTTTTAAATTGTTAAACTTGGTTTTCTTCCCTTATGTACAGAACAATTATAACTAGTGTGCATTACAACTGCTCTTTTCTTTTGACTTCAGCGACTTACTCATAAGTTTAAATTTATGGACATGCTTAAGTACCTTGCTGAACGAGGCCCATGAGATTAACTGTTTTAAAAGGCAGATTTAAAAGTTTCTTCTTGCTTCAAGATGACTTTTACATGACCTATTATTGACCTATTCTCTTTTGTCTTCATAGAGGGGTGGTATGCTACTGTATAACCAAGGTTGCAACTGAGTTTCCATTATTATAAGCTTTATGTTAGTCACACAACAAAAATCCACAAAAAAATGTTAGCCTCAAAGTTGGTTGGTTAGGGGCAAAGATAGAATTTTTCTAAAAAAATGAAGTGAACTGGGCAGAGATGCTGAATTACAACACCCTAAATTAGAGGGGTTCAGAAGTCAAATAATATTTTAATTTAAGCTACTATCTAGCCAAGAAAAATAAATCTCCTCCCCGCCCCCATGGACAGTAAGTAGAGAAATGGAGGTTGCTCACCTGTAACTGGAAATTCTTTGAGATATGTGGTCCCTATCTGTATTCCACATGTGGGTAAACGTGCACCACATGCCTGAGATTGGAGATTTCTAGCAGTAGTGTGCCTTGGTCCACAAACCATGTTATTGCTCTCCTTGGGCTCCAGAACCAAGGGTATAAAAGGTGGTGCAGACTGGCATCTCTCCAATTCCTCTTACCATGAATCAAGTAAGATCTGAAGCAATGGGGAAGGAGAGTGGGTAGTGGAATATAGACAGGGACCACACGTCTCAAAGAACTTCTACTTACAAGTGAGTACCCTTCATTTGCCTTCAAGTGCTGGTTCCTGTATGTATTCTCCACATATGGGTGATTGGTAAGCAGTATTCAAACAGGAAGAAGTTGTGAGGACGCAGTTGGTATGAATGTCTGTAATACAGCTGTCCCCAGAGCTGCATTTGTAGAAGAGGCCTGGACTAGGACATAAGGCTTCATGAAGGTGTGGATGGAGCTCTGGTGGCTACCTGACGAAGTCCAGTATAGGTATTTTTCAAAGAGATGGTGTTGAGGTTGCCTGTGTTCTCGCAGAGTGGGCCCTCACCCCATCTGGGGAAGGAATACGTGCCAACTGATAACAGAGAGTGATGCATCCAGAGATCCCCTTAGAGACTCTCTGGGCAGATAACGCTTGTTTACACGATTATAGCAACAAATAGTCTCTGTTATTTCCTAATGGGGTTCGTTTTTTGCAGATAAAAGGCCAGGGCCTATCTGATGTCAAGGAAGTGCAATCTCTTTTCTTTGCTGGAAGCATAATGTTTTGGGAAGAATACGTCTAAGCGAATAGGTTCGTTCATGTGAAACTCTGAAATTACCTTGGGGATGAATTCTGGGTAGAGGTAAAGGGAGACTTTTTCCTCTATGAAATATGGTATATGGTGGGTCAGCCTAAGTGCTCCCAGTTTGCTCCCCCATCTGACATGAAGACAACCAAAATGGCAACCTCCATGGAAAGATGTGACATGGAACGCGGGGCCATCAGTTTAAAGGGTGGTCTGGTGAGAAGAGAGAGTACCAGGTTGAGGTCCTATTGCCGTGTGGGTTCTGCTACTGATGGAAAGGCCCTAATGAGACTTTTCAGGCAACAAACAGTAGCTGGGTGAATGAAGATCATGGGCTTCCATCAGGGGATGGCGGACTTGGAACAAACTAACAGGAAGTCCAGATGACCTGAGGGACAGGAGATAGTCTTAAATAACAGGAATCTCTGCTGATTCTGGTGATTTTCTGGTGGAGACTTCTACTGTGATTGGGGTAGTTAGGGTGGCCTTTGAACATGAACATTCTAGGTCTGACGCCCATCTAAATACCAGGGCATGAGATGAAGGAGGCCTGGGTTGGGACATCTGATCCTGCCATTCTCCTAAGTTAACAGATTTGGAGAGAGATGGATATGGATGGGATGACATTCATAGGAAATCCAGAAACCAAAACTGTCTTCACCACTTGGATGCAATGAGGATGACCCTAGCCCTGTCGTGACATATTTTCTGCAGAGGTAGCAGGAGGATCGGTGGGATTGAATGAGTAGAAGGAATGCATTGTGATAGACAGACTGCTCTTTGTTCTAGTAAGTTTGTATGTTTCCTGGCCTCCCCGAGGGAGGGATGCATCCAGGATAATGGTCACATCAGGTGTGGGTGTAAGGAAAGGAACTCTTCCATGCGCTTGTTCTGGGTTCATCCAGCAAACAAGAGAAGTTGTTACCTTGTATTCATTTCATGTCTGTCTGGTGAGTAAACAGACCGGACCCAGGCCTGCAAGCAACGCAGGTGGAGCCTGGAAAATGGTGTTATGTAAGTAAATGAGGCTACGGTAGCCCAGCCAGGAAAGACAGACCTTGACTGTGGCCTGAGGTCTGAGGGTAACTTGTCTTACCAAGTTGTTCATGGCTTGGAATCTTCCACAAGGAACAGGCCCTTGCTGCAGTCAAGTCTAGGGTCGCTCCTATAAAGTTTATGGTCTTTATGGGAGTCCAAGTGGACTTTTCTTTGTTGATGCAGATTCCCAAGGAATACAGCAGAGAGAGTAGGAACAGGGTTGCTGACTGGACCTCCTTAGTGGATCTGCCCATCAGGAGCCAGTTGTCCAGCTGTGAGGACTCTAGGCACTGTAGCTAGTTCAAATCGGAGCACTCTGCATTGGTAGTGCTCTTGTATTACCAGGAATCTGAGGAACCTTCTGTGGGTGAATGTCCACATGAAAGTAAGCATAGAAGCACAGGACTGCAAGGGACCTTAGGGTGACCAGATGTCCCGATTTTATAGGGACAGTCCCGGTTTTTGGGTCTTTTTCTTATATAGGCTCTTATTACCTTCCACCCCCTGTCCTGATTTTTCACATTTGCTGTCTGGTCACCCTAAGGGACCTTGAGAGGTCTTCTAGTCCAGTCCCCTGCACTCAAGGCAAAACTAAGTATTATCTAGATCATCCCGAACAGGTGTTTGTCTAACCTGCAATGACGAAGATTCCACAATCTCCCTTGGCAATTTATTCCAGTGCTTAACCACCCTGACAGTTAAGAATTTTTTCCAAAATGTCCAACCTCAACTGCCCTTGCTGCAATTTAAGCCCATTGCTTCTTGTCCTATCCTCAGAGGTTAAAGAGAACAATTTTTCTTTCATGTGAAGAGATGCAAACCACATGCCCTCCTCCAGAGAAGGCATTATTGATACCAATGTAACCATGAGAAATTTTGTTTTTCAAACAAAGAGAACTGAAATGTACTCAATTTACTGAACTCACTTCAATGATAAAGTGCACAGAACCAAAGATTAGCTGATGAATTTTTTCAAAGGTTATTAAGAGTTTTAAATAGGAGTGCTAGAACACATCAATTTTAACAAGATGGAAACAGGTTATCAGAAAAATCGCTGGAGATCTATGCTTTAAAAAAAAAAAAAAGTTAGTTCACTAGCCACACTGTATGTAGAAAGATAGCTCAAACCATAAACTGCTCCCTCTAGAGGGAGTGAGGGATGTAAGTAGAAAAAGGAGAATTTTTTCACCAAAACTGAAGTTGATTTACACACAGCTGTGTGATTAAGTGACATTAAGAAGTGATGTTTGCTACAACTAGAAAATCCTTCTGAACACTTATGGTTGACTCTAGCTTGAGAACGAAACGCAGAAAATTTATGTTAATTTACTAGATTTATCTATTCAACTGAAAAATTCCTCCCTGCTCTGCCAAATTCTCTGCTAGCTCCTCCCCATCCCACTCCCGTCCCCACCTCCAACCTTTTGAGATATTCAAGGCAGAGCCTGTCTTCTGGTTTTGGAAGTTCCCAGCCCATTTTGGACACTACCCAAACTTCAGATCTAAGATCATGAAATTATAGCACCTGTGTGAAGAGACAAAATGATAGTGAGGCGACAGTGCACCACATTTAGTATCAGCAACATGAATGCATGAAACAGACTAAATCAACAGTCTGTGGGGCATATTTCTATACTACACCCACAAGAGAGCAAACGTGGGCCTAGCTTCTCTAGAATGCTGAGTTAAGATAGTTCAGCTACCTTTACAGTGAGCTTCCTGACTTTTAAATTGTGGTACTTTTACTGACTGCTATGTCCCTGTAAGTTATACACCCTTAAGTTACCAATATGTACTCAACCTTACAGTTTTTTGTCTGGGATAGTAGAAAAAGATGGCACACAGTGTCTACCATATTTGGGTAATATTCCAATATATGCATGGTCACTATAGCCTTCCCATTTCTTTTGATAAACATGAATCAAATTATGATATGGTCCAGCTTATGCTACTATGAGGACTATTAGTGCAAGAAAATTTAAAAAGCAAAACAAAGCATCCTGTAGATAATTTTATAGAACATACTGCAGTAACAATTGTGCCTTTAATTTATGGTCATTCTTCAAGGATGTCTTTAGGGGTTTAGGAATGGAAATAGCTCTGGTACAGTCACTTTTTACAAATCAACTAGTTTAAAAATATGAACTTTAATGTATACAAGTGTCCTTTAGAAAATACACTGTTTGCTGATACCGTTGCCTTACTGCGTTGCTAGGAAATAAAATCTCTAATGCCAACATGTTTTACAATTCAACAAGATTGCTATCATACAGTTGTATACTCCTGGTTTAAAGTTCAACAGACTTGATGTACTGCACCAGCTTCTTACCCAGAAATGGCACCTGACTTTGGAGTCTCCTCTGGATATATCAAGAGCTTCTAAAATTTGAAAAAAATATCACTCCTTTGTTTTCTTGAGGTTGCTTACATGTACAACTCAATTGTCACTTTACTGTCTTATATTCCAATCATAGAATCTCAGTCACTAAACATTGCAGCTTTTGTAATGTCAAAAAGTAACTTATTAAAAAACCCCATTGACTGGTCTACTCCAGTTGTTCTCAAACTAGGGCCACTGCTTGTTCAGGGAAAGCCCCTGGGGGGCCAGGCCGGTTTGTTTACCTGCCACATCCGCAGGTTCAGCCGATTGCAGCTTCCACTGGCCGTGGTTCACCGGTCCAGGCCAATGGGGGCTGCGGGAAGCGGCACGGGCCGAGGGACATGCTGGCCGCCCTTCCCACAGCGCTCATTGGCCTGGAGCGGCGAACCGCGGCCATTGGGAGCCATAAGCAGCCAAACCTGCGGACACAGTAGGTAAACAAACCAGCCCGGCCTGCCAGGGGCTTTCCCTGAACAAGCGGCAGCCCTAGTTTGAGATCCACTGGTCTATTCAACAGCAAACATTTGCACTAGGAGACACAGTACAAAGTCAGAGCACGGCAAATTGCACTTGCTACACAAAATGATCAGAAGTGACAACTTCTGCATCGATGTACATTATTATAAGTGTGTAATTATGATTAACATTTTCAGCGGTAATTCTAGTCTTAGTTTATTTTGAATTAACGCATTTTAAAGTTTGTGCTGATGTGTACTGACTTTGTCTTTCAGAGTTATGTAGAAAGGAGGTCTGCACATTAGCAGTGAACTGCTTTCATAACAGGAACAGGCAATTTTAATTCTCTGCATCTTTAGTTTTTATTTTAAAAATGTGTATGGTACTTCACATGCCAGAATGATCAAGGGTAACTCATTGAAAAACATGAACTTTTACAATATTGAAAATGAATTTGCAAACATCAAATCCTGTTCTTAAGAAGCTTTACAACCAATGACATCATCTCAAATTTGCCACTGACCAACTCAACTCCACTGACTTCAGCAGTTTTGTGGACGACAGTAGTGCATCTAGCCCAACAAGCATTTCAAAAGAATATTCAACATATACCAAACTCCATACCTTCCAAAACATGAGCCCAGGAAGTTCCACTATCAAACCAGATATCCAGGACATCCTGTCCCTGTACATAATCCAGTACATCATGGCTACCAACCTAATGAAGTAACAGTTAAACTGTATTAATAAGAGTAAATAGAACATCCTGTACCTTTAACTGGAAGAAGGTGAGTGTCCCCAAAGTAGAAATAACCACAGAAGAATTTGGTTTTGGTCCACCAGTTTTGCAGAAGATGTCAGGAAGCATGCACACTTTGCAAGAGGTTATTTACAAAATTAGATGTGATAGTTACTTTTCAGAAGACTAATGACCCTCTCTCTCCCCCTACAAGAAGTAAGAAGCTAACGTGAACTGCATCCTAGACACATACTTTATATGTGCACAGTGGCTGAAGAATTCGGCCATGAAAGCAACATAAACAGTAGCAAGTACTACATACAAACATCAGAAAAACTAGCTTTAGCCAGCAGAAACATTTTGAGCCCAACTGTGGCCTCAGGTACCTGTTGAGAGTGCCCAGTGGAAATGCATCCTAAATTTCTGGCACCAATCTGACATACAACACTGAGATATAGCACAGTACAATACACAATCTGGATGTGCTCTCATTTGACACCTTATAACAAATAAAAAAAATCTTAAGGATCACAGAACTATCTGAGGGTTTAATATTGCTGCCCATCATTGTAGTCCTCAAGTGCCTTCAATATGAAATTAATAGCATTAGCTATATTGCACTTACTGTGTTACGAGAGATCTAGGTTGCGCCCTCTTCCTCCCACACACACACCAATTTCCACCCTCTACATTTACAACCAGAAAGTTACCTTTGCTGCAACCTTTCTTGGTAGAAGCTGTTCAATAGGAAGAGTCCACCATGCATCACTTCCATGCTGCTCCACTATTTTAATAACATTCTCAATGATTTCACTGTGTAAGAAGGAAACATTTTAGCATAGTTCAATCAAGGAGCTACTATAGATTCCTTAAAGTAGCTGAGACCCAAAGTAATGATGTATATTGGGATACAAACCAAACCCACTGAAGCAGAAGTTTTCAAGCCTGGACCATGAACCACCAGTAATCTGCAGAGCCTTTTCAAGTGGTCTACATGATGCAATATTTTGAGAAACATGCAGTGAAGGATTGGTGGACTGGGATGTGAGGAGGTTCTCTTTCTTATGATGTCGCCTGAAGAACCGTTGCACTAAACAATGTCTTGTATTTTACCCTTATAGATTCTTGAAGAATTACGAACTGCAGACTCACTGAGATTGTGGTTAGTGCATCAGATCTGGACTATTTGAGCTCTTCCCTCCCCCACTCCTTCCCACCATGCTGTTGCAGTAGTCTTGATTTTTTTCTTACTGAATTAGCTGCTCTCAATTTGCGGCCAGCACATCCCTCAGCCCATGCCCCCATTGGCTTTGAGCAGTGAACTGCGGCCAGTGGGAGTTGTGATCGGCTGAACCTGCGGACGCAGCAGATAAACAAACCGACCCGCCAGGGTGCCTACCCTGACAGGCCGTGTGCCAAAGGTTGCCAATCCCTGATCTAATACATTGTAGTTTTGCTTACCTGGAGCGTCTGCAGGCATGGAGCCCCTCAGCTCACTGTGGCTGTGGTTCGCCGTTCCCAGCCAATGGGAGCCGCAGGAAGTGGCGTTCCCAGCCAATGGGAGCTGCGGGAAGCGGCGCCACTTCCTGCAGCTCCCATTGACTGGGAACGGCGAACCACAGCCACAGCGAGCTGAGGGGCTCCATGCCTGCAGACACTCCAAGTAAACAAAATGTCCCAACTCGCCAGTGGCTTACTCTGACGGGCCAGGAGCCAAAGTTTTCCAACCCCTGAAATATAGGGTCGGCTTATGAAAGGGCCATACAGTTTTTGCTATTTCTACCTATCCATTTTGGGGAGGTCGGCTTATAAACGAACAGGCTAATGAATGAGTATATACGTTTACAAAGAAGAATGTCCTAAAAAGGAAAAAACTTTTACAAGCATATTGTTTTAAATAATCAAACATCTTTCGCTCACAGGCTAGGAATTAAAAAGACCCCATCCTTCCCCACACAATCCTATTTTATGTCCAATTTCTAAAATAACACTAACATGTACCGTTTATTTTAATAAACCACGAAGTCATTTCAGCCTATTGAACGATTTCACACGTACAGCAGCAATTTCATGCTCCTGCTGGCATTTTAATAAAGATTTAATTCTTCTATTTTTTGCCTACCAAGTCAAGTTTAAAGCTTTCAGTGAAATTCTACTGAAGTTAATGGGAGTTTTGTCATTGATATCAGGGGGCCATGTTTTCACCCTTTGCATTTTTCCTGCAACCAGTAAGGTAATCTCTCGCAGCCTACACACACAACTAAATGGGAGCCTGGAACTCCCAAGTTCTACTGCCAATTTCACCACTTACTTTTTGTGGCCTTGGGAGAGTCACTTAACCTCTTTGTTTCAGTTTCTCAATTTTCTACACGACTTTGGCCTTGTCCACGCTAGGGTTTTTTCCTAAAATTGTCCACAGTTAGCAACTGTGGGTACTTGTGTGTAGCCAAGACACTGGCAGATGCCAGCACTTCAACTTGTGTGTTATGACACTGCGCCAGAAAGGGTTAAGCAACTAGCAGGCTAAATGACCCAAATTGAACCTTTAAAGACATATCAGAAAAGTATATAAATGGTAATTAGGACCATTCCTTATAGATAGCTAACAAAGCCATGTTTGACAGACTACAGCTTTGAAATGTAAACCTGTATTTTTAGAGAACTGGAAGAAGATAGTGATTGTATTTACATCTATAACTTGTTATCCTCCAACAAGTTATAGATGTAAACAGTGTAACCCAAGATTCATGTCTGTTACAAATTCTATTGATTCAGCAATCAAAAGGAGATATTAACATTAAGTTGGGTGTACTGATATCATTGTCCATATTTCTCACTGAAGTTTACTACAAACTGTCTATGAACTGCTCAGTTACCTACGCTGATGAATGCATCTAATTACCTGTGTATACATTGGAAATAGGAAGTTTTACTTCAAAGTCACTATTCTTCATCTAAGGAACACCTGCTGTCAAGAGGCTACCAATAGCCTGCCAGAGATCTACAGAACTCTAGGGCCCCAGTCCTGTATCTCAGATCTGCTTAAGCTTGGACAGGGGAATCTTGAGTCACAGGATTGAGGTCTCCAGCTCCAGTCTGGATCACCCTGCTAATTCTCATGGAAGAATCTGAACAAACTCGCTAAACGGACTGCCTATTTTGGATTATAACCTAATGAACTGATTCTGGAATAAACTTTTTGCAACTCAGCAGCTCACCATCTTTAACATGAAACTGACTTAAGAACTTTATTCACATCTGTATGTATACTGATCTTTTAACCAATACTCACTCTCTTTTCTTTTTTAATAAATCTTAGTTTAGTTAATAAGAATTGGCTGTAAGCATTTATTTGGGTAAAATCTGAAATATTCATTGACCCAATGGATAATTTGTCCAATCCTTTAGGACTTCATATATGATAAACAAGACTTTCAGTAATCCTCATCATATTTGACTTGGCTGTCTGGGTGGCAGCCCAAGGCTGGGTTGCTTTAAGGGAACTGTGTTTTTGGCTTTGGGGTAACCAGTAAGGTATTATAAAAGCTGTTTTGTTGATGGCTTGGTGAATCTAATTAGAACCACCACCAGTTTTGGGGATTGTCTGCCCCATTCTTTGCAGTTTTCCCTGATTGAGACATCTCAGCGTGGCCCCTCCAGGCAACAATGGTCAAAGTTGTGAAGACCTCTGAGCCCAGTTTAACACACCAGCAGCTACCTGGCACCCTTTCTAAGTTAGTGGAGCTGGACAAGTAACAATAGTAAGACATTTTAGGAAACTAATCCTTGTGAAAATGCATCCCAAGAAGGAAGGGTACATTGTGAAGATATTTTGTAAAATGCTCTAAATACTTGCCAATTACCACCACCACCCATAACGCTGGAGGAAACTGCATTTCTTGCACTGACTTGAAGTTCAGTGAGGAGCAATGTCAGGAACTCTGCTATATACCCAGAGGGCAATGCACCACAATCAATCAACACAGTACAGTGCCTGCGTGGACAGAAGACCATTCCAAACAAAGGTTTTGGTCCAGAACAGAAGTAGACGAGTCAATTTTGGACTGGATTCTTCTACATTAGGAGAGGTAGGTCTCCTCTATGCATCCCCCAGCTCATACTAATTCATGTTCTCTGGAAAACCAAACAAGACAATGTCAAGCTTATTCTGATTGCGCTGGCCTGGTCTGAAGAACACTGGTGCTTGGAACAACTTAAACTATGACAAAGAGTCTGTCTCTCTCTCCCTCCAATTCTAGGGCTAATGACCCAGCAGAGAGTTTGGATTTGCCATCGAGGGCACGTGATGGTGTGACCTGTAAGACTTTGACACATCTAGAACTGACTTTTTTTGGGGAAAAAAAAGAAGTACAGGAGATTCTATTAAACTCCAGGAAGCAGTCAACTCGCCTTGTTGTTATAATAAGTGAAAAAGACTCTTTCTGTGGGTAGCCAACAACTTCATCAACCCCGCTTCAGCTCCTTTTCAATACATACTGGAGCACTTCAACTTGCTTCATCTGAAATCCTTGGGACTCTCCATATAATCAGTAAGAGTACATCTTGCAGCCACCTCAACACATTACAGCTTAGTTGAACAAAAGACAGTATAAGCCACAGTAAAAAGGAAATATTCTTGGAAGGGCTTAGTGTGTCTACCCTCCAGTTAGAGAACCTGTGGCTACATAGGTCCTCTCTCTAGTACTTTCGCGGTAGTCTCTCTCATTAGGTCTCTCTCCTTAGGGAAGCATAGCAACACACTTTGGATGCTCAATTTATTTATATAGGTCTAAGGAATACAGAAAATCACCTAGACTGTTTGTCTCTTAGATGGAAAAGAGTAAAGCTCAGGCAATCACATCCCAATACCTTTTTAAGTGAGTTAGACTCTATTAAATACTGTTATAAACGGTTCCTCTTCCCAAAGGGCTTAAAGCACACTTTGTTAGAGTGAAGACTGCTTTTATGGCCTGCCTCCGAAGTATTTTCATGTTAGAAACCTGTAGAGCTGCCACTTGGACCTTGATTCATACTTCCTAAAACATTCCTCAACTCTGGCAACTAAATCAGATGCAAATTTGGCAATGGAGCATTACAATCTACTTAAATAGGCCTCCCTGTCCCACTGTACAGAGGCAGGAATGTTGCTCCCAAGAGTGCGAATGTGAAGAGGTCACTTTAAAAAAAGAAATGAAGGTTACTCACTTGTAACCACAGTTCTTCAGAATGACCTCTGCCCTTCCTGCTCATCTTTCCCTCTTCCTCAGAGTTTCAGTTACAACTTTGGACCCGAAGAGGCAGTGGAAAGAACTAGGGTGCTTGGTGTGTCATGTCCCCTTTTATAGCTGAGGACAGGGGACGGTGTGGGTACGGCAGAGAACCCCAATAGGCATCGCTACCAGAAGGTTCCATGAATCCAAGCTAAATCACCAGTGCCTCTCAAGAGCATGAATGTGCAGAGGCCTCATGAAGATCTTTGATTAATTTTTCTTGATCATTTTCTTAAAAAAGGATATTTCAAGTGTTCTGCTCTGGTGAAATCTAGATTTCTGCTGATTATGGGCGCAAGCCCTGAACATGCAGTCATTGGCAAAACTGCTATTGCTTTTTAAACAGAAGTTGTATCTTCATAGCAATGGCCCAAGACACTCACGTAACTCAGGAATTTGACATGTTATGGTCTCTCTATATGTAAAACAATGGAGAATCAAAAATTTGAACCAAAACTGAACTACCAGCATTCAAGGCGGCCTCCCTCAGATTTCTGGGATGTGCATAAATCCAAAGAAAATAACTCAGTTTTGACATTGCTAATGTCCCTACAGTATACTTATTACAACGTATAACTCCAGTTCATGTCAAGTGGAATTGTTCTTGAAGTAAGTCACAGAATAGAAATACTAATCAGTCTTGATTAATAGCTCTTGCATCAAGTTGGAAAAGTTTCACAGGCTGTGATCAAGGGGTCTTATCCTTAGCTGGTATGGATAAATAATAACCCCAAAGAAGCCAGCAAAATTGTTTCTAGACTACAGTCTAGAGAATTGATACAGGTTTAGCTAGTGGGCCAAACTCATCCCTTATGCAACATGGGGTAACAGCACTTCAATGGAGAAGCATCAGGGATAAAATTAGTCCATACATTTTTAAAACATCCATCACAACGTTTAAGTGATCATACTTTCAGAACATTTAGCACACAACTATAACAACCTTTCTTCAATAAAGAGCAGACTGACCTAGAGTCTTAAGATGTTTTTGCAGTGGAGTTAAAGGTGATTTCTATTATTTTCAATTGGCCTACTCCTGAAATGCATCTTGCACCACCTGCAAAAGGTTAACAGCCTCAAGCACTTACTCAGAGATTCTAAGGCCAGAAAGGACCATTGTGATCTCCTGCATAACACAGGCCATAGGACTTCCCCCAAATAATTCCTAGAGCATAGCTTTTAGAGAAATACCCATTCTTGATTTAGAAGTTGTCAGTGATGGAGAATCTACCATGACACTTGTGAATTGTTCCAATGGTTAATTACTTTTACTATTAAAAATGTACACCAGTCTGAATTTGTCTGACTTTGATTTCCAGCTATTGGATTATGTTATGCCTTTCTCTGCTAGACTGAAGAGGCTATTATTAAAGATTTGTCAAGGCACGCCTTGACCTCTCTTTGTTAAACTAATCAGACTGAGTTCCTTGAGTCTATCACTACAAGGCATGTGATCTAATCATTTAATCATTCTCACGGCTCTCCTCTGTATCCTCTACAATTTAGCAACATGCTTCTTGAATTCTGAGCACTAGAACTGGATACAGTATACCAGCAGCGGTCACAACAGTGCCAGATACAGAGGTAAAATAACCTCTCTACTCCCAGTGGAGATTCTCCTGTTTATACATCCCAGGATCCCATTAGCTTTCTTCGTCACAGCATCACCCTTGGAGATTATGTTCAGCTGATTATCCACCACAACCCCTAAATCTTTTTCAGAGTCACTGCTTCCCAGGGCAGAGTTCACTGTTCTGTAAGTATAGTCTACATTCTTTGTTCCCAGATGTATACACTCACATTTAGCTGTATTAAAACATATATTGTTTGTTTGGGCCCAGTTTGACAGATTTCTAGCAGAAGCTAGTTCCAGAGCTAGGGACCTACCACAAACACTGCCCTGGGTGATATAGCTTTTGAGCACGCTTACTGAATGCAGAGACTGCAACAGAGCATACAGAGTCTCTGAGGTGAAAGATTTTTGTCTGATGGAGGGCACTCATTCATCTTAGATACACAACTAGCCATGGTGATCCATTAATTTGTCACCTTTAGACTTGATTATGGTAACAAGCTCTATGTAGGCCTAAGCACAGAAGCCACCTGGATAAGAATTAAGATGTCTGCCTTCTGCGTGTAAGAAAGTTTGTTACACCTTTACTCAGTACTCTGCACTGGCATCAAATCCAGTCTCCAAGTGAAATTCAAGATGGTTGTCACCATCGATAATATTCTACAAAATCACCACCGTTACTTGAATGCCCATAAGCAGGGATGAGCCCAGTAACACTCCACAATTTCAAGCTATCTTGAAAAATTCTGTAGGAAGTACCCTTAATTGAGGGTCCTTGCAATTATGTTCCCTGCCACCTAGCATCATTTTCACCTTCCAGATTCAATCTGATCCAACATGAAGGTCGCAATCTCTATCATATACTGGGTGTGTAGGGTTATTTCTCTGTCCAAGCTTGAAGAAAATAAGATGTAGAGACAAGTGCCATCAACATATTGACACTGCAGCTCCCAGTACCTCACTAATCTATCCTACAGACTTCACGTGAACACTGAACAAGAGAGCTTGACAACATAGCAGAATGAGCCCTCCAAAAGAAGAGTAGTTGCACATGAAAACCCTCTGGACCTTGCTCTAGAAAGAGTGGACATAACCTCAGATCTCTGCTTACTCCTATCAGTCCCTACAGTCAAATCAGCTGCCTCTCATGAGCAGTGCTGGAAGAATTTCTGTAGAACTAGAAATACCAAGAGGGAAGTCTGACTGCTGTTCATCCACTGATATCAATGTTATTTCTGAGCCATGTCCACACTCTATGCCTGGTATAGTCTGATGGACTGTAATAGCAATTTGTGGGGGAAAACAACCTGAGCAGTCCATCAAATGAGAGCCACTAAGTAGGTCAAAACTCTTCTTTGTCAACAAGCAGTGGGTTTTGCAACCCTCAGGAGGGACAAGTTCTACTAAAAATGGCAGATGAATAATAGATCTGTTTAGCCCAATCAGTAGGAATTAAGTAACTTAAAATAGCAATGATGCCTTCTTCTAACTAAAAGATATTAGTTCCTAACTTAAGCTTTAAAAAAAAAAAAGAAGTTTAGAACAGATAGACTTCTAGTCTGCATCTGATTTTTAAAGCATATAGGAAGTGGTGATTGTACTGAAGAATGACAGCGAACGCAGTATCACATTTGCTGTAAGCTACCTCCTACCTATCTATATTCTGAATGACCAGTGTTTGCTCCAGATTACTTTGCCAGACAGACAGCCTCAACAGAATTAGGGGCAAAAAATTCTCCCAAATTTCTACATAGTAGCCATAAGTAAAAAGGTAAGAAAAAAGAGGGGAAATTCAGACACACATACGGAATGGCAAATTGTGTTATCTGTAATGAAGAATTTTGTCTACTTGTTCCCTGTAGCTCTCCAGAAGAAAATGCAACCTTGCAATCAATCTTCCGTGTCTGTGTGTGAATGGTGTTAGAAAATGTCCCTACCACCAGGTTTTGTCAACCCCACTTAGCATTGGTTTTCTCTACTGTTTCCATGAATACTTCTACATAGACATCATGGGTTGAACTATCCTTTTATCATGCATAATGTTATACAAAATAAAGCCTAATATAGTTCATTTATGAACATCAGTAGGAGTTTATTTTAGAGTGCAAATTCCCCTGAACCTGACGTGAATTACGACATAACTTTCTCTTCTACAATATAATAGCATTAGATAATGTCAGATTCTCCTGGTTACATTATGCAATTAATTATATGAAATAAAAGTAGTCAAATATTGACAGGTTTACTAATCATTAACCAGTATTCTCAGGTTTTTATGGTAGTCTGAAATCAACTAATTGTAAAGGTTCAGCAATTTGAAATTATTTATATCTCATTCAATTTCTGTAACAAACTCTAGGAGAATTTAAATATCACACAAAGTATTTTTAAAAAAGCGGTTGTATATAATATCTAAGATTCCAATAATGCAGCGTCTGCCCCCCATGAGAGATTTTAAAAGCCACTCCTCTGACCTCTCCCCAAGATTCTCATGAATAAGTGTTCTCCCTACTTTGTAGTTCTAGTCCACCTACTGTATGCATATTTTAAAAACTAATGTTAAAGTCTCTCAATATATAAATATATCAAAATGCCAGTGAAAAAAACCTCTCTCAAATAATTACTCATCACTCTACAATCTATAAGCTTCCATGTGAGTACAATAATTCATAGACTGAGCAATAAACCCCATTGTAAAACTTTGCCTTATAGTCATAGAACATATCTAAAAGAACTTGTCTTACGTGTCACTTGCTAGGTCTCTAACAGTGAAAACCCATGAGGTAATTCATGCTACCATGACACCAGCCAATCATTTTGAACTCTGATATTGCTTGTACTGACTGCTTATTTAGGGTGTTATCGGAAATTAAGCAGCATTAAGATGATTCCCAGCAGAAGAAAAAAAAACAGTTCCTGGTGTTCTCTAGTCCTCTTTCTTATTGTAAAATAATGAGTGCAAGGTAGAGTCTTTTTTTACATAGGTATCACTACTTCGTCGGACAGTAGTTCGCTGGACAGTACTTCGGAAGGGAAGGGGTAAGCTGCTAATGTTCTGAACTTATTGAAATATGTTTTAAATAAAGTACATTTGATAAAGTTATTTACTTTCAATTGTAGATGTATTTATACAAGAAAATTGTACATAGAAAATCCAGTCGCATGTTAAGTGATTATATACCTAACTAATAATAAAATCACAGGAAAAGGGGAGAACACTTTAGGAAATTTTATTAGTCCAATATAACGATTAATACTAATATTCAGATAATTAGTAAAGCTAAGTAGTAGTTACCTATAAAAGTTTGCACTTCGTATTTGTTACTTGAGGAGAGCTACTATTCTAAATCGTAGCTTTTAATTTAGTCTGTAGGATATTGTTACTTTTTCAATAAATCTAGGAAAAAAAGTAATTAAAATATTTACTTGAAAACCTAATGTTGGAGAACGACAATTGCATGAGTCAGATTGATTATTTAATTTGTTAAACTGTTGTCTTGTGCAGTATTTAAAATTTTACACACACACACACACTCACACTCTCTCTCTCTCTCTCTCCTGCTGCCACATTCTCATAATAACTATTTGAAAACTGCAATTATTTAATGTATAACTTCTCTTCTCTCTTATATAGGAAGTAGGAATTTGCCATTTTACTGAAACTTTTGAACTCGACTTAACTATGCTGAGGAGGTAGAGGTACTTTTTTGTGGGATTTAATATTTATCTGCATTAGAACACCATTTAGATTACTTTTTAATGCTGGAAGACTATGCTTGTTGCTGCATGCCCAAAATGTCTGCAATGGCACATGTGGATGCCAGTAAGCGAGCAGATTCTTAGAGAGATGAAGCATTAAAGGTCACTGATGCAGAATTAGAATCTAGTTCTTGTTTTTAAAATGTAAAACAACAGCAGAATTGCAAACTTTTTTAAAGCTTACTGTCCTAGGGCATGCAACATACATCCTGCAAAATAAGAATGCTGCTGACTTTAAAATGGCAAGTCCATGGGCATACCCACACTTGCACAGAAAAATACTGGTTTATTTTAACAGAGTTACTATTTTAAGATAAGTATGGGGAATCATTCAGGACTAACCAACAGTGTTATCAGATGTAACAGCAACTCCATGTGGACTACACTGACTTCCAGTGGAGATGCTGTTACTTTTGATATCTACTGACAGAATGTGGAGCAGCCACACACATTTATACACCATTGGAGTTAAAAATATAAGTGCAATTTTAGATCAAAGCTCTTTGTAATATTGTGTTATATAAATGAATGATTCAAAATTATAAGTCTGAATATTTAAAAGACATTAGAAGCTTCATGTACCATATCATGCTACATACTGTAATGTATGAGAACCAACTACAATAAAATATGTAGGACCGCTGTACATTTTATTAAGAACTGGTGTACAGGAAAATGACCTATGAATTGACAGACTGTGTCTTCTAAATTTGTCTGTCACTTCTGTAGGCCAATATTCTGCATGCCTTAACTGCTTTGGAACCAGAAGTCTGCTATGACTAACTTAGAGAAAATTTATCTTCTGCTGTACTGCAAAATATTTAGAAGAACAAACTGTGCAATACTTATTTTTAAGTCAATGCTCATTATTTACATTTTCTTTTAAAAAGAGCAACAGATGTGGCAGCCAAAGAGAATAAATCTAATTTTCAATCATACAGTGTACAAGTCTTTTCTGTATTTTACTCTTTAATCTCATGTGCTGTATTGACCCTTAAGCACCCCCACATGCCACTTTTTGACATTCATGAATAATGGGCTTGCACAAAGGTGGAGTTGCTGATCTACTGCAATGTTTTCTCCATAAAAATGCCCCAACAATGCCACTGTTCATACAACTCTGGCGACATGCCACAGCTCAAAGGTTTACAAAGGCACACCTTTTGGCATATGTTCTTGGCCTTTAAGATAGCTATAACGAAAGGAGAATTCCTATCCGTCACTACCTTCAAATACATTCCCTGTTGCCCAGCTAAATGTATGCAATCAGTCCTATTTGTGCATGTTATGGTGTTTATCTATAATTTCAGAGGAAAATATTGCTTAAGGCACATTTTTATAGCTTGTTAACTGACTGCAAAGTTGTGCTACATAGGAGTTTTTTTTTTTTTAAATACTAAACTGTCTATTTTTCACACAATTCTGGAATACGAAACACAAAAATACTTTTTTAAAAGGCTACTTTCCAGATGCACTGTAATGGCTCCTGCAGAGGAGCCATACTTTATTGTGTAAATATATATCTGAAGCCTTTTTGTAAATGATTTTTTAACTAGATGAATGACTTCCACAGGTAAGAGATTATCTTAACCCAATATACAGAGCCTTTACACATTTCTGTCCAAGAGTACCTCGGCACTATTTGCATGCTGATAATAAATACCATAAACAGAGGAAGTGAACAAAGAGAATTGTGTGCACACCCCACACACATTGACTAGCTTTGCATAGAATCATAGGATTGGAAGAAACCTCAAGAGGACATCTAGTCCAGTCTCCTGCACTCATGGCAGGACTAAGTATTATCTAGACCATCCCTGATAGGTGGTTGTCTACCCTGCTCTTAAAAATCTCCAATGACAGAGACTCCACAACCTCCCTGGGCAATTTATTCCAGTGCTTAACTACTGTGACAGTTAGGAAGCTTTTCCTAATGTCCAACCTAGCAAAACCACACTTGCTGCAATTTAAGCCCATTGCTTCTTGTCCTATCCTCAGAGGTTAGGGAGAACATTTTTTTCTCCCTCCTCCTTGTAACAACATTTTATGTATTTGAAAACTGTTTTGATGTCCCCTCTCAGTCTTCTCTTCTCCAGACTAAATGAATCCAATTGTTTCAATCTTCCCCGGTAGGTCATGTTTTCTAGAACTTTAATCATTTTTGTTGCTTTTCTCTGGACTCTCTCTAATTCATCCACATCTTTCCTGAAATGTGGCGCCCAGAACTGGACACGAAAGTCTAGTAGAGTGGAAGAATTATTCTGTCTCTTACCTACAACACTCCTGCTAATACATCCCAGAATGATCTTTGCTTTTTTTGCAACAGCGTTACACTGTTGACTCATTTAGCTTGTGATCCGCTATGACCCCCAGATCCCTTTATGCAGTACTCCTTCCTAGCCAATCATTTCCCATTTTGTGTGTGTGCAGTTTATTATTCCTTCCTAGGTGGAATACTTTGCATTTGTCCTTATTGAACTTCAGTCTATTTACTTCAGACCATTTCTCCAGTTTGTCCAGATCATTTTGAATTTTAATCCTATCCTCCAAAACACTTGCAACCCCTGCCACCTTGGTATCATCTGCAAACTTTATAAGTATAATCTCTATGCCATTATCTAAATCATTGATGAAGATAATGAACAGAACCAGACCCAGAACTGAACTCTTCGGGCCCCACTTGATATGCCTTTCTGGCTTGACTGTGACCACTAACAACTACTTTCTGGGAATGGTTTTCCAACCAGTTATGCATCCACCTTATAGTAGCTCCATCTAGGTTGTATTTCCCTAGTTAATGAGAAATATCATGCAAGACAGTATCAAAAGCCTTTATAAAGTCAAGACATACCACAAATGTAACGCTTTGTCCCTATCCATCAGGATTGCATACTAAATATAAAGTGTATGCCATCTTAGAACCATATTTGTAGAAATGGCATTATTAGGTTCCATACCAATTGTGTCTGACTGATTTTCATATAAAATTTTTTCAGTCCTGAAAACTCGCCCTGAATTCTGGAAATCAAGTCATAAGAGACTCGGCAACCAATTTCCACTCCCCTTCACCTATACAATCTTATTATCCTTAAATGGATTTGTACAGGGGTCACTAAGGGCATAAGTGTAACTCAGCTGTATTCCAGTTGTGTATCTGAAGGCAGGAACTGACTCAGAAAATCAAATATGGAAAGTAACGACTCCACAACGCCATTTTTACAAAAAGTCATCTTTTAGGGTAGACTCACACTTTAAAACCTCTTCCCCTCAAAAAAAGCTAAAGGAAGTACCCTGATCATGAAAATAAAGAGCTCAGCAAAAGGGATAGCTCAGTGGTTTGAGCATTGGCCTGCTAAACCCAGGGTTGTGAGTTCAATCCTTGAGGGGGCCATTTAGGGATCTAGGGCAAAAATCTGTCTCAGAATTGGCCCTGCTTTGAGCAGGGGGGTGGACTAGATGATCTCCTGAGGTCCCTTCCAACCCTGATATTCTAAGAAAAGTTTCCGTTTAAAAATTAAAAGCAGTTTAGGTGTAAGAGACAATCAGAAGAAAAACACTTTGGAAAATGTTAAAATTCTTGGGGGGGGGGGGGTTGTTGTTGTTTGACTGATTTGTTTTTAAGTACTAGGCTGAAATGTACTACTTGTTTTAAAACTCAGTTCAGATTTTTTTTTATTGTGAACTCATAAAAGCAGAAAGATAATAGGAGTGTCATATATAAGACACAAGAGGTAATTGTCCTGCTCTGCTCAGCACTGGTGCGGCCTCAGTTGGAGTACTGCATTCAGTTTTGGGCACTACGCTTTAAGATATGGAGAAACTGAAGACAGTCCAAAGAAGAGCAACAAAATGATAAAAAGAAGATTTAGAGCAACCTGATCTTTAAGGAAAGGTTAAAAAACTGGGCATCTTTAGTCTCGAGAAAAGAAGATTGCGACAGGACCTGGTAACAGTCTCAAATAATGTTAATGGCTGTTTTAAAAAGGATGGTGATCAATTGTTCTCCATGGCTATGAAGGTAGGACAAGAGGTAATGTGCTTAATCTGCAGCAAGGGAGATCTAGATCATAGGAAAAAATTTCTAACTATAAGGATAACTAAGCACTGGAATAGGCTTCCAAGGAGTCCCTGTCATTGGAGATTTTTAAGAATAGGTTAGACAAACACCTGTCAGGGATGGTCTAGGTTTACTTGGTGCTGCCTTAGCATGAAGTGGGATGGACTAAATGACCTCTCAAGATCCCTTCTAGCCCTACATTTCTGAGTTTATGATAAGCAGGTTTCCTTAACTCTAACTGTACTAGATGGTGCTGGAAAGGTTTACATATGAAAGCCTGTGACCTAACTTTATGGTAACAAATACTCAAACAGGAAAGATTAAATGGCCTCCAAGTTAACTCTGAAATAGGCCACAGGTTTCTTATTCTGCATCTGACTTGGCCATCCCACTTTAGTCTTCTCATTTCATAGGCATCTGTCAACTTTTCAATTTCAGAAATTATTGTAACAAATAATTGCATAATTGAGTTCAGAATGCTGAGATTACAGGTCATTATCTGTTCTAGCTACAGGATGCAGTTCTTTACCTTTAATACTGATGTCTAACATCAGCTCTCCTGAAAAATCTATTAAAGCAGAGACAAACATCAAGGAGGCAGCTCAGCTCACTGCTGGTTAGTGGTATGAGACAGACCTAGACCACTATCTTTAAACCACATTCATTAATGAGACATTGGCCCCTCTAGTTCTTTTAAATGAAAAAAAAAAAAACAATATAAAATTAACTATGCCAAAAAACACAGTCATGAACCAAAATAAATTTGCTTGCACTTCAGTTGTTTGGAGTTTTAATATTTTCTATATCAGAGCAAGACAGGTCTCTTATTTTTTATATGAATAAAATAGATACCTGTTTATCAGGGATTCTCCTGTTGTCTTATGATGGAACACTGGAATCGGAACACCCCAACTCTTCTGTCTTGAGATGCACCAATATGTCCTTCTGTCCAACATTTCTAGCATCCTATTCACTGCTGATGCAGGAATAAATTTCACTTTTTTTAACAATTCCTATGAAATAACCACAACTACAGTTATTCAGGGTTGGAGAGAATTCAGAATTTAACAAAAAGATACTATTTATTCTCTCAGGGCACAAAGAGTTACCGGCAGAAATCCTCACATATTGATATAATATGCTCCAAGGTGATACCTCATGGATATCATCAACACCAGTTACTTTATTTTCTGCTTGAATCTACCTATCTGAACTACTTACATGACCCCTGCTACCACGCACCTCACAATCTTTAATGTATTTATCCTCACAAGCCCTCTATTATCCCAGTTTTACAGATAGGGAACTGAGGTACAGAGAGGTTAAGTGATTACAAAGGTCATACAGGAAGTCTGGGCTTGAGTGGAGGTATTGAACCCAGCTCTCCCAACCACTGGAACCTTTCTTCTTTGGAGTCTTAAATGGAAAATGGCATAAGCGCACAATTAGTCTAAAGTTGGTGGCAAATAAATGAAAATGTAACTGCTGATAATTTCCAAACTAATTGTTAATAAGACTGTGATTGCTATCAGCTGCAAAGTCTTTGTAAACACTAAGGGAGGAAAGCATACTTTTGAAGTGGAATGTACACGTTATGCAAAGACCCCATATGATAGTAATGTCCTTTACACTCCCCCAAATAGCAAACAATGTAACAAAGTGTAGTACCTGGGCTGTAACCTTGATATTTGCTGTGTTTACAAACCACTGTTTGCTTGCACGAATAATCACTGGTTTCTTAGTCCTCCAGTCATATGGGTAGCTATGTACACATTTCTCCTCTTTTAATAAACTCTTTGCTGCTTGAAGCATCTGAATGACTATTGAGAGTGAGAATTAAGAGTCAGAGGTAATAAGAAATTAGATTAACACAACACTACTGCTGCTAACCCCACTTCTTTCCTTTCCCCAAAGTCCAATTCCGATCCTCCTGATAACAGGAAGTGCCAATATTTTGTCCACTGTAAGATTTGTTTGGTTTACATGAGCCTTCAAAGTATTTGACAGAATATTGACTAATTGAACACAAGATACTAACCAGCTTCATTTCCTTCTTCCAGTACAGCCTTGTTTTGAAGCTCAGGACCTGCAGCTTCTGTAAAAAATCCACCTTCATCCACCAGGCAATCCTAAAACAAGAATATTTTTAGTAATGTCAAAATATCAAGGGACTATTGTATTTCTATTATTTTACAAGAATCTGAAATTATGAACTAAGATTGCAGTATAATATACCATACATCTGAATCAAGCTGAGATATAAGGTGTCACTTTTAATATTCAAAGGTAATTATGATGTAACAACCCTGAAATTTGCCAACATGCCACTGAGCCTGAATTCTCAGCATAGGATGAACTCCACTGAGTTTGTGAGGATACAACATTCTGTTATTGCCCCAAGTCAAAGAGTACTATTCCACTTAATTCTTAACAGATAGAATAACTACAAGCAAAACAGAAGTACACTTAGCCTAACAGAAATAATGCCAAGGAAAAAATCTTAAGTACAAGTTAGATCATGTCAGGTTCAGCTTTAAAACACTATATTAATCCTTTCTGCCAGAGCTCCTAAAGCACCCAGATATTGCAAATTGATTACACGTACGGGGATCACTTCATCCATCACTGAAACAGACACTTCTGAGGAGGAGGGTGTCAGCCTTTATATAAAGCAGAACACTAGCTCAACAGAGAAGGCAAAAAATACTTTATCCATTTGAAGCTACAAGGGAAGGCAGACGATTTCCCACATTGGAAATTTAGCACCAGTCTTGCAAGAAGCGAGGTGAGACATTTTTGGCAAGAAGCTGCAAAAATCTCACTTTTACGTTTAATCCAAATCTCTGTCACCTTCCACAGAACAGTACCCCAGAACATTAATCAGTGCTGAACTAATGCTGCTGCATAAGAGTGAACAGCACCACCGAATCAACTATCAATACTACTACAGACAGTATGATTCAGCGGATCCTAGACTGTAAAATACAAGAGCTGAGTTCTATTCCCAGTTCTGCCACTAGTTTGCTGCATGAGCAATGGCAAGTCACTTAGCCACTCTTTGTCTCAGTTTCCCCTCTGTATAATGTAAAGCACTTTGAGATGTATTTAAGCAAATACTCATCACCATCTTCTAGATTTTCCTTGGACAGCTCTCCTCCAATTACTAATTCCTTTATTCACACAAATTCCTTTATTCAAGAGCTGATCAAATTACACTCTGATGATCTCACAGCAAGAAAAAAAAACAAGCCAACAGAAATCTAGAATATTACAAAGAAAAATTTACATATTATAGAACTGTAGTTAATTATTTGTCTGGTAAACTACTTTTTCTTTTAAGCAATTCCCATAAAAGAGGATGAATTTATTTCTTTACTAACACTTTTTACATTTACAGAACATCTTAATATAATATATGGAGATATACCTATTTCATAGAACTGGAATGGACCCTGAAAGGTCATTGAGTCCAGCCCCCTGCCTTCACTAGAAGGACCAAGTACTGATTTTGCCCCAGATCCCTAGGTGGCTCCCTCAAGGACTGAACTCACAAGCCTGGGTTTAGCAGGCCAATGCTCAAACCAGTGAGCTATCCCTCCCCCCTCTTTGCTCCTCCCCAAGAAACTCTCAAAGACCTCAAAGCTCCTTGGAGAGATACTAAAAACAACAATTACCTATATTACATGGAAAAACAAGGCAGAAAAAGTTGCAATTTGCAACTGATCTCTCTGTATTTATAATTTAACTTCTCCAAAAAGGAGTATTCCGTTCCACTGCTACACTACCAAGTTTAGGTAACAATTGGCTGAAAAGCAGAACCATTTTTACTACTTATGTTTTTAGAATCCAAGCCTTTGCTCTTCCAAGGGCAATGCTGTTTACAGCAGGTCTCCAAGTTAATCAGTGACATTGAGATGGTTACATATAGGCATCAAAACAAATTTTAAATGTCATGCAAAATGTGTAAGTTATGCGACACTTAACATTTTAGTGGTCTGTGACCAAAAATATACAGATTAAAAACGAGGAAAAAACCAACCAAACAAAAGTACCATGGGCAGCTGGTGATGCGAAGCTACACTGTAATCCTCCATACCATGAGCTGGGGCTGTGTGAACTAAACCTGTTCCTTTTGCCATTGTCACATGATTTGCTGGCAAAAAAGGGGACTCTCTGCCAGGAATTGTGGGATGAGCACAAGAACCATTTTCCAAATCAACACCTGAAGCAAAGAGAAATGGGATATTCAACAATTTATGAGCCCAGCTTGTGTTTTTCAAAATTAGTCATAGAACAAAAAAATTACAATTCATATACAAAAATGCAAATATCCATACTCTGATACAGTTTTTCCTATCCACCCTCCAGAGTACTGGGCTTTCCTGTCTCCCCATTTGTGCCACTCCTACACAGACACACCCCATCCATCCAGGAGAATATTGTTTTTTTCTGAGCCAGGCAAGGCTACTCCAGAAGAAGTTGGGCTATATAAGGCACTCCTAGCCTACAGGCACAAAGTGCATTAGTTGCTGTCCTAGGTCTCAATGTACCAGAACCCAATATTGAACTCTAGTATCCAGGATGGCGGTATAATATACTGTGATCTAGTGGTTTGAAGACCAGGCTGGAGACAGTAGACCTGAAATCTTTCCCCAGCTTTGCTTCTAACATCCCATTTGACCATATTTATTTATATATACACTGTATCTTTAAGAAGTTATAAAACAAAGGCTCATCTCAAACACTAGGCAACTAACCATTGTAAAGTACAGTGACATTAAATATCCAACATCTTCCCCTAAACCAGGCAATAAAAATGAACCAGATATCAAATTCAAACAATACTTCAAACCCTCCCAAATGCAAAGCCTTACTGCATCTCTCCCTCCCCACAAGCCTGGATAAACAGATTCAGGACTAAGATGGACAACTTTAGGTGTTAAAGGTAAACAAATTTGGGGTATTTCAGACGGTGGAGGAAGGAGGGGAGAAACAGGTTCCTAAAGTGAGGCTTTTTCATCAGTGCTCCATTTTAGTTCTCATTTCAGTTGCTGCAGGTCATTTGTAAACCAGAGTGACTTAAGCAGATAAAGCCAGGGCCACTTTGTTGATAGCTGAGAATGAGATTATCAAGTCTGGTCAAACCATTCCTCCTGTTGGAGGAATGGATAACTTACATCCCTCAGGAAATGGTCAGGTTCAATTAAACACTAAGAACAGGCCAAACAAAAAAATTCCTCACTCCATCAGGAAAGGCGTTCTGCCAGCTCTAATCAGAAGCAGTAAGGATAGGTCGATCACATGGGTAAAATTTCCAACTGACACCCACAATCCCAATTTAAATTCCAAATCACAAGTGTGGACAACTGCGTTACCAGCAATCACCTAGGATTGTTTAATGGTCCTCACGGTGATCATGAATTCCTGAGCTAACTCAGAATAGTCAACTACTTGTATGTTAACACCACAGAGCACTATCAGCCTTAGCACCTCTAATGCCTCCACAGTAAGGAATTTCAACAGCTCATTTTGCAGTGAAGCAGGCAGTCCGCACACCAACACCAGACCCATGTTAACTTTATTTGGGACTCTCATACAAGATAGACACGGTACATTTGAACCAATTTTGGGTTAGGAATCCACCTGAATTTCAGGATAGATGCAAAACAGCACCACCAAGGTAAACTGTATTCCTAGTCCACTCCTCATGTGCTATGCACTATATTCTGTACATAATTATCCTCCAACTTCTTATTTCCATTTTATAAACGGGATAACTTCTGTAAAGCACTTTGAAGTATATGGTTGAAAAGTTACTACACCACCACCAAGTTTTGATTATTCTTCAGATTATTTTTAGCTAAAATTACTATAAATACATGTGCAAAGTGTAGCTAATGAAACACATAAAGATACTTTACTTTCACATCAACATTTTAACAAATGCCTACAACATACTACCCTACAAATTAATATTCAGAGTATATTTAAACGCTTACCTTTACATGTTGAAATAACTTCAAATTGTGTGTCCAAGATGGCAGCTGTAGACTCAACTCTATTTGCAGCCAGAATGTAACATTCACCAGTATTTGCACATTTTACAATGGAATAGCTACAAGACAAATGTATTAAATATAATAAATTAGAAAAAAATCTGTATTAGCAAACATGTTTTAGTACAAAATTTAAATTGTTTAGACATTTGCTGCTTTTAAACCATCTGAAAATGTGATTTTAACTACAAAAATCCTACAACTGTTTCACACTCAAAGCTCCAAATGATTTCAATAGAATGAATGCAAAAGCAGGCCCTAAAGTAGCAATAACTTTAGAGAACTAAAAATAATACAGAATAATTAACTTCTTAAAAAGGAGATGGGAAAAAGTCTGAAATTGAGTTACCTAAAAAATTAAAAATGCCATTAAATAAACCTAAAATGCCTATTACTTCAGCCTTGCTATTAAGAGCACTGCAACTTTGCTAATAGATATTGATACCGATGGTTAAACAAGTTAAATACATACTCTGAATCTGGCATATAACAAATAGCTTGATTGGCAGGAATAGTCCAGGGCTGGGTGGTCCAGATTAGCAAACTAACAGTTGAACATCCAGCTAAAGATGCAAATTAACAAATATGTTATTTGTCGTAAAATCCAAAGATATCAGAGTCTTAACAAGAACTAAATATTACAAATCATACCTATCACAGAGGCCAGTTTAGGAGGCAATTTCAACAAGGGGAATTTGATATATACAGAACGACTGACGTGCTGCTGATTGTATTCAAGTTCAGCTTCAGCCAAGGCTGTACTGGGTGAAGATCAAATATGGGTTAAACCACATTAACATGAAAATGTATTACTCTCTCTACTTATATTTTAGAGATAAAATGGTTAGTTGATTCTTACTTTGCTGAAGGAGACCAAAATACCGGTTTATAGTCCTGATAAATGTAACCCTAAAGGGGAAAAATACAGAGTTAACTGGATTAAAACTACATTGTAACTTAAATAATTTAAGAACTTTGTTAAAAGACACACTAGCATACCTTGTCATACATTTTGTGGAAGATACTCAGTTGTTTTGCTTCATACTTCCTATCAAATGTGTGGTAGCAATTAGCCCAATCTGCCATTATACCCCAGCGAATGAAAGCAGATTTCTGTTTCTCAATTGCCCTTTCTGCAAATTCTTTTGCTAAAAAGGAAGAATAATTTTTAAAAACAATGTACTTTTAAAATCTGCATGATCACTTTAGTTTTAGAAAATGCTAATGGCTTACTTGCTAGAGAAAGCTTAACCTCAGCTGGGAACAAAATAATTATAAAACTAAACTAACTGATTTATATAACAGCAACTTCTGCAAATCTCAAAATGCTTTATTCACAAGTAGTCCCATCAAAGTGAATGGCAGGGTTTGAAAAAGTCAATCACCTACAGGAAGTTTTTTCAGGTAAGCCATTCATTTTAACAGAATGTAAACTTTAATTTTAAAAGGAAAAAAATTCTAACCCTTATGGTTATGAAGACAACCTTCCAAATGTAAAAAAATCTAAAATGAATGTAAACTGACCAACCGCTATAGTGCCTCTGCTGCTATTCCTTGCTTTGCAAAGCAGCACAAGCAGCTGCCTGAAATTAAGACCAGTTGGTTTAAATTGCTGCTATTCAGAACTAGAGCTGGTTAAACTGTAAATTGCAAATAATTTTTCAAATTCAATTTTGGGTTTTTTTAATTGTATAAGTTTTCACATTCCTCCCCTACCCCATTATTTGACAAGCTGTATTCAGAACCCTGAAGGCAGCAGTGATGTGGTCTAGAATCATGAATGTCATGCTCCACCCTACTGCGAGAAGTTATAAACTGCAGGGGGTGGAGCGGTGGCGGTGGAAGAGGAAGAGATACAAGTAGGGAGAGATAACAACAACAAAATATAGGAGGGCTGGGACAGAGAGCTGTTCCCTGGCAGCAATCAGGAAGTTCTGAAAAGGGTAGAAGATCATCCTCAATTCCAGAAGCTACAATGGGATAAAGTTTAAAACAGGGTGGATACAAATCAAAGATAAAAAAATCTGATTTTTTTTATTTAAATTTGATTTTTTTGATAAAATGATTTTTGAGGAAAAAAATCTATGCTTTTTAATTAAGATACATTATAGCTCAAAGAAATCTCATCATGGATTAGGGATTATAAATTCTAATTCTATAGTATGAGACAATATATTCATGTAATGTTTAAGAAAACTTTTGTAAATAGTTCCAATAGTTCATGGATTAGGGACCCAATCTTATGGGGTTCCACAGGCTTCTGTATAGATTATTCAGGTTAATCTTTCTACCTACCCAAAGAACTCAGTGCTCAGTCTAGAAGATATCATCAGAGCTGCTTAGTTTTGCAGGTCTCAGACTGTGGATTGTGTCTCCAGAGGTAACATGCTTGTTAACAGCAAAAATGTTTTTAAATAAATACAGAGATGAGAAATAACAGACCTCAACTCTATTGTCCCTCTGCAAATTTGTGTACACAGAGTCAATCCCTTACCTCTCTCTAAAAGTACAAAGTTTAAAAAAGTTCAATGAATAAAAGATTGTTGGCGGCAGAATAGATCTGGACAAGAAGTCTGGAGATAAATGTGAGAAGCAAGGGACATATGCTTGTTTTGTTAAATTATTATATGTTTGCTGCTGAAGAAAAAAATCCAGAATACTTAATCTTGTTGTTTTAGTTAAATAAAAATTTGAATGTCTGTCTGGTGATGTTCTCTTTCTAATACAGCATGGCAAGAAAATCCTCCAAATATTAATGATTAACCTGTTGAATTGGAGATAGTTCACCTCCCAATGACTTCATAAATATCTGCTTCAGTTACCTTTGGTAAATGAAATAACCAAACAATCATTCATTTTCTGATACAGCTGTAAAACTAATCTGAAAAGTTTTCAAAATAAACCACGGTTTTAAAATGTCTAGTGTGTACCTTCTAAAAATGAAACCTACATCTATCTCTGAGTTGTGAAGAATATGTTAAGGTTATAACAACCAACAAGAATGCACTTTTATGTAGAAAACCATGATTAAATCGAGTCTTCCTGACTAGTGATTTAAATCAAATCCACCTGGGTTTAAAATGTATCAAATATCTACTAACCAGAGGCTAATAAGAAAGATCCAGGCTCCAGTATATTCCAGGAATTGTACCCTGGGTGAAAAGTCACTGCATTAACGGTTGGCTGAGGTTCTCAAATGAACTCTGCTCCTGATCACCACCTACTGGCCAACGTTTGACATGAACGGCGTTATATAAGGGGTTTTGTGCTCTCCTCAATGGGAATAATAATGAACAAGAGTTGTAGGATTAGGCTCTACACAAAGGAATTATTTTATTCAACCCTAAAATGCAGCTCCATCTGGAGTAGGTATATGGTAGCTAACCAAGATGCAAGTCAAGTATGTAATAGCACCATACAAAGGCAGAGAAAAGCCTTTTCTAATATCCTAAATCCAAAACGATCTTTTAAAATACATTATTTTAAAAGTATTAGTTTAAACCACTATTGCTATCAGAATAGCATAATAAAATGGGTTTGAATATTATGCCTTTTTTAAATTTAAATTACAAGCCAATTTAAAATGGAAAAAAAATTCATTGCATTTGTGACGTAAAATCGTCTGAATGTTTATCATCCCAAATACACCTAGCAATAACTAAAAAAAGTTATTGGAGAGAGCAGTTAAACTCAAGGCAAGTGAATGATGTATCATGTTTTTCATAACTGCTTTGCCAGTGCATACAGACTGCAGTTTGCAAAGACAACCTTCTCAGGAGATGTGAAGTTACTTCAGTCTAAAGGGCCTGTGTACTATAATTGCCAGTCATTCCACTGAGTGACAAAACTGTTACCAGTAAACCAACTACAACACAACACATGATCAGACCACTTTCCACCTAATCTATCAAACTCTCAGAAGGCATCACCTACACAGTTTTCCAATATTATACATGGCATGGGGGTAAAAAACAAATGTGTTTTCATAGATTCCAGCGCCAGAAGGGACCAACCATTATGATCTAGTCTGACCTTCTGTATAGCACAGGCCATAGACTTTCCCTAAAATAATTTCTAGAGGATATTTTTTAGAAAAACATCAAATCTTGATTTAAAAATTGTCAGTGATGGAGACTTCACCGCAATCCTTGGCAAAATGTTCCAATGGTTAATTACTTTCATTGTTAAAAATGTTTCCAATCTGAATTTGTCTAGCTTCAACTTCCAGCAATCGGATCACATCATTCCTTTCTCTGCTAAAGAGAAAAGCCAATTCTTAAATATTTGTTTCTCATGCAGATACTGATAGACTTTAATCAAGTCACCCTTTAACCTTTTCCTTGTTAAGCAAAACATTTTGAGCAATTTGCATCTATCACTAGAAGGCTTTTCCCCCCCTCTAATGCTTTTAATCACTCTTATGCCTCTTCTCTGAATCCTCTCCAATTTATCAACAATCTTCTTGAATTGTGGGCACCAGTACTAGACAGCAGCAGGCACACCAGTAACAAATACAGACGTAAAATAATCTCTGTACTCCTATTGAAGATTTGCCCATTTATGTTCACGCGCATTTAATATGCGTAAATTCAGCTTTATGCGGTTGGCAAAAACAAAAAAAAAAGAGAAAAATAACAATTTAGATACTGTTCCTGTAGTGCGGGTGATTCTGCCCGCCATTACACTCAATGTAATTTTGACTATACGCGGTTTTCGCTTTACGCGCTGACCGCTGAACGTAACCCCAGCGTAAGATGAGACAGACCTGTATCTGTAACTAAGTGGAATTTTTTTGTAATATTTTTATTAAGTCTATGTGTGCCTTGGTTTCCCCTATATACTGCATTGTTACCTAGCAAATGAAATGGGACTGTTTGCTCTTGGGGCAGGCTAAAACATAGGTATGAATGGTGCCTAGGTGTCTGTGGTCTTAGGTCCCATACCAATGGAGCTCTTGAGAAAACAATGGCAGATCCAGACTGGACATGGACACCTAGCAACCAAGGACCCAAAGAGATACAGACTTCCCTGCCTCTCTGCACAGTGCGGAGCTGCCTCTCCCCAGCTCAGGAACAAAGGACTGGGGGAAAGGGGGTGGTGTAAAGTGGAAGTTAAATGTTGGCTGGGCGAAGCAGTTATGGGTGCACCCGGGAGTCTGACAAAGGAGACTGGATAGATGGAGAGACAGAGCTTGAATGATGTGGGTTCACTACAGCTTGGCTGGGCTCTCCAGAACAGACTATGCTTTAACCTTCGTTTCTCTATGCTAACCTAAAGACTTTCCATGCTGTGCTCCAATTGACTAATAAACTCTTCTGTTTTGACAACACTGTATGAATGGCACTGCAGATGCTTGCAGAGATGTACTGATCCACAGAGAATGCACAAGTCTCCTTCAGGAGTCTGCCTCAGTGGGACTCACTGAACAGAGCTCACCGTCTGAAGCAGGAATGCTGATGGCTCAGAGGTCCAGCCTAAGGACTTGGTGAAGCCATGGGACTTACCCTGGAGAAGGAGTGAGACCCCTTGAGACTCCAGACTCCTAGAGACTGTTCCAAAACTGAGGTCATAAAACCAATCCTGTGGATTTATGACAGCTTCCCAGGATCACATTAGATCTTCTGGCCACAGCATCACAATGGGAGCTCATGTGCAGCTGATTATCCACCACAGCCCCCAAGTCTTTTTCAGAGTCACTGCTTCCCTGGTAGAGTCCCCCATCCTGTAGGTATAGCCTACATTCTTTGTTCCTAGATGTATACAATTAGCCATATTAAAATGCACATTGTTTGCTTGTGCCCAGTTTACCAAGCATTCATTATTTCTCTGGTCTCTTCATTATTTATCATTCAAATTTTTATGTCATCTGAAAACTTTATCAGTGAGGATTTTATGTTTTCAAAGGTCACCCTCCTTGTAAGCTAACACTACGTATTTTGCAGATCAAGTATAATCTAATAACCAAGATGTTCCTAACAAATTCCAATGTAGTGAAACTAAAATGAAAACATGCAGAAAAACAGCAAAATAATATTCCACTGAAGACTCAAAAACAACTTATAAAATACAATATTGCAAGTCACAAATGTTTCTAGGAAAATTTTGCAAAGGACAGTTTACCTCTCTGTCTGATCTCCATTGGTGAAAGATTTTGAGTTTCTTTGAGTTCCGACAATGCTTTCAATTCAATGGGCAACCCATGACAATCCCAGCCTGGTACATAGTGCACTTTATAACCTCTCATCATATGGAACCGATTAGTGATGTCTTTCAAAATCTAGGAAAACGTTAGGCCAAATGTTATTTTTGATATAATTGTTACTACCATCCTCATTTCCCTACACATTAGCATGATACATCTCATCTGTATGTTACTTTATATCTTATTGGTTTTGGTGAATTGTGGAAAACCCAAGCACAATCAGGTGTACTAAAGATTAAGTTTCAGCCTTCACATTTATGTTTCTTATTGTACTTTCTAATAGCACATCATTAGAACCTCTTGAGCAACAGGCAACCAAATTTTGCACAACTGAAGGCCACGGTTTGCAACTACGCAGGGGCCTGAGGGTTTCACCTAGCTATAACAAAGTGGAATTATCATTTTATTATGGTAACATACTTCTGAAGTCACTATGCACATAATACACAAACTATACATCTAGCAGTTTGCTGGGCTGAAGTAGAAACTGTATTTACTTTGACAGAATGAAAATAAGTTTATCATATGAACACCAGTGTGGAACTATAAGCACCACACAGCGCCACTTGTCATTTTCATTGTTACTATATATGCTTCCTCATTAAACAGAAATGAATGTCCCGATCCTAAAGTAAGGAATATCCTCAATTTCATAGATTCACAGACTCTAGGACGGGAAGGGACCTCGAGAGCCCTCATGGCCGGACCAAATACTGTCTAGACCATCCCTGATAGACATTTATCTAACCTACTCCTAAATATCTCCAGAGATGGAGATTCCACAACTTCCCGAGGCAATTTATTCCCATTTACTTCAATGTGAATTGAGAATGCACAACACCTTACAGAAGGCATAAAACACCTTAAACATACTACTCTGATACTTACCTTATTTAACGCGTGACCAACATGAGGGTCTCCATTGGCATACGGTGGCCCATCATGAAGACAAAATTCATTCTTTGTGTTCCTTTGTCTTTGCCATGAATATAGTTCTGAAAAACCACATTTCTGTATAAACAATATGAAAACATTTAATTCATTAAAAGTTTGCATTTTAGTAGTTTAAAAAAAGTTTTCATTTTAACATCATTCCAACAGTCAAAAAACTATGAGGCAGAATTGCTCCAACTCCTCAAGTGAATACTTTCCTCTCTGGGGAATTACTTGCTAACCTACACTACCAAGCTAACAATATTGCCCCTGTTTTCTTACATAAAATAGAGCACTTATTTGGCCAGATTTGTTCTTGGTATAACTCTCCTGAAATCAAAATAACATCTGGGACACATTTGGTTCACGTTTAACATTCATCAAGCTTTATAAACCAAAATCTTCTGTCTTCTTCAACCTCTAACTCAAGATGGACTAAACTGATGGGGAGACAGGTTTGTAGGAAGTTCTTGTAAATGAACATTTTAAGAATGGAGCATGTTAAACCACAGCTTCTCAACTTTTTTTTCCCTGAGCTCTCTTCCCCTTGATGCTATTAAACACTCCATGGCCCACCTGTGCCACAACGACTGTTTTTTTCTGCATATAAAAGCCAGAGCCAGCATTAGGGAATAGCAAACAGGGAAACTGCTGGGGCCCCACACCACAGAGAGCCCAGCAACGCTAAGTTGTTCAGGCTTCGGCCCCAGGTGGCAGGTCTTGGGGCCTCAATTGTCAGCCCGGCATGGCAGAGCTTTGGCTTTCTGCCCTGGGAGCCAATGAGTCTAATGGCAGCCCTGCTTGGTGGACCCCCTAAAATCTGCTCCCACCCACCCACCCCGGCCCACAGGGGGCCCTGGGCTGAGAACTACTGCGTTAAACAACTGCAGTTTGACGTCTCCTTGGTTTACCATTTGTTCTGTAAATGTAGGGCTGCACTAGTGAACAATCATAAACTCATCTTCTAGCAGGGATATTACTCCGGTCTCCTGGTAATGACAGGTTTTAAAGCGTGCGTTAGATTGTACACGGGGGAGGCTTTGCGACACAGGTCACTCCCACTCCAGGGCTAAGCCAGACTCATGGGAAACCGCTCGCCGCGAGGAGAGGGAACAGCACGAATTCCCCACGCCGCACAGTCCAATGCTGGGGGGCTGCAGGACACGCGGACGGACAGAGCCGAGCAGCTGCGCGCGGTACCTGCTGTAGCTCCACCTCGGCCTCGGGCTGCAGCCTGCCCGGCAGCTGGGCTGGGAAGCCGCTACGGGGCAGCAGCACCGTCTCCCGGTACTTGGAGTCCGCGCGGCTCTCCGGGCTCGGCTGCCCGCTGTGGGCCCCGGAGGCTGCCGAGCGCGCCCAGCCCCACGCGGCCCCCGCCGGGGCCCCGCGCCTGGCTAACGAGGGCGCCCTCCGCGCCCACAACATCCTCGCGGCCTCCCCGGCTCTCGCCGTGCGCTCCGGCGGCGCTTCCGGTTCGGCTACGGAGAGCGGCGAGGGCGTGACGGGCCGCGGGGAGGGACACGCCGCCTTGAAAGGCGTTTCTCTCTCTCCCGGGGAGGGTTGGAATGTTGGGCGCTCCCGGGGCTGCAGGGAATATTGTGCACATGAAATGACCCATGCGTGTCCTCTGGGTGGGTCAGCTGAATGGTGCTGCTGCCAAGCCTTGCAAAGGGTGAACTTTAGGACCCAGAAGGTTTTGGAGGCATAGGAGGGTTATTGGGTGAAAAGGAAGGAGCAGCCAGGGTACTGCACAGAGGAAGTAGTCTGCTTTCGTTGCTAACGGCTGAGCCACAGGTATTTTACTCTTTATCCAGGGTCTGTGTTTCATATTTGCTAGTTACAGATGTGTCAGCATGTGAAAGTTATAACTGGGGAGGAAAATTTCCAGGATTAGGAGGGATTTCTGGAGAACAAAGGAATAAAATGGCTTGAAAGACAGGTAAATGTTTTCATTAACCGAGTTGTCGTGTATCCACGAGTCTTGTGATTTTAAGGGGTTCTGTCTATTCTAATTCCGTTAATCGTACAAGTTAGAGTAGTCAATGCACATAAGTATGAGATTTTAAAGCAAGGATCTCATCTGGAAAAGCACAAGACAAATAATTTCAGTTGCTTTATTTGCATTTGTATGTGGGGCAAAGGAATTACTTTAAGGGGCAAGTTCCTTGCTGTTTAAAAATAAAGGTAAAACTATGTTACATCAATTAAAAGTGATTAAAAACAACCTAAAATAAATCTTTTAAAAAGTTCAATCTAAGATATTTTTCCTCAATCATCTTTTTGCACTCGTTTGTTATTGTAGAACTGCTCATGAGTGGAAGGCTGTTGCTGATTTTTTTATTATTATTATTATTTTAAACAATCATTTTAAAGGGATGGGGGAAAATTAAAGGAATTTATTTTGATAGTGGAGGAGCAAACCATCTATACATTACATAGATTTTGGAAGCATAAAAGGAAAAAACTAAGTTACGGGCTACTACCTTTGGTAGTGTCTCTTTAAACACGTGCAGTTTATTGCTCAATTGAAGCAAAGCTGAAATGGATATTGCTGAGAACAAGGAAGAGGGTAAGAAAATGTACCAGCCACACCCTACAAAGTAGGATTTTTGTTCTCTCTTATAACACAGCCAGTTACTTTAGTGGATGTAACAAGAATGAGATACATCTGAGCATATGGTGGGTTTGCCACCCAAACGCCATATCTACAGATTTTTCAAAATTTTTACAAAATTTACAGTTTTATAAAATTAAGCCCTAATATTGCAGACACACCATTATTAGCCCAATGAGACTACTCACAGAAGTACAGTTAAGCACGTGCATAGGAGTGTCGAGGCGTTAGGCTTTATGCACGTGTGCCACTACCACTGCAACTGAAGTGATGTTAACACAGTGAGAGCCTTTGGCCTGGTCTGCACAGGCAAATACACACATTTAACTAAAAGTGTATTTTTTACATCAGTTCAATTAAACCAGTGCAAAACTTAAAGTGATTTGGACATCCCTGTTAAGCCTGGCATATGTTGGTTTATCTTGTGTCAGTAAAATTATGGATGCAAGCAAAACTGATACAAGTGTGTTTGAGCTGTGTTGGTCCCAGGATATGTGAGACAAGGTGGATGAGGTAATATCTTTTACTGGATCAGCTTTTTGTCCTTTCCACCAACAACTTTCAGGCTTCACACAGCTCTTCCTCAGATCTGGAAAAGGTAACCAAGGTGTCGCAGCTAAACACAAGGTGGGACAGATTGTTAAGCATAAGAAGTTAACAGGTGTTGGGGGAGACCGATTAAAATGAAGTGGGCAATTAATTCCCTGGCAGTTGTAGGACAAAGTTGGGTTAGTAAGCTACAAAGGGCTAGTCTACACTAGAAGTGCTACAGTGGCACAGCTGCAGCCTGTCTGGGGAAGATACTTTATGCCGACAGGAGAGAGCTCTCCCGTCAGCATGATAAAACCACCCCCAGGAGAGGTGGTAGCTACATTGGCAGGAGAAGCTCTCCTGCCGATATAGTGCAACATAGCACTGTCCACACCGGCACTTAGGTCGGTGTAACTTACATCACTCAGGGGAGTGGCTTATTCACACTGCAGAGCGACATAAGTTATATTAACATAAGTACTAGTGTTACAAGCCCAGAGTGTTGTAATGAGCCATAAAACCAGTGTCTGTGTTAAGCCCAGGGTTTTTAGTGTCCAGCAGTTATGAATTTCAGTTCCCAGGCTCATCTTTTGAAGGTGTTTGTGAAGGTTTCGTTTGAAGATGAGGGCTGAGAGTTTAGATATGGAGTGATCATTTTGTGAAAAGTGTTTTCCTAGAGGTGGTGGTGTTTTTTGTCTCATTTTTCTGTGTGAGTTCATTTGAGAGCACAGCGATTGTCTGATTTCACCCATATAGTTGGGGCTGCACCACTACTACAACACACGCACATCCCCCACAACACACCTTTCAAGATCCTTGGGTCCGACTCATGCCTATCCCAACATGTGGTGTACCTCATCCAACACATCAAATGCCCTAACAACAACTATATGGGTGAATAAATAATCCATAGCCACAATTCATGATGCACCTAAGTCCTTTGATTCTGATGAACCTAACTATGTAAGACTGGTGCCATGGAGCAAAATTATTCCTGACCCAAGTTACTGATCATTTTCTTTGTAAATTCATTTTAGCTCTTTGTAAATTCAACTGTAGCTGCTATTCTTAATAATGGAGATACCTAATCGGTGTTGTAAAGGTTACTGAGTGACAAATGACCTTATTAAAAAACAATACAAACTCATTAAAACATATTTATTCCTCGAAGCTTTTCAGCAAGAATCCACTAGAGAGAGATTTAAAGAGAAAGGAAATCATTACCACTCCTTTGAGACTGCTCCTTCATTTCAGTTCTGTATGTGGTGTATTATGTCTTTCAGATGTACTGTCTGTGTAACTTTAGGGCCCACTTCTGCAAGGTGCTATGTGTGGGGAGACTCCTATGCCCACACAGAGCTCACTTAATTCAATGGAACTCCAAGATCACGGCCTCAGACAATGAGCTCCTTGCAATAGTTGCTTTGACTTCTTGTATGTTTTCCATAGTACTAGATGCAGTAAGAGAGCTCAGTAAATAATAATATTTGCGTCAATAATATCCTGTGACAGTGAGTGCTACGTGTCACATATGTAAAAAATTGACATTGTAGCCATTTTATAGATATTAATTTTAGTTACCAAAGGCTTCAAGTCCCATAGATCTAATTCTCAATAGCAGCTGCAAAGGGAGCCAGACTTTAGCCTCAGTCATTCTGACCACATCTTCCAGCTAAATACCCTCCAAAGTCAAATGTATGTGAGATTAGTAATAATAGTTTAGTATTACATCTTTAACAGTTAAAAGAGGCAACCCAGAGGCTTAGTAGTCATGCTCTGCAGTCCCATGTGAGACCTTTGTTAGATATGCCAAACTTGGTCTCTTGCTCTTGGGGCTGGCGATGACTGGATATGCTGTGGAGGCAGCCAATCTGGCTGTGGGGAAGGAAGCAGCTGATTAAGAAGTGACGACAATGACATATTCTAAAGACAGGTTTCAGAGTCCTTCTCAATCTGAGGGGTGCCTTGACAGGACTGTATCTAAAGACTATTTGTCACTTGGAACTCAAATTGAGAGAGAACTAGGAAAAAAAGGCATTTAATTTAACAGGGTAGAATGACTTAAATCAAAGTGATGTAGGTGCCAAATGTGACTCCATATTTGAGTTTGATTTCTGTTTGTACTAAAAGTAGGCAGTCAGCCTTTCATTATTTATGAAGATATGGCATATCATCCCTAAAGCTGCAGCACTTACTCTTTGTGCACAGAATGAATGGAATGCAAATGAGAGAGAATTGGGGGGAAAGGCACTTAAGTTGTTAAGGTGAATTAATTTAAATCAAAGTGATTTAAATCAATTTTAATCGTAATTTAAATCAGCAAGCAGGAAACCTTGTTTTGAATTTGTACTTTTTAGTTAGTTTCCTAAAGAAAGGTTGATTCTCATTTGGCATTAAAATATGCTGATTTGGAACTAAATACAGCCTTCACGCTAAATTTGCTAACCAACGGGATATACACATACATGTGCTATATGGATACACTTTTATTTAAGCAATTATATATCTTAATATATTTCAGATGCTTAATTTTTACATTGTTTATTGTTAGAAAATGGTGAATGATGCATTTCTTATTTAACAGATTTTTTTTTACTAGTGAAGTGTGAATTCCACTCTGTTTGGGTGGAAATTGGAATTCAATTAAAAATCCTCCAAAATAGCATTTTTAAATTGTTTATTAGGTAAATAAAATGACCCTGATGTATTCATGTAGATGAATACATGTGGGGGCGTTATCAAAACATGTTTTGACAGATTTAAAACTGATTTATTAAACAAAGGAAGTATTTTATCTGTAGTTTGTGAAATTGAACTGATTGTTTCTGGTCACCATGTCCTTTAAGACTTCAGAACTCTCATCTCCTCACACCTAGTTTTTATTCATAGATTGGAAGAGGAAAACATACTTTCCTGCTTTTCCAACTCCTGTTGGTTTCTTAACTTTGAATGAACTAGTTGTTGAACTGAACTAGTTGGATAAATGGAAGTGAAGAAAATATTCTCTTTGCATTTGCAGAAAAGGCTACTGCTGGTTGAAAGCTGGTTTAGCAATTCAACACTCTGGTTTCAGGTGCTTAGCCAGTGGCACCTACTAGTTCTGTGGTTTGACTTTTTAAAAACTTGGCAGCAAACATTTACTGCTTAATATTTTTTATATAATTTAAATTATTTTAATAAGTTTGGGCTCTAACATAGTTGTATTCAAATTTAATTTTAAATAGATTTCTTTAAAAATGTGTTTAATTTAAATTAAAAAATCAGATTTAAAAAAAGTTGATTTTTATCCACCCACTTTGACAAAACAAGGCAATTATTATAAATGTGCTTTCCATCAAAGGATTGCAAAGTACTTTGCTGATTAATTAAACCTCACAACACCCTTATGACGCAGGTAAGTATTATTATTCATATGTTTCAGATAAGGAAAATGATGCATAGGCGCATTAAATTATTTAATCAAGTTTATACAGGAAATCAATAAGTGATCCAGGAATAGAACTCAGGAATCCTAATTCCTATTCTTCCGGTGCTTTAGCTACAAGAGCATGCCTGATTGTGTTCAAGCCAGAAGTGAAGGGCTGTAGTCTGATGTAATTTTGTCATTAATCTGGGTAATTTACATGACTCTAGGTTTCAAAATGAGAATTGCAAGTTTAGTGTTATCAGTAAAGTTATCAGACTAGGTTGGGTTTTTTTTTGTTTTTTGTTTGGTTTTCATTTCTACATGATATTTTATTGAAATCCATAAAACTCCATATACTAGACACTTAGCATTACTAGCAGTTTCTGCTCAGGATAAACCAAGATTTAGCCAGCGCAGAAAGTAAGAAGTATCCTTTTAGTGAAGCGAGGGGGTAGGAATGTGTGTGTGGTGTGAGAGATGGAGAGGAAAGAGAGAGAATAAGGGAGGGGAATGTGGAGAACATAGATGGGGATAGGGGCAGTGAGAAGTTGAGGGTGATTGGAGATAAAAGAAATGGGAGGGAGAATGGGGAACAGGGTAACTGTGGAGAGGCAAGGAGAGAGTGTGAGGGGAAATGGGAGGTTGCAGGAACAGGGAGGGAAGATAGAGAAACAATGCTAGTTCCTGTAACCAAGGAGCTAGGAGAGAGTAAATTCACCTACAAGAGTCATCTAGAGAAGGGCTACCGCCTCTGCTTCATGATGCAATGCCTCTCATTATGCAACCCTTTTTTGCATCCATGTCACACTGTAAACTACAAAAATTACTGCCTTCCACTCTGTTAAGAGAGGACTACAGTCAGACCTTGGTTATCCGAAGCTTTTACTATTTGAAGTGACCTCCCATCCCCAAACTTGTAATAATTTAATTGAAGTCTCCCACTTACCCAGATTAATTCAGTATCCCCTTTCCAGTCAGCTACCACAAAAGGTTTTACTTTTATATAAATAACACTCTGAACTCTACTCCTGGCGTAACCTAATCTTCCACGGACTTCTTATTCTTCCCTTGAATGCTAATACATGAAACCCGTGATGTGTAGTATTAATTCACAAGATCGCTTTTTGATTCTCTTCAGCACTTGATATGGCTTCTTCTCCAACTGTGTTGATGCGCCTAATGGCCTCCGCGTATTCTGTTGCGCACAGAGCTGGAACAATAGTCAGAAATGTGATGGCTGGCGGAGACCTGGGCATAGTGGAGAAGGTACTTATTTTGCTTAATACTGATTATGTCTGTTAAGAACACTGAGTTAGAAACAGCCCAAGGAGTTCTGTCTGAAGATCAGACAGCTCCCGCACAATTAGGGGGAGCGGGTGCTGCGACAGACTGACAAAATCCTGACATACTTTATTGAATTAGGTTTAATACCTTTGGTGACCATTGTATTCAAAATGCAGTTGTATATGAGTTATTGTGGAGTTGTATGTAACTCCTCTAGGAGGAGGGTTTTTTTAATGTCCATCCTTTGTTGTCCATCCTCTGAAGCCACCCCCTGGAGAGGTTGGCATATATGAATTCAAACTGGATTCTCCAGGGACCAACAGACAAATTAAAAACCAGGCTATTTATCCAAAAATCCTATCTGGCTCAGGTTGTTCTTCCTGATCCAGCAAATGGACAGGACCCCTGGGTCCTGGGGACCCCAGTCCTTAGGGTAGGATTGGAAGGACGGGGCCTACTGGAGCCCAATAGGGTTGCCAACTTTCTAGTTGCACAAAACCGGACACCCTAGCCCTGCCGCTGCCCTGAGACCCTGCCTCTGCTTACTGCATTCCCCCTCCCTTGGTGGGTTGTTCTCCCACACCCTCACTCACTTTCACTGGGCTGGGGCAGGGGGTTGGGATGCAGGCTTTAACTGGGGATGTGGGCTCTGAGGTGGGGCCAGAAATGAGGGATTCGGAATGTGGGAGGGGGCTGCGGGTTGAGGCAGGGGGTTGGGGTGCAGGAGGGGGTGAGGGCTTTGGGCTGAGGGTGCTGGCTCTGGGGTGGGGCTGGGGATGAGGAATTTGGGGTTCAGGAGGGTGCTACTGATTTGTGGGGGGCTGAGAGTTTGGGCTCGGTTGGGGCATGGGCTTACCTCAGGCAGCTCCCGGTCAGCAGTGCAGCATGGGGGATAAGGCAGGCTGCCTGTCCTGACCCACGTGACCCAGAAGCAGCCAGAAGGTCCGGGTCCTAGGCTCCACGCACCACTCTTGCCTGCAGGTAACATCCTCACCAGCTCCCATGGGCTGGAACCCCATCTTGGCCCCATCTCTAATCTTGTTGCAGCATTTTATATAAGATGCAATAACCAACTCTCTCCCCAGATTCCTGGTCTCCAGTTACCCAACTGACAGCAGTTTCTGGGCTGGTGTATCTTACTTCAGTGATTTCTCTAAATGTTCTTACAGCTTTTCCTTTTCTGTTTCTCCTTTCCCCTAGCAGGCAATAGAGCATCCTCATTATAAAATATTTACACCTTTTTTACTGCAGTGATTTTGATTTAATTATTAGTTTTTGAATGCTTTGTTCATGCTCCCTCCCCCCCCCATTTGAAAGAGAAAATATATCCTATTCAGGTCTAATTGCAATTTCTTTCAATGTGCTGGTAATGTGCTTAGTTATCCTAACCACAGTAAGTTAGAGATCCAGAGCTTGGTAATGCTATCACACAATCATCTTACTCCTGGTATCATTTAATAAATGTGTGTTCTAATTCAATTACTATGACTCTTAGCATATTGTGCATTTTAAGCCTAAGAAATAGAATATGCACCAGAAGTAGGTCCTTGTTAACACACTTTTTTCTTTATGATCTTTTAATGTCATTGCCTCCCTTCTTGCTACTCTTACCTTTTTCTGTTTTAAACATAAAAGTCCCCAAAACTTTCTACCTCATGCCCCCTAATTACTCTTGTCTGTGCCCCCTCCCCCACCATTCTGGTTTTTTTCTCCCCATCTTTATCCCAGGCCCCTCCTGCCTGCTGTGATGGGCTGGAGATCTTTGCTACTCTACTCTTCTCCCAACCTCTGATTGGGGCAGTCTTGGATAATTATTATTTGTATTACAGAGGCTCCAGCCAAGACTAGGGCTCCATTGTGCTAGGCACTGTACATTTCTAATAAGGGATATCCTGAAGAGTATATAATCTAATATACAAGATGCCATTTTCCAGATGGGGGAACTGAGGCACAAAGAGATTAGTGATCTGCCCAAGGATCCACAGTAAATTCAAATCATTTGTGTCCCAGTCCAGGGCCTAAGTCACAAAACCAACTTTCTTCTCTTTGCTGGCAGGGAGATGGACTGGATGACCTAAAAGGTCTCTTCTGTTTCTAACACTTTTGTGATTCTGTGAACAATATCCTGAAATTCTTTTTCTCACTGAAGAATGTCTATAGGAGTTTTGCGTGCAAGGATTACAGGATTTAGACCTGTATTGGAACAGCAATACTCAACAAAAAAACTGCCAAAACAATAGAGGTCTCTTCCCCGACTCCCCACCGCCCAATAATCATATAAGGCCAAATACTACAAAATAAGAACAATGTCAGGGGGATTATTTTAGTAAATGGGGAAAGTTATAATGATGATCACATCTTGTTTGATATTAGTTCAAAAACTATGCACAACAGACAAAATGCTAACTTGCACTTTAGCAGCCTGGCCTTTGCTAGTCCACTATGTGAGTGATCCTTAGACTTCAGTGGTTTGTGGGGTGTGGAAAATGTCTGCAGACTATAGATAAAATGGATGTAACTTTAAAAAAAAAAATTCCATATAGACTAAAAAAAAGCTTTTCCACAAAATCACAGCCCCAATCCTGCAAAGTCTGTATCTGTACATGAATAAGTTTATTATTTTTGGCTTTGTACATTGAATCAAAATTTAATATAATTTCATTTTATTATGCTTTAACAAATTTGACATGCAGGAAAATGTCATGAAAATACATTTGAGACCAGCATCCTCACCTTTTTATAGTTGTAAAAAGTTATTTTGAGTGAGCCGTTTATCCCAGAAATTGTAAGTAGCTGCATTTTCCTAAGCAGTCAGTTTTTATAGTGAAAACCTTGTGCTTCTGAATAATGCAAATTGACAACACTAACAGAAGTTATAGCAACTTCCTTCTCGTTGGCCTTCCCAAGGAACAGCTCCCCAGACATCAACATGTGCAGAATGCCACCTGTCTTCTCAAATGTATAAACATCTTCAGACAACTAATGGCTCCCTAATCTTTCCACCGAAGACCTGCCCTACCAGTGTATTTCACTCTTGAGACAGATAAGAGAGAGAACTCTGTCTCAATGACCTATTCAGTCCTTGGCTTCTCTCGAGTTGGTTAATTGGGATGGTGATTTCTGTGACAAGGATCCTTCTCCACTAGGAACTGGATATCAATGATCAGTACAATACAGGCCACTGTGTTGTTTTAAAGTAGAATAATTCCTTCCCATCCTTTGCAGTGTGGACCCAATGACTTGCAGACCAAAGCCGACCGACTGGTACAAATGAGCATTTGCACTTCACTGGCACGGAAATTCCCCCGAGTGACAATCATCGGAGAGGAGGTGAGAACTCTGTTTATCTACATTTTCAAGATGTTAATTTGCCACTTATGATTTACATTTGTCATTTGCAGGCTTAAGAGAGCCATGTGTTCTCTTTACTTTTTATCTTCCCTCCCAATTCCCCTTCCCTCAGCATTAACCTCATCAGATGACTTGACAGCAAATCCAGTGATTGGAAGGCAAGTCCCAAATCCCCCTCTTATGCCTGCAACCAGGCCAAGTTACTTTTATCCCAAGTTAAAGGCTGGCAGATGGCTAAAACCTGGGGAGTGGCTATATCACTTTGCTCCACTGTATTTGCGGTGCTAGGAATGGAACCATATTTGGGAGCTGCAAAGGCTCACACATAGTGCTCTCTGGCTGTTGCCTGTTTCTGTTAGTGTCTTTGTGTCCTTTTGTCAGGACCTGCCCTCTCATGATGTAGATGAGGAGTTGATTGAGGACGGTCAGTGTGAGGAAATACTGAAGAAAGCTTTTCCACCACAGTACAGCTCCATTAAAGAGGAAGAGGTAATAAACATGTTACGCTTACTTTCTTATCCCCATATAGCTTATTAGTCTTATCTAAGAAGGATCCAAGAAATAAAACAGGTACACCACTACTTCGATGTCACCCGATATAACACGATTTTGGATATAACGCGGTAAACCAGTGCTCTGGGTGGGGGCAGGCTGCACACTCCGGTGGATCAAAGCAACTTCAGTATAACATGGTTTCACCTATAACATGGTAAGATTTTTTTTTGGCTCCCAAGGACAGCATTATATCGAGGTAGAGGTGTAATTTTGATGTTGTCAGCTTATCTTTTGGTTTAAGTGCCACATTCAATTTAAAAAGGAAGTATTTTCAAAGTGACAATCCTAAAAATGGAAGCCCTCTAATTATCCACAGAATGGGTGTAGCATGGGCAGCAGAACTGCAGATTTCTCTGTAATGTTCCATGAATGTGTATCAGAGCTATACTAAAGGGACCACCTTTAGGAGTGAGAGGGTAGTTTAGTTTCCATGCCCATTGAATCCTTGTATGCAGTGTTGGTGTAGTCATGTTGGTCCCAGAACATTAGAGACACAAGGTGGGCAAGGTAATGTCTTTTATTGGACAACTTCAGTTGGTGAGAGAGACAAGTTTACAGAACTCTTAGTAATCCTTGACATCTCTACTGAGATTGCAAGCAACATTGTTAATTAGTGCAAGTGGTGGTGGATTAATATTAGGTTTTAAATGTGGACGTCTTGCCGTACAAAATCCATATTACATAGCCAGCTGAATAGCTGGTGAAAAGTCTAATATCTCTTTACAAATCCCTGGAGCTGTCCAGTCCTGTATATAATAAACATTTATGAACATTAATGTAATTTTTGTTTGCACTTTTAAGTGTAAGATTTCTTAACAATTGTGAGGTTTATCCTCCTCTCGCTGCTGCTAACTAGTACTATTATACCAATAGCTTAATTTCCGTGATTTGTGATTCCTCTTGTGTTGTGTGCATTTCTTTTTTTATTTTTTTTTTTTTTAGCTTGTCGTGTGGGTTGATCCTCTGGATGGGACCAAAGAATACACCGAAGGTTGGCTTCTCTTTTTCTTATTTGTACTGATTTGAAAAATTACTTTCAGTTTAATTAAAGTAACATGAATATTTCTAGAACATTCTAGAAGCTTATCAATCTGTGGTGACCAGAGTCCATCAGAATAGATAGAAAATGTTGGGAGGGAAAGAGGTAGGTGTGCGTGCGTTAGACTGGTCACAGCACTAGAAATATACTGTAGGGAACAACCTGCACTGACAGGGGAGGGACTAGGTGACATAATAGTTCTTTTCTATTTCTAATTTCTATAATGTGGTAATCTCCCACTTACATAGTGGCCTGCAGAACAGGAGGCCTGGAGAACCACTGAACTAGAAAAGACTGGGTTGTGAAGTAATTGAGAAGGGCCAGACTCAAAGTCGGAATTTTTTTGGTTAGATGGGCATGTAAGCAGGATCCAAATGTACGTATTACAAGCCAGGAATAAGCAGGATTTCTTAAATGCTTCATATTAGAAAAAGAAAATGTCACTTAACTTTGTTGGGCAAAGAAGGATTTCTCACTAAGTGGTTTTCCTGGCACTGTTTTGGGGGTTCTCTTGTCCACATCAACAATTTGAGCTCTGCTGAACTGACTCGTGACATTTCCAGAAGCCCTCGCTGGAGTTATGCTATTTGTATATTTTCTACTAAATGCTCTGTTGGTACTTGCCTGCAGACACCCATGTACAGTGCCACAAAGTTTTCAGCTAAGATCACTTGAGTCTTCAAAAGAGACTTCCTTGGCAAGAAGTTTGTATAAGATTTATTTTTTAAACAGTTATGACTCCTGTAATCCTATTTCATAACTTGTATGAGATTTTATTCACATTTGGCCCCAGCTCAAACCTGGTAACATACTGCGTGCCTTCCACTACCATTAACTTCCATGGGAGTTGAGGGTATTCAACACTTCATAGGATTGGGGCCTTTTCTTTTACATACATTTGCTTTGGATATGCCTTAAATGGCTTTTATTAATAGTAACCTTTAATATCGGATACATTCTCTCTCTGGCTTTTCTTTGCAAGGGGAAGGATCAATGAACTAGAGATGGGAAAGACCTAAACTTGTTTGATCCTACAATATTTGTGTCCCCATCATTCAAAACACACAGATGTTACTACTGTATTTAAAGCATTCTTTTAAAACAACATAATTACTTTTATCATGGAAGTAAACTTCTTCTTTTTTGTAAAACATTGGGGTCTGTAGGCAAGTGGATTCACCCCTGCAGCGGCGCCTCCTGCTGGTCATCCATGGGAATTAGCTCTTCCAGAATCCTGGAGCACCCCCTGCAGGCTGGTGATCCGCCTTACCGCTGGCCCCCATCTCCCTCCCAGGACCCCAGTGCCCCTTTCTCTGGGTTGCTGCGCCTCTGGCAGTACCCCCAAACTCTGGGTCTCCCCACCCATGGGACCCCCACCCACTAACCCCACCTCGCCTCAGCGTGACGCTACTGCCAGTCACCATCTAGCCCCACTCCCTGGGGCAGACTGCAGTATACGCCACTCATCACAGGCAAGGTTGGGTTAGACCTGCTGCCTCTCTCTCTAGCTGGGCTGCCCCTCTGCAGCCCCGGTACTGGTCTTAGGCCCTCACCCAGGCCCACAGCCTTGGGCTTTCCTAGGCCAGAGCTCCCCAGCTCCTGCTTCCACCCACCCACTTCCCGGAACCCAATAGGTACAAGGTCCAGTCCTTTCACGTAACCGGGCAGAGTTCCTCTGGACGGCGTCCACTGGCTCCCTTTACGCCTTCGAGGAGCAGTGGGCGCTGTCCGGGGTTCTCTGCTCTGTGTCCCCATCAGGTTCCCTTCGTTTGACCCTTTGACAGCACTTTTGTCCCTGTTATTTCATTAGTTGTCCCCTGAAACCAAGTGGTTTCCAGGTCCTGTGGATCCCCCCTTAAGGCTGGTGGGGGAGTCCTTCAGCAATAGGTACAGGGACCAATCCTGCAAGTACTTATTAGGCTTCTCTGAAAAGTCTGCAGTGCCACTGTCGTATCTTCCTGTTGCATCTTGTGATAAGCTAGACTGTGAACTCTTTGTGGCAGGGGATTTTTTTTTATTATTATTATTATTATTTTTTAATTGTGGGCCTGTGTAACATCTGGCACAATTGGCACTACTGCTTAGTACCAAGTGTTTGCTGATTCAGGCCTGTGGTTTATCTGAATGTCATTTACATAGTACTATGTAGTGATAGACTTCCTAATATTTAATGTGCATGTTGGCTCAGATTGTCAAACATGACTAGTAATTTTTGGATGCCTCCAGTTTTGAGCATCCAATTTGAGACATCTTAACAGGGTCTTATTTTTCAGAATACAGATTGCTCAGAGTATCACATTGTCTCAAGTTGGGCAACTAAAAATGAAGGCATCCACAATAACTAGTGACTTTTGACAATCTTGGCCATTATTAATATTTTCAAGTAATTGAACAAAGATAGAGGATTGTAGGTTTGCAAGAGGGCTGGGGGGGGGTTTCTTACGCCCATTTTCAATCATTACTGAATAATATTTATTACTTCTTCACAGGTCTCCTCGACCATGTAACAGTTCTTATTGGAATTGCTTATGAAGGTAAAGCAATAGCAGGAGTTATTAACCAGCCCTTCTACAACTATGAGGTAATAAATGCACTGATTTTTTTTTTTCTTGAGAGCACTAAATGATCTGTAACTATCACTTCTAGGACACGTTTCTAGTTCACACACTTTCTGCTCAATGGTGCTTGATCTACACTACATACCCCACTTCACTAGCTAGAGCTAATGGTGTAATATAAGGAACTTTTGATCTATGTGCTTCTTGATGATGATTTCTTGGAACTGAATTCCAAGGCCATGCAAATAACTGCAACAGCTCTCCACTCTTTATGATAACAAGACATTACATGTATTGTAACTAGGTTCTCATATAAGTGTAAAACCCATGATATCTTGCTCCAGGCTGGTGGCTCTTTGGACGCATTGCAGAAGTGACCTGTTTAGATTCACAGGGAGATGCCAACCACTCCAGTCTGTTAGTGCGACTTGATGACTGAATCCTGGGACATCATTAAGCTGGGCCTTAAAAGGCACCAGGTATTTCTCTGGCTTTGTCTACACTATGAGCTCTGGGTGTGATTCCCCTGCATGCGTACACGTAACCACAGTAGCATGGATAGCAACAGCAGAGGCATGACTTAGCTGTCCCAAGTACATACCTACTGGTTTCGGGCGGGTTTGTACCCACCACGGCTCTCCTGTGCCTCCAGTCCCACTACCCTTTCTGTTGCAGCAACACTGCTATTTATACTCATGCTAGCTCGATCAGAACTAGTGCAAGTACATGTACGCACCCAGGGGAATCATACCCCTAGCCTGTATTATAGACGTAACCATAGTTAGTTGCAGCTGAGTTGCAGTGTGTTACCAAACCCAGTCTAATACCCCCCTCCCTCCAAAATGGGGGATTAAGAGGATTAACTATAACACCAGAATAGCAAAATTCAGGAACAGTCCAAGGACATAGAATGGGAGCTGATTAGGATTGGTCATAGCAAAGAAAAGCTCATAGTTGGTATAATACACTGAAATAACTATGAAGATACTTTTCAGTTCTTGTAATATCCGATGCAAGGATTTCAAAGAGATTTACAACCCGTTAATTAACTATCACAAAGACCCTATGAGGTGGATAAGGAAGAATTATTATCCCCATTTGACAGGCAAGTGAACTAAAGCACAGGCACTTGCCCAAGCTAAATAACTTGCCCATGGTCACACAATGTCATTCAGTTAGCTGGGAATAGAACCCAGGAGTGCTGGCTTCCTGCCCTGGGCTTCAGTTATTAGAACTCACTTCTTTTCCAGTGCCACAATTTACACTTTTACCCTCTAAAATGAATCTAATAATGAAATTAAAAGTCTCCAGCTATGCCTTTGTGTTCATATTTTTTAAAAAAATAAGTGTTATATGCTGTGGTAATGGTAAGCCTTGGTTTTTGCATCTTCTATGTAGGCAGGAGCAGATGCCGTGCTGGGTAGGACAATATGGGGTGTCCTAGGGTTGGGTGCCTTTGGATTTCAGCTGAAAGAAGTGCCAGCTGGGAAACACATTATCACTACTACCCGTTCACACAGCAGTAAGCTGGTAAATGACTGCATTAGTGCAATGAACCCTGATAATGTGGTGAGAGTCGGAGGTGCAGGAAATAAGGTATGACAATCCAATATTTTTTCTTTGTTAGTAGTAAGATATGACATCTTTGTAAAGAGAGCAAAGAATTTAGGGCCAAATGCCATCCTTATCTCAATGGATGCAAAGGGACCCTTGGCAGTGGAACTGGTCCCCGAAGAGGTGAGGCAGGATTTGGTGGCTATAGGGAATGCTCCCCAGCTCCATAGTGTGGAATCAGTGCTCTTTGGGCTCCTTGCCCAGCAACATGCAGGGTTTATTTGGGGGAGAAGGAAAGGATGGAATATCTGTAACCACCTGAAGCTTCTGGTCCTCTTCCCCAACCCATATGAAAGTGTGCAATAGGGCTAGAAAGGCCTTATGGGGATGTGAGGATGGTTTTCTCTCCATTCGTCCAGGTAGATTTCCACAGCCCCCAGCCAAGATACATGAGTTGGATGCCAAGGACTAGATTTGCTTCCTATAGATTATATTTGAGTCAATGAAAAATGGATCACTTTGGATGGTAACAGCTATTTTTTTTTCTAGACTTTTAAAAATGTAATAATCTTAAATCCTGAAGAGGAGCCTTTGAGACTCCTCTTTCTGCTGAGGACGTCAGTGTGTGTGCAGTACCAAACTGACCCAATTCTACTCCCACTGAATTCCTGTTCTATCTTGTGCATGCCTGGGGGTCATATGAAATGACTGTCATTCTTCATCTGTAATAGATCATTCAGCTGATAGAAGGCAAGGCTTCTGCTTATGTGTTTGCTAGTCCTGGGTGCAAGAAGTGGGATACCTGTGCTCCCGAGGCTATTTTACATGCTGTGGGAGGTGAGTTAACAATAATGTTCATAACTCTCTTTTTTGAGAGAAGTTGAAGTTACAGTAGATTTTTTCTAGTGTTTATGTGAACAAGGTAGGTCATAGCATATCTTTTCATAGGATCAAGGTGAGTTCTATTGCACACATTTTTGGCAGATAACTTCTTGACCTAAAAGCCTGTATATATATTTAAAAACAAAGCACCATCGTTAAGCACTGAAGACCTGATCCAAACCCCTTTGAAATCAATGGAATGATTCCCATTGACTACAGTGGGCTTTGGATCAGGCCCTGGTTTTGCCAGTAGAAGGCAGTATAATTAATTTACCTTGTCTGCTTTTATTCAAGACCCAATACAGTTACTAATTTTGAGGTAATACAAAAAATTCTTTTAAAAACATATTAGTTGGAAAACAGTAATAATAAAACCGACAGCTTCCTCTGCTGCTTGTTTTCCTATACAATGAGGTCTTTTCCCAATTACTGAAATCATTCATTTATCGTCTTTATATGCTTACTGTGTGTACGGAGGGCATTTTATAATACTTCATGAACAACAAAACAGTTAGCCAAATCCTGAGGTCCTTGCTCAGAGCTGGAGGATTTGACTCCAAATTTGAATCAATCCAGTGTGTAACCCAGTAAAATCACTACCCTCCAGACAGCACAAAGCCACTTTGCCTTGGTGAAAATATAAGTTATTTATTCAATCAAGCCTTTTTATATGAATTAACTTTAGATCAGTGTTGTTGTTCGACCTTTTCTGCCGTCCATCTTAATGTGTAAAAGGTTTCTTCTAGCCACTAAGATCAAGTATAGTATTGGTTTAATACCATATCAGGAGATTGTATCTTGCCATTGCAAGTATAAAAGACTTGATCTTCTACATCTATCTGTAACAACTATGATTCAAAGGAAGAGAGAACCAGTAGGTGTTCTATTTTAGCAAAAATTCAGGTGCTGTGCTTAAATGAACTGGGACCAATAACACGTTCATATGTTTCTTGCAGGCAAGATGACTGATATCCATGGAAATCCTTTTCATTATAACAAGGAGGTGAAACACATGAATTCAGCAGGGGTCCTTGCCACGTTGAGAAACTTTGACTACTATGCCAGTCGTGTTCCAGAGAGTGTTAAACAAGCCCTTGTGCCTTAAAGGAGGAAGCCAACTGTGGGGGGGGGAAACATTAAAATAATATTTCAAGCTAACTGCTAAACGAGCTTGAATTTTTGTATGAAATCTGAGCCTAGATTCATTCTGATATTGTGCTGATCAGTGATTTGTTTCAGAAATTAGTGTACAGAATGTCTAGATACACTGCTAAATCTGATTGTTTTGGGGGGGAAACCTACAGTTGTTTCACCAGGTAACAGGTTACAGTTTTTCAATATTCACAGTAGATGTTTTTCCTTCCCTTTGAAAGTGAGGAACCCAAGGAAAGTTCTGTTCATGTCAATAGATTTTATGCAGTTATACTGTGTACATTTGTATCACATAATAATGTCACAGTCCAAATCTATTTCCTTAACTTATTTCAGGGCACGAAACCATAGCCTGAATTTGCTCAACATCTTTTGTTGCACATGGGCAGCAATACTTAATTCACTTTATATATTGACAAAAAATAATTTGTTTTGGTGGGTCCAACTGCTTATAATAAAGTTACTGTTATTGATTCTTAAGCATGACGTGCTTCCTTTTGTAAATGGCAGTTTTTGACATTTTATACCATTTTTCAGCATGTGGAAACCCCTTTTATTCTTGGTGTTTGGCTTCTCTCTGTCTGGTTTCAATGAGGGTTTTTGTAGCACTGAGGTTTGTGGGGGATAGTAATGAAGCAGTTTCGTTGCTACAAGAGTTAACACTTCACACGTGGGCAGCTCAATTTCGATTACATATTTGATAGTTCCAGGATTTTGTAGCTGTTTCTATAGCTATCAGAACTAAGGTCTTTGCATTCCATCCTAACTCTAGAGGGTTCATGTGTGTATTCATTCCTAGTCATAATTCTGTATGCAGCTTTTAAAAGTACAGTTGCTACAGAGTCATTGACAGCCCATCTCTGGCAAAGGCCAGGCATATCAACAGCATGGCACTCTGTTGATGCCTCTACAAAACACTGCTGCACAAGAGCTCGCCCTGTCTTTGCAATGCAAGCACCACATTTCCTGCACTGGTTTTCTACATCCTGCTTTCATTTTACCCAGCACAGTTTTTTTTCTCTCAGCTTGGCTAAGTTTTTTGCAAGCCCAAAATGTCCAGCAGTTTTTAAATTGACATAAACTCAGAACCTCCTTTTTCAATGTGTCTGTTACAACCAGCTGATACTTAAACCTATCACAATTGTTTTTCCCCCCCATCTCCTATATAATATTAATTATTTAAACTGATTTAAATCAGGATATTTAATTACTGAAATTATTTTCTTAAATCCTTACGTATTTAAGGGATGTTAAAAGAGGTAATTTATTTGGGATTTGCTCTTAAATTACCTACTCTAGATCTAAATTTCAGTTTGGTATATAAATGGAGCAGAGACTGGCACTTAAAACACAGGTAAAAGACATAGAATCATAGAATCTCAGGGTTGGAAGGGACCTCAGGAGGTCATCTAGTCCAACCCCCTGCTCAAAGCAGGACCAAACCCAACTAAATCATCCCAGCCAGGGCTTTGTCAAGCTTGACCTTAAAAACCTCTAAGGAAGGAGATCCCACCACCTCCCTAGGTAACCTATTCCAGTGCTTCACCACCCTACTAGTGAAAAAGTTTTTCCTAATATCCAACCTAAACCTCTCCCTCTGCAACTTGAGACCATTACTCCTTGTTCTGTCATCTTCTACCACTGAGAACAGTCTAGATCCATCCTCTTTGGAACCCCCTTTCAGGTAGTTGAAAGCAGCTATCAAATCCCCCCTCATTCTTCTCTTCTGCAGACTAAACAATCCCAGTTCCCTCAGCCTCTCCTCATAAGTCATGTGCTCCAGCCCCCTAATCATTTTTGTTGCCCTCCGCCAGACTCTCTCCAATTTATCTACATCCTTCTTGTAGTGTGGGGCCCAAAACTGGACACAGTACTCCAAATGAGGCCTCACCAGTGCTGAATAGAGGGGAATGATCACATCCCTCGATCTGCTGGAAATGCCCCTACTTATACAACCCAAAATGCCATTAGCCTTCTTGGCAACAAGGGCACACTGTTGACTCATATTCAGCTTTTCGTCCACCGTAACCCCAAGGTCCTTTTCTGCAGAACTGCTGCCCATCCATTTGGTCCTTAGTCTGTAGCAGTGCATGGGATTCTTCTGTCCTAAGTGCAGGACTCTGCACTTGTCCTTGTTGAACCTCATCATATTTCTTTTGGCCCAATCCTCTAATTTGTCTAGGTCCCTCTGTATCCTATCCCTACCCTTCAGCGTATCAACCACTCCTCCCAGTTTAGTGTCATCTGCAAACTTGCTAAGGGTGCAGTCCACACCATCCTCCAGATCATTAATGAAGATATTGAATAAAACCGGCCCCAGCACCGACCCTTGGGGCACTCCACTTGATACCGGCTGCCAACTAGATATAGAACCATTGATCACTACCCGTTGAGCCCGACCATCTAGCCAGTTTTCTATCCACCTTACCGTCCATTCATCCAGCCCATACTTATTTAACTTGCTGGCAAGAATACTGTGGGAGACTGTATCAAAAGCTTTGCTAAAGTCCAGAAATAGCACATCCACTGCTTTCCCCTCATCCACAGAGCCGGTTATCTCATCATAGAAGGCAATTAGATTAGTCAGGCATGACTTGCCCTTAGTGAATCCATGCTGACTGTTCCTGATCACTTTCCCCTCCTTTAAGTGGTTCAGAATTGATTCCTTGAGGACCTGTTCCATGATTTTTCCAGGGACTGAGGTGAGACTGACTGGCCTGTAGTTTCCTGGATCTTCTTTCTTCCCTTTTTTAAAGATGAGCACTACAGTAGCCTTTTTCCAGTCATCCGGGACCTCCCCCGATCATGGGCGCCAACTTATATGGGCTCCTGGGGCTTTAGCCCCAGGAATATTCACAGACAGGGGCTCTGCTCCAGCAATATTTGGAGCTAGGTTTCTCCCCTGCTCTGCGCTGCTGGCAGCCTAGAGCCCTTTAAATCCCAGCCCCTGGCCGCTGATTGCTCCCTCCCCAGACCCCTGCCCCAACTGTCCCCCAGGACCTCCACCCCCTATCTAAGCACCACTGGTCCTTGTTCCCCGATTACCCCCTCCCGAGACTCCTGCCCCTAACTGCCCCTTAGGACCTCACCCCCTATGTAAGCCTCCCTTCTCCTTGTCCCCAACTGCCCCCTCCTGAGACCCCACCCAACTTCCCCCCCAGGACCGCACCCCCTACCTGTGCCCTGATAAACCTCCTGGACTCCCATGCCTATCCAATTGCTGCCTGTCCCTTGACTGCCCCTCCGAACCTCTGCCCCATCCAACCCCCCCTGCTCCTTGTCCCTTGACTGCCCCCCGGAACTCCCTACCTCTTCTCCAACCCCCAAACCGCTTACTGTGCCACTCAGACCAGAGTGTCTGGCTCCGTGCAGCTCCAGACAGTTGCTGCCATGCTCCCCCATGGAGCCCACAGCCCTCTCCCACCCCCAGCACCTGTCTTCCGGATTTGAACACCTCAAAATTCAGGAGTGCTCAAGCTCGGTTTGGGCAGCTTTTACTTCATTTCTCCCAAATCAGTTTCCCCTGGAAGGTACCAACTGAAGGTGTTGGAGAACAGAGAGATCGGGTGGCCTCCTAATGCCTGGAAAAGAGACAAAGGCCGGAGGAGGGAGTGTCAGTGCTTGTGCGGACTTCTGGGAAGTGCACAGTGTGGAAGGGGATGCTGTGATGCTTTGGAACAACTCCATACAAAGCCAGTCAGGACTCTGGGGGAGCCTCCTCTCTGAGCATACTGTCTCCAGGGCAAGAAGCTTACACCTTCCTGGGTCTGACCTCGGAGCATTCAGCATGCCCTTCCACACCATGCACTTTCCGCAGCGAGTCTGCCCAGGCTGGTCCTGGGGCAACCAGAGGGCCCTGCACCCCAACTCCGCAGTCAGATGTGACTCTCAGCCAGACAGTAAAACAGAAGGTTTATTAGACGACGGGAACACAGTTTAAACAGAGCTTGTTGGTACAGAAAACAGAACCCCTCTGTCAGGTCCATCTTGGGGGGTGAGGAGCCCAGAACCAAGTTCTGGGTCTCTCCCCATTTCCCCAGCCAGCTCCAAACTGACACTCCCTCCTCTGGCCTCTGTGTCTCTTCCGGACAAGGAGGCCACCTGATCTCTTTGTCCCCAACACCTTCAGTTGGCATCTTGCAGGGGAAACTGAGGCACCCACACAGTATTCAGAGAAAATATTAAGAACATTCCCACTTCATCACAACAGGTGCAACAAAATATAATACTGTATATTGAAGTAGGCAAGTGCTGCTTCTGACTTTCCACTTTTAATTGACCCTTGTAATCTTGTGGCACTGATGCGTTGTAGCTTCATTTTATATTGGCTTACAGGGCGGGGGGGGGGGGGGCACCACCATTTTGGGCCCCATCAAAAATTATACAAACCTGCCGCCTATGCCCCCGATCGCCATGATTTTTCAAAGATAATGGCCAATGGCTCTGCAATCTCATCGGCCAACTCCTTTAGCACCCTCGGATGCAATGCATCCGGCCCCATGGACTTGTGCTCGTCCATACTTACTGTGCTCTATAAATGGTGGTAATAGTGAAACTGTGGCATTTCTAACCCTATAGTCAGTATTCATTTATAACTAAGGGCTTTTCTATAGTTATTCCAGATTAACTAAAAATGAGAATTAAAAGTGAATTAGTTAAACTGCATGAAACCCCTATGAGGACATTCTCATTCAGAATTAAAGTTACCTTAATTCAGTTTAGTTTAATTCACTAATTTAAACTAAACTGATTTAAGGCCACTTCAATTCTGAATGAGACCTTTCATACACATTTAACTAATTGACTTTTAAATTCACACTTTTAGTTAATTTGGATTAATTTTCCTGAGTGTCCCCTTGTAGACAAACCCTAAAATACACCATTAGATATGATACAGGCTACTTTTTGAGGCTACTTAATAAAAGTTTCTGCCATTGACCAACACTTTTTTCCTGTTACTAGGATGCCTGCTAAATTGCAGCTAATGCTAAATAACAATCTTAAAGGTTCTTGAATGATGAATAGTATCAGGGGGTAGCTGTGTTAGTCTGTATCCACAAAAGCAACAAGGAGTCTGGTGGCACCTTAAAGACTAACAGATTTATTTGGGCATAAGCTTCCGTGGGTAAAAAACCCAACTGAAGAAGTGAGGTTTTTTTACCCACAAAAGCTTATGCCCAAATAAATCTGTTAGTTTTTAAGGTGCCCCCGGACTCCTTGTTGTTTGAATGACGAATGATACTGTATATAATGTACTCTTGAGACCTGAGGAATTCACCTGGTCCTGTTGGTGTCACATTGGATATTATGCACATTAATCCCTTGTGCACTGTGAGAGAATGGACCCTTCTATGAAATAAATGAATTGGAAGTTTATTATGAATATTTTAATGGAGGAAACGGGGGGGGTGGAGATGGGAGATGAAAATATGAGATGCGGAAACACTTCTGTATGAAACAGTTGAACAGTTTGGGGCTGCTTATAGCAGGAAGGGTCAAACTGGCTCATGAGCCACATGCGGCTCTATTACAGTTAAAAAGTGTGAGCCCCCCACGTATCCTATTCTCCAACTACCAGACTGGGACAGGGATCTCAGGGCTTCTGCCCTGCAGCAGGGTGGGGGAACTAGCAGCTTCTGTCCTGCAGGGAGCGGGGGGTCTAAAGGTTTTGGCCTGGGGGTGGGGGCATCAGAGGAGAACCCCCCGCATCCAGTAGGTGCTGCTCAGTGGGGCAGGTTGCGTGCCTTGCAGCTCTCGAACTTCTGAAGATTAGTGTATGCAGCTTGGAGGGTCAGTAAGTTTAAGCCACTCCTGGTTTACAGAAATGAATAAATGGGGACATGGTGATAATACCCAGCTCTTATATGGTGCTTTTCATCAGTAGATCTCAGAAAGCATTTTACAAAGGAGGTAAGTATCATTATCCTCACTTTATAGATAGGGAAAATGAGGCACAGAGAGGCTTACAGAATAAGGAATGGAATTCAGACATGAGAGCAAGCACTTCCATTAACATTTGCTGACAAGTATTATACACATCTGAAAGGAAAGTTGTTTACATAATGTAAGAATTACCTGTGGAACTAGTTGCTACAATATATTATTGAGAATAAGGGTGTCACAGAATTCAAAAAAGGATTACACACTTATGACTGAAATTATCCCCAATTATGGTGGATAGGATTTTATGCTTTAGGAATGAGCCAACTTCTAATTGACAAGGGGTAAGGAAGACACTTTCTCTAGTAGTAAGTTAGTCCCTAATTGTCTAATAAGGGTTTGTTTGTTTGTTTCATCTTTTGAAGTATCTGTCCCTGGCATATTGGTCTGCTTTGGTATGGTAACTCATAAATTCATTTATGCAACTGAGTGCAGTGAGCACCCATTTTATTTCCTATCACAAGCAGTTCTCTGAACTGAAGAAGTCATGTTTAAAGTAGTAAAGATTTATTTTAATTAACATGTTCATAAACCTGAAAACATAGATTTGTCTGTATTTTATCCAGTGTCCACTACACCTGTAATAGGCTCTTACGGTAGAGGCGGAGGTCACTTCTGAAAGCCCCATTAGTTTATTAGCAGGCAGGCTGTTTTCTACCTGAGAGATCTCCATGCAATCTAAGAGCAGTTTCTAACTGTTGTGCAAAACTAGATATGCACAATAAACACAGTACTGGGGAACACAGTCACACAGGTTTCCTGATATTTGCTGATCCCAAATGAGTTCAGCCAAGAAAACTCTGTTTTATCTAAATATTCACTAAGTAGGTAGCTTTCTGTGAGAAATTAAATAAATCTGAACAGCTTCTGGCCCATTGAAGGTACATCTATATTAGAAGTGCTACAGCAGCACAGCTGTTGTATCCTAGACCAGTGGTTCTCAAAACTTTTTTTTCCCTGTAGATCACTTGAAAATTGCTGAGGGTCTCAGCAGACCACTTAATTACAGATTATTAGGGTTGGAAGGGACCTCAGGAGATCATCTAGTCCAACCCCCTGCTCAAAGCAGGACCAATCCCCAAATGGTCTTCTCAAGGATTGAACTCTCAACCCTGGGTTTAGCAGGCCAATGCTCAAATCACTGAGCTATCCCTCTCCCCTTAATGAGCTTTCCAAATGTTATTTGTACAGTTAGCTAATTTGTAAAGCGCTTTGAATAAAAGTGCTATATAAAAAAAGCTTAATAATAAAACTTTCTTTGTTCTACAAATAAAAGCACACAACTTATGTTTTAATATCAGTAGTGTTGCCGGCCCAAAAGGCCTGAGGCAGCAAACAGTGGTTCGTTGCCCGGTTTGCTTCGTTCCAATAAACACACCAAGGTGGAGAATGCAGAAAAAGTTTATTTGAGCCCAAATAAGGTGCAAGGGAGACATAGCAATCTCAAATCCTGCACACAGATGCAAGCTGTGTTTTCCTTCTTATACATGATTTTAGTTAGACATTTGTTACCGCCCACTATTCTCCTCCCTCCTTTACTCCCCTCCTATATAGTAGACATATTGTATAGCTAGTGATTACATTAAACAGGTTAAATCATCCTTGACAGCAAACAATTTATCTTGTAACTTTTCAAGGCTGTCAGCTTGGTTTACTTTCGGATTTATTACTTTGCTCCCCCTCCCCTCCTCCTCCTAAGCCAGATACAAATAGTAAAAAGGGGCCTATCTCCTGGTGCCAGTGTTGCACTGATAAGGAGCAGTTACACATTCCATTCTTAATTCTGACCTGTGAGTTCGACTAGAATTTAACATGAAGGGACTCTTAGACAAGCATAAAATAACTTTGGTTCAATTCAGGCCTAGTACAGAAAGGCTTCATTAACACTGTGGTTTTCCACCCTCCTGAGTTACCTAGGGTTATGCTTAATGACACCAACAGTAGTCTTAGCTTTCTAATGCGATGAATGCCTCCCCCCCACGGCAGCCCCCAAGCTGGGGCTGGGAAGGGTCTCCCCCACCACACCAGCCGCAGAGCTGAGGCTGGGAAGGAGGGTCATCTCTTCCTGGCAACTGCAGCCCTGGAGCTAGGGAAAGTCATCGCTTTCTCGGGCCGCCACAACCCTGCACATCCTAAATACCTCCCACCCCCTCTTCTCACCCCAGTTCCCCCTATTCCCCCCAGGGCCACCACCTCACCTTACATGTGCATCTTCTCCATGGTCCAGGCACCTAATTAGTGGAGCTACACCAGCATGGCTCCACTAATTAGGCGGGTGGCCCTTCATTGTCTTGTGTGCAGCTGCCCAAGCGTGCACCTTAGAGGGAACTATCCGCAGACCACCTGAATGGAGCTTGCAGATAACTGATGGTCCACAGAAGTTTGAGAACTTCTGTCCTAGACACTTACTATAGCAACTGAAGTGTTTTTCCCCTTGCTGTAGTAAATCTACCTCCCTGAGAGAAGAATTCTTCCATTGACCTAGCTGCTGTCTATCTTCTATGGTGTCCACAGTAGGGTTAAGTTGATCTAATAACTACATTGCATAAGATGTGAAATTTTTCACAGTGCCAAGCAATGTAGGTAGGATAACCTATGTTTTAAGTGTTGCCTAAGGATTAGAGGGGAATGTAATGTAATGTTCTAGTAGTGGATGCTGTTGCTCCCACACGAGTCTATGTCCAGCACATGAGACACCATCTGCACTTGCTCACCCCTCCCTACAACCACTGGCTGGCTGGGGGTTAGTGGGAGGCTCTTTATGGGCTTCAGCAGTAGCTGGAACAGGCTCAGCAGCAAAGGAAAATTTACTTTCTTTTTTATATTTAAACCACTGGCAGCAGCTCAACCCCCCAGGTGAGGCAAACTCCTGCCTGGGGATGAGTCTGACACCACGTTTCATAAGGCCCCAGCTCCTGGAGTCCTGGCGACGCTCCCGCCTCCCACTGATCACACTGGGCTCCGCTTGCCCAGAAAAACTCAAAAATGCATCCCCACCCCCGAAAGGCTCCAGGCTCACACACGCAGCTGAAGCCAGGGCTGCAGCGGGGGGGCTCAGGGAGGCTGATTTATACACAGCTGGTGCTGGGCAAACACCGCCCCCCCCCGCCCCTTGTCCCCGGGCAGGAGCTGGTTTTACACAAACCTTTCCAGGGACGCAGCCTAAACCGTAGCCCAGAGACCGGGGCGGGGGCAGTGACCTCCGAGCGCCTGGGGCGAGCGGGCCAAAGACCCGGCGGTGCCCACGGGGAGCGGCCGCAGCCACACTGCGTGACCCAGGCAGGAGGAGAAGGGCCGGGCCGAGGCGCCCCCCAGCCCCGCTGCCTGCGCGGGGACCAGCGCCCGCTCCTTCACCCCTCCCCCGCCCCGACAGGAGGCGGTGCCCGGCTCCTCGCCCCGCCCCACACTCACCGGAGCGCCCGGGGCTGCCGGGTCCCCGCTCCCTTCCCCAGCGCTCAGGTTCGAACAACCGGCGCCGCACGGTCAGTTTTACACACACACACCCACCCAGGATAGCGCTGATTGGCCATTAGCGCAGCCACTCACGAACCTGCTGCCACCATGGACCAATGGGCTGTTTATTAGGGAGGTTCGGCAGCAACACGTCACCCAGTGTGGCCAATGGGAAGGTAGATCGCTCAGCGAGCCAGGGCTGCGTTCGGGGGGGGCAGGCAGGGGAAAGGCAGCGTGGAAATGTTCTGGTGCCGGATAGTGAGCGGTGCGTCTGTTCTAACTGTGCACATCTGCCCCCCCCACCCCCACCAGGGCTGACCCTGCAGCTGGGCTCCTACTTACCTCAGTGGGACTCTTGCCTAGAGATCAGCTGCCTGGCATGGTGCCTACAAAGCCCGCTGGTCTTGGCTAGACAGGCGAGAAGCTGCGCCTGTTCCTTTCCTTACGCCTTTCTTTCCTTCCTCTAATGCCTAGTTCAAGGGGGGGGGGGAACATCCCCACAATACAAGTTGCTCAGAAAGCTCTGCCAGCTCTTCACCCTACTTCACCTCAGGGCAGTGCCCGGGCGAGGGCGAGGGGAGTGAGGCACTTGCCTCAGGTGCAGAAACTGGCGGAGAAAGAAAAAAAAAAGCCGCTGGCCCGGAGATATTTATAACCCAGGTGATCCCCCTCCCTGGCCCCACCTGCTGCCCCCCCACGCCTCCCATGAGTGCCCCCCGGCCCCACCTGCTGCCCCACGCCTCCCCGAGTGCCCCCGCCCCAACTTCCTCCCCCTCCTTCTGGACAGAGCAGCTCCATGCTGCCTCCCTGCAGCAATTGCTGCCGCAGGGTCCGAGCGCCCCCCAGTTCCGGACCCTGAGCCTGCCCTTCCACCTCAGACTTTTCCAACGAGACCCTCCAGCAGCACAGAGCCCCTCTCCCTCCGCCCGCAGTCACTGCTCCTGCCCCATGCTGGGCAAGAAGGTAGCCCCATCCCTCGCCCTCAGTGAGGTTATAGTCAGGGGCAACAGCAGGGGAGGAGGCGCATGCAGCACCTCCTGGCACCCACCACAGGGGAAGTGAGGGAGATTCCTGGACCTGAGAGGGTCCCTAGGAGCCAATGCAGTGACAGTGGTGGAGGTGAATGTGCTGCTGGGGGGGCAGGAAAGGGGGGCTCCTCCCCCAGAGCTTGCTGCTGCCAGCAGGGAAAGGGCTGGGGGAAGTCCTCCTCTCTGGCCCCTGTCCCGGAGCAGCCTGCCTGCACCCCAAACTCAGCCCCAGCCCTGCCCCACCCCAGAGCCCACACCCCCAGTCAGAGCTTTCACCCTCCACTGCACCCTCTGCCCCCACCACAAACCCTTCATCTCCAGTCCCAACCAGAGCCCTCATCCCCCTGCATGCTGCCCCTCTCCCCCAGCCCTGAGCCCCTCCCATTCCCAGCCCCAGACGGAGCCCTCACCCTGAGCCCCTCCCACACTCCAAACCTCTCACCTTCAGCCACAGTCCTCACCCCTGCACCCCGTCCCTCTGCACCCCTTCCATCCCCAAACTCCCTCCCAGAACCTGCACCCCCTCCCTCCGTACCCCCTCCCACCCCCAAACTCTCTTCCAGAGCCTGCACCCCATTCCCCTGCCCCAGCCTAGGGCCTGCACCCCAGACCGCCTCCCTCACCCAAACTCCCTCCCAGAGCCGTGGGCAGAGTTTGGGCAGAGCGGGTTCTGGGCACCACCAAAATTTCTACAAACCTGCCACCCTTGATCCTGGCTGCAAACCTGAACTCCCAGCATTCTCAGGACACATGCTGATCCCTAGTGGCCACTGCTGATATCCAGCACCTCCCTCCTCTCTTAACCTGTGAGTCCCTCTCTGCATTGGAACTAGACTAGAACCAAAGACCATCTTGGAAGCAACATTACCAGCCCAAGCAGTCAAAAATCATGAGTTGACCCCCCCAAAATCACAGGTTTTACTGCCGCCACTTCATTCATTCTTCGGCGGTAGGCCCTTCCCTCTGAGAGGGACTGAGGGACCTGCCGCCGGTGCTGCAGAAGAGCCAGCCCTGGGGGAGGGCGCAATTTTATATTCTTGCCTGGGGCTCAAAAATACCTAGTAACGGTTCTGCATCAGGGGTCTCAAACTCAAATGACCATGAGGACTAGTACATTGTCCTGAGGACTGCATTTACTGACACCCCCCCCCATGCCTCCTTCGGCCCCACCCCCATTCCAACCCCTTCCCCAAAATCCCCCCCAACTCTGCCCCCTCCCTGTCCCCAGGGGGTGCAGGAGGGGTGAGGGGTGTGACAGGGGGCTCAGGGCAGGGTGTGGGGTGAAGGAGGGATGCGGGGTGCAGGGTGAAGCAGGGGGCTCAGGGAAGGGGGTCAGGACAGAGGATGCAGGGTGCGGCACGGGTCTCAGGGCAGGGGGTCGGGGTGCAGCAGGGGTTTCAGGGCAGGGGATCGGGCCAGGAGGGGTGCGGGGTGTGGCAGGAGGTCGGGGTGCAGCAGGGGGGTCAGGGCAGGGGGTTGGGGTGCAGGAGGGGTGTGGAGTGCAGCAGGGGGTCGGGCCAGGAAGGGTGTGGGGTGCGGCAGGGGGTCGGGATGCAGGAGGGGTGCGGCAGGGGGTTGCAGGGTGCGGCAGGGGTTTCAGGGAAGGGGGTCAGGCCAGGAGGGGTTCGGACAGACTGCGATCTAGAAACACATGCCATTGTGCCAGTACTCACTTCTTATTTACAGACCCGGCGCCCTCTCCTCGCTTCACAGGCAGGCATTTTTTCAGGGCTTGGGGAGGTGTTGTTTGACTAAATGGAAAAAGAGAGAGAAGAAAGGCCAAGACCCAGGATGGGTTTGCTGCTGCTGTGCTCAGATTCCGCGCGGAGCGGAGCCTGGCGTTCTCCCTGTCCCTGGAGAGGTGTGTACGATCGTGTGTGTGTGTGATCACCCTGTAAGAGAGAGATCGCTCTGTGTGTGTGTGATCGCTGTGTGTGTGTGATTGCCGTGTGTGCGATCAGCCTGTCTCTTGTGTGTGATCATGACCTTGGCTGCGTGTGTAAGATCACCCTATCTGTGTGAGATCAGTGTGTGTGTGAGAGAGAGAGAGAGAGAGAGATCACCATCTGTGTATAATCATCCTGTGTGAGATCTCTGTCTGTGTGTGTGAGAGATCACCGTGTGTGTGTAACCCCGTGAGATCGCCATGTGTGGGATCACTGGGTGTCTGTTATCACGCTGTGTGTGTGATTCGCCCAGGCACCAGGTGTGTGTATCAGCCTCTTTCGGTGTGTGGCTGCCAGTCCCTGAAGTGTCTCTGTCACAATCTCAGTGTGTTTGTCTCTTTTGGGGTGTGTGTGTGTGTGTGTGTGTCTGCGTCCCGCTCTCGGTCAGCGTGGGCGGGGGCCTGTCTTCTCTCGGCCCCTCTGTCTTTCTCTCATGTGCATCTCAGCCCCGGTGCCTGCTTCTCACACGGTGTCTGTGCCCCCTGCTCTGTCACTTTGTCTCAGGCACTGGGCATGGGGTGCCTGACTCTGGGTGCAACTGTGTGTGTGTGTGTCCTTGCTCTCCGCCTCTCTCTGTGTGTGTGGGCACCCGCTCCTCTCCTCATTCTCTTTCTCCCGGTGTACCCCAGCCGCTGGGCGCGTCTCCCCTCCCTCCATCCTGCTCCAGCGCCAGGGGCAGCTGCACCCTCATCTCGGTGAGCTGCTCGGCATTTCTACCCGGCCCCTTTGCTCAGCCGTGCAAGGACCAGGCTGAGGCAGATGCTGCAGGGATGAAGCGGGGAGAAGGAGGTTAAGGGAAGAGGTCCGCCTAGGAAAGATAAATCCCAAACTGGTGGGCGCTGACTTGGGAGCCCCCGGGGGAGCGCAATGGGGTGGAGGAAAAGCCAACAGCCACCCCCACCACCGAGACACAAGACCTGCTCCTGGTCTTCGCCACGACCCCTAGGGGATCTTCCTCCCACAGCTTCCCCAAAGGAACTTTTGAAGGGGACGAAATATCACTGTAGCGAGCAGAGAGCCCTCAGGCCAGGCTTGGGAAAGTTTGAGTGTAGTGAGCTCCCACATCCCGGGGACCCCGTCTATTTCTTCCTCCTCCGCAGCTCTGCGTTGTAGTCTCCGAGTCGGTACTTTGCTGGGAGGAGTTTATCACCTGGGATCAGAGAGTCACCGCTTGGTACCTCTCCCATACCATGAACAAGCTTCAGCTTGCTTCCCCTTTAAATCGGCACTATAAAGGAGAGACTCCGCTTCCACTGAGCTTTTAGCCCTTGAGACGCACGAGATTATTGTTATGTTTGTCACAGACTGATCTGAGGTCTCCTGGTTATCTGTCACCTGTGACATTACCCTTGGGTCCCTTTCACAAGTGGTTAATTGGTGGATGCCCCTGCAGGGTAAAATGTATGGCTACAGTACCATCCATCTGCCACCCTTCCTCCCCTGGCCAAAAAAACAAAAAAAAGAACAAATACAAATATTCAAGAAGCAGGAATAATAAATTGGTTTGGGTCACAAACATTTGAAGCCAAAGGCTGTCTCCTTAAAACTGCAGAAGTACGGCATTCCTCCCATAGTTCATAGGCCATAATCCTCCTTGAATCAGAAACACTGTCCCTGAACTGACTTATTTTAATGCCTCTCCTATTAAAGTGACATCATACAATTGGACAACTGGATACATTGCTGAGTTCCCCAGAACTCTGATTGCAGCAGTATCCATCATGCCAGTCTTCTCTAGGGCATTTGTGTCTCTACAAGACTCAGTGTATAACTGTAAATCTCATCTGCTGTTTCAGTCTGAGCTTTGCAGCTCACTGGCCACCACTGTGGCCTAGCAAAACAGTTGTTGAGTAATAAGAGACATTGGGCCAAATCCTAAAAAATCCAGTTGCAAGTTGTGCTTAAATCACACAGTACCATTTCCTTGCCTTAAGAGCCCAATCCTGAAACAATACAAAACAGGGAAGTAACTTCATTCATGCAAGTATTTTACTCAGACTTGTCACCTGCGTAAACTGACTCATTAGCTTAAACAATTGCAGGATTGGGCTCTAATACTACTGAGGAAAGCAAGGGTTTGCAGGGTCAGGTCCCCTTTAGTAGAGAATCCAGAGAGCCTGGGGGTCACTGCTTATTTACATGACCCAGCTCTCTTCCTTTAGCGTGGAACATTTCATACATAAAACAGCACCATCTTTTCCCACTCCCTAAGCCTGTACAAATGCTTTCTGTTCTTCTCATGTGGCAAATAATCATTTCATAGGATTCCTTCCAATCCCTGTGGGATAAAGAGCATGAACACTTTCTTCCACACAGTGCTGAGACAGTAAGGAATAATATGGAAAATAGTACCACATGCCTTTCTTTAGTTATCTAACTATTTTGAATGGGATTCTTTTTCCTGAGTCCTTACAAAGTGCTCAAATGGGGCCAGATCCACTGCCCATAATTTGAAATCGGTGGGAACCTTCCAACGACTTCAGTGGGTTTGGATCAGGCCCTAAATCAATACATTTTGTGAAACAGGTAGAACCTATTTTGATCACCCAAGAAACTCCACTCCAGGAATGACTGTATTGTACCCACAAATCTGATACCTGAGAAGCAGGCTCTAGGAAATTAATATCAATCTGTCAACTGCATACACTTTTAGCTATCACTTTCCACCTGAGGCAATCGCTGGTAACATTCTTGACTGACGTCTATTGCTTTCTTAGAAAGGAGTCTAGCTGTGCCGTGGCACCCACTTTCTCTGCACTCAGCGCTAATGCTACCAGATGTGGCATTTTTATGAGAGGCTTTTTAAAATCCAGAAAGAACGTTTCCGTTGGTGGGGTACAACAAAAATTGTTGTGTAGAGGAACTCCTTTTCTTGAGGCCTTCTAGAGCTCCTGCATCTATTCTGTAGTGTCATGACCTCCTATGCATTTGTTGTAACCTGCACCGCACACTGTTTGAATATTGTGTGTGATCATTTTTCCCTCAGAATTGAAGCTGACATTTGAACAGTTTGAAGTGTCAGGATTGTAGCAGTTCTGAACTTTACTGAACAAACACACTCGAATGCAGCTCACTTCTGACAAAACATACCACCACCCAGCATGGACAGGATTAAATAATAGGAGGGGTTACAACAGGAGAATCTAAAAGGAGAATCTGCACAAACTCAGAAGTTCTAAAGTGTGCAACACAGGGAAGTAAAACAGTACAGGAAAGTGTTGTCAAAACTTGTCTATTACATGTTAATTACAGAGAGTGAGGGGACATATTACTGGCAGAATGGCAAAATCAATCATATACAGTGTCTGCTGAAAGCTGCTCAAAAGGTGGGATATGCTAAAAGTAGGTTCAGCAGAGATGGATGGTTGGGAAGAGTGCAGGTGAAGGAGTCAAAGTTACATGATAAACAAACAAACATATTCCTACTACAAAGAGCTTTAGCCAATCTAAATATAGATATGACAAGAACATACCTGTGGGGAAATTTGGTTGTTTTACAAAAATACATCACCATCGACAGAGTTGTTTCAGTGTAACAGGAAAAGGCCTGACTGCCAAAATAGCCCCATCTCTTGGCGGGGCACTTCCTTTATTCCCCTTCAAGTGCAGGGGCACTTCCTGTCTGAAAGGCTAGTCCTTCACCCTTAATGAAAAGCAGTTGCATGAAGTCTGGAGTTAGTGACTCCCCCTTAGTCCTCTCATGGCTCACTTGTGGCAACTTCTCCTCCCTTTCTCTCTCTGCTCAGCCTGATAACAGGCTTGCAGTGCAGTTTTAATACTTATTTGGTCATTTGGTGATAATTTCTGTTCCCAAAGGATTACCACAGTGGGATTTCGCTATGGGGGAAAATTCTACTGCCCTCCCCATGCATGACAGTTTGGGGACCCCTGTCAGAAACACAGCATCCCAGACCTAACCACACAGGAGAGGCGGGATGCTTGGCAGAGCAAGGCAGGACAAGAAGCTGGGCATCTTTTCCTACCTGCAGTCATATCTATGCACCATCTTCCTGCCAGTGAACAGGAGTGCAGCTCTGGTACTGAAGTAGTGGTTGTGAAGTGGGTTTTTTTGCAACTTGGAAGCAGATTTGCACTTGAAGTGCCATGTTTTTCCTTACAAATTCCTTGACTTTGATGGGACTATTCACACACTTAGAGCTCCACATATGCTTAAATGCGTTATGGTATAGGATTCAGGCTGTGTGTTGGGGGGTATGCCATCTGGCCCTATAAACATAGAGTAGCTTCTGTGTAGCAGGAATGCAAATTCACTGAAATGCATAGAGGCAATTTGAGACTTTGGAAGAAGGTCAGACCCTAGATCCTTTTGACGTCAATGGCAAAACTTACATGAAGTTTCATTACAGCTGAGTTCAATATAAGCAAGTTCTACTGTATGTGGTTTACAAAGTTAATTTTAAACCTCATTTTATTCATTCAGCAGGTCTTTTTTTAAAATAGTCTGTCTCTAAGTTTCTTTGGAGACATTAAGACGTACCTGTCAGGTCTAAGGATGGCTAATGAGAATGTTGGGGCCATATTCTGCCATTAAAGTATTAGTCATATCCTTCCATGGAAATCTGCATTAATAACAAATTAATGACCTAGGGCCAAGGTTATCTTTTGTTTATTCTGCTTTCTCGTAGCTGATCACTATTTGCTAGGCCTCTGGCCTCTTGACCAGACTCTGGACTTTGGGCCTCTAAGCGGGCGCAATCCATATACACCTCTACCCCGATATAATGCTGTCCTCGGAGTCAAAAATCTCACCGCGTTAGAGGTGAAACGCGTTCTATCGAACTTGCTTTGATCCGCGGAGCGCGCAGCCGCCCCCAGAGCGCTGCTTCACCACGTTCTAACCGAATTCGTGTTATATCGGGTCGTGTTATATCGGGGTAGAGGTGTACCAAGTTGTTATGCAAACAGCACATGGATTTTAACCCTTCAGAGCTGAAGCTGCAGACTCAAAGGATCCAGTGAGTGGGGTGGGCCCAGAACACTGAGGGCTGTGGGCTTTGCAGTGCACAGATCAATCTCAGAAGCATTCGCATAAAGATCTGACAGCTTGTCAGGCATGCAAAGAAGACAAAACAATGCAAACACATTTGAGGACACTGAATCCCAAGTGTTCCCTTTGAATAGTGGCGCTTCAAAACGCAGCATAGGATGAGGTTTGGTAAATGCATTTAATTCAGTTGAGAGCTAGATATGTGTACTGTTGGGCATGAATGAACTAAGTTACTAGGTGGGCTGTAGTTGTCATGGCAAATGTTGAGAAATCATGATAAGTGGAGAAAGTGAATAAGGAAGAGTTATTGCTTCCTTCATGTAACACAAGAACCAGGGGTCACATAATGAAATTAATAGGCAGCTGGTTTAAAACAAATGTAAGGAAATGCTTCTTCACACAGTGAACAGTCACTTTATGGAACTCATTGGCAAGGGGTGTTGAAGTCCAAAACTATAAAAGGCGTTCAAAAAAGAATGAGGTAAGGTCATGGAGGATGGGTCCATCAATGGCTATTATCCAAGATGGTCATGTTACCAGATGTGCCCGTTACTTTGGGCTATGCCCATTTATTAGGGTCACTCTTCTGGGTGGGGAAGGAGGGTGCTGTAGATCTGTTAATATGCTGCTTATGTCATTTGTGTGTTCATATGGAGCTCTACTTTTCCCTTCTGCAAGGCCCCTCCCAATGGAGCTACTCTGCAGGACCTAGGTTCCCCAGGGCTGGGTTCCTCCAGCCCTAGAATTAGATGAACACATTTGTAATTCCTAAGGCAAAGAAAACTAGTTTAAGTACATGTTCTACTCTCTAGATCGTTCTGCTGATTGTAGGACCATGTGGGAATTATATCTTCCAATGTACATGACAGCAGTGTGTAAATCAATATCAGCAGCAGACACAGAGCTTAAGTAGAAAATCAGCAAGATGATTATGCAAAGCATTTCTTTGCCTTCTCAAGGAAAAATCCCACAGACTAGTAAAATTCTCCTGTGAACAGTGCATGTATAGTGTTAGCATTAACTGCTGCAGTGGTGTGCATACAAATAGGCAGCCCAGTGTTCCTTTTGAATAGTGGCGCTCAAAATGCAGCATAGGATGCAGAGGTTTGGTAAATGCATTTAATTCATTTGAGAGCTAGATATGTGTACTGTTGGGCAAGGAATGAACTAAGTTACTAGGGTGGGGCTGGGGAAGTTGTCATGGCAAATGTTGAGAAATCAAGTGATAAGTGGAGAAAGTGAATAAGGAAGAGTTATTGCTTCCCTTCATGTAACACAAGAACCAGGGGTCACTATAATGAAAATTACTAGGCAGTTGGTTTAAAACAATGTAAGGGAATGTTTCTTCACACAGTCACTCTGTATGGACTGTCACTTTATGGAACTCATTGGCAAGGGGTGCTAACAGTCACTTTATGGAACCTATTGGCAAGTGTGCTGGAAGTCCAAAACTATAAAAGTGTCTAAAAAAGAATGAGATAAGGTCATGCAGGATGGGTCCATCAATGGCTATCCAAGATGATTATGTTACCAGATGTGCTCTGTTACTTGGGTTACGCTCATTTATTAGGTCACTTCTTCTGGGTGGGGGAAGGAGGGTGCAAATCTGTTAATATGTTGCTTATGCTGGTTTGTGTGTTCATATTAGTCATTTTTCCCTTCTGCAAGGCTCCTCCCAATGGAGCTACCCTGCAGGACCTAGGTTCCCAGGGCTGGGTTCCTCCAGCCCTAGAATTAGATGAACACACACACACACCCCCACCCACTCAGAGTCTGAGTGGACCGGGTCAATCAGCACCCTCCAGCCTGATCCACGTGTCTCTGTACTCAATGGGCTGAGTTGAGCAGCACTTTTCAGCTGCTGCCCTCTCCTTTATGTGTGCCCCAAGTTTAATACGTCCCTCATCCCACTTTCACGTTACAATTGTACTGTAGTAACCCAATTTAATGAAGCAAAGCCCACAGGTATTTTTGGGCGCCTGAGGGATCTTTAAGCCTAGGTAAAGGAATGTTGCTGCAGAATTAATGGGGAAGCTGAAAACACAAAAGAGTAAGAAAAATTGTGAGAGAGAGAGAAGAAGCAACCAGCTGAACCATAAAAGTAATTTATTGAATAATAGTGATAACTGCACAAGGAGGGCTAAATAAATATAACAGTTACATTTTAAAGGTTAATACCTGTGGTAGAAAAGAAAACAGAGAGAGAGAGAGAAATCTCTACCCACTCCATGAGGCTTCTGAACTGGTCAATTGGGGGGTCTTCCCAGGTGATGGTGGTAGCTCTGGGTCCTGAGTGCTGGAGACTCACTTAGGAGCCCTCAACATGATCAGTCAGGGGAGATGGTGTCCAAGTGGAACTGATGGCAGAGTTTGGGTCCTATACATCAGGAACACTGGACTTGGGTACAGGCTGGTAGGGGCTTGTAGCAGAAAATACAGTAGTTCAAGTGGAGAAGAGACACTAGGATTTCTTTGTGGGTAAAACTGATGACCTCAAGGGTTTTTTTAAGCTAGACAATAGGAACTGATCACTCTTGGCTATGGGTAGTGTTTTCTTCCAGGGAGACCTCACAATGCAACTTAGGCTCCTTCAGTATTTTGGGATATCAATTGAAGATTTATTAATGTAGAATTGGTCTGATAATTGCTAAGTTATGTGTACAGCCGTAGGTTCATTAGCACTGAGCAGATCTACAGTGCACCAGTCCTGTTTTTCATCCAACATGAGGTTCTCTGATCTTCACTACAGGTAAGAATCCTGTCCTAATTTTCATGCAGATTATACAGAGGAGTTATTCCCTGTTCTTCACCTGCATGCAAATAGAGATGTTCAATCTTGTCACCCTTGTTAGAGGGGTCTAGGTGTGTTCCAATGCTCCTTCATTGTTCTCATGCCTTTTCTGATTGCCTTAACAAACAGACTGAGGTAATTTTCTATGATTAGATGAATAGATACAGCCCTGTCTCAAAAAACACAGAGTTATTTATCAAGTCCCCTGCTGATGGGGGTACTCTGCACTGAGTGAGCATCCCCATCATCCTTAACGCCGTGGCACCGGGTCTCACCGATCTTCCATCCACGGGGTAGCTGCTGCATCATTGCATCCAACAAACCAGCAGAATCAGACCAATTGCTAGTACACTAAACCAGTGATCACCAAATGGGGTGAAGCATGAGATTTGAAAGACTCCGTTGCACTGGGGCTCACCCACAAAAAGCTCTCACCAAGAGTGATGGCCTGTGTGTTTTTACCTTAATGGCAATGAGACTCATTCCCAGTGAAAATGGGGAGAAACCTCCTTGTAGAGCCTAGATAGTATCACTTAATTTGCTGCACAGTCCATATAGGCACAGTAAATGTAATATCACAACTAACAAATGATGTTATATTATAGGAAACAGTGATTAGCATAAGGTCCCAAAGTAAAGTTGACACCAGTGCCCATTAATCTACAATATTACATCTTGTCCTTACACACATACCTAAGCTTTGCCAACATAGACAATAACAGACCCCTTCTATGTGGATAACATTGAAGGAAGAGTGAGAATATTCCCAGGTTACCCATTCATCCCAATCCTTATGGCTAGTTTCAATCAGAGAGACACATGCAGGTGCAATGAGAGCTATTCATGCCCTTTAAGTGGATTTAGACCCTCCTTCAGAAGAGAAGTCTGAGGTGGAAGAACCAAATGTTCTTGTTGATCCAATTTTAACACCTGGGGTCCTGAAACTGGGGCTCTTAAATGTCAGAAGGAGCACAGTTTGTCGATCAGAGGGTTGGAATTTAAAGCTGTTTTTGTTGTTGGCCCAAATCCACTCTGTACAAACCAGGCTCATGAAATCTCTCTGAAATGGCAATGTGCCTATAGAATTTACACCAAATTGCTGGCATGAGCTTGTCACAATGTGTGTCCTTTAATGGAACTGTCCAGTCTGGGGGACCTTGCTGAATCAAGTCATGTGCAGCTAAAATCCAGTTCAGCAGTTTACAAGGAACCATGTGATATTCTTGCCTGCTGGTGTGATCGGAGACAGCTGCAGTTCCTCTCCAGGTAACGGAGGTGTCTGAGTTCCAATGGCAATGATGACACGTAGGGGCATGGTTGTTCCTCAAACAGCAGAGGAAACCAGGGCTACCCTGCCTTTCACCACCCAGGAGGCTGTCACTGAGTGTGTTTGTCTCCTTCAAACTGATAGTGACGCTGCAGGGCCAGGGGTTGCTCCCACTCCCACAGAATCCATGCATGTGGCACAGCAATTTAGCTTCCTGGGCTCCAGCTGGCAAGCACTCCAGAGGCCTCAGAGGGGTCAGCAGGTACAGCATAGAGCCTGGACAGCATCAGACTCCAGACACTTATGAACAGCAGGGTGCTGGCACCAGTGGGATGTCATGGCTCATGGACCGGGCCCCTGTGAGGGGGCAGAGAAGAGAGAAAAACTTCCCACACTCCCCCACATATATTGGGAGAATCTGGGATCAATATTACAGAGTGATCATGAAGCGGTGACCTCACGTGAGGGTGGGCATAATAAGTCAAGGATTTTTCTGGCCTTTCCTGTCTTAACATCAGGGTAGGCACTGACCAGCCCACTTGATGCTTATTTTCCAATGGCCCAAAGTCGTTCCTTCTTGCTGGCCAAGATGGGTGGCCAACAGGATGGAGAAGAAGAGGTCAGGTGGTTTATCCTTCCATACTTTGAGCTGTGAAGAATGAAACCATTTTACCAGTTTCCCATTTTCATTCAGATTTCTCCTGACACACTGGGCTGGCCCGATTCACCAAAGAGCAGCGGCCATCCCAGGTGCATGTAAAGAACTGCTTAGCAGTGACAGAGGCGTGTGGGTTTTAATAGGGATGGCTTCCACCCTGGATCTTTCTCAAACAAAGTCAGTGGATTTATACACAGTTGAGGAACTGTGACAGCTAGAAACAAGGGCCGCCCAGAGGATTCAGGAGCCTGGGGCAGGGCTGGTCTTTGGCGGCAATTCAGCAGCGGGTCTCTCGGAGGGAAGGACCTGCCGCCAAATGCAGACAAGAATGAAGTGGTGGCAGTAGAGCAGCCTGGTACAGCCGATCGCGCTTTTTCTTTCTTTTTTTTTTTGGCCCCGCTGCGCTTGGCGCTCAGACTACCGGCTGGCGCTCCGAGGCTTTGGCAGCACTTCAGCAGCAGGTTCTTCACTGCTCCGAGTCCCCGCGCACTGAAGGACCCGCTGTCAAGACCCGGAGCGAGTAAAGGGCCCACTGCCAAAACCCAGAGCAGCTCGGGGCCCCTGCAGGGCCCGGGGCCTGGGGCAAATTGTTCCACTCTGCCCCACTCTGCCCCCACTGTGGCCGTGGCTAGAAACTGAACCAAATTTCTCAGCACCTACACTCTTGCTTTCTACAGGCAATGATTCATTCTGAGCTAACTCAGTCAAACTCACTTCCACACCCTTCAGTTGCAGCAAACTGCTTGCAAAGCTACATGAGGTTTTAGTCCTTCAGGAGCAATTTTAGCAACAATTCATTTCAGAAATGTTGTCCTTTCCTTTCAGCTAGGGGTTGCTCTAGAGAAACATCTTCCTGAGCATCTTTCTGGGTTTCAGCTGAATCCAGAACAACTTCTGAGACAACAGACATATCCTCCATCAGCATAAGCTGAGAGCATGGGTGGCAAGTTTGTAGAAATTTTGGTGGTGCCTAGAACCCGCCGTCACTTTGCCCCAAACTCTGCCTCCCACCTGCCTAAGGCTTTGGGAGGAGGTTTGGGGGAGGTGTGTGGTGCAGATCCAGGGCTGGGGATTAGGTACAGAAGGGGGTGCAGGCTTTGGGATGGAGTTAAAAGGTGCAGGCTCTGGGCTGGGGCAGGGAGGGTATGCAGGAGGGGGAGGTGCAGGCTTTGGGATGCAGTTTGGTGCAGGCTGGGGTGGGGCGTAGGAAGGGGGAGGGGGTGCCTCTGGGAGGGAGTTTGGGGATAGGAGGAGTGCAGGGGTGAGGGGCTGTGGGGCTGAGGATGAGGATTCATGATGCAGGAGGGGGCTCCAGGGCTGGGGCTGAGGATTAGGTGCGGGGATGAGGGTCTGGCTGGGATGAGAATTAGGCGTGGGGGGCTGCTGGGGGCTCTGGCTGGGGATGAGGATTTGGGTGTGTGTATGTGTGTGTGTATCTATCTATCTATCTATCATCTATCTATCTAGTTTCTTGTCTGGTGAAAAATTCCTGGAACCTAACCCCACCCATTTATATTAATTCTTCTGGGGAAATTGATTTGCTTAACAACGCTTCACTTCAAGTCATATTTTCAGGAATGTAACTACAATGTTAAGCGAGGAATTACTGTACTGCAATGTTGCACGGTAGCGAAACATGGGTGCTGACAGAGGAGCAGGAACTGTCTGGAGAGGGTGATGGAAAGAAGAATTCTGGGAATTTCAATCCACCACAAAGTCCCCAATGAAGAGATCAGACAGCAGAGTGGAGTGCTGGGCATTGTTGTTGAGAGCATGCATAGTAGAATGCGATAGGCCTGGCATATAGTGAGGCTCACTGACAATCGATGGACTGCAGCTGCACTCGCCAAACTCCAAAGAGATGGGAAGATGTTATCATGAAAAGACATGGCCGCATATGGGGAAGGGAAGGCCATGATACGAGAAGAATGGAAGACGGTTGTGATCGCACAAATGAGACGCACGGCTGAAGGACTGATCGATCAAGGTGAATTTCTAGTAATAAATAGTCTCAAAATGTGTTTGGAAATTTAATGAAACATTGATATACAGAAGGAATACTGCTAAGGTAATGTGTGGTTTGGTACTTAACTGAATTTCTATTCAATTTTATTTCAAACAAGTTTCTTCACAATTATTTACAGAACATTGTACAACAATCACCTATATTAACAACATGTTGAGAAATAAAAATGGATCTGTCCATTCATTCAACACAGCTTTACTGACATAGTTATCAGTAAATGTTTAACAACAAGATGTGTAAAATGATTTCGTGTTGAAAGTATTATACAAATTATTTTGACAAAAATAGTGAGCATATAGTTTTCATACCCTCTAAGAATTCCTTCCACTGCCCTCTACCCATCAAGATGGGTTTTGTCCCATTAGCAGTGCCCTGAGAGGAGATTTGACCAATCAGGTGAGTTGTGGGGTGGGTGAGCTGTCCGTAAGTGGGTCGTGTGACCTCTAAGAACTTCTCCCACCATCCTCTACCAATCAGGAAGGGTTTCAGCTGCTGGGGACCACCCCAAGAGGAGATTAGACCAATCAAGGCAAGTTCTGGGGTGGAGTGAGCCATCTGGAAGTGGGTTGTGTGACCTCTAAGAACTCCACCTACTTCCTCTACCAATCAGGATGGGGTTCACCCTGATAGGACCACCATGAGAGGAGATTTGACCAATCAGAGTGAGTGCTGGGGCGGGTGACCTGTTCGAAGTGGGTTGTGTGACCTCTAAGAACTCCTCCCAACGCCCTCTGCCAATCAGAGAGCAGCATCATTGCCCCATAAGTCCCAGCTTTGGGCAGAGGAGGCCATCTCTGACCAAGGACACGTGTTTTAGAAGTTGTGGAAAGGCTGCTGAGAGGAAACATGGACTCCTTTACCATCCCTTTGAGAACTTTGGACTTTGTTTTAGCTCCGAGCACCTTTGGAATTGTGTGGAGAAAGCGCTACCTCGGTGACAGTTCCAAGGAGGACCATTTGACTCAACGTTGATGGATACGTTGGAACTGACCCGAAAACTTTGTTAGGCATCCCAATTAGTGTGAAGGCCTCTCATTGTCCACCCCTCGAGGTGGAAGGCGATCATGGCTTGGGAGTCACCGCAGACAAGGAGAATGGAAAAGACGCCGCCGGTTAAATGAATGATTAAGAAGCGACGGTCAAGGATGGGCTGTAATGGGGCTAGGAAAAGACGGTTACTCACCATTGTACCTGTTGTTCTTCGAGTTGGGTTGCTCATATCCATTCCATGTAGGTGTGTGCGTCGCGTGCATGTTCGCCAGAAGACTTTACCCTAGCAACTCAGTGGGTCGGCTACGCCTGGAGTGGCGCCACCATGGCGCCGGATATATACACCAGCCGACCCACCCACCTCAGTTCCTTCTGCCGCCACCCAACAGTGGGGAAGGAGGGTAGGTGGAATGGATATGAGCAACACATCTCAAGAACAACAGTTACAACGGTGAGTAACCGCTTTTCTTCTTGGAGTGATTGCTCATATCCATTCCATGTAGGTGATTCCCAAGCCTTACGAGGCGGTGGGGTCGGAGTGAGATGTTGCAGAATGCAAACTGCTGAGCCAAAGGCTGCATGATCTCTGGACAGTTAGACCAAAGAGGCAAAGGTCCGGTACGAGGACCAGGTAGTAGCACAACATAGCCCCTGAAGGGTATGTGAGTCAGGAAGGCAGCAGAAGAAGCCTGAGCCCTTTCCAAACGAGCAGTAAGGTGGCTCGATGGAACATGGGCCAAGTCACAGGAGGTGCAAATGCATGACGTCATCCAAGATGAAAACCTCTGGGAGGAGACAGGTAGGCCCTTCATCCGGTCTGCCAAGACAACGAAGAGTTGGGGCGTACGAAAGGGCTTGTCCGCTTGACATAAAAAGCGAAGCGCCACGGCGCCTAGGGAGGGCAAATGTGCTCCTTCGCGATGAATGTGGCTTCGGAAAGAAGACCGGAAGGAAGATATCCTGATGATAGGAAAGGTCAACAGCACCTTAGGGAGGAAGGCCGACGTGGTCACAACCGCACCTTGTCCTTGCGTAAACATAGTGCACCGTGGGTCCACTGTGAGAGCCTGAAGCTTGAGACTTGTCTGGCCGATGCAAAGGCTACAAGGAAAAACTCTCTCTCAGGACAGGTATCTCAGCGAGCATGTTGTCAGTGGCTCGAATGGGGCAGGCATAAGACTGCTTATAACCAGGGTGAAGACCCAGGTTTGGCGGGCGGCAAAACTGGGGGTATAAATGCCCCAAGCCCTTGAGGCCCTTAATGATGAATCGCCAGGCGCTGATGTTTGAAAGATCAGAGGTAATCCAAGATGAAATGTATCGAACTCGGTGGGAGAAACATTGTGTTTCAGAGCAGCAAGAGAAACACTTCCAGTTGGCCAGATACGTTAACCAAGTGGAAGGCTTCCACCACCCAGGAGAATCCTGTAGAACCGAGGCAGAGCAATGTGACTGATCGGTTTAGACCTGCAGCAGTCATGCTGTGATATGCAGGGATTGCTAGTCTGGGTGGTGAAGTTTGCCGTGATCCTGCGTTATGAGGTCTGGGCAAAGAGGCAGGGGAATAGGGTTGGCTATCAACAAGTCTAGTAACATGGTGTACCAGTGCTGCCTAGGCCACGCCGGAGCGATCACGATAGCGTGCGCCTGTCCCTGCAGAGTTTTAGCAGGACCCTGTGAACCAGCGGGCACGGTGGGAAAGCGTACAGCAGAGGGCTCGCCCACGGCATCAGAAAAGCAGCCAAGATCGAGCCCGGGGAGAGGCCTTGGAATGAGCAGAACTTCCCTCTTGTTCCGCTCGCAAGAGCGAAGAGGACTATGCGGGAAAACCCCACTTCCGAAACGGAATGGATAAGATCCGGAGGAATCAACCACTTGAGAGACAGGAAGGATCTGCTGAGGCGATCAGCCAGAGTGCTCCGACCACTGGGAGAAAGGACGGTACCAGGTCCATCAATTGGGCTGTGCAGGAGTCCCGGAGCTGGATAGCTCCTGCAAAGAGGGGAGGACCGTGCTCTCCGTGCTTGTTTATGCAACGCGTGTCCGCTGTGTTGTTTGTGAACACCGAGACACAACAGCCTTGCAGGTGCTGCTGAAGCGCCTGTTACACAAGGCAGACTGCTCTCAACTCCCGGACATTGATGTGCAAGGCCAGCTGGTGAGCCAATCGAAGGCCTTAAGTGTGAAACTGACCCAAGTAAGCACCCCAGCCGAGAGATGGGGCGTCCATCATGAGGGACACCGAGGGGTGAGGTGGATGGAACAGCATCCCTGCACACATCAGGAGGGCGTCGACCCCAGTCGAGGGAGCCTAGGACGCTGGGGATCGAGGCGACCATGACCATGTCACCTTTGGCCGGGTGGTACACCGAGGTGAGTCACGATTAAAGTGTACGGAGGCGCAGCCTGGCGTGTTTGGTTACGAACGCAGGCAGCCATGTGACCCAGGAAACCTAGGCAAGTTCAAGCCACAGTTGTCAGGAAGGTCCATAGACCTTGTACAATGGTTACCATCGCGTGAAACCAAGGCGAGGTAAGCAGGTTGTGCGATACTGGAGTCCAGGGTGGCCCCAGTTAAGTCTATTCCCTGTGTGGGAATCAGGTGGATTCTCTTATGGATCATCAGGCCTGAACGCAGGAATAGGACCTTGTCGACACCCACATGAGTGGTAACTTGGGCCCCGGTGGTCCCTGGAATGAGCCAATCGTCTAGATATAGAGAACGTGTATCCGACGGTGGCGGAGAGGTGGCGACTACAGCCAGACACTGTGGATACACATGGGCTGTATAGAGGCCAGCCGGGAGGACCGGGAACTGGAAATGACGGTTGGCCACAAACCGGAGGTACCTTCTGTGTGGAGGATAAGTGGCGACGTGAAAATATGCACCCGTTATATCGAGGGCGGAATACCCGTCTCCGGGATGCAAGGATGAGATGACGGTCCCATGGACACCATGCGGAACTCCAGGTCTATCATGAACTTGGTGAGCTCCCGCAGGTCTAGGGTAGGTCTGAGACCTCCTTGGCCTTGGGGATCAGGAATCGGAGGGACTAGAACCCTTTGCCCTTCGCCCCAGGACCTCCTCTATAGCCCGATGGTGAGGAGCGCCCGCACGCCTTGCAAAAAGGAATTGCTGTGAGAGGAGTGCCTAAGATGGATGAGGAGGGATAGGCTTTGCCCGATTGGTGGTTAGGAGGACCCTGATTTTGGCCCCTTTGGGGTCCCGACCAACGTCTACGATTGCGTCAGCGACGCCTGCTGGCAAAGCCCTGTCTTTGTCTAGGCGCAGGGTAAGGGCAGTGAGGCTGGGCGGAAAGGTCGGCGGTGAGACATCGGTAGGCATATGCCGAGAGGAGTGCATAGTGACCTTGCTGTCCTTTGGCCTTGCAGCCTAGGGTCAGCTGTGAGAACAGGCCTTTGTCATTGAAGGACAAGTCCTGTATAGTGCAGCAGCTGCGAGGGAGGCTCGATAACTGAGCCATGAAATGTGCCTCGTGGCCACACCCGAGGCCAGAGTCGTGGCTGGAGTCAGCTACATCCAACAAGGCCTGGAGGGAAGCTCACCACTTTCTGCTCCATTTTTCCAGGAGGGCATCAAACCCTGACAGAAGTTCAGAGAAACCGACTCTGTAAAGTCTCCCAGCGCGCCCATAGTAACGGCTGAGCAGGGCTTGCTGGTTTGCAAGGCGGTTGTAGGGCGCCTGCCGAGTACATCTTATGGCCCAGGGAGTCCATTTGCCTAGCCTCCTTGAATTTAGGGGCTGGTACCTGTCGCCATGGCGTTGCATGTTATTGATGGACTAAGTGGCAAGGGAGCAGGGAAAGACGTACCTATAGGTACCCGTCACCCCTGGAGGATACCATGCACACGCATTCGACTCCCGAGCCCACGGGCGGATAGTGACCACTTGGAGATTCATAGTGAACGCCACTGCCTCGGGAGGTCCTGATGGGCCCTGCCGATTAGGGGAGGCCGAAGGAGCACGCCCTGCCAGCGCCTCATGTGGGGAGGAGGAAGAAGAAAGGCCAGGGACAAGTGGGTCCTGTGTGGCTCACGCTCCTGGACGACCTCCTGATCCGTGGGATGTGGGAATCCGTGGCTGAACTGGGCTTCCTCCATACCGGTCGGAGGGGACGGCCAACCGTCGCTCTGGCACCCAGTGCCTGACAGAACAGAGCGAGATCGATCACAGGTAGGCCTCAGCCTGACGGCACGCCCGAGACATACAGGGTAGCCACTGATGGGGGTTAGGTCCTGGCCCTGGGGCATGTGGGAGACTCTGGTGTGCACACCCGAATGGATGGCCATGGAGGAGCTAAAAGCCCTGGGCATAGTCTACCTCTCTAGCTGATGTCAGCCAACGCGTACCGGGATCGTACCGGAGGCATACTGGTATCGAGCGAAAATGGGACCTGCGACCGAGCGTGCCAGGAGGTCGACCAAATCTCGAGGCTGGATGCCGGGAGTGGCTACGGAGTCCAGAGCCTGGAGCGGTGCCAGGAGCTGATCGGCACCGAGTGTGCCAGGTCGGCGAACGGACGCTGATCGTGCCACGAGTACGACCAGTACTGAAATGGAGAACGGTGCCAGGACCGCGGAGCAGTGCCGCACCTGGCTTGGCGACGGACCGAGAACATCTGCGGGACCGCGATCGTGAACGCTGCTGCTCTGAGGTGCCGACGCAGGGTGGTCTGAGCAAGGCAGGCTTGCCGATCGACAATATAACCGCAGACCGGGCGTACCAGACTCGACAGCTCTTGCATGGCCGGAGTGAACGGTGCCGATACCGCCGGTGCCGCAGCAGGTATAGGTGCCGGGCAGTGCAACTTAGAGAGCGCTGGCTGCGGAGCAGGCGGCTCTGACGCAGCTTAATAGCGAGCTCGACCACGGTTCGCACCGAGCTTTCCAGCACCGACTCGACGGCTCTTGCATGGCCGGAGTTAACGGTGTGGATATTGTCGGTGCCGCGCAGACATCGGTGCCGGGCGATCCGACTTAGCATAGCACTCGGCTGCGGAGCAGGCGGCTCGGACGCAGCAAGAATCTTGTGCCTCTTCATACCCAGGAGAGGGATCCATGCCGAGTGGACGCCGGAGCCAGCGACGGCCGGTGCCGAGAGGCTCGGCGGTACCGGCGATCCGTGCCGAGGAGCGCCTTGAAGACTAACCAGCGCCGTGCCGAGAGCGAGGGGCAAGAGCTGCCTCCTCAGGAGCTGCTTGAGACGAAAGTCCCGCCCCTTTGTTCTCGGATTAAAGGCCTTACAAAAGCGGCACTTATCTGTTAGGTGAGATTCTCAAGGTACTTAGGAGAGGATCTCTTGTCGGCATCGGCTTGTGGCCGCCGAGCATTGTAAAACCCTGTGGACTGGGCATCGCATCCGCACCGGTGTGGGAAGGGATAATCCCGAACCTCTGAATTAAATACTCTAACTATACAACTATAGAAATCTGAACTATAATTAACGAGAGAAACTATGAGTAGCTAGGAAGTGGAGGTCAGTTAAGCCGCTACCCACTGTTCCAACGACCGACACGGGCGTAAGAAGGAACTGAGGAGTGGGTGGGTCGGCTGGTGTATATATCCGTGCCATGGTGGCGCCACCCAGGGGCGCCCAGCCGACCCACTGAGTTGCTAGTGTAAAAGTCTTCCGACGAACGCACGCGCGCGCACACACCTACATGGAATGGATATGAGCAATCACTCAAGAAGAACCAGGGATTGCATAAATTAACTACAAGCAGTAGGGTGCTTACACTGTTTCTTTACTGAAAATCTCTCAACAGCTTGACGATGCCTTTCTAGAGGCCTCTGAGACCTTACACATCGGTCGCCCTGGGGGAAAAATATATCGTGCCTCAGCTGTTTTTGCTCATGCCTGAGACACAGATCTCAAGAGGAAAATCTGGAAAAGGACAAAATGGAAGAATGAATTGTAGTGAGATGAGGCCTGAGGCCTGATCTGAAGTAAGGGTCAAGATGTTGCTAAGCAAATTTAGGCTGTGAGCCAGAGGCAGGCCCTGCTCACAGAACTTGGCAAAAGAGGGCTGCTAGAAGAGGAAGGGTTTCAGCTGCTGTGTACAGATGTGGTCTCTCACCTCAAAAAGATATTCTAGCACTAGAAAAGGTTCAGAAAAGGGCAACTAAAATGATCAGGGGTTTGGAGAGGGTCCCATAGGAGGAGAGATTAAAGAGGCTAGGACTCTTCAGCTTGGAAAAGAGGAGACTAAGGTGGGATATGATAGAGGTATATAAAATCATGAGTGATGTTGAGAAAGTGGAAAAGTTATTTACTTAGTCCCATAATACAAGAACTAGGGGGTCACCAAATGAAATTAATAGGCAGCAGGTTTAAAACAAATAAAAGGAAGTTCTTCTTCACGCAGCGCACAGTCAACTTGTGGAACTCCTTACTTGGGGAGGTTGTGAAGGCTAAGACTATAACAGCGTTTAAAAGAGAACTGGATGAATTCATGGAGGTTAAGTCCAGTAATGGCTATTAGCCAGGATGGAGTAAGGAATGGTGTCCCTAGCCTCTGTCTGTCAGAGGATGGAGATGGATGGCAGGAGAGAGATCACTTGATCATTGCCTGTTAGGTTCACTCCTCTGGGGCACCTGGCATTGGCCACTGTTGGTAGACAGATACTGGGCTAGATGGACCTTTGGTCTGACCTGCACGGCCGTTCTTATGTTCTTAGGAACGTATGCCAAAACAGCACCAGAACAGCTGGGTACGAACACATCCCACACAGATAACAAGGAACAGGCAGACCCAGCCTAATGACAGTATAAAAGCACAATATGATGAATAGACAATAGGAAAGGATAATATGATGGACAGACTGTATGATGGACAGATTTGTTCGAAACGACCTGTGCCAGGAGAAAGGCAGTAATGCGCAAAGGGGCTGCACCTCAATGCGTCAGGAGTGATGAGTAATCTGTTCTGCACCTGTGTATAAGAATACGTACCGGAGAGCACATCTTTGTCCAGCCTAGGGTGCAGTGGAAAGCCCCACCACTGACTGAGCTGTGTCCATTGCAGGGAGCATCACACCAGTAGCTACTGACAACAGGAACCAGCTCAGACTCCCTTATGGTAGGGGTCATGGCATCCATTTTTACAGGCGGCGCCAAAAGGTTGTGTTAAAGCAGGCGATTAATAAAACTTATTTAAATGTGTCAATACGAATGTGTCCCCCGCTCCATACTTGTGTGAGTAAAACATGGTACATGACATGGATATAAATTGGCAGTCGGGAAGTTTAGGCTTGAAATTAGACGAAGGTTTCTAACCATCAGGGGAGTGAAATTCTGGAACAGCCTACCGAGGGAAACAGTGGGGGCGAAGGACCTCTCTGGCTTTAAGTTTAAGCTTGATAAGTTTATGGAGGGAATGGTTTGATAGGATAACACTATTTAGTCAATAGGTCAATAACGTACGCCACTGGTAATTAGTACTGAGGGTCAATGTTGGGATATTGAAAGTCTTTTTCCCGAGTGTCTGGCTGGAGAGTCTTGCCCGCATGCTCGGGGTTCAGCTGATCGCCATATTTGGGGTTGGGAAGGAATTTTCCTCCAGGGTAGATTGGCAGTGGCCCTGGAGGTTTTTCACCTTCCTCCGCAGCATGGGGCAGGGGTCGCTTGCTGGAGGATTACCTGCTACTTGAAGTCTTTAAACCAGGATTTGGGGACTGCAAGAGTTGAGTCAAGGGAGAGAATTATTTCAAGAGTGGGTGGGTCAGCTTTTGTGGCCTGCATTTTGCGGGAGGTCAGACTAGATGATCATAATGGTCCCTTCTGATCTTAAGTTCTATGATTCTATGTCTCCACAGATGGCTCTGTTAAATAACTATATTACACCCCCCCGGAAGTTGGGAGCTTTAGTGGGGTGACCCCTACCATAAGGAAGTCCATTTTGTCCTTTTCCAGATTTCCTCTTGAGATCGGTGTCTCAGACATGAGCAAAACAGCTGATGCATGATAGACTTACTCCCACAGGGCTACCGACGCACGTTCTCAAAGGCCTCTAGAAAGGCATCTGTGACAGGTGGGATCACAGAAACCCCCTGGGAGCTGCCACCTGATGTGCCCAGACTACTGCTACCCCTGCTTTCCCTGCCAGCTCAGGACCCCAGCACCCTGTCTTGCTGAGCCAGACACTCCCGTCTGCTCCAACACAGACCCAGGGTCTGAATTACTTGCCCCAAGCTGCAGGTTTACCTGAAAGCAGCTAACAGAAGTGTTCCTGTCTTTAACACTCAGATGCCCAGCTCCCAATGGGGTCTAAATCCAAATAAATCCATTTTACCCTGTATACAGCTTAAAATGCGCAAATCTATATCTAATCAAACTGAATACAGATAAGATCCCCACCAGTTCCACAATGCTCCTTTGACAGACTAATCTCCTTTTAGCCTGGGTCCAGCAATCACTCACACCTCCTGCAGTCACTGTCCTTTGTTCCCATTTCTTTCGGGTATCCTGGGGTGGGGGTGGAGGCTCTCTCTTTAGCCAGCTGAAGACAAAATGGAGGGCTCTCCCAGGGGTTTAAATAGACTTTCTCTTGGGGGTGGAGATCCACTCCTCACTCCTGTGCCGAGTCCAGCTCCAAGATGGAGATTTGGAGTCACCTGGGCAACTCACATGTCCATGCATGACTCACAGTTTTTACAGGGAGCATCCATTGTTTACATGCTACCTTGAACTTCCTCAAGTAGACTTCTTATGTGGATTGGAGCATTCCAAGATCCATTGTCCTTTCAGTGTTTCTTGATTAGGTACTTAATTTCCCAGGAACTGACCAAATGCTCTACTAAGGTTATTTAGAAATCAAGCCGTACACAGCCAACATTCATAACTTTGAATACAAAAATGATACATGCATACGAATAGGATTAATACATTCAGTAGATCATAACCTTTATGGAGATATGTTACATGGCATATGTAGCAGAAAACACATTCTAAGCATATTTCCATAGAGCCTTATGGGAGGCACCGTCACACCCTCCCCCTGAGCTTACAGCCAGAGACTTGTACACTGTCCATGGCGTAGGCAGTACATGTAAAATCCATGTTTGTTTTTGGTAACACTCCTTTCAAGTACCTTTAAACCATATGATGTCATTCCTAAGGGTCCTAGCCAGTTTTGGGGGTCCTGGTCCTCAGATGCCAGAAAACAGGTTGGGGTGTAGTATTGTTAACAGAATGCAGACAGCGATATCTGTTACAGCGGAGGCGTTTTGGCAATTAGCCACCAATGCCATGAGGCAGTGTGCCTCAGTTTCCCCTTCTACACAGCAGCATGGGGCTGTTATGCTTTGCTGCTGTTCCAAGCTTCCAGACTGTTTACAGGCGTAGGCTGAAAAGTAACTTGCTTGTGGGGCTCTCCTGTCACCATCCCTAGCATGTACAACAGTTTCTTCCACAAAGCAGGTATGTCCCACATCTTTAAAGGGTTTAACACTAGTACGAATTCCTTTGTTTTATCCCATAGGTGAATTAGCAAAAGACACAAGGTTAACAGCAAATCTACGGTGGACAGGCTTGCTCACTCAGTTTGACTCCTTTAGTGTCTATTGCATTTTCCCAGCTCTGTGTAGCCTCTGGTAGGCACTCTGCCTCTTTGGAGAAGGCTTTTAATTCAGGCATGTGGTTGAGCCTTTGGCAAGGAGAGGGTGCACTGCCACCATGCCTGCCCTCGGCCCCTCCTCTGGAATGTCTCTGGGCTGACCGCACTCCTTGTGAAGTGCCACCCATCTAGAGATTCCCACCACCCCCATCTTGGAGAGAGAGTTTTATCTCTTACAGGTGCAGCAAGAACACCACCTTTCAATGGGGGCTCTGGACCCTTGGGCACCCCACTTTCTGTTCCCAACAGGCCAGCTGGATGGACTCTGTTCAGGAGATCTGACCCCAGGTTTCCTTACAACATGAACCATAGGAGAAGGGGCTGGCATTTTAAATGCAAACTTTTCACCCTCCTCCTGGGAAAGTCCTTCCCACAAAAGGTGGGCGGACTCTCTGCCCCCTTCCATCTGGGCTTCCTCTCTGGGCTCCTCTGGGTCAGACACTCCTGTGTCCCCGAAAGGGAAGGTGACCCTGGTCCAACTGTGGGCTCACAGCTACCAGCTATGGCAGACTTTTCACTGGCCAGCAAAATTCCCTTTTCACTCAGGTTGGGTTTGCTTCCAGCTACAGCGATCTTGGGGTCTGTTTCACCACTGTGGTCACCAGGACCCCAACTCCCACCTTTGGGACACACGTCTCTATGCACCCCAGGGCAGGCCCTGCCTCTGCTGACCTGCAATTTCCTGGCAGTCAGCAGCTGTGGTGGCCCCCCTGTTACAAGGTGGTTCCTCCCCCTCCCCTGGGGAGATGATTACGGGACAGGAGCTGCCTTCATCCAGCCCCTCCCTCTGGAACTTTCCTTGAGCCCCGGGACTACAGAAACTGGCCACAACCATCCCTGCCCCCAAAGCTGCATTCTTTACTGCTGCAGAGGAATCTATGAGACACCCTCCTATTCCCCAGCAGTCCATGTGACTTCACCCGCACCGACCCCGACTGCTAACCAGCCCTGGGACAGATTCTGCCACACTAAAGAAATCGTTTCCCAATAGAAACGGTGCAAAATTGTGTGCCACCGTTGCAACAGTCGGTTCAGCCTGCAAATCCTTAGTTTGCATGTGTACTTTAGCTAAAGGTGCAAAGACTTTGTAACCCGCTAACAGCTCTAATTCTGCCATTTTACCTGGCAACAGATCCTTCTTCTGGATAAGGTCCTCCTGACCACAGAAATCTCAGCACCTGTGTCCTCAGTCCAAGAAGCACTGCACCATTCATTTTAACAGCATGCATATGCTCATTGCTTGGTTGTGTGGAAGCAAGCTTTACAAATCCTGTGTGGAAAGAGGCCACAGCCTGGCTCTGAGAAGCCACAGCTTCATGTGTTACTTGTTGCTTGTTTCTACTCAGAAAGGGACACTTAGTCCTCAGGTGCTCAGTTGACTTACAATCCTAGCACCTCTTGGGCTCCTCTGCTTGCACAGGAAATTTGGGACGAGTTCCAGGGGAATTGGGAGGTTCCCAGCCTCCTTTTCCCAGGGGTAAAACGGTGATTCTGCTTTCCCCCAACCCTGTACCCCTCTCCCAGTGGTTTATGTTCGATTGCAGCTTGTGCTTGCTCATAAGAGTCTGCATACCCAGCTAATTCACCCACTGCATTTACCTTTTGTCCCACAAATACTGTTTTACATCTTCCTGCCCATATTCAGGAAGTGTTCCTGAGTAACCAGATCACACATCCCTTGGAAGCTTGTAATGCCCTTCCCCACACCCACTTGTCTACCAAATCTCTCATTTCATTGGCATAAACCACATTACTCAATCCAGATCCTCTTAAGACTCCTGAATTTCACCCTGTAGGTTTCAGGTGTAATCTGAAACTCTTTCAAAACCAGATCCTTAAATTTACTGTAGTTTGAAGCATCATCAATAGGCATCTTACTGAATATGTCCAGAGCTCTACCAGTCCATTTTGCTATCAATGTGGTCATCTTTTGATCTTCAGGGATGGCATGCAGGGTGCCCAGTCTCTTGAAGGTGATGAAATATTCGCGATCTCGCTGGATTCTCATACTGTGGACACAGTTGCTCCCATTTATGAATTTTTGGGGAAGTGGAGCCAGCAGGTGGAGGGTTTTGTCTCTTTGACTCCGTTACAGCCAGTTCATGCTTCTGGGCCTTTCTCTGGGTCTGCATAGCTCTCTCGTGGGCAGCCTCTTCCTGGCTTTTTCTACCTCCATCCTTGCTGTCTCTGCCTCCATAGCTCTCTTGTGGGAAGCTGCTTCTGCCTCCACCCTTGCTGTCTCTGCCTCCATAGCTCTCTCGTGGGCAGCCTCCTCCTCTCCATTAGTCTTTATGTTCATTTTCTTTCTCTTTGCTTCCAGTCTAGCTAACTCTAGTTTGTTAGCTGCTTCACTGCTAGTCATTTTCCTGCTTTTTCTTCTGGGCCACATCCCCTCTGCAGTTCACTGAAAGTGGGATGCACTCAGCTCAGGGGATTCTTCGTTAACAGAGACTTTCACAGTGCCCAGTGTTCAGCCTTTCTGGGCAATTTGCACCCTGTGCAGTTTTAGCATCTTCAGAGCTTGTCTCTTACTTATTTTGCTTCCTTTTCTGTCCCTACTTCCCTTACCCAAAATAAGCAAATAGAAAATAACAAACCAGTAACCACTTGGTCTGTTCTTCAGCCACCGACCACACTCAAAACTCACTTAAAATCACTACCAGTACCTCAAAGCAATCAGATGTGCACAGATTCTGCTGACTACGCCACTGTGACAGGCTGGATCACAGAAACCTCCTGGGAGCTGCCACCTGATGTTCCCAAACTACTTCAAGCCCTGCTTTCCCTGCCAGCTCCCTGTCTTGCTGAGCCAGACACTCCCGGATGCTCCAACACAGACCCAGGGTCTGAATTACTTGCCCCAAAGCTGCAGGTTTACCTGAAAGCAGCTAACAGAAGTGTTCCTATCTTTAAACTCAGATGCCCAACTCCCAATGGGGTCTAAACCCAAATAAATCCCTTTACCCTGTATAAAGCTTATACAGGATAAACTCATCAATTGTTTGCCCTCTATAACTCTGATAGAGACATAGGCACAGTTGTTTGCTCCCCCAGGTATTAATACATACTCTGAGTTAATTAATAAGTAAATAGTGATTTTATTAAAGACAGAAAGTAGGATTTAAGTGGATGCATGTAGTAAAAGACAGAACAAAGTAAGTCACCAAGCAAAATAAAAGAAAATGTGCAAATCTATATCTAATCAAACTGAATACAGATAAGATCCTCACCAGTTCCACAATGCTCCCTTTTACAGACTAATCTCCTTTAGCCTGGGTCCAGCAATCACTCACACCCCTGCAGTCACTGTCTTTGTTCCAATTTCTTTCAAGTATCCCAGGGAGGGGGAGATGGGGCTGTCTCTTTAGCCAGCTGAAGCCAAAATGGAGGGCTCTCCTAGGGGTTTAAATAGACTTTCTCTTGGGGGTGGAGACCCCCTCCTCACTCCTGTGCCAAGTCCAGCTCCAAGATGGAGTTTTGGAGTCACTTGGGCAAGCCACATATCCATGCATGACTCACAGTTTTTACAGGGAGCATCCATTGTTTACATGCTACCTTGAACTTCCTCAAGTAGACTTCTTATGTGGATTGGAGCATTCCAAGATCCATTGTCCTTTCAGTGTTTCTTGATTAGGTACTTAATTTCAACATTCCTTTCCCAGGAACTGACCAAATGCTCTACTAAGGTTATTTAGAAATCAAGCCGTACACAGCCAACATTCATAACTTTGAATACAAAAATGATACATGCATACAAATAGGATTAATACATTCATTAGATCATAACCTTTACGGAGATGTGTTACATGGCATATGTAGCATAAAACACATTCTAAGCATAGTTCCATAAAACACATTCTAAGCATTATTTCCATAAAGCCTTATGGGAGGTACTGTCAAAAGCCGGATAGGAGGTACTGTCACAGCATCGTTAAGCTGTTGAGAGATTTTCAGAAAACAAACAGTGTAAGAACCCAACGGTTGAGTCAAAGGGTCTCATTGTCCACCTCGAGGGGGGTGGACAATGAGAGGCCTTCACACTAATTGGGATGCCTAACAAAGTTTTCGGGGTCGGATTCCAACGTATCCATCAACGTTGAGTCAAAGGGTCCTCCTTGGAACTGTCACCGAGGTAGCGCTTTCTCCACACAATTCCAAAGGTGCTCGGGGTCAAAACAAAGTCCGAAGTTCTCATGGGGGTGGTAAAGGAGTCCATGTTTCCTCTCAGTAGCCTTTCCACAATTTCTAAAACACGTGTCCTTGGTCAGAGATGGCCTCCTCTGCCCGGAGCTGGGACTTATGGGGTAATGGTGCTGCTCTCTGATTGGCAGAGGGCGTTGGGAGGAGTTCTTAGAGGGGGTCACACGACCCACTTCCGAACAGGTCACCCCACCCCAGAACTCACTCTGATTGGTCAGATCTCCTCTGAGGGAGGTCCTATCAGGGTGAACCCCATCCTGATTGGTAGAGGGAAGTAGGAGGAGTTCTTAGAGGGGTCACATGACCCACATCCAGATGGGTCACTCCACCCCAGAACTTGCCTTGATTGGTCAAATCTCCTCTCGGGGTGGTCCCCAGCGGCTGAAACCCTTCCTGAGTGGTAGAGGATGGTCACGTGACACACCTTGCTTCCGGTCATGTGGCATCTTGACCCTGGGATTAATACCCCCCGGAGCGGGACTTCTGGTGACAGGTGAGTGGGGTTCAAGGCAGGGGTGAGCTGCAGCGGGTTCGCATGGGTTCAAGATAAACCCGTTGTTAAATTTTAGCAGCCATTTTAGAACCGCTTGTTAAGGGCTGCTAAATTTAACAAAGTTCCCGCCCACTCCTCTCCTGCTCCGCCCCTTCTCCTCCTCCTCCCTGCTTCCCGCGAATCAGATGTTCGCGGGAAGCCTGAACAAGCAGCATGGAGGCAGCCAGCAGGTAAGCTGGGGCGCCGGAGGGGAGGGGAGGTGCGGCTGGCTCAGCAGCTCCCGGTCCCAGACCGCGCCCTCCAGCCCAGCGCCGCCCGGGAGTCGGGCCTCGGCTGCCGCCGGCCTGCCCGGGAGTCGGGCCGAGCGGCTCGGCGAGTCGGGCCCCGTGCCGCCCGCCCGGGAGTCGGGCCGAGCGGCTCGGCGAGTCGGGCCCCGTGCCGCCCTGCCCGGGAGTCGGGCCGAGCGGCTCGGCGAAGTCGGGCCCCGTGCCGCCCTGCCCGGGAGTCGGGCCGAGCGGCTCGGCGAAGTCGGGCCTCGTGCCGCCCGCCCGGGAGTCGGGCCGAGCGGCCGGGCCCTCGCCCCGGTGCCGGCCCGGCCCGGGGAGTCGGGGCGGCCTGGCCCGGGGGGTCGGGCGGGGTCCTGGCAGAGTGGACCCGGTCCCCAGGCCGTGTGGGAAGGGGGGAGGGAGGGGTGGGTTGTGGGGGTGGATAGGGTCAGGCAGTCAGAGGGCAGGGAACAGGGGATTGAATGGGGGCAAGGGTCCCGGGAGCAGTCAGGAAAGAGCAGGGTTGATGAGGTGGTGGGGGCACTCAGGACAGAGAGAAGGGGTAGTTGTATGGGGTAGGGGTTCTGGGGGGCCATTGAGAATGAGAGGAGGGGTTGGGTGGGGCGGCAAGGGGCAGTCAGGGGACAGGGAAGGGGGGGATGGGTCAGGGGTCTCGGAGTGTGTGTGTTAAGGAACATGAGGGGTTGGATGGGGCACGACCCCCCCCCCACGGAGGGGGGGGGAAGGAGGGAACCCGTTGTTAAAATTTTGGAGGGAGGAGGGAACCCGTTGTTAAAAATTTGGCAGCTCATCACTGGTTCAAGGGGCAGAGTTTAAGGGGTCAAGGGGTGCGGTTAGGGTTTGTTTCATGGTATACTACTTATACTACTCAGGTTTACTGTACCATACAGTTTTTGTCTTGTTCATTTTGATCAGGTAGTTTTTGTGTGCTCAAGGAACATCTGCCTTGGTGTGTGTTGAGATTCTCCATCAAGTTCTCAGCAACAGCTTGTGTGTTTTGCTTCTTCATGCAAAGAGGAGATCTTGAACTAGATTCCATGGGTTCAATAGCTGTTTCTGCTTGGCACTGCTGAGTATCATCTACCTGCAACACAAAGAAAAAAATTCTCATGCTTTAGTGGTATTGGAGAACCTTGTTAATTACCAGCAGGAAGTGAAAGACCCATTCCAAGCGACTGAATAATATGAATTAGCAGACACACGCTAAAAGCAAGAATCTTCAATGTTTATAGTTATCACTCTGAAAATACAACAGCGCTATGCAGAATGCTTTACAGCAACTACCTACTCTCACCATGTTCAAGATAGAATGGGCATTATCATCCATGCTTTACAAATCACAAGTCACATAATTTAACAAGGTCTAGGCAAAGCTAAGGAGTAGTACACAGGAGTTCCTTGTCTAGTCTCTTCTTGCTCAATCACTAATCTGCAGAACTGTATTTTGAGATATGTAATTTAAGTTTAATTACTGATATTTCATAATGAATTTGTAAATGTCCTATAGTTTATTCTGTAAATATGATAGCACTTGAAAAAGTTGTTTAGTCCTGAAGCATTTACATTGGCCTGCAGAGGATATCCTGTCCAGACGTATTATGAAATATTCAGGAGAATGTCATGTCATTCTAAATATTTAACATAACCTTCACAATATGTTTGTTGTGATGGTCAACACTAGCTTTGTAAAACTGTTGAAAAATTTCACAATGTGTACACCTTTGGGGTTCTCTCAAATTCCAGTCCCCACTGCTATTACAATCGTCCTTGTCTCTGCACTCCCTGCACTCCCCACCAAATTCTGACATGATTTTAGCATCAGTTAGCTAAAACTTCAGTAGTTATATATGTGTGCTTCATGACAATTGAAATCCTGAATGCCAAAGCTTCTGATAGTCTAGGTAATTGGCCCCAATTCTCATCCCATTTACACTGATGTGGGTCCTGTGTGAGAGGTGAGCATCAGGGCTTATCCTTCTAGTGCCAGCAAAACAGAATTGTTACCAACATATATTACTGGCAAAGCTAATAGGACCATTTATTATTAAGGGTACCTGACTCCTCCCATTACAAGAAGACCCTGTTTTCTGCTGCTTCTAACTTTACAAACTTTAATTGCTTGGGCTGAAATTTTCAGGGGTGGGGACAGAGTGGAACCAACCTGATCTCCTTCTTTGAGATGGTAACAGATTTTTAGACAAAGGAAACGCAGTGGATCTAATTTACCTCGATTTCAGTAAGGCACTTGATACGGTTCCACCGGGGAAGTTATTCGTTAAATTGGAAAAGATGGGGATCAAGATGAAAATTGAAAGGTGGATAAGGAACTGGTTAAAGGGGAGACTACAACAGGTCATACTGAAAGGTGAACTGTCAGGCTGGAAGGAGGTTACTAGTGGAGTTCCTCAGGATCGGTTTTGGGACCAATCTTATTTAATCTTTTATTACTGACTTTGGAACAAAAAGTGGGAATGTGCTAATAAAGCTGGGAGGTATTGCTAACACAGAGAAGGACCAGGATATCACACAGGAAGATCTGGATATCACACAGGAAGATCTGATGACCCTGTAAACTGGAGTAATAGTAATAGGATGAAATTTAACCGTGAAAAGTGCAAGGTCATGCATTTAGGATTAAGAACAAGAATTTTGGTTATAAATTGGGGACGATCATTTGGAAGTAACAGAGGAGGAGAAGGACCTTGAAGTATTGGTTGATCACAAGATGACTATGAGCTGCCAATGTGATATGGCCATGAAAAAAGCTAATGCGGTTTTAGGATGCATCAGGTGAGATATTTCCAGTAAAGATAAGGAGGGTTAGTACTGTTATACAAGGCACTGGTGAGACCTCATCTGGAATATTTTGTGCAGTTCTGGTCTCCCATGTTTAAGAAGGATGAATTCAAACTAGAACAGGTACAGAGAAAGGCTACTAGGATGATCCAAGAAATGGAAAACCTGTCTTATGTAAGGAGACTCAAAGAGCTTGGCTTGTTTAGCCTAATCAAAAGAAGGCTGAGGGGAGATCTGATTGCTCTTTATAAATATATCAGAAGGATAAATATCAGGGAGGGAGAGGAATTATTTAAGCTTCGTACCAATGTGGACACAAGAACAAATGGATATAAACTGACACTAGGACGTTTAGAGTTGAAATTAGACGAAGGTTTCTAACCATTAGAGGAGTGAAATTCTGGAACAGCCTTCCAAGGGGAGTAGCGGGGGCAAAAGACATATCTGGCTTCAAGACTAAGCTTGATAAGTTTATGGAGGGAACGGTATGATGGGATAGCCTAATTTTGGCAATTAATTTGGCAATTGATCTTTGATTATTAGCAGGTAAATATGCCCAGTGGTCTGTGATGTGATGTTAGATGGGGTGGGATCTGAGTTACTACAGAGAATTCTTTCCTGGGTGTCTGGCTGGTGAGTCTGGCCCACATGCTCAGGGTTTAACTGATTGCCATATTTGGGGTCGGGAAGGATTTTTCCTCCAGGGCAGATTGGCAGAGGCCCTGGAGGTTTTTCACCTTCCTCTGCAGCATGGGGCACGGGTCACTTGCTGGAGGATTCTCTCACCTGGAGGTCTTTAAACCACGATATGAGGACTTCAGTAACTCAGACACAGGTTAGGGTTTGTTACAGGAGTGGGTGGGTGACATTCTGTGGCCTGCGTTGTGCAGGAGGTCAGGCTAGACGATCAGAATGGCCCCTTCTGACCTTAAAGTCTATGAGTCTAAGAGAACTGGGGCTGGCTGAGCAGGAGATTGGGCCAACAAGCCTTAATTCCACCATATACGAATTTTTGAGTGCTTTGCGTGTAATCCATATATGCATTCGCACACCCCTGCTCTAGGCATCCAGGCCTTTCAAGAAATAATCAAATATTTGGGATGAGCATTAAAGTGGGAAGATTGACCTCATTCCCATTTACCAAGTTAATGAGCACTTGGCATGAGATCACAGATTTGATCATACCAACAATTTTAAGTTTACCATTATGCCCAGATCTTTGTTATGTGCCAAGCTTTATTCATTTTATTTACATTGATGACCTTGTCTTCACTATATTCATGGCAGATATAAAGGAGGCATGAATAACACGGCATATCTTCAAACTCACTTGGAGAGATAAATACATTATGTGGATTTCAGGCCCTGCACATTCAGATACATTTTGACGATCAGTTACCTTTGGTGATTTGCTGCCACCAGCTGTCGGTTTAGAGATCGTGGCAAAATTAGCTGACCTGCCTTTTTGTAAACGTTGGCCATATGGTGACAAATTTTGGCTTTGAGCAGCAAGACGGGCACTGGTCTTTAGGTTTAGCGCTGTTCTGCGCAAAACACAGGGGTTGGTTTTCCCAGTAGGAATATCAGCAAAGCCTGAAAAATAAGCAACAGCCATTAACCAGTTGATTAAATTACTTTATTGTTCCAATCAATCTGATCTTGCTCAATTCAAGATGGAGATGACAACGGGTAATAATTTAAGAAAGTAAAATGGCATTTACTCACTGAATAACAGAATGGGGGAATTATTAGGACTATCTTATGCTCCTAGAATTTTATAGGTGAACTCAGGCAAGGGTGTGGATCTGTGTAACAGCAACTCTACTAAAATGGCAAAAGAGTTTTCCTAAGCAAATGTTCTCTTTTCCTTTAAAGGGACACCATTAACTGGAAAATCATTTCCATCTGAAAACGATGTCTCTCCTATTGTTCTACATAGAGCCGCCAGAGGGAGACAATTTTGTTTTGCACCTTTCGAGGTTTCAGAATTTGTTTTTATTCTAGATTGGAATGAAAACATAAGCCTTTCAAATGCTTTCATAAAATGAAATTGAATCAAAAACATCAGGCTTTCAATTTGGGGTCTCCTCCTGCTCAGCAAAAACTTTGTCCGAATCAATACATCTCCGTAATACATTTCGGTTTTGACAATGCAGCACATTTCAATGAAAAACATTTAGTTAAAAATGTTTAAGCAAAAATTTCCTTCCTATCAACCAGAAGAAAAAGGTGTTTTATAATGGGAATGGCTGGGCCTAGAATCCTCTCTTGCAACCTATACCAGGGCTGAATTTGGCCAATGATGTCCAAGTTTTTACAATGCTTCCAAGTCACACCTATGACAACACGATTATTTAGATAAGCGTGCGCGCGCACACACTCTCCCCAATGTGGACCGTTCTCCTCTAAAGAAGTAACAATTACCTTTTCTGACCAGCTCTGGGAGTCCGTCTGGGTCATACTCTGGCTCGTTGTCCTGGGTCAGTGAATGTACGTAGATGGCAACCTCATCAGCACCTGACCAAAGGAAAGAGTCATTACCTGTACAAATAACTTTAAGGAGACTCTGGAAAGATGCGTTTAGAATGCAATGATCTCAATCATTCATTCGTTAATTAAGTACATAAGATGTGTGCTTGTGCAACCACAGTAAACTATAGCAGAGCTTCAGAAACTATACTGATTTATGAGGATCTGGCCCTCATCTGAATCAAATGTAATAATGGAGGTTTTGAAAACATGTGTTCTAAATAAATGCATTAAGGTTAGAAACAGGATCATGATTAAGGCTATGTTTTAGTCGTGGGTATTTTTAGTAAAAGTCATGGACAGGTCACGGGCAATAAACAAAAAGTCAGGGCCCCGTGACCCCTCCATGACTTTTACTAATAATACCTGGGACTAAATCCTACCGCCTGGGAGAGGGGACGCTCCTGAAGACTGCTGGGGAGTGGAGAGAGAGAGCAGGGCAATGCTGGTGCTGGGGGGGAAGAGGTGGCTCAGGGCCCCACCACCACGAGTCCCAGACTGCTGCTCCAGGGACCGTGCCTGGGGCTGACTGAGCAACGGCCAGCGCGGCTGGCTCCTGGGCTTCCCCAGCTGCTGAGATCCTGGGATCAGCTGCACCAGCACTGCAAAATTCACAGAGGTCACAGAAACCGTGACTTCCAGGAATGATTTGCAGCCTTACAATCATTCTAGTATAGCATTTCCTTCTTCAACTACCCCATACTTGGCTTGTGCTCCTTTAATAGAGCATTACGGTCAGCAATTTGTTTCGGCAACGTTTCTTTTTCCTTCCCCAGCTGCTTACAGGATTGCATCCATGTCTTCAGTTTACTGTCAGCGAATCCATTTTGCTTCTTCAGTTGAACTAAAGCCTTCAGATTGTCTAGCTATAAAATAAAAAAAAAATTAGTTGCTAATAGGAAAATTCATTCTTCTGTCTAAGCATTATACTCTCACTAATGGCATCTCACCTGCCATTAAAAGTTCAGTGCAACTAAAAATCCAAACAAAAGTTATAATATGAAGTTGTACAGTAGAGTTCACTTAGTAATATACAATTGAATTCTAGCAGCTTCTAATTCCAACAGAGAAACATTAAAGTCATGTTTATTGGAAAGCTATGTGTGTATAGATTTCCTTGATAGAGAAATCATAATCTAAATATAATATTCAAAATAACCAAATGACAGAACCCGGCCGAAAAGCATGTGGCCCAGGCATGTTTGTCCACCTTATGTGCATTGGGGTGCCAAAATAAATGGATGGTGGATATCTGGCAGCCTTATAAAACGCACTTCAGGATAATGTAAATATCAAGCACAGTGCTCCATCAGCTGGGCATGGAGTGAGTACTGTAACTCAATGCCTGCTTGCCACAATACCGGCTCTACACTGTGCTACATGAGTGCTTTTTGATGTGTTTATTTCTGAAGCGAGAGCATAGAACTACAGTCCCTCATTCACCATAAATGGAAGTAGAAAAAGATTGCAGACTAGAAAATGCAGAGGGAATTGATAAGAAAAGATTCACCTAGATGGACAGGTTTAAAAACTTTCCCCCTTCTGCTTGGCAGTAAACACCCAACCTATGCGTGTTACAAATAAAACTTCATATAGTCATTACCAGAATTTCTCTTTGCAGTGGCACGTGGAATTGTTCACATGCCTATCCTGTAGTGAGGATAAAGAAGATGTTGGGAGGAGGCTATGGGGAAGTAGCCCAGGAGTTGTAGCTGTCACACAGGTGTTACACGTAACACTGTAGACAGCTGCGATCCACAGGGCCCTGGGCTGAAACCCAGAGTAGAGGGAAGGCCTGGGTTCCCTCATTCCCCTCCCTCCTACTGGATATAAGAGGAGTTGACTTGGACTGTGGGTCCCACCAGAGGCGAAGATCCCTGGCCTGTCTCCCTGGCCCCCGAGGTGGGTCAGCAGAGACTGTGGGGAGTGTTCGCCTTCCTGGTCCCCCTGCTGGCAAGTGATGTGGTGAGCTGAGTGAATGGCAGGTTTGAGCCATAAAACTGGCCAAACTGAGGGCTGCCCTGAATATCTGAGGTGAGCAAATCCGCCAATAAGTGCAGGACCCACCAAGGCAGAGGAGGAACTTTGTCACAGTCTTTAAGATGCTCCAAAAAGGACAGCCAGAATAAGACAGTATCAAACACAACTTCTGGTGGAAATACACTATTCTCCAACATAGAGCTTGCAGAGTTCCCCTGGGAGTCGGTAAGGCATAAATGGCACCAGTTCTTACTGATGTCCAGTTTACATTATGAATTATTCCAGTTCCTTTGACTGGTTTGCTAGTAAAGCCTGTTCTGCTCTGCACAGCTTCTGTGTTAAGCTCACTGGAGTCCTTTTCCAAACAGTGTTTCACTGCTATTGCCTATGAGGAAAACACATCACATTTTATTTGTAGTTATATTGAATCTATTTTAAAAAATTAAAAATTCCTGATGTCCCCGTAAATGATGAGCTCCAGAGATACCTTAGAAAACAAAGCCAAAAGAATAAGCTACGGTCTGCTTCCTCCTACAGAAAGAGAAGTTTGGAGTAACTGTTGACTTCTGTGTTGTATAACTAAGAGCAGAATTTGGCCCTAAACCTTGAAACTCAGCATGATGGCTTTAAAAAAGTGCAATTAAAATAGCCCAAATATCTGAAAAATCCATCCTCCTTTCACTGTCCAGTCCTGGGTTCTAGATTCTGTATCATACCAAAACCAGAACAAGTTAAGTTAACACAAATCTTTAACTCAAGACTGGGCAAGGTTATGAAAAATATTTTCAGGCACATTTTCAAGTATATAGTTGTAATGTATAAATATATTCATAATTTAAGCCATAGTCATAGTACAGTCTGGTAATCATTGGGAATCCTAACCAGTGCTTTCTTTTAAGCTCAATCATAAGGGCAGCAGATTTAACACTTGCTCTCCATTTTTTTTAACATAACATATTTTGTCAAAGCGAGCACCTATTGGGTTTAGAAGATCCTTCCCCATTCCCACTCAGTCCTCAGCTGCTCATTTGAGAGGTAACATTTAGGTGTTGGACTGATGATCAGCTATCACCAAATATGCCATTGAACAGCCAACAAACAGAAAGGATCAATACCAAACGAGACTCAATTCGTACAATCCAAATACCAAGAGATTGACAAATTACTCTACCTTTTCCACTTACTATATACTCAAGGAATAGGTTACATGTTGTGAAAAACCAGTATTTGTACATCTTAATTCCCCATATTTATGGACCAACAAAGACATTCAGCTTGCACCTCTGTCTCCATAACCACATTCTTCAGGGGCAAGGGAAATTAGTGTCGTGCTATCCTCTATCTTAAATTTATCACCTGACTTTATATCGCAAGGATAGGCAACTTATGGCATGCGTGCCACAGACGGCACACGAGCTGATTTTCAGTGGCACTCACACTGCCTGGGTCCTGGCCACTGGTCCAGAGGCCTCTGCTTTTAATTTAATTTTAAATGAAGCTTCTTAACATTTTAAAAACCTTTTTTACTTTACATACACCAATAGTTTAGTTATATATTATAGACTTATAGAAAGAGACCTTCTAAAAACGTTAAATTGTATTACTGGCACGCGAAACCTTAAATTAGAGTGAATAAATGAAGATTCGCACACCACTTCTGAAAGGTTGCCGACCCTGTTATGTCGCTATCTAAACCAGGAAGTTAACAAGATCATAACTGTACCACCACCAAATTCTAACTGGTTTTCAACCTTTTAACCTGTTTTATATCAGTCATAATAGCTCCATAGTACTCCAAATTAAAAAGGAAGTAAAAAATGAGAATGAAATAACCTAGTTCCATTCTAGAAAGGAGTAGGCTTTTCTGGATAAAAACCTATAGATGTCCAAGTTTGAGTATGAATCGAGTGTTTCAAGAGTAAACCTGGAAAGAAGAGTATGTGTAGAGAAAATACTAACCACCTCTGTAGAAAAGGTTTGATTAATGTGCTCACACAGCTAGGATGACACATAGCTATGCCGGACAGCTATCGTGGACAAATTTAGAACCTCTGTATGAAGTCAGTGTAGACCATGTCTATCATAAATAAAAAGCAGTTTTCTATTAGAGAGTGTGGATAGAAAAGAAGCAGTGCTCATATCAGAACAAGGCTAAAGGGAACGGTTGTAGGGCATTACCCCAGATTGCCTTTGGGCCCATCTGCTACCTCAGTTTACCTTTAATCTTGCATCAAACCAGATATCACATGTGGTGATTTTACAGTAGTGCTCTCTTCCAGGTTGGTTTATTATCATAACACAAGACTCAAACATACCCTTAACCAGCCTCAATTATTCTTTTCCGCATATAATGCCTCAAGTTTTTCCAGGTCTTGATCAGAGCAGGCCCATCCTTGTAGTCCCACCCTCTCCTAGCTGGGACTTCTGCATCCTGCAAGTCCATCAATGGAGGCTTATCCCTGCACAGTTTCCAGTTCCTTGTAATTCTCTTCCCCCAAAAGGCTTCTGCCTTGGAGTTCTGGAAAATTGTCACCTGTCCTCTTCACAGGCTCTCTGCCTGGGCACTAACGAGAGAGAGTCTCTCTCTGAACTTTTGGGGCAGAGGGGGGGGGGTCTCTCTCTCTTGAATGACCACAGGCTGCCCTTTTACCTGCCAGCAGACCCGGTTTAGATGCATGCTTCTGTCACATAACCCTTGTATTTATTCCCATCATACAGGGAGATGGGCTAAACCTGACAAAAGGTGCAGCTGTGCCCCAGTCATTAATGGACCAGCTCACCCTGTGACAGGAACATACTGCAGCTTGCTCTGACCTGTGATATATTTAGTTGCACTTAAATATTAGTCATGTATAGATCTTCAAACACAATAAAGAGGACAGTTAAATTTTACATAAAATAAAAACTCAGCATCACCACTTCCATTTGAATAGTTCAGATATTAAAAATCCTACTTTGTTGAGTTCTGCTCAGAGCATCGTTGGCTTGCTGCAAGTCCTGGTTTATCTGGTCGCACGGCAGATCCCCTGTCAGTAAGTCATGTAGCTGATGAAACACTTCTTAGAAATGTAGAAGACTGGGGGGGGAGGGGTAGGAGAGAGAAACACACTCTAGTTACATGTTTCTTGTCAAGTTACTATAACTATTAACACTGGAAAACGCAGGGGAGGGGCTGTAAATTGCCTCTTCAAAACGTTACTAATTACACTAAAGCGCCATGACAGAAGCAAAAAGAGTTTAAAACCCATTTTTAAGTAAAGCATAAATTCTGTTATGGCCACTAATGGCCATGACTCACTTTGGCCAATCAGAGTAGCCTACTTCATCTGCTACACCAAGACAGGTGGATCAAAAAAATACTAGCAAATAATGGAATGAAGCTTATATGTCGATTCAAAAGTAGATCTCCATAACAACATCGAGCATTACAACTAAGCAACCAGACTAATCCCCAATAATCATGATCCTTTGGGGTGCGGGGAATTCCCTTCTTTGCTGTGATTACATGTTTAGCTTATTGCTGTCAAAATGTTTTTCATGAGGAAAATGCCTTAGTTATTTTCAATTTGACTTAACACATGACTGGGCAGCAACAGAAGTTTGGTAGAGGGGCATTGACTCCTCCCGCCTCAGGTCTGGGGGAGCAGAACTTCACTAATACACAACTCCTAAGATCCTTAGAATCTAGCCCATCTCCTGCAACCATTAGAGATGCAAAGTAGATATCCATCTGGGTATAATTGTTTTTGAGGCTTCTTCCAGGCCCCACGGTCCTTATGGTTGGGGCTCTACATGAATTTGAGAGGGGATTTATATGAGGGAATAGGGCTATGAGGGGCACGGGACTTTAGTCGGGGGTGTTGGGGTTGGTAAGGAAAAGAGAGGGCTGAGTGGGGGAGCAGAAAGCAGAGGAAGATAGGGAGGGAAAGCACTAGTGGCGTCTCCTGGCAACAAACCTCTCTGCCAAACTTCTCTTGGCAGCAGCTGCAGGACTCCCCTCTAACAAATCATAGCAGGTTTGTCAGCTGGAGAAGGTAGTGAAGTGCTAGTGCTTCCTCAGCTTTCTCCTAAGCACCCTCATATCCTCCAGCAAGACACCTGCTCCATCCCATGTCCTCAAGCACTCCCACAGCCTGTTCCCACTCTCATTGCCAGCCAGAGACCCATCCTATGAAGTCCCCACCCTCTTGGATCCCAGTGATCCATTTCCCAAATCTTTATGTCTCCCCACCCCTTATTATACCCAGCCTCTCTGCCCTCAGACCCTTTCCAAAGGCTCCACTCCTACCCTGGCTTGGCCTGCCAGGAGCAGAAGAATGCAGGCGGAGGGTCAAACTCAGGAAGAAGGGAGCAAATTATTAGCAAAATGTTCAAACTTTTTTCTGATTTTATTTTTGTCATCGAACTATAAATTAGAGGTGAACAAATTGGTAGCCTGCCTGCCCAGCCTACCTTGAAGAAATACGGATTCACTTCCTCTTACCAAGTTATAACCACCAGACTACTATTATCACCAGCTAGGGAACATGGCTTTAGTCAACTTAATTCGTGGTAGGCCAGTAAATTGTTTCACTAACAAATACAGATCCATTCAAGGAACTGAGAGGGCGTGGGACCAGCAGGGCCCCATGTACCGGCGCATAAGCACAGGGCTCCAGAGGTTGCCAAAGCCGGCCCTGGGGTACCATTACGGGAAAAATTCTGACAGCGTGCATGTGGGCGCACACATCAAATATGGAATCGTCAGCGTTGTTTCTTCTACATGGACAATTACTCAATGAACAACTTGTTCTCTCTGGTAATAGCAGTCTGGAGGCAACTTTAAACTTGTGAAAAAATGGGTCTCGTCTTACCTTTTCCTTTTCTTTTATTTTCTGTTCTAAGGACCGACGATTATTTTCGACAAATTGTCTCTGATGACTCAGTAGGTCGTCCATTTTTTGCTCCAACATTTCACGCTATACAAAGTTTAATCATAAATCACAGTGATGCAAGGGTAATATTTATTATTTGTACTACAATAGCAATCCCGCCCCCGCAATCAGGATTGAAATCCCACTTTAGTAGGCAGTGTTTAAAAAAAAACAACAACAAAAAACGACATACATACGAGGAAGTCATGGTCTCTGCCCCAAAACTTCTTACAGTGTTCCATGACTTAATGAACACTCACACAGGTATCCCATACCAAACTGAGAACAGATTACACTTGGCTAGAAGACAAGTGTGTGCTAAAGTTTTAATAAGTGTTTAGGCACAGGAGATAAATTCAATGCAACTTTAAATTTACAGAGAATCGGCACATTGATTGATCAGAAAAAAATTACTGAACTATTTTGAACATATTTACTAATATAATCTGCAATTCAATCGGATTTCAAACTCATGTAAAGAAGCTAGACTATAATAAGAAAAGCTCTCAACAGTCACATCTAGAGGTTATGGTGACAGAGCTATGCCGGTAACTCAGGTAATTTACAAGTAGCATCACTGTGACATCAGAAGCAGCAACCAATCAATCTTTCCTCTGCACTTTGCTATCAGTCAGTGAAGTGGAGAGGGCCTATTCACAGGTCAAAAGTTCTCATCGTTAACTTACTTGAACATCTGTATACAAACATGGTAATAACCCTGGATTGACTCATTGTTCCTGGCCTCTACCTACTCGCAGCCAAGACCTTCTCTCAATGGGGTCCTCACAGAGGTAGCAAAGAACAGCCATTACTGCATTCTCTGCAGAGGCAAATTCTTAACCCCATTCATATGATGGTATAATCTTCAGCATCCCGTATATAGGATGTAGGAAGCAGCAGAATTTTCTAACAAGCAGCAGCATTTTCTAACATTCTTAAGTAGGCAGCAGAATGTGCATGCATAGATAAAATCCCTGACAGCAAAGAGTAGGTGACAACCATCACACTTACAGAAGACATATGTGGTGGTGCCTTTCCCCACGGCAACATAACTTCTTTAATCTAAGTGTGTATGGAGGGGCAGAAAGGGGATGGGAAAAGAGTTAAGCTAAAGAGAAATATGAAGAATCGTGGAATCCATGACTTGCATGAGCTACAATGTTCTACCCAATGCACACGGAAATTGTGGAGCTGCAACAATTGGCAGAGGCCAAAACATTCAGCTGGACTAACTTCCCATGTTAAATAGGGTGAAAAGCCAATGATTTTCAAAGAAGGAGACAGCGGTGCTGTTAAAACGTCTTTTTATGACACTTTCAAATGGCTTTAGGATATATAAAATATCTGTGTTTCTTAGATATTTGTTATCGTTATTCACTCTACCGCAATAAAAATACTGCATTGCTGGCTGCCTCATTAGAGAGCTGGCCTGCTATTTGTTCAGTCTATCAGAGCAACTTATCCATAAAGGAAAACTTTTCAAGGTGCAGATCTTCCCCACAGCACACACCCACCTAACTGGTATTAAAAAAAAATAATAAAAAAATGAAAAGGTAGGGGAAAAAGGAACCAATCACTAATCCCAAAGTCAAAGAGCAGAAGATGATCCACTAGTTTCCATGGTTCTCCTGCTACGTTGTCCAGTATATCAATGCAGTGGCTGACCCACTAAACCAAACAACCACTTCATGCAGTGGCAAGGAAGCTCCTGCAGAGAAAGGAAGTGCTGTGCAGGCTGCTGAAATCTTGCCCACCCTATCCCATTTAGCAAAGTGTAGGCCTCTTCATGGATATGGAAAGATGGGGCCAAATAAGGATTTGCCTCTTAATGAAAGGCTGGGTTTGACTGGCTTTATTTGTTTACTCTTATCAGTGTACACCTATTTGGCATCTGTTTTAGCTAGCAAAAAAAATCCATTTTATATGATTAACACACGCTTGCTCCACTAATGCAAATTATTTCAACGTTTCAATTATATCAGTACTATAGCCACAGAAATTTCTTGGCTTCCTTGCACTGAATACAAGAGGGCCTTTTCCCCCTTGATTCTTCTGCAGCAAAACAGAGAGGTCTTGGAAGGACCCAAGATCTTGCATTCTGAGCACTTTAAAACTCTTCAGTAAGGTGTGTGAATTCTTTCCTGTCATGAAAGGGATCCAGAGGTACCACCCGAATTTAGAGGGTCCAAAGGATAGAGAAAAAAATCTGTCCTGGATCATGCAGGTCTGTGACTCTAAGTGGACAGCACTGTTCTCTTTTCTTGTTTATGTACCAGCCTCACAGACTGCAATACAGTTCTACTAATAGGCTTTATTAACTTCTGCCTGTGCTGGTGCTGCATAAGCAAAAGTCTGAGATGTTTTAGCTCATATAAAGCTATTTAAATCTTTTAAGGGCATAGGGAAATGGTGGACTTAAATATACAGTAGAACCTCAGAGTTACCAACTCGGGAATGGACGTTGTTCGTAACTCTGAACAAAACATGATGGTTGTTCTTTCAAAAGTTTACAACTGAACATTGTCTTAACATAGCTTTCCAACTTAACTATGCAGAAGAAAAAATGCTGCTTTCCCTTCATTTTTTAGTAATTTAACACAGTACAGTGCTGTATTTGCCTTTTTTTTGGGGTGGGGTGGGGTAGAAGGGATGTGTCTCTGCTGCTGCCTAATTATGTTCTTCCGGTTCCAAACGAGATTTGTGTGGTTGACTGATCAGTTTGTATCTCTGGTGTTTGTAACTCTAAAGCTCAACTGTAAATTATGGAGCCACCATTAGCAAGCACATACATAGTTAAGCTTTGTTGGAGAACTGTGTAATGAATTGTGTTAGTGAAATGTGTACTAAGTAATGTTAGAGAAATTATTATATACAATTCTGGAAGAAAATAGGAGTGTTTGCTTTTGTATGTAGTTCTGCTGCTTGAGATTGTCAGATTTTGCTGAAACAGTCTGTAAATCAGAAAATTGGTTTTTGTGTCTCATCTATACAGTTCTTGACCAAGCAGATAGCAGGGTAGAGAAGAGAGCTGTTAGCTTTCAGTAAGTCAGGTACAATCCCTCATCCCCCCACCCATCCATTCAATCAGCTAACAAGTTTTTTTTTTAATCACAATATTAATAAAATTCACTGCTTGTTCTCTCACCTTATTCTTGGCTTTGATTATTTCAATGACAGAAGACCCCAAACTCTTCATATATTCCATAGTTACTAAAAAGCTCTCAACAGTCACATCTAGAGGTTATGGTGACAGAGCTATGCCAGTTACTCAGGTGATTTACAAATAGCATCATTGTGACATCAGAAGTACCAACCAATCAATCTTTCCTGTGTAATTTGCTCAGTAACTCAGGTGATTCATAAGTAGCATCATTGTGACATCAGAAGTGGCAACCAATCAATCTTTCCTCTGCACTTTGCTATCAGTCAGTGAAGTGGAGAGGGCCTATTCACAGGTCAAAAGTTCTCATTGTTAAATTACTTGAACATTTGTATACAAACATGGTAATAACCCTGGATTGACTCAATGTCCCTGGCCTCAACCTACTCCCAGCCAAGACCTTCTCTCAATGGGGTCCTCACAGAGGTAGCAAACAACCGCCATTACTGCATTCTCTGCAGAGGAAAATTCTTAACCCCATTCACATGATGGTATAACCTTCAGCATCCTGTATATAGGATGTACCGGTAGAAAGCAGCAGAATTTTCTAACAAGCAGCAAAATTGTACAAGTCAGGTACAATCCTCATCCCCACCTGCCTATTCAACCAGCTAACAAGTAAAAACTCAAGGCCACAGAAACAGATGAGTACGAAGAATAAAAATTGCAGTTGTAATATAAGTACAACTGCATGCAGCCAGGAGCGTGACAGCAAGGAATAGCTGTGATGGGAACTACACAGATATAAGTAAGTTTTAGCAGGATAAGCAAAAATGTATTAATCTGGGTTAGTTATTGTGATTTATGCAGGCGAATCTTTTAATCAGGGCCGCTCAAAACCCCAGCACGCCACGCACGCCGCGGGGTGCATTTTCCCAGGAGGGCGGCAGGCGGGTCCAGCGACCTTCCGCAGTCATGCTCGCGGAGGTCCACTGAGCCGCCGACCAGCAGACCTCCCGCAGGCATGACCGCGGAGGGTCTGCTGGTCCTGCGCCCGTGGACCTCCCGCAGGCATGACTGCGGAGGGTCTGCTGGTCCCGCTGCTCGGTAGACCTCCCGCAGGCATGACTGCAGACGGTTCCCTGGTCCCGCGGCTCGGTGGACTTCCCGCAGGCATGCCCGCGGAAGCTCCACTGGAGCCGCTGACCAGCGCACCCTCCGCAGGCACGCCCCCGGAGCCACGGGACCAGCGCCCGGCAGCGCGCCTGCGGCATGCCGCCCTGCTTGGGGCGGCCGGATTACTAGAGCCGCCTGCTTTTAATTAGGGGTTAGAGTAGAATATATATGGATAAAGACACAGATGAGGTAGCTTCCTCTACTGAGTCTGCGCAGTTACAGAACAGAGGATTAAAAAATAGATGATTGACATAATAGTGGAGAAGAGACAGAGGAAAAATAGCCAAGCATAGCAGAGATTTGAGAAGAGTCACCCTGTCCCCAAGAAAGATAACTTGAGCACTTCCTTGTCTTGCCTTATCTTTTTATGCATGTTTATGTAATTCATACGTGATAGTAGCATTGTCTAAAAACATATATAATAAAGGCTAAAATAAATTGTTTAAGCCTAAATTGAAGTGGATTTGGTTTTCACCCAACAGGTTGACGTTTGCATTTAAAGTGGAACTAAAAATCCTGGTTTCACAGTATAATAAATGAATCTACTTTCCAAGTTCAGCAGAGTTACACTTTAGATTACATTAATGTTTTGCATAAAATAGTTTCTTACTTTGCCAGAGACATTTTTTTAAAAAAAATCACAATATTAATAAAATTCACTGCTTGTTCTCTCACCTTATTATTGGCTTTGATTATTTCAATGACAGAAGACCCCAAACTCTTCATATATTCCCTAGTTACTAAAAAGCTCTCAACAGTCTCAACAGAGGTGATGGTGACAGAGCTATACCAGTAACTCAGGTGATTTACAAGTAGCATCATTGTGACATCAGAAGAACCAACCAATCAAACTTTCCTGTGCAATTTGCTCAGTAACTCAGGTGATTCATAAGTAGCATCATTGTGACATCAGAAGTAGCAACCAATCAATCTTTCCTCTGCACTTTGCTATCAGTCAGTGAAGTGGAGAGGGCCTATTCACAGGTCAAAAGTTCTCATTGTTAACTTACTTGAACATCTGTATACAAACATGGTAATAACCCTGGATTGACTCATTGTCCCTGGCCTCAACCTACTCCCAGCCAAGACCTTCTCTCAATGGGGTCCTTACAGAGGCAGCAAAGAACAGCCATTACTGCATTCTCTGCAGAGGCAAATTCTTAACCCCATTCATATGATGGTATAATCTTCAGCATCCTGTATATAGGATGTAGGAAGCAGCAGAATTTTCTAACAAGCAGCAGCATTTTCTAATATTCTTAAGTAGGCAGCAGAATCTGCATGCATAGATAAAATCCCTGACTGCAAAGAGTAGGTGACAACCATCACACTTACAGAAGACATATGTGGTGGTGCCTTTCCCACAGCAACATAACTTCTTTAATCTAAGTGTGTATGGAGGGGCAGAAAGGGGATGGGAAAAGAGTTAAGCTAAAGAGAAATATGAAGAATCGTGGAATCCATGACTTGCATGAGTTATAATGTTCTACCCAATACACACGGAAACTGTGGAGCTGCAGCAATTGGCAGAGGCCAAAACATTCAGCTGGACTAACTTCCCCATGTTCTCAGGCATTCCTGCACCCCTCAGAGTTTCTCCACTAATCTCAACTCAGAGTGCCTGCAAAGTTCAGTAGCTCCACCAGAACCTCCAGTTCTCCTGGTAACCACAGAACCTGAGGGACCCCTATCATACTTCTAAGTACTACAATGTTCCCTGTTTCTTAGCTCCCCCATTGTTCTCTGCATAACACCGGGAGCTCTCTGCCAGCTTTCTTTCTTTGCATGGGAAAGATTTCAAAATGTCTTAAAGAAATTATCAAGAAAATCCCCAGGCAGAAACCAAACAAAACAAATCATTAAACTCTGTGAGTAAAGTTGACAGTACATGTAAGTTTGTTTTCTTTTTTAATTCGTAATGCTGCAGTTATGAACAACAAATAAAATGAAGCATTAGAAACCAAGGTAATTCAGAGTTAAGATCAAAATAAAAGACAGCCTAACATTTGAAAAGTAGGCAAGATCAGGCCGGCCCAGGCACCAGTGTAGCAAGCAGGTGCCTGGGCAGCCAATGAAGAGAGGGGTGGCACGTGTAGTAGCGGCACTGGCAGTGGGGCCGCTACTCCTCTTGGAGCGAAGGACCTGCTGCCGAATTGCCGCCATAGAAGAAGCAGCGGTAGAGCTGCCACCAATCGCGAACGCGGCTTCTTTTTATTATTATTTTTTGCTGCTTGGGGCGGCAAAAATGCTAGAGCCGGCCTTGGTTCAGATGCAAGTCTGTGACAACTGTCAGTAGGAACACAGCATGTGTCCAAAAGACACTTTGTCCGGACATAAGATAAGCATAAGTTGGGTCTGCATAAAAGCTTGGAGTTCTCCATCCTTCTCTTTGAGGAGATCTTAGTCTGGAATCATCTCTGGACTTTTCCGTGCCCTGTACCTTTTTCACAGAAAGCTTCTTGTCCAACGTGCCAGATTTTGAAAGAGGATGTTGCTGATGAGGCCCAGGAAGTGAGGGACCCAGTACTAGCACTCTAAGGAGCAGAGAAGACATTTACAGGATGGTTATCTGACCCAGGGCCTGAAGCTACTCTCATTGCTTTACCCATTAAGTACATCTGGAGCAGGGCTTCTCTAGATTTGCAGGTCCTGCAAGTGAAGGACTTGCAAATATGTATTTTGTTTGGGGAATGTTCCTGAAAATGCCAAACATTACAGGGTATAGTGCCCGTGTTTGATGGGCAGTATGTAAATCCAGGGGACTTAAAAGAAGCCATCCTGACACCAGAAAGAAATAGCTATTCTGGTTAAAAAACCAAAATGCCAATGGGCAACAACTAGCTATCTCTATCTACACGCTGCACAGAGTTAAAAAGAGCCAGGTATTTTGTTAGCACTGCTCACTGCCCATGTTCATCTCAAAGCCAGGAGGCATGAGAGGAACTGAGTGGTGGCTGGCCTGCTCCACCCTTTTATGCCCTCGGTGCAGGATATGAGGATGCTCAAGGTGCATGAGACTCTGAACATGGGTGAGTGGGGTGCATTGCACACCGTCAGCAAACTGTGGAAATGGATAACCACTGAAGGGAAAAAGTTGCAAAGGGACAGCAGTGGTCTGTTCATTAAACCAATAATACACTGGCTTTTACAAATTGTCCTGGAGCCAGTACAAAAGCCCTTGATCAAAACACCAGTTCAGTATGGAGATCTTATCTCGCAAACTCTTATGTGAAGGACTTGAAAACGGCACATTTTCCAGGAAGAAAGATTAGAGGCTAGAGTCACTGAAAAGGCAGAGTTGAGGTTGTTTGAGAGCCTGAATTATACATTTCCAAATTGATAAATGTTGGGTTGCAATTTACGCTTAACTTAACTTTGAATTTCCCGTATTTTTAATACTTGTTATTTTTAATTACTACAAATTTATTGTAAGGCACTCTCATCCTTGACTCGAGTTTACCCAAGTATTGAGCCTGCGATAGTTTAGAATCCAAGTAACTTTCCCCTGAATTTATGGCAGTTTAGGCTGAAAATATTAAACTATATGACAGTGTCCCTTTAAGGTCACAATTGGCCACCAGGTGTCAATCTTCCTCTATGGAATATTATTGGTAGGGGCCTACGGTCCATTTTGGTCAATTTTACGGTCATAGGCTTTTAAAACTATAAATGTCATGATTTCAGCTATTTAAATCTGAAATGCCACAGTGTTGTAATTGTAGGGTCCTGATCCAAAAGGTCTTGTGTGTGTGGGCGGGGGGGTGTCACCAAGTTACGGTGGAGGGGTGGGGGGGTGTGGTGCGGCTACCGTTACCACTGTGCTGGTGGTGCTGACGGCGCCGCCTTTAAGCTGGGAGGCCGAGAGTGGCAGCTGCTAGCTGGAAGCCCAGCTCTGAAGGCAGCACAGAAGTAAGGACCTCAATTTGAGAAACACTGGTCTCCCCCATGAAATCTGTATAGAATAGGATAAAAGTACACAAAAGCCCAGATTTCATGGTCCGTTTGGACAGAAGCCGTGGCCCCGCGCCTGCTGGGGATAGAGAACTCCAGGGCTGTGGGCGCCGGTGCTCTCTGTCCCCGGTAGGCACGGGGCCGCGGCTTCTCTCCCCTGCTCAGGCACTAGGCACTAGGGGCACTAGGCACTAGGCAGAGCACATCAATGCACCGCATTGGGGACCACTGACTTAAACTGACCAGCTTGAAACCCCGCTATACCGCGACCCTGCATTTATCACCATGGAATTTTTTGGACCCCAAACATCGCGTTATAACGGGGTTTCACTGTACTTACAGTATTAGTACTTTAAAGCAGCCTACACATTCTAATTAGACACTTGATAAGATGCAAATTAGAAAAAAACTATTTAAAAACTGCTTATCAGGTTAAATATGTAGCAATATAAAAACATTTTAAAAATCTATTATCAAATTGGAAAAATTGAAAGGCCTTTAAAAGTCTGGTTGGCACAATTTATATTTATTTTTTGAACTTGGATAGTGGCTGTAGATCAGTTTCACTTTGTTTTTTACTAGCTTCATTTTCTGATTCTTATGCATTGGCACAACACTGCAGTGTTTAGGCCACAAATTTTGCAGAGGTTCTTTGTCAGGGGTTCTCAAACTGGGGGTTGCAACCCTGAGGGTGTCGTGAGGCTATGATGTGGGGGAGTCTCAAGCTGTCAGCCTTCACCGCAAACCCTGCTTTGCCTCCAGCATTTATAATGGTGTTAAATATATTTTAAAGTGTTTTTAATTTATACGGGGGTGGGGGACTTGCTATGTGAAAGGGGTCACCAGTACCAAAGCTTGAGAATCACTGCTCTTTGTTTATAAGAACTACCCCACTGGAATTTTCTAAAACATTATTAAAACATTTCTATTTGGTCTTAAGTTTTGAAAAAGCTGCTTCTGAAGAAAAGCTATTAGAAACCTATATTTGGGGCCAAATTTAACCCAATAGTGTTCATTTAACTTATTCAATGCATGTCTCCCTTTGTGGAAGGGGCCTTTGTAAATATCATATAGGGTCTTTTTTCACATCACTAAAACCACTTATCTAAAAATCAAAACTGTTTTTTCATGATACACGTGTGTGTGTTTGGGGAGGCTCAGAATCTATAGTTTCTTTTCCACAGACTTCAATGGAATTTTGCACATGAAGAACAGTAGTCATCAATTTCAGATTATTAGCATGTGAAATGAATGATCTGATCATTCTTTTATGAGGACCTATTCCACTGGTACTCTATCTGCGAACAAACAGATGGCAGCCAATGGCAGTTGAGAATTTTCCTTTTTCGGTCAAAAATACCTAGTAACGGTTCTGCATCAGGGTCTCAAACTCAAATGACCATGAGGACTAGGACCTTGTCCTGAGGACTGCCTTTCCTGACACACACACCCCCCCGGCCTCCTTCGGCCCCACCCCCTTTTCCACCCCCTTCCCCCACATCCCCCCAACTCTGCCCCCTCCCTGTCCCCAGGGGGTGCAGGAGGGGTGAGGGGTGTGACAGGGGGGGGAGGGCCGGGTGTGGGGTGACGGAGGGGTGCGGAGTGCAGGTGAAGCAGGGGCTCAGGGAAGGGGTCAGGACAGAGGATGCAGGGTGCGGCACGGGTCTCAGGGCAGGGGTCGGGGCAGCATGGGTTTCAGGGCAGGGGATCAGGCCAGGAGGGGTGCGGGTGTGGCAGGAGGTCGGGGTGCAGCAGGGGTCAGGCAGGGGTGGGGGTGCTGGTGGGGTGTGGTGTGCTGCTGGGGGGGGGGCCTGGATGGGGGTGGGGTGCGGCAGGGGGTCGGGATGCAGGAGGGGTGCGGCAGGGGGTTGCAGGGTGCGGCAGGGGTTTCAGGGAAGGGGGTCAGGCCAGGAGGGGTTCGGACAGACTGCGATCTAGAAACACATGCCATTGTGCCAGTACTCACTTCTTATTTACAGACCCGGCGCCCTCTCCTCGCTTCACAGGCAGGCATTTTTTTAGGGCTTGGGGAGGTGTTGTTTGACTAAATGGAAAAAGAGAGAGAAGAAAGGCCCAGACCCAGGATGGGTTTGCTGCTGCTGTGCTCAGATTCCGCGCGGAGCGGAGCCTGGCGTTCTCCCTGTCCCTGGAGAGGTGTGTACGATCATGTGTGTGTGTGATCACCCTGTAAGAGAGAGATCGCTCTGTGTGTGTGCGATCAGCCTGTCTCTTGTGTGTGATCATGACCTTGGCTGCGTGTGTAAGATCACCCTATCTGTGTGAGATCAGTGTGTGTGTGTGTGTGTGTGTGAGAGAGAGAGAGAGATCACCATCTGTGTATAATCATCCTGTGTGAGATCGCTGTCTGTGTGTGTGAGAGATCACCGTGTGTGTGTAACCCCGTGAGATCGCCATGTGTGGGATCACTGGGTGTCTGTTATCACGCTGTGTGTGTGATTCGCCCAGGCACCAGGTGTGTGTATCAGCCTCTTTCGGTGTGTGGCTGCCAGTCCCTGAAGTGTCTCTGTCACAATCTCAGTGTGTTTGTCTCTTTGTGTGTGTGTGTGTGTGTGTGTGTGTGTATCTGCGTCCCGCCTCGGTCAGTGTGGGCGGGGCCTGTCTTCTCTCGGCCCTCTGTCTTTCTCTCATGTGCATCTCAGCCCCGGTGCCTGCTTCTCACACGGTGTCTGTGCCCCCTGCTCTGTCACTTTGTCTCAGGCACTGGGCATGGGGTGCCTGACTCTGGGTGCAACTGTGTGTGTGTGTGTCCTTGCTCTCCGCCTCTGTGTGTGTGTGGGCACCCGCTCCTCTCCTCATTCTCTTTCCCCGTGTACCCCAGCCGCTGGGCTGCCTCCCCTCCCTCCATCCTGCTCCAGCGCCAGGGGCAGCTGCACCTCATCTCGGTGAGCTGCTCGGCATTTCTACCTGGCCCCTTCGCTCAGCCGCAAGGACCAGGCTGAGGCAGATGCTGCAGGGATGAAGCGGGGAGAAGGAGGTTAAGGGAAGAGGTCCGCCTAGGAAAGATAAATCCCAAACTGGTGGGCGCTGACTTGGGAGCCCCCGGGGGAGCGCAATGGGGTGGAGGAAAAGCCAACAGCCACCCCACCACCGAGACACAAGACCTGCTCCTGGTCTTCGCCACGGCCCCTAGGGGATCTTCCTCCCACAGCTTCCCAAGGGAACTTTTGAAGGGGACGAAATATCACTGTAGCGAGCAGAGAGCCCTCAGGCCAGGCTTGGGAAAGTTTGAGTGTAGTGAGCTCCCACATCCCGGGACCCTGCCTATTTCTTCCTCCTCCGCAGCTCTGCGCTGTAGTCTCCGAGTCGGTACTTTGCTGGGAGGAGTTTATCACCTGGGATCAGAGAGTCACCGCTGGTACCTCTCCCATACCATGAACAAGCTTCAGCTTGCTTCCCTTTAAATCGGCACTATAAAGGAGAGACTCCGCTCCACTGAGCTTTTAGCCCTTGAGACGCACGAGATTATTGTTATGTTTGTCACAGACTGATCTGAGGTCTCCTGGTTATCTTTCACCTGTGACATTACCCATGGGTCCCTTTCACAAGTGGTTAATTGGTGGATGCCCTGCAGGGTAAAATGTATGGCTACAGTACCATCCATCTGCCACCCTTCCTCCCCTGGCCAAAAAAACAAAAAAAAGAACAAATACAAATATTCAAGAAGCAGGAATAATAAATTGGTTTGGGTCACAAACATTTGAAGCCAAAGGCTGTCTCCTTAAAACTGCAGAAGTACGGCATTCCTCCCATAGTTCATAGGCCATAATCCTCCTTGAATCAGAAACACTGTCCCTGAACTGACTTATTTTAATGACTCTCCTATTAAAGTGACATCATACAATTGGACAACTGGATACATTGCTGAGTTCCCAGAACTCTGATTGCAGCAGTATCCATCATGCCAGTCTTCTCTAGGGCATTTGTGTCTCTACAAGACTCAGTGTATAACTGTAAATCTCATCTGTTGTTTCAGTCTGAGCTTTGTAGCTCACTGGCCACCACTGTGGCCTAGCAAAACAGTTGTTGAGTAATAAGAGACATTGGGCCAAATCCTAAAAATCCAGTTGCAAGTTGTGCTTAAATCACACAGTACCGCTTTCCTTGCCTTAAGAGCCCAATCCTGAAACAATACAAAACAGGGAAGTAACTTCATTCATGCAAGTATTTTACTCAGACTTGTCACCTGCGTAAACTGACTCATTAGCTTAAACAATTGCAGGATTGGGCTCTAATACTACTGAGGAAAGCAAGGGTTTGCAGGGTCAGGTCCCCTTTTAGTAGAGAATCCAGAGAGCCTGGGGGGTCACTGCTTATTTACATGACCCAGCTCTCTTCCTTTATAGCTTTGAACATTTCATACATAAAACAGCACCATCTTTTCCCCACTCCCCTAAGCCTGTACAAATGCTTTCTGTTCTTCTCATGTGGCAAATAATCATTTCATAGGATTCCTTCCAATCCCTGTGGGATAAAGAGCATGAACACTTTCTTCCACACAGTGCTGAGACAGTAAGGAATAATATGGAAAATAGTACCACATGCCTTTCTTTAGTTATCTAACTATTTTGAATGGGATTATTTTCCTGAGTCCTTACAAAGTGTTCAAATGGGGCCAGATCCACTGCCCATAATTTGAAATCGGTGGGAACCTTCCAACGACTTCAGTGGGTTTGGATCAGGCCCTAAATCAATACATTTTGTGAAACAGGTAGAACCTATTTTGATTACCCAAGAAACTCCACTCCAGGAATGACTGTATTGTACCCACAAATCTGATACCTGAGAAGCAGGCTCTAGGAAATTAATATCAATCTGTCAACTGCATACACTTTTTAGCTATCACTTTCCACCTGAGGCAATCGCTGGTAACATTCTTGACTGACGTCTATTGCTTTCTTAGAAAGGAGTCTAGCTGTGCCGTGGCACCCACTTTCTCTGCACTCAGCGCTAATGCTACCAGATGTGGCATTTTATGAGAGGCTTTTTAAAATCCAGAAAGAACGTTTCATGGTGGGGTACAACAAAAATTGTTGTGTAGAGGAACTCCTTTTCTTGAGGCCTTCTAGAGCTCCTGCATCTATTCTGTAGTGTCATGACCTCCTATGCATTTGTTGTAACCTGCACCACACTCTGTTTGAATATTGTGTGTGATCATTTTTCCCTCAGAATTGAAGCTGACATTTGAACAGTTTGAAGTGTCAGGATTGTAGCAGTTCTGAACTTTACTGAACAAACACACTCGAATGCAGCTCACTTCTGACAAAACATACCACCACCCAGCATGGACAGGATTAAATAATAGGAGGGGTTACAACAGGAGAATCTAAAAGGAGAATCTGCACAAACTCAGAAGTTCTAAAGTGTGCAACACAGGGAAGTAAAACAGTACAGGAAAGTGTTGTCAAAACTTGTCTATTACATGTTAATTACAGAGAGAGTGAGGGGACATATTACTGGCAGAATGGCAAAATCAATCATATACAGTGTCTGCTGAAAGCTGCTCAAAAGGTGGGATATGCTAAAAGTAGGTTCAGCAGAGATGGATGGTTGGGAAGAGTGCAGGTGAAGGAGTCAAAGTTACATGATAAACAAACAAACATATTCCTACTACAAAGAGCTTTAGCCAATCTAAATATAGATATGACAAGAACATACCTGTGGGGAAATTTGGTTGTTTCACAAAAATACATCACCATCGACAGAGTTGTTTCAGTGTAACAGGAAAAGGCCTGACTGCCAAAATAGCCCCATCTCTTGGCGGGGCACTTCCTTTATTCCCCTTCAAGTGCAGGGGCACTTCCTGTCTGAAAGGCTAGTCCTTCACCCTTAATGAAAAGCAGTTGCATGAAGTCTGGAGTTAGTGACTTCCTTAGTCCTCTCATGGCTCACTTGTGGCAACTTCTCCTCCCTTTCTCTCTCTGCTCAGCCTGATAACAGGCTTGCAGTGCAGTTTTAATACTTATTTGGTCATTTGGTGATAATTTCTGTTCCCAAAGGATTACCACAGTGGGATTTCGCTATGGGGGAAAATTCTACTGCCCTCCCCATGCAAGACAGTTTGGGGACCCCTGTCAGAAACACAGCATCCCAGACCTAACCACACAGGAGAGGCGGGATGCTTGGCAGAGCAAGGCAGGACAAGAAGCTGGGCATCTTTTCCTACCTGCAGTCATATCTATGCACCATCTTCCTGCCAGTGAACAGGAGTGCAGCTCTGGTACTGAAGTAGTGGTTGTGAAGTGGGTTTTTTTGCAACTTGGAAGCGGATTTGCACTTGAAGTGCCATGTTTTTCCTTACAAATTCCTTGACTTTGATGGGACTATTCACACACTTAGAGCTCCACATATGCTTAAATGCGTTATGGTATAGGATTCAGGCTGTGTGTTGGGGGGTATGCCATCTGGCCCTATAAACATAGAGTAGCTTCTGTGTAGCAGGAGTGCAAATTCACTGAAATGCATAGAGGCAATTTGAGACTTTGGAAGAAGGTCAGACCCTAGATCCTTTTGACGTCAATGGCAAAACTTACATGAAGTTTCATTACAGCTGAGTTCAATATAAGCAAGTTCTACTGTATTTGGTTTACAAAGTTAATTTTAAACCTCATTTTATTCATTCAGCAGGTCTTTTTTTAAAATAGTCTGTCTCTAAGTTTCTTTGGAGACATTAAGACGTACCTGTCAGGTCTAAGGATGGCTAATGAGAATGTTGGGGCCATATTCTGCCATTAAAGTATTAGTCATATCCTTCCATGGAAATCTGCATTAATAACAAATTAATGACCTAGGGCCAAGGTTATCTTTTGTTTATTCTGCTTTCTCGTAGCTGATCACTATTTGCTAGGCCTCTGGCCTCTTGACCAGACTCTGGACTTTGGGCCTCTAAAAGCGGACGCAATCCATATACACCTCTACCCCGATATAATGCTGTCCTCGGGAGTCAAAAAATCTCACCGTTAGAGGTGAAACCGCTTCATCGAACTTGCTTTGATCCGCCGAGCGCGCAGCCCCGCCCCAGAGCGCTGCTTCACCACGCTCTAACCGAATTCGTGTTATATCGGGTCGTGTTATATCGGGTAGAGGTGTACCAAGTTGTTATGCAAACAGCACATGGATTTTAACCCTTCAGAGCTGAAGCTGCAGACTCAAAGGATCCAGTGAGTGGGGTGGGCCCAGAACACTGAGGGCTGTGGGCTTTGCAGTGCACAGATCAATCTCAGAAGCATTCGTGATAAAGATCTGACAGCTTGTCAGGCATGCAAAGAAGACAAAACAATGCAAACACATTTGAGGACACTGAATTGTTTTAAAGTTACCACGCTAGCTTTTCAAAATGCTGTTCAGTTTCTGAGCACATTATACATTGAAAAGTTTTATATAGAACTGTACCATCTTTGGAACCGCAGTCTTACCAGTTCCATTATGCTGCAAATCCAGGAATTTACCTAGGGTTTATAAAATCAATTTCAGTACTATCATGGTTGAGATTATAATATAATCCACATTTTATAGAAGACAACCAAATACTCATCAGCATCACCAGAAAATTTAAAAACTTGTTTTGAACAACTGAACTCTCCACAGACGATTGAAAGCCTCAGCAGATCTTGCTTAATAAGGCTGTTGCTAGGTAGGCCATGTTTTCCTTCATAGTAGTGAAGGGAATTAAAGCCATTACAAGGGTCAAGTTGGCCTAAGTCCTAATGAACGGGAACACGAAGCAGGCAGGCAAAACCAGTCACAGAGGCAAATCTATAGAGATGGTGCCAAGAAGGGCTGTAATCTACACCGAGAGGCAATAAGAAGTTTTTCTTCAGGACAGGGCACATTTACCTTGTTCTGACAAGTTTTCATTTGTAAAATGAGCACATTTGTAATTCCTAAGGCAAAGAAAATCCAGTTTAGTACATGTTCTACTTCCTCTCAGATCGTCTTCTAAGGATTGTAGGACTATGTGGAATTATATTCCAATGTACATGTGACACAGGTGCGTGCAATCAATATCAGCAGCAGACAATAGAGCGAAGCAGAAAATCAGCAAGATGGACGGCGTTAAAGCATTTCTTCGCCTTCTCAAGAAAAATTCTTACAGGACTAGTAAATTCTTGTGAACAGTGCGATGTATAGTTAGCATTAACTGCTGCAGTGGTGTACACAACAGGGCAGCCCAGTGTTCCCTTTGAATAGTGGCGCTTCAAAACGCAGCATAGGATGAGGTTTGGTAAATGCATTTAATTCAGTTGAGAGCTAGATATGTGTACTGTTGGGCATGAATGAACTAAGTTACTAGGTGGGCTGTAGTTGTCATGGCAAATGTTGAGAAATCATGATAAGTGGAGAAAGTGAATAAGGAAGAGTTATTGCTTCCTTCATGTAACACAAGAACCAGGGGTCACATAATGAAATTAATAGGCAGCTGGTTTAAAACAAATGTAAGGAAATGCTTCTTCACACAGTGAACAGTCACTTTATGGAACTCATTGGCAAGGGGTGTTGAAGTCCAAAACTATAAAAGGCGTTCAAAAAAGAATGAGGTAAGGTCATGGAGGATGGGTCCATCAATGGCTATTATCCAAGATGGTCATATTACCAGATGTGCCCGTTACTTTGGGCTATGCCCATTTATTAGGGTCACTCTTCTGGGTGGGGAAGGAGGGTGCTGTAAATCTGTTAATATGCTGCTTATGTCATTTGTGTGTTCATATGGAGCTCTACTTTTCCCTTCTGCAAGGCCCTCCCAATGGAGCTACCCTGCAGGACCTAGGTTCCCAGGGCTGGGTTCCTCCAGCCCTAGAATTAGATGAACACACACACACACACCCCACCCCTAAGTCTGAGTGGACTGGGTCAATCAGCACCTCCAGCTGATCCCCATGTGTCTCTGTACTCAATGGGCTGAGTTGAGCAGCACTTTCAGCTGCCCCTCTCCCTTATGTGCCCCAAGTTTAATACGTCCCTATCCCACTTTCACGTTACAATTGTACTGGTAGTAACCCACTTAATGAGCAAAGCCCACAGTATTTTTGGGCGCTACAGGGATCTTTAGCTTAGGTAAAGGAAGCGTTGCTGCAGAATTAATTGGGGAAGCTGAAAACACAAAAGAGTAAAATTCAGAGAGAGAGAGAAGCAACCAGCTGAACCATAAAAGTAATTTATTGAATAATAGTGATAACTGCACAAGGAGGGCTAAATAAATATAACAGTTACATTTTAAAGGTTAATACCTGTGGTAGAAAAGAAAACAGAGAGAGAGAGAGAGAAATCTCACCCACTCCATGAGGCTTGAACTGGTCGGGGTTCCCAGGTGATGGTGGTAGCTCTGGGTCCTGAGTGCTGGAGACTGGCAGAGCCCTCAACATGATCAGTCAGGAGATGGTGTCCAAGTGGAACTGATGCAGAGTTTGGGTCTATACATCAGAACACTGACTTGGGCACAGGTAGGGGTTTTTGTAGAGAAAATACAGTAGTTCAAGGGAGAACACTAGATTTCTTTGTGGGTAAACTGATGCCTCAAGGGTTTTTTTTTTAAGCTAGACAATAGGAACTGATCACTCTTGGCTATGGGTAGTGTTTTCTTCCAGGGAGCTCACAATGCAACTAGGCTCCTTCAGTATTTTGGGATATCAATTGAAGATTTATTACTAGAATTGGTCTGATAATTGCTAAGCTGAGTGTGTACAGCCGTAGGTTCATTAGCACCTGGAGCAGGGATTCCCATGATGCACTGTGTCCCTGTTTTTCTGGTCTCAAAGTTTAGTGAGGTTCTCTGTTCCTCATTCGTTATGCTAATCCCTGTCCCATCTTTCATGCAGATGAGGCTAGAGGAGTTGTCTCTGTTCTTCATTCTGTATGCAAATAGAGATGTCTTAATCTTGTCACCCTTGTTAGAGGGGTCTAGGTGTGTCTCCCAATGCCCTTCATTGTTCTCTGCAAGCCTTTTCTCTGATTGGTTTTGGCTCAAACAGAGACTGGAGGGGGGTGTCTTTCATGAGTCAGACAGGCTAGATACTGTGCCCTGGTTCCCCAAAACACAGAGCTGGCTGGTATCAAGTCCCCCCATTGATGGGGTACTTGCACTGAGTGAGTATCCCCATCGCATCCTTAACGCCGTGGTACCGGGTCTGATCTTCCATCCATTGCAGCTGCTGCATCAGTCGTTGTATCCAACAAACCAGCAGAATCAGACCAATTGCTAGTATAATTTGGAAACCAGTGATCACCAAATGGGGTGAAGCATGAGATTTAAAAGACCTGTTGCACTGGGGCTCCACCCAAGCAAAGTCTCCCACCAAGAGTGATGGCCTGTGTTTTTACCTTAATGGCAATGAGACCCATTCCCAGTGAAATGGGAGAAACCTCCTTGTAGAGCTCAGGATAGGCATTTAACTGTTGTACAGTCCATATAGGCACAGTAAATGTAATATCACAACCAACAATGATGGTTATATTATAGAAACAGCGATTAGCATAAGGCCCCATGGGTTGGACCCAGTGCCCATTAATCAACACAATATTACATCTTGTCCTTACACACATACCTGCTTTGCCAACATAGACAATAACAGACCCTTCTGCGTGGATAACATTGAAGGAAGAGTGAGAATATTCCCAGGTTACCCATTCATCCCAATCCTTATGGCTAGTTTCAATCAGGAGAGCACATGCAGGTGCAATGTGAGAGCTATTCATGCCCTTTAAGTGGATTTGACCCTCCTTCAGAGAAGTCTGAGGTGGAAGAACCAAATGTTCTTGTTGATCCAATTTTAACACCTGGGGTCCTGAAACTGGGGCTCTTAAATGTCAGAAGGGAGCACAGTTTGTGATCAGAGGGTTGGAATTTAAAGCTGTAATTATATGTTGGCACAAATCCACTCTGTACAAACCAGGCTCATGAAATCTCTCTGAAATGGCAATGTGCCTATAGAATTTACACCAAATTGCTGGCATGAGCTTGTCACAATGTGTGTCCTTTAATGGAACTGTCCAGTCTGGGGGACCTTGCTGAATCAAGTCATGTGCAGCTAAAATCCAGTTCAGCAGTTTACGAGGAACCATGTGATATTCTTGCCTGCTGGTGTGATCAGAGACAGCTGCAGTTCCTCTCCAGGTAACGGAGGTGTCTGAGTTCCAATGGCAATGATGACACGTAGGGGCATGGTTGTTCCCCAAACAGCAGAGGAAACCAGGGCTACCCTGCACCTTTCACCACCCAGGAGGCTGTCACTGAGTGTGTTTGTCTCCTTCGAACTGATAGTGACGCTGCAGGGCCAGGGGGTTGCTCCCATTCCCACAGAATCCATGCATGTGGCACAGCAATTTAGCTTCCTGGGCTCCAGCTGGCAAGCACCTCCAGAGGCTCAGAGGGGTCACAGGTACAGCATAGAGCCTGGACAGCATCAGACTCCAGACACTTATGAACAGCAGGGTGCTGGCACACCAGTGGGATGTCATGGCTCATGGACGGGCCCTGTGAGGGGGCAGAGAAGAGAGAAAAACTTCCCACACTCCCGTATATATTGGGAGAATCTGGGATCAATATTACAGAGTGATCATGAAGCGGTGACCTACGTGAGGGTGGGCATAATAAGTCAAGGATTTTTCTGGCCTTTTCCTGTCTTAACATCAGGGTAGGCACTGACCAGCCCACTTGATGCTTATTTTCCAATGGCCCAAAGCCGTTCCTTCTTGCTGGCCAAGATGGGTGGCCAACAGGATGGAAAAGACAGGGTCAGGTGGTTTATCCTTCCATACTTTGAGCTGTGAAGAATGAAACCATTTTCGCCAGGGTTTCCCATTTTTTTCATTCAGGATTTCTCCCTGACACACACTGGGGCTGGCCCGATTCACCAAAGAGCAGCGGCCATCCCAGGTGCATGTAAAGAACTGCTTAGCAGTGACAGAGGCGGTGTGGGTTTTAATAGGGATGGCTTCCACCCTGGATCTTTCTCAAACAAAGTCAGTGGATTTATACACAGTTGAGGAACTGTGACAGCTAGAAACAGGGCCGCCCAGAGGATTCAGGGAGCCTGGGGCAGGGCCGGGTCTTTGGCGGCAATTCAGCAGCGGGTCTCTCTCGGAGGGAAGGACCTGCCGCCAAATGCAGACGAAGAATGAAGTGGTGGCAGTAGAGCAGCCTGGCACAGCCGATCGCGGCTTTTTCTTTTTTTTTTTTTTGGCCCCCGCCGCTTGTGGCGCTGACTACCGGCTGGCGCCCGAGGCTTTGGCAGCACTTCAGCAGCAGGTTCTTCACTTGCCCGAGTCTCCCGCCACTGAAGGACCCGCTGCCAAGACCCGAGCGAGTAAAGGGCCCACTGCCAAAAACCCAGAGCAGCTCGCGGGGCCCCTGCAGGGCCCGGGGCCTGGGGCAAATTGCCCCACTTGCCCCCACTCTGGGTGGCCGTGGCTAGAAACTGAACCAAATTTCTCAGCACCTACACTCTTGCTTGCTACAGGCAATGATTCATTCTGAGCTAACTCAGTCAACTCACTTCCACACCCTTCAGTTGCAGCAAACTGCTTGCAAAAGCTACATGAGGTTTTAGTCCTTCAGGAGCAATTTTAGGCAACAATTCATTTCCCCCAGAAATGTTGTCCTTTCCCTTTTCAGCTAGGGGTTGCTCTAGAGAAACATCTTCCTGAGCATCTTTCTGGGTTTCAGCTGAATCCAGAACAACTTCTGAGACAACAGACATATCCTCCATCAGCATAAGCTGAGAGCATGGGTGGCAAGTTTGTAGAAATTTTGGTGGTGCCTAGAACCCGCCGCCTGTCTCTGCCCCCAAACTCTGCCTCCCACCTGCCTAAGGCTTTGGGAGGAGGTTTGGGGGAGGTGTGGGGTGCAGATCCAGGGCTGGGGATTAGGTACAGAAGGGGTGCAGGGTGCAGGCTTTGGGATGGAGTTTGGGTGCTGGGTGCAGGCTCTGGGCTGGGGCAGGGAGTGGGTGTGCAGGAGGGGGGAGGGGTGCAGGCTTTGGGATGCAGTTTTGGTGCAGGCTGGGGTGGGGCGTAGGAAGGGGAGGGGGTGCCTCTGGGAGGGAGTTTGGGGATAGGAGGGAGTGCAGGGGTGAGGGCTGTGGGGCTGAGGATGAGGATTCATGATGCAGGAGGGGCTCAGGCTGGGGCTGAGGATTAGGTGCGGGGATGAGGGCTGGGGCTGAGGATTAGGTGCGGGGATGAGGGCTCTGGCTGGGGATGAGAATTAGGGCATGGGGGGCTGAGGGCTCTGGCTGGGGATGAGGATTTGTGTGTGTGTATCTATCTATCTATCTATCTATCTAGTTTCTTGTCTGGTGAAAAAAAATTCCCTGGAACCTAACCCCACCCATTTATATTAATTCTTCTGGGGAAATTGGATTTGCTTAACAACGTTTCACTTCAAGTCATATTTTTCAGGAATGTAACTACAATGTTAAGCGAGGAATTACTGTACTGCAATGTTGCACGGTAGCGAAACATGGGTGCTGACAGAGGAGCAGGAACTGTCTGGAGAGGGTGATGGAAAGAAGAATTCTGGGAATTTCAATCCACCACAAAGTCCCCAATGAAGAGATCAGACAGCAGAGTGGAGTGCTGGGCATTGTTGTTGAGAGCATGCATAGTAGAATGCGATAGGCCTGGCATATAGTGAGGCTCACTGACAATCGATGGACTGCAGCTGCACTCGGCCAAACTCCAAAGAGATGGGAAGATGTTATCATGAAAAGACATGGCCGCACATGGGGAAGGAAGGCCATGATACGAGAAGAATGGAAGACGTGTTGTGATCGGCACAAATGAGACGACGGCTGAAGGACTGATCGATCAAGGTGAATTTCTAGTAATAAATAGTCTCAAAAATGTGTTTTGGAAATTTAATGAAACATTGATATACAGAAGGAATACTGCTAATGTAATGTGTGGTTTGGTACTTAACTGAATTTCTATTAAATTTTATTTCAAACAAGTTTCTACACAATTATTTACAGAACATTGTACAACAATCACCTATATTAACAACATGTTGAGAAATAAAACTGGATCTGTCCATTCATTCAACACAGCTTTACTGACATAGTTATCAGTAAATGTTTAACAACAAGATGTGTAAAAATGATTTCGTGTTGAAAGTATTATACAAATTATTTTGACAAAAAATAGTGAGCATATAGTTTTCATACCCCTCTAAGAATTCCTTCCACTGCCCTCTACCCATCAAGATGGGTTTTGTCCCATTAGCAGTGCCCTGAGAGGAGATTTGACCAATCAGGGTGAGTTGTGGGGTGGGGTGAGCTGTCCGTAAGTGGGTCGTGGTGACCCTCTAAGAACTTCTCCCACCATCCTCTAACAATCAGGAAGGGTTTCAGCTGCTGGGGACCACCCCAAGAGTAGATTAGACCAATCAAGGCAAGTTCTGGGGTGGAGTGAGCCATCTGGAAGTGGGTTGTGTGACCCTCTAAGAACTCCACCTACTTCCTCTACCAATCAGGATGGGGTTCACCTGATAGGACCACCCTGAGAGGAGATTTGACCAATCAGAGTGAGTGCTGGGGCGGGTGACCTGTTCGAAGTGGGTTGTGTGACCCTCTAAGAACTCCTCCCAACGCCTCTGCCAATCAGAGAGCAGCATCATTGCCCCATAAGTCCCAGCTTTGGGCAGAGGAGGCCATCTCTGACCAAGGACACGTGTTTTAGAAGTTGTGGAAAGGCTGCTGAGAGGAAACATGGACTCCTTTACCATCCCTTTGAGAACTTTGGACTTTGTTTTAGCTCCGAGCACCTTTGGAATTGTGTGGAGAAAGCGCTACCTCGGTGACAGTTCCAAGGAGGACCTTTGACTCAACGTTGATGGATACGTTGGAATCCGACCAAAACTTTGTTAGGCATCCCAATTAGTGTGAAGGCCTCTCATTGTCCACCCCTCGAGGTGGAAGGCGATCATGGCTTGGGGAGTCACCGCAGACAAGGAGAATGGAAAAGACGCCGCCGGTTAAATGAATGATTAAGAAGCGACGGTCAAGGATGGGCTGTAATGGGGCTAGGAAAAGACGGTTTCTCACCATTGTAACTGTTGTTCTTCGAGATGTGTTGCTCATATCAATTCCAGGTAGGTGTGTGCGTGCGCGTGCATGTTCGCCAGAAGACTTTTACCCTAGCAACTCAGTGGGTCGGCTGGGCGCCTGGAGTGGCGCCACCATGGCGCCGGATATATACACCAGCCGACCCACCCACTCCTCAGTTCCTTCTGCCGCCACCCAACAGTGGGGAAGGAGGGTGGGTGTGGAATGGATATGAGCAACACATCTCGAAGAACAACAGTTACAACGGTGAGTAACCGTCTTTTCTTCTTTGAGTGATTGCTCATATCCATTCCATGTAGGTGATTCCCAAGCCTTACGAGGCGGTGGGGTCGGAGTGAGATGTTGCAGAATGCAAACTGCTGAGCCAAAGGCTGCATGATCTCTGGACAGTTAGACCAAAGAGGCAAAGGTCCGGTTCGAGGACCAGGTAGTAGCACAACATAGCCCCTGGAAGGGTATGTGAGTCAGGAAGGCAGCAGAAGAAGCCTGAGCCCTTTCCAAACGAGCAGTAAGGTGGCTCGATGGAACATGGGCCAAGTCACAGGAGGTGCAAATGCATGACGTCATCCAAGATGAAAACCTCTGGGAGGAGACAGGTAGGCCCTTCATCCGGTCTGCCAAGACAACGAAGAGTTGGGGCGTACGAAAGGGCTTGTCCGCTTGACATAAAAAGCGAGCGCCTCACGCGCCTAGGGAGGGCAAATGTGCTCCTTCGCGATGAATGTGGCTTCGGAAAGAAGACCGGAAGGAAGATATCCTGGATGATAGGAAAGGTCAACAGCACCTTAGGGAGGAAGGCCGGACGTGGTCACAACCGCACCTTGTCCTTGCGAAACATAGTGCACCGTGGGTCCACTGTGAGAGCCTGAAGCTTGAGACTTGTCTGGCCGATGCAAAGGCTACAAGGAAAACTCTCTCTCAGGACAGGTATCTCAGCGAGCATGTTGTCAGTGGCTCGAATGGGGCAGGCATAAGACTGCTTATAACCAGGTTGAAGACCCAGGTTTGGCGGGCGGCAAAACTGGGGTATAAATGCCCCAAGCCCTTGAGGCCCTTAATGATGAATCGCGCCCGGCGCTGATGTTTGAAAGATCAGAGGTAATCCAAGATGAAATGTATCGAACCTCGGTGGGAGAAACATTGTGTTTCAGAGCAGCAAGAGAAACACTTCCAGTTGGCCAGATACGTTAACCAAGTGGAAGGCTTCCTACCACCCAGGAGAATCCTGTAGAACCGAGGCAGAGCACTGTGACTGATCGGTTTAGACCTGCAGCAGTCATGCTGTGATATTCAGGGATTGCTAGTCTGGGTGGTGAAGTTTGCCGTGATCCTGCGTTATGAGGTCTGGGCAAAGAGGCAGGGTTGGCTATCGACAAGTCTAGTAACATGGTGTACCAGTGCTGCCTAGGCCACGCCGAGCGATCACGATAGCGTGCGCCTGTCCCTGCAGAGTTTTAGCAGGACCCTGTGAACCAGCGGGCACGGTGGGAAAGCTGCAGCAGAGGGCTCGCCCACGGCATCAGAAAAGCAGCCAAGATCGAGCCCGGGAGAGGCCTTGGAATGAGCAGAACTTCCTCTTGTTCCGCTTCTCGCAAGAGCGAAGAGGACTATGCGGGGAAAACCCCACTTCCGGAAACGGAATGGATAAGATCCGGAGGAATCAACCACTTGAGAGACAGGAAGGATCTGCTGAGGCGATCAGCCAGAGTGCTCCGGACCACTGGGAGAAAGGACGGTACCAGGTCCATCAATTGGGCTGTGCAGGAGTCCCGGAGCTGGATAGCTCCCTGCAAAGAGGGGAGGACCGTGCTCCTCCGTGCTTGTTTATGCAACGCGTGTCCGTTGTGTTGTTTGTGAACACCGAGACACAACAGCCTTGCAGGTGCTGCTGAAGCGCCTGTTACACAAGGCAGACTGCTCTCAACTCCCGGACATTGATGTGCAAGGCCAGCTGGTGAGCCAATCGAAGGCCTTAAGTGTGAAACTGACCCAAGTAAGCACCCCAGCCGAGAGATGGGGCGTCCATCATGAGGGACACCGAGGGGTGAGGTGGATGGAACAGCATCCCTGCACACATCAGGGAGGGCGACCCCCAGTCGAGGGAGCCTAGGACGCTCGGGGGGATCGAGGCGACCATGACCATGTCACCTTTGGCCGGGTGGTACACTGAGGTGAGTCACGATTAAAGTGTACGGAGGCGCAGCCTGGCATGTTTGGTTACGAACGTGCAGGCAGCCATGTGACCCAGGAAACCTAGGCAAGTTCAAGCCACAGTTGTCAGGAAGGTCCATAGACCTTGTACAATGGTTACCATCGCGTGAAACCAAGGCGAGGTAAGCAGGCTGTGCGATACTGGAGTCCAGGGTGGCCCCAGTTAAGTCTATTCCTGTGTGGGAATCAGGTGGATTCTCTTGATGGATCATCAGGCCTGAACGCAGGAATAGGACCGTGTCGACACCCACATGAGTGGTAACTTGGGCCCCGGTGGTCCCTGGAATGAGCCAATCGTCTAGATATAGAGAACGTGTATCCGACGGTGGCGGAGAGGTGGCGACTACAGCCAGACACTGTGGATACACATGGGCTGTATAGAGGCCAGCCGGGAGGACCGTAAACTGGAAATGACGGTTGGCCACAAACCGGAGGTACCTTCTGTGTGGAGGATAAGTGGCGACGTGAAAATATGCACCTGCTATATCGAGGGCGGAATACCCGCCTCCGGGATGCAAGGATGAGATGACGGTCCCATGGACACCATGCGGAACTCCAGGTCTATCATGAACTTGGTGAGCTCCCGCAGGTCTAGGGTAGGTCTGAGACCTCCCTTGGCCTTGGGGATCAGGAATCGGAGGGACTAGAACCCTTTGCCCCATTCGTCCTTAGGACCTCCTCTATAGCTCCGATGGTGAGGAGCGTCCGCACGTCTTGCAAAAGGAATTGCTTGTGAGAGGAGTGCCTAAGATGGATGAGGAGGGATAGGCTTTTGCCCGATTGGTGGTTAGGAGGACCCTGATTTTGGCCCCTTTGGGGTCCCGACCAACGTCTACGATTGCGTCAGCGATGCCTGCTGGCAAAGCCCTGTCTTTGTCTAGGCGCAGGGTAAGGGCAGTGAGGCTGGGCGGAAAGGTCGATGGTGAGACATCGGTATGCATATGCCGAGAGGGAGTGCATAGTGACCTTGCTGTCCTTTGGCCTTGCAGCCTAGGGTCAGCTGTGAGAACAGGCCTTTGTCATTGAAGGACAAGTCCTGTATAGTGTGCAGCAGCTGCGAGGGGAGGCTCGATAACTGGAGCCATGAAATGTGCCTCGTGGCCACACCCGAGGCCAGAGTCGTGGCTGCGGAGTCAGCTACATCCAACAAGGCCTGGAGGGAAGCTCTCACCACTTTCGTTCCATTTTTCCAGGAGGGCATCAAACCCCTGACAGAAGTTCAGAGAAACCGACTCTGTAAAGTCTCCCAGCGCCGCCCATAGTAACGGCTGAGCAGGGCTTGCTGGTTTGCAAGGCGAAGTTGTAGGGCGCCTGCCGAGTACATCTTATGGCCCAGGGAGTCCATTTGCCTAGCCTCCTTGAATTTAGGGCTGGTACCTGTCGCCATGGCGTTGCATGTTATTGATGGACTAAGTGGCAAGGAGCAGGGGAAAGACGCACTATAGGTACCCGTCACCCTGGAGGATACCATGCACACGCATTCGACTCCCGAGCCCACGGGCGGGATAGTGACCACTTGGAGATTCATAGTGAACGCCACTCGCCTCGGGAGGTCCTGATGGGCCCCTGCCGATTAGGGGAGGCCAAGGAGTACGCCCTGCCAGCGCCTCATGTGGGGAGGAGGAAGAAGAAAGGCCAGGGACAAGTGGGTCCTGTGTGGGCTCACGCCCTGGACGACCTCCTGATCCGTGGGATGTGGGAACCGGTGGCTGAACTGGGCTTCCTCCATACCGGTCGGAGGGGACGGCCAACCGTCGCCTCTGGCACCCAGTGCTCTGACAGAACAGAGCGAGATCGATCACAGGTAGGCCCTCAGCCTGACGGCACGCCCGAGACATACAGGGTAGCCACTGATGGGGTTAGGTCCTGGCCCTGGGGCATGTGGGAGACTCTGGTGTGCACACCCGAATGGATGGCCATGGAGGAGCTAAAAGCCCTGGGCATAGTCTACCTCTAGCTGATGTCGTTTCAACGCGTACCGGGATCGTACCGGAGGCATACTGGTATCGAGCGAAAATGGGACCTGCGACCGAGCGTGCCAGGAGGTCGACCAAATCTCGAGGCTGGATGCCGGAGTGGCTACGGAGTCCAGAGCCTGGAGCGGTGCCAGGAGCTGGATCGCACCGAGTGTGCCAGGTCGGCGAACGGACGCTGATCGGGTGCCACGAGTACGACCAGTACTGAAATGGAGAACGGTGCCAGGACCGTGAGCAGTGCCGCACCTGGCTTGGCGACGGACCGAGAACATCTGCGGGACCGCGATCGTGAACGCTGCTGCTCTGAGGTGCCGACGCAGGGTGGTCTGAGCAAGGCAGGCTTGCCGATCGACAATATAACCCGCACCGGGCGTACCAGACTCGACAGCTCTTGCATGGCCGGAGTGAACGGTGCCGATACCGCCGGTGCCGCAGCAGGTATAGGTGCCGGCAGTGCAACTTAGAGAGCGCCGGCCGCGGAGCAGGCGGCTCTGACGCAGCTTAATAGCGAGCTCGACCACGGTTCGCACCGAGCTTTCCAGCACCGACTCGACGGCTCTTGCATGGCCGGAGTTAACGGTGTGGATATTGTCGGTGCCGCGCAGACATCGGTGCCGGCGATCCGACTTAGCATAGCACTCGGGCCGCGGAGCAGGCGGCTCGGACGCAGCAAGAATCTTGTGCCTCTTCATACCCAGGAGAGGGATCCATGCCGAGTGGACGCCGGAGCCAGCGACGGCCGGTGCCGAGAGGCTCGGCGGTACCGCGATCCGTGCCGAGGAGCGCCCTGAAGACTAACCAGCGCCGGTGCCGAGAGCGGAGGGGCAAGAGCTGCCTCCTCAGGAGCTGCTTGAGACGAAAGTCCCGCTCCCCCTTTGTTCTCGGATTAAAGGCCTTACAAAAGCGGCACTTATCTGTTAGGTGAGATTCTCAAGGTACTTAGGAGAGGATCTCTTGTCGGCATCGGCTTGTGGCCGGCCGAGCATTGTAAAACCCTGTGGACTGGGCATCGCATCCGCACCGGTGTGGGAAGGGATAATCCCGAACCTCTGAATTAAATACTCTAACTATACAACTATAGAAATCTGAACTATAATTAACGAGAGAAACTATGAGTAGCTAGGGAAGTGGAGGTCAGTTAAGCCGCGCCCACTGTTCCAACGACCGACACGGGCGGTAAGAAGGAACTGAGGAGTGGGTGGGTCGGCTGGTGTATATATCCGCGCCATGGTGGCGCCACCCAGGCGCCCAGCCGACCCACTGAGTTGCTAGTGTAAAAGTCTTCCGACGAACGTGCACGCGCGCGCACACACCTACATGGAATGGATATGAGCAATCACTGAAGAAGAACCAGGGATTGCATAAATTAACAACAAGCAGTAGGGTGCTTACACTGTTTCTTTACTGAAAATCTCTCAACAGCTTGACGATGCCTTTCTAGAGGCCTCTGAGAACTTACACATCGGTAGCCCTGTGGGAAAAATATATCGTGCCTCAGCTGTTTTTGCTCATGCCTGAGACACAGATCTCAAGAGGAAAATCTGGAAAAGGACAAAATGGAAGAATGAATTGTAGTGAGATGAGGCCTGAGGCCTGATCTGAAGTAAGGGTCAAGATGTTGCTAAGCAAATTTAGGCTGTGAGCCAGAGGCAGGCCCTGCTCACAGAAATTGGCAAAAAGAGGGCTGCTAGAAGAGGAAGGGTTTCAGCTGCTGTGTACAGATGTGGTCTCTCACCTCAAAAAAGATATTCTAGCACTAGAAAAGGTTCAGAAAAGGGCAACTAAAATGATCAGGGGTTTGGAGAGGGTCCCATAGGAGGAGAGATTAAAGAGGCTAGGACTCTTCAGCTTGGAAAAGAGGAGACTAAGGTGGGATATGATAGAGGTATATAAAATCATGAGTGATGTTGAGAAAGTGGAAAAGGAAAAGTTATTTACTTAGTCCCATAATACAAGAACTAGGGGGTCACCAAATGAAATTAATAGGCAGCAGGTTTAAAACAAATAAAAGGAAGTTCTTCTTCACGCAGCGCACAGTCAACTTGTGGAACTCCTTACTTGGGGAGGTTGTGAAGGCTAAGACTATAAAAGCGTTTAAAAGAGAACTGGATGAATTCATGGAGGTTAAGTCCAGTAATGGCTATTAGCCAGGATGGAGTAAGGAATGGTGTCCCTAGCCTCTGTTCGTCAGAGGATGGAGATGGATGGCAGGAGAGAGATCACTTGATCATTGCCTGTTAGGTTCACTCCTCTGGGGCACCTGGCATTGGCCACTGTTGGTAGACAGATACTGGGCTAGATGGACCTTTGGTCTGACCTGCACGGCCGTTCTTATGTTCTTAGGAACGTATGCCAAAACAGCACCAGAACAGCTGGGTACGAACACATCCCACACAGATAACAAGGAACAGGCAGACCCAGCCTAATGACAGTATAAAAGCACAATATGATGAATAGACAATAGGAAAGGATAATATGATGGACAGACTGTATGATGGACAGATTTGTTCAAACGACCTGTGCCAGGAGAAAGGCAGTAATGCGCAAAGGGCTGCACCTCAATGCGCCAGGAGTGATGAGTAATCTGTTCTGCACCTGTGTATAAGAATACGCACCGAGAGCACATCTTTGTCCAGCCTAGGGTGCAGTGGAAAGCCCCACCACTGACTGAGCTGTGTCCATTGCAGGAGCATCACACCAGTAGCTACTGACAACAGGAACCAGCTCAGACTCCTTATGGTAGGGTCATGGCATCCATTTTACAGGCGGCGCCACAAGGTTGTGTTAAAGCAGGCGATTAATAAAACTTATTTAAATGTGTCAATACGAATGTGTCCCCGCCCATACTTGTGTGAGTAAAACATGGTACATGACATGGATATAAATTGGCAGTCGGGAAGTTTAGGCTTGAAATTAGACGAAGGTTTCTAACCATCAGGGGAGTGAAATTCTGGAACAGCCTACCGAGGGAAACAGTGGGGGCGAAGGACCTCTCTGGCTTTAAGTTTAAGCTTGATAAGTTTATGGAGGGAATGGTTTGATAGGATAACACTATTTAGTCAATAGGTCAATAACGTGCCGCCACTGGTAATTAGTACTGAGGGTCAATGTTGGGATATTGAAAGTCTTTTTCCCGAGTGTCTGGCTGAGAGTCTTGCCCGCATGCTCGGGGTTCAGCTGATCGCCATATTTGGGGTTGGGAAGGAATTTTCCTCCAGGGTAGATTGGCAGTGGCCCTGGAGGTTTTTCACCTTCCTCCGCAGCATGGGGCAGGGGTCGCTTGCTGGAGGATTACCTGCTACTTGAAGTCTTTAAACCAGGATTTGGGGACTGCAAGAGTTGAGTCAAGGGAGAGAATTATTTCAAGAGTGGGTGGGTCAGCTTTTGTGGCCTGCATTTTGCGGGAGGTCAGACTAGATGATCATAATGGTCCCTTCTGATCTTAAGTTCTATGATTCTATGTCTCCACAGATGGCTCTGTTAAATAACTATATTACACCCCCCCGGAAGTTGGGAGCTTTAGTGGGGTGACCCCTACCATAAGGAAGTCCATTTTGTCCTTTTCCAGATTTCCCTCTTGAGATCGGTGTCTCAGACATGAGCAAAAACAGCTGATGCATGATAGACTTACTCCCACAGGGCTACCGACGTGTAAGTTCTCAAAGGCCTCTAGAAAGGCATCTGTGACAGGTGGGATCACAGAAACCCCCTGGGAGCTGCCACCTGATGTGCCCAGACTACTGCTACCCCTGCTTTCCCTGCCAGCTCAGGACCCCAGCACCCTGTCTTGCTGAGCCAGACACTCCTGCCTGCTCCAACACAGACCCAGGGTCTGAATTACTTGCCCCAAGCTGCAGGTTTACCTGAAAGCAGCTAACAGAAGTGTTCCTGTCTTTAACACTCAGATGCCCAGCTCCCAATGGGGTCTAAATCCAAATAAATCCATTTTACCCTGTATACAGCTTAAAATGCGCAAATCTATATCTAATCAAACTGAATACAGATAAGATCCCCACCAGTTCCACAATGCTCCTTTGACAGACTAATCTCCTTTAGCCTGGGTCCAGCAATCACTCACACCTCCTGCAGTCACTGTCCTTGTTCCCATTTCTTTCGGGTATCCTGGGGTGGGGTGGAGGCTCTCTCTTTAGCCAGCTGAAGACAAAATGGAGGGATCTCAAAGGGGTTTAAATAGACTTTCTCTTGGGGGTGGAGATCCACACATCACTACAGTGCCGAGTCCAGCTCCAAGATGGAGATTTGGAGTCACCTGGGCAACTCACATGTCCATGCATGACTCACAGTTTTTACAGGGAGCATCCATTGTTTACATGCTACCTTGAACTTCCTCAAGTAGACTTCTTATGTGGATTGGAGCATTCCAAGATCCATTGTCCTTTCAGTGTTTCTTGATTAGGTACTTAATTTCCCCAGGAACTGACCAAATGCTCTACTAAGGTTATTTAGAAATCAAGCCGGTACACAGCCAACATTCATAACTTTGAATACAAAAATGATACATGCATACGAATAGGATTAATACATTCAGTAGATCATAACCTTTATGGAGATATGTTACATGGCATATGTAGCAGAAAACACATTCTAAGCATATTTCCATAGAGCCTTATGGGAGGTACCGTCACACCCTCCCCCTGAGCTTACTGCCAGAGACTTGGACACTGTCCATGGCGGAGGCAGTACATGTAAAATCCCTGTTTGTTTTTGGTCACACTCCTTTCAAGTACCTTTAAACCATATGATGTCATTCCTAAGGGTCCTAGCCAGTTTTGGGGGTCCTGGTCCTCAGATGCCAGAAAACAGGTTGGGGTGTAGTATTGTTAACAGAATGCAGACAGCGATATCTGTTACAGCGGAGGCGTTTTGGCAATTAGCCACCAATGCCATGAGGCAGTGTGCCTCAGTTTCCCCTTCTACACAGCAGCATGGGGCTGTTATGCTTTTGCTGCTGTTCCAAGCTTCCAGACTGTTTACAGGCGTAGGCTGAAAAGTAACTTGCTTGTGGGGCTCTCCTGTCACCATCCCTAGCATGTACAACAGTTTCTTCCACAAAGCAGGTATGTCCCACATCTTTAAAGGGTTTAACACTAGTACACATTCCTTTGTTTTATCCCATAGGTGAATTAGCAAAAGACACAAGGTTAACAGCAAATCTACGGTGGACAGGCTTGCTCACTCAGTTTGACTCCTTTAGTGTCTATTGCATTTTCCCAGCTCTGTGTAGCCTCTGGTAGGCACTCTGCCTCTTTGGAGAAGGCTTTAATTCAGGCATGTGGTTGAGCCTTTGGCAAGGAGAGGGTGCACTGCCACCATGCCTGCCCTCGGCCCCTCCTCTGGAATGTCTCTGGGCTGACCGCACTCCCTTGTGAAGTGCCACCCATGCAGAGATTCCCCCCACCACCCCCATCTTGGAGAGAGAGTTTTATCTCTTACAGGTGCAGCAAGAACACCACCTTTCAATGGGGGGCTCTGGACCCCTTGGGCACCCCACTTTCTGTTCCCAACAGGCCAGCTGGATGGACTCTGTTCAGGAGATCTGACCCCAGGTTTCTTACAACATGAACCATAGGAGAAGGGGCTGGCATTTTAAATGCAAACTTTTCACCCTCCTCCTGGGAAAGTCCTTCCCACAAAAGGTGGGCGGACTCTCTGCCCCCTTCCATCTGGGCTTCCTCTCTGGGCTCCTCTGGGTCAGACACTCCTGTGTCCCCGAAAGGGAAGGTGACCCTGGTCCAACTGTGGGCTCACAGCTACCAGCTATGGCAGACTTTTCACTGGCCAGCAAAATTCCCCTTTTCACTCAGGTTGGGTTTGCTTCCAGCTACAGCGATCTTGGGGTCTGTTTCACCACTGTGGTCACCAGGACCCCAACTCCCACCTTTGGGACACACGTCTCTATGCACCCCAGGGCAGGCCCTGCCTCTGCTGACCTGCAATTTCCTGGCAGTCAGCAGCTGTGGTGGCCCCTGTTACAAGGTGGTTCCTCCCCTCCCTGGGGAGATGATTACGGACAGGAGCTGCCTTCATCCAGCCCCTCCCTCTGGAACTTTCCTTGAGCCCCGGGACTACAGAAACTGGCCACAACCATCCCTGCCCCCAAAGCTGCATTCTTTACTGCTGCAGAGGAATCTATGAGACACCCTCCTATTCCCCCAGCAGTCCATGTGACTTCACCCCGCACCGACCCCGACTGCTAACCAGCCCTGGGACAGATTCTGCCACACTAAAGAAATCGTTTCCCAATAGAAACGGTGCAAAATTGTGTGCCACCGTTGCAACAGTCGGTTCAGCCTGCAAATCCTTAGTTTGCATGTGTACTTTAGCTAAAGGTGCAAAGACTTTGTAACCCGCTAACAGCTCTAATTCTGCCATTTTACCTGGCAACAGATCCTTCTTCTGGATAAGGTCCCTCCTGACCACAGAAATCTCAGCACCTGTGTCCCTCAGTCCAAGAAGCACTGCACCATTCATTTTAACAGCATGCATATGCTCATTGCTTGGTTGTGTGGAAGCAAGCTTTACAAATCCTGTGTGGAAAGAGGCCACAGCCTGGCTCTGAGAAGCCACAGCTTCATGTGTTACTTGTTGCTTGTTTCTACTCAGAAAGGGACACTTAGTCCTCAGGTGCTCAGTTGACTTACAATCCTAGCACCTCTTGGGCTCCTCTGCTTGCACAGGAAATTTGGGACGAGTTCCAGGGGAATTGGGAGGTTCCCCAGCCTCCTTTTTCCCAGGGGTAAAACGGTGATTCTGCTTTCCCCCAACCCTGTACCCCTCTCCCAGTGGTTTATGTTTGATTGCAGCTTGTGCTTGCTCATAAGAGTCTGCATACCCAGCTAATTCACCCACTGCATTTACCTTTTTGTCCCACAAATACTGTTTTACATCTTCCTGCCCATATTCAGGAAGTGTTCCTGAGTAACCAGATCACACATCCCTTGGAAGCTTGTAATGCCCTTCCCCCACACCCACTTGTCTACCAAATCTCTCATTTCATTGGCATAAACCACATTACTCAATCCAGATCCTCTTAAGACTCCTGAATTTCACCCTGTAGGTTTCAGGTGTAATCTGAAACTCTTTCAAAACCAGATCCTTAAATTTACTGTAGTTTGAAGCATCATCAATAGGCATCTTACTGAATATGTCCAGAGCTCTACCAGTCCATTTTGCTATCAATGTGGTCATCTTTTGATCTTCAGGGATGGCATGCAGGGTGCCCAGTCTCTTGAAGGTGATGAAATATTCGGCGATCTCGCTGGATTCTCATACTGTGGACACAGTTGCTCCCATTTATGAATTTTTGGGGAAGTGGAGCCAGCAGGTGGAGGGTTTTGTCTCTTTGACTCCGTTACAGCCAGTTCATGCTTCTGGGCCTTTCTCTGGGTCTGCATAGCTCTCTCGTGGGCAGCCTCTTCCCTGGCTTTTTCTACCTCCATCCTTGCTGTCTCTGCCTCCATAGCTCTCTTGTGGGAAGCTGCTTCTGCCTCCACCCTTGCTGTCTCTGCCTCCATAGCTCTCTCGTGGGCAGCCTCCTCCCTCTCCATTAGTCTTTTATGTTCATTTTCTTTCTCTTTTGCTTCCAGTCTAGCCAACTCTAGTTTGTTAGCTGCTTCACTGCTAGTCATTTTCCTGCTTTTTTCTTCTGGGCCACATCCCCTCTGCAGTTCACTGAAAGTGGGATGCACTCAGCTCAGGGGATTCTTCGTTAACAGAGACTTTCACAGTGCCCAGTGTTCAGCCTTTCTGGGCAATTTGCACCCTGTGCAGTTTTAGCATCTTCAGATCTTGTCTCTTACTTATTTTGCTTCCTTTTCTGTCCCTACTTCCCTTACCCAAAATAAGCAAATAGAAAATAACAAACCAGTAACCACTTGGTCTGTTCTTCAGCCACCGACCACACTCAAAACTCACTTAAAATCACTACCAGTACCTCAAAGCAATCAGATGTGCACAGATTCTGCTGACTACGCCACTGTGACAGGCTGGATCACAGAAACCTCCTGGGAGCTGCCACCTGATGTTCCCAAACTACTTCAAGCCCTGCTTTCCCTGCCAGCTCCCTGTCTTGCTGAGCCAGACACTCCCGGCTGCTCCAACACAGACCCAGGGTCTGAATTACTTGCCCCAAAGCTGCAGGTTTACCTGAAAGCAGCTAACAGAAGTGTTCCTATCTTTAAACTCAGATGCCCAACTCTCAATGGGGTCTAAACCCAAATAAATCCCTTTTACCCTGTATAAAGCTTATACAGGATAAACTCATCAATTGTTTGCCCTCTATAACTCTGATAGAGACATAGGCACAGTTGTTTGCTCCCCCAGGTATTAATACATACTCTGAGTTAATTAATAAGTAAATAGTGATTTTATTAAAGACAGAAAGTAGGATTTAAGTGGATGCATGTAGTAAAAGACAGAACAAAGTAAGTCACCAAGCAAAATAAAAGAAAATGTGCAAATCTATATCTAATCAAACTGAATACAGATAAGATCCTCACCAGTTCCACAATGCTCCCTTTACAGACTAATCTCCTTTTAGCCTGGGTCCAGCAATCACTCACACCCCTGCAGTCACTGTCTTTGTTCCAATTTCTTTCAAGTATCCCAGGGAGGGGAGATGGGGCTGTCTCTTTAGCCAGCTGAAGCCAAAATGGAGGGCTCTCCTAGGGGTTTAAATAGACTTTCTCTTGGGGGTGGAGACCCCCTCCTCACTCCTGTGCCAAGTCCAGCTCCAAGATGGAGTTTTGGAGTCACTTGGGCAAGCCACATATCCATGCATGACTCACAGTTTTTACAGGGAGCATCCATTGTTTACATGCTACCTTGAACTTCCTCAAGTAGACTTCTTATGTGGATTGGAGCATTCCAAGATCCATTGTCCTTTCAGTGTTTCTTGATTAGGTACTTAATTTCAACATTCCTTTCCCCAGGAACTGACCAAATGCTCTACTAAGGTTATTTAGAAATCAAGCCGGTACACAGCCAACATTCATAACTTTGAATACAAAAATGATACATGCATACGAATAGGATTAATACATTCATTAGATCATAACCTTTACGGAGATGTGTTACATGGCATATGTAGCATAAAACACATTCTAAGCATAGTTCCATAAAACACATTCTAAGCATTATTTCCATAAAGCCTTATGGGAGGTACTGTCAAAAGTCAGATAGGAGGTACTGTCACAGCATCGTTAAGCTGTTGAGAGATTTTCAGAAAACAAACAGTGTAAGAACCCAACGGTTGAGTCAAATGAGAGGATCCATCAACGCTGAGTCAAAGGGTCCTCCTTGGAACTGTCACCGAGGTAGCGCTATCTCCACACAAGTCCAAAGGTGCTCGGGTCAAAACAAAGTCCGAAGGTCTCATGGGGGTGGTAAAGGAGTCCACGTTTCCTCTCAGTAGCCTTTCCACAATTTCTAAAAAACGTGTCCTTGGTCAGAGATGGCCTCCTCTGCCCGGAGCTGGGACTTATGGGGTAATGGTGCTGCTCTCTGATTGGCAGAGGGCGTTGGGAGGAGTTCTTAGAGGGGGTCACACGACCCACTTCCGAACAGGTCACCCCACCCCAGAACTCACTCTGATTGGTCAGATCTCCTCTGAGGGAGGTCCTATCAGGGTGAACCCCATCCTGATTGGTAGAGGGAAGTAGGAGGAGTTCTTAGAGGGGTCACATGACCCACATCCAGATGGGTCACTCCACCCCAGAACTTGCCTTGATTGGTCAAATCTCCTCTCGGGGTGGTCCCCAGCGGCTGAAACCCTTCCTGAGTGGTAGAGGATGGTCACGTGACACACCTTGCTTCCGGTCATGTGGCATCTTGACCCTGGGATTAATACTCGGAGCGGGACTTCTGGTGACAGGTGAGTGGGGTTCAAGGCAGGGGTGAGCTGCAGCGGGTTCGCATGGGTTCAAGATAAACCCGTTGTTAAATTTTAGCAGCCATTTTAGAACCGCTTGTTAAGGGCTGCTAAATTTAACAAAGTTCCCGCCACTCCTCTCCTGCTCCGCCCTCTTCTCCTCCTCCCCTGCTTCCCGCGAATCAGATGTGCGCGGGAAGCCTGAACACGCAGCATGGAGGCAGCCAGCAGGTAAGCTGGGGCGCGGAGGGGGAGAGGAGGTGCGGCTGGCTCAGCAGCTCCCGGTCCCAGACCGCGCTCCTCCAGCCCAGCGCCGCCCGGGAGTCGGGCCCGCAGCTGCCGCCGAGCGGCCGGGCCCCGTGCCGCCCGGGAGTCGGGCCGAGCGGCTCGGCGAAGCCGGGCCTCGTGCCGCCCGCCCGGGAGTCGGGCCGAGCGGCTCGGCGAAGTCGGGCCTCGTGCCGCCCTGCCCGGGAGTCGGGCCGAGCGGCTCGGCGAGTCGGGCCTCGTGCCGCCCGCCCGGGAGTCGGGCCTGGCCCGGGAGTCGGTCGTGGTCCTGGCAGAGTGGACCCGGTCCCCAGGCAGTGTGGTAAGGGGGCAGGGAGGGGTGGGTTGTGGGGGTGGATAGGGTCAGGCAGTCAGAGGGCAGGGAACAGGGGATTGAATGGGGGCAAGGGTCCCGGGAGCAGTCAGGAAAGAGCAGGGTTGGATGAGGTGGTGGGGCACCTAGGACAGAGAGAAGGGGTAGTTGTATGGGGTAGGGGTTCTGGGGGGCCATTGAGAATGAGAGGAGGGGTTGGGTGGGGCGGCAAGGGGCAGTCAGGGGACAGGGAAGGGGGGGATGGGTCAGGGGTCTCGGAGTGTGTGTGTTAAGGAACATGAGGGGTTGGATGGGGCACGACTTCCCACGGAGGGGGGGGGAAGGAGGGAACCCGTTGTTAAAATTTTGGAGGGAGGAGGGAACCCGTTGTTAAAAATTTGGCAGCTCATCACTGGTTCAAGGGGCAGAGTTTAAGGGGTCAAGGGGTGCGGTTAGGGTTTGTTTCATGGTATACTACTTATACTACTCAGGTTTACTGTACCATACAGTTTTTGTCTTGTTCATTTTGATCAGGTAGTTTTGTGTGCTCAAGGAACATCTGCCTTGGTGTGTGTTGAGATTCTCCATCAAGTTCTCAGCAACAGCTTGTGTGTTTTGCTTCTTCATGCAAAGAGGAGATCTTGAACTAGATTCCATGGGTTCAATAGCTGTTTCTGCTTGGCACTGCTGAGTATCATCTACCTGCAACACAAAGAAAAAAATTCTCATGCTTTAGTGGTATTGGAGAACCTTGTTAATTACCAGCAGGAAGTGAAAGACCCATTCCAAGCGACTGAATAATATGAATTAGCAGACACACGCTAAAAGCAAGAATCTTCAATGTTTATAGTTATCACTCTGAAAATACAACAGCGCTATGCAGAATGCTTTACAGCAACTACCTACTCCTCACCATGTTCAAGATAGAATGGGCATTATCATCCATGCTTTACAAATCACAAGTCACATAATTTAACAAGGTATAGGCAAAGCTAAGGAGTAGTACACAGGAGTTCCTTGTCTAGTCTCTTCTTGCTCAATCACTAATCTGCAGAACTGTATTTTGAGATATGTAATTTAAGTTTAATTACTGATATTTCATAATGAATTTGTAAATGTCCTATAGTTTATTCTGTAAATATGATAGCACTTGAAAAAGTTGTTTAGTCCTGAAGCATTTACATTGGCCTGCAGAGGATATCCTGTCCAGACGTATTATGAAATATTCAGGAGAATGTCATGTCATTCTAAATATTTAACATAACCTTCACAATATGTTTGTTGTGATGGTCAACACTAGCTTTGTAAAACTGTTGAAAAATTTCACAATGTGTACACCTTTGGGGTTCTCTCAAATTCCAGTCCCCACTGCTATTACAATCGTCCTTGTCTCTGCACTCCCTGCACTCCCCACCAAATTCTGACATGATTTTAGCATCAGTTAGCTAAAACTTCAGTAGTTATATATGTGTGCTTCATGACAATTGAAATCCTGAATGCCAAAGCTTCTGATAGTCTAGGTAATTGGCCCCAATTCTCATCCCATTTACACTGATGTGGGTCCTGTGTGAGAGGTGAGCATCAGGGCTTATCCTTCTAGTGCCAGCAAAAACAGAATTGTTACCAACATATATTACTGGCAAAGCTAATAGGACCATTTATTATTAAGGGTACCTGACTCCTCCCATTACAAGAAGACCCTGTTTTCTGCTGCTTCTAACTTTACAAACTTTAATTGCTTGGGCTGAAATTTTCAGGGGTGGGGGACAGAGTGGAACCAACCTGATCTCCTTCTTTGAGATGGTAACAGATTTTAGACAAAGGAAACGCAGTGGATCTAATTTACCTCGATTTCAGTAAGGCACTTGATACGGTTCCACCGGGGAAGTTATTCGTTAAATTGGAAAAGATGGGGATCAAGATGAAAATTGAAAGGTGGATAAGGAACTGGTTAAAGGGGAGACTACAACAGGTCATACTGAAAGGTGAACTGTCAGGCTGGAAGGAGGTTACTAGTGGAGTTCCTCAGGGATCGGTTTTGGGACCAATCTTATTTAATCTTTTTATTACTGACTTTGGAACAAAAAGTGGGAATGTGCTAATAAAGCTGGGAGGTATTGCTAACACAGAGAAGGACCAGGATATCACACAGGAAGATCTGGATATCACACAGGAAGATCTGGATGACCCTGTAAACTGGAGTAATAGTAATAGGATGAAATTTAACCGTGAAAAGTGCAAGGTCATGCATTTAGGATTAAGAACAAGAATTTTGGTTATAAATTGGGGACGATCATTTGGAAGTAACAGAGGAGGAGAAGGACCTTGAAGTATTGGTTGATCACAAGATGACTATGAGCTGCCAATGTGATATGGCCATGAAAAAAGCTAATGCGGTTTTAGGATGCATCAGGTGAGATATTTCCAGTAAAGATAAGGAGGGTTAGTACCATTATACAAGGCACTGGTGAGACCTCATCTGGAATATTTTGTGCAGTTCTGGTCTCCCATGTTTAAGAAGGATGAATTCAAACTAGAACAGGTACAGAGAAAGGCTACTAGGATGATCCAAGAAATGGAAAACCTGTCTTATGTAAGGAGACTCAAAGAGCTTGGCTTGTTTAGCCTAATCAAAAGAAGGCTGAGGGGAGATCTGATTGCTCTTTATAAATATATCAGAAGGATAAATATCAGGGAGGGAGAGGAATTATTTAAGCTTCAGATCAATGTGGACACAAGAACAAATGGATATAAACTGGACACTAGGACGTTTAGAGTTGAAATTAGACGAAGGTTTCTAACCATTAGAGGAGTGAAATTCTGGAACAGCCTTCCAAGGAGTAGCGGGGCAAAAGACATATCTGGCTTCAAGACTAAGCTTGATAAGTTTATGGAGGGAACGGTATGATGGGATAGCCTAATTTTGGCAATTAATTTGGCAATTGATCTTTGATTATTAGCAGGTAAATATGCCCAGTGGTCTGTGATGTGATGTTAGATGGGTGGGATCTGAGTTACTACAGAGAATTCTTTCCTGGGTGTCTGGCTGGTGAGTCTGGCCCACATGCTCAGGGTTTAACTGATTGCCATATTTGGGGTCGGGAAGGATTTTTCCTCCAGGGCAGATTGGCAGAGGCCCTGAGGTTTTTCACCTTCCTCTGCAGCATGGGGCACGGGTCACTTGCTGGAGGATTCTCTCACCTGGAGGTCTTTAAACCACGATATGAGGACTTCAGTAACTCAGACACAGGTTAGGGTTTGTTACAGGAGTGGGTGGGTGACATTCTGTGGCCTGCGTGCAGGAGGTCAGGCTAGACGATCAGAATGGCCCTTCTGACCTTAAAGTCTATGAGTCTAAGAGAACTGGGGCTGGCTGAGCAGGAGATTGGGCCAACAAGCCTTAATTCCACCATATACGAATTTTTGAGTGCTTTTGCGTGTAATCCATATATGCATTCGCACACCCCCCCTGCTCTAGGCATCCAGGCCTTTCAAGAAATAATCAAATATTTGGGATGAGCATTAAAGTGGGAAGATTGACCTCATTCCCATTTACCAAGTTAATGAGCACTTGGCATGAGATCACAGATTTGATCATACCAACAATTTTAAGTTTACCATTATGCCCAGATCTTTGTTATGTGCCAAGCTTTATTCATTTTATTTACATTGATGACCTTGTCTTCACTATATTCATGGCAGATATAAAGGAGGCATGAATAACACGGCATATCTTCAAACTCACTTGGAGAGATAAATACATTATGTGGATTTCAGGCCCTGCACATTCAGATACATTTTGACGATCAGTTACCTTTGGTGATTTGCTGCCACCAGCTGTCGGTTTAGAGATCTTGGCAAAATTAGCTGACCTGCCTTTTTGTAAACGTTGGCCATATGGTGACAAATTTTGGCTTTGAGCAGCAAGACGGGCACTGGTCTTTAGGTTTAGCGCTGTTCTGCGCAAAACACAGGGGTTGGTTTTCCCAGTAGGAATATCAGCAAAGCCTGAAAAATAAACAACAGCCATTAACCACAGTTGATTAAATTACTTTATTGTTCCAATCAATCTGATCTTGCTCAATTCAAGATGGAGATGACAACGGGTAATAATTTAAGAAAGTAAAATGGCATTTACTCACTGAATAACAGAATGGGGGAATTATTAGGACTATCTTATGCTCCTAGAATTTTATAGGTGAACTCAGGCAAGGGTGTGGATCTGTGTAACAGCAACTCTACTAAAATGGCAAAAAGAGTTTTCCCCAAGCAAATGTTCTCTTTTTCCTTTAAAGGGACACCATTAACTGGAAAATCATTTCCATCTGAAAACGATGTCTCTCCTATTGTTCTACATAGAGCCGGCCAGAGGGAGACAATTTTGTTTTATGAATTTTCGAGGTTTCAGAATTTGTTTTTATTCTAGATTGGAATGAAAACATAAGCCTTTCAAATGCTTTCATAAAATGAAATTGAATCAAAAACATCAGGCTTTCAATTTGGGGTCTCCTCCTGCTCAGCAAAAACTTTGTCCGAATCAATACATCTCCGTAATACATTTCGGTTTTGACAATGCAGCACATTTCAATGAAAAACATTTAGTTAAAAATGTTTAAGCAAAAATTTCCTTCCTATCAACCAGAAGAAAAGGTGTTTTATAATGGGAATGGCTGGGCCTAGAATCCTCTCTTGCAACCTATATGAGGGCTGGATTTGGCCACTGTTGTCAAAGTTTTTACAATGCTTCCAAGTCACACCTATGACAACACGATTATTTAGATAAGCGTGCGCACACACTCCCACAATGTGGACCATTCTCCTCAAAGAAGTAACAATTACCTTTTCTGACCACCTCTGGGAGTCCGCCTGGCTCATACTCTGGCTCGTTGTCCTGGGTCAGTGAATGTAGGTAGATGGCAACCTCATCAGCACCTGACCAAGGGAAAGAGTCGTTACCTGTACAAATAACTTTAAGGAGACTCTGGAAAGATGTGTTTAGAATGCAATGATCTCAATCATTCATTTGTTAATTAAGTACATAAGACGTGTGCTTGTGCAACCACAGTCAACTATAGCAGAGCTTCAGAAACTATACTGATTTATGAGGATCTGGCCCCTCATCTGAATCAAATGTAATAATGGAGGTTTTGAAAACATGTGTTCTAAATAAATGCATTAAGGTTAGAAACAGGATCATGATTAAGGCTATGTTTTAGTCGTGGGTATTTTTAGTAAAAGTCATGGACAGGTCACGGGCAATAAACAAAAAGTCAGGGCCCCGTGACCCCTCCATGACTTTTACTAATAATACCTGGGACTAAATCCTACCGCCTGGGAGAGGGGACGCTCCTGAAGACTGCTGGGGAGTGGAGAGAGAGAGCAGGGCAATGCTGGTGCTGGGGGGGAAGAGGTGGCTCAGGGCCCCACCACCACGAGTCCCAGACTGCTGCTCCAGGGACCGTGCCTGGGGCTGACTGAGCAACGGCCAGCGCGGCTGGCTCCTGGGCTTCCCCAGCTGCTGAGATCCTGGGATCAGCTGCACCAGCACTGCAAAATTCACAGAGGTCACAGAAACCGTGACTTCCAGGAATGATTTGCAGCCTTACAATCATTCTAGTATAGCATTTCCTTCTTCAACTACCCCATACTTGGCTTGTGCTCCTTTAATAGAGCATTACGGTCAGCAATTTGTTTCGGCAACGTTTCTTTTTCCTTCCCCAGCTGCTTACAGGATTGCATCCATGTCTTCAGTTTACTGTCAGCGAATCCATTTTGCTTCTTCAGTTGAACTAAAGCCTTCAGTTTGTCTAGCTATATTATAAACATTATATTTAGTTGCTAATTGGAAAATTCATTCTTCTGTCTAAGCATTATACTCTCACTAATGGCATCTCACCTGCCATTAAAAGTTCAGTGCAACTAAAAATCCAAACAAAAGTTATAATATGAAGTTGTACAGTAGAGTTCACTTAGTAATATACAATTGAATTCTAGCAGCTTCTAATTCCAACAGAGAAACATTAAAGTCATGTTTATTGAAAGCTACGTGTGTAGATTTCCTTGATAGAGAAATCATAATCTAAATATAATATTCAAAATAACCAAATGACAGAACCCGGCCGAAAAGCATGTGGCCCAGGCATGTTTGTCCACCTTATGTGCATTGGGGTGCCAAAATAAATGGATGGTGGATATCTGGCAGCCTTATAAAACGCACTTCAGGATAATGTAAATATCAAGCACAGTGCTCCATCAGCTGGGCATGGAGTGAGTACTGTAACTCAATGCCTGCTTGCCACAATACCGGCTCTACACTGTGCTACATGAGTGCTTTTTGATGTGTTTATTTCTGAAGCGAGAGCATAGAACTACAGTCCCTCATTCACCATAAATGGAAGTAGAAAAAGATTGCAGACTAGAAAATGCAGAGGGAATTGATAAGAAAAAATTCACCTAGATGGACAGGTTTAAAAACTTTTCCCCTTCTGCTTGGCAGTAAACACCCAACCTATGCGTGTTACAAATAAAACTTCATATAGTCATTACCAGAATTTCTCTTTGCAGTGGCACGTGGAATTGTTCACATGCCTATCCTGTAGTGAGGATAAAGAAGATGTTGGGAGGAGGCTATGGGGAAGTAGCCCAGGGAGTTGTAGCTGTCACACAGGTGTTACACGTAACACTGCAGACAGCCGCGATCCACAGGCCCTGGGCTGAAACCCAGAGTAGAGGGAAGGCCTGGGTTCCCCTCATTCTCCCTCCTACTGGATATAAGAGGAGTTGACTTGGACTGTGGGTCCCACCAGAGGCGAAGATCCTGGCCTGTCTCCTGGCCCACTAGGTGGGTCAGCAGAGACTGTGGGATTGTTCTCCTTCCTTTCCCCATGCTGGCAAGTGATGTGGTTAGCTGAGTGAATGGCAGGTTTGAGCCATAAAACTGGCCAAACTGAGGGCTGCCCTGAATATCTGAGGTGAGCAATCCGCCAATAAGTGCAGGACCCACCAAGGCAGAGGAGGAACTTTGTCACAGTCTTTAAGATGCTCCAAAAAGGACAGCCAGAATAAGACAGTATCGAAACACAACTTCTGGTGGAAATACACTATTCTCCAACATAGAGCTTGCAGAGTTCTGGGAGTCGGTAAGGCATAAATGGCACCAGTTCTTAC